>NC_070611.1:11801978-13123228 GCF_027172205.1 Podarcis raffonei | reverse complement strand
GAAAAGGTACCTTTGGGCTTTTAATGTTGCTTGCCAAAACAAATGAAGCAACTTTTAAAGCAGTTGCAACAGGACATCACTTTTTTCTGAAAAACTGTTCCAAGTATCAGGAGGTCCTACACACAAGTAGGGGTCTGATAGAGACACATGCCCGGCATGTTCTCTCCCTCCTGGTCATTCGTTTGGGAGATTCAAAATCTTTTTCCAGCCCGAACATCACAGCAACTGATATCAAGAGGCATCAGGACACTTCAGGATCAGCAGAGTATAGGCAGTCGGCGTTCAGTCTCAATAGCGCAGCTTTTTGACTAAACTACGTTTATTTACATATACACACTCGGAGCATCATAACTCAGCTCCTTCCTCTTCAGCATCAGACAGCAAAAAGAGAAAGAACAAAGGACAAATGTCCTATACCACGGAAACAGTACAGTGGTACCTTGGGTTACATACGCTTCAGGTTACACACTCCACTAACCCAGAAATAGTGCTTCAGGTTAAGAAATTTGCTTCAGGATAAGAACAGAAATCGGGCTCCGGCGGCGCGGCAGCAGCAGGAGGCCCCATTAGCTAAAGTGGTGCTTCAGGTTAAGAACAGTTTCAGGTTAAGAACGGACCTCCGGGACGAATTAAGTACTTAACCCGAGGTACCACTAAACATCCTGTCTCCGTCACTTCCCACAATGTGGAATGAAAACATACACCGTCATGTGATACAAACAATCCCATGACTGCAACACGGGAAAAGAATCCTAACACCAAGTTCATAAACATAAGAGGGTTCATGACATATCTACCTGAAAGTTCCTCCTGCCCCAAAGCAACCTGTGTCCAGTTGGCCTTTGCCCTTTCCACGCCGGGACCCTTTAGCACAGGTAAAGTATTGATATTGTGCAATCAGCTAGAATCAGAATCATTGGTGGAACGTGCCCCGCTGTTGTTTGGGGTGAGTGCGCATGGTGCACCATGGGGGCTGGTGGGGCACACGCTGCCAGAGCAACCTCTGCCCGCTGGAACAAAGCACAGTTGTGCAGCGCTACCTGCCCAGTGGGGAGCCTGGCTGGCCAATTCTGCCCTGCTTTGAGAGGAACACTCACAACACCCTGCGAGCCCAGCGTTGCTTTGTGAGACTGGCATAAAATGTGTGGGGCTGGCAGGGCACATGCCTTTTGTGTCCATCTCATGGCATCCTCCAGTTGGGGGGCAGGTGAGAACGACACAACTGTAAGTAATTCATTCTCTCATTGATGGATCATGTGATCCTTATTTACATTCCATGCTGCTGGAAGTGTGGGAACGGAACCTCAGACTAGAGTAATAATAATAATAATAATAATAATAACAATAATAATAATAATTTTTTGTACCCCCCCCATCTGGCTGGGTTTCCCCAGCCACTCTGGGCGGCTTCCAACAAAGATTAAAAATACATTAAAATGTAACACGTTAAAAACTTCCCTAAACAGGGCTGCCTTCAGATGTCTTCTAAATGACAGGTAGTTGTTCATCTCTTTGACATCCGATAGGAGGGCGTTCCACAAGGCGGGCGCCACTACCGAGAAGGCCCTCTGCCTGGTTCCCTGTAGCTTTGTTTCTCGCAGTGAAGGAACCGTCAGAAGGCCCTCGGCACTTGACCTCAGTGCCTGGGCAGAACGATGGGGGTGGAGACGCTCCTTCAGGTATACTGGGCCGAGGCCGTTCAGGGCTTTAAAGGTCAGCGCCAACACTTTGAATTGTGGTCGGAAACGTACTGGAAGCCAATGTAGGTCTTTCAGGACCAGTGTTATATGGTCTCAGCGGCCACTCCCAGTCACCAGTCTAGCTGCTGCATTCTGGATTAGTTGCAGTTTCTGGGACACCTTCAAAGGTAGTCCGACATAGAGCGCATTGCACAAGTGGGACTTCCGTTCTATGTGCTTTTGTTTTCTGCTCGTTGTTCTCTGCTCTTGGACAGAGAAGATGCATGTGTGGGACTCTGTTCACACTAGCCATGTTTGTTGTTTTGATTTCCTGTCAATAAAGACATTTTGTGATGCCACATACCTACACAGTCCCGCTGCTTGTGGAACTCTGCTAACGCGTGCCCACAGCTCCACTGGATGTGGGTTGCTGTCTCCTCTATACAAGGGGTGTACAGAAATCAATAGGGCAGAGCTCAAAGTGGCACTGGGCTCGCATGACGACGTGAGCTGTTGTGTCCTTCTCATGGCGCCTTCCAACTGGAGGATGGTGTGAGAGGAGTGCAACACCTCACAACAACTCAAGCATCATGACAAATTCTCCCCCCTTAGTAAAATACTGTAATCCCCACAGAAGAGTCTGCAGTGCCCATCCCTGTGGACATAATGATATGTTTATACAGAGTAAGTTCCATTTCGTTATAGAAAATGTCCAAGCAATTAGAAAAAGTATCTTAGCTTTCAATTGGCCATCATAAAGAGACTGGCTTCCTTAAGCCACCAAATTTCTGATTCAGCCTCCTCCAACAATATCACTGGAAAGAAAATGGGTTATAAACTGGGCTGAGAAAATGGGCTGAGAAACAATATGAGTTATATTGTTATTTTTCTTTGGTGGGGGAGATAACATATTACTGTTAGAATTCCTGATCTTTTTTGTCTTTCACATGAGGTAGTATGTTTTGACTCCATAGAGTGGGAAGTGACGAAGACAGGATGTTTGTGTTACTGTGTTCCATGAAGTGGGACTATTGTCCTTTGTTCTTTTTCTTTTTGCTGTCTGATGCTAGAAAGAGAGGGAGCCATGTTGCAGTGCTCTGTGTGCATTTATATGTAAATAAAGTAGATTAGCCAAAATGCTGAGTTGCTGAGGTCTGTCATGCATGAGGCGCAAACTCTGCAGATCTCTAAGTGTGCCAGTGTTGGTTGGCATCGGTCGCTGTGATGTTCAGGCTGAAGAAAGCTTATGAAGCTCCCGAACGATCGACCAGGAGGGAGGGAACATGGCATGTGTCTCTGCCAGAGTCCTACTCGAGTGTAGGCTGAACTCCTGACATGAGCCCAGTTGGAATTGAGACACTGGTATCTGTTTCTTCCCACTTGGGCCTTTTGCAACTGGGATTCAGTTGTGAACATATATTGTGCAGCAGCAACTTATCCCATGATTTTTATTTTTGACAAATTCTGTTTTATCACACTATAGCAAAAATGGAATGAGTTTGATATGAGACCTCCCCTCTCCTCTTTATGCATAAGCAGTAAAATATGTTTTGAGGTGGATGGGGCTCATGCATATTATTGTTTATTTTTCACACAGGGGAAGCTCAGTGATGATGATTTTTTTTTGCAGCAGTTATATTGGCTTAGATCTGAATTACCAGTATGGAAAATGACTATCATCTACAAGCCTATTACAAGCTTTATTATGTTTTAAAGTCATTTATAACCATTAGTATCCGCTACTGAAAGACTTGGGTGTGAGTTAAAAGGCTGAATTTGTGTCAGAAGTGGTAACACACATGAGATTTCAAGAGCATGTGGATTGTAATCAACTATCTCAGAGAGATCATTATATTAAATCATTAGGGTTTGTTTTTTTAAAATTGTACTTTCTGTACTCTTTCTTTATTTTTAGGAGCTTTCCCCTTCATCTGGTCTAAAAGAAGGAGCAATCAACTATATATTTGTTGGGTTTCAATTTGTGTTCTTTAATTCTCCAATGCATATTTATGGGCAGAATTCTGTAACTAGTACAAATAGCTCCCCCCAATCTATAAATGTTGCTGGACTACAATATACATTAGCCACAGCCAGCTTAGTTAGGGATGATTGGAGTTATAGTCCAACAAAACCTGGGAGGCACCATGATGATATATATTAACACCAACTTTGTACTGTAGTTGGTTATGGGACAACTCCCTTGACTAAAACTGGAATTGGCTAAGTATTTTTTTAAGTATGCTTTTTATTAATTATTTTATTGGGTTACAAAAGTAGATCATCACTATCATCATCAAATCTTTATTGGCATCACTTGCAAACATTCAGAATAAATGTGATCTTGTTGCCATTTCAACAGTACAGTCATTTGCCAAAGGGAAGAAGAGGCAAGCAATCTATTTCACCTCTGTGGGACTCCAGCAAGGGCAGGGTCCTGTAGCGTACTTTGGCAGTAGAAAATCAAATAGAGGAACTTGGCTACTGTCTTGATAGCTCCTGGTCTCTCCCCTATAATAAGGAGCGTATAACCTCTGTCTCTGGTTTCCATGTTGGGATACATAGGTGGTCTAAGAATTGTTGGCGGAGATACAAAAGTAGATAAAGGTAAAGGGACCCCTGACCATTAGGTCCAGTTGCAGACGACTCTGGGGTTGTGGTGCTCATCTCGCTTTTTGGCTGAAGGAGCCGGTGTACAGCTTCCGGGTCATGTGGCCAGCATGACTAAGCTGCTTCTGGCGAACCAGAGCAGCACACGGAAATACTGTTTACCTTCCCGCCGGAGTGGTACCTATTTATCTACTTGCACTTCGTGCTTTCAAATTGCCAGATTGGCAGGAGTTGGGACCGAGCAACGGGAGCTCACTTTAGTATCGTATGCAGGCACATCCAACAGGTAGGTCTTGATCTACTGGTAGATCACTGGACGTCTGTGGTAGATCACTGGTAGATCACGGTAGCTCTCCCCCCCCAATCCCCCCCCCAAAAAGCTCAACAACTTTGCCCTGAACCACCCCCCACCCCTGGTAGATCACCGGCAGTTTTTAATTCTGTGAGTAGAATTAATCTGCCGTCGTTCTGCCTGGACATTGAGGTCCAGCTCCGAGGGCCTTCTGGCGGTTCTCTCACTGCTAGAGGCCAAGTTACAGGGAACCAGGCAGAGGGCCTTCTCGGTAGTGGCGCCCACCCTGTGGAATGCCCTCCCATCAGATGTCAAAGCGATAAACATCTACCTGACATTCAGAAGACATCTGAAGGCAGCCCTGTTCAGGGAAGTTTTTAATATGTGACATTTTAGTGTATCTTTCATCTTTGTTGGAAGCCGCTCAGAGTGGCTGGGGAAACCCAGCCAGATGGGCGGGGTACAAATAATAAATTATTATTATTATTATTATTATTATTATTATTATTATTATTATAGATATACCGGTATACCATATAAGGTTTATTTTCAGAATGAAACCAGTTTCTCAGGAGACGCTTTTCCGGGGCAAACAATCTGCAGTTGATCTAGATTGTGTGTGGTCTATGTAAAAAAAAAAACAACCTGCCAAGTATTCAGTCTCCAATGATTCTGAAGAAAATGTCATGTGTACACAACTCAAGTATAAGACACTAACGTTAAATGACTTCTGTGCATGTTCCTACAAACCAACTGCCATGAGGCTCTTTAGTCTGTTGACACTGAAGGCACAGAATCTCAATTAATATTCCAAGTGAGAAAACATCTCTCTCTCTTTTTTTGGAAACCAGGGATCCATTCATACATCTGAGCATCACAAACTGGGCAAATTTATGTGCTCAACCATGTAATTATGAATTTTTGAGCCATCACTAGCCACTGTACACAATGGGATGACTTCACAACTCCTAGCATATGGACCCTAAGCCTTATTTTAGCCAGGGCTTCTGAGATTTGGGACAGCTGTCTACACGCTTTTATTCCACATAGAGCCACACATGGTGCTCTCTGCAGGAAATTCGCTTCTCCAGCAGCCGCTGCTGTTTCAACAGGAGCTCACTTGATGCTACTAGTGTCTCGCCTTCCAAAAACAATATTTGCTTTTGACTTTCCCTATGACATTAAGGGTGCTGACAAACAGCCCTATCGCTGTGATATATATGGTCAATTGCTTACGAAGCTGTAGGGTGTTGGCATGCTTTGCAGAGAGAGAATGCTAAAAAAGAAACAAGAGCTGCCAGCAATTTTAAAAGGCATACTAAAAACCAGGAGAAGTCTTTAATTCACGAGTAGAAGTTTAACTGTAAAGCATGCATTTAATATTGGTCAACAGATTAATCAAATTCTTGCTTTGGAGCAGAGTTTCCCAAACTTGGGTCTCCAGCTGTTTTCAGACTGCAGCTCCCATCATCCCAAGCTAGCAGGTCCAGTAGACAGGGATGATGGGAATTGTAGTCCCAAAACAGTTGGAGACCAAAGCTTGGGAAACACTGCATGGAGTATGGGGCAAACGCTAGAGAAACTGGAGGGATAAAATGCAACTTAAGGTTTATCAATGTGAACCTTTAAACCAGTGGAAGTCTTGGTTTTCAAGTGAACCAGTGCTGACTTTGCGTGGCTTGGCACAGATGATCTTTTGTGACCTGACGGCGACCCAGTGTTTCGATGGATTGAAACTGGGTAGCAAAAGCCAATCGTCTTATTACAGAGGAAGTCCATGAAAAAAGTCATATGGTACATCTAAACTTGAATGGAACTAAAGTTTGACCTGTATGTGATCGCACATTTATTTATTTATATTTATTAAATTTGTCGGCTGCTTTATTTTGCCCAGGTCAAGCCAAAGCGACTTACAACCAAACAAATAGACAATCAACCCCACATAGATAGATTAAAGGCAAGAGGTAAGAGAAATACATTAATCACATTCCCGCCCACGTTGGTTGTGCATAAGCAACATTGGACACAGTGGTGCAGACGGATATCATCATGGATTCACTAAAATTGTGGCAGCTCTGTGGGTGAAACAGGACCTATTCTATGCCTGTTTGCTGAGAAATCTCTCATTGTGTTCAATGGGGCTTATTCCTAGATAAACATACGTATGCAGGATTGCAACCTTAAGACGATGCTTTGTTGTTGTTTAGTCGTTTAGTCGTGTCCGACTCTTCGTGACCCCATGGACCAAAGCACGCCTGGCACTTCTGTCTTCCACTGCCTCCCGCAGTTTGGCCAAACTCATGCTGGTATCTTCAAGAACACTATCCAACCATCTCATCCTCTGTCGTCCTCTTCTCCTTGTGCCCTCAATCTTTCCCAACATCAGGGTCTTTTCCAGGGAGTCTTCTCTTCTCATGAGGTGGCCAAAGTATTGGAGCCTCAGCTGTCCTTCCAGTGAGCATTCAGGGCTGATTTCCTTCAGAATGGATAGGTTTGATCTTCTTGCAGTCCATGGGACTCTCAAGAGTCTCCTCCAGCACCATAATTCAAAAGCATCAATTATTCGCCGATCAGCCTTCTTTATGGTCCAGCTTTCACTTCCATACATCACTACTGGGAAAACCATAGCTTTTACTATACGGACCTTTGTTGGCAAGGTGATGTCTCTACTTTTTAAGATGCTGTCTCGGTTTGTCATTGCTTTTCTCCCAAGAAGCAGGCGTCTTTTAATTTCGTGGCTGCTGTCACCATCTGCAGTGATCATGGAGCCCAAGAAAGTAAAATCTCTAATTTGTGGTTCCCCAGCTTAGCATTTAAGTAGGGGTAGGGAACCTGTGGCCCTCCAGATGTTTTTGTTGGATTTGATCTCCCATCAGTGCCCTCCAGCATGGCCAAAGATAAGGGATGGTCAGAATCCAGCAACATCTGGAGGGCAGCAGTTTCCTCGCTCCTGATTTAGAGCTTTACATTTATGAAACAAAAATATTTCCAAGCATATAAAAGCAGGGTGAACTTAACATTCTTCGCAGACAGATGTAGGCTGCCTTTAGGGTGTGATTTTTTTAGAAGATGAGATCATTCTATGATTCTTTGAACCTGCCTTTAAGGTAATAAAGCAACCCGATAAAATCAGTTGCAGCTTTGCTGCAGGGAATTCATATTGCTGCTTACTATTCTTTGTAAGGAGACGGCTGATTACATGTACGGAAGAGGACAACAGTGCAGCCCCCAAGGAATTAAAAACAAAATCCTAATATTGCAATCCTATGTGCACCTAATTCTATTAGAATTCTGTTTCACTTCTAATTCCATTAGGTTCCAAGGGACTTACTCCCAAGCAAATCCCTCTGTAGCCATTCTCCCTCATGTAAGGAGGAGACTGGGGACAAGTCCGTTCATCCTGTCTGCTCCTTGCATCCTGGTCTCTCGATTCACCATCTTCTGTGTACAGTGGTACCTTGGTTCTCAAACATAATCCATTCCGGAAGTCTGTTCCAAAACCAAAGCGTTCCAAAACCAAGGTGCACTTTCCCATAGAAAGTAATGCAAAATGGATTAATCCATTCCAGACTTTGAAAAACAACCTATAAAACAGCAATTTAGCATGAATTTTACTATATAACCACACCATTGATCCATAAAATGAAAGCAATAAACAGTGTACTGCAGTCACACAATCAATCAATCAGTAGCTGAACTGGGCTCCACACAGTCACAAAAACAAAACAAAAAGAGCCGCAAAAACAAAAAGGCAAAATAAATAGCAAAAACAGACAGACCTCAGCGTAACACTCAAAACGGAAGTGTGGCACTCAAAACGGAAGCATAACACTCAAAATGGAGCATGTTCGACTTCCGAAAAAGGTTCACAGACCAGAACACTTATTTCAGGGTTTGCAGTGTTTGGGTTCCAAGTTGTTTTAGTACCAAGGCATTTGAGAACCAAGGTACCACTGTATTGGGAAAGGAACTTCTGCAATGGGAACCTGCTGTACTCAATGTAAGTGCCACATGTATTATGACACGTCTCTCCGAGGGAGACCCCTCAAGTACAGAATGGTGGCTCCCCACTGCAAACATTCCTTTCCCAATATTTGGAAGGCGACGGAGCCAGCACCAGGGACATAGTGGAAGGTATGGGACCAATGAACTCATGAATTCCCTTCATTGCATGCAGCTGCCCTGAATGTGTGTAGAGAGCTTGCTATAAGTGTGTACAACATTGCAGCCTGGCAGTGCAATCCTATATCAACTCGGAAGCAAGCCCATTAAGTCCAATGGGATTTGCTCCTAGACTAAGTAGGTAAGTGTGCATAGGATTGCAGTCCGAAGATTCCAAAAGAGGAAGGGTGCTTGCTGTTTCTCTTCTTTTTAATTTTTTTAAATAATTTTTATTAGTTTTACATATAATCACATTACACAGTAACATATCTTCTCATAATAACTCTTTGGCTCCGCTGAGCCTATCGACTTCCTTCCCTCCCGACTAATGGTTTACAAAATTAAATTTCGCATCTTTACATCTCACTTTGTTTCCTATCCTTGTTTTATCATTACCTAAAATATTAAATTACTCCACCTGAATAGGTAGCAATTTCATCTTACACGTCTTCAACCAACCCTGCCAGTGATGTTAATTGCTTACAGTTGTCTTTCAAATATAAAACAAATTTATTCCAGTCTTTTCGGAATGCTTGGTCTCGCTGGTTCCAGATTCTTCCCGTTAGTTTTGCCATTTCTGCAAAGTCCATCATTTTCATCCGCCGCTCTTCTTTTGTTGGTAACTCCTGTTGTTTCCATTTTGGGCCTCGGTTCTTTTTAAATTTATGTACATTGGCAAAATGAATGAATTTTGTGTTTTAATGATAATAATAAAAACGCCAAGATCAAACTTTTGAAGAAGAAAAAAATCAAAAAATTGAGCTGGCCCAGTGTGTGTGTGCGTATGTGTGTGTGTGTGTGTGTATTTGTGCTGCTCATCATTAGTTATCAGAGAAAATGTGCAACAGATACCGTTCCCTTTCCATCGACACAAAACCCAAGTAGCAGTCTCAATAATGATGT
Source organism: Podarcis raffonei (assembly GCF_027172205.1). Lineage (NCBI taxonomy): Eukaryota > Metazoa > Chordata > Lepidosauria > Squamata > Lacertidae > Podarcis > Podarcis raffonei. The sequence goes on along the minus strand of NC_070611.1, from coordinate 13,113,586 downwards.
CCTGCACATTCCCTATGGGGCGGCATGCTTTTTTTTTAGTTCCAAAGTATTGTAATTTGAAAGCTGGGGGAAATATGATAACCCTGCACAGAAGTGTGAACCTTGAGGGCAGAGTGTGTGAAATAAATGGGAAACAACGTACATTTGTTGTTTTTAAGAAACCAATACGCTTAATACAACCGAGCTTCTTCTTCAGAATTCGTTGCAGCTCCTCTTCTGTAGTTATTACCGGAGAATGTACCCCATTAACATTAAAAACCCCTATTTATAGATCATCTGTTAGAGGCTTTAAATAATTTTTCCTGTTAAATATGAAGGTATGGAAAATTTGGCAAGATGAGGCTGTTAAAACCATATATATGACACAAAATGCTGTTTTGAATATGAATCTGCTAAAGGATTAAATACAGTAGAGCTTGTCTTAACTGCATACTGCTCTACTAAAACAGAATTAAATTTATTCCTAGCATGTGTGTTTTTAAGTAAAGCAATTCAGCCTTCTAAAAAATGAGATCCTTCATTCTGGGACTATCTTGGAGTTGTGATCGTGTCTGCTGTGCTGTCTTAGCTTGCAAATCACTCACATTAGCAGTCTTGGGATTATTGCTTAAGAAAAGCTTCACATATGATATGAATGGCAAGACATTTTTTTCTGCTGCCTGTTCTGTTCCAGTAGTATAAATCCCAAATCTCCCAAACAGGGCTGGATTAAGACCTTTAGCGGCCCCAAGCACTTAAAAGATTTTGGTGTCCCCATGTGTATCTAACTCAAAATATAAACAACAATAAACTGCAATATAAAATAAAAAAATTCAAAATGAAACAAAACCTACAGTAAGATGGAAAATAATGTTTATTTTTGCATAAATGATGTTTGTTTTTGTTCAGATGAGCCATATGGTCTATGCTAAATCTGGCAATGGAGAATTTCTGTGGTGGTGGGACTTCCCTTGATGCCCTAAGCATGTGCTTATTTTGCTTAATGGTTAATCCAGCCCTGTTCCCAAAATCAAGTCAGGTCTCAGAGAGAATGACATTGGCTAAGGTACATGTACATTTGATGCTAGGACTCTTACTAGTATAGCATTTATTGTATTCTCATTCATGCTGTAATAGCGCTATTGACCGTTACATTCTACTTGTATTCATTCACCAAAAGAAGGATCTAGCTCAGTGGTTCCTAGTAACCACTGTGCTGCTGAGGAACATTCATAAACCATCTGACCAAGAAGGAGGAAAAGCAGATCAAGGGTAAATTGGTATTAAGTACAGCTGCAAAGGGAAGATCAATTAGACTTCAGGAAAACTTCATATTGAACTTAAAAGATGATAAATATATGCACTTCAGGTGGAATGTGGGGAGAATATAGCAAGAGATCAGAATATATGACCAGATCTTTGGATGCAGGTCTCTTGTAACTTTGGACTGGAGTAAAAAGGTAAAGGTAAAGGACCCCTGACAGTTTAGTCCAGTCGTGAACGACTCTGGGGTTGCGACACTCATCTCGCTTTACTGGCCCAGGGAGCCGGCGTTTGTCCGCAGATAGTTTTTCCGGGTCATGTGGCCAGCATGAGGTTAAATTGTACCTAGTAGGACCATTAATGGTCCTTCTAGCTCAGCATTGTCTATTGAGAGGCAGAAATTCTTCGACGGATTCAAACACAGACTCTCCGTATGCAGAACTGCTGAATGGACAGCTGAACTATTTACAGTGGTACCTCTGGATGTGAACGGGATCCGTTCCGGAGCCCCGTTCACATCCTGAGTAGAAGGTAACACGCCTCTGTGCGTCTGCGCGTGCACGGGTCGTGTTTCACCGCTTCCATGCATGCACATGACATCATTTTGAGCATTACTTCTGAGTTGCCGCAGAGCGTAACCTGAAAATGCTCAACCTGAAGCATATTTAACCTGAGGTATGACTGTACTTTAATTTCTGAAAGGTGGAACTGCCTGTTAGGAACAAGGAAACATGAGACTCTTTAGTTCCCTGCATTTTTCCAGTCTGCTAGAGAAACAAGAAATGGCTGGTCTCTCCTTTGTACCTCTTTTGTTTTGTAATGTGCAGAATCAAGCTACCTGAAAGCAGTGATAACCTTAGAAAAGTAAATATTACAGCAATATGTATCATAGACAACATTGTTCATTTTCTCTTTTCAGACTGCAGTCCTGCTGGCTCCGAGTGACTGAATACAATAGAACCGTGTTGCCTTTCTTTTCTTTGATTTATTGTCCAACAACGTTCTGTTTGTCAGATTGTTACGATGTAATGAGAGGACAGCTGGAAAGGTCTGTGTGCAATTTTAGCAGCAGTCTTGTAAGGTGGCATTTTAATTAAAGCACCATTCATTAAATCAAGGTCCAATCACATGTGAACCTGGACTCAACATAGCTGTTTGAAAAGCTAATGTGTTTTGCAACTGAGGTGATCACTGTGTGTGTGGTTCCTATTCAGCGCCTATTGTTCAGCAACAGAATATATATATATGAATATGAATTTTGTGCAGAGTAGTGTGCTTCCATTGTGCACAGAATGACCAGGTGGTAAACAGATATCCTTCAGACTCATTCTTAGGGTGAGCTGATATTCCCTTGTGGAACTTTTCAGGAAAAGTAGATCAATTAGATAGGGAAGGCATGGTGGGGTTAATTTAGGACTGGAGATTTGTGAATGCTTTGATATGTCACTATCATGGCACCTATTCACCCTCTTACTAAAAAACAACAACAACAACACACCTTTCAATGTGCAAGTTGAGTCAGCAAGTGATTTCAGTATGTAAGGTATATTTCATAGGAGCATAGAAAACTACTGTAAGGTAAAAGGTAAAAGGTAAAGGACCCCTGTATCGTTAAGTCAAATCAAAGGCAATTATGGGGTGTGGCGCTCATCTCACTTTCAAGCCAAGGGAGCCGGCGTTTGTCCACAGACAGCTTTCCACATCATGTGGCCAGCATGGCTAAACTGCTTCTGGCACAACGGAACACTGTGACGGAAACCAGAGTGCACAGAAACGCCATTTATCTTCCCATCGCAGTGGTACCTATTTATCTACTTGCACTGGCATGCTTTTGAACTGCTAGGTTGGCAGGAGCTGGGACCGAGCAATGGGAGCTCACTCCATCACAGGGATTCAAACCGCCAACCTTCTGATTGGCAAGCCCAAGAGGCTCAGTGGTTTAGACCAAAACACCACCCGTGTCCCATTAAGGAGCATACCAAGTCAGACCATGGTCCATCTAGCTCAGTACTGAGCTAGATGGCAGTAGTCTTTCAGGCAGGACTCTCTCCAGCCCTACTTGGAGACACCAAAGATTGAACCAGGGCCTTTTTGCATTCAAAATAGATCCTCTTTCACTGCGCTCTTCCCTTTCACAATACTGCCTATCCCACCAGTAAGAGGGCTTTACTACCCTTGTTGCTGCTATGACGTATGCCAGGTATGTCCAACAGGTATATCGTGATCTACCAGTAGATCACTGGATGTCTGTGGTCGCCACCCAAGAAGCATCAGGAGCTTGTCCTACACTCGAGTAGGACCCTGGTAGAGACACAGAGACATGCCCGACTGGCATGTTCCCTCCCTCCTGGTCGATCGCTTGGGAGCTTCAAAAGCTTTCTTCTGCCCGAACATCACAGCGACCGATGCCAACAGACATTGGCACACTTAGGGATTTGCAGGAGTCTTTGCAGCTTGCATGACACACCTCAGCAACTCAGCATTTTGGCTATTCTACTTTATTTACATTTAAACACACACGCAGCTCCCCCCCTCTCTCTAGCATCAGACAGCAAAGAGAGAAAGAACAAAGGACAATAGTCACACTTCACGGAACATAGTAACACAAACATCCTGTCTCCGTCGCTTCTCACTCTGTGGAGTCAAAACCTATACCGTCATGTGATAGACATCAATCCCATGACTGCAATCATGGAGCTGGAATTCTAACAAGAAGCTCAACATCTTTGGCTCCCCTTAAAAAAACAGGGCTTTCCTTCCTAAGAGAAACTCAACAACTTTGACCTGAACCCAAAAAACAGGGCTTTGCTCCTCCCTAAAAAAAGCTCACCGACTATGACCTGAAAGGGGATTAAGTCTGTAAGTAGATTGCAGTCTTCTGGGAGTTGACCACCCCTGTAGCATGTCTACTCAGAAGTAAGTCTTGTTGAGTTCAATGAGACTTACTCCCAGTAATAAATTTCAAGAAATGTATCCTGCTTTTTGCAATTTGCCATGAAGCTGTTGTGCATCTCTAGTGCATGAAATTCCTGGGTTCTAAATATGTTTTGAGAGTAACCATATACCCTTTGCTGTCTCTTGGCATTATTCCTGGAGTATTCAAGAATAAATCAAAAAACACCTTTCCATTTTGTTTTTAATTCATTAGCAAGGTGAATTAATTTCATCACGGCAATTTTAGACACAAATATGAATCAGAATATCCACACATTTGAAACACTCAAATAAAATTAGATACAAATTTATTACCATGAAGTGCCCCAAGAACAGATAAATTTGACTTGTGATTTGTACAATAAAAGAATCTTACTTAATAAGAAATTATATATCTTTGGAGTTTAATTGCAAAAGGCCTGTCACTAAAAGATTAATGATGAGCAGTTTTTCACTTCAAATGATTGCAATTGAATTAAGATATTGCCATTATTCTTTCAGAGATAAAGACAAGCAAATGAGGCAAAAAAGAGGAAAGAGTGGAAATCAGAAGTCTCTTTGAACTGGAGAACTTTCTATCTTTTTTTTTTTTTAAGGAGCAAGACTTTTAAAATATTTTACAAGGGACATGTGGTTCTAATAATAATAATTTATTATTTATACCCCGCCCATCTGGCTGGGTTTCCCAAGGCACTCTGGGCGGCTCCCAACAGAATATTAAAAACATGATAAAACATCAAACATTAAAAACTTCCCTAAACAGGGTTAAATAGCACTTCAAATATGCTCTTGTATATGAAAACAAAAACAGCATTGATTTGTAATAACATATATGAATTTTTCTCCAGATGGAAATAAACCTCTAGAAATGGATTCTTCCTTGTGTGTGGAAAGGTGATCTATTGTATAATACTATACACGTCTGTTGTTGTTGTTTAGTCATGTCTGACTCTTCATGACCCCATGGACCAGAGCACTCCTGTCTTCCACTGCCTCCCGCAGTTTGGTCAAACTCATGTTAGTAGCTTCGAGAACACTGTCCAACCATCTTGTCCTCTGTTGTCCCCTTCTCCTTGTGCCCTCAATCTTTCCCAGTATCAGGGTCTTTTCCAGGGAGTCTTCTCTTCTCATGAGGTTGCCAAAGTATTGGAGCCTCAGCTTTAGGATCTGTCCTTCAAGTGAACACTCAGGGCTGATTTCCTTAAGAATGGATAGTTTGATCTTCTTGCAGTTCATGGGACTCTCAAGAGTCTCTTCCAGCACCATAATTCAAAAGCATTAATTCTTCGGTGATCAGCCTTCTTTATGGTCTATACACGTCTAGTCAGAAGCAAATTCAATTGAGTTCAATAGGAGTTACTCACTCAAGGCATGTGTATGGGATTGCAGTCTTAGTAAGTCATATAACACCCATTTTGCAGGTCTTGCACTGGCTGCCTCTATATTACTGAGCCCAATTCAAGGTCTTAGTTCTCTAACTTACGAAGCCCTAAATGACCTGGGACTTGTGCTTGTCTGAAGACAAACACATGTTCTGAGATCAGCAGGGGAAAGGCTGCTTGTTTTTACATGTGTGGCCATAATTGATATGTAATGATGCAGGAAACAGTCTTCTCTAGTGTTACCCTGACTGTGGAATTTGTGGGAGTGGCAGAAGAGGATTTATTGTTTATAAATATCCTTGCTAACTCGCGCTAGCAAGTTCCTTTACTTAGCAGAATTTACATTCCACTTTTTACATGCAGAGCAGATAGCTGGTTGCAGGTTTGTGTAAGCTTCTCACTATTATACAATTCAGTCTGTCTCAGATTGAATTGTACGTTCCTGGTAAGTTCCCTTGAATCCCTCTTAAAAGAATAAAGACGCCACAATCTTATTCAGAGTCAATAAAAGAAGTTTACTTACATCAATTCATAAGTGAATCCCTGAAGTCTGACTTAGTTACAAATATGTACATGTGGATCTACCCCATATGTAAGGTTACCAGAAGTCCCCGTTTCCCGGGGACAGTCCCTGGATTTAAAAAACCAGCCCCCTGACAAAAATCCATCCCCGGAATGGGGAAGTTGAAAAGTGTCCCCGGTTTCATTGAAAAAATCTGGTAACCTTACCATATGGGGAAATAATCCCAGTGCTTCTGCTAGCTGAGAGCTAGCAGAGCAGTCCTAGCTAGAAGTTGGTCAAACAAAGAAAGAGGTGAAAGACAGGTCATGCCCACCTTCTATCACATGCAAAAGGAAGGATGCTCCAGCCCAGGAGGAACAGGAAGTTTCGACTGGCTGGACCAAACATCCCCTTGCATCTCCACTCTAGGAAAATAAGGAATGTTGTACTTGACTGCTCCCAGTGGATTACATCCCACAGAATTAACTCCCATTGGAGGTGTGGACAGCTAGAATGTTGCTAAACTTGTGGATGCCTAGTTAAAACAAACCTGTTCTCTCAGGCATTTGGAGAAATTTAAATTATTCTGGATTAAAGTGCTGTCCAAAATCTGAGTCTGTTGCTCTCCTATTGTTTACTTGTAATGGTTTTGTATTGGAGCTTAGATATTCCATTTTTAGATATTCTGTTGGAAACCACCCTGTGATTCTTTTCCAGTGAAGAGTGGTTTATAAATTTGACAATACTGATCCTATAGCATAAGAAGTTGTCTTCTAAAAAAAAGCAGAATAAACTTAGTAATAGATGAAAAGAATACAGAATAGAGCTGTGGAAGGATTAACCCAGGAGAAACTCAGGTAATACATGCCTCCATAATATCTTACCATTCCAATTACCAAGGAGAATAGCTGGCTGTGTGAATCCAACCAAAGAGAGTAGCAGCATCACATGTCCAGATACAAAGGAGAACATTTCATTTCTTTTAAAGAGGAAAATCCAGACTTTATTGAAAGACTCAGAGCGTTTTCATTGGTTTTGTCTCTTCAACGTAACCCTGAGTTTGTAGTGTCCAAAATAATTTCTAAGAGTTCTGTATCCTACAGTACAAAGAGTGCTCTGGGTTCCTCCAGATTAATGGAACCACATGGGAAGAACTTTTTCCTTTTTAAAAATAATTGCAGTCAAATCCCATATACTGTATGTGTGTCTAAAAAATGAATGCGACCTCTTTGACACTAAAAATCAAAGCTATTATCCTGCCCACCTTGGAATCCCTCAGAGTTTTACTAATGAAGGAAGATTTTACTTCTGTGACTAATCAAGTTGTGATTGTACTGTTTTAGATGGAAGGTAGGATAGGTTCAGAATGAGGATAAGATTATATCACTAGAACCTGGAAAGCAGTTAGCCTCATTCTTCTTTTTTTGCTTTTCAATCTCTAACACAGAAAATCTAAACTCAGTCGTGGCCCTAATTGTACCCACAAACCAGCAATGAACGAATTCCTGGGGGACTCCCTCTGCCCATCTCCCCTTTTATTATATATCTTAGGGATATAAGAAGGTATCAGTTTCCATTCTGCCTCCTATTTGTCACATGAAGTGTTGTTTCATGCAGGTGCAATTCAACTTCCAACCAAAACTATTATTTTTGTCTTCTTGTCTGCTATGGAGTTGTTGTTGTTTAGTCGTTTAGTCGTGTCCGACTCTTCGTGTCCCCATGGACCAGAGCACGCCAGGCACTCCTGTCTTCCACTGCCTCCCGCACTTTGGTCAAACTCATGCTGGTAGCTTTGAGAACACTGTCCAACCATCTCGTCCTCTGTCGTCCCCTTCTCCTTGTGCCCTCCATCTTTCCCAACATCAGGCTCTTTTCCAGGGAGTCTTCTCTTCTAATGAGGTGGCCAAAGTAATGGAGCCTCAGCTTCACGATCTGTCCTTTCAGTGAGCACTCAGGGCTGATTTCCTTAAGAATGGATAGGTTTGTTCTTCTTGCAGTCCATGGCACTCTCCAGGGTCTCCTCCAGCACCAGAATTCAAAAGCATCATGCTATGGAGACATTTTATCTAATTAATTATGTTATTCCACACCATGTATTTCAGTGCATAGGAAATTTATGCAAATGAGGTAGGGGGAGTGTCAAATTACTTATTGTTGCGTATCATTTGCAGACAAAAATCAGCAGCAACTGAGAATACTGGTCATATTTGCTGGACTGATTTCTGTTGTGTAAGTGGGATAAATAAACGAACAATTTTTGCTAGGACTCAATTTCTCGACTTTAAGAAAGCCGACTTCATAAAACTTAGGGAAGTGCTGGGTGAGATCCCATGGACAGTAATACTAAAAGGAAAGGGAGTTCATGATGGCTGGGAGTTTGTTAAGAGGGAGATAGTAAAAGCACAACTTCAGGCAATACCAATGAGACGGAAACATGGAAGGTGCCTAAAGAAGCCAGGGTGGCTATCTAAAGAACTTTTAACTGAGTTAAGATTAAAAAAGGATGTGTACAAAAAATGGAAAAGGGGGGAAACCACCAAAGAGGAATTCAAACAAATAGCCAGCACGTGTAGACACAAAGTCAGAAAAGCTAAAGCACAGAATGAACTCAGGCTTGCTAGAGAGGTTAAAAGCAACAAAAAAGGCTTTTATGGGTATGTTCGTAGCAAAAGGAAGAACAAAGAAACAGTGGGGTCACTCAGAGGAGAAGATGGTGAAATGCAAACAGGGGACACAGAAAGGGCTGAACTCCTCAATGCCTTCTTTGCCTCAGTCTTCTCCGATAAAGAAAACAATGCCCGACCTGAAGAATTTGGAGCAAATGATTCAGCAGAGGAAACACAGCCCAGAATAACTAAGGAGATAGTACAAGAATACTTGGCTAGTCTAGATGTATTCAAGTCTCCAGGGCCAGATGAACTGCATCCAAGAGTATTAAAAGAACTGGCAGATGTGATTTCAGAACCACTGGCAGTCATCTTTGAGAATTCCTGGAGAACAGGCGAAGTCCTGGCAGACTGGAGGAGGGCAAATGTTGTCCCTATTTTCAAAAAGGGGAAAAGAGAGGACCCAAATAATTACCGCCCAGTCAGTCTGACATCAATACCAGGGAAGATTCTGGAGCAGATCATTAAGCAAACAGTCTGTGAGCACCTGGAAAGGAATGCTGTGATCACCAATAGTCAGCATGGATTTCTGAAAAATAAGTCATGTCAGACTAACCTGATCTCGTTTTTTGACAGAATTACAAGCCTGGTAGATGAAGGGAACGCAGTGGATGTAGCCTACCTTGATTTCAGCAAGGCATTTGACAAGGTGCCCCATGATATTCTTGTAAAGAAGCTGGTAAAATGCGGTCTTGACTATGCTACCACTCAGTGGATTTGTAACTGGCTGACTGACCGAACCCAAAGGGTGCTCATCAATGGTTCCTCTTCATCCTGGAGAAGAGTGACTAGTGGGGTGCCACAGGGTTCTGTCTTGGGCCCGGTCTTATTCAACATCTTTATCAACGACTTGGATGATGGACTCAAGGGCATCCTGATCAAATTTGCAGATGACACCAAACTGGGAGGGGTGGCTAACACCCCAGAGGACAGGAACACACTTCAAAACGACCTTGACAGATTAGAGAACTGGGCCAAAACAAACAAGATGAATTTTAACAGGGAGAAATGTAAAGTATTGCACTTGGGCAAAAAAAATGAGAGGCACAAATACAAGATGGGTGACACCTGGCTTGAGAGCACTACATGTGAAAAGGATCTAGGAGTCTTGGTTGACCACAAACTTGACATGAGCCAACAGTGTGACGCGGCAGCTAAAAAAGCCAATGCAATTCTGGGCTGCATCAATAGGAGTATAGCATCTAGATCAAGGGAAGTAATAGTGCCACTGTATTCTGCTCTGGTCAGACCTCACCTGGAGTACTGTGTCCAGTTCTGGGCACCACAGTTCAAGAAGGACATTGACAAACTGGAACGTGTCCAGAGGAGGGCAACCAAAATGGTCAAAGGCCTGGAAACGATGCCTTATGAGGAACGGCTAAGGGAGCTGGGCATGTTTAGCCTGGAGAAGAGGAGGTTAAGGGGTGATATGATAGCCATGTTCAAATATATAAAAGGATGTCACATAGAGGAGGGAGAAAGGTTGTTTTCTGCTGCTCCAGAGAAGCGGACACGGAGCAATGGATCCAAACTACAAGAAAGAAGATTCCACCTAAACATTAGGAAGAACTTCCTGACAGTAAGAGCTGTTCGACAGTGGAATTTGCTGCCAAGGAGTGTGGTGGAGTCTCCTTCTTTGGAGGTCTTTAAGCAGAGGCTTGACAACCATATGTCAGGAGTGCTCTGATGGTGTTTCCTGCTTGGCAGGGGGTTGGACTCGATGGCCCTTGTGGTCTCTTCCAACTCTATGATTCTATGATTCTATGATTCTATGATTCTATGCTCCTGTTCTACGATACAGGGATGGCATGATTTGACTCCAATTGACTTGGGGTTGTGCTTTAAGGGCCTCTCAGCCTTTCTCTCATAATGTAAGCATTGCAAACAGAAAATAACATCCAGATATTAGCACCATTTTCTCTCCATTCTTGGTCATAAGTTGAATCTCGTAAACAACCTCACTAGAATTAGCCTATGAGCTAAGGAAGCTACTCAATCATCCTGATTGCTGACAGCATAAATTGATTACAGAAACCTGATTTCAGGTCTTAATTAAATTAATATGATTTGGTGTAATCTCTTTGAGAACAATATGGATGGTTTTCCACCTCACTTCCTACACAAATTGCCTTGCCTATGACTTGGTATTTATTCTGAGCTGTTTGGAGTGTGAATCTCTTATATAAACAATTCGGCATAGACTTCTTTTTCAAATTCTCATTAACTGGGAATAGCTGTTGCCATTATTGTTCAATGTAACACACACCTTCCTACATGCATCTACATATCAGGAGAATACAAACAAGTCTTCCCTGTTTGTCAGTTTAATCCGGCAGAACAAACCTCCTATATTCGCCGGCAAGCATTACAAGGAATCAAAACACACTTTCCCTTATGTCAACCATGTTCATTAAGAGATAAGTGGTACCATTTGCTATTTTGTTTTACAATTGCCATGTATTTTCTCTCTAGAGGTAGTTCAGCGGCATTTGCAATTATTAATTAGGTACATAGGAAACTGTCTTATTCTGAGCCAGACTATTGGGTCATCTGGTTTAGTATAGTCTATGGCGAGGGACAAACCTAGACAGCATCTTAAAAAGTAGAGACATCACCTTGCCAACAAAGGTCCGTATAGTAAAAGCTATGGTATTCCCAGTAGTGATGTACGGAAGTGAAAGCTGGACCATAAAGAAGGCTGATTGCCGAAGAATTGATGCTTTTAAATTCTGGTGCTGGAGTAGACTCTTGAGAGTCCCATGGACTGCAAGAAGATCAAACCTCTCCATTCTTAAGGAAATCAGCCCTGAGTGCTCACTGGAAGGACAGATCATGAAGCTGAGGCTCCAATACTTTGGCCACCTCATTAGAAGAGAAGACTCCCTGGAAAAGACCCTGGTGTTGGGAAAGAGGAGAAGGGGACGACAGAGGACGAGATGGTTGGATAGTGTTGTCGAAGCTACCAGCATGAGTTTGGCCAAACTGCGGGAGGCAGTGGAAGACAGAAGTGCCTGACGTGCTCTGGTCCATGGGGTCACGAAGAGTCGGACACGACTAAACGACTAAACAACAACAATATGGGCAGGGATAAGGGTGGAAGTCAGCAAGCCTGATTTCTAGAGCAAACTCCTGATCTAATCCGCCAAACTGTAAATGCAGACCAGACAAGGGATTTCATTTGGGAAACCACACATTGCCAGATCCTTAGTATCTTTGATATCCACTATGAGGTGGTCTGAGCTTTGCTTCTCTCTTTTCTTGCAATTTTTTTAAAAATTCCAGTGGCCCAGGGCGATGGCTAGTTAGCACATTGGACTCCTGCCACCACAAACATTGAAAATACTGTTGCAAGTCCCACTGGGAGCAATGGGACTTAATGATGTGCCATCACACAGAGAGATTTGTATGGGGGGGGGGAAACTTGGCTTTCCCCATGGAAGCATTTGAAGTCCATGTTCTGCATCGTTTTGGCCCAATCACGTGGTTGCTTTCTATTCTTAAGCTGGTGGTGATCCATAAAATGTGGTGCTTGTTAGGAGACTTTGCATGGAATCAATAAATGAATTGAAAATCACCTCCTAAATGTCAAAGCTGCCAGTATTCAATAGAGTGCAGTTATATAACGTTTCCCCAAGTGTGTCCATAATTATGATTTCAGATGTGGTGTCAAATATATGACAGTGGTTCCTATCCTCAGAATTGGTTATAAAGTCATGTACATCCCCAAAACCAGCAAATCAAAGGTATAAACTCTAGCGATAAAAACTGATTAGCCCACTAAATGTCCCACATGGTCTTCACAATATTGCTGCAGCAGGCATTTAACAAACTTAATAAACTGGTTAGGCTGTGATGAAGTATTCTCTAATACAGTGGTACCTTGGTTCTCAAACTTAATCCGTTCTGGAAGTCCATTCCAAAACCAAAGCGTTTCAAAACCAAGGTGCGCTTTCCCATAGAAAGTAATGCAAAATGGATTAATCCGTTCCAGACTTTTAAAAACAACCTCTAAAATGGTAATTTAACATGAATTTTACTATCTAATGAGACCATTGATCCATAAAATGAAAGCAATAATCAATGTACTGTACTATAAAATAAATAAGACAGTATTGTAGATGATCAAAATTACCTTACTGCAGTGATGATAGTCATTGTTTGGATGGGGGGCTTTTATCCATTTCTGCAGTCACACAATCAATCAATCAGTAGCTGATCTGGGCTTCACACCATCACAAAAACAAATTAATCGAAAAAGCCACAAATACAAAAATACAAAATAAATAGGAAAAACAAAAGCAACAAACTTAATCACTTCCTGAAGTCCAATTGACTTCTGAAATGTTCAAAAACCAAGGCACAGCTTCTGAATGGTGCAGGTGCCCTGGAAACAATAGCCAACAGCCGCATCGGAAAACGTTCGAAAACTGGAACACTAACTTCCGGGTTTTTGGAGTTTAAGAACCAAGGCGTTTGGGAACCAAGGTACCACTGTATCATTTTTTATTTTATTTTTTGGTCAGGAATATATTTGTTTCCCTGGGAAGCTAATATGGAATGCAGAGAGTAACATTCCATGGCAGGCAAAAGGAAGTTCATGTTATAAATTAGGGAGGAATTACAAAGCATTCCTGAGGTGCTCACAGGAATCATCTGACACAAAGAATCAGACCACTGAAACTTCAAGGTAGAATTAGCCATTCATTGATGCAGGTTGGATTCACTTATGCAATCCAGGACACAAGGAGTGAAACACATCACAAAAGATACCTGCAGAGCGAGTAGCCCCCAGTAGATTTAAGGCCATGAACCTCATCACACCTCACATTGAAAGTTATGGTTATTACTAAATCTGCAATGCAGGGGGAATAGCAGGAAACATCCAGATATCAGTTGCGCTCTCCTTGTTTGCGCAACTTCCCACTCAGCCAATGTTGATCTGTTTCTGTGAGAAATGAGCAGAAACATTGGTCTCTTAAAGCTAGTAGGAACGGCACCTTCAACCACACCAGGGTCATAACTAGCTGGAATCCATGGACTGTCTCCTGCAAAATGAACAAAACAGGGATCACAAGCTCTTCCACGGTCAATAGTGGGAAAGCTCACACTGTCCTCAAAATACCTGGGGCATCGTCTCATGATTACATTGGCAGCAATATGTATCTGAAGAAGTGTGCATGCACATGAAAGCTTATACCCAGAACAAACTTAGTTGGTCTCTAAGGTATTACTTAGACGTGGTGTTGGGACGTGGGTGTTGGGATGCAGGTGGCACTGTGGGTTAAACCACAGAGCCTAGGACTTGCCGATCAGAAGGTCGGCAGTTCGAATCCCCGTGACGGGGTGAGCTTCTTGTTGCTCGGTACCTGCTCCTGCCATCCTAGCAGTTCAAAAGCATGTCAAAGTGCAAGTAGATAGATAGGTACTGCTCTGGCGGGAAGGTAAACGGCGTTTTCGTGCGCTGTTCTGGTTTGCCAGAAGCAGCTTAGTCAAGCTGGCCACATGACCCAGAAGCTGTACGCCGGCTCCCTCAGCCAATAAAGTGAGATGAGCGCCACAACCCCAGAGTCGGTCACGACTAGACCTAATGGTCAGGGGTCCCTTTACCTTTGCCTTTAAGGTGCTACTGGACAATTTTATTTTTTAAAAAATTATTTCGACTGTGTCTGACCAACACGGCTACCTACCAGAACCTGGACATTATACCTAAGGGTCTTAGAATTAAGAACCCTCTACAATCCACTCATCCTACTGAATATACAAAGAAACTATGCCACACTTTCTCCCAGAACCTGCTCAAACATCTGATCAGCATTCTGTAAACAGAAGCAAAGAAAGGAGGAACTCTCTGTATGGGACAACTCTACAAGAAATCACCCAGCTTGGCAAGAGTTCCACAAGGAAAGACAAACCATTAACCACTCTCAACTGGAGTTGCTTTATCTGAAGAAGTGTGCATGCACACGAAAGCTCGCACCCAGAACAAACTTAGTTGGTCTCTAAGGTGCTACTGGACAATTTAGCAATACATTTATTAGGCAAAACTGAGAGCATGAATACATGTATCAGGAGAAATGAACAGGACCATGCACATGCATTTTTGTACAGACCATTTACATATAATAATTATTATTATTTTGCAAACGGAAGCAGAAATGGATTGAACTGAAGATAAGAATGGGAAATGGAAAGACGCAGGAACCAAGAAGTCCACCCATCCCTCAGCGGTCTTCTCATTAACAGGATCATATCTTGGAAGCTTGAGGTTGCGTGGCATCTATGTAAATAAGCCAGTAGGAACTTTTTACCCTCTCTCTCCACTCCTGATTCATTAAGGATTTCTTTGCTCTTTGGATTCTGAACACACAGTTTCCAGTGGGATTATACTTCCACTTTATTATTGCGGTATATGTAATTAACAATAAAAAAATACTTATAACTTTATTGTTTGAGCATGACAGGCAACCAAAGTATGGTATAAAGGTGGCATTAATCACAGTGCCTTGAAAGGGGAAAAAGATGCAGTGCTATATTGCCTATAAATCAGAAAGACTTGTTTGGTAATTTATAGTGAAGTTTCTTCTCCCTCCTATCAATACATTGCGCTGCTAATGTGCAGAAACTATGTGTTTCCTTTGTCTGCTATAGTATAAAAAACTCTGACTGGTGATAAATCTGTGTGTATATATTCAGGTAGTGGTATTCTCTTTGGCCCATAAATTTAGAAAACAGCAGAGTTTCTGAAAATATATAAAGCAGAAATAGGACTCCCTCCAGACAGAAGGGCAAGGCAGTAAAAATGAAGTTCTCTTTTTGCACAGGTCTTTTATAGGAAAGTATATGGCTGTTCTGGTTCGATATAGTCAAAATTCTATCCACCACCTTAAATCATTTTCAGTGGGAAGACGAGCATGAATTATATTTTTGATGTGGTATTCAATAAAATGCAAGATATGTGATTATGATTTTAGTGCCATTTAGGGACTATTGGTCAGGCAAAAATATAGCAAATGTGAACGTCCTAAGTCAAAACATACGTCAACTCTTTAAAGAATAAAACTAAAGGAAATGGTTAAGATAAGTAGTGTGCTTTAGACCAAAGAGTGCTTCTAAATGTAATTTACAGATAAACAGAAAATAGATACATATATTATGTATAATACACACAATGCACACCAACAATAGATACTTGTATTTTTGTCTAAATAGAAGAGCATTGGTATTCCTGTCTCAATCAAAACCTATAAAGCTGTCCAAACACAAAATCTGATCTAGTTCAGAAGCGTTGCCTAGAATTCAAATGAGTTATGTTATGTTGCCCTCATATAGATCTTCAGACAACAACTTCCTCTCCTTTCTCTGTTCTGAATTTAGTTGTCATCCCCTTTATGGAAGAAAGTCCCGGCTACTCGCTTGATTTATTTGCTTGATTTATTTATTTAAAAAATTTATATACTGCTTGAGTGTAATAAAACCTATAATTAGCTGACGAGAAATATTAAAAGTATCAATAACAAACAGCAGAAGACAATATATAAACAGATTATATACATCTACAGTAATACAATAATTCAGTTTTCTAATTTAAGATACCTAAGAGGTTGTCCTTGGAATCGACCATGACATCCTTCTGGACCGTCTAGAGGGGCTGGGAGATGGGGGCACTGTCATACACTGGTTCCACTCCTTCCTCCTGGGCCATGTCCAGAAAGTGGTGTTGGGGGATGAGTGTTCAGACCTTGGGCCCTCATTTGTGGGGTGCCTCAGGGTTCCATAAATATAGCATATATTCAACACAAAAAACAGCGACAAAGGACAGCTGGACATATAAAGGGGCCCATTACCTTCAGTAGCTTAGGGCCTCATCAGACCTGTCCATAGCACAAAAGTCTTTTCAGGGTCTGCAAGTATCCTTGTGGTATAAAAATGTAAAGAAATTGGCATTCACAGAAAATATAAACCACAATTTACAGGTTTTCAATGGCTTAAAAGATCCAGAACATTGTTTATATTGTTTGGTGGGATTTATACCAATACAACTAACCCCCAGGGCTGTTTGGTTCTACCAGCACAGGAAATATGTGTTTCTTAATGTTTCTACCAACAGGTGTTTCCTCCCACCTTCTGATTTTGTTGACAAATTAAGAGAATGGATACTCTTGCACATCGCTTATTTTTTTAAAAAATGTTTGTCGTGTTTTTTTGTATTTATATCTCATATATGATGGAATAAAATAAAATAAAATAAAGCCCCTTGGAGTTAATCGTCCTCAGTTTAAATCCAATTTCTTTGAAATTCTCTGAAGCTTTGAGCTGCGTTGCTGCAACGATGCTGCTTTCGTTCAGTGTGGCAAATGCCTGTGAACAAATAAAAAGGTCAGAAACACAGCCGATGCAATAGGTATCAGTAGAACAAGTAGCATGATTCATAGCGGTGTTTCAAAAAAATGAAGGCTTGCTTCTTTATGTGTGAGGAAGAGACATAGAGCACAGCCAAAGCCAGTGATTTGGTGAATATAAAAAGCAGTAGGAACAGCAGCAGCAAAAAACATGGAGGTCCGGCTGAAACACAGAGATGGATTATTTCCTTAAGGAAAAAGAAGAAGCAGATTCTAACACTAGACATTATTATAGAAAGGGCATTTCACCCAATACAGTGGTACCTTGGTTCTCAAACGCCTTGGTACTCAAATAACTTGGAAGCCAAACACTGCAAACCAGAAAGTAGGTGTTCTGGTCTGTGAACGTTTTTCGGAAGCTGAACATGCTCCATTTTGAGCGTTACGCTTCCAATTTGAGTACCACATTTCCGTTTTGAGTGTTACGCTGAGGTCTGTCTGCTTTTGCTATTTATTTTGCCTTTTTGTTTTAGTGGCTCTTTTTGTTTTGTTTTTGTGACTGTGTGGAACCCAGTTCAGCTACTGATTGATTGACTGTGTGAGTGCAGTACATTGTTTATTGCTTTCATTTTATGGATCAATGGTCACGTTAGATAATAAAATTCATGTTAAATTGCTGTTTTAGGGGTTGTTTTTAAAAGTCTGGAATGGGTTAATCCATTTTGCATTACTTCTATAGGAATGTGTGCCTTGGTTTTGGAACGCTTTGGTTTTGGAACAGACTTCCGGAATGGATTATGTTTGAGAACCAAGGTCTGAACCAGCTCCACTGAATTGAAATTTCAGCCTTCACGACACAGGAAAACGGCCAAGTAAACAGCTATTTTTGTGGAGGAGGTTCAAGATATTAAGTGATATGCATGAAATTTCATATATAGCAATATAATCCCTAGCGTAGTAAGATAAGACCTTTGGAGCAGACATTTTCAAAAAAAAGTTTTTCATGAACCGCCCTAGTGGGGCAGTAATTGTTCCTCCATGATGGCACCTGGGGCAGGCCCACCCCCGGCCCCCTTTCCTATGTCCCTGGCTATGCCTACCATTTAACCTCCTTGGAAACAAAGCAGGATGAATATTCAGTAGACTGCAAGAGCCCTGAGATATGTGGGAATGCCTTTAAAGAAACTTTGGAAACTTTGCAGTGTACAATGCTGCCACCTGGCTTCTTGTAGGTACCTCAAGATTAGAGTTTGTGGCACCACTTCTGTACTAATTACAGGCTGTCGGTGCTTTTCCAGGCCCAATTCACAGTGCTGATGCTGACCTTCAAAGCTCTAAATGGTTTAGGACCTCAGTTTTTGGCAGACTGCCTACACCTGTATGAACAGGTCTGGGCGTTTGGGAGGTTCTGCTCATAAGGCCGCTTGCAAGGTCAGCTTGCTTGATGGGCGTAAGATGGCATTTTCTGTTCAAATTGTTCAAAGAGTGCTTGATAGTTAGCTTTAACTAATTCTGAAGTCTGCAGTTGGATAATACCTTTTTTAGGAGAAGGTAGGGGTGAGGTGGCAAAGAAGAAAAAACATCTGAGTTTACAAGCTTTATTTTCATCAACAATGGGGAGAGCAGCCCCTGCTTCTTTATCCCAGAATCATAGGTGTATAATCTGATATCTGCAGCACCTGAGAGACAATCTCCATCTTGGAAGTGAATTGAGAAAGCTGGTCTCAAAGTTACATCAGTCAGCTTTATTTAACTCAGAAGCTGCTCCAAACTGGTTCAGTGATGCTTACATCTTGGAGTAGGTCCTGTGTTGTACTTGAGATGAATTCCAAGGTCACCTCTGAAAGGTTGCATGACCAGCTATTTGAGGATAAAAGGTAAAGGGACCCCTGACCATTAGGTCCAGTCGTGACTGACTCTGGGGTTGCGGCGCTCATCTCGCTTTATTGGCCGAGGGAGCCGGCGTACAGCTTCCGGGTCATGTGGCCAGCATGACTAAGCCGCTTCTGGTGAACCAGAGCAGCGCATGGAACCGCCGTTTACCTTCCCACCAGAGTGGTACCTATTTATCTACTTGCACTTTGACGTGCTTTCGAACTGCTAGGTTGGCAGGAGCAGGGACTGAGCAATGGGAGCTCATCCCGTCGCGGGGATTCGAACCGCTGACCTTCTGATCGGCAAGTCCTAGGCTCTGTGGTTTAACCCACAGCACCACCCATGTCCCAGCCATGTATTTATTTACTGTATTGGCCTGAATATAAGCCTCACTTCCCCCTCCCCCCAAATTCTGACTGAAAAGTTAAAGGGCGGCTTAAATTCGCGACCTTACAAAAATTGGCTTTTACTATATCGCTGCTGAAACAGACATAAGGTAAAATGGAACCGGTGTGAGTGTGTGTGGAATTTTAAGGGAGTGACTTATATTCTGATATTGTCTTTTTTTCTCTCCCCCCCCCTCTTGAATTTTAAAGGTGTGGCTTATATTCAGGTGCGGCTTATATTTGGGCCAATATGGTGTTTAGATTACTGTACCCCACACTTCAGCCCAAAGGCTCCCAGAGAGTCTTACACACAATCAATTAAAACAAGGCAGCCGTTGTTTGTAGGTTTGCCATCTAAAAAACACTACATGGAAGAGAAGGAGGAGGGAAGAGGGGGGAATCAAACTCAAGCACCGGTTCTTAAAGAGTTCTTACAATGAACAGCTGGCAGAGAGACAATTCGAGGATACGAGGTGCCGGGCAGAGCTGGTCTTTTGGCATTGCTGCTGGAATTAGCCATACTCCCCATCTCTCCCACTAAGGATATCTAGACCTTTTATCTCTTTGTCATATCTAGAACACACATTTCACCATCCTGTCGGAAGTCACCCATTGCTACATTCCATTGATTTCATTCTCTATCTCAGAATCCTGGACATCCTCATAGAATCATAGAATTGTAGAGTTGTAAAGTTATAATATATTAAGATAAAGAATTAAGATAAAAACAAAGGGGGAAAGGATTTGCTGAATTAACCATTCGAACTGGAATACAAAAAAGGGAGGTGTGAGGAGGTCAGGGAAACAAGTAAATGAAAGGCAAGGCATGGAAAGATGGATTTATTTTTAACTGTTTTTATTTTTTCTGTATTTTGTATCTTTTGTTTTCTTTTTTCTATTTCTTTATTACTTTTGTAACTTCTTTTGAAATTTTAATAAATATCATTTAAAAAAAATAGAATTGTAGAGTTGGAAGGGACCCTGAAGACAGTCCAGACCAGTGGTTCCCAACCTGTTTTTGTTTTTTTTTTGCCATACCCCACCTAAGCATCTCTAAAATCCGGATGCCCCCTACCTGTGGCATATAATTCTTATTATTAAAAAAGTGAACTCCTATTCCCATGGAGGAAGCCTAAAAGACCATTAACTTGGTTTAAGTCATTCTCAAGTTGCGCCCCCCAAATCAAATTGCCCCCCATGTGACATTGGCAACCACGGATCTAGTCCAACTTCCTACAACCACCGTGTAATAGAATGTTTGGAACATTATACCATATGTGGTGGTCATGTCAAGAAATTAAGAAATATTGGAATACGATACATGAGGAAATCAAAAAGCTAATAAAAACATCACATAATAAAAGAGCAGAATCATATTTATTAGGAATTTTGAATGGTGACATCCCGAATGACAAAATTAATATTTTCCTGTACGCAACAACAGCAGCGAGAATGTTGATAGCCAATAATTGGAAAGGGAATTACGTTCCAACCAAAGAAGAATGGCTGAATAAATTTTGCAAATACTTGGAATTAGCAAAGCTGACTGATGTGATAAGACAAAAACCAAAAAATATAATCCAGAAACAATGGAAATGTTTAAATGATTATTTATGTAGACAAAGATTAAGTGTAAGGTATTGGTTGTGTTTAGAATAGATTTATGAAAGATTTAGAAAACTTATTGATTAGAATATTTGTATGAGATTGTATGGGAGAAATATGGAAAAACAGATACAATTTTGCTCAAAATGTATATAGAAAGTTCAGTGTAAGCGATGGAAGTCAATCAATGAAATTTTATTATTGGGATATTTGTAGAATAAATTTGGAAGAAACTCTTTCTTCTTTCAATTTTTATTCTTTTTTTCCTTTTTTCCTTTTTCCTTTTTTGTTCTTTTTTATGTATGTGTGCTTATCTGAAATAATATATGTATGTATGTATGTATTCGCAGTATTTTGCTTGTGTTTTGTAATAATTATGTTAAATAAAATTTAATTAAAAAACAAACTCCTATTCCCATGGAGGAAGCCTAAAAGGCCATTAACTTGGTCTAAGTTGTTCTCAAATTGCCCCCCCCCCAAAATCAAATTGCCCCCACGGATCTAGTCCAACTTCCTGCAGTGCAGGAATATGCAGCTGTCCCATATGGGAATCAAACCTGCAACCTTGGCATTATCAGCACTGCACTCTAACCAACTGAGCTATCCAGGCTCACAACCCCAACAAAATCAAGAATTCAGCTATATGTTTAACATGATATTATATTTTGATCTTATTCTGATTTTGTGAAGTTTTATATTCACAAGAAATTCAGTTCCTTTATTCAGAATATTCAGTCTGAGTAGGACTGGGTGATATAATGATATATCTTCCAAAACCAATTTCAAGGTCATATCATGATATTGGTTTCATAATTTTTGACCTGGCCGTATACTACAAATCATGGTGTGTGTGTGTGTGTGTGTGTGTGTGTGTGTGTGTGTGTGCTGTGCAAAAATCTCAAAGTGGGAAAAACCATGAAGCCAGCAAATTCCTTTACATAGCTTCATCCATATTTTAGACATTGTGATATATCAGTATATCATAATGTTTAGCTGCTGATATATAACTACATTGTAAACCAGATATCACCCACCCCTAGTCCTGAGTACTCTTTAATGTTTGCTAAAAAATAAAAACCAGACTCTAGGGCTGAATATTCACTAATATAAGACTGTGACAATAAGTGATGAATTTGTTTTTTGTTCTCTTTCAGCTGACAACACTGATTCCCCAGGAGAGTGCCCCAGTTAAGGAGGATTGGGAAAAGGAAAGGGAAGCAAGCTCCATTCAATTTGAAAAACACTATTTTGATTCTTCAAATGTGGCAGAGTGCAACCCATGTAATCCAGAAATTACATGAGATGTCTTCTAGCTGAATACAGTGATTTGAATCTAGCTTTTGAATTATCGTCCAGAGGCTAATGGGTTCAAAATTCTTCCCTTTTGTTTCCATGGTCAGGAGAGCATGGTATTTGACTTTTGCACCAAATTATTTCTGTTAACTACTGAACAGTCACTGATGACTTTTGGGGGGGGGGGAGCTGCCGTTGTAAGAACTGTAATACGTTGCTCTTTTGCAAGGTCACATAGAGCTCCAGTTATACAATATTGCTTATCCTTCATTAATATATATTGTTGCACACATTAAAGTACAGGTGCAACTAAACCTAGGCTCGCTCTTACACATATTTACTTGGGAGTAAGGTCCGCTGACTGTATCGGTGCTTTTGTGTATATAGCATTTGATTGGACGACAGGAATAGTAACTGTCCATAGTCACTTACACTGCATAAACTGATGCAACAAGCATAAAAATACAAAACCATCACAATAAGTTTTTTATTATTTATTTTTATTTTTTATTTTTATACCCCGCCCTCCCCGGCCAAGACCGGGCTCAGGGCGGCTAACATCAGGTATAAAAACAATTGATTAAAATATAACTTTAAAACAAGATTAAAATACTACTTAAAATGCAGCCTCATTTCAGTGGAAGCCCAGATCAAAAACTGTTTGTGGGGAGAAAACGTTAAATCTTCACCAAGGCCAACTATCCAGACTGGTCCTATGTGGGCCAGAAAAGCCAGGGAAGTCCCCAGATAGGGGTTCCGTCACAGAAGGAAAAGGAAAAAGGGGGAGGGGATCAGGTTGGTTCCAAGCCAAAGGCCAGGCGGAACAACTCACAAACTTGACATGAGCCAACAGTGTGACGCAGCAGATAAAAAAGCCAATGCAATTCTGGGCTGCATCAATAGGAGTATAGCATCTAGATCAAGGGAAGTAATAGTGCCACTGTATTCTGCTCTGGTCAGACCTCACCTGGAGTACTGTGTCCAGTTCTGGGCACCACAGTTCAAGAAGGACACTGACAAACTGGAACGTGTCCAGAGGAGGGCAACCAAAATGGTCAAAGGCCTGGAAACGATGCCTTATGAGGAACGGCTAAGGGAGCTGGGCATGTTTAGCCTGGAGAAGAGGAGGTTAAGGGGTGATATGATGGCCATGTTCAAATATATAAAAGGATGTCATATAGAGGAGGGAGAAAGGTTGTTTTCTGCTGCTCCAGAGAAGCGGACACGGAGCAATGGATCCAAACTACAAGAAAGAAGATTCCACCTAAACATTAGGAAGAACTTCCTGACAGTAAGAGCTGTTTGACAGTGGAATTTGCTGCCAAGGAGTGTGGTGGAGTCTCCTTCTTTGGAGGTCTTTAAGCAGAGGCTTGACAACCATATGTCAGGAGTGCTCTGATGGTGTTTCCTGCTTGGCAGGGGGTTGGACTCGATGGCCCTTGTGGTCTCTTCCAACTCTATGATTCTATGATTCTATGAACTCTGTCATTCCTAGCTAACAGGACCAGTGGTCAGGGCTGATGGGAATTGTAGTCCCAAAACATCTGGAGGGCCAAGTTTGCCTATGCTGTATTAGGAGTTATGTTAGGTACTGAGGTCCTAAACTGTGTAAGCATTATGCACCCAAGTTGTTCTAAGCTTTCTCCTCTTCTGGTGTTGTGGCCAGGATAAGATCCAAAGAAGCATTTGCTTCTGCGTTTAAACTAGCCAGACTTCATTTGTTTTTCATTTTAATATTTGCATATATACTCTGCCCTTCCTCCAAGCAACTAACTCCAAGCAATCAACTCTTTTTACCAAACCACTGGCATTCTACCTCACATCAACTTCATGAAGTACGTCAGGCTCAGAGAAAGCGATTGGCCAAAGGTCACTCAGTGTACTTCATAGCCCAGTTGGGATTTGAATCTGGCCCTAGTCTGGCACCAATACACCACAATGAATCCAAGCGTGTTTGAACTAACCAGAGTTTAAACCAATGTTTCCCAAACTTGGGTCTCCATCTGTTTTGGGACTAGAATTCCCATCATGCCTGACCACTGGTCCTGCTAGCTAGGGATGATAGGGGTTGTAGTTCAACAACAGCCAGAGACTCAAGTTTGGGAAACACTGGTTTGAGCTAACCAGCGGGGAATTCACAGGGAATATTTTTCCACCTGAGGGCCGTATTCTCTTTTGGGCAACCTTCTAAGGGCCAGGTTCCAGTGTTGGGTGCAGCCACAGGGAAAAGTGTGTGTAGCAAGAAATCTAAATTTTACACCTTTGTGTAATAGGCAAGATGGCTGCATTTGGCCCTGAACCTAAGGTTTCCTCCACCTACACTAAACACAATTTTTAGTGTCATGTCCAAAAAAGCCCCACTGACTGATATTTATTTCTGAGGGAAGAAGTATACGATTGAAATTTATTTACATCCCATGTATTTCCCTTCTTTCTCTCTGGTTTTCACTCCTGAGTGATCAATTATTGTCAAAACCGCAGGAAAACAAGTTCTTGCTAAGACAGGATAATAAAAATGTATACTTCATAAGACAAGGCTTTTCATTATCGATTGCCCATGTCTTCAAACATTCACTCAGAGCTTTCCTCTTTCCCCCTTGCTACGGCATGTAAATGATGAAACATTTGAGGTCATGAACTCATTCCACTTTACACAGAAAAATCAAATAATGTTGTAAAATAATTGACAGCAGCACATTGTTCCTTTTGCCCCTAGGTGTCCCATGCAAATTTTAAATTACAGTAAGAGCCACTGTTTCCACGCTGTTGGTGCCCAGCAATATCTTTGTATTATGTAATAATAGGGTTTTTCAAAAAAATAATAATTAAAAATTAAAAAATCGAAGCACTTTCCCCTCTTGATAGCCCTATTTAAGTCTTGCTTTGTTTTTACTGGGAAGTTTTCTGAAATATAGCCAGAATCAGTGCTCTTGGTTAAACTTATTTTCTATAATTGTTCTGACTTTTATTGTCTTCAGCGAGTTGGGCGTAATAGGGGTGTACATCACTAACACCAATGTAATTGTATTGTACTATGTGAGTTGGCACAGTGTTGTGTAATTAGGAGACATGAGAGGCTCTGTGGGTGTGTTTTTTATGACTGAAACTTTTAGTGATGTGCTTTTATCTGCTCTTGACTGTATTATGATTGCTTATTTTTTAAAAAAATTATGTTGTAACCCACTCTGAGATCTCATAATAAAAGGCAGGCCAAAAATAATAAATAAATGATTGTAAGATCTATAATAATAGTATTGTTGTTGTTGTTTAGTTGTTTAGTCGTGTCTGACTCTTCGTGACCCCATGGACCAGAGCACGCCAGGCACTCCTGTCTTCCACTGCCTCCTGCAGTTTGGTCAAACTCATGTTAGTAGCTTCGAGAACACTGTCCAACCATCTCAACCTCTGTCGTCCCCTTCTCCTTGTGCCCTCCATCTTTCCCAACATCAGGGTCTTTTCCAGGGAGTCTTCTCTTCTCATGAGGTGGCCAAAGTATTGGAGTCTCAGCTTCAGGATCTGTCCTTCCAGTGAGCACTCAGGGCTGATTTTCTTCAGAATGGATAGGTTTGATCTTCTTGCAGTCCATGGGACTCTCAAGAGTCTCCTCCAGCACCAGAATTCAAAAGCATCAATTCTTCGGCGATCAGCCTTCTTTATGGTCCAGCTCTCACTTCCATACATCACTACTGGGAAAACCATGGCTTTAACTATATGGACCTTAATAATAATATATTAATTCTTTATTGCTGTCCAATGACCTGTAACATGGATTCAGAATAAAATACAGGTTCATACAGACAACCCCCCAGGGGAGGGAGACTGAAGCGTTATTTGTTTAGTCATGGGTATGATGATCTTTGATTCGTATGACTACTGAAAAAAACTTTGCCACGGCCGGTGTGATATCATTGGACTTGTCATCCAGAAGATATTTGGTATAGTAGGCTTCAGATTGACCCGGCCGATTTGCCAATACAGTCATACTTTATGTTACGTTTGCTTCATGTTGCACGTTTTCAGGTTGCGTCCTGCGGTGACCCGGAAGTACCGGAAAGGGTTACTTCCGGGTTTTACCGCTCGCGCATGCACAGACACTCAAAATGACGTCGCGAGCATGCACAGAAGAGGTGAATCGTGACCCGCACAGGTGCAGATGCACTGCTGCAGGTTGCGTTCCTTTCATGTTGCGAACGGGCCTCTGGAACGGATCACGTTCGCAAACAGAGGTACCACTGTAGTGGTTTAATCAATAGTTCCCTAGCTTGATCATATTGTCTGCAATGCAATAAAATATGCCTCATACAATTGACGTCCTGAGAGCATACACAGATCCTGTTCTAATAAGGGATGCCTCTCAATCTGCCATTTAGCACTTCTGATGGAAATACATTTAACCTGGCTTTGGTGAAAAGACACCGATAAGTTGGTACAGACAGATTTCTAAGATGGGCAGGAG
Organism: Podarcis raffonei; assembly: GCF_027172205.1. NCBI lineage: Eukaryota > Metazoa > Chordata > Lepidosauria > Squamata > Lacertidae > Podarcis > Podarcis raffonei. The sequence continues at coordinate 13,086,906 of NC_070611.1, read as the reverse complement.
TCTGAAAATCGAACCCGTAGTGAATTCCTACTGCTAATGGGCCACAGATAACATGAGATTGAGATCGGAGGTGACTATGTGATATATCCCAGAGCCTTTGCCTCAGAGATTCAAGGGCAGTATCATAGCCCAGGTGGTACAGGAGAGAAGGTGGTATACCATTCTCCAAGTTCGATGGCTTCCAGGCAAAGTTTCTCTGGTCCCTTCTACAAGTTCCAGATTGTGTTCCAAATGCAATACTGTTTTTAGAAACAGGTGAATGCCTTCTGTCAACTAAAACATGGTGGACTGCCCTGAGATACTAGCTCAAGATTTCAGTCTTTGGCCTAGGGAAGGGGTTACTTCCATACCTAAACAACGAGGAGTTTACCAGCTCATGGATGAAGATCTATATGATATTACACCCCTCCACACACAAAATGTGCTGTAAGATTGGCAGTCACTGTAATGGGTACATTAAATCGGGTCCTTCCTTAAAGAGGGCATGTGTTGCGGTGAGACCTGGCAACCAAACCCTGTGTTGTGGGTGGGTTTGATTGAATAGCTACAACACCCAGTTGGTAGGTCCATTGATGCTGGGTTTAATTAGGCCAATGGGATGCAAGCTAAATGGATCAAGGGACCTATATATACCTATGCACGTGACCCAGAGCTTCCTCATTCAGTGTGTGCATCAGAACACCCGCCCACCTCTCCCTATATTTAGGGCTGTGCGCTTGACCTTGCTATGCTGTCGTGTGTCATCTGTTGTTGGGACAGGGGCACGGCAGGAATTTTACCCACTTGGCTGATTGGCTGGTGCCATTTGGGTTTCACCTGCTGCATAGCAAATCATCACAACTTTTAAGGTTGCGGATAGGCTCTGGTTCAGGTGATAGGGATGGGAGAACGCTTTCACCATCCCTATGTGAAGGGTATTCCATTAAAGGAATCCAGGGACTCGATGGTTTGGTCAACACTGTGAGGGGGTTGTGCCCGTGTCTGAGTCCAGGGGGGCAGTTGGGTGGTGGAGATAGCCTGTTCCCGGCTTTCCGCTTATCCAAGTGTTCACCCTTGGCTGACCTATGCTGGAACCCTGGGTCAGTGCTACATGCAACAGTACAGGGAGCTAGTTGAACCAGAGCCTATGCAACCACTCACGTGCTGTAATCAATAAAGTTGTGGCCTAAATTCTGCCAAAAACCAAACCAAAATTTGAGTCTTGTCTGAATTTATTTAAGGGGGAGGTTTAAAAGTCTGAATACGCAACAGGGCAATTTTCTGCACCACAGGGCAAATAAAATACTATCTCCATGTAGAAGGAGAGAAAACTATATATTATCAGTATATTATCAAGTCACTGCTCCTGTCTCAAAATATGGAGATGATAAACATGAAAGAATGTGAGTAAGACAGAGGTGGGAGATTATAAATAGTCGTATGACTATTTTAAAAAGATTTTACTGGGCAGATGAATATTCAGGCAAGGAATTCAATATATTCTGAAGGTGGGATGAGTATCCCTGGGCTAGAACGCCATTTTTTGCATGCCAAAGGTCACAGATTCTTTGCTTAGCATCTCTAAGTAGGGCTGGAGAATTCCTTACCTGAAAACCAGGAGGGCTGTCGCCACCAAGGTAGACCAGGGATGGGGAACGTAGGACTATTTGGATGTTGTTGGACTCTGAGCAGTCCAAGCCAACATGGCCAATGGTGAAGAATAATGAGAACTAGAGTCTAAAATCATCTGCAGAGGCTCACAGGCTCCCCACCCCTGGTGAGGACAAAGACTCTCCTCCCTGGAAGAGAGGGGAGTGGTTGTGGGCGGGAGCCCGAGCTCCGCCCCTGGCCGGGGGCCTTAGCCCCCGCCCCTCCTCACCTGGCTGGCGCCCATGCCCACCGGAGGCAGCCAACCAGGTGTCTCCGGGGGGCGTGTTTAGCAGCTTAATGCTGTGGCTCCAGCTCCGCCTCCTCCTCAGTCGTCATCGTCCCGCAGCGAGTCACCCACCCTCCACTCCCATTTAGCTCAGGGTCCAGGTTTTTTGGCCTTGCTATGGACCTTAGGTTGGTCGCCCCGGTTGTCTGGGGGGCCTGGTAGGAATTTTTCCATTTGGCATTAGGCTTTTTGGTTTTTTCGCCTACCTCGTAGCAATCGTCACAACTTTTGTGGTATTGGTGGGTAGGTTAGGCATTGGATTAATGTGTGTCAAGGGCTAGGTGTGGCCATCGCCTATGCTATCTACCGTGGGTTATTCCGTTAAAGGAATCTGGCCGTCGTGTATTCCGTCCGATGCCTGCTTGGCGGGAGGCCATGGCACGATCCTCGGTGACATCAGGGGTGAGCCTATAGTTGGATTAGCATCAACAGGCTCCACCTACTGTTGAATAAACCCACCTCCTATAGTCATCCAATGCCTAAGCCAATACCTTTTCACTGCTGTAATCAATAAAGTTGTGGCCTTTTCTTGCCCATTAACCTTATATCACGTGTCCTTGTGTGTTTATTTCACATAGTGGGGGTCGGGTCCTCGATCCACAATGCAGACATGTCACATATTTGTGCCAAGCTGAATTGTGTCATGCTTTGTATGGCCCCAAGAGACTAACAGTGCAATCGCATGCATGTCTATTTGAAAGTCCCATTGAGTGCAATAGTGCTTACTCCTCGCTATGTGAGCATAGGACTGTAACCTAAGATTCTCTCTCCCTCTACTGCATGCTCTTATCCCGTTGAAATAATTAAATGGTGAATGTGCCAAATTGTGTCCAAAGAACTATGTGACTAATTCCATATATCTAGGGGAGAAGGATTTTGTTCCACAGCAAAACTGTCAACATTGCAGGGATTTTCGCGAGCATTTTGTGATATGGAAATCTTTTTGATAGAAAAAGAAATGCTTTTGAATAATAAGAATAATCCCAATTGGCATGCTTGCATCCATTGGCACATCTAAGGGAGCTCTTGTGATCAATAAACATAATAATTATTTTTTAAACAGGAACCGTATGCCAAATTAAGACGAATGATTGATGCCCAGATCCAATCTGTATTTAGGTTGATAGGAAATTTCCACCGACTTCTGTAGGTGGTGAAGTGGGCTGATTTGTTCCACAGAATCATAATTTAAAAAATTAGTCAATTTTTATAAAAAGGTCATTTGTCACAAATAACCTTCTAGGTAAAAACATAAGCTGTACATTGCGTTGCAATAATGTCAACACAGCTGGTCTTAAATAATAATCAACGGAATTTAGTCAGCACTGGGATTATAAATGTATAATTAGATATATATTTAAGATATGTCACAATGAATACAATATAGTCACATCATTGGACAACTACAAAATACATTTTTTTAAGAAAGCATTTTTTTAATAAAACACGCCTTTGTTTTGTTCACATAAATATTACAATATTTAAATGTTTCGGTTCTGTATATTAAACTAGGTAGCATAATGCTGAATGTGAAAATTCCAGCTGTTATTTTGGTATAATAATGAAAAAGGTCATTGTGTTGTGAGGATTTTCAATTGCATTTAATCTCAAAGCATTCAATCTGATCAGATCCTTTAATGTTGGGTGCCAAAGATCAGACAGTGATATATCAATATGGCATTGTATATGGTATTATATCTCAGCTTGTCACCATTACATGTCATCACACTGTAATGTCAGCATGGCCCAAAGATTGGGGGTTGCTTCCTGATTGGTAGAGTGTGTGTGGAAGCTGTGGCTGTGTTCTGGTTTAGCTCAGGAGACGAGCTCAGATGCTTGCCACAGAGTAGTTTTACTCTCTTTGATCCAAACCTGGGCTTTTAAGAAGGACCCTGGGCTATGGCACAGAAAAGTCCAAATGTTCCTTCTCTTCCCTGCATTAGATTAGTCTTTCCTATGGACACTGATAGAGGGATCCGGGTGGCGCTGTGGGTTAAACCACAGAGCCTAGGGCTTGCTGATCAGAAGGTCGGTGGTTTGAATCCCCGCGACGGGGTGAGCTCCCGTTGCTCGGGCCCAGCTCCTGCCAACCTAGCAGTTCGAAAGTACGTCAAAGTGCAAGTAGATAAATAGGTACCACTCTGGCAGGAAGGTAAATGGTGTTTCTGTGCTTTGCTCTAGTTCTCCAGAAGCGGCTTAGTCATGTTGGCCACATGACCTGGAAGCTGTACGCTGGCTCCCTTGGCCAATTAAGCGAGATGAGCACCGGAACCCCAGAGTCGTCCACGACTGGACCTAACAGTCAGGGGTCCCTTTACCTTTACCTATGGACATTGATGGGCACTGAGAAGGGCCAAGAAGCAATTTTACCCATTGTGCTAAGCCACTTCTAATTAGAACGTTGCAGTTTGGCTGGCCAAAGATAATTTGAGGGATGCAGGTGGTGCCCCCGGGCCTTAGTTTGCCTACCCCTGGGTTAGAGCCTTCACTTAGCAATTTTGGGTCGCTGGTTGACAGGGCTGGAAATGATCTTTTACTCTCAACCTGATTGGCACTTGGTTGGGTTTGTGTTTTTTTGCCATCTTTCTCTCAGTGAAATTACGGCTTTCCTTTGTTAGCTGGAAGAACATTGTTGGTGTGAGGGCGGAAATGGCATTGGGCAGGATCACCATAGTATGGGGGGGGCATAAGAGGCCTGAGGGGAGGATTGACCAAGGCAAACCCAACCGTGGGTTCGGTATCTGCCTGGTTGGATTCTGCACCCTGGTCCCCCAGTGAGAACATGTTTGCTTGGCTTGCACCACAGCAAGTTTCAACACTGGCCGACTCCCGGCATACAGGCTTGGAGAGATCCAAACCCAATGCATCTATTCCATCAACATGGGGCTTGTGGATGATCCTGGGACCCAATGCCATACCAACCCTCGCTCTGCCTGCTGCTGTCAATAAAGATTTACCCTGACTTTATCCCATCACTGTTATATAGTCTGGTTATTTTGCTTCTCTCAAGAGTCACATAATCAACACTGCCTATTTTCCCCCAGTAAAACTGCACAAGATGTCTTAAGCTTAGAATTTATTTTTTACTTTCTTCCCTTTCAATTGCATACACCTGTTCTGTCATTCCCAAGTTCCTTATGGAGCTTAGATGGAGAATTCTGAAATCAGGTAGATGATTCATTAAATCAGTTACCTGATTCCAAACCGTGTATTGAATCCAAAGAACCAGGAATGCTATTCTGTAAATGCTATCAGGAACCTCTTGAACTTTCCTCATATTTACGCTTAGGGAACAGGCTGTGCAAGTTCAATTTGTATTTAGTTTCACCGTCTTTTTGCAACACTGTAGAAAGAGCTATAAAACAGCCTTTCTGCAAACAGAGGATGCCAACATGTAGAAGGAAATCTTTAGATATGACCAAATTTCCCCCTGCTGTCCCATCCATTATATATTTCCCACTTGTTTGGTAAAACGAAAATACATAAAGGGCTGCTTCATAGAGGGATAAAAATTAGGTTAGGGCAATATACAGAAACATTTTCTTACTCTTTTTAAAAGAGTAGCTGTGTATATGATGAAGTCTTACACTCCATATTGCACCCTTAATTTCACAGGCTTTCTTTCTTTTGCTACGAAAGCGAAATAGGCTCAAAATAGGCAATTTTCTATCCCCCAAAGCCACCCGTTATTATGATTATTTACCCTTTAGCCTTTGTGAAACATGTTTGGGGCCTTGGCGAACTACCATAATTGCTGAATTGGGAAGATACAGTAAGCCCCTCAACAGTTAAGGAATAATTGTGCCTTCATTCCATTAAAAGTGGAAGATTTACTCCAGTCACTTATCATTTGTGTGAATAAAGTGCTATTAATTGCATTTATATGAAGTACGCCTGATGCTTTTAGCAGATGACTTGCCAGCCAATTTGCATTATAATGAACAAAATCCTACAGATCTCAAGTATGGTGGAGAACAAATGTGGTCAATATGCAAATAATCGCATGAACTCTTAGGGTCTTAGATATTGTATAATTGCACTTTAAAGGGCAGACAATGAAAGAAACTTGGGGAAACCTAATTAAAATTAACATTTTATCACCCTAAATTGCAGGAAATCCAATGACAAAACAGTTTGTGAAGTATGAAGTTTACTTTTACTTGTCTGGAACCATTCTTCTCAGTAGACACACACATGATTGCAGTGTAAGTCTGTGCAACTGTCCATTGGGTTTTATTTATTTGCCCCTTACCAAGGGGGGGGGGGAGAGCAATCACTGTATATTCCTGTTGAATTCAGACCTGCCGTGACGCTTATGATGTTATGTCATCTGCTGAAAATGTTTTTGTTTCAAGCATTTTTAGAGAATTAATTCCCTCCATTATTTGGGACTGTGTTTTATGGTTCCACAATGCTTTAATGTTTCTTACTGTATTTTTTTTGGCATACAACGCTGTAATATTTTCCTTAGGAATATGCCCTTATAATTATATAAATATTTAAAGAGAAGGTAGTTCACTTCCCGATATTTGGAAATGGGTACACTGCATATGATTAAAGCCACAGAGATACTATGGGCATGATCCAGTCAAAGTAAAGCACATCGAAATGCAGTCTGATGCCTGGCTACTCAGATGTCCTGTTGACAATGGTACTTATTCCAAGGTAAGTGTAAGGTAAAGGTAAACGGACCCCTGACCATTAGTTCCAGTAGTGGACGACTCTGGGGTTGTGGCGCTCATCTCGCTTTATTGGCCGAGGGAGCCAGCATACAGCTTCCGGGTCATGTGGCCAGTGTGACTAAGCCGCTTCTGGCGAACCAGAGCAGCGTATGGAAACACCGTTTACCTTCCCGCCAGAGTGGTACCTATTTATCTACTTGTACTTTGATGTGCTTTCCAACTGCTAGGTTGGCAGGAGCTGGGACCGAGCAACAGGAGCTCACCCCGTCGCAGGGATTTGAACCACCGACCTTCTGATTGGCAAGCCCTAGGCTCTGTGGTTTATAAATTCACTATTCAGAAACTGTTGGAGATTAAGGGAGGATCTGCATTCACGGTTTTTAACATTAAAGAAGGGTTAAGGAACAGTTTTGATAACGTAGATGAGCACACGACGTCCCACTTTTTACACTCATAATGCATTATTACCTTGTCTTTTTTATTGCTTCGTTTTTAATCGTTTTATGCTGCTATATCGGTGAAACATGGCTCGTATGTCCCTATGTAGTGTTTTACCTTTTTTTTTTTACTGCATTCAACCTCCGACGCCCCTCCAATGGTATTCTAGCAAGGGAGGGAGGGAAAGAAACAGTGGAAAATTGGAAAATGGTATGGCTGGGTGTTACTTACATTTGATGAAAAAAACAAAGTAAAAAACGTTTTGATTAACAAGTATGCCCTTTGACATTTTAGAACGACATATCGGTTATTGTTCTAACAGAGGGAAATAATGTTAAACAGGAGACTTAGGCTGCAGTCCTATACACCTGGTGTTTACTTCTGAGTAGACATGCACAGGATTGCTCTGTTAAACACTGTCCTGGGCAGAGCAATACAAATACCTGGCCAGCAGTATTAGGGCTTCATAGAAGAAGTGTAGCCACTGTTACACCCACAATCTGGCTGCTCATGCTAGCTACGGTGAAACGTATGGGGCACAGGCTGAAACTTTCAGGATTTCAGACACAAGATCTACCCACCCGGGAAGAATGGCAGATGAAGTTGATGGACTATATGGAACTGGCGGAAATGACTGGCAGAATCCGAGACCAGGGAGAAGAGTCGGTGGAAGAAGACTGGAAAAAGTTTAAAGACTATTTACAGAAATACTGTAAAATTAATGAATGTTAGAAAAATGTGGAAATGAAGTTATATGGCTTTAGTAAAAATGCTATAAGGAACTAAGTATAATTAGATTATTAGAGTATTAAAGGGAAAAATAAAGTTAGAAATGTTAAGATAATTATAGGATAGAAAACAGAGGAAGATGGAAAGAAATTGCTGAAACAATTAACAGAAGTGGAATACAAAAAGGGAGGTGTGAGGAGGCCGCTGAAATAAGTGAATGAAAGATAAGATATTGAAATTGTTTGGTGTGTTTTAAATTGTTTTTATTTTGTTTTGTTAGCTTAATGTGTTAGTGTTATGTAGTGTTTTTATGTTATGTTATGTAGTGTTTTTGTATTGTATTGTATTGTTTATTTTGTTTTGTTTTAATTGTTGGAAAAGTAATAAATATTATTTTTTTAAAAAAGAAACTTTCAGGATTTCAGCTCTCAGGGTTTAGTAGGTTGCCACCCTGCAAAATGCCCCATTTGGAGGGTTTCCACCTGCTACCATCAGTGAGAGGCTTTCACCCACCAAATGGGCAAGTGCGTTGAGGCCCCATCTCAGCAGCAGAGTGGGTCCAATGGAATCAGGCAGGTTTAGATGGAAGAACATCTCTGCCTCATCTAAACCTCCAGTCATGACTCTACTTAGCTGGCAGCATGTCCCACTGAATTTGGTAGAACTTGCTATTTTGTAGGCATGCTTAGAGTAGCACTGTAAGGACTGAGCTACACTAATCAATTATATTGGTATAACTGCATTATAAACAGACAACACCAGATGATGCTGTAGAGCTGTGATCCATTGCCAATGGGATTTTCCATTAAGAGTTTTATAATACTTTTTAATGTAACCTTTTTTCCAATGTATATAGATCCAGCCTAAGTCTCTTTTCCTTATTTTGATGGGTGAATCTTTGGCTGATGCACCAACACACACTGTATAAATAGATAGACGAAAACAGATACTCTGAAATGTTTTGCCCCAAGCTGTTAGTTTGCAATGGCAATTAAAGCAAAACTTTTAAATGTCGCTCATTGATGGGATGAAGTCTGAAAAAGAGAATGTGCCGAATTCCAAATGATTGAGTTTTCACATGTTTTAAAGAGCAGCTGTTAATGAGAAAATTTATTATACCAAGACCCATTAATTAAATATTGACAGAGCAGCCTTGGAAGATGAATTTATTAAAGCAGCATGGGGTTGATTAGCAATTAACAGATTGAAGCAGTCAACATTTTTTACTGTCTTTTTATTCATAAAATTTGTGTACCACCCCTCATTCACAGATCAACAGGGCGGTTCACAACATTAAAGTACAAAATGAGAACACAAAATGCATAATAAAATAAACACAAACACAAACCAATAAGCTCCCTCCTACAAACACATTTTGAAGTTCATATAATGTTAATTATCCAAAGACTTAGTTGAAGAGAAATGCTTTCATCTAGCGCCTAAATATATGTAATGAAGGTTCCAGGCAAGCGTCCCTAGGGGGAGCATTCCATAAATGGGGAGCCACCACAGAAAAGACTTCTTCTCATGTTGCCACCTTCCGAACCTCTTGTGGAGGAGGCATGTGAAAAGGGGCCTCAGATTTTTCACACAAAATAGAGACAAATCTGACCTTGTTCCTTTAGTCCAGGCAGTTTCTCACTGAATTAGCAAACACGCTTACTGCCTTAAACAGCTTGTCTGGTTTATTTTTCGACAAAACTGATGCAAAGGGTTGCATTCCCCCCCCCCCCAACTTCCCTGCCAAATTGGGTTCAATAAAGAAAACTTCTGCTTTGTTTTGCTCCCAGACAAATAAAATGGTAACGACTGTTCCATTAATTATCCGCTGAACAATTGCCCCTGAGATCTTTGTGCTCTCGGTTGCTGCTGCTGCTGCTTGTATTTGCTTGTGAAATCTCTGAAACCAAACTTTTGTAGCAGCTATGAAACACTTCGCCTGCGTAACACAGAAGTCAAGGTGCTCATCAGCTCTTCAGAACCAAGCAATCTTTCAGAGCTTTAATTATCAGTTGTATCAGTTGTAAACTCTATGCTGTGAAGAATCTGTTTATAAGGGGGGTGGGCGTGGGCGTGAAGGATTGTGTAGTTTATAGAATTCGTGACTTTAAAAAGGAATTGAAAGGGGGAAAATAAAATGGTAACGATAAAGAGATACATTTTAAATAGAACATGAATCGTATAGTTGGAAGGGATCCTAAGGGTCATCTAGTCCAACCCAGTTCAAGTGAGAATTCCTGGAGAACAGGCGAAGTCCCGGCAGACTGGAGGAGGGCAAATGTTGTCCCTATTTTCAAAAAGGGGAAAAGAGAGGACCCAAATAATTACCGCCCAGTCAGTCTGACATCAATACCAGGGAAGATTCTGGAGCAGATCATTAAGCAAACAGTCTGTGAGCACCTAGAAAGGAATGCTGTGATCACCAATAGTCAGCATGGATTTCTGAAAAATAAGTCATGTCTGACTAACCTGATCTCGTTTTTTGACAGAATTACAAGCCTGGTAGATGAAGGGAACGCAGTGGATGTAGCCTACCTTGATTTCAGCAAGGCATTTGACAAGGTGCCCCATGATATTCTTGTAAAGAAGCTGGTAAAATGCGGCCTTGACTATGCTACCACTCAGTGGATTTGTAACTGGCTGACTGACCGAACCCAAAGGGTGCTCATCAATGGTTCCTCTTCATCCTGGAGAAGAGTGACTAGTGGGGTGTCACAGGGTTCTGTTTTGGGCCCGGTCTTATTCAACATCTTTATCAACGACTTGGATGATGGACTCAAGGGCATCCTGATCAAATTTGCAGATGACACCAAACTGGGAGGGGTAGCTAACACCCCAGAGGACAGGATCACACTTCAAAACGACCTTGACAGATTGGAGAACTGGGCCAAAACAAACAAGATGAATTTTAACAGGGAGAATTGTAAAGTATTGCACTTGGGCAAAAACAAATGAGAGGCACAAATACAAGATGGGTGACACCTGGCTTGAGAGCACTACATGTGAAAAGGATCTAGGAGTTTTGGTTGACCACAAACTTGACATGAGCCAACAGTGTGACGCGGCAGCTAAAAAAGCCAATGCAATTCTGGGCTGCATCAATAGGAGTATAGCATCTAGATCAGGGGAAGTAATAGTGCCCCTGTATTCTGCTCTGGTCAGACCTCACCTGGAGTACTGTGTGCAGTTCTGGGCGCCACAGTTCAAGGAGGACACTGACAAACTGGAACGTGTCCAGAGGAGGGCAACCAAAATGGTCAAAGGCCTGGAAACGATGCCTTATGAGGAACGGCTAAGGGAGCTGGGCATGTTTAGCCTGGAGAAAAGGAGGTTAAGGGGTGATATGATAGCCATGTTCAAATATATAAAAGGATGTCACATAGAGGAGGGAGAAAGGTTGTTTTCTGCTGCTCCAGAGAAGCGGACACAGAGCAATGGATCCAAACTGCAGGAAAGAAGATTCCACCTAAACATTAGGAAGAACTTCCTGACAGTAAGAGCTGTTTGACAGTGGAATTTGCTGCCAAGGAGTGTGGTGGAGTCTCCTTCTTTGGAGGTCTTTAAGCAGAGGCTTGACAACCATATGTCAGGAGTGCTCTGATGGTGTTTCCTGCTTGGCAGGGGGTTGGACTCGATGGCCCTTGTGGTCTCTTCCAACTCTATGATTCTATGATTCTATGATTCTATAAGTTTGGGGCTCTGTGAACAAAAGCTGCCTTTTGTTGATGGAGGCAACTGTGATTTCCATTAGAGGAAGGCAGTATTTAGTGATTTCACCACTTTCAACCTCCCCATGAAAACTCTCATATGCTTCAGAGGATCCTCGAGCCCTCCAATGTGCATGTTGAGACATAAGCATGTCTCACCATTTCCTAGTGGAGTAGTTTAGCGTTGTAGCCTAGGGCTGCAAACCTATACCCACTTACTTGAAACCCTTGGACTTACTTCTGAGTAAATGTGTGTAGGGTTGCCCAGTAAGTCAGTGGAATATCTCTCCTTGTTCTTTCAAACATTTGATGCTCATAGACCTATTTTCCTGTGACTCGTGGTTTCATTATTTATTTCATTCCATTTATGAATTGCTTCCTATGAAACTTGGGGTTGTTGTTTTTTAGGAAGCTAATCCATCATTTCAATAAATCTATGATCAATTGGATAGCTCAGTTGGTTAGAACATGGTCTGAAAACTCCAAAGTTGCAGGTTTGATAGGACTGTTAGGATTCTTTTCCCGTGTTGCAGTCATGGGATTGTTTTTATCACATGACGGTGTATGTTTTCATTCCATATTGTGGGGAGTGACGAAGACAGGATGTTTGGATTACTGTGTTTTCGTTATGTAGGATTTTTGTCCTCTGTTCTTTCTCTTTGCTGTCTGATGCTGAAGAGGAAGGAGCTGAGTTATGATGCTCCAAGTGTGTATATGTAAATAAATGTAGTTTAGCCAAATTGCTGCGCTACTGAGTCTGAATGCTGACTGCCCATACTCTGCTGATCCTGAAGTGTCCTGATGCCTCTTAGATATCAGTCGCTGTGATGTTCGGGCTGGAGAAATATTTTGAATCTCCTGAATGAACGACCAGGAGGGAGAGAACATGCCAGTCGGGCATGTGTCTCTAACAGACTCCTACTCATGTGTAGGACCTCCTGACAATGGTTATGGGCCCAGGGATCATGGCCACAGAGGACAGCAGGCTTGGTGCCAGCAGAAAGGACCAGGAGCTGTTTTTGTCCCGGTTGAAGCCTCTGGTAACAGGCAGCTACAGCGTGGAGTCTATGTGAGTACACCTGTAATTGGAGACGAGAGAGCCTAAATCCAAAAGCGAAGAGGCTGGACTGGTTTTGTTGTGATGCCAACGGCTCGGGCACAGAAGTGCTCGTGCCCTTCTACTCATGTATAGGACCTCCTGGCAAGGACAACCATGACAGATGGCCATCCAACCACTGTTTAAAAACCTCCAAGGAAGGAAAGTGCACCATCTCTCATGAGAGTCTGCCAGTTCCACTGTCAAACAGCTTTTAATGTCAGACAGTTCCTTCTGATGTTTAGTCAGAAAGCCACTTCCGACGTAGAAGGAGGTGGGGTTCGGGCTTCACCCTCCCACCATGTGCGCGGGGGCTGGCTCTCAGCCTCCGCGCGATTGAGGGAATCCCGATCGCATCATCCCCTGGCCAGCCAATCGGCTGGCATGGGGGGGCGTGGCCTGCTCCATTTAACACAGGGGTGGCCTGGGATCTCCCTCTTTGCCGCTTCCAGCTGCAGACTTCAAGCGAATAGGCTGAAGCCAGATAGTCGGTTAGGACCAATGCCTGAGCCAATACCGCTCATCACCTGTAACCAATAAAGTTGTGGCCATATTTAGCCCATTAACCTTAAATATCTGTGTCGTGTGACTTTATTTCCACTGGGGGGAGGCGGGAACTTGCCACTCAATCTCTTTTCTTGCAACTTGAAGCCATTGGTACGAGTCTGTTGGCAACTTGGAACCATTGGTACAAAGCAGGAGAAAACAATCTTGTTTTCAACACCACTCTCTCTAATAGTGAATGCAGATAGTGAAGCAGGAGCAGGGTCACTGTGAAAGAAGAAAGTGTTCAGGTGAACCTTGATGCTTGCATAGGTACAAGAAAATAAAAACATAACGACACAAGTTATTAAAAGACACCTTGACCAAGATGGCATCCCAATGAGGACCGCACATGCTCAGAAGCCATGGAATGTTGAGTGCCAGTTGGAAAAGAAAAATGGAAAACAGGAAGTGGGGTTGTTGAGTGGCCTTGGGAGCCAGTGTGGTGTAGTGGTTAAGAGGGGTAGACTCGTAATCTGGCGAACTGGGTTCGATTCCCTGCTCCTCCACATGCAGCTGCTGGGTGACCTTGGGCCAGTCACACTTCTCTGAAGTCTCTCAGCCCCACTCACCTCACAGAGTGTTTGTTGTGGGGGAGGAAGGGAAAGGAGAATGTTAGCCGCTTTGAGACTCCTTCGGGTAGTGATAAAGCGGGATATCAAATCCAAACTCCTCCTCCTCCTCCTCCTTGAATAGCAAACCATGAAGAGGATGTGGATACAGTGAACTTTATAAAAAATGTTCCTGGCTTGTACCATAAGATAGTGCTTTGTGTTGTAGGATGGACTTTATTGAGGAATTGCCCTGTTAAGTAAGCTCCTCAGAAGAAGCCCCTCAGAAGTTGCTAGCTCATTTTCTAATGACAATGATTAGAAGCTGCCACAGCACTGATTCCAACAAGGTAACTTGCCTTAACACGTTGTTCCTTTGAAATAAACTTTCTTCTTCTTACTTTGAAATGTCTCTCAAAGACCAAACTCCATTTCCTTTTACTTTTTTATTTTTCCAAGTTTAATAGATCTAATTATTGCAACAGGGTCATCCAAAATCATGGCATGAGCCTGACCTATATTGTTAAAGGGAACCCTTTGCTACCTTTTGGGATTTTAATGCCATGCTTCATCACATCTACACTTTCCCTGATTTCCTCTCTCCAAAGAAACTATTCATATCTGCTCCCTTGTGTGAAGAGTAGTCATCCTGCCTTCTGGCCCTTTTTATCAGAGGCAACAATTGACCTGACGTTACCTTTGGCTTTTGGAAAGACGCAAAGGTTTCGTAACTGGCAGTTCTGCTGAATAAGTTGAGAGACTGGATACACCTCAGTTTATCACCCCAGAAGAATTTCTGTCTGTTCCTTGGAACATTTTGGATGACCCACTGTAGACCTGTAGGCTGTGAGAAGGCTCACAGCTACAGTGGGGAAGAACTGAAATACTCTTTTAACCCTGTTTTCCCTTTGGGGGAACTGAAACATTTTCACAAAGTTTAATGAGGACATTAATATTTTATTAACAGTCTTAATCAAAGCCATCTTCGTTTAGGAGTTGCAGGGTGCAGGCTGGAGAGAATGAACAATGACTGAACTTCAAATTGTTCAGGTAGAATGACTCCCAGGATGTCACTTCACACAATCCTTTCAGAATAGGCAAAGGTCCTTGTTCAATATAGTTGATTGAAACAGGTATTGTTTTCTGTAGAGACATATGCAGATCCAGAATAAGAATGTCCATCAATACTTACTGATGAGTTTTTGTTGGTTGTTCTGGACCATAGCTCAATGGTAGTGTCTCTATGCAAAAGATCTCAGTCTCAATCCCCAGTATTTCTAGGTATGTCCCCTGTTTGAAACTCTTGAGATCTGCTTCCAGTCAGTGTAGACTGTGTGTTACAGACTGGCTGAAGAGGAGTGGTGGGAGGCACCAGTTGGGGAACCCTTAAGGGAAGAAGGCGCAGAGTCAGGGGATTGGTGGTGGGACAATGACAAGTGGTCAGAGGGAGAAGAGGGAGCATACTTGGAGGAGGAGGTGTCAGAAACTGAAGAGGCAACAGGGTTTAATGATCAGGAAGAGACTGTAGCAGAGAGCAGTCCAGAATCAGAGGCAGAAGTAGAGGCTGGAGATGAGGGGGGCCAAGAGGCAGAGATGAGGCAGCATGCTGAAGAACCTCCTGATCTGACCAGCTCTTCTACTCCTGGTCTCCTAGAACCAGTAGTGGTATGAAGAGAGAGGAGCAAAGACAAATAAGATGATGGAGTCTCAGATTACTTGGGAAGGACCTGGGAGAGGAGGAACTGTGGGAAGGTGGGGACCTTCTGGCCCCACAGCTGCCTCATGGGGCAAGATCTACTGGGACGAGTTGCTGTGCTCACTAGGCATGGCCTCCTGGGTCGACTATGTTTTCTTGAATAAAGTGTTAATTTTACTGATGTGTGATTTACTGCTGACCTGCTTCTGACTCCCGCTCCTGACACTGGGTGGAGAAGCTCCTCCCTGACGGCCCCCAAACCACACCCACTTGATGTGGGGTGCAGATACAGTTTTTTCATCTACAGAAAGCAGTATTAAATTCTTTAGACATTAGCCTGCAGAAAAATCAGCTGATGAACAGGGTAGGATATCAATCCTTCTTGGTGACTAACTCCTACCCCAGCAGGCAAACTATGACAGGCAGGTGGGATCACCTATCTGTCAATCACCTGATGTCATCATAAGATCTGGCCTTTCTGACCAGAAAATGTTTCCCACTCCTGGTGTTGCCAATACTGAGATGGATAGATTTAAAAGTACAAGGGAGCTTCCTATGTTCTGAGCTAATGCCACCCAGAAAAGGGAGAGAAGTCCAACCAGTTCCTTAGCCTTTGAAGCTTGACTTATCTTACTTCTCGATTAGAATCAACTTCGCAGTTCTTTCATCCTTCCGCCAGCTGACATTCTGTGGGAGGATCACTCACACGGTGTGAAGCTTCTGAGCCAAAGTCAAGATCTTTTGAGTCTGTGGGTCCTTTTGGAGAATCATCTCTGAGTGAAATATTTCCATTAAAAAGATGCCTTCATGTCAAAAGGGTTTTTAATTAGACTGGAAAGGAATGTTGTGTCACATTTGTAGAGAATGATTTATGGGGGGGATGGGGGACAGACCCTGGTGCAGTTTTGAAAAAGTCTCCTTCCTGTGGCCTGCTCAGACTGCATGGTGGATTGTCAGAATGGATAGCTTCCATTATTCTGCTCCATTCTGGAATGTGGCAGTAGGAGAAAATGCTCACAATAGCCATAAGTGGATACATCTTACATTAAACATATAGGCATCCAAACAGAATTGCCATCCTATACATATAGGTTATTAAATTATGTGCCTGGGTGGACTTGCTGAAATAAGTAATTAGAAGGATATAATTTCTATAATTCTGAGACTCAGGTGACTCCCAGGTCTTCAATGCTGTGATTCCTTTCATCTGTACCTTGCCCATAGATAGCAGGTGAGAAAAACACCAGGAGGTGGGGGGGCCACCATTTTACAGATGTTTCCAAACAAATGTAAAAGTCTTTCCGTACAATCTTTGTAGCTTGAGGAAGCCTTGCTTATCAGTCATTGGTGGTGCTTTATAGGTATGTGGGAAGAAGAAGAAGAAGAAGAAGAAGAAGAAGAAGAAGAAGAAGAAGAAGAGGAGGAGTTTGGATTTGATATCCCACCTTTCACTCCCTTTAAGGAGTCTCAAAGCGGCTAACATTCTCCTTTCCCTTCCTCCCCCACAACAAACACTCTGTGAGGTGAGTGGGGCTGAGAGACTTCAAAGAAGTGTGACTAGCCCAAGGTCACCCAGCAGCTGCATGTGGAAGAGCGGAGACGCGAACCTGGTTCCCCAGATTACTATTCTACTGCTCTTAACCACTACAGCACACTGGCACACTGGGAAACGGGTGGCTCTGTGGTCTAAACCACTGAGCCTCTTTGGCTTGCACATCAGAAGGTCAGTGGTTCGAATCCATGCAATGGGGTGAGCTCCCGTTGCTCTGTCCCAGCTTCTGCCAACCTACCACTTTGCGAGCACACCAATGCAAGCAGATAAATAGGTACCGCTGCAGTGGGAAGGCAAACAGTGTTTCTATGTGCTTTGGCTTCTGTCTCAGTATTACGTTGCACCAGGAGCGGTTTAGTCATGACCTGGAAAGCTGTTTGTGGACAAACGACGGCTCCCTTGGCCTGAAAGCGAGATGAGTGCTGCAACCCCAGTCACCTTTGACTGGACATAATCATCCAGGGGTCCTTTACCCCCCCCCCTTTAACCTTTATAGATAATGCTGCTGTAGCCTGAATTTGTCATGAATTTGGCTTCTAACCCATATTTAGGGCAGTTTGGGTTGACTAATTATGAAAACGCGATGGTTTAATGTGAACAAGCCTTATTGAACAAAAACAGCTCTTCAAGTTGCCCCAAAGATTTTGCAAAGATCAGGACCCTCAATTAGAATACCTTGAGCAGAGTTTGCTCCAAGTAATTGCTAATCAGCACAGCCTCTTATCTGTTGGATAGTCAGCTCCCACGAATACGCCCTGTGCAGCAGGGAAGACATATCAGCTACGTACAGTGCATAGGATTGAGATTTTCATTGCTTCAGCCAGGCAATATTCATTCCCTGGCAAACTTTCCATGAAAAACTCCAGAGATGTAAGTGGAAGCTTTGCTCTTATAACAGAACAGAGGCTAGTAGTAACCCTGGCTGTCACCAGTTGCATTTGAACTACTGTTGTGGTTCTGCTCTTAGTTCATACTTTTAACCTCAGTCGTTTTTGGCTTGGAAAGTCCAAGCTTTTAAGCGCTTTTGTAGTGCCATGGGGTTCATGTCCAGCAGATTTCTTTTGACTTTGTAGCCTCTCATCTTCAACTGACATTACATGCCACTCATCAGTCTCACCGTCAAGAGCTGTATCGAACATCAATAGCAGCAGCACAGAAGTAGTGACTGGAATTCCTTCTTTTATCCGCATGGGAAAAGGCCCACAACAACTAAGCAGTGAGAACAACAGTAACCAGAAAATAAACTGGACAAGTGCAAACTCATTAAAAACATTTATTATTATTATTTTTTAAATTTTTAAATCAGCTCTCTGTCACTTCAGAGCTGAAAGGGTAGGATTGGGACTCTGACAGTGGTGGATCTTGGAGTCTTAAATTTCAGCAGCAAATGCCAAATCTGCTGCTGACTCCAACTCCCATCAGTCCTAAGCAGCGTAGCCAATGGTAAGAGACAATGGGAGCTATATAGTACAGCTTCTCCTCCCATCATAAAGGAAGTGGAACCTCAGTGTTCCTTCATGCCTGAGATAGAAGTCCTTTTTTAGGGACGCAGGTGGCGCTGTGGGTTAAACCACAGAGCCTAGGACTTGCTGATCATGAAGGTCGGCGGTTTGAATCCCCACGGACGGGGTGAGCTCCCGTTGCTCAGTCCCTGCTCCTGCCAACCTAGCAGTTCGAAAGCACGTCAAAGTGCAAGTAGATAAATAGGTACCACTCCGGCGGGAAGGTAAACGGCGTAGACGGCGTTTCCGTGCACTGCTTTGGTTCGCCAGAAGCGGCTTAGTCATGCTTGCCACATGACCCGGAAGCTGTATGCCGGCTCCCTCGGCCAATAAAGCGAGATGAGCGCCGCAACCCCAGAGTCGGCCATGACTGGACCTAATGGTCAGGGGTCCCTTTACCTAGAAGTCTTTTTAAGAAAAAATATTTATGTTTTTCTTTTCTTTTTAAAATATATTTTTATTAAATAATTTTAACAAAACAAATTATCAATCAAAATACCCAATTACATTCCCCCCCTTTCTTGTCCCCCCCTCTTCCACCCACTAAGGACATCCCTTAGCTCCCCTCTCTGATTTGTTTGCACATATTGTGCACATATTCTGCATGTTAAAAATTGTACATATCATTGCCTTATCTGTCATATGTTCTCCTAATAAATTTGTGAATTTTTATTCAAAACCTGTCAAAGAGTCCAAATCATTTTGTTGTTTTTTTAGATAGTTTGTAAAAAGTTCCCATTCTTCCTTGAAGTCACAATTGTCCTTCTTACGTAATTTATATGTCAACTTTGCCAACTCCACATAACTCATCAGTTTTTCTTGCCATTGTTCTTTCGTTGGGGTTTCCTCATTCTTCCATCCTTGTTCAAACAAGACTCTTGCCGCTGTTGTTGCATACATAAATAAATTCTTTATGTTTAAATTCTCTAAAATTTATGTTTTTCAGGTTTATACATTTCACTATTTTACACTCATTTTAACATTTCAAAACTTGACTTCCTTCCCCCTCTTTCTGCGGTTCTTTCATTTTAAACACCTTTGCTCATTTATTCATCTACTTTAAATATATACTATTATAAAACTGCAGGTTCTTACACTAATCCTGCTAATGTTCTTATCTGTTTACAATTTATCTGTAAATATTCAATAAGCCATTTCCATTCTTTTGTAAAATGTTTGTTATTCTCAGTTCTTATTCTTCCGATAAGCTTCACCATTTTTGCTTATTCCATAAGTTTTGGTATCCATTCCTCCTTTGCTAGGACTTCTGCTTTCTATTATGGGGAAAGTAACTCTCTCTCTCTCTCTCTCTCTCTCTCTCTCTCTCTCTCTCTCTCTCTCTCTCCCTCTCTCTCTCTCTCTCTCTCTCTCTCTCTCTCTATATATATATATATATAATTTCCCATTTTAACAATCCAATCCAATCACATTAAATATTCCAAATTATACAAATACATATCATATAGTCCAAATATGCTTAGAATGCCTAATATTTTCCTGCAAGGAATAGCCTCTCCTTCTATAGGAGTATAGCATCTAGATCAAGGGAAGTAATAGTGCCACTGTATTCTGCTCTGGTCAGACCTCACCTGGAGTACTGTGTCCAGTTCTGGGCACCACAGTTCAAGAAGGACACTGACAAACTGGAACGTGTCCAGAGGAGGGCAACCAAAATGGTCAAAGGCCTGGAAACGATGCCTTATGAGGAACGGCTAAGGGAGCTGGGCATGTTTAGCTTGGAGAAGAGGAGGTTAAGGGGTGATATGATAGCCATGTTCAAATATATAAAAGGATGTCACATAGAGGAGGGAGAAAGGTTGTTTTCTGCTGCTCCAGAGAAGCGGACACGGAGCAATGGATCCAAACTGCAGGAAAGAAGATTCCACCTAAACATTAGGGAGAACTTCCTGACAGTAAGAGCTGTTCGACAGTGGAATTTGCTGCCAAGGAGTGTGGTGGAGTCTCCTTCTTTGGAGGTCTTTAAGCAGAGTCTTGAGAACCATATGTCAGGAGTGCTCTGATGGTGTTTCCTGCTTGGCAGGGGGTTGGACTCGATGGCCCTTGTGGTCTCTTCCAACTCTATGATTCTATGATTCTCTGCCTTCTCCCCAGTTGCACTCCCACTATGACTTCATGTTCAACACGCACCTTTGCAATACACAAGGAAGGGCCACACAGATCAGTGGTAGAACATCTGCTTTGCATGCAGAGAGTCCCAAATTCAACTCCCAGCACCTCCAGGCAGAACTGGGAGTGTCACCTACTCAAAACTCTGGGGATCCACTACCAGTCAGTGCAGAAACCAATGGTCTGAATCAGCATAAGCTAGCATATTCCTAAGCTGAATCAGCAGAAGCTAGCTGGGTCATAAAGAAGGCTGATCGCCGAAGAATTGATGCTTTTGAATTATGGTGCTGGAGGAGACTCTTGAGAGTCCCATGGACTGCAAGAAGATCAAACCTATCCATTCTTAAGGAAATCAGCCCTGAATGCTCATTGGAAGGACAGATCCTGAAGCTGAGGCTCCAATACTTTGGCCACCTCATGAGAAGAGAAGACTCCCTGAAAAAGACCCTGATGTTGGGAAAGATGGAGGGCACAAGGAGAAGGGGACGACAGAGGACAAGATGGTTGCATAGTGTTCTCGAAGCTACCAGCATGAGTTTGACCAAACTGCGGGAGGCAGTGGAAGGCAGAAGTGCCTGGCGTGCTTTAGTCCATGGGGTAACGAAGAGTCGGACACGACCAAACGACTAAACAACAAGCTTCCTATACTCCCATTGATACATATATTTTACAGAAATTGTGTCGTTTCTGTAGAAACCTGAAAACCACGCAACTATGGAACGCATAATATCATTCTTAAAGTGTTTGATGGAGAATTTCCCATGCCTGCAATGTAAGGAGTTAGATTTTTGATTTTGTTGTTAAGTTCCATGGAAAAGTTAATGCTAGTCCTTCACATGAACAATTCATCCTGAATAAATGCAGTAGAGTGGATGTAATAAATACCTGTCAGTAATTAGAGCCAAGGGCACATTATTCATTGCAAACACTGGCAGGCAAGGAAATCTTCCAAGAGAGTAATAATATTTTATTGTCATTTAAGTTACGATTCTACCAGAACAGAAATTGGCTCATGCAGATGCTTCATTGAAAGGTATTGTATCCAGTTCTCTCTCCCCCCACCCCCACAAAACCGCCCCTAACAATAGCTTTGTGGCTTGGATTCTCTCCAGAATTTGTAGCACTGGCACAAAGAAAACACAGAGAAACCGTAATATGGAACAACTTGTGTTTGTGTGGATTTCTATCTGAGTGGGTTTCCTTGGGACTGTCAGGATTTCCACTATTAGAGTTGTTCTAGACTCTTCTTGTGAAAACTTGAAAGCAGTTTTTTTTCTGGAGTTCATCATGTTGCCATTTCAATATCTGGGTTTCTGTGAGGATGAGTTTCTTCAAATTGCTGTGGTTACTGATCAGAAATGACATTTTCACTAAGCCAGTTACAGCAAATGTTGTGCCCTGCAGATCCCACAGACTACAACTGCTATGCATTAGTTTAGCACATATAGACCAAAGCTCATCAGTGTGTTTTAAGTACCACAAAACAAGGGTAGTCCTCAATATATTGTTGGACTATGACTCCCATCATCCTTGACTACTGGCCACTCTGGCTGGGACTGATGAAAATTATAGTCCAAAAATCTGGAGGATACCATGTTCGCTGCCCGTGGCATATGCTGAAAGAGCACTCTTCAAAGGGCAAGCCCTTCAAAATTCTTGCCGATAAGCACCTATTTCAGCTATGAAAGCTACCTTATCTTAACTTATTTAATGCCTTGATCGAAGTTCTTCAAATCTTCCTGTCTCCAAATCTGCTTCTTTTGTTCTTTTCACAGATAATCTTAGCCAAATAAGGATCATATACTTTGGCCACCTCATAAGAAGAGAAGACTCCCTGGAAAAGACCCTGATGTTGGGAAAGATGGAGGGCACAAGGAGAAGGAGATGACAGAGGACGAGATGGTTGGACAATGTTCTCGAAGCTACCAGCATGAGTCTGACCAAACTGTGGGAGGCAGTGGAAGACAGGAGTGCCTGGTGTGCTCTGGTCCATGGGGTCATGAAGAGTCGGACACCACTAAACGACTAAACAACAGCAACATACCAAATATTCTAGAACCACATAGCCCACGAATGGGGAGCCCATGGCCAGCCAGCCCCAGCCAGAGTGGCCAAGCATCAAGGATGATAGAAGTTGTAGTCCAACAATATATGGAGGGACACAGGTTCCCTTCCCTTGTTTTGCCCACAATTTATTTTATTTGTGTGCATTCAAGTAAGTGAGGAAGAAAGGGGGCAGGTGCTTGGGGGGAAAGACTTTGGCAATCCCACCCGCCATTGCACCTATCGGGCAGCTACCAGCAACTCTCACAGTCGGATGCCCAGGAACGTACAAAGACGAGGAAATGTTTCTTTCTGTCCCCTTTTTTATCCAGTATTTACAGAGAGAGGCTATAGAACCCAGCCTCTTGGATAATGGCATTGCCCTGAGTGAATCTCCACTCCCCGTCTCTTCCACTTCCTCATTCGTCAATCTCATCGTCTCTTCTACGGGTGCTGATAAGTGCGCTTTGTCTTTGAGCTCTTTGCTTTCTTACTTTCAAGGCTCATCGGGTTCTGGGAAGGAGCGGGGCCTGGAATGCTTTTTAAAGACACTGTGTCCATCAGTGTCCATTCCTCTTCCTCCTCTCCCTCTCCCATAATTTCTCAACTTTCCCCCTCATCTGCCTCTGAGCTGTGACCTCCCTCAAACCCCTGTTGTAATTCTAAACTGTCTTCCTCTTCCTCCTCCCTGGAAGGGTCAAGCTAGGGAGGCATTCTCTACCAATTCTTTCTGCCCAGTCCCTGACAGTACCCAATGTGTTTTGACTATATGTGATTTTGGCTTTAGGGACAATCCCCGGCATGCGACCCTGTGTACATTATGGGCTTACTATATATCACACTCCTGAGCTTTGCACTGTATATATAAAAATAAACAAATGCATGTGTGAGCCACCATATTTTATCAACAAATGTTGGATCTATGGTCTCAATCCTGCAATGAGATCTGAGTTGGCAAACAGCTTGTGATCAGGAGAGATCCCAGTAGAGACCTGGAGATCCACCTCCTTATATCTCTGCACTGATGAACAACCACATTAAGCATGAAAACAGTGAATACCTCATGCATATAAAGTAGACCTTTCTCTGTTATGTTACATGGCTGAAAAGTTTATTGCCATTGTAGTGTAGTATGTTGTTCAGGCCAACATGACTCACTGTTTACATTTCATCCCTGCAATATTTTTCTGCTGATCAAAACTGCAACCGTCTCTCCTCCTTCCCTTAATTTACAATTCAGCACCATGCTTTGTCCAATAACACCAATGCATATTTCTCACTTCATTTAAATTGTATGCAAGGCAATATGCTCATCATTATCGACAAAAAATGCCCACTTTCTTTCCATTTTAAATATATGCATACACTGCATGTGAACGCAGGGTATCTTAATGTTCCCTTAGAAAAATTATACAAATTGGTACTGAACAGAAAATGGACCATAACATTTTCAGAGATCTGCAGATAAGCCAAGGCGTATATCTCCTCTAAGTTGCTTTTGCCTACTAAGGCACTGCACATTCCCAGCAAGATATTTAACCAAATTTGTTTGTCCCTCCGCCCAAAAAAGTATCTTAAGCTGTTCAACCACCGCAGACACAGAACCTGCTATTCAAATGACAAACTTCCCTACTCACTGATTTGAAAAACTCACTTATTGACTCTTCCATCTTGACTTAGTCCATCACAATTGTGTGTAAGGGGGAGGGGAGGTATGGGGGAGGTATGGGGAAGCATGTGAGCGAGGAGGGGTGACAATGTGTATTTTGGGAGTGCTGCCAAAGATTGCATTAGTCGGATTTAAAAAACAACAACTTGTTTGCTGTTAATGCCGCTATTATACACAGACAGGAGACAGCAAAGCCAAGGAAGAACAAAGAGAAATCTACAAAGACTCTAGAATGACAGATATGCTTCCACACACAAGAGAAAATGTTCCCCATCCATGGATGATAGGAATGAAGTTATGGTGTTTTACAGTGTAATTGTGCATGTTTTTACAAAAGAGGGAGAGGGAAGAAAAGAAGTGGGTGGGTTAAGAGTTTTTCAAGTCCACTTGCTTTATTTGGTGGGTGGCATTGCAGCTGGGTCCTGATGGGCAGCATCGCGAGGGCTGGAGACTGGCACACTCCCTGCCATCGCCTCCCCATGCTTACAAACCCTTCAGTGCCCACAGGGGGCATATCCACCGGAAATTTAAACTCCAGTGGGGAGGCCATCCTCTTGTGCCCTTCACTGAATCTCCCACCCACCTCACTCTCTTTTTCTGCTTTGATGCATTGCATGATCAGGCGCGACAGCCCCAGCCCCCACAGAATGTGGAAAAGAAAATAAAGACTCTGACAACGTTATGGAATTAAAATTAGGCCTTAGCTTGATTAAACTTTTAAATGTAGGAAGACCTTGGATTAGGCCTGGGGTGTGTATCTGTTAGAATTCCTGCTCCATGATTGCAGTCATGGGATTGTTGTCTTTCACATGACGGTAAATGTTTTGACTGCACAAAGTGGGAAGTGACAGAGACAGGATGTTTGTGTTACTGTGTTCCGTGAGCTGGGACTATTGTCCTTTGTACTCTCTCTCTTTGCTGTCTGATGCTAGAGAGAGAGGGAGCCATGTTGCAGTACTCCGTGTGTGTTTATATGTAAATAAAGTAGATTAGCCAAAATGCTGAGTTGCTGAGTTCTGTCACGGAAGCTGCGAAGACTCTGCGGATCCCTAAGTGTGCCAATGTCTGTTGGCATCAGTCGCTGTGATGTTCGGGCTGAAGAAAGCTTTTGAAGCTCCTGAACGATCGACCAAGAGGGAAGGAACAGTCAGGCATGTGTCTCTAGCATCAGACAGCAAAGAGAAAAAGGACAAAGGACAACAGTCCCTCTTCAACGGAACACAGTAACACAAACATCCTGTTTCCGTCACTTCCCACTTTGTGGAGTCAAAACATACACCGTTATGTGAAAGACAACAATCCCATGACTGCAATCATGGAGCAGGAATTCTAACAATTTCCCCAGTGGTCCCACATTACCCTGCTCTTGATTTACTGCATTCATGTTGTAACATTTGAGAATCATGAGTAACTGAACTCCTTTCTCATTTTGAGCCAGCTAGCAGCAATGCTTGATCTCACTTGTCTGCTACTATGTTTAGTCATAGGATTTCCCCCTGTGTATTAAAAGTTTGTAAAATGGAAGAGATTTCTACCGCTGATGGGTATACATATGTGTCAGGCACCCTGGGGTTCCTAATGCTCGAGGACCCAAGATACATTAATCCCCATCATTAATTCAGTTCATCCACCCTTGTTTACACAGACTGAAACTCTCGCCTCATTTTAGCCTAGCAGCCCTTTTCCTTTTCTTTCGACAATCCTTGTGATGTATAATTCACTGACAAATTACAAGAAAGCATTTTGAAACGAAGTGCAGTATGCATCGGATACATCAAAGCCTGTCTTTGTGATCCAGATTCGGTGAAATGGTGACATTATGAATTGAGGTGTTTCTTTGAGCCGCAGACACAATCGCTGCAAAAAGCAAAGCAAAGGGTGCATTCGCTGCTAAAAAGGGAGCTCAATCCTTTGCAAATGAACCATTATTTTTTAAAAGGGATTTGTAAACATTGGCAGTATTGCTCAGCTAGGCTGTAGAATGACAGTTTGGATTTCTGCCAAATGTAAAGCAGGACATATAGAGGTGAATCCGAGGGTGAAAATATTTATTACATCGGCACAAGCCAATTTCATGTTTATTTGGAAATACATGGCAGAGGGATTTTTTGAAGACTGGGGATAATGCCTGCCTGCTTCTATTTTAAATGCATGCTTCATTTCAGCGCAATACTCATGTGGACCAAGTTTCCTGCATGTTTAAGCAGGTGGGAAACCTGTCGACTCATTCTCCAGGAATATCAGGCAACACTCAGCAGCACCTAGCAACATGAAAAATGTACATAACTGAAGCCATATGGAGATGTGAAATACGGTGTTCGCACACAAGAGCTGTAAAGCCTTTAAATTGAAGCGGGCAGAATGGTCTGTGGTACTCTTTTCGAATATCTTCATTTAAATGGAGATTTTGACTTTGACTCATGACTTGAGTGGAATGCTAATTAGCCGACATGCTGGATTAATTTTGCACCCTGGTTTTTAGGAGGTATTTTCTAGTGTATGTGTGTGTGTTTAAAAAAAACTCTTTTATTATAATTTAATGATGCTGACATTATTAAAGATCTCAGATCCTCCTCGTCTCAAATCTGTATCCTTTGTAATGTTGCTTCACACGCCTTGTGTTTTTGCTATGCATTTACATCAGCCGATAAATGAGAAATATCAACTGGCATTAGAATTTAACTCAACAAGTAATAAATTGTGCAGATTCCATCCTACAGAACAGGCTCATCAAATTTAAGAAATGGAATCTACTGAGAAAAAGCAGATGTTCTCTACTAATGGCTTGTCTGCTTCTAATTCAAATTCTTTCAATGGGAATTTGCTGCTAACTTACACGGAAATTATGAACACAACCCAGACATAATTAAGCACTTCTTGGTCCAATTTATTGCAGTGGGATATGTAAACATGTTTATAGCTCTCTACCATTGAAACCAGTGGTACTGAAAATGCAGTTCTATATATGTCTACTCAGAAGTAAGTCCCAGTGAATACCCAGGGCATTGTAGGATTGCAGCTTTGAAGGGCTTAACATTGTCTACAAAACACCTTATATGCCCCCACTGTAAGTTCATAATAATTTTGTTGTAATCATTGCTGTAATAGTTAAATGTGTGACCTAATTATACTTCCTGTAGTATTTGATGGTGTAAGGAGAGGTAAATCACAGTATATGTGCCTAGGTTTGCCAGAAACTAGGGAATAACTTCCCAGCAACTCCACTGCCTCTATCCATCTAACAATAGTAAGAACATCATTAATACTGGATTTGTTCAATCCTTCATCAATAACTCAAATAGGTGTGTTTCAGAAAGATTCAGGGCTATATGAAGCACCCCAAACTGAAGCAGGGACCTCGTTAGTGCTTCAGTCCGCTTCCAAAATTCAGTTCTTAAAACGATCACCGAGGACATTGGGTCTGCAAAACATGAAATGTTTCTTTCCAAACTTGCCGCCTGAGGAAAGGGCCACAATGCAGAGGGCCCTTTTGTGACATGACAGGTCTAGGTTTTCTTCAGAGAGAATGGTTTTATCAGTGTTCTCCAATCACACAGCTTTGTGGGAAGGGATGTTGAAGTAATGTATCACTTTCTTCTTGCTATGCTAAAGTTCTTCTGCCTCCTTTGTCACATGCCAACACATCCACTCTTGTTAAATCATCTTTGCACTTGCTTTCTGTTACTTTTGGTTCCAGCTGAGCAGAGGACAAGTCTGAAGACGTTTTGCTTTCCTTCATCATAACTCTATAGTCCCAGTCCATATTCTTCTGAATCTTTTCAGGTTTACTCTTCTAGGAGCAGCTATGCGACGCATGCCATTTTCATGATAAAATTGTTCCCTACATAACCACAGGAAAAGAAGAAACTTTGAAGGTCTCCCCCACAAAAAACCCCCTTAGTTTTATCATCTGTAATTTGGCAGGCTATGTCCACTCTGGAAGCAGTAATATAGTTGGAGAGCTGCATCACAAAACTTGGATAAGATGTGAATTTCAAAGGATTCCTGTGGTTTTGTTCTCACATTGTTTCAGAAAGTGCAGCTTTGATACCTACACCTTGAAAAGCAAAACTGAGTCAAAAGTCTCCCTCATCCCTAGGTAGAAAATAACTAGTGTGTGTGGAGGCACATAGAAAATAAAATCAGATGTTCCTGTAACCAAAGGCTCAGGGACTCTTGGGGACCAGTCAATAGATTTGGGACAAATGCTGGAAACTGGAATCTTTTTTTGCCAGTTAGCAGAGCAAACATGGAAATTCACCAGGGTGGAAAACTCAGACAGTGTCAGGCTTCAGGGAATTGGCTTCCTCCCCCATCGCAGTAGATAAGCAGAACAAAGGAAAAGGAGTCTTCTTACCAGATAGAAACTTTAAGAATCACAGCGAGAGAACAAAGAACACATCTCCTAGAATGGCGGTGCTCCCACTTAAGGACCCCACCCCCTTTTGTCCCTATTAATCTACGTCACTTCTATGTTTTGTAATCTGAGCTTGTAGCCTCTGTGCTTTCTGTTGTGACACTTTCTGAGCTTTCTGTGACTTTGGAGAAGGGGGGGTGCAGTGGCGTAGCGTGGGAGGTGCCAGGGGTGCCGGCCGCACCGGGCGCAACATCTGGGGGGCGCGAGTCCAGAGGGAAGGGACAAGCAATCGAGGCTTGGTTGGGGTGGGGGGTCGTCGTCTCCGTTTGGCCGGCCCCCCTCGAGGAAGCGCCGTGCCTTTCAACTTTTCATTTCATTTCGTTTTTAAAAAAGAACCCTTCCTTCCTTTCTCCTAAATAATATTTTTAAAAGCGTGGCGCATTAAGTTGAAATATTATGCATGCACATACACATTATAACGGGTGCGTAATGTGCGCGCGCGCGCACACACACACACACGTTAAGAGGATTGTCACAGATAAGCGAAATGAGGTCTAAAAGAGCTTATTCCTCCTCAGTGCCGTCCTTTTCAGCATGGTCTCTGAAAGACAGGAAGCAAAATGTGCCATAGACAGCCAAGACAGGTGAGTGAGGTTAAGGATGAAGGCTGCCTAATCCCCACCCCCACCCCAGATTATCATACTGATTAGATAAAAACCCTGCCTATGAATCAAGTTGTACACCAAGTATGGTGCTCTCTGGCTGCTCACAAAAGGTTTTTAGATGTGACGGCAACCCAGTAGCAGATGGCAGAATGGGGTGGGCAGGTGTTGCTTACCTGACATGTGACTGTAAATATTACATTTTAATTCATCTATAAGTTTCTGCAAGTAAAGTTTTAGAATGCTGAAGTCTGGACATTGGTTTAATTCCCAAAAGAAGGGTGTCAGTAATATATATGATTTGAGCTTCTTAGCTGCAATTTTGCTACCCTTACTTCAACCAATAGTATATATATTTTAAAATTGCAGATTTATAAGATCTGAATGTAAAACTGCATTTCCCACACCTTCATTTAATTGTATCTATATATTTCACATTTATGCCAAAGGAGCAGGACAGAGGAGATTGTCACAGAGTTGAGAGAACGATTCCAGGTGTCTTCCACATTTGCTGCTAAATTGACCATTTCTTTATACACACTGATATTTTTATTTCCACCATTTGATTCTAAAAGGACCCCTCTAGGCTAGTTCAGTTCTTAATGAATGGGAGTAAATGCAAAACTGTGTTTCATAAAGACTTCACCACTTTGCTCCTAACAGCATCGTGCATGGATATAGCACATTACTGAAAGTCAACAGGAGTACATTTGTCGCAGAACTATGCGCAAGAAATCTGCCGTCGAGATCTTTCTGAGAAACTGACATAAGAGACAAGAGTGATCAGAAGTATCCATAACGGGATTCAATCCATTAAACTTGGTACCTATTAGTCACAAATGTTAATAGAGGTAATATATATGCAGTACCAAACCTTCCCCATGCATCTTTTTGGAAGGTTTCTCTCACAGTGGTACCTCGGTTTATGAACTTAATCCATTCTGGAAGTCTGTTCTTAAACCGAAACCATTCTTAAACCGAGGCGCGCTTTTCCTAATATGTCCTCCTGCCACTGGTGCCCTTCCGCTGTTCGGATTCCATTCTTAGACTGAGGTAAAGTTCGCAAACCAAGACACTACTTTTGGTTTTGCGGAGTTTGTAAACCGAACCGTTCTTAATCCAGACTGTTGCGTGTCATGGCCCCCAAGCCACTCCCAGGGGAATAAAGACACAAGGACTCTGAATTTTAGGTTAAATGTTAATGGGCAAAATTTCGGCCACAACTTTATTGATTACAGAATGTGAGTGGTATTGGCTTAGGCACTGGCATCCACAGACTATAACTGATACCTGCCCACCTTGCAGGGAGTCTGCTAAGGGTAAACCTCCAGCAGAGGGTGCCCCACTGTTGCGGATTGACTAGAGCACCCCCCGGGTTCCTGTTGGGGTCGTGGCATAACCCTAGCCCCTCCCTGAGCTCCAGAAGAGATCCACACCCCTGGATTCCTTTAACGGAATACCCTTAAGCATGGAGGAGCAGGTGATGGCCGCACCTCCCCTCCCCCACACATCGCTATTCCAATGCCTAACCGCCAAACCTTACAAAGTTGTGACGATTGCTATGAGGTAGGTGAAAACCAAGTGGCTGGTGCCAATTTGCCAAGTGGATAAAGTCCTATCAGGCCCCTCAACGGCGACCAACCAAAGTCCATAGCAAGACCAATGACGCATCCGGGGAAAAGGGTGGGAGGGCAGGAGATCTGCGGCGCGAGGCTGAAAGAGGAAGCCTCAGAGTCATGCCGAGGATTAAATCATCCCCAGGCCACGCCTCCAGGTGTCCGGATTGGCTGCCTGGCATCCTGACGTGGCCGGGGTCTCCCCCAGCGGGACATGGGATGCCATCCCACACTGACGCTGAGGGGGAGTGCCTAGGGGGCCGGACTGCAACACGGCCCCACCAGGAAATGGACCCGACTTCTTAAACCGAAGTACCACTGTACTTTTAAGTTATTTAATGTGGGTTAAACCACAGAGCCTAGGACTTGCCGATCAGAAGGTCGGCAGTTCGAATCCCCGTGACGGGGTGAGCTCCCATTGCTCGATCCCTTCTCCTGCCAACCTAGCAGTTCGAAAGCACGTCAAAGTGCAAGTAGATAAATAGGTACCGCTCCAGCGGGAAGGTAAACGGTGTTTCCGTGCGCTGTTCTGGTTCGCCAGAAGTGGCTTAGTCATGTTGGCCACATGACCCGGAAGCTATACGCCAGCTCCCTTGGCCAATAAAGCGAGATGAGCGCCGCAACCCCAGAGTCGGTTACGACTGGGCCTAATGGTCAGGGGTCCCTTTACCTAAGTGAAAAGACAACTTTGGATTTGTATAGCTCTCTTGTTTTATTCTGTTTTTATCTAGTTGTGTTGTAGAAGAAAATCTTTCCAACATAAACATCTTCAGTCAAAATGAATTGGGGGGAAACCCAGACCACCACCAAATTAAACACATAATGTTC
Source organism: Podarcis raffonei (assembly GCF_027172205.1). Classification (NCBI taxonomy): domain Eukaryota; kingdom Metazoa; phylum Chordata; class Lepidosauria; order Squamata; family Lacertidae; genus Podarcis; species Podarcis raffonei. The sequence goes on along the minus strand of NC_070611.1, from coordinate 13,055,193 downwards.
TTTGGATAAAGGCAGAGAGCTGTTTGCCCTTGTGAAAGGGGATTGGCAGTATGAGTGGCCATAGAAAGCATTGAATACTGTCGATCAGAACAACATTGGAACCAGGCCTGTTTGAATATTACACCTGTATGAGCACCTTCAATTAATCTTCCTTAATGGAGTTACACACAATTCATTTCACCCAAAGTTTTACCCAATCTGCTGTGGTGTCATCTCAGAACAGATTATTGATCCAATACCAAATATACACACATTCTTCATTAAAGAGAAAAAATAGGGGGAAATATTCCAGTTAGATACAGAGCTAACTTTTACACTAATTGCATTCCCTTCTTTAATGTTTCATGTTGTCAGCATGATGCTGAGTGTGTTTTTTTCTTTTGTTGAAAAACAACAACACACATATCTGGGTTGCAAATTATCTGAACATTCAAAGGTGTGAATTATTTTCTCAAAACAGAAATTGTCAACAGGTTTCTCATGCTTTTGACGAGAGTTTTTTTATTATAAATTAATTGGATAGTAGCAATGGGATGTTTTTGAAAATGTGAATACAAAAATTAGTCATTTCAACCCTTTCCCTCCCAACATGCCTGACAATGAAAATAAACAAGTTGTTTTAAATAGATTCAGCGTGATGTGTTCATGACAAGGAGGAAAATGGTTTGCTTATCCAACTGAGAAAAACACTAGGAGAGTTTTTTCAGAGAAGCAAGCTGTCACCTAGCTGTGTCTGAGGCTCCCATTAATATAGACAAGCTTATGCTCTTTCTGAAAACGAATGCCTAGAAGATACTGAGACCAAGGATGAAGAGAAAGCTGTCCCATCCTGAGTTTTGAGTAGAATGTTGTCTTGGTAAATGTGTGTTGTGAGGATTCATTAGTTCGTTTAATTGCTTAGACGACTTGCAATGTCACACATCCCTCTCTTTCTGGCCACAGCTGCAGGCAGAAGATTGCCTTCTTCTTAATTGCTTTTAATTGCCTCTTTAGTAAAGGTAAAGGTACCCCTGCCCGTACGGGCCAGTCTTGACAGACTCTAGGGTTGTGCGCTCATCTCACTCAAGAGGCCGGGGGCCAGCGCTGTCCGGAGACACTTCCGGGTCACGTGGCCAGCGTGACATCGCTACTCTGGCGAGCCAGAGCCGCACACGGAAACGCCGTTTACCTTCCCGCTAGTAAGCGGTCCCTATTTATCTACTTGCACCCGGGAGTGCTTTCGAACTGCTAGGTTGGCAGGCGCTGGGACCGAACAACGGGAGCGCACCCCGCCGCAGGGATTCGAACCGCCGACCTTTCGATCGGCAAGCCCTAGGCACTGAGGCTTTTACCCACAGCGCCACCCGCGTCCTCTTTTGCCTCTTTAGGAACCCCCAAAATGTGACAGTTTGTGGGGAATGTAGCACTGATTTATCATATATTTCATACAGCTCTTTAATGCATTTATAACTAAATAAGCTAAATAAGTAACTGAATAGGAATTTATGCATTCAGCTAGATAAAAAGGTAAAGGTAAAGGACCCCTGACAGTTAAGTCCAGTCGTGAACGACTCTGGGGGTTGCGGCGCTCATCTCTCATTACTGGCCGAGGGAGCCGGCATTTGTCCGCAGACGGTTTTTTCCAGGTCATGTGGCCAGCATGACCAAGCTGCTTCTGGTGATACCAGAGTATATATGCAAGGTACATCTGATTATTTTCACAGAATCAGAAAACTGGCTTACTCAATACATGGCTGTGACTAATCGTAAACATACACACACACACACACACACACACACAATTTTTAGGTTGGTTGTGAATATAGGGCCTTATTACATTCGGATGTGCCTAACTGTGAACAAGAAAGCCATCACTGTTTGCTAGCCTCTGACAACAACACTCTCTCATTCTTTTTCTCTAGTGAGTTTCATTGATCTTGCTGAGGACACTTCAGCAAGCATATAAATATTGATCTTTAGGAGTGAGTAATTCATGGATAAGGGTTGTTAGCAGCAACTTTTCTTGGATGCAAATTGAACAGAAAAGTCCGTGTTTGTTTTCCGTGTTTCATCTAGGCTGGAAGCAGACAAAGAATTGATTCTTAGATAAACAAAGAGACAAGATGGGGTTGGGTAGACTGGCAAAATGATCAACTAAGCGAGTGGGAAGCAACAGTTCTTTTCTTTTCAGATGGCATATTTTATGTCCAAAGGGGCTACAAGTAAAAATGATCTAAGGAAGTATAAATGTTCCCCAATCCATTCCAGCATTCATTCAAACTTCAATCTGATATTTTCCATTCCACTTCAATTGGATTATTTTGCACAAGTCTTTCCTCCATTTTTATTCTAACTTATAGCAGACAATAGATTTGCATATCTCTGCTATCAACAGATATCCACAAAATCAATTCCCTTCCCTGTGTGTTCCTATTTAAAGTTAATGAATTTCCAGAAGAGTAGCCCATTTTTTTGGAGGAAAAACAACAAGACGTCTTGTGGCACCTTAAGGACAAAATTAATGAAGTTACTAATGGCCCATCACAAAGTCATTTATTGGTCCAGTTCTAACCATGTCTACTCATAAGTAAGCCCTCTTTAATTCAATCTCCGATAAGTGGGTTTAGGATTGCATATTACATTACTTACTTAGCTACATGCTAGTCCTTTTTATTGCAAGGTTTTGTTTCAGAAATGCATATTTATACAGAAAAAGCTTAAGAAGAAGAAGAAGAAGAAAGAAGAAGAGGAGGAGGAGGAGGAGGAGGAGTTTGGATTTGATATCCCGCTTTATCACTACCCGAAGGAGTCTCAAAGCGGCTAACAATCTCCTTTCCCTTCCTCCCCCACAACAAACACTCTGTGAGGTGAGTGGGGCTGAGAGACGTCAAAGAGATGTGACTAGCCCAAGGTCATCCAGCAGTTGCAGGTGGAGGAGCAGGGAATCGAACCTGGTTCACCAAATTACAAGTACACCGCTCTTAACCACTACACCACACTGGCTCCCTCCCAGTTACGTTTGAAATGTTTATAGCAGTAATGATTTTGTGTTTGACAGCTGCAAATCCTTTTGGGTTTAACCTTGGGATTTGGATGTGAGTGGGTCAAGGAGGATTTTTAAATAGTAATAATAATGAAACAATGATTTAGGGGATAGGTGAATGGTTTTACATATAGATATTCAATAGTCTTGGGCACAGGTAGGCAAACTAAGGCCCAGGGGCCGCATCCGGCTCAAGCACCTTCTCAATCTGACCCGTGGACAGTCCGGGAATCAGCGTGTTTTTACATGAGTAGAATGTGCCCTTTTATTTAAAATGCATCTCTGGGCTATTTGTGGGGCATAGGAATTCATTTATTATTTATTTTTTTCAGAATATAGTCTGCCCCCCCCAAGGTCTGAGGGACAGTGGACCGGCCCCCTGCTGAAAAAGTTTGCTGACCCCTTGTCTTGGGGATAAAATAGGGCCCTGGGGCACTCTATAGCAAAGGGATAAAAATAACTCTTGAAATGATCCTTTTTTGATTTGGTAGGGCTCCTAATTCTGGTCCAGGATGATGCCATGGCCAAAGGTATCAAAAACCACAGAGAGATCATGAAGCAGAGGCAAGGTAACTCTGTCCTGTTCCTGTAAAAGTCATCCATCAGGGATGAACCTAGTCCAGCCGGATGGACGGGGTATAAATACATTACTACTACTACTACTACTACTACTACTACTATTAAGCACACTTTTGCATTTGATACCTCATATGTCCCAATCACTACCCTGCTGGTGTCTTCAATTCATTTGGAACAGAAAGAGAGGTTGGTGACATCAATGCATGGATTTATTTTGAAATGTACCTAAATATTTTCAGTGCCAGCCCATGTTGAACTTAGCATTGAGTTCTGTCCTTAGATGTACAGTCAAACCTCGGCTCCCGAATGCCTCCATTACTGTACGTTTTGGCTCTTGAACGCCAAAAACCCAAAAGTAAGTGTTCCGGTTTTCAAATGTTTTTTTGAAGCTGAATGTCCGACGTAGCTTCTGCTTGAGTTCAGGAAGCTCCTGCAACCAGTCGAAAGCCGCACCTCGGTTCTTGAACATTTCAACAACTGAGTTTTGACTGTAATGTTAAATTCAATGTTTAGGGCAACATTTAATGTAAACTAAAAGAAGTTGCACCCCAAAACATTTTGCTGCCTGAGGCAGAGCAGCAAATAGCTCCCATTCTCCCAAGTCAACATGCAGAGCACCCAAGGCCATTCAACTTATTTTGGTACTTGAGGCGGGCGGAAAAATCCACAAATGCCTTTCCTCTTCTCTGGCAGCAAAGAAAAAAATCAATGACAATGAATGAAATAACTAATGATTTGCTGCCCATTCAAGACAGCCAAAATCAGCAGACTAAAGTGGCTCTAGCACTCTGCCTAATGGTAGGGCCGGCAATGGAATGTCCCCAACACATCCATTAGCAAAATAATTTCACTATGAAAGGTTATTATCTGTGTTGTTGTTTGTGTAATGTGTATCATTATTATACTTTTATAAATGGAGCTTGCTACAAAATGTCATCGTGTGGTGTATTCAGTGTCTCAGCCAGCCAGCCGTGGCCTTTCCGGAATATTCCATCGTGTTCTCCTTTCTTCCCTCAATATCTGTACTGAACAAGTTCCCCTTTACCCACACTGAGGGTTTCCCCCCTTACGTTTTTCCCTAAATATTTTCTATACTTTTTTCTAAACCTTAGGTCCCTCCCCCCCTCAGCTCTCTCTTCTTTTCCTATTTTTGTTACATAGCCATCACAACTCAGCAGCTGAGCTCACTATTATAGCACATCTCTTTTTGCCCCTCCTCAGTGGGCAAATTTGCTTCAAATTTCCAAGCAAAGAGAGGCCACTGATGCCTTATATTAAACTCTGGGGAACCTGAGGTCCTACAGAGGTTGTTGGGCTACAACTCACATCATTCTGCAACAACTGGGTGCTATACCTATTTGTTTGCTTATTTATTTTATATTATATTCATAAGGGATTTGGGTTTTTTTGTTTTCAATGTGCAAGAAGATTCAAACATATGAGCATTTAGCGATTCACCTGAAATGTCACAGCTCAGCATAACACCTGGGGATTCTGTTCCCCTCTTTCGGTTCTTAGTTTAAAGCTTTGGAGATGCCAGAGAGCAGTTTAACAAGGGAATGAGTAAGACCTAAGCACAAATAATAGTTACTCCTCACAACTCTCAGAGCTCAACCTAAGTATGTATTGCCATTTTAAAAAAATGCTTATTGCAACAGGAGGCATTTAATTCAAGAATAGAAGTTTAAATATATGTATTGCTGAAAAGACTAATTTCCTGAGTGAATGATCTCTTTTTCAGAACATTTGATAGATCTGAAATGTTTGGCAATACACAAGGACTTGGAGGAAGAGAATTTACTTTTAGACCTCATTTATTAACCATTTTCTCGAAAAGACCAGCTGGGCATGAGAATCTATGCTAGTGTCAGAAAAATAAAATAAATGAATCGTGATTCCTAGTAAATGAAATTCATTTGAATCATAGGGCAATGCTGTGTATTCAATAAATGCTTCAAAATTAAACTGATAAATGTAACATTTTATACCATCTCATATTCCAGAGATTTAATTAAAAGTTAAATGCGAGCTTCACAGTACGAGCTGGAGTGAAAGAGCAACCACAAAAATTGACTTTGTTAGTGAGACTGATGTGCACTCTGCAGATTTCCTTTGGTCCTATGAATCTGATCATGACGCGAATGGAAGTTATATGAATTTCTACAGGGGAGTTATATGAATTTAAACAAAGAAGGATTTCCTGCTTGTAGAATTATGGTTTTTCAATGCCTCTTTCCTCTCTCTTCTTCATTGGGCAGCAGGAAAACTGAAATGGAAAATGAAACCATACATTTCAGCATGCGATAGTTCTTTTTTCAAAAATGTTGTTGTTGTTGTTGTTGTTACTGTTGTTCAGTCCATAATATCTAAAACATAAGCAAATGGCTTATGACAGCATCTTAAAAAGTAGAGACATCACCTTCCCAACAAAGGTCCGTATAGTAAAAGCTATGGTTTTCCCAGTAGTGATGTACGGAAGTGAGAGCTGGACCATAAAGAAGGCTGATCGCCAAAGAATTGATGCTTTTGAATTATGGTGCTGGAGGAGACTCTTGAGAGTCCCATGGACTGCAAGAAAATCAAACCTATCCATTCTTAAGGAAATCAGCCCTGAGTGCTCACTGGAAGGACAGATCGTGAAGCTGAGGCTCCAATACTTTGGCCACCTCATGAGAAGAGAAGACTCCCTAGAAAAGACCCTGATGCTGGGAAAGATGGAGGGCACAAGGAGAAGGGGATGACAGAGGATGAGATGGTTGGATAGTGTTCTTGAAGCTACCAGCATGAGTCTGACCAAACTGTGGGAGGCAGTGGAAGACAGAAGTGCCTGGTGTGCTCTGGTCCATGGTCCATGGGGTCACGAAGAGTTGGACATGACTAAATGACTAAACAACAACAACAAGCAAATGGCAAGGCAGGAATACATGTTGTTACATATCATGAGTCCACAAAATACCAGGTTAAGGTCCACATGTATCACTGTGAGGGCTGTGAAGATAGTCCCAACGCAATGTTGGTATGGGTCAATGCAGGCCAAAGAGGATTGGACTGGTTGTAAAATTGGACAATAGATTGGACAATCTCAAAGTGATGCAATGCAATACATTGGCTTCCCCAGTGTATATCACCCTGGCATGTGCCTTAAATGCACATTGGATGTGCTTTAAATATATGATGTGGATCTGAACAGAGTTATTATTTAATGACCACAATGTCTGAAAATACAAAAACCTGTTATCATGTCATCAGTCATCAAGGATCACTGACATTTATCATAGCAAGAAATCATTCAATAATAGTAACCCAAGAAGAGCTGATAATAAGCCTATCAGGCAGAATTGCTTTTTATTATTATTATTATTATTATTATTATTATTATTATTATTATTATCATCATCATCACATGTAGGCTTCTGCTTGTTACTACTACATGGAAGCTATTTAAATGGAATATGAAAACTCACCCCCAGTTTCTGCTCATCCTTTTGCATGTTTGTGAATATTCATGCCAATGCATGATATGCAAGAGATTTAAACAAGTGGTGAAATAGCAAGCACAGTGTCATGCAAACATAATGATTCAAGCTGCTGTGCTTGTATCATTGGGAATCATTCATAGGAAACCCTGCTCTGTTGCAGTCTCAGACTCTTATGCCGATGCTTCACACTCTTTGTAAGTTGTCATAATGAGGGGTACGTTGCTATCTCTCAACAGCACCTTTCATGCTCCAAATCTAGCTCACGGTGCCTTAAAAAAAAGAAAAGATCAACAGCCTTAATCTTCCATTGCCTCGTGTTTATGCACCAACTCAATCCCACACGCTAAATTTTGTATACTGAGAACTTGACCAAAGCAAATCTTCCAGGATTTTTTGCCAATACTATTCTTCTTGCCTAATTTTCTGCTAGTTAATATTATCAATTGTTTGCTCTTTGTTGTTGTTTAGTCATTTAGTCGTATCTGACTCTTCGTGACCCCATGGACCAGAGCACGCTAGGCACTTCTGTCTTCCATTGCCTCCCGCAGTTTGGTCAAACTCATGCTGGTAGCTTCGAGAACACTGTCCAACCATCTCGTCCTCTGTCGTCCCCTTCTCCTTGTGCCCTCCATCTTTCCCAACATCAGGGTCTTTTCCAGGGAGTCTTCTCTTCTAATGAGGTGGCCAAAGTATTGGAGCCTCAGCTTCAGGATCTGTCCTTCCAGTGAGCACTCAGGGCTGATTTCCTTAAGAATGGATAGGTTTGATCTTCTTGCAATCCATGGGACTCTCAAGAGTCTCCTCCAGCACCATAATTCAAAAGCATCAATTCTTCAGCGATCAGCCTTCTTTATGGTCTATACACATTTTGAATTATCAGTACCATGCTCTAATCAACTGTGCTATCCTCTCCCTTCTCCCTCCATTCACTACTAGAAATTTTCAAAAAATGTCAATTTCTAGTAGTGAATGGAGGGAGAAGGGAGAGGATAGCTCAGATGATTAGAGCATGGTACTGATAACACCAAGTGGTTGCAGGTTCATTCCCCATATGGGACAGCTGCATATTCTTGCATCGCAGTGGTTGGACTAGATCAGGCATGTCCAAAGTCCATTTCGGGGGCCTAATTTGGCCCACCGGTTGATTTAATCCTGCCCCCATTGCAGTATATGTCCTGGAGTAAAATACTTTAAAAAGCTCAACAACTTTGGTTGGCCCTCATGCATGTTCACTTCATCAAATCTGGCCCTTTTTGGAAAAAGTTTGGGCACCCCTGAACTAGATGATCCTCAGGGTTCCTTCTAATTCTACAATTCAATGATTCTATGATTCTAAATGAAGTAAATTGGGACAGCCTATAAACCACCTTGAACCAAAGTTGGCTGTTTTCCAAAGCCCTAAATTGGGATCTGAACTGAATACAGTGGTACCTTGGTTCTCAAACTTAATCTGTTCCGGAAGTCCATTCCAAAACCAAAACGTTCCAAAACCAAGGTGCACTTTCCCATAGAAAGTAATGCAAAATGGGTTAATCCATTCCAGACGATTAGCAACAACCCCTGAAACAGCCATTTAACATGGATTTTACTATCTAATGAGACTATTCATCCATAAAAGGAAAGCAAGAAATGATGCACTGCAGTCACACAATCAATCAATCAGTAGCTGAACTGGGTTCTACATACTCACACAAAAAAGCTGTGAAAACAAAAACGCAAAATAAATTGCAAAAACAGACAGACCTCAGCATAACACCCAAATTGGAAGTGTGGCACTTAAATTGGAAGTGTGACACTCAAACCGCAAGTGTAATACTCAAAACTGAGCACGTTCGGCTTTTGCAAAAAAGGTCCTAAACCAGAACACTTAATTCCAGGTTTGCAGTGTTTGGGTTCCAAGTTGTTTGAGTACCAAGGCATTTTGAGAACCAAGGTACCACTATATTGTGGTTGGTGCACAATACAGAGCTCCATCTCTCTCTTTTTCTCTCTCTCTCTCAGCATGAGCAATAGTTGGGTATGATGAGAAGTGTCATTCTGGAGGGCACCAGGTTGGCGACTGCTGACATACATATCATACAGCTTTAGCTAAAGCATTAAACGTAAGCCTTCAGTTTCTAATCCAGTGAAAGCTATTAACTTTTTTCAAAGGGTACAAAATATCTAAGAATAAGTAGCATGTACGATAAAGAAATTAAGCATGTTAATACCCCTTTCTTTTCCTTCCTCTCCCCACCTCCTGTTTCTCCATCATGTGTTCGTGTGCTAATAATACACTCAGGAACATTTCAAAACTGCCGTAAATTCCTCATCACAAATGAAAATGCCTCAGTCTCCAGCAGTGAAGATAGTAATTATAGGTTAGGGCTTCTAATTGGAGCATTGATGAACATGGCCCACACTGCAGCAACTATAAAATAATTCTTAGGCACTCGGTGTGGGGTTCTATGGACCTAAAGGAAGAAGATTTTGTAGGAAGAAGCACATATTGCTCGATTAATGAGCTTCACACTTCATAATGTGGGTGGCCTTTGCGGGATCATGTGTGGGACTGCAGTTCCCAGAGAACTTAATAGAAATAGGGGGCTGGCTTGCTTCTCAGTGTTATTATTCAGAGGCTCACGCCCAGCCTCAGTAATTAGGCTTCTTGCTGGGAGGTGGGGCCAGCCCCATTTATAAATAGGGGGTGGAGCCAACAACAGCCAGGCAGTCAGCTCTGGAGATTCACCCACTCTCCCCTCCCTTTGTTTAATGTTTTCTTGTTTGCAGGTTAACTTTTTCTTCCTGTTTAGCAGGCACTGATGCAGTCTTTGACTAGTCACTGTTGAAGGACCGGGAAGAAATTTTCTTGCATTGGCAGGTTTTGTCTTCCCCCTAGCAATTCGTCACAACTTTGGCAGTTTATGGCCTTGGGTGGAATCCTTTAGTCTTTTCTTCCCTATAATGGGGGGGGGGGGAATGAAGTGGTGACTCACCTCCCTGTGGCATTGATTCCAGGGTCCCCTCTTAAAAGGGGTTATGTAATGGGTGTCACTGGCCATACACCGAAAGTTTGTCAGTAAACTACCTTGTGTGTGGGGATATGGGCTGGGCTGCCTGTCTACACTTACATCTAGCAGACCACCCCCATATCCCATTTACCCTGATGTCCCCAAGTTCCCCCAGCTGGGAGGAGTACACACCCAAGGCCTAAGCGAATGTCTTCCTACATTCAGAAGTTTAATAAAGTTGTGGCCTAATTTTAAATCCACAACGTTGTCAGAGTCCTTATTCCTTTGTTATGATCCCCGGGGGCAGGGGCTGTCTCCGCCTGGTCGCACAAGGAACATAGCAAAAGCACTGCTGAATCTGGCCAAAGCCCCCCATCTAGTCCGGACTCCTGTTCTCTTTCTTTCTCATATATGTCTCATACTGCCTGAGAAACTGAAAGCAGGATATCAAACTTTGCATACATGCAGAGCAACCAGCACTTACACGTTCATTCATATGCACTGCCAAGAGTTTTGTGTTGTTCTTGTTGATGCTTTGCTGCATTATGCAAAGTGAGTCTGAATTTGGTACAGTGGTACCTCGGGTTACATACGCTTCAGGTTACAGACTCCGCTAACCCAGAAATAGTACCTTAGGTTAAGAACTTTGCTTCAGGATGAGAACAGAAATTGTGCTCCGGCGGTGCGGCAGCAGTGGGAGGCCCCATTAGCTAAAGTGGTGCTTCAGGTTAAGAACAGTTTCAGGTTAAGAATGGACCTCCGGAACGAATTAAGTACATAACCAGAGGTACCACTGTACTTCTTCACACAGTGCACAGTTAAACTATGGAAGCTGCTTCCGCCGGAGGCAGTGATGGCCATAGATGGCTTTAAAAGAGGACTGGACAAGTTTGTGGACATTAAGGCTATCAGTGGCTCCAAGCCATTCAGAGGCCATAATGCTTCTGGGTACTAGTTGCCGGAAGCTACAGGAGGAGAGAGTTCTCTTGCGCACGGGTCCTGCTTGCCTGTTTGCCATGGGCATCTGGTTGGCCACTGTGTGAGCAAGGATATCGGACTAGATGGACCATTGGCCCAGTGGCATAGCATGGATTTCCTGTGCCCGGGGCAGAGCAAATGTTATGTCCCTCTGTTGTACTGGGTAGCTGGAGTGGGGGTGCACAGGGAGGATGAACAAAGTTTCTTGCCCACTGCCTCCATCCACCTGCCCACTAGACCAACCACCACACCTCAGCTGCAAAGGCTCCATACCTGTCGCAAGGACGCCTGATTGAGCCTCCTCAAAATTGTGTGCCCAGGGCCACTGCCCTCTGTCTTCCATGCTACGTCTCTACACTGGCCTGATCCAACAAGTTCTTCTTATTTTCTTAAAATAGCTCTAAGTTCCAGATCAATCCCTTAAAACCTTCTGAAGAGATGGAATGATCTTTAAATTGGCCAGAATATATGACTGCCACCTGCCGCCACCACCACCCATTCATTTATTTCAGATATTTCCATGCTAACTTTCAAAACCATAGCATTCCTGAGGCAGCTTCATCTCCTTCTCTTTGTAATATGATGCATTTTAGGGATGTTTAACTACCTGCACTATTACGGAGAACAGTAGACGAGACTTTAGGAATTTATTATTAAGCAGCAGCAGCAGCAGCAGCACCAGCAAGGTAATCATCATCATCTGTAAAACACTTTGATTCTTAATGCACTTAAACACAGGTTTTTAAATTGTAAATGTGAAAATGATGTGAGGTGCGCATTTGTCTAACACTGAAGCATGTAAAGGCATGCTGCTACGTTCCAGTAGCTCTTTCTGTTCCAGTAGTGTGATACAAAAGTGAGAACAGCGTTTGGTCAGTTTATCAAAGGTCCATTTTTAATTCATAACTCTCTGGATGAATAAATCACTTTTTAAAAGGGAGAAAGCTGTGAGGAGTTGTTGAAAGAAGATCAGTTTAATGAGAAAAATATACTGTTTCCAAGAAAAGCACATGAAGTATTTATGAAAATTGAAACTTGCAGCGCTCGGGCTCTACAGACAGAAATAAATCACCTGCGTTCCATCTGCAGAGGACATGCAGGCTTTGTGTCTTATCCTCAGTGACCAATGCAAAGGTATATATTGGGCTATAAAGTTTATGATATTCATTGGTATAAATTCTCCGCCACTGCTAGTGCCATCTAGCATCGTAATAGAGTAGAAAACCTTAATGCTGTTGCTGAGTCCGTGCTAAGCTCAATTCTGGTGGCTGCTTATACTAATTCACAACCCTGTTTTTATTTTGACATGTGCCCAGGAGCTGAGCAGAGCAATCCTAAGGGGAACCCATCCCCTTATAAGTTTGTCTTCATGTCAGACTTTGAACCCAGATCCCCCAAATTATCTTCTTCTTCTTTGGCAATCACTCGTAACCGAGTAAGATTGTCTTCCATAAACACGGTATTAACAATCTGTCCACAAGTGACTGTGGAGGCCAATTCTGGATCCACATGTCTTTCTACAGTGGGGACAGTGGTTTCCGGGCAGGAGTTGATCACGGTGTGGATTTGCCAAGCGTTCCTTCCTCTTAGCACGTTTCTCCCTTGCATCCTGAGTTCGAGTGTCTTCAAAGCCCATGACACCTTTGGTAAAGGCTGTTCTCCAACTGGAGCGCTCGCAGGCAAGTGTTTCCAGAACAGGTGGATGATAACAAGTGATATGTTACAATGGCTGTGAAGGCGGATGAAGGCTGCAGCAGATAAGGATCTACTGGTCATTGTGACTACTCATGCCACCCCCAAATTATAGCCCGACCTTCACCCACCAGACCCTCCAACATTTCAATCCATACAACATTTATCTGATGAAAATAGGGAATCCTAATAATAATAATAATAATAATAATAATTTTATTATTTATACCCCCACCCATGTGACTGGGCGGGGGTATAAAAATATAATAAAACATTTAACATTTAAAAACTTTCTTATACTGATCTGCTTTCAGATGTCTTCTAAAGGTTGCATACTGTACTTACCTCCTTGGCTTGGGGGGTCACATAACATCATACCATCCAACATTTTCCCAATGAAGATGGAGGTACCCTAGAATACCCTACAACATTCCTATGATTTCTCTGATGAAAATAGGGATGTCCTAAGGAAAAGCAGAAACTGGGATGGCTTCTGTAAATGCTGGGTTCTCCCTGGAAAATAGGGACACTTGGAGAGTCTGTCTGTTTTGTATTGGATGTCTTTACATTTCCCCACTACAGTGGTACCTTGGTTCTCAAATGCCTTGGTACTCAAACAACTTGGAACCTGAACAATGCAAACCCGGAAGTGCTCCGTTTGCGAACTCCTTTCAGAAGCCGAACGTGCTTCATTCTGAGTGTTACACTTCCAATTTGAGTGCCACACTTCCGTTTTGAGTGTAATGCTGAGGTCTGTCTGTTTTTGCTATTTATTCTGCGTTTTTGTGGCTCTCTTTTTGTGTGTGTGACTGGGTGGAACCCAGTTCAGCTATTGATTGATTGATTGATTGATTGATTGTGCGACTGCAGTACATTGTTTACTTCTTTCATTTTATGGATCAATGGTCTCCTTAGATAGTAAAAATTCATGTTAAATTGCCGTTTTTAGGGTTGTTTTTAAAAGTTTGGAACGGGTTCATCCATTTTGTATTACAGTGGCACCTCGGGTTACATACGCTTCAGGTTACATACACTTCAGGTTACAGACACTGTAGATCCCATTTGATACTGATTTCCTATTTTTTAAATAGGACCTATTTTTAAAATTGCACTTTTCTGTTGTTTTTTAAAATGTTTTAATTGTTGCATCAGCCTTGCACTGCAACTGGAGTTGTGATTGATGATGTCTAAGCAATTGATTTTGCAAAGTGAGTCCAATGGTGTTTATTCCAGAGCTCCGTTATGCCTGTTTTGAAATGTGAGATGTCTCCTGGTTGCAAGGAACAGTGTCAGGGAGCAGTCCAGTGGCATTTGTCTCACTCCCTTAACAAGCAGAAACAGAGCTTCTAGGTCATCAGCCTCATGGTTTCAGGTAGAAAGGAAGCAACAAATGGATCGCATTAACAATTGCCCAATAGTGACACCTGCCATAGGAATAAGAGCTTCGCATGCGTGTCTCCATTGACCTCTTTTGTGTTAATAACATTTGTCTGCACATATCTCTAAGTGGCACGAGATAAGCAGAAACTTTGTGTTATTGTATGTAGTGAATCATGAATAGATGCTTAAGCCTCGCAAGGGCAAGATAATTCATTTCTGAGTCTTAAGGAATGATGTCAAGCGCCAGCCTTAAAAAGAACAATAGAAAGTGTGCATCTTTAATTAAATAGCTGTGCTCACAACCCCCAAGTACTTTCACATTGCTATCTTTACAATTTGCAGATCACTTTGTGCTGTGGTGTGGTTCATCTAGATGGAAAATGAATGGAGCGTGAGGTCCACTGATAAAAAATGTTGAGTCTGAATATAGGATTGCCATGTTCAAATCTCTGCTTAGCCATTAAGTTATTGTACTGTGGTCTTTTAGTGTGGCAGCACCTAATCTCTGGAACTTCCTACCTATTGATAAGGCCTCTCCTCCTCCCGGAGGGGAGGTGTTGTGGGCGGGACACGATTTCTGCGTCACGCAGGGGGCGTTATGTCCCTGCCCCACTCACCTGGCTGGCGCGCCATTCCCACAGGTAAGCACCCAACCAGGCGGCTTGGTGGGGCCGTGGTTTGCTGTTTAAGATACAGCCGCCCCAGCCATTCCGCCCATTTCTTCACCTTTTTGCCGCGAGTCACCCACCCACCACTCCCTTAGGGCTTAGGGCTTAGCTTTTCTCTTGACCTTGCTATGGACCTATGGTTGGTCATCCAGGTTGCCCAGGGGGCGTGGTAGGAATTTTTCCAACTGGCATTAGGCCTTTTGGTTTTTTCGCCTACCTCGTAGCAATCGTCACAACTTTCTTTTTTTTAAAAAAGGATATTTATTAAGATTTTCAATTTTTTATACAAACAAAAAGCAAACAAAAAGATTAAAAAAGACATATAGTTCATAATACAATCTTTTCAATAACATATTTCTCTGACCTCCTCATACCTCCCCTTCTTGTATTCCCTTTTAAATTATTAGTTCAGCAAATCCTTAACTTAAAGCATTACAGCTTATAATATCACCTTATTTTCTATCCAAACCCTTTTTTCCCCCATGTTCCTTTATATCATTACAGCTAGAAACCACTCAATTTCAATCCAACATCATTCAACATTCCTTAATTTTACAATATTTCTGTAAATAGTCCTTAAATTTTTTCCAGTCTTCTTCTGCCGACTCTTCTCCCTGGTCACGGATTCTGCTCGTCATTTCTGCCAATCCCATACAGTCGATCAGTTTCATCTGCCATTCTTCCAGAGTGGGTAGATCTTGCGTCTTCCAATACTTTGCGATGAGTATTCTTGCTGCTGTTGTAGCATACATAAAAAAAGTTCTGTCCTTCTTTGGCACCACTTGGCCGGCCATGCCCAAGAGAAAGGCCTCTGGTTTCTTCAAGAAGGTATATTTAAATACCTTTTTCAATTCATTATATATCATTTCCCAGAAAGCCTTAATCCTGGGGCACGTCCACCAAAGGTGAAAGAATGTACCTTCATTTTCCTTACATTTCCAACATTTATTATCGGGCAAATGATAGATTTTTGCAAGCTTGACTGGGGTCATGTACCACCTATATATCATTTTCATAATATTCTCTCTTAAGGCATTACATGCCGTAAATTTAATCCCGGTGGCAATCGTCACAACTTTCTTGGTATTTGGCGGTTAGGCATTGGAATGTGTTGTTGGTGTATGGAAGGGCAAGGTGTGGCCATCGCCTACCCCTTCAAATTTGGGTATTCCGTTAAAGGAATCCGGCGGTCGTGGATCCTGTCGGATGCCTGTGTGGCGGGGGGCCATGGCACGACCCCAGTGACATCAGGGGAGAGCTTATAGTTTTATTAGCATCAACAGGCTCCCCCTACTGGTGGTTAACCCCTCATTCAGACTCACCCCTCTCCGAGTGGGTGGAGTCAAATTGTCAGTGGTCCAATGCCTAAGCCAATACCTTCTCACATGCTGTAATCAATAAAGTTGTGGCCTTTTCTTGCCCATTAAACCTTATACACTGTGTCCACGTGTCTTTATTCCTCAAAGCGGGGATTGGGTCCTCGAACTACAAGGTTTATCTTGCAGTTTCCAGTGGCTGTTAAAATCTCGCTCTTTTTTGTTCAGGCAAGCTTACCCACACATGCAATTTTATCACACGCTCTTGCCTTTAACAGTTGTTTCTTCACACTTCTTGAACCAATTGTAAACTGAAGCACAACTATCCTTTGACAACGTGTAGGGGGTGAATGCATATATTCAGAGAAAGTTTGCTCACAGGTGTATCTTAAAGTAAGATACAAAATATTATGGGCAAGTTCTTTCAAAATGTGTATTGAATTGTAGAGTTGGGAAGGACCACAAGTGTCATCTAGTCTACTACAACCTTCTGTGATGCAGGAATCTTTTGCTCAACATGGATCTCGAACCCGCAACCCAGAGATTAAGATGCTCTAATGACTGAGCTATCCCAGTCAAAATGTCATACATAAATGTGTTTATTAGGAAATATACTAAAATGCTTATGAACTGTTCTGAGGATTCTTTATCATAATAAATAAATAAATAAATAAATAAATAAATAAATAAATAATTCTCTGGAATTGTGATGAACTGAAAAACCGGAAAACCGAGAAACTGAAAGAAACCAAAACTGTCAGAAAAATATTTATCCACCCTTAGTTTAGACATAGAGTTTCTGCTCCTTAAGGCAATGTGTTCCTAGAAGCCAATATTTGCTTCTATTACCACAACACAAAGTGTAACACCCATTCTCAAGAAGGTTTTAAACTATAAAATGCACACAGGAAGCATGAAATAATTTCCCAATCTTCCCCCTCCCTTATACAGTTAAATTTGTCTGTACTGATTTACCACACATTTATCTTGTATCCCACTATTGCTCTGTGTTTTAAAAAAGCCTTTGCTTTGAGGTTGAGTTTTTGACACCTTCAATGAAAAAGAATTTCAGGGAGCAAAGCTAAGGAGGATCTCAAGATAGCTTCTGTTACTCAGGGCAGCTGGTAGTTTATCTAGATAGACCAGATGGGGTTGAAAAGCAGAGGTTTTATCAGCAGCTATTCCTTGTCTCCCCCTCCAAACACTTCATGATACTCATGGTCAACATTCCTTGTTCTGGTGTCTCCAAAGTTATTTTCGTAGGTCTTTGGCATAAGATGACACATCTCTTTTGTTGCCATGAATCTTCTTCTTCTTTGGCGATCACTTGTAGTTGAGTAAGATTGTCTTCCATGAACACAGTCTTAACAGGGAGTCCGTAAGTGACTGTGGAGGCCAATTCTGGATCCACACATCCGTCCACAGTGGGGACATTTGTTTCCAGGCAGGAGCTGATCACGGTGTGGATTATGAATGGGAATGGTTTGAAAGTACATGAAGCTTGCTGTAGCTAAGCAAATGTGAGTCTGGTCCATCTTGGTGACCACATAAGAACCACTTGAATGAACCTTGGGTTCCATGACTGATGAAAGGTAGGTTGTAAATGTAAGAAAAGAAACAGAAAGAAACAAATATGTGTTTGACTGATTTTAGTACCCTCTTCTGTGCTGCAGAATGGCAATAGAATTTTTCAAAACAACATCTTGGGATCACTGTTCTTCCTTGGAATGAAATACGGATCACCGGGGGAATTTAGACTGTGTAGGAGTTTAGCAGGCAGCTTAATTTGTTGTTTCTGGACTGAAGGAAAGAAAATGTGTTAACGAAATTACATACACAACAAAAACATTGCTTTGTTTCTGGCTAAATATATATTCTATGGTGGTTAACGCAAGTAGTGTGGGACAATAATGCAGGGTTTGTTTCAGACATTATCTAATGGATAAACTTCCAGCCCATGAATATTTATTTGTTAAATGGATAACCCCCCTTTCCACTGAATGGCACTCCCAGTGGTCAACAAAGTATGAATCTTTACAGCTGGAATGATGGGCACAATGCCTATGCAGTAAATCTTGTGCATTCTGGAAACTGGGTAATGAAGTGTTTTTTTCAAATAATTTTTAAAATAATATTTATTAAAATTTCAGAGGAAATACAAAAATGTGAAAAGGAAAAAAGAGGAAAAAAAGGAAAAGAAAAAGGAGACAAAAAAATACAGAAAAATAAAAAATACAAAATACAGAAAAATAAAAATAGTTAAAAACACACCAGTCATTCCATATCCTATCTTTCATCTGCTTATTTCCCTGACTTCCTCACACCTTCCTTTTTTTGTATCCTAATTCAGTCATTGTTTCAGCAAATCCTTTCTATATTTTAGCTTATAACCAATTAATTAACTCTATTCATCCTATCCATCTTTCACCATATTCTGTTATTCAATTTACCTTACTTTATTTACTTATCTTACCATAAAATACCTTAAAACTTAAAAACTTAATACTTATTTATCCTTATATCATTTCTGCTAAAGCCAGACAATTTCATTCCAACATTCTCCCTAATATTCATTAATTTTACACTAATTCCCAAAATAAAAGTTTTTCTTTGTA
This sequence comes from Podarcis raffonei, assembly GCF_027172205.1. Lineage (NCBI taxonomy): Eukaryota > Metazoa > Chordata > Lepidosauria > Squamata > Lacertidae > Podarcis > Podarcis raffonei. The sequence goes on along the minus strand of NC_070611.1, from coordinate 13,036,474 downwards.
GACTCTTCCAATTTTCATCCAACGTCCCTTCTTCCTGGTCTCGGGTTATGTGAGTCCTTACTATCCATTCCATCTAGTCCATCAACCTGGTAGTCTGATATCCGAGGCTCTTAAATCTCTTCCATGCCCCTTCTGCAGATCTTCTTGTTGTTTATATTTGCACTTTTCCTTGTCTTTTGTTGGTCTCTTTCTTAGTTTCTTTCCTTTCTCCTTAGGGAGTAGGTCTCCGGGGAATTTCCACCCATACTCATGTCCATCTCCCCACATCAGACCAGCCCATTCCCCACAGTCCCACTCCCCACAGTCATCAATATAATCCAAAAGATCTTTAACAGCATATTTCAAAATCTCTCCAAAGTTGAGAGCCTCCTCCGCTCCAGACTCCCTCTGGCCCAATTCAAGTTCATTCTTCCAAAACAGCGGCTTATACTCCTGCAGGGCCTCGGGTCTCTCCATTTGTGTTGCTTGAGGTAGCACCGTAGCTTCCTCCATTATTATCTGCCCTTGCATTTGCCCAGTCGAACCAGTTTCCTGGATTGGTCCCTGTATAATTTCTGTGTCAGTATTCCCTATTTGTCCACATTCACTGATTACAACAGTCATCAAATCCAACTTCTCGTTCATCAAATCCACCTTCTCATGCAACTGCTCCAACAAAGCACTTGTCTTGCAAAAAGCAAGCACCAGGACTTCTTCCAAACACATTTTTATTCAAGGTCACAGTCTGGTCCCACGATGTTAATCTCGCAGCTGTGAAATCCCCAAGTAAACTGCAGCAACAATTTGACAAGCTCCCTCTAGAGGATACAATTTCTATTTGTGTCCATCTTTTTAAATCATGTCCAACAAAAGAAAGTTACTTTCAATTTTCAAATATTTTGTTTCTTTAGAATGCAACAGGCAACATTGGAATCAATTTGTTTCTCTTTTTTCTTGCTATCTGTCAAAATGTTCCATTCACAGTCAATGGGCGTCTCCGATAATTTCTGTCTCTGACACCCCGTTCCCAGGTTTGAGACGGTGGAAACTTATTTTCCTTTACTCCTTCTCCAGCAGGCTTGAACAGTTTAACCCCCCCCCCCTTTTCTCCTGCTTCCAAGGGGGTTTTGATGGTTATAAATGAAGGAAATTTCGACCTTTATAAAGCGACTTTCCAGGCTATTAGCTTACAAGATTTTTGCTTCAGTCTATTTACAGAAAGCAGAAGGCGGACTTCCTGTTTTGAACCTTCCCGCTTCGGTGCCAAATTAAGATATTTCTTGATCCAATTTTCCGTTTCTACTCACGGGTACTTGTTTAGAGTCCAATTGTCGACAGGAAAAAGTCAGCGCTCTCCGCCAATGGCAATGCAGCTTCCCTCCGTGAAAATAGGAGTCAGTTCGCAGCACCACGCCGATCACCCTACTTCACTCCAGAGCCCAAAATTGGGTCCCCCGCGAGTAGGGGAGGCGCTCCTGGTGCTCTGCCGAACCTCACGTTCCCAGGCTTCTTCCACCTGGGATTTCTAGCGGGTCCCCACCTTCGCCGTGGCGGGTAGACCCAGTTTCCACGGAGCCAGTTCCTCCGATCGGAGGAACTCCGCCATTTCGCCGATGGTGCTAACCCGGAAGTCCAATGAAGTATTTTTTTTCACTACTGTTCTGCCAATAGTACAGAACTGGTTAGTCATGCACATCTTACTTGAAATGTGTGGAAACTGAGGTGGTGTTTAGTGTTACTGTGGATCACGAGTGACAACATTTGAATCTAGGCTCAGAGTGTGTGTTCTCAAATCCAGGGTTTCTGAAGTCAGTTCCTGGACACGATGGTTGAGTTGTATAAGATGCTATTCTGTTCCTCCATGTAGACTAAAGGTGTAAATAGGTGAATAAACAGTACTTCTTAAAGCTACAACAATCTCCTCTGTGACTCACTTCTCCAAAGGAACACAGATCCTGGGTGAGTGCCTGGAATCCCCTGGGATCTTGCTATTCCTTGGCAGAGTGGGGGTGGCACCCAGGGCTGGATTTACGTACAAGCTAAACAAGCTATAGCTTAGGGCCCCACTCTCTTGGGGGCACCATAAAAATTTAAAGGGAAAAAACTGGATGTACATTTCCAAAATATAAGATAAGTTCAGCAATTACTTTGATAAAATACATATTTTGTTATGTGCAAGTGGCTTTAGATACCCATTAGGCCCATAAATTACCATTTAGCATATATTCTACACAAAAAAGAGTGACCATTTGTTGTTGACAAAGGACAGCTGGGCATATAAAGGGCCCCATTACCTTCAGTAGCTTAGGGCCTCATCAAACCTAAATCCAGCTCTGGTGGCACTCAACTTTTGTAACATTACTTTTGTTTTATTGCTTCCTGTTTGCTGCTCTGGACTGCTTTGTGAATAAGAAGAAGAAGAAGAAGAGTTTGGATTTGATATCCCGCCTTTCACTCCCTTTAAGGAGTCTCAAAGCGGCTAACATTCTCCTTTCCCTTCCTCCCCCACAACAAACACTCTGTGGGGTGAGTGGGGCTGAGAGAAGTGTGACTGGCCCAAGATCACCCAGCAGCTGCATGTGGAGGAGCGGAGACATGAACCCGGTTCCCCAGATTACTAGACTACTGCTCTTAACCACTACACCATACTGGCTGGGATATAGAGATACTAATAGTAATAGTAATTGTCAGGGAACTGCCATCAGGTCAGAGGCGAGGGGGGAAGGGCAGCTGGATTACAGAGAGCCTCCAAAAATCGTGGGAAGCAGCACTTCCTCAGCGGAGGAAGGAAGCTCCGCCTCTAGTGGGGAAGAGCTGCAGGGCTCGGAGGATGCAAGACAGTGCCAGGACACCTTGCCTGAGCAAAGTGGGGAGGAGGGAGGTCCCCCTTTACCCAAGCCTTCCCTGCGCAGTAGGCTTTCGCGCAGAGAGGGGAGGCATCGGCTGGGGGTCAAGAGACTACTCTGCTGGGGAAAGTTTAAGGACCGCCCACTCTCAGATTCTGCTAGTGACTGAGCAAGACATGGAATAGAGGCGTTCTGCATTGTAAATGTTTTGCACCAATAATAAAGCCTTTGAAAAGACCAGTGAGGGACCTTGCCTGATAGCTCTCGAGCAACCACACCGATAGGCATAACAGTAACAGTAATAGTAATAGTAATAGTAATAGTAATAGTAATAGTAATAGTAATAGTAATGATGAACTGTGACAAGATACCATTGCAGAAAACTATGTGAGTAACAAAATTTAGTGCAGCGCTCTAGGAGGAAGGCTACTTGACTCAAACGTGAACTTTTTTCCTTGAACAAAATAATAGCAAATTAATTTAAGCATGGCAGATCATTTCCATAGTAACAGAATTGCTTGCAAACAATTTTAATGCATTCCAGGAGGGAGGAAGAGAATTTCGGAATACCCGGTTATTTCAGTTTTGCAATTAGGGAGCTGCATCTGCATAACAATATTAAATGTTAAGATGTCCTCTCTGCCACTAAGCCCAGGACTCATCAAGCAAGCCTGCGCTACAAGTGCTAACACAATGTTGCAATAATCGAGGCAAGAGAAATAATAAGAGCCTGAAGTAAAATTGTATCAGTATCTATGGATATATATAAAAAAACACCCCTGAATTTATAAATATTAAAGAGAAAGAAAATTACAAGACTTGGTAACAGGTCTAATTTGTGAGAGGGGGAGAAGAACCATATTGCCAATATTTAGAGAAACAAAGAAAGAAGAGAGGAAGCAATTCTTTCTTTTTTTTAAAATATTTACATTTTGCCTTTCTGTTGAATAATAAGATGCTCAAGGAGGCATGCATCAGCAAGAATGAAAGGAACCAGAAAGATAAGATTTTTCAAAACTGGCAGCAGAGCAGATAAACAGCAGCGTGAAAGATTTTTTAAAATAAACATAACAAAGCAAGGAGGAACCCTCCTAAAAATCAACTGCTATCCTGGTGCAAACCATAATCGCGCCCTCACATTCACTTTCCCATTTCCATTTCGAAAAGAAGTATGTGTGAGAGCCATTTCTTTATCTCCTCAAAATAGGGAATGGCTCAAGCATGAAGCTTCATTTTTCTTAATTGGGATTTGAACCTGGAATAAATGGTACAGCCTCTGAAACATCTGGGTCCATCTGAGATCTAAACTGAATATTGTTGTAGTCAATGGACATGCATACTTTCAGTGCAGTCCTCTTCCTGAATATGCATAGATGTAGCATTTAATAGCCATGGATGTTGTGTGTGGAGGTCCACAGGCCACCCCTCAAAATAATTCACAAATCACACGTAATTTTAGTTTAAGGTTTTTGGAACTATTTTGGCCACAACTTTATTAAAATACAAAATTAGGCACTGGTTATGACTATCTGCACCCCCGCCTGGGACAGAACTGACTATCCGAACTCCATCAGATGCCAGTGAAGGGAAAACAATGTTGGGGATCAGCTGAGCTGAGCGACAGTCCCTCACCGCTCACCCAACCAGCTCCCCAAGGCTTGCCGGCCCTGGTCCCATTTCAGGGATTGGACGAAATCGTGGCAAGCCCCAGGATTCCTTTAATGGAATTCCCTTCCAGCACCATTGGAGGGGCAGGCACAGCCTATCCTGACCCCTCCACCACCAATTTTTATAATCAATGCCTAACAGCAACCTTACAAGTTGTGACGAATTGCTAAGTAGTAGGCAAAAACCAAATGGCACCAGCCAATCAGCCAATTGGCAAAATTCCTACTAGGCACCTGCCCCAAGGCAGACGACCCCATGACAGGCAAAGCAAGGTCAACAAGAACACAGGGCGGGCGGGCGGGCGGGTGATCCGATGCACACTACGAAAGAGAAAGCAGAAGCAGTGTGCCCCAATATTTAAAACCTATAGTCCTACCCACCCAATTTGCTACATGCAATTTGCCCCAGCAACCCGGTCAGCCAATTGTTGCGCCAGGCTATAACCATTAACCTGCCTGGCAACAGAGGGCTGGCCTGGCAGCCCCCACCGCAACCCGCGCTCTCATTTTAGGGAGAACACGCTTTGCAGAATGAGACCTAGGAATGCTGTCAGACTGCTTATCAGCAACAAATATGTTGGCTTATTAGTCTCTTAGGACTGGGATGGGGAACCTGTGCTCCTCAAGATGTTTTCAGAGTCCAGCTCCCATGAGCCTCAGCAGCTTGATCAATGCTTAGAGATTGCAGTGCAAGTAAATCGGGAGAACAGATGCCTCATCCCTATTTAAGAAATAAAAGATATAAAACCCTACCCCCCCCAAATAATGTATCTCATATGAAAAGTGCATATTTATTTCTTTTATGACTTGCATCCCATGAGACTTCCTAAAGCGATTTACAATAAAAACATAGAGTGAATAATTGCATATATAAGGAGTGAAAACATTTGCACATATGAAAACTATTACATGTAAAAAAACGAAAACAGGACCTATATAGAATCAGTTAAAATCAAAGATGGATGCAAACTGGGATAAATGCTAGTGTATGCAGTATTTTTCTGCAATGAATAGACTTTAAGAGGTAATGACAACGACACTGGGGAACCAATCATATGTTTCATGGGGGGGGGAGTATTATCATATAGTCGTAGGTCAGGTTATGTTTTTCTAGCAGAACAGAATCAATGCCTTGGAATCGTCCACCCAAAATGCTCCTTAGCAACAGTAGCCATTTATTGCAATAGCCGAATCATTTTTAATCTACTTCCTACATTTTTACATGCACGGGCGTATCGGAAATCTCAGACTGGCAATGTGCATATTTGCTTTATACTAGTGCCACTCTATCTTGGCAGGATATGAGCCACAAAAAGGTGTTAAAAACATTTCATATAACACATAAATGAATGTTTGCTTTTCTTGCTCTGTACCTGAATCACACGCCTCTAATAATTGAACTCTAATAGGAGCTCAGCCATGCACATAGGACTGAAGCCATACAAACCTGCCAGTAAGTGATGGCTACTTGATGATGTACTGAAAATCCTAGTTCTTTACTGAAGATTGTCTACTTGCTATTCTTTTAGGATGCATTTGATTAATGTTCAATGGAACATATTTCTATTATAATCATTTCTTTGAAAGTGGTAGTGCTGTTTGTTCAGCCAGCCAGATATTGCTTTGGTTTCTGCTCTTAATCCAGGACATTTCCTTTTTGATCACACTCTCTACAACAGAGAGATTTGAGTGCTTCTAAAGAAGACACAAAGACTTTCATTCTCTAGTACAGCTGTGCTGTTGGGAGTGATGGGGGATAAACTGTGTAATTTGCAGTTCCCCCAAAGATACGTAAATTGAAATGCAGCTATTCCTTCAATATCTGCAGTTTTCTAAATTTGTCAATGGCAGGGAGAATGTAGCAAGGTCTGCCTGGACTTCCCACCTGCCCATTTCACCAGCTCAGCCTGGCCTTCTTCCTGCTCCCTGGTCTGGTGGTGGTGATGGCCAGGACATTGCAGGAAGACTTGCCTGCAAACTTGCTTCGTGATGTATCTGCACTCGTTCAATCAGCATGATGACCGACAAGTGCAAATATATCTACATATTCACACACACATACAACTGCATACAAACTTGTACCTGGTACCTGGTACAAACTTGTACCTTGGTTCTCAAACTTAATCCATTCCGGAAGTCCGTTCCAAAACCAAAGCGTTCCAAAAGCAAGGCACGCTTTCCCACAGAAAGTAATGCAAAATGGATTAATCCGTTCCAGGCTTTTAAAAACAACCCCTAAAACAGTAACTTAACATGAATTTTGCAATCTAACAAGACCATTGATCCATAAAATGAAAGCAATAATCAATGCACTGCACTCACACAATCAATCAATCAATAGCTGAACTGGGTTCCACACAGTCACAAAAACAAAAAAGCAAAATAAATAGCAAAAACAGACACACCTCAGTGTAACACTCAAAACGGAAGTGTGGCTCTGAAATCAGAAGCGTAACACTCAAAATGGAGCATGTTCGGCTTCCAAAAAAAAAGTTCACAAACCGGAACACTTACTTCCAGGTTTGCAGTGTTTGGGTTCCAAGTTGTTTGAGTACCAAGGCTTTTGAAAACCAAGGTACCACTCTACTTTCCAGTTATATGCCTCTTAGCAATGTGTGATGCTGCATTATTTAGAAGTACAAAGCTACACACATACACACAATTCGAAATAATTGTGTGCAATGTTTGTCTGTTTATCTGTCTGTCTGTCTATCATCTCTTTATAACTGTGCATATTTAAAACACATGTTTCCCTCCAAAGTTGCCATGAGAACTTTAGGTTACTCTCACAGATCTATAATCCCCAACACCCTTAACAAACTACATTTCCCAGGATGATTTGGGGACAATCATGTTCTCTCACCGCTGGGAGAGATCATCAGGGGGTTTGGGCTGGGTGTTCATCAGTATGCAGATGACACCCAGCTCTACCTCTCCTTTAAATCAGAACCAGTGAAGGCGGTGAAGGTCCTGTGTGAGTGCCTGGAGGCGGTTGGAGGTTGGATGGTGGCTAACAGATTGAGGTTGAATCCTGACAAGACAGAAGTACTGTTTTGGGGGGACAGGAGGCGGGCGGGTGTGGGGGATTCCCTGGTCCTGAATGGGGTAACTGTACTCCTGAAGGACCAGGTGCGCGGCCTGGGAGTCATTTTGGACTCACAGCTGTCCATGGAGGCACAGGTTAATTCTGTGTCCAGGGCAGCTGTCTACCAGCTCCACCTGGTACGCAGGCTAAGACCCTACCTGCCCACGGACTGTCTCACCAGAGTGGTGCATGCTCTAGTTATCTCTCGCTTGAAGGTGACCCGGAAACTGCAATTAATCCAGAATGCGGCAGCTAGACTGGTAACTGGGAGTGGCCGCCAGGACCACATAACACCGGTTCTGAGAGATCTGCATTGGCTCCCAGTACATTTCCGAGCACGATTCAACTCCGAGCACGAGCACGATTCAAAGTGTTGGTGCTGACCTCTAAAGCCCTAAACAGCCTCGGTCCTGTATACCTGAAGGAGCGTCTCCACCCCCATCGTTCAGCCCGGACACTGAGATCCAGCACCGAGGGCCTTCTGGCGGTTCCCTCATTGCGAGAAGTAAGGTTACAGGGAACCAGGCAGAGGGCCTTCTTGGTAGTGGCGCCTGCCCTGTGGAACACCCTCCCAGCAGATGTCAAGGCAATAAACAACTATTTTACTTTTAAAAGACAGCTGAAGGCAGCCCTCTTTAGGGAAGTTTTTAATGTCTGATGCTGTATTGTTTTTAATATTCAGTTGGAAGCCGCCCAGAATGGCTGGGGAAACCCAGCCAGATGGGTGGGGTATAAATAATAAATTATTATTATTATTATTATTATTATTATTATTATTATTATTATTATTAACTGTAGGGTGTGTACACATCCTATAACTTGCACACAATGTGCACACAGTTGTATGCTTTGCCTTCCCACCGGATTACCGGTGACTCCTTACTCCAGATCTGTAGCTGACCTCTCCCAACAAGGAAATCGAACTAAGTTGGAACAATTATGCAAGCAATATGGTGCTGCAACACCAAAGGCATTTGTTCACGACACTTTGCTTCCCTTAACAGTGGAGCTTGGCCTCAATTCTACAGAGAAATTGTACTTTTTGCTTGTTTCTGAATGCCCACTTATAACTTCTCTCTGGTAATCGCCAACACTTGAACTTTATAGGGTGCCATTTCTAAGCATCTATCGGTTTGTAATTACCTCCTGCTTAAATAAAATAAAATAAATACATATAAGAAGGATTCATCCCCTGCTCAAATTACTTCTGAGGGCAGATGTCACTGTAAGCACTACTTTAATGCAGACGTTGATTTTAAGCACGGCTGGTTGGATTAATGCACTCATGCACAGCTTTCCTTCAGGTCCCTAGAAATACATTATAGATCTCTATGTTAGTGAGTCCTTGAGTTCTATACATATCGAGAGGCACATGGGATAAGAAGAGTAAGCAACATTCAGCAGCAACCATCCCATTTGTGTATGCAGTGGTAGCTGGTGCCCAGTGGAATGGGTAAGACAGAATATACGGGGAGACCAACAGTAGGGAATGTCAGAGCCAATGAAGGGCAGAGATACACCCTGATTGGTTGCAACTAAGGGTGGTTGATGGCACAGTGTTCCATTGGCCTGAATGAACCAGCGTCCATTATTGTCAGGGTCTGGCAGGGCTCTAAGAAGTGTGTGGCAGAGGCCCTAAGGCTGAATCAGGTGAAGGGGGTACAAATTTAAGGGGTTCTGCTCCTCCTGTGATGCAGGAGCCAAGGCTGGAGGAAAGGGAAGAGTCTGAACAGTCGGAGACTGGGGAGGAGGTGCAGGACATGGCAGGAGTGAAGGTAGAATTGGGGGCTGTGAGGGGCAGGCCGGTAGAATTCCCTCCATCCCCTTCTCCATTGTCTCCCAGAACCAGGAGAGGCCTGAAGAAGCAGGCACAGGGGCAACTTCCATTTAGGAGAAGTCACATGTAGCTTGTGTGTGAGGGTAGGTAATCGGACCCTCCAAGTGTTCCTATTTTTCAGGGACAGTTTCAGATTTACAGAAGCAGTCCTGGTTTCTGACTTGATCCCGGAATGTCCGTTTTTACTGAGGAAGTCCCTATTTTCATCACAGATATGTTGGAGGATATAGTACTTGGGTAGGCAAACTAAGGCCTGGGGGCCGAATCCGGCCCAATCGCCTTCTAAATCCGGCCCGCAGACAGTCCAGGAATCGGTGTGTTTTTACATGAGTAGAATGTGTCCTTTTATTTAAAATGCATTATTTATGGGGCATAGGAATTTATTCATTCCCCCCCCCCCAAAAAAAATAGTCTGGCCCCCACAAGGTCTGAGGGACAGTGGACCAGCCCCCTGCTGAAAAAGTTTGCTGACCGCTGGTATGGTAGGACACCCCTATTTTCATTGGATAAATGTTGGAGTTATCCGACTCCTGAGCCATCTGAAGGCAGCCATTTTTTTAAATGTTCAATGTTTTGTTATGTTTTTATATATGTTGGAAGTCACCCAGAAGGGCCTGGGCAACTTAGTCAGATGGGTGGGGTGTAAACAGTAATGATGATGATGGATGGAATAGGACATCCCTATTTCCATTGGAGAAATATTGGAGGACATGGTTAACTACCTGTGGAGGCATGGTCACACTGTTGCTCCAAGAGTCCATCTCGCAGTGCAAGCCTAGGGAGGGCATGCCAGCTATTGAGCCACCAGAACTGCGTGTCTTTGTGTTTAGTGCATCTTCGGAGCTACTGTAAGTGACGTGCGATATCAATAAAGAATTAAACTACCAGCCACTGTCCTCCTTGGGCTGGGTATGCTCACGGTAACTATGTCTATGCAGGAAGAAGTCCACCAGGAAGCTGAAGATATCTACCACGTTTCTCCTATGCAGACAAACCTGGGTCAGCCTAAAGTGACCCACATGTGCACGAAATGTTAGTAGGAGTTCTGGGCTTGTGCCATTGTAACATTAAGGCCATGCTAAGGCAAACACAATGAAACTGTAATTAAAAGGGCCCATAAGTAAAAAGGTAAGGGATAGCAGAAGTTCAAAGACCACCTTTTATTAAAACGGGACTATACAAAACCCCAGAAGATTAAAGTTACACAAGGCAATTAACGAGTTTAACGGAGGTAAAAAGAGCATGGAAGTTCACCTATATACACAGGAGGATGTCTCCAACATGAGAAATGTTTTCGCCACGTAAACTGAAAAGGAGTGATTTGAGAACTGAACTGTGCAATTCCATATGCCTGGAGCAAACAAAAAGTGAATGTTGCCGAAAGGTGGCCAAGATTTTTGAGCATGGGGAAAATGTGCTCCTACTTTTGGATTTTCTCCCCAGGGACTCCTTCAAAATGAGGGGCAAATATGCCCCCAATGCAGCAATGCTGAGCTGGGAAGCACAGCCTTGACTCTGAACTGGCTTTGATTGCCCTCTTTGATGTTATTAGGTAGCTAAATCACACTGGCAACATGGAGTCATGAGTCAAGACATCATCTTATTTGCTAGATGATCCCCAGCTGCAGAAGCCCTTCAGGGAATTAGACAAGTCATGGTTCCCTGTGCTCCTGTGTACTGTTACCCAACAGAGAGGTGAGAGAAAAGCAAAAACTAACAACTACCTTACTCTCTCCACTTACTTCTGCTGCAGATTTAAAGTAAATAAAAGGAAATGGAAGTGTATGATGTGGAGTATTGCTTGGGACAACTTTTGGCAATGGGGGAGAGTGATGGAAATTCATCTCTAGATCAGATGTTAATCCAAGCTAGGGAATCATTTTTGGGCTTGTAAAGCTCACCTCTTTCTCAAAACGGGCTTTTAAAAGTCTGTGGCTTGTTTCATTGCTGGCGGAATCGCAGTGAGGAAAGGAAGCCATTTTCTCCCCCTGACCAGTTGCAGCTACCAGGACCCCACACATCTGAACTGAAATTTATTTTGGGGAAACTTTAACGGCAAAGAAGAGAAAGGTGAGCCTTCCCTCCTTCAGAAATGTTGTTACTAAGTTTCACTTTCAGTGAACTTTGGTAGCAACTCTAACCTTCATGTAAGTATAAATGAAAGATGGATTCCTCACTGCAACACCCATGGCTCCAGAGGGTTAAAGGGTGGCTACAGTTGTGGAGAGCTGCTGAAATTCACAAATAACACATTGTACATTCAGAGTCTCAGCTACTGTACACGATGTAAGGGTAGCTACATCTTGGGTTTCATGTATTTCCCATTGCAATCAGTCAAAGCTTTATTATGTAATTGGGGGAGATATGCAATTGTTTTATGAGTATATTTGATGTCATAATTCATTCTTGGGTATCATTCGTTGGAGGACGCAAATTTCGGTGCTGGGTATATTAGCTGGTTTCTTGGGACTTATTTTGTCTCACTGTGATTTATTTCATTATGACAAACATAGATCCGCCCACCCACTCCAGGCATCTGCTGGGATGTGTCTGTTTTGTAGTGCAGCATTTAGTACAAATGGCAGGATATCTGCAGATGTCTAACAATTGAAACTGAAATACTTTATTGTCACTTGTACAACTTGTATACAGTGAGATCACACGATTACTCCCCACTCAGCTCTCTTAGTCTTAATTCCCCTCGTTTACGGACGCACACCCACTAAACCCGAAAGTCAGTTGCCCTGTTGTTATCTTTTCATTCAGCAGCCTAACAGCCCACAGATAGAAGCTGTTCTTTACCCTGTTGATGCGACTAATCATGCTTCTATATCTTCCGCCCGAGGGCAGGAGATCAAGAAAGTGCCGGCCAGGGTGTGAATCAGCCCTGAGAATCTTCCTCACTCTCCTGAGGCAATGTTATTCCACAAGTCATCCAGTGGATTCATGGGACAGCCCATAATATCTTGTGCAGTATTCACCACCCTCTGTAGGTACTTCCTATCCGTTGATGTCAAACCAGTGTACCACACTGTGATGCAGTATGATTGTATGTGAGAGTGAAGGGAATGTTTGAGAGGTGAAGGGTAGTTGAGTGGGTGGAGTCAACATAAAAAACCCTAAGATTCAGTAAGTTCTCAGGAATACATCCACAGTTAAACTGTGACACAAGATCTCTGTTGGAGTAGACCAAAGACGAATGTAATCCTAAATCCCATTTCAACAGTAGCCAAACAGATGCCTAAGGGAAGCCCACAAGCGGGGGGCGGGGGGCAATGCCTGAGTGAACAATAATGCTTTTAAATTTCTCCTGAATATTAATTCATGGGGGAGACTGACACACCTCCCTAATGGGACATTGCAGAAACCAAAAACCCAATAAGAAGGGTCTATCAACGGATCAAGGGACACGGTTGGCGCTGTGGGTAAAACCTCAGTGCCTAGGGCTTGCCAATCGCATGGTCAGCGGTTCGAATCCCCGCGGCGGTGTGAGCTCCCGTCTTTCGGTCCCAGCTCCTGCCCACCTAGCAGTTCGAAAGCACCCTTAAGTGCAAGTAGATAAATAGGTACCGCTTTATAGTGGGAAGGTAAACGGCGTTTCCGTGTGCTGCGCTGGTGCTGACTCGCCAGAGCAGCTTCGTCACACTGGCCACGTGACCCGGAAGTGTCTCCGGACAGCGCTGGCCCCCAGCCTCTTAAGTGAGATGGGTGCACAACCCTAGAGTCGGACACGACTGGCCCGTTCGGGCAGGGGTACCTATCAACGGATCAGCACCAAACAGGAAACACCAATCTACTGCAAGGATGCTGGGAACAATTTGGGTTTTGGAGCAAGATTGTACCACCATGTCAACCTGCAATTAGATTTTACAAATTTATGTAATCTTCACTGCTTGGATATTCAGGTATTCATGTTTGCACCGTTGAAGGTTGGACGTATGGCAGGGAAATGAAAGACTAGCAGCTGGAATGTTGTCATTTATATCAAGTACTGCACAACTGGACAGCTTCCACACTCACAAACACACACACAATCTTAGTCCACAGTACATCACTTTACTTATTTATTTAGAACATTTATAGCCCACCTTTATTTGTAAAAGTCATCCTAGGCAGCTTACACGATACCAGATTAAAAAATTACAATTTTCAGCAATAATACAATTAAACGCAACACCTCTTACAAAATTCAAAGCATACCATAATATATGCATATCCAGACCTAAAGATAAAACAAAGGAAGGACAGAAGGATTTGGGGGACAACAGACTATTAAATATTGGCTAAAAGGGGGATTTTTCAGGAATTCGCAGTATATAGCTTGACAAATGATGCCCTGCTGCAAATTTATCATTTTAAACCTGTAACCCAAGGCTGCAATCCAGGGAAGTGGAAGGCTGAAAATTAATTAATCAGCTAAGTTGAGAGCAGTGGTTGTTTTTAGATGCCCTGTGAAGAAAGCAAAGGACAATAAAAGGACTTACATAAATTACACATCACCCAAATCTGCGAAGGTCTTCGTGTTAAAACCAAATGTGGTTTAACAAGATAAATAACAAGTGCTTAGTGATACCAGACAAATAATAATTACCTGCAATCAGATGGATAATAAATTAGGGCCAGATGGTAGTTGGAATCTGCAAATATTTCACTCTTCCATCTGCCTTCATCTATTGATATCATTTTAGATTGAATTCTAATAATGGTCCATTTTTCCTCCCTTTCAGATTTCATTAGAGGTGTCTTCCTGTGTCAGCTTGCTTCATTCTGCCTCATGATGTATTTTCTCAAAGGCTATTATTAACATGTGTTGTACCCAAGGATTCTTGCAATACGCTTTGCTACAGCACATGTTAATAATAGCCTTTGAGGAAAAAACACCATGAGGCAGCAGTAGATTCTGCTGCAGAAAAATTATAAAATGCTTTGGACCATTTTTGCTGCTTCTGCTATCAAATATGTATTTCCACATTCACCCCAGTTGTGCAGCGGCGTGTTTGTGAAAGTAAAACACAGCTTTTTCAATCCCTGGCAAATGTATTGCACAAACATAATCAATGTTTTGACAAATAAATATTGCCTGCATTCAAAATGAGCGTAAAGGGAGTTAAGAGAAATTGCTCTCAAAATGTTAGTGGATGGTGTGATTTACATATTGCGTCTTTTGGAAGGCTTTTTAAAACTGGATTATCTTTATTTTTACACAGCAGGAATCTGTTTAAACAGGGATCAGCAAACTTTTTCAGCAGGGGGCCGGTCCACTGTCCCTCAGACCTTGTGGGGGGCCAGACTATATTCTAGGGAGGGAAATGAATGAATTCCTATGCCCCACAAATGACCCAGAGATGCAAATGACCCTGGGCCTTAGTTTGCCTAACCACGGTCTAAACCATATTCTGTTTAAATTCATTTTTAGTCACACTCAGAGAAGCTAGAGGTGCCAACTTGAATAAAATATTGGGGGCCTGAGCTAAGCCCTGCCCTGCATAATCGATCACATGACACGGTGCACGCACCCCATTTGAATGGCAATGTCCATCAACTATGGGGAGGCAGGCCCTCAAATATTTTATTGGGGGGGATGAAGACCCTTCGGCCCCTAGGAGTTGGCTCCTATGGAGTAAACTCACTGAAATCAACAGATGTAGTAACTTGTCCAATGATTTTAAAGAGTCTACTCTGAGTATGACTTAGTTAGACACTGCCCTTAAACCTTAAATATATTTCAAAGCATAAATTGAAATCAACAATTTCTTCTTTTTCAGCAACATGGCTGGGACAATGCAGAAGGGGACGTCAACTTTCCACCCCCTCCCGGGTTCCAGCTGCCTGGCCACAATGCTGCCCACTGGGAGAGGTGAGCAGACTTACGTACAACATACTGTGCCGCCATTTTGATAGTGCCTAACATAACTCACCTCACCAAATTGTTTCAAAACCTTTTTCATCTTCTCAAAAACTAAGGCCATGCACCCCCAAACTCGGCCCTGCAGATGTTTTGGGACTACAATTCTCATCATCCCTGACCACTGGTCCTGTTAGCTAGGGATGATATGAGTTGTGGTCCCAAAACATCTGGAGGGCCAAGTTTGGGGGGTACCTGACTAAGGCCATGTTGGGCTGCACACTTATCTTGAAATGCGGAGCTGATATTTCTTAAAAAATTTGATAAACAATAGCTTTTCAGACGTTATTGGCTAGTGAAATAAAGGTACATGGGAGAGAACCAGGATGATGGAAGATTCCTTCCCTGACCTTCATTATAATGCATCATGTTCTAATGTTCACTATCATATGCATATTTCATTTGTTACCAGGATTGGGAACCTGCCCTCCAATCTGTTCTGAAGAGAGAAGAGACGCAAAGAGATTATCTCTATGAGCAAGCACATTGCTGCATGACACAGGTGACATCTGCTTCACCTTTTTCATTTGATAGGATGGCCAGTGAGGGTTATGCCTGCACTATTTTGTGTTCCTGTCTCTCTTCCTGCTTTTTAAAAAATGTGGCCACCCTATTGAGTGATACATGCCCCACAGCAGCCATTCTGGGACTGGTATTCCCTGTATTTTTTGCAAAATTCCAAATGTACCACTAGTTGAAAAAGGTCAGTGGTCCCTGATCTCCAAGTGGGTGTTAACTGTAAAGAACTGTAGATTATGGAGGTGGGATTATGCTCCAGTCGCCAACTCAGTTCAGGAGCTGTAGAACTGGTGAATTATCCCTGAAATAGAGGTGGGGCAAGAGATTCGAGAATAAAAGCACAGCCATGCTTTCAAATGTCCACTTATCTGAATTTTGCGATGCAGTTTGCCAACTAAGCACTGTTAAAAAAAAATGCATAGATTTTTATATGCATTGAAATGAATAGATGATTGATGATAGATGATGATGATGATAGATAGATAGATAGATAGATAGATGATAGAGATAGATAGATGATAGATAGATGATTGATAGATAGATAGATAGATAGATGATAGATAGATGATAGATAGATGATAGATAGATGATAGATGATAGATAGATAGATAGATGATAGATAGATAGATAGATAGATGATTGATAGATAGATAGATAGATGATAGATGGATAGATGATAGATAGATAGATAGATATAGATATAGATGATAGACTTGTACACAGATGAAGACCCTTGTACACATACACATTACCAGAATAGAAACCTATGGAAGAAAACTATGGAGAAAGCAGTGATCCTACTGCTACATTACACTACAGAGTCGGAGTTATCAGCCAAGGTTATGGGGGAACATAGAGCTCTATAGTAAGAAGAAAAATAAAGTTAGGGAAATGGGTGTCATTGGTAGACAATCTTACAGAAACACAGAGTTTAAGTCTTTGTCAAAATGCCATAAAGTCAGAGAGAGAGGAGAGAGAGAGAGAGAGAGAGAGAGAGAGAGAGAGACAGACTCTGGGGTAGGGGGGGCAGTATTAAATTTGCATGAAGCTGTCCATCAAGACACCTGCAGCTACTCAGATGCAGCCATTTATCACCATCTTCCCCAAAATAAGTTTTCCTAAGCAGTCTAATGAGCTTAATTCCCCTACCTGACAGAACCTAGCCCCGGGAAGCAGAGCTCTGAAATATTGTTCTTTCATTTAACCGCTTTATGAAAATCTACTATATTGAGAGAAGAGGTGAAGGAGGCAGAAGCGGTATGGGGCATATGTTTCTTTTTCCTCTGCAAAGTAAAACAAAGGGTCATCTTGACTTGATTTATGCATTAGATCTAATGGAAGACTAATATGCTAATATCTTTGTTAAAAACTATAAAAATCAGGGCAGGCGAATTTGCATCTGGTAGCGCTTCTGTATCCCATTGAGATCTCAAACGCCTCGGTTTTCACCCTTCCCCTCTCCAAGGCATCTCTGCAATTTGAAGGATTTTTTATTTCACCTCCTGAAGAATTTATTATGCATCTATGTATCTACAGGGCATAAGGCATGTGGTGTGTGTGGCACAGGAAGGGCACACCTTAATATAAAGTATTATCTAAAAATAAAATTTAACCTTCAGTGGGCAAACTGTATTGGACTGCAGTCTAAGGAGCGTATTTGAGAACCTTGGTGTATACAAGCTAATGAGTTCTGCAAAGGTTCTGCACACATATCAAGATTCTTTGTACCTTGTGGCTCCTAAAATTAACAACTTTAGGGAGGATATGTGTTCTGAAGTTTGGATAGCGGAGTACATCGTTCTTCTGCAGGGTTCCACTTAATAAATCAGAACAGTATATCTATATTTCTCAAAAAGAAATTTACAAAGTGAAAGGGAGCAGAGGAAGTGAGGGAGAGGGAGGACGGCACCTGAGAATTCAACACAGGGTGGAATTTCAATCAGGTCCAAATGCTCTCCCAGTTAAATTGGAAGGGCACAAGTTGAGCCCTGCTAGCTCAGACAAAGGCCTTTCTAGTCCAGACCCCATCCCTCACAGTGGCCAATCAGATGCCTGTGGGAAGACCACAATCCGGGCATGGGGGCAGTAGCCCCCTCTCACTCTTGCTCCCCAGTGACTGATATTCGGTCCTGGAGGTAGCATAAAAGCTACAATATATATTGAGGCATCTGATCAAGATCTGTATTATGAGGCATCTGATCAAGATCTGTATTTTAAAATGAGCTTAAAAATATATATTTGCAAATGTTTGTATCTCTCATGCCAGGCAGAAGACCAGCTGTCTAAAAGACTGGCAGCTGTTTATCTTCCTGTTCAAGGGCCCCACTGATCTATAGCAATATTTCAGGGTTGTAAAAGGAAATTACAGGCTGGGAGCAAAAGGTCACACTGACGATACAAATTACAGAATACAATCAAGTTGCAAAAACACAATTAAGAGTTGGTAAATAGTAAGAATTATTGTGCCTCCCATTAAACTTGAGCCACATTTTCATAAGGTTAAAGGGCAAGAGCTTTTAGAAACAGCAGCTGGCTTGAAAGGGGGGTGTAGATCTAAGGGGTTGCTTTCAAAACTGTTTTTATTAAGTTCCTTTTTTACTTTGAAAAGGCCTTTCCTTTCCTTCTAAAAAGCTATATATGTTAATGTATGAAATATATTGGCTTAAATGTAATTATGCAAAGGATTTAGAAAGTAAGAAATGTTAGATTCTTATGTTAGATTCTTATTTCATAGATGGTGTGTGAGAAGGTAAACCCAAGATCTCTTTAAGATAAAAATTAAAAAAAACCATGCACCATCTGTTTTAGCCATCTGTTTTGCAGTGAATAGGGCAATAGGGCAAAAGGTGAAATGTTAATTAAGGTGCCTTGTAGAGGCAAATGTAAGATATATGACTACTTATTTGCCATTTATAGATAGAAGGAAATATAGCTCTTTGTCTCCCATAAAAGGCAATAGGAAATGGGTGTATCTTTTATGATTGGTTCTAGCAAACAGCCAATAGGAATTTCAACCAGGCTGATTGGACAGAGGCAGCCAAAGGAGGAGCAAGGGGGCTGAGCTGAGGAAATATAAGTGCTGACCATCAGGGCTGGAGGGGGCAGAGCTTTGGTAACCATATACCACTGTGTCTCTCATTTATTTGTCTGACAAATAAATTATTATTTTAATTTCTCTATTGCTGCGTTGAATATTTCATTCCAGCTAAGCGTTAACCACAAGCAGGGTGCTACAATATCAGTTTGGTACATAGATAGATGAGAGAGAGAGAGAGAGAGAGAGAGAGAGAGAGAGAGAGAGAGAGAGATATGATAGATAGATAGATGATAGATAGATAGATAGATAGATAGATAGATAGATAGATAGATGATAGATAGATAGATAGATGATAGATAGATAGATAGATAGATGATAGAGAGATGATAGAGAGATGATAGAGAGATAGATAGATGACGGTGGTATAGATAGATAGATGTTAGATGATAGATTAGATAGATAGATAGATAGATAGATTAGATAGATAGATAGATGATAGATAGATAGATGATAGATAGATAGATAGATAGATAGATGATAGATAGATAGATAGATATAGATAGATGATAGATTACAAAATGCATTACAAAAATAATGCCAGTAAAGCAGGATTCACATAAAATTTCATTAAAACACAGCATTGTATACAAATATGACTGTTTAACATAAAATTCACTCTACTATAATATACAATGCTAATTTTTCCTTTACAGTGTTCTTTTTTTTTACAATCTATAATCTATATTTTTCTTAAGTTATCTAACCATTCTTCCATTTGTCCTATTACAGCATTAACGTTTTTTATTTTTATTTTTACTACTACTACTACTACTACTACAACCAGTACTGCAATCTCGATTATATTATCACTACAAGGCAAAGGGCTGCCTTCTGAACAAGAGGACTTGGGCCATAGTGGTGAGTGCAATGGGTTATTGGTCTTTCCTAGCAAGGTTCCAAGAGTTTGGCTGGATCAGAATGAAGATCCATCTCACAAATGCCAGCCAGATGTGTCCAGGATTCCTGCAGGCAGGACATGAATGCAATAGCCCTTTCTCATTCTGTTCCCCCAGCAACTCATATTCACTTGCATATTGCCTCTGAACTAGGTGACTGTATATAGCAGCGTTCCTTGGCCTGGTGCCCTCCATATCTTTTGGACTGTAATACCAGCCCCAGCCAGAATGGTCAACAGTCATGTATGATGGGTTCAATATGGAAGGTGCCAGGTTGGAAAAGTCACTGTATATCACCATCATGATTGATGATAGATTTTTCTTCCATAAATCAAATCAGCCCTGAGTGCTCACTGGAAGAACAGATCCTGAAGCTGAGGCTCCAATAATTTGGCCACCTCATGAGAAGAGAAGACTCCCTGGAAAAGACCCTGATGTTGGGAAAGATGGAGGGCACAAGGAGAAGGGGACGACAGAGGACGAGATGGTTGGACAGTGTTCTCGAAGCTACCAGCATGAGTTTGACCAAACTGCGGGAGGCAGCGGAAGACAGGAGTGCCTGCCGTGCTCTGGTCCAGGGGGTCACGAAGAGTCAGACATGACTAAACGACTAAACGACTAAACAACAAACCTTGGTGGTCATCACAACACCTTGTGGCAGTGAATTCCACATATCCGTTATGTGTCATACGAAGGAGCGCATAAGAATTTCTTTGAACGTAATCTTGAAGCACTGTCAATGAAATGCAAGAGCAGTTTCAGCTCATCTTGAAAATACGGCATGCCCGAGAGGCTGTCCTATAGCTGCCTTGGATGGGACCATTCTCAGCATTGCTTGTACAGGAAGATGCTTAAGATGAGTGTACCTTAGGGAGAAGAGATGGCAGCTGCAGCATCCACAGGTGAGCATAGAGGGGGAAATTAGCTGCTGAGATTTTGCATTTGCCCCAATCCAGAAATCGTCTTGCAGGTCTACCCAGCTGCTTATACAAGTTCTAATTCCCTCCGTTCATACTTATCTGAACAGCTCTTTCCCTGTTGCTTTCTGTGAACTTATCCCTTGCAAGAAATGCCTAATTAATATGCAGCTCCAAGCCTGCCTCAGGATGCTGTTTAGGCTTGTTAACAGTGAAAAGAAGTAGATAATAAACTTGTATGCAAGACTTGGAGGGAATAGCTACTTTCGGAATAACATAATAATCTAGCCAAGCAGGCCTGTCTTGGTAATGAGGAAGAAAATAATAATAACAACTTTCCGCTATGATTTGGTCTACAAAATCGAAAATGTTCCTTGATTTGGTAAAGGAGAGCTGGCTGCATAAATGAAATATATATATATATTCTGCATTAAGATAGGCAGCTGTCACCAGATGAAAAGGCCTGGAGACCCACATGTATATTTCAACTCGAGACCATATTTCCTGCAAAAGCTGGTTCATATAAAACAGCTGCCCTGAGGTAATTTAAGCAAGCTCACCTTCCTCCCAATCTTAATTTGTATTGTTTAAAAAGACACGGAGACGGTTTTCAAGAAAAACAAATTCCACAAGGGTCTCCTCAAGTTAGGGATCAAATGATTTATTAGAGCCATTTACCATGGGCTATGTTTCGACAGAGTACGTCAGCATATACATTGATTACCCTGGAGCAGATGAGAAGGCAATTATCCCTAAAGCATGTGGATTTATTTATTTTTGCTAGTTGTAAGACATTCTGCCCCAGGGACTCACTTTTTAAAAATGCTGCAGCTTTCATGAGGGAACAAACTCCCCCTCAGCCCCATTCCATTTCATAGGCAAACCAAACCTCCTGAATTGTTACATTGCAATACAGCATAACCAATATTTCCATTTTAAGAGATTTCCTAGTCTGTGGTGAGAGGGACGCGGGTGGCGCTGTGGGTTAAACCACAGAGCTTAGGACTTGCCGATCAGAAGGTGAGCGGTTCGAATCCCCGCAACAGGGTGAGTTCCCGTTGCTCAGTCCCTGCTCCTGCCCACCTAGCAGTTCGAAAGCACATCAAAGTGCAAGTAGATAAATAGGTACTGCTCCGGCAGGAAGGTAAACAGTGTTTCCGTGTGCTGCTCTGGTTCGCCGGAAGCGGCTTAGTCATGCTGGCCACATGACCCAGAAGCTGTACGCCGGCTCCCTCGGCCAATAAAGTGAGATGAGCACCGCAACCCCAGAGTCGGTCACAACTGGACCTAATGGTCAGGGGTCCCTTTACCTTTACCTTTAGTCTGTGGTGAAGACTGCTGAAAGACATTTCCAGTTGGCGGCTGCACCTGCCATGGTAATGGCAAACCTGGAAGCGAAGCAGAAACTTCTTCAAAGATGTATAGGCTACTGTGCCATTTGTACCAATCTTTATCTTATTTATTTAAAAATATTTTTAGACTGTTCACTATTCAACCATTCACGTGGTGCATAAAAAGATTATAATATATAACATAAAAATAGTAACATGTCATAAAAACAAAATAAGGCGAATACCAGAATGGCCGCAGTGATTGTTGTTGGTGTCTGTCTGTCTCAAGAGACTATGGAGTACACTTCCTGGAGCGCAAGCCTTGACAGTGTGTATGGAGGTCCTGTGCTGCCCAGACCACAAACCTCCTTCTCAGCTTCACTGATGTGGTCCAAAGGAAAGCAAAGCAATATGTTTGGCACCAGCATGGCTGCAGGAGTTGCTGGAAGGAGGTGCACAAGGCATCATCCAACCATCTTAGGGACTCTGCTCTGGATTTGTGAAGGGTTTACTCTTTAGCTTAACTGTGGACAAATTAACTAAACTGGGAGAACCCCAGTGAAGGAAAGAAAGAAAAACGTTCTCCAGTATATGATGGAATCGAAAGATCATAAGCATCTGGTGTATATTTTGAGAGGCAGTTTCAAAGAACTGGTACCACCATACTAAACAACCTGTTTCATGTGCAGGTAAGTTGGACCACCAAAGTGCAAGGGCCTCTTGGACTAGCATGGGAGGACTGGCACAGTGTTCAGCTGGCTTTCAGATATCAAGCGGGGTATGTACCATATGCAAAAGCACTGTAACTGGAGAAAGTCAACACCTGGAAGTCCCCTGGTGATTAAGCATGGTATTCCAATGTTTCTGATATCCATAGTCCAAATGTGAGACTACATTTGTTGCATGAAGGACTTTACTGAGCTGGATCAGCTATGTCAATATAAGGCAGCTTCCTATGTTCTTATGGGAATGATCCATCCTTTGAATAAGTATCTTCTGGTCTATCTGGAGAACAAGAACCAGTAGACATTGGATGGTATGGCCCATGTGGTGATTTCCAGTGCTGAATGTTCAGAAGTCCTTAGTGAAAAATACTACCTTGTCCCCAATCACTTTCTTTGATCCCAGTGGTATGCTAGACTAGTAGTCAGTGGCACAGAAAGCTACTTTCTGTTTTGTGCTTTCAGTTTTTGGTTTGGGCTGGCAGCTCTAAAGAACAAGATTGAAGTACCCAATGAGGTGCTCTCCTGGTAATGTGGACAGCTATTCCCATCTGCCTCAGACTGCATGACAAATGGTCAGGGATGATGGGAATTGTAGTCAAACAACATCTGGGGTGCACACCACTGACGAGATCTGAACAAGATTGCAGAATGCACTGTAGATAAAGTGAAACTAGGAATTCTCGGTTTTCAGAAACAGTAGCATTAGGGCATTCAATGAAACTGCAAAACAATCACATTATTTGTCATAGCCACAGGGAATTATAGAGGCTTAGAACTCAGCATTTCCACACACACCCAAGATTGGTCATTTATGAGGATAATGAAATAAGTTACAAGAGTCTACAACTTCTTCAGCATAATAATTTTGGAAGCCATACGAAAGCTTCAGGGCACAAGCCAACTACTAGCTAAGTGGGTTAGGAAGAAACTGCTGTGTGTGCAGATTATTTGTGTAATACTTAAACTTTTTCAGAAAAATGTAGCACTGGTCACTTTGAAAAATGAAAACAAGGATACCAGTCTGGATGAACACCAGTAAATTATGCTACCTTTGATCCCTCAAAAGCGAAGAGTCTACACTATTGGACACATTCCTTAGAGTGCCCCTTTTGATAGGTTCCATACAGTGAATTTTGGAACAGCGATCTGATTATTCTGTAGCAGCAAAAAAAAAAAAAGAAGATGCTGTGACACATTTTAAAAGGTGGAATATTGTGGCATGAACTGTCAGTAGTCAAGCTAATGGCCTCTTAGGTCCATTAAGTAGCGGAAAACAAAACTGGAGACACATTGGAGCGTAATTAACAATGTTGTCAAAAGCAGCAAAAGTACAAAAACAATACCCTGAGAGCTGAGTGACAAAATGGGTAACTTTAAATCATTGCTAGAACATCCAAGTAATAAACTACTGCATGTACACAACTCATCGGGAATGGGTGCCTTGGGAGTTTGACTCTCTGTGGCGAAGTTTCTGAAGAACCACAGCTTCTAGCCTATTATTTGGTATGCAATCTTGTTGTCGCGTAGGGAAGCCACCAGTCATCTGTTTAAAGAAGTCAGCTGCAGCCAAGGTAAAGGGACCCCTGACCATTAGGTCCAGTCGTGGATGACTCTGGGGTTACAGTGCTCATCTCACTTTATTGGCTGAGGGAACTGGTGTACAGCTTCCGGGTCATGTGGCCAGCATGACTAAGCCGCTTTTGGCGAACCAGAGCAGAGCACGGAAATGCCGTGTACCTTCCCACCGGAGTGGTACCTATTTATCTACTTGAACTTTGATGATGTGCTTTCGAACTGCTAGGTTGGCAGGAGCAGGGACCAAGCAACAGGAGCTCACCCCATCGTGGGGATTCGAACCATCAACCTTTTGATCGGCAAGCCCTAGGCTCTGTGGTTTAACCCACAGCGCCACCCGCTTCCCACAGCTGCAGCCAAACCGCACACCGAAGCCTCCCTAAGTTTGACGATCGCAGGAGCCAAGCGTGCAGATCTGCGGAAGCCGGAACAAGAAGGGAGATCCCTTGGCCGTGCAGCTGCTTAAATTCACTAAGCCACGCCCCCGGGCAACCGGATTGGTTGGCCGGGGGCCATGATGCAGCAGGGACTTCCCAATGATGTGGAGGCTTAGCCATGCCCCCGCTGTGTATGGGAGACCACGTGGCCTGCCTGCAACACTGCTCCACAAGGAAGTGGAGCGGCCTTCTTAGAAGATATTACACATCTACAATCATGAAGCAGCTTTCAATAAAACAAGGCAGTACAGTTGGGAGAAGGGTCATTTAGATTGCAGAGGTCTCCTTACTTAGTAGCTCCAGCTTCTCCCGGTTTCCTGGTTGGTACAGTGCTTTGCAAGGTCAAATTGACCCTGCTCAATCCCATAGTAAATGGCAGGTGAGGAAGCAAACCTTGGTGAGCAGATAGGCATCCAGATCTTTTGAAAACCTCTTTTTCTTTGGTTGCTTTTCACCAGTGGCAAATCTTCGGTTACATTAAAGGTAAAGAGACCCCTGACCATTAGGTCCAGTCGTGGCCGACTCTGGGGTTGTGGCGCTCATCTCGCTTTATTGGCCGAGGGAGCCAGCGTGCAGCTTCTGGGTCATGTGGCCAGCATGACTAAGCCGCTTCTGGCGAACCAGAGCAGCGCATGGAAACACTGTTTACCTTCCCACCGGAGCGGTACCTATTTATCTACTTGCACTTTGACGTGCTTTCAAACTGCTAGGTTGGCAGGAGCAGGGACCAAGCAACGGGAGCTTACCCCATCGCGGGGATTCGAACCACCGACCTTTTGATTGGCAAGTCCTAGGCTCTGTGGTTTAACCCACAGCGCCACCCGCGTCCCTACTCGGTTACATTAACTCGAATTAAATAAGTGGCAGTTAATGGCTTGGAGGATATATGTTGGATGCCCCACATCGTTTCTCTATAAAGTATCCTTCATCATTTGCAGTCTTCAAATCCATGCTGGTGCCATGTTAATATATGCTTCAGCTTAATCACAGATCAAATGGCTAGCTGAAAGTTGTATGTGTGTGCACTCTCTCTCTTTCTCTCTTAGATAAGTTGAGAAGAGACAAGGAATGGTTCTCTCTCTCCCCCTCCCCATCCTTTCCTGCTTCCTCATTATGATGGCTTGAATGCTTGAGTGAACCCACACTTCCCTTGGGCTGTGCTTTCTGTGACAAAAAGCACCATGCTAATCACACATTTAAGACGGGTCCATTCATGCTTGCCGCTGCTCCTTCCAATCTGGCACTCAGGAAAGAGAAAGGAACATGACTTCACAGCCCCGTTGTGTGTGTCGTGGTGTTGATTCCGATCAAAGTTGGCAATCTTGAGCACAAGACCCAGCAGATGGTATTTATGCCGCTGTGACCTCTTCGATTCCACACTGTATGTTTTATGTAAGAGTTGGAAGTGTAGTTCCAAGGGATTCAGATTTGACTTGTGGAATTCAACACTCACCACTGCCTTTGTTTAGGGACTGTTTTGGAGTGCATGATGTACTGCCTCGGTCTCTAAGGAGTCGAATCTTTTCAGTCCTTCCTGGCACACACTTTTAGTGGTGATTTCCAGTGTGGGACTGGATTGCCGCTGCTGCTTCTAGCCCTGAATTTAGCTCTTCTGATATCTAAGCAACTCTTGTAAATACCATCCTCCCTAGACTGTTTGTGTGCCCGAAGAAGTTACAACACGCTCCTTGGAGGAAATGTCAACCTTAATAACAGATAACGGCTTACTTGGTCTGGGTATCACAGAAACATGCCTGCAGTATGAAGCATATTCAGATTCTTACTGATTAACTTGAAATATAGCTAATAAATGGTTCATGAAAAAAGCAGATTTAGCTCTTGTACACAGAGTAATGAGTTATTGGTTATTTCTTAATTGGTTGGTATGGGTGTGAGGTTATGGGGGCTAATATCTCTGAATGGAAGATGTGTTGTAATCAATCACAGTGAATTAACTAGATCAGCATTCAGACTCTCCTTTTGGGAATAGACGAAATCTCACTGCAGGCCTACATTCTAGGCTCCTGGCAGGGCAATAAATATAAAATTTATTTATTTAATCTATTGATCATCCAGTGGCCTAGCATGAAAGGGGCCACAGGGCACAACATTTGTTAGGGTTGCAACATTTCAACACCCGTTGCTGCCTCAATATAGCTACACACTTCTGTCACTGGGCTTTACTGGAAACGGTTCCTCCATGCAAACTAGGAAGTGAGCTCTCCAGATGACAGAATGACTCTTATTTTCTTATCTTTGTGGCTGCAATCTCATGGGTGTTGCGAATGCCTTAGGCAGCTGAATGCACATGCATAATCCATCCATTTATCACCCATCCACCCACCTACCCTCTGTGTGGCCCTGGGCACTGGCAACCCACGCTATGCTACTGTGATCATCTCTAGCATCTATCTATATCTATCTATCTATCATCTATCAATCGATCTATCATCTATCAATCATCTATCTATCTATCTATCTATCTATCTATCTATCATCTATCATCTATCTATCATCTAGTCTAACATGTGTGCATCCTCAATCAAGGTTCAGCAGACAGTATAGGTTTGTTTGTATGTACATTGTTAGTGAGACAAGATTTAAATCCACCTCGAAGACCTGGGAAACAAACAGCAGGTTTACAACCAAGTCAACAAACAACAAGTTTGCTTGGTTTAATGGAGATGTCCAATCCCAGTTTAATTCTGTTATTGCTTGCTTCTCAAAAATATATGCTGTCCTAAATCTATGCCCTTCCTGGACATTTGCTTCATACACATATATGTTCATTTGACATAGTATGGCAGTACACACACATATATAGGGCCTTCTCAACAGTGGCACCCTCCCTGTGGAACACCCTTCCATCAGATATCAAGGAAATAAAGAACTGCACCAATTTTAGAAGACATCTGAAGGCAGCCCCATATCAGCAAGTTTTTAATGTTTAATGTTTTATTATGATTTTATATGTGTTGGAAGCTGCTCAGGGTGGCTGGGGTAACCCAGCCAGATGGGTGGGATATAACAACAACAACAACAACAACAACAACAACAACAACAACAACAACACATTTCCTTGCCTTCTTGTATTCGAGGTGAAGGCTGTAAAAGGAGGCCTATAGTCTTCACAACTTCAGATGCCACCACCATGTGGATTAGTCTGATGTAACATTATAAGCTTTCCTTAAAGTTTCTATTCCCTACACTACCACCATGGCCTGCCAAATAAAGTTGAACGCAAACCAGTTCATTGATGAGACCACCCCAATGGCCTCACTCTCAAAGGCTACATATGTCTTGTGATCACACAGGCTTTAAACAAACTGTGCCAGCATGTTTAATCAAAGGGAAAAGAGAGAGAACTATATTCATTGCCTTGAGGCACGCTACCACATGGTATTAAATTAACTAAAATATTAAAGAAGGATCTGCTTGAATGGCAGAGGGGGAAATGCTTGGATTTTAAAATCAGAACTTGGGATATATATTCAAGGGGCACAAAAGGTTCTGCAAAACTCAACAGCCGCATTCTCTGAGCCTAACTTCAAAGGAAGGAGAGGTGAAGACCTGAAAGCCACACTGAGAGGTGCTTCCAGAAGTGCTAAGGATTATGCAGTGGCTGTTTCATTACAGTGACCAATCTGAGGTCATATAGGGGAGGAAGATAATTCACCACCTTTATTGGTATAGTTATAGACCAATAAATATACAGTGGTACCTTGGGTTAAGTACTTAATTCGTTCCGGAGGTCCGTTCTTAAACTGAAACTGTTCTTAACCTGAAGCACCACTTTAGCTAATGGAGCCTCCTGCTGCTGCCGCGCTGCCGGAGCACCATTTCTCTACTCAACCTGCAGCAAAGTTCTTAACCCGAGGTACTATTTCTGGAGAAGGGATGTGGGTGGCGCTGTGGGTTAAACCACAGAGTCTAGGACTTGCCAATCAGAAGGTTGGCGGTTTGAATCCCTGCAATGGAGTGAGCTCCCGTTGCTTGGTCCCTGCTCCTGCCAACCTAGCAGTTTGAAAGCACATCAAAGTGCAAGTAGATAAATAGGTACCGCTCCAGCGGGAAGGTAAACGGCATTTCCGTGCACTGCTCTGGTTCGCCAGAAGCGGCTTAGTCATGCTGGCCACATGACCCAGAAGATGTACGCCGGCTCCCTTGGCCATTAAAGAGATGAGCGCTGCAACCCCAGAATCGGTCACGACGGGACCTAATGGTCAGGGGTCCCTTTACCTTTACTATTTCTGGGTTAGCTGAGACTGTAACCTGAAGTGTATTTAACCTAAAGCGTATGTTACCCGAGTTACCACTGTACCTTTATTGGTATATTTGATCAAATCTACCCGTGGATCAGAGGTAACCTCTGATCTCAGAAAACCCCCTTTTAAAAAGACAATTCATTTCCCCCCCACATGCCACTTACCTTTAATTATTTAAAAGCTAGTCTCCCATGTTGAAAAGTAAATATTTTTTCCTATTCAGCCTGAAGAAAAGATGTGAGAAATGACAACTTGGTAGAGAAGCTTGTATCCTGAACTGCTGTGCTGTCTTCATATTCTTAGGTAAAACAGAAGCACTTATCCTTCTACAATAAAATTGCTGAAGCAAGGTCAGACATTTTGATATGGATATAACATGTCAATAAATTATAGCCATTGGCATGCACTTGAACACTGAACTACAATCTATGCAGGAATCAGTAGGTAATGCTGAAGTAATTATCTCAGGATATAGTTCTTTGTGGCTAAGTCTAAAGTTTGTGTTTGAATAAATAAAATCTATGAACATTAATATTACCCTAAAAGAAACAGCGCAGAGTATCTATTTTTCAATTGCTGTGATTTTTAAAAACAGAATTCCAGGCTGGATCTAGACACATCAAAAAAACATTTCAGGAAAACGGGTTGTAGACCTCATAATGGGAAATCATGTTACTGAAAGACAGAACTCCCCCAGTATCTGGTGTCACAGTGTTATAATGCATTTAAAAATGCCTTTTCTTTACTAATGTAGTTGAGTCCCTAGTGTCATTTCAACATTTTCCTGTTATCTAAATCTCGTAGCAGAATGAAGAGCGATTGTCATGAACCAAGCCTGAACGTTTGACGATCTGGATAAATGTACTGGCTGTATTCATTTGGATTCGATCGGGCAACTGCTTGCCTAGA
The DNA here is from genome assembly GCF_027172205.1 of Podarcis raffonei. Taxonomy (NCBI): domain Eukaryota; kingdom Metazoa; phylum Chordata; class Lepidosauria; order Squamata; family Lacertidae; genus Podarcis; species Podarcis raffonei. The sequence continues at coordinate 13,006,484 of NC_070611.1, read as the reverse complement.
ATTTACCACCCAAGAATCCACCAGCCACAGCGCTGTTGCTGATTGGCTAGCTAAGACAGAAGACTTCTGGAGAAAAACAGGCAGGCTTCCCATTGTGGCAGTTCAAGTGCCCTCTGATCAGTTTTCATTTCAGGCTTTATTTTAGAATAGAACTGCAGAGCTGGCAGGGACCCCATGGGTCATCTACTCCAATCCGCTGCAATGCATCAATTTCCTTAGGCCTCTTTGGCTTGTGTCTGAAGATCCCAGAATGGCCAGGGTTCAAAGAGACTTTATGCAAATCTGAGGCACGACATATATGCACACATGAATAGCTGATTTCTCCTTCTGGCTACAGACCTTTGTGCCGCATAAAATGTTTTGTGCTCTGCCCTTCAGGAATGGCTTTTTTTGTGTGGTAAGCATGGTATGCTGCTAATGTAACAGAGCACAAATTGCCAGTGGGAAGTTAATTCTAGTGCAGGATCTCCAATACAATATATAACAGGCAGGCTCGCATTAGAGTTACACAGCAATTGCACCTCACTTTGTATTTCTGAAGGAGGATCCAGCTCCCCTGACAAGCCCACTCCTTTTCTGTCATTAAAGCATATTTCAATGTCATGCTTTGAGACTGCAATTTATCTTCATTTCCCTATATTTTGGGAGTTATGGGAAGTAAAAAACAAAAAGAACCTGCTGTCTGTGTTAAGAAAATGATACATTCTATTACAGTGGTACCTTGGTTTACGAACTTAATCCGTTCCGGAAGTCCATTCTTAAACCAAAGTGTTCTTAAACCAAGGCATGCTTTCCCATAGCAGCCAGGAACTCAATTTACAAATGGAACACACTCAAATGGAAGTGAAACGTGTTCTTATTCCAAGGCAAAGTTCACAAACCAAAACACCTACTTCCGGGTTTGCAGCATTCTTAATCCAAGTTGTTCATAAACTCAGCTGTTCTTAAACCAAGGTACCACTGTACTGCTTTTACCTTTGGTTTGTATTCCAAATTTCTAGATATTTCCAGTAGACATTTCCCACTTTTTCACAGAAAGAATATTTAGGAATACCACCATGTGCTTTGTAGAAAGTGAGAAAAAGTTCACGTATGTTAAAATACATATCACCAGTGCTTGCTTTTTTTTGCTTTTTGCTTTTTGCAAGAAAAATAGATGCTGTAACTCTCCATGAAGTTGCTCCAGTAAGTCGCAGGGCGACACTGGGCAGCCCTGGACAGATGCTGGTTTGACAACAGCTGGGTTCACCACTTGCGGAAGTGGTGAAAACTACGGCAAGCTGTCTTGCCCCTGGTTCTTGTACAGGTCAAATAAATGTCCCCCTCCCTCCCTCATTCTCTTAGATTCAGGCGGATAGCTAGAGCAGCTCAGAAGAGCCCTCTTGCAAACACACATGCATGTAGCAGTAGAGACCTGGATGGAAAGCTTAAAGCCCACTGCTGCTACATGGGAGATGCATTGAAGAAAAGGAAATACAAACTGGTTCTGCCTCGTAGCTTGATGACTAGGGGTGGCAAGGAGCTAGGTGGAGTCATAGAGCTAAAATAAAATATAATATAAAGGTAAAGGGACCCCTGACCATTAGGTCCAGTCGTGGCCGACTCTGGGGTTGCAGCGCTCATCTCACTTTACTGGCCGAAGGAGCCGGCGTTTGTCCGCAGACAGCTTCCGGGTCATGTGGCCAGCATGACTAAGCCACTTCTGGCGAACCAGAGCAACGCACGGAAACACAGTTTACCTTCCCGCCGGAGTGGTACCTATTTATCTATTTGCACTTGATGTGCTTTCGAACTGCTAGGTTGGCAGGAGCAGGGACCAAGCAACAGGAGCTCACCCCGTCGTGGGGATTCGAACCGACGACCTTCTGATCGGCAAGTCCTAGGCTCTGTGGTTTAACCCACAGTGCCACCCGCGTCCCAAAATATCATATAGACTTGCCCAAACTACCCAGCTTCCGTTTTGACCTGAAATGTTCATTTTGGGCTTCTCAGAAGTACATAAAGGCAAGAAGGAGGCAGTGGGAGGGCCGGCCCAAAATGGCGCCCACCAGAAAGGTGCCGGAATTGTGCTATGGCACTCTCCAGCTATAAAAAAGAGAGAAAACACTGCATATCACCCTTTAATTCAGGAATGGGGAAATCTGTGGCCTTCCATCTGATAAACACCAACTCCTCTTAACCCCAGCCAGCATTTTCAATAACCTGGGGTGCTGAGAATTGTAGTTCAACATCAGATGGAAGACTATAGGGTTCTTCACTCCTGTCACATTTTTCGTAAATCAGTTTCTTCACTCGTATGTCACAGTTACGGGAAATATTGTTTGGCTTCATTGACCTTTCTTTTGTCCCACGGAGTTCCAGGAAACAAGTTAAACACATGCCTAATTTACTTCACCGCAATGAAAATTACCGAAAACTACGTAACTTTTCAGCATCTGATACACTTAGAAAGCAAAGGAGATAAGATGTAACGGAGGTGCTGTTTGGTTTAAAGGCAAGTGAAGGATTTTAACTGGACTCTAAATAAGAAGTGATGCGACTATGTGAGGAAATGATGATGGTCCTATGTTTGGAACAGGAGCGGGAAACCTGAATTTAGGAAATTGTATTGTATTGAATTAATTTGGTTTGATTTGTAATAATTTGGAAAATTAATAAAAATAATTCAAAAATTAAAAATAAAATGAGAGAGAGAGAATGTGATGAGTCCACAATCTCATAAAAGTGGGAAGACAATCCGAACTTTATGGAGGATGTTGAGGTGAGCATTGAAAATATTTGGCAAGATGGGATGTGGACACTTGGATTCAGATGACGGCTGCAATCCTCAACACACTTACAATACAGTAAGCCCCATTGAACACATCTAAGTAAACATGCCTAGGTTTGTGCTGCATGTTAATTGCACAATCAATGAGACCTAAGTCATGACCAATTTGTATAAATATATTATTATTATTATTATTATTATTATTATTATTATTATTCATTTTAGATTGCCCAAATTGAAAAGCTGCCTTTGCAAACCACTTTGCAAACCACCATTTGGCTGAAAATTCTCACCTTTCTGCAACTGCAAATAGTGCAACGTCGTAAGAGAATAACTCATATGCACTAGAAAACTCAAGTGCTCAGATTTGCTTTGGACTGTATTTTAACACATATATGCACAGAACTGATTCACACAGTCCTCCTTTGCCATCACCCCAAGAGGTGAGCAATTAAGTAAAATAACTCTAATCTATGAGTGTAATACAATACATGGTGGCATGAATATAGCACCCTTTTTGCATCTTTATCTTATATGTGTGGTGAATAATGCAATGTACCATTGCTACTGGACAGCAAATATCTGTAGTGTTGCAAAGACACAATAATCCAGAAGGGATGTCTGCTTTCTTTCTAGTTTCTTAGCCAAAACTACCACTCCTTCTTCTGTAAGGCCTGGATTAGCCTTGTATCAATAAGGCTATATTTGAATAGCCAATATTTCCTTATGACTCCTCAGCTGTGACACTGTATATTTGCCATGAAATGAATTGCATTACAGAAAGATTTTCAATTTAAAAGCCTATTTGGATACCATAATACAGAGACATCTCTTCTGAGAATTAAATAGTTGCTCTTTCTTAAACGTCAAGTAAGAGAAATATAGCCAAGATGCCTATCACTTGAGAGTTGGCTCAATGGTTAGGTTCGAAATTCCAATTTTCAAAATAGCACTATGCTTATTTGAAGCTCCCCAAGTTTCGTTCCCAGCTAGATATAGCATTAATCAATATGCCATTTACATTTGAATATAAAAACTTAACCTACTAAACAGATGCCGTAATTTATTCTAGACATGGCAGCTTTATCATGCTGAATAATGACATGAGGGTCACTATTTATGGAGAATACCATATTTGTTTGTTTCAAACTGTCAATAAACTTTAAACACTTTGCAGTGAAAATGCCAATCTATAAGTATTTTTGTGGTGCTATTTGATTTGTTGTTGTTTAGTCGTGTCCGACTCTTCGTGACCCCATGGACCAGAGCACACCAGGCACTCCTGTCTTCCACTGCCTCCCGCAGTTTGGTCAAACTCATGCTGGTAGCTTCAAGAACACTGTCCAAACATCTCATTCTCTGTCGTCCCCTTCTCCTTGTGCCCTCAATCTTTCCCAACATCAGGGTCTTTTCCAGGGAGTCTTTTCATGAGGTGGCCAAAGTACTGGAGCCTCAGCTTCAGGGTCTGTCCTTCCAGTGATCACTCAGGGCTGATTTCCTTCAGAATGGATAGGTTTGGTGTTCTTGCAGTCCATAGGACTCTCAGGAGTCTCCTCCACCACCATAATTCAAAAGCATCAATTCTTCAGCGATCAGCCTTCTTTATGGTGCTATTTGATACTAGTGTCCAAAAGAATTATACACGACAAAATGCTTTCAAAGAGTGACACAGCTGAAGTAACTATTCATAGAATCATAGAATCATAGAGTTGGAAGAGACCGCAAGGGCCATTGAGTCCAACCCCCTGCCAAGCAGGAAACACCATCAGAGCACTCCTGACATATGGTTGTCAAGCCGCTGCTTAAATACCTCCAAAGAAGGAGACTCCACCACACTCCTTGGCAGCAAATTCCACTGTCGAACAGCTCTTACTGTCAGGAAGTTCTCCCTAATGTTTAGGTGGAATCTTCTTTCTTGTAGTTTGGATCCATTGCTCCGTGTCCGCTTCTCTGGAGCAGCAGAAAACAACCTTTCTCCCTCCTCTATGTGACATCCTTTTATATATTTGAACATGGCTATCATATCACCCCTTAACCTCCTCTTCTCCAGGCTAAACATGCCCAGCTCCCTTAGCCGTTCCTCATAAGGCATCGTTTCCAGGCCTTTGACCATTTTGGTTGCCCTCCTCTGGACACGTTCCAGTTTGTCAGTGTCCTTCTTGAACTGTGGTGCCCAGAACTGGACACAGTACTCCAGGTGAGGTCTGACCAGAGCTCCACCTCCCTTAAGATCTGTCATTTCATTTTGCACCTGTAGGAATTTGCACGGTCCATATCTAAGACAGGAATTGCGGGTGATAAAATGAGTGTAGATACCATATTGGTAGACTCCACATTGCAGCCTTTCCTAAGAAAAGTAGACACCATACTTCAGCCTTCCCCAACCCGGTCCCCTCCTCCCTTTGAGCCTGGAGAACCAATTGCCTCCCATAGTTCCTTGCTGGTCAGCTGGTTCAGGGGGGACACCAGGAAGGCGCATATTTGGAGTTTTTGTCTTCAGGCCAGAAATGTGGCCCCTTAAGAAACTATCTTCTCCACAACAGGGTGGAGCCAGGGAAAGTTGGTCAGGAAGCAGAGGTTCTTGACCTTGGCTGAAGCACGTTATGCACTTGGCACCATCTTTCTGGCCCAGTACATGTCTCTGCAGAACTAGAACAGAACTTCGTCTCATTTCTCATTCCGAAGTCTCCTGATAGTTGGCTAATGCCAAATTACAGTGGGGACTTCTATTCCTGTGTCCATTTATACCATGGTAGTGAGAGGCCCATACCTCTTGGTAGAGTGAGAATTTGGGTCCTATTCCCAGGGTTTTATTTAAGGATAGGAGTCAAATATGGCTGGCATAAAAATTAACAGCAACTTTACTGCTATGTCCTTAAGCAATATCAAACTCATCTGCCCAACATTTTTGTTGCGGTGGTAATGTATTGTTTCGGGTTTCCTTTCCTTTCATTTTTATAAATGATTTTTGTTGGTTTTACATATATTTTATCTCTTTGGCTCAACTGAGCCTAGCGACTTCCCTCCCTCCCATCTGATGGTTTACAAAATTAAACTTTGCATCTTTACATTTCACTTCGTTTCCTATTCTTGTTTTATCATTACCTCAAATATTAAATTACTCAACCTGGATAGGTAGTAATTTCATCTTACACATCTTCAGCAACCCTGCTAGTGATGTTAATTGCTTACAGTTGTCTTTCAAATATAATATAAATTTATTCCAGTCTTTTTGGAATGCTTGGTCTCGCTGGTTCTGGATTCTTCCAGTCAGTTTCGCCAGTTCTACAAACTCCATCTTTGGGCTAACTTGGGTTTCCATTTCTAAATTTGGCAAAATAAACTCCTTTTCAATATTCACTTTGTCCCACTTCTTGTTGAGGAAGTAAACAGGTGAGGGGATGATGAGGAGAATTATGTAGCTGATTGCTTCGTTCAAGAATATTTGAAGTACTGCTTCTTCACATAGGAAACTCAATTTCAAGGGGAAGGCTTGGATAGAATTGCTATCAAACATATAGTTTTATATTAATATGGAATCTTTAGTTGTGTGAACTTCACAGGTTTAGCACCTCAGTGAGAACTTGGATGCACTCTGAAGAAAAACTTTAACAGCAACAAAAATTTCACTGGCAGCCTTGAACACTGATTATTCTGCATAAAACATTCAGAACTAGTCACAATAGATACTGGAAATCAAGTACCAATCTAAGGTGTTGTTTGCCAAGTAAATGGAGGTGTAAGAGAATTCATAATTTCTTGACTATGGTAATTATCACTCTTAATAACATAATTATCACTGCCTGTACTTCTCTACATTCCCATAGCTTCTGATCTCACTTTTTTTTACAACCACCACTTTTTCCCACCACTGTCAAGCAACTCAAGATAACACATCTGCATTTGATGAGATGCATTGGAGTTCACAAAAGTCTGTGCCACATTAACTGTATTTGTCTTTAAGGTGCCCAAAGATTCATTGTTTATGGATACAGCTTCCATGTCGTTAGAAGTGGAAGGCTAGAGACAACCACTGTACACCATACAGTGGTACCTCGGGTTAAGTACTTAATTCGTTCCGGAGGTCCGTACTTAACCTGAAACTGTTCTTAACCTGAAGCACCACTTTAGCTAATGGGGCCTCCTGCTGCTGCCGTGCTGCCGGAGCCCTATTTCTGTTCTTATCCTGAAGCAAAGTTCTTAACCTGAAGCACTATTTCTGGCTTAGTAGAGTGTGTAGCCTGAAGCGTATGTAACCTGAAGCATATGTAACCCAAGGTACCACTGTACTGCAAAAGTGGCTGCACCATCTATTTGAATAAATGTGGTACAATATTGGAAGCTTTATTTTCCAATCCCTTTCTTAGGCTGGATCTACACTGACCTGTTTAACATTATTTTCCCCTATTAGAAGAATATTAGATAGGTCTTTCTAAAACGTCACAGGGACTACTTGTTCATTAAGAGAACAACAGAGGCGTCCACGGTGAGTTCCAGCACCCTTTTCCTAGAACAATAGCATGACTGGGAAGGATTAATGTAAAGCATCATTCAGAAAAAAGGCGGACCTTTATTTCTATTCAGCGCCAGGGCTCCTTCCACCCACACCCCCAACATGTTTACTGGTACTAGTGTATGAATTACAAGAAGGCCATCTCCTCAAATTATTATCAAGGGCCTTTGCCTTATACCTGTTAGAGTATATGTAGAATTATCTTCAAACTGACAGCCTTCCAGTTACCTAAATGCAATTTGTGCACATGCATACATTAGAGAAAATTAAATAGCATATGGTGCTGAGCCAGTCACAATTTGTACTCCTTGAAAATAGCACACTTCTGAAGCCTGCTGACAAATTTTATGGGTTTTCTCTCTCGCTAATTTATGGAAAAATAGCTCTTAACTATTTATCCTCAGAAGCACTGCCTAAGCTGCGGTTGTAAAAATTCACGGCAAGACCTATTTCTGAGTAAATTACTCTCTATAAAATGCAGGAGACTTATGAAAGTAGGTTTCCTTATTACACTGTATATGTGATTCTCTCTTCTCCCTCCAGCTCTTTCAGCAGTCGGCATAGTTTTTTCATGCTGAATTCTTGAAAGCAGAAGTAAAGAATGGGGTAGCTGCCATTCTTTTCTTTTTTTAATTTTTTTATTCAAAATTATAACAAGACATATTATCCAAAAACATATCATCCTTGTCCCCCCCCCCATTTTTCCTCTCCCCCCACAAAACCCACCCACCCCCACGCCCGACTTCCCTCAGTTCCAGTCTTTGGCTTCTCTAAGAATGCTCTTTTCTGCATGTTACAAAGTTGTATAGCTTCTCAAACTATTTAGCTGATTATTATCAATAAAAAGTTTGTGACTGTTTATTCAAAACCTGCCAAGGAGTCCAGTTGGCTTTGTTGCGTCTTCAGATACTTTGGAAAGGGTTCCCATTCATCCTTAAAGTCACAGTTATCCTTGTCCCGTAGCTTATATGTCAGTTTTGCCAGTTCTGCATAGTCCATCAATTTTTCTTGCCATGATTCTTTAGTTGGGGTTTCTTCAGTCTTCCATCCTTGTGCTACCAGAACTCTCGTGGCCGTTGTCGCATACATGAAGATGTTTTTCAACTTTTTTGGCAGGTCTTTCCCTACAATCCTCAACAAAAAATGCTCGGGTTTTTTAACAAATGTTAAATGGAACATTTTCTTCAATTCGTTGTACATCATTTCCCAAATTTTTAAATTACCTTACAATCCCACCACATATGATAAAATGTCCCCTGCTTTTCCTTACACTTCTAACATATATTTGAACTAGTTTTGTACAGCTGCCGTTCTTAACCAGACCCCCATTCTGAGAAGAGAAAAAGCCGAGAAGATGTAAGAATATTTTCATTGTAAAATTTACCGGTATGTAAAAATAATCACAGATACATCTTGCCTTTCTCTCAAGGCCCTAAATGCAGCAGAAGCCCCTCAGATCCCCATGACAACCGCTTTGTGTTAGGTTCAGATCCAGGGACTGACCAGAGGTAACTTTGTGAGTTTCATAAAGGTAAAGGTAAAGGTAAAGGTAAAGGGACCCCTGACCATTAGGTCCAGTTGTGACCGACTCTGTGGTTGCGGCGCTCATCTCGCTTTATTAGCCGAGGAAGCCAGCGTACAGCTTCCGGGTCATGTGGCCAGCATGACTAAGCCGCTTCTGGCGAACCAGAGCAGTGCACGGAAACGCCGTTTACCTTCCTGCCAGAGCAGTAGCTATTTATCTACTTGCACTTTGATGTGCTTTCAAACTGCTAGGTTGGTGGGAGCTGGGACCGAACAATGGGAGCTCACCCTGTCGCAGGGATTCGAACTGCTGACCTTCTGATAGGCAAGTCCTAGGCTTAACCCACAGCACCACCCACGTCCCTCTGTGAGTTTCATAACTGGGTTCAAATTTGAACTTAGGTCTCCTTGACCTTTGCCTGACTCCCTAACTTGTAAAACAAAAGTGTCTATTCTGTTTATTCTGATCTATTGTGGTGTTTCTGGGGGACCCTCCAAACATCCTTTTTAATTGCACATTCATCATTATTAAGTGCTCTTGATGCTAAGGATGATTATAAACAGGGGTCAGCAAACTTTTTCATCAAGGGGCCGGTCCACTGTCCCTCAGACCTTGTGGAGGGCCGGACTATATTTTGGGGGGGGAATAAATGAACGAATTCCTATGCCCCATTTAAAGATGCATTTTAAATAAAAGCACACATTCTACTCATGTAAAAACACCAGGCAGGTCCCACATGTAAAAACATGCTGATTCCCAGACTGTCCGCAGGCTGGATTTAGAAGGCGATTGGGCCGGATCCGGCACCCGCGCCTTAGTTTGCCTACCCATGATTATACATGAGCGTTTGAGGGGCTAGGGCCATGGCAGAACCACAGGAACCCCGGGGTGAACTTTTGTTGATCTTCATTGATGTTGCTCCCTCGTTTGGTGTTTACCCTTCAGACTACCAGCCAGAGAGGCAGGAGTGTGTATCCCACAATATCCTGCTGCATCCCCATAACTTTCTGCACTGTAAATATTCTGGTTTATTTTTGTCCCATTCTTATAGCTCCAGACAGCAATAAAAGCATTGGAGAAGTATCACAGAACAAAGTGAAGCATAATAATAATACAGTCATACCTTGGGTTACAGCCGCTTCAGGTTGTGTGTTTTTGGGTTGTGGACCACCAAAACCCAGAAGTACCAGAACAGGTTACTTCCGGGTTTTGGCGGTCGCGCATGCACAAAAGCGCTAAATTGTGCTTTGAGCACAGAAGCACCAAATTGCAACCCGCGCATGCGCAGATGCACAGACACAGGTTGTGAATTCGTGCATCTCGCATGGGTCACATTTGCAACCCAGGCGTCCACTGTAATAATAATATAACAACAACAACAACAACAACAACAACAACAACAACAAATTATATGCTACCCATTTGACTGGGTTTCCCCAGCCACTCTGGGTGGCATACAACAAATTAAAACACAGTGAGACATCAAACATTAAAAACTCCCCCATGCAGTGCTGCCTACAGATGTCTTATAAAGTCTGAGAGCTGTTTGTTTCTTTGACAACTGATGGGAGGGTGTTCCACAGGGCGGGTGCCACTACCGAGAAGGCCCTCTGCCAGGTGCATAGATCCATCACTAATGCATTATTATCATTGTGATCAACAGCATGTTGCAGAATATGCCTGCACTAAATCACTTGTCTGGAGGGGCGAATTCTGAATTTTGTTGCCTTAAAAAGTTTAGATATTAAGAAAAAGAGCATAAAAAATAATAAAACAAGGTTCCTGCCGCCTGCAGTACAGTACCCGGTTCGGTTTTACTTAGGCTGGCAAAGCTTTTCACCAGAAAATTTACATGACAAAAGGAGTCAGGTTTCGACCCAGAGTGTGATACAATAAACTCCGATGCACACATTTTAGAAGAGGTTTATGAAAGTTTGATTAATAAGACAGAGCTCGTTAGGGCCAATAACATATTCATATATTCACTGACACTGAATTTGCACAATGTCCTTCTTGAATTTGGAGCTTGCTACCCTTCAGGCTCAGGAGATTCTCCCTCACTAATGTTTTTAAGAGTAAGATTAAGGCTCTCCTTTTTAATATTGCTTTTTGCTGAGCTCCCGTCTAATCCCCTTTAAAGTTTGTGCCGCCTTGGGATGTTTGCATGAATAAGGTGCCCACTAATGAGACTCTGTGTTGAAATTATGCCAGTGCCAAGTTCAAAAATGAACCTTAGCGCCTCTCATAATGTGAGTGCAGAGTAAATGAAAGAGATTCATTACTTTCAAAAAGGCATTTCAAGGTCACAGCATTTGAAAAGAACACCTCCATGGGTTTTCTTTTTCATCCTTTGATTGTAGATTCCTTGGGGCATGGATCTCAGCAGGTACCACAACCAAGACCTCAGATTAGTTTAATGGAGGAGCAGCACCCAATATTAATATTCTTGGCACTTCCGGTAGCTCACTTTCAGCACTAACTATTGCATTATATTTCTAGTTAAGGAGAATTGGGGGGGGGGGTAACATACACACCAGGGTCCTGTTTCGCCTGATGTTGCCACGCACAATATAAACATCAAAAGAAGAAGAAACCTTCACGAGGAAACTTGCCTTCCATGTAAGGCCTGAACACTATACATTTCAAGCAATATCTTCTGCTTAAAACAATAATGGTTTTCACCAAAGAATCCTGGGAACTAACAGTTTCCCACAGTCCCAGACTTCCTTGGGAAGGGAGACTGACTATTAAATCACTCTGAGAATTATAGCTCTGTGAGACGAAAAGCGTGAAATCTTTGCCTGATACTAAAATGAATGCAAAGTTGGTGTCTTGTCACTTCCTGGCACACAGAGAAGGGCCTCACATGACAATGACAGGGTCCAGGCTGTTAGAATTCCTGCTCCGTGATTGCAGTCATGGGATTGTTGTCTGTCACACGACAGTGTATGTTTTGACTCCACAAAGTGGGAAGTGACGGAGACAGGATGTTTGTATCACTGCGTTCCGTGAAGTGGGACTATTGTCCTTTGTTTTTTCTCTTTGCTATCTGATGCTAGAGAGAGAGGGAGCCATGTTGCAGTGTTCCATGTGTGTTTCTATGTAAATAAAGTAGATTAGCCAAAATGCTGAGTTGCTGAGGTCTGTTACGCAAGCTGCGAAGACTCTGCGGATCCCTAAGTGTGCCGGTGTCTGTTGGCATCGGTCGCTGTGATGTCTGGGCAAAAGAAAGTTCCTGAAGCTCCTGAATGATCAACCAGGAGGGAGAAAACATGCCAGTTGGGCATGTGTCACTGCCAGGGTCCTACTCGAGTGTAGGACAAGCTCCTGACAACTTCATATAGGAAATGATGATCCGTAAAAGGGCAAATCATATGGTTCCTGCTACGCTCTAGTGATGCTGATTTTGATGATGCCGAATAGAATATTTTTAAAGCTCAGCTCCATCATAAAGGCTCAGAATAACTTGTCTCTTGATGTTATGCAATGAAGGAAATTATCCTTGCTTCTAAAAACAACAACATGGATCTGTGATAGGAACAGCCCCGAACTAGCACAAGATCACTTTTAATAATATCAGAAATAATGTGGTGATTAGTGATTATTTATAATGTGACTGCCATCTCGTCATGTATTCTAGGAAGAGAGGTGTTATGAATCTGAGCTCTGGCAGCTTGGATTGGGTCGTGCTAAGGGTTACTTGTTTACATTTGTCTTCTGATTACGCTTGCCTGTGAACTCTGGCCTTAAGTTATGGAAGGATCAAATTAGATTTCAATAGACTTTGGATAAGATCACCAACCTCTTGTTCATCCATGAAGAGCATTCAATTTAATCATGCTGGGCTCTGGCTCATTATCTGTTCCCCAAAGTGCTGACCGACTGCTCAAAACACAAACTGGGCAATTTGTTAATAGTGCAACAGCTTGTGCAAAGAAGTCACCAGTTTTTGTCTGCAGATCAGACAGCACTAACAGCAACAGCGGATAGGTTCAAGAGTGGAAAATCATGAATATTCACCACATCACTAATGTGGAATAAAATGACTCTACCCTTTTTGAGAAACATAAAAGGCTGCTTACGCTGTAGCAACCCAAATAGCTGTTTTGGATCTAGCAGCTAAGCAGAGTTATAGTAAACTGCTGCTTTAAAGGACAGTATTCAAGTTTCGGTGATCTGTAGGTTGCAGCCTGAGTGGGCTAGAAATGTATGTCACAAAATGCAAAAAGTAAATTGAAAATAGAATATAAGCACATTTCAGACTTTGCAGCTGTGAAAACAACATGCCTGAAATGTGCTTATATTCTATTTTCAATTTACTTTTTGACTCTCAAAATGGTTCGCAAACCAAGGCGTGGCTTCCAATTGGCTGCAGGAACTTCCTGCAGCCAATCGGAATCTGCGGAAGCTACGGCGGATGTTTGGCTTCCAAAAAACGTTTGCAAACCAGAACACTCACTTCCGAACCAGGGAGAAGAGTCAGTGGAGGAAGATTGGAAGAAATTTAAAGATTATTTACAGAGATATTGTAAAATTAAGGAATTTTAGAATAATGTTGGATTGGAACTAAGTGGTTTCTAGCTGTGATGGGCTAAAAGAATATGAAAAAATGGGTTTATATAAGTAAAAATCCAAGAGTGTAATAATTTAAGAATGAGATCTGGGTAGCAAAAAGAGGGAAAGAAATTGTTGAATTAATAACTTGAACTTGGAATACAAAAAAAGGGTGGTATGAGGAGGTCCTAGAAACAAGTAAATGAAAAATAAGGAGATGGAAAGATTGATTGTTTTTAACAATTTTTGTTGGATTTTTTTCTTTTTTGTTGTTTTTTCTTTTTGTTTTTTGTAATGTAAAATCCTTAATAAAAATTATTATAAAAAAAAAGAACACTCACTTCCGAGTTTGCAACTTTTGGGAGTCAATTTGTTCGACAACTAAGGCGTTCGACTACCAAGGTATGACTGTCTTACTTTTCTAGTGGGGAGGGGGAATGCTTAATTCTCATTAAGGACACTGGGACCCTTTATTTTAAAAAAACCAAAATCGCACATAAGAGCTGGGCAAAATTTGTCATGGGCCAAGCCTTTCTGAAGGACAAGAGGGAAAGTGCCATGAACCAAGAGACAACTAGGAATGGCAGTGAACATTTTTAGCCTTGCCTCCCAAATTGGTTTGTTTTTATATTATGATGGGTTTGGGTTTGTTTGTTTTTAATAGTTCCTATTTCAAGAAGTAGAGGCAAGGATGCACATAGCTACTTAATGCATACCTGGGAGCTTGCATAAATCGAGAGAGAGGGAGAGAGAGAGAGAGAGAGAGAGAGAGAGAAAGTTTTAACTTTTTCACTTTGAACATAAGACTCATAAACTACAAAGTCAAGATTTCTTTTTAAAATCTTGTTCCAGGCCCGACTTAGCAATGACGACCATATTTTGTTGTGGGACCTTGTGTGAAATACCCTTTTTAAAAGGGGTGTGAGGGGGTTCCAATTTAGTTATATTATATACCAGTATCTAATTACATATCTTCTTGAAATGAGATGAGCCAGTTTTATGAGAAAACAGAGGGCCAGTCCACTGTCCCTCAGACCTTGTGGGGGGCCGGACTATATTTCGAAAGGGGAAAAAAGAATGAATTCCTATACCCCACAAATGCAATTGTGCAGAGATGCAATTTAAATAAAAGCACACATTCTACTCATGTAAAAACACACTGATTCCTGGACCGTCTGTGGACCGGATTTAGAAGGCGATAAGGCCAGATCTGGCCCCCGGGCCTTAGTTTGCCTACCCATGGCCTAAGCAAACAGATTTGTAAGGAACACTGACAAAACCATGAAAAAAGGAGATATTTCCATCAAATATTTTGAGTACTCACTGAATACAGGCAGGAATCAAGACCTTCCACAAATATGAAAAGGCAATGAAAAAAACCCACACAAATCATTTTGACTCCTAGTGCATCTCTTAAGGCTGTGACGAGCCTGATGTTTTTATTTTGCTAGTAAGCTATCCCTGTCTGAGAAGCTGAGAACCTTTTCTCTGTCTTTTCTTGGTGCCAAGGCCTCTGGAGTGCTGCCAATGAAAGTTTTCTTTGTGCAAGAGATTAAGCCACACAGATGTAGATTTCCTTGATGTCTCACTAGCTGTCATCTTTGACATTCCTCATTCACACATTTAGACGTAATGTTTTCCATCCACTCAGCCGCTTCTATAAATGTCACTTCTGGGTAATCGCTGGCACTTATGCTAGCTGCAGACTGAGCAAACACCTCTGGCTACATCAGCAGAGTCTACATTCCTTTTGATAAAAAAATTAAATATCTTTTGCAATTCTGTCTCAAGGTCAACACACTCCTTTTGAAAAGGCTATCCAGAAAACAAAGGCCCCATCATGGGCATGTGGGTGGGTAATGTGTGTGTGTGTGTGTGTGTGTGTGTGTGTGTGTGTGTGTGTGTGCTATTTTACGAACAAGGATATAAAAGTCTACACCTATATATCACAATCCAAACTCTGCTCTTGGAGTAGTTATTTTTTTAAAAAATTAATATTAGACTGATATTCCATATATGAATACCGTATTTTTCGCTCTATAAGACGCACCAGACCACAAGACGCACTTAGTTTTTGGAGGAGGAAAACAAGGGAAAAAATATTCTGAATCTCAGAAGCCAGAACAGCAAGAGGGATCGCTGTGCAGTGAAAGCAGCAATCCCTCTTGCTGTTCTGGCTTCTGGGATAGCTGTGCAGCCTGCATTCGCTCCATAAGACGCACAAACATTTCCCCTTACTTTTTAGGAGGGAAAAAGTGAGTCTTATAGAGCAAAAAATACGGTAAATTTTATTAGACGTTATAAAGAGACATGCAAAGATTATTATCAAATATCTTTCTTCGTCCAGACTAAAACAGGGACGCGGGTGGCGCTGTGGGTTAAACCACAGGGTCTAGGACTTGCTGATCAGAAGGTGGGCAGTTCGAATCCCCGTGACGGGGTGAGCTCCTGTTGTTTGGTCCCTGCTCCTGCCAACCTAGCAGTTCGAAAGCACGTCAAAGTGCAAATAGATAAATAGGTACCGCTCTGGCGGGAAGGTAAACAGTGTTTCCATGCGCTGCTCTGGTTTGCCAGAAGTGGCTTAGTCCTGCTGGCCACATGACCCGGAAGCTGTACACCGTCTCCCTCGGCCAATAAAGCGAGATGAACCCCAGAGTCGGCCACGACTGGACCTAATGGTCAGGGGTCCCTTTACCTTTACTTAAAACATTAAACAAAATAAAAACATAGATCGAGAGGAGAAGAAAGGAGAAAGAAAGGGGTGCGAGATATAGAGAGCAATGATGAAGAATAAGAAGAATAAATAAATTCAGTTACGAAACTAAGGAACTTCCGATTCTTCATCTGTCGGCTATATATACAGTGGTACCTCGGGTTAAGAACTTAATTTGTTCTGGAGGTCCATTCTTAACCTGAAACTGTTCTTAACCTGAGGTACCACTTTAACTAATGGGGCCTCCCGCTGCCACTGTGCTGCCGCCGCACAATTTCTGTTCTCATCCTGAAGCAAAGTTTTTAACCCGAGGTACTATTTCTGGGTTAGTGGCATCTGTAACCTGAAGCGTCTGTAACCCAAGATACCACTGTAAACATTATTCAACTCACTGACTTCAATATAATAGCCAGCACGACTACTTTCTACAGACCAACATTATCTTCCGCCTTCATGGACTGAGATTCCCATTGGAAAGTATAGATCTTTTATGTATCCACATCACACACTTAACTTTTCTTTCCCTCACGTCATAGGGCTGCCAACCTTTTACTGGCTCCTGCTTTTGTGCATTCAACAGTAGCTCAGTAGATTTCTGCAGATTAGGTTTAAGGCAGTTATAGACAATGTGGTTCTCCTATCATTCTTTGGTCTTGAAGGCAGAGGCTGATGGAAGCTGTCGTCTACAATTTCTGGAGCTGCTACATTGTCTACCACAGATTTATGGTATGGGGACTGGTCACCGTGGTCTTATTTTTTCCCAGTCAAGTGGAAATGTATTGATGTGGGTTGTAAATTGCAAAACATTGCGGGAAAATAGCTATTCAACAGGGGAGTGCATCTATTGTAATTTCCTGGATGAGAAATTACAAAAAGAGCCATGGACAAACTGACCCCTACAATGGTAGCTGATGTGTTGGACTCAAGTTTCCTGTCACATTTCTCTTTTGCTTAGTAGTGCTACTCCTTTGGTGTGTTTTATTATATTTATTAGCATTAGCAAATATTATAGGCTGGAAAAGTAAGTACAGTGGACAGTTTGAAATCCGATCAAGGTAACAATTTATCTTGTGCCTGACCAAAAATATAATAATCACAGGGAATTATAATGCTTCTTCCTAAGACATTTCTTAAAAAGAAGACTCACATTGCTATCATTATGAAGCTATTCCCCAGTGCCAAAGAGAATGATTGTAACAAAAAAGATGATATAAAATGATTTCAATTATAGGAAAAGGGCAATGTCGGAACTCACTTCTAAAAAAACAGGATCAGGGAAAGGATAAACATGATGTGTTAGGAAAGAATAAAAGAAAAGACCATGGCGATACACAAAATTTTGAACTGATTAGGGCAGACATGCAGAAACTCTGCCTGTGCATGGATTGGGTCCAACAGTGGTTCTAATTTGGCCCAGGCTATCTGGCCTACGTCTGACATGATACAGTGTTAAGTGTGGGGTGGGAAAAGACTGACACAGAAACTCCAGCGGGTGCAGAATGCCGCAGCAAGACTCCTTACGGGGTCCTCACCCCGGGATCATATTCACCTGGTGCTATACCAGCTGCACTGGCTCCCAGTGGAGTACAGGATCAAGTGTAAGGTGCTGGTTTTAACCTTTAAAGCCCTATACAGCCTAGGACCCTCGTACCTACAGGACTGCCTCTCCTGGTATGTCCCACGGAGGACCTTACGGTCTTCAAAACAACTTGAAGGTCCTGGGCCACAGGGAGGTTAGGCTGGCCTCAACCAGAGCCAGGGCTTTTTCGCCTGTGGCCCTGATCTGGTGGTACGCTCTGTCACGAGAGACTAGGGCCCTGCGGGACTTGACATCTTTCCGCAGGGCCTGCAAGACAGAGCTGTTCTGCCTGGCCTTTGGCCAAGGCACAGTCTGACCCCCTCCTTTGGTAATCCTCATAGAACTCTAGCCCAATGGTTGCCATTAATTTGATTCTGAATTGATTTTAGAATGAATTTCAAGTAATTGATTGTGATTTTATGTAAACTGGGTTACTTTTACTGTTGTTAGCCGCTCTGAGCCCAGCTTCAGCTAGGGAGGGCGGGATATAAATAAATTATTATTATTATTATTATTATTATTTATTCAAGGGTACTCCCAAATGTTCCTTGTAAGCAGGGCTTGCCATCAGTGGTGACTAACTGGTTGGTTCTGATGGCAAGCCCAACTAGAATATTTGTGGTGTTTCCATGTTGATACCCAACATTCGGAAAACCTCTCAAGAGATTTTCAAGCATTTGACTGGAACACTTGAAAACCCCAATTCATGTCCAAGGTGAGGCAGAGGGGTTCTTTGCCAGTAAGAAGACAGTATGTCTCTGAGGTCAAACAGCAGTACTGATTCAAGCTTTTTGAGGATTGGGAATCTTATCTTAGGAGATCGAAGGGCATCAGCCTTCATGTCAGTTGCACTCTTTGGATCAGGCCTGAACTGCACTGCCAGAAGGCAAAAAGTTGCCAGAAGCAAGTCATTACTTACTTCCATCATTTCTCCAGTGAAAATAGGGACGTCCTCTTCCATGATGATGATGATGGTGATGATAACAATAATTTTATCATTTATACCCAACTCATCTGACTGGGTTGCCCCAACCACTCTGGGCAGCTTCCAACATACTGTATATAAAAACATAACAAAACATTAAAAAACTTTCCTGTACAGGGCTGCCCTCAGATGTCTTCTAATAACTCCAATGAAAGTTGGAAGCCCTACCATACCCTTCAACATTTCTCTGATGAAAAGAGGAATGTCCTAAGGAAAAATAGGACATTCCAGGATCAAATCAGAAGCTGGGATGGCTTCTGTAAATCCAGGACTGTCTGTGCTTACAGTTATGCCCCGAAGAAGAAGAAGAAGAAGAAGAAGAAGAAGAAGAAGAAGAAGGGAATCGAACCCGGTTCACCCGATTACGAGTCCACTGCTCTTAACCACTACACCATGCTGGCTCTCAAGAATGTACAATGAGCTTAAAAAGGGTTGTAAGTCTGTTTTGTACCTGTTAAGTACCTGTTATTTTGTATATCACAGGAAAGCCACAGTTTGCTACATAGCCCCTGGGATTCTTCCTAGGCCACTCCTCTTATTAACTCTCCCTCTTGTCTTCCTTGAGTGTTGTTGCCTGGTTGGACCATGTCCTTATCCATGATAACTTCTCTTGCTTATCTCAGTGCATTCCTACCATGGCCCCCATGGTTTTTGTTTGTATGTTTGTTTGTTTTTTATATATAAAAAAATCTCTAATCCTGGTGTAGCTGGAAACAATTTGTCAAGTGACTGCTGAATCTGCCAGTTCTATTTTCTTGTTTTTATTACTCATAATGTAAATGAGACTTCGCTAGCACTGCCTTTCTGCAGAATCACCAAAGCTTGCTTGTACGGAAGGAAGGAAATGGAATGTAGTGATAAATTATCTAGACTATCCCCCATCTCACTTGCGGGAACACCAGTCTTAGAAACAGGCAGCTGTTTTGACATTCCATGCTGGCAATCCTGCCCTGCACAAATGTGCTTGATGCTCAGACATGGTCTCTTGACTGCCCGCGCTCAGTACCATCTGTTGAGATGGCATTGTGCCTGGACACAACTTGCTATGTAGATTTGACTACGACACAGGTGCCCTAGCAGCAGGAGATGGGGAACACCATTGTCTCCTTGAGTCCCTCCTCCATCTGTCTGGCAGAGCGTGTTCTCCCTAATAAAGATCACGTGTTGCAGTGGGGTCTAGCAGGCCACCCCTGTTGTAATCTATACTGTCTTCCTCTTCTTCCACCATTGCTCCTCTGCCCAGTCGCTGACAGGCACCCACCTTGAAAGATTTTAAAAGAGGATTAGACAAATTCACGGACCATAAGCATATTAATAGCTACTAGCCATTTTGACCATACTCCACCTCTACTGTCAGAGGCAAAATGCCTTTAGTACCAGTGCGAGAAACTACAGGAGAGGAGTTTAGGAATTGCTTTCTACATTAGTCTTCAGGCAATTTACAGATAACTGTACCCCCCAAAAAAGAAAACTAAAAATAAGTTTAAAATGAATAGAGACTTTTTCAACCAGCTGAAGGCCTTCTAAGTGTCAGATACACTGTGGAACTTCTTGCTAAAGGATATTCACCTGGCCCAATCTCTGATGACCTCTCACCAGCAGGCAAAGACATACATACACACACACACAGCAGGCAGACTAGTTAATGGCCATTGATAAGTTGGCTGAAATACATGAAATTAATGGACTATGCAGAATTAGATAAACTAACAGGAAGGATTCGAAACCAGCGAGACCAGAAATTCACGGAAGACTGGAGTAAATTTACGGACTATTTGAAAAGTAATTGTGAAGAACAGACGATGTTTTGTGAGTATTATTAGAAGTATTGTAAAAATGGATAAGGGGGAGGATGATTTGTTAAGAGATGTAAAGGCAATATAAAGTTAAGAAATGCATAAGAAGTGGTTAAAACGGTGGATCATCAGAGGTGCTGATGGAAGTCCAAAAAGACTGTATAAGTGATAAGCTTTGTGGTACAATTTATAATTTATATGTTAAAATTAATAAAAAATATTATAAAAAAGATAAGTTTGCTGAAATGGTTTACACTGGCTGTTACAGTGATCTGTTTTATTAATAAGTCTTACCCGATTTTCTTGAATTGTTGTTTTGTATTTGAACTTTCAGTTTACCAATGTTAGCAGCCTTGAGCACCATACTAATTTAACAAACGGACAATAAATGAATCTCTGAATGTCCAATTCTTGGCAATTTAAACATTTCAAAATACACACTTAAAATATATATTTAAGTATTTTTTTGTGGGGATTTTAATCGCATATTAATATTAAAGTAGAATGGAACAGAATTATGGTTACAACTTGTAGTTAATTACATGTACCAGACATATATTCGTCTAACACTAATAATCTTAAACAATGCAACAAGGGGACCTTTTTTTACAATAGGCACTGAAGGAACATTAATAAAAGTGTCTTTCTCATATCCACTATGTATATGCAGATGGTTTCTGCAGGCCTGATGGATAAACTCAATCCTTACAAATGTCTTCAGAGGTGTAATTCTATTGCAAGTAGCATGATTTCCAGTGTTGGATTTTCTCTTATGTGATCTAAGCTTTTTGTGGCTAGGAAGGTAAAATACATTGTCTCGCTGACTCAATGCCCATTTTTCCTGATAAACAAATAAATTGCCTTTCAGTTAAAAGGTACTCAGGATGATGTACAGGCTTCTCCCCGTGAAAAATTCCAGACCAAGGAAAACACGCGAGAGGCAATCGGCAGCTTTTTATTTTGTAATTGTTTGGAAAGAGGGGAAGTGTGTGTGTAAGTGTGTATATATATTCTGTACCTGAATTCTATCAGTAAAGTAGTGGGCAGCAACATGGAAAAACCATTCCGACTTGTAAGATTTTAAAGTTTAAATGAACTCTAAATAGCCTATATTGTTGGTCTGCATATTAAAATCAGAGTCTCTGTGTGGCAATCACTCAGGGTCCCCGGACGTTTGACGATCTATTGACCCTGTGCCACCACTGTGATTGCTTTCCCGCTGCCACCAACCTGTTTTTTTCAGGTACACACAGAGTCCAGACAGTTGTTAACATTAACAAATAATCAAGTTTATTTTATAGGCATGAACAAGTTTATGGTTTCAGTTAATTTTTCTTGGCAGTTTCTGAATCTTAGTTTCTTTACTGGCCTATATGTTCCTAACAACTTCAAACTGATTATCCCAACTATCTATCTGACTCCACCTAACAGTTCCTCTCACTCTCTCACAACAAAACTCGACCAACTCACAGACTTATCCTCCCTCTTCCTTCTCCAACTCCCAACTCCCAACTGACTTCCATACCACTCCAACCCTAACTCTAACCCCTCCCCTTGGGTTCCCACTGGTCAATCACTTCACACTCATTTAACCCTTTCCTTATGACCCACCTAGGAGGGCAAACACCACACTGTGATCCAGTAGAATCAAAGATCCAGTAGAATCAAAGAGGTGGAAAGGACCCTGAAGGTCATCTAGTCCAAACTCCCTGCAATGCAGGAATCTTTTCCCCAACATGGAGCTCAAACCCACAACCCTGAGATTAATGGTCTCATGCTCTACCAACTGAGTTATTGGACATCCTAGCACTCACAGCCTTCTCCACTCTCCTGAGTTTCCATTCCCTCCACAATTGACACTCAACAATCTATAGCACCACAGCATGCTCAGGCTTCGGTGAGTTATATCTCAGGTTCCTCTGAGCATGCTGATCATTGGACGAAGGGGACTAGGCTAGTATCCTAAATGTTCCGCTGGTGCCTCATCCCCAAAGTCTGGGAAGCTTCTGCCTGGCTTAGAGAGGGAGGCGCAAGGCTCCGATGGGTCCAAGATCCATCCTGCCATCTTCCCAAAGCCCATCCTGTGAGAGCCTTGGCACTTCCTTTGCAAAACCCGGGAAGCTTCAGCCCAGCTTAGGGAGGGAGGCACAATGTGTTAGGGCCCATGACCATTGTTAGAAGCTCAGCCTATACTCGAGTAGGACCCTGGCAGAAAAACATGCGCGACTGGCATGTTCTCTCCCTCCTGGTCAATGGTTTGGGAGCTTCAAAAGCTTTCTTCAGCCCGAACATCACAGCGACTGATGCCAACAGACATTGGCACACTTAGGGATCCGCAGAGTCTTCGCAGCTTGCATAACAGACCTCAACAACTCAGTATTTTGGCTAATCTACTTTATTTACATATAAATGCACATGGAGCACTGCAACATGGCTCCCTCTCTCTCTAGCATCAGACAGCAAAGAGGAAAAGAACAAAGAACAAAAGTCCCACTTCACGGAACACAGTAACACAAACATCTTGTCTCCGTCACTTCCCACTTTGTGGGGTCAAAACATATACCGTCATGTGATAGACAACAATCCCATGACTGCAATCATGGAGCAGGAATCCTAACACGATGCTCACGTGTGACATTGGCGACGTGTGGCGACATTAGGACGCCACAATGTCAGATGCATGACATCGACCGCTCATGGCTCTCGCAAGCTGGTGCCTCTGGCCCTAAGTGTTTCCCTATAAAAAATTTCACCCTACGCCACTGATGCTGATTTTTGGATGGCTTCCCCATGTTTCTAAGTGGCCCCTTTATGGCTCTAATACTCATGACACCCACACCCCATCTGAATGTACTATTAGAAGGAACAATTTAAATTCTCTCCGCTTGAATAGAATGAGGTATTTTTAAATAAGCCTTCATTTTTGTTGCCTCCTCCGCTGAGCACATCTGCTTTTGAGTAAGAGTGATATATTTGTGTCAGTTTTGAGTGTCGTTCGGTTTATTTCTACCCTATTATTACCCATGGGGTACTCAATCCTACATCACACACAAAAAGACTAATTTATTCCTAATCCTGTTCAAAAGAAGCATATTCTCATTTAATGGTAACAGGGGGAATTAAAGTATGTGGTTTCTTATCACAGGCCTAGTCTGCCTCTGGTGATTCACCGGGCAAACTCTTTTTCTTCTTCTTTTAGCTTTCTGCCCAACTGGGAAAATCAAAGGTATGCTACATAATTAACTCATTTACATAGTGTGTGTGTGTGTTACCAAAAATGTGGAAGCCAAGTCAGAGTTTGTACTCCTCAAAGAACAGTGCATTAAAAGAAGGAATCATAACTGGTACACGATAGCCTGGCTAGTAACCATTGTGGGTATTTTAAAACTGAAATGGTACATAAATGAAAAGTAAAAACCCTCCACGAGAGGTCCAGAGATTGGCAACACAAGAACGGGCCTTCTCTGCAGTGGCTCCCCGTCTGTGGAATGCTCTCCCCAGGGAGCTTTGCCTTGCACCTTCATTGTACACTTTTAGGTGCCAGGCAAAGACGTTCGTCTTTAACCAGGCCTTTGGCTGATTAACATCCAGTGCCCTTTTAAAATGCATTGGGGTTATTAGATTGCTTTTGTTTTTACAGTGGTACCTCGGGTTAAGTACTTAATTCATTCCGGAGGTCCGTACTTAACCTGAACCTGTTCTTAACCTGAAGCACCACTCTAGCTAATGGGGCCTCCTGCTGCTGCCGCGCTGCCGGAGCACGATTTCTGTTCTCATCCTGAAGCAAAGTTCTTAACCTGAAGCACAATTTCTGGGTTAGCGGAGTCTGTAACCTGAAGCGTATGTAACCTGAAGCGTATGTAACCCAAGGTACCACTGTATTTCAGTGGTGTGTTTCATGTTTTTATCTTGTGTTTTTATCTTGTGAACTGCCCTGAGACCTGCGGGTATAGGGCGGTATATAAATTTAATAAATAAAAAAAACAAATAAAACAAGCAAAGAGGAAACCAATCTGTTCCTCTCCCAGACCTCAGTTGGATTTCCATTCAGTTTTGTTGGTGTCCATTGCCTTCTGCAGAGTGAATTTTTAAAGAAGTAATATTCCTTGTCCTAAATGACATGCTCTGATCCACATTTCTTGGATTAATGTAGTGGTTAAAGTGGCCTAGCCATGACCTTTGGCCTGTCACCAATTTTCAGCCTAGCTTACCTCACAGAATTGTTGTAAGGATAATATAGAGACAGAAAGAACACTGTATGCCACCTTGAACTATTTTGAAGATAAATGGGATGTAAAGTTCCACTTTTGAAGCTGTATCTATCAAATTCATACTTTCTGAAGCAGTATGTGTACCAAAAGATAGCTATCATTTGAAATTTGCATTATCTGAATTTTCCAATGCAGTTCTCCAACCAAGCAATGTTTACAAAAAAAAAAAAATGCAAAAATTGGGGGAAGTGTGCATAAAATTGAATATATTGGATATATAGTGAATATATATTCATGAGACTAGCATGCAAAATGCCTTTTCTTAAGGAAAATTGCTTGCAAAACACACGCACTCTAGTCAAAACTGCATATAAAAATGTGTTGTTTAGGATAAATCCACAGTAAGTGTTTATGAATTTTCATGAGGACGCTTAAAAAACAAGTTTACATATCACTGCAAAATGTTTAGATTTGAATTTAAGATCTGAAAAATGAGAAACTGAGAGAACCATAGCAGACAGTTCCTTCCACCCCTTCAGTACAACAGGTACACCAAGAACCACATCCTCAAACAAACAAACAAACAAAAGACAACCAGCTTCACTGGAACGTCAGATTTTCCTTCCTACAAGACAGTTACTGTAAGTGAGCTGGGGATGAATCCAAATGAAGTAGGTCCTGATGTTGTCTTTGTCTGCATCCCCCACAACCCTTGCTCTCACCTGGGGAATGGCAAATATGTCTATTTCAGTTTCTCATTCCTCAGATCTTCAAATTAGTTCTCCACGTTTCCACATCACTTTGTGATTTTTGTGTGGGAAAACTACTCCCGAATATGCATTGGCATTTTTTGTGTGAATACCTCCTAATATACACATTTTTGATGCAATTTTTTCCTAATACGAAATTTTTCGCAAAACAATTTTCCCCAATAAAATTATTCTTGTAAGTTGTTTTCGCTAACATACGCATTTACATACACTAGCATATACATTTTTGTACATATTACTTGGCTAGAGACTGCATTGCAAAGTTCGCAAGAGTGCAAATTTCAAAGGTGGTTGTGTTTCACTTCACACATGGTTTGGGACGGTACAAATTAGGTAAGTGTATTTGAATGTGAACTGAATTGAATCCACTCCCCCTCCAAATCGCTACCATATAAATGTGCTTGGAGTGAGGAAAATGAGCTCACATTATGGTGTGTATGTCGTGTCCAGAATTCAGCATCTAGCGAATTTCAGGTTTCACTTTCTTTTTCTGCTTTAAAAGCCTTTGAACGTGCATAGGCAACACCTTATGAAATTTCAAGGAGATGGAGGCAGTGACTTGATTCAGCATGTTAAAATAAATAGACTCTTGAGGTTCTGGCCCTTGTTGATAATTAGCAAAAGCAGAATTACATAACGCAAAGCAAATGCAGAGCTGTGAAAGTTGCACATTTATACAGGTCACAGAACTCAGGTGTGGCATCTGCATTAACTCGACAGAATCTTAAGATTTCTATTTCTGTGGTGCACTGCTGGAAGGGCAGGCTAGCAGGAAGAATCCACACGGCTGTAAAATCGATAAACACTGAGCAAAATGGCAGTTGGCTAAGTGGCCAAGTATGGGCTCAGAGAAAATGAAGAATCAATTCTTAGCGGCATATGGTCTCCAACCTCAGTTGTAAAGTTGTAGATCTTTGGAATGTAAATGCCAATGATTCTATTCAATTACTTTGGCCGCATCTAAGACATACTGAAACTTAAATCTCCACCTATAAACTTTAATCTTGAGAGGCATGGTTGCTGCATTATGATGTAACACCGCTTGACGACAATAGAGCTAAGCATGTAACAAATGTGCTGCTGCACATTGATCTGATGAAACACATGTGGGCAACTTCTCCCTGATTAGTTGCAATGGAATTGCACAAGGTTAACGAGGCATATAGGTAAAAGTAAAGGACCCCTGGATGGTTAAGTCCAGTTAAATTTGACTGTGGGGTGCAGCACTCATCAACACTATCAGGCCAAGGGAGCTGGTGTTTGTCCACAGACAGCTTTCCTGGATCACATTGGCCAGCATGACTAAACCGCTTCTGGCGCATGGAACACCATGACGAGTGCCAGAGCACATGGGAATGCCGTTTACCTTCCCGCCACAGTGGTACCTATTTATCTACTCACACTGGTATGCTAGGTTGGCAGGAGCTGGGACAAAGCAACGGCAGCTCACCCTGTCTCATGGATTCGAACTGCCGACCTTACAATCGGCAAGCCCAAGAGGCAAACCTGCACATCTAATGTAACAAAGACCTAGGCTGCTATTCAACTTGAGTGATACATTTTCATTAAATTTCAGAAGATCTGCTCTGAGTAAATAAAGCTTACCATCCCCAAAGCATTTTTAGGTTAAACACAGATGAGTCCTAGATAGTACCTAACCTATGTCCAGTTTGTAATCAAATCCCAGCTTGCAATGATATTCCATGTACAAAATAAAGGTAAAGGGACCCCTGACCATTAGGTCCAGTCGCAGATGACTCTGGGGTTGCGGTGCTCATCTCATTTTACTGGCCGAGGGAGCCAGCATACAGCTTCTGGGTCATGTGTCCAGCATGACTAAGCAGCTTCTGGCGAACCAGAGCAGTGCATGGAAACGCCGTTTACCTTCTGCCGGAGTGGTACCTATTTATCTACTTGCACTTTAACGTGCTTTCGAACTGCTAGGTTGGCAGGAGCAGGGACCGAGCAACGGGAGCTCACCCTGTCACGGGGATTCAAACCAATGACCTTCTGATCGGCAAGTCCTAGGCTCTGTGGTTTAACCCGCAACGCCACCCAGGTCCCTGATATTTCATGTAGGGATGCCCAAATCTGTGTATTTCCAATCGCTGTCACGTGTATGCTCATTCATCAGCTTATATATTGTCCAGTACCTGCAGCTAGTGCAGAATGAAGCAACCAGACTGCTCACAGGGGCATTCTACTGGCAACATTCTACTCCTCTGCACTGGTTGCCAATTTGCTACTGGGCCAGGTTTAAAGTTACAGTGGTACCTCAGTTTAAGAACAGCCCTGTTTATGAACTATTTGGTTTACAAATGCCTGAAAACCAGAAGTAGTGTTCCAGTTTGCGAACTTTACCTCAGTCTATGAACGGAAGCCGAACGGTGGAAGGGCACCGGCGGTGGGAGGCCTCATTAGGGAAAGCGTGCCTCGGTTTAAGAATGGATTTGGTTTAAGAACGGACTTCAGGACCGGATTAAGTTTGTAAACCAAGGTATCACTGTATTTTGTTAAATCACAAAGTACAGGGGTACCTCGGGTTACAGACGCTTCAGGTTACAGACTCTGCTAAACCCAGAAATAGTACTTTGGGTTAAGAACTTTGCTTCAGGATGAGAAAGCCATTTCCGACCTGGGAGGAGAGGGGGTTGCGGGCAGAAATCCCTCCCACATCTCACACGCGGGGGCTGGCCCTTGCCCCCGCGTGGTTAGGGAATCCCCGGGCGTGTCGGCGACCCGGCCCGCCAATCAGCGGGCCGGGGAGGCGTGGCCTAGCCTATTTAAGACTAGGCACGCCCGGGGACCGCCCTCTTTGCCCCACTTCTGCATTAATCTACATGGTGTGGGGTTTTTTGTGTGTGTTTTTTTAAAAAGCCTGCTAATTCATGTAGCTATTTAAATTCTTATTATTCCATATTTCTCTCAAAATATGGATTTTCAGAAACACGCTCGCACACTCAGAAGAACTGTGCTGGAACACTGGGAAGTGGTGAGAATGGCGGAATATCAATCTAATAAATATATCAATAAGTTCCCACCTGTACATTAGTCATGGATGTGTGAAGTAGGTTGGCCCATGATGGATTTCACAAAGACCAACATTCTCCTTCATCTCTAATGATGATAGCATTATCTCTATCTGATGATAGCATAAACCAGTGACGTTAGCATATGCAGTGGCTATCTCTTCAGGGCTGGGGAAACAGCAGATTGTGATTATTATTGCATCGGCACATGCTGTGTACCTTCCCCTCCTCATAGGATCAGCTTCTACGCATGATAATTATGTGTTGCAGCTGAGAGTCTCAGGGAGGCTTAATTGCTAGGGCTGCTGCACATGCCACATATGAAAATTTAAACTCTGAATTACTTACACCTGCTTTAAACAGAATACTTTATGTTATAAAAGATATTTATTAAAGTTTTCAATTTTTTATGCAAACAAAAAACAAACAAAAAAAATTAAAAACACATATAGTTCATAATACGTAATTTTCAATAACATATTTCTCTGACCTCCTCATACCTCCCCTTCTTGTATTCCATTTCAAATTATTTGTTCAGCAAATCCTTAACTTAAAGCATTACAGCTTATAATAACACCTTATTTTCTATCCAACCATTTTTTCATATTCCTTTATACCATTACAGCTAGAAACCACTCAATTTCAATCCAGCATCATTCAACATTCCTTAATTTTACAATATTTCTGTAAGTAGTCCTTAAATTTTTTCCAATCTTCTTCTGCCGACTCTTCTCCCTGGTCACGGATTCTGCCAGTCATTTCTGCCAATCCCATACAGTCAATCAGTTTCATCTGCCATTCTTCCAGAGTGGGTAAATCTTGCGTCTTCCAATACTTTGCGATGAGTATTCTTGCTGCTGTTGTGGCATACATAAAAAACGTTCTATCCTTCTTTGACACCAATTGGCCGACCATGCCCAGGAGAAAGGCCTCTGGTTTCTTCAAGAAGGTATATTTAAATACCTTTTTCAACTCATCAAATCAAATCCTTTTATTGTGAGGACCATGCCTGTGCACAAACATCAACACTACAATAGTTAAAAATATTAAAATTCATTACATACTATGCCAACAAAACCTTCTTCCCACAGAATAGAAAAGGAGGGAAAACGAGCAACGAGTTAAACAGACGATGAAGGGGTCTTTACATTGTCGTCCATAAATCTTTCCCTGGCTTTCATGGCCTTCATCACAAAAACCGCTACCACATGGGTAATGCGTGGGTTTGCATCAACTAACAAAAATTTTACTCTATCTTCAGGACTGGTTATAGAGTTGGGTATAATTTGCAGCAATGCGTCTCTAAAGCCCGAGTAAATGGGGCAATAGAGGAGGTAATGTGTAAGATCCTCTTTAATTTTCATAAGGCAAGGACATAAACGATCATTATATATCATTTCCCAGAAAGCCTTAATCCTAGGGCACGTCCACCAAAGGTGAAATAATGTACCTTCATTTTCTTTACATTTCCAACATTTGTTATCGGGCAAATGATAGATTTTTGCAAGCTTGACTGGGGTCATGTACCACCTATACATCATTTTCATAATATTCTCTCTTAAGGCATTACTTGCCGTAAATTTAATCCCGGTGGTCCACAACTGTTCCCAGTCAGCAAACATAATATTATGTCCAACATCTTGTGCCCATTTAATCATTACAGATTTAACCGTCTCATCCTGAGTATTCCATTTCAGCAGCAAGTTATACATTTTTGACAAAGTCTTAGTTTTGGGTTCTAACAATTCTGTTTCCAATTTAGATTTTTCCACCTGGAAACCAACTTTCTTATCCAAATTGTAAACCTCCATTATCTGATAATAATGAAGCCAATCTCACACTCTATCTTTTAATTTCTCAAAACTCTGCAATTTCAGTCTGTCCCCTTCTTGCTCCAAAATTTCCCAATATTTTGGCCATTTGGCCTCCATGTTAAGTTTTTTCTGAGCCTTAGCCTCCATTGGTGACAACCACCTTGGGGTTTTATTTTCCAATAGATCTTTATATCTAATCCAAACATTAAACAATGCTCTCCTGACAATATGGTTTTTGAAAGCTTTATGTGCTTTAACCTTGTCGTACCACAAATATGCATGCCACCCAAATACATTGTTAAAACCTTCTAAATCCAAAATGTCTGTATTCTCAAGAAGCAGCCAGTCTTTCAACCAGCAGAATGCTGCTGATTCATAATAAAGTTTGAAGTCTGGCAGGGCAAATCCACCTCTTTCCTTTACATCAGTTAATATCTTAAATTTTATTCTAGGCTTCTTGCCCTGCCAGACAAATTTAGAAATGTCTTTCTGCCACTTCTTGAAACAGTCCATTTTGTCCAAAATTTGCAGTGTTTGAAACAAAAACAACATTCTAGGCAATACATTCATCTTTATAGCTGCAATTCGACCCAACAAGGAAAGCTTCAAGTTTGACCAAATTTCTAAATCTTTTTTCACTTCAGCCCAACATTTTTCATAATTATCTTTAAACAAATTCCCATTTTTAGCTGTCATACTAATCCCCAGGTATTTCACTTTCTTAACCACAGTCAGTCCTGTTTCATTCTGAAACTTCTCTCTTTCAATCGGTGTTAAATTTTTCTCAAGAACCTTGGTTTTTAGCTTGTTCAATTTGAACCCTGCCACCTGACCAAATTCTTGAATTAATTCTAAAACTCTTTTAGTACTAGATTCTGGCTCCTGTAGTGTCAAAACTAGATCATCTGCAAATGCTCTCAATTTGTACTGTTTAGCTCCGACCTGTATACCTTTAACCATCCGGTCCCTTCTAATCATATTCAGCAAAACCTCCAGGACCGATATAAAAACGGAATACTTTATGAACATGGTGAAAACATTTTTGTGAATAAGCCATATGATCAATGGATCACTTGGTAAACTTATTAGCCGGGTTTGGGGATGGGGCAGGTTGTAGGGCAGTCAGATTAGATGCTTATGCACTAATGAAACTTTCCTAATCAATGGGGCTTTCGGCCAGTGATAGTATTTTGGTTATTAATTTTTTTAGCATATTTTTATCCCCAGCTATTCAGTCAAAAAGTTTCAGTCAAAAAGTTTCCTAGACAGCCTTTATATAATTATATGGGTGGCACTTTTCTAAGTATCAAGGATCAATCCAATCTAGCCAAGACGTTCTTGAAGGCACATCACTCAGACATATTATGTATGTGCACATTCACACATTGCTCGTTCCCAGGCTTTGCTCATCTCTAGGTTTTGCAAACAATCAGGTTTCACAAATCACCAGTTTAGCTGTGATGCAAATAAGTATGCCTACCATTTTAATCTATCGTTTTCTTTCTTTGGGAATTGGGTCGCCCATGGAGCAGGGGATTAATACAGCATGCCAAACCTAAAAACACAAGGAAAGGCTGAACAATCAGATCCAAGATCGATTTGGCGTAGTATTCTGTTTCCTGGAATAGTTAATCCAGATGCTTCCAGCACCCCCACAGGGGAATCAGAATATGAATGCAAGGGTCGCCTAATTTTCCAGCCCCCAACTGCTCAAAGATTAGCAACTGTGTACTTCTCCTTTCCAAGTTCAGTATTTGGCTGACCCTTTCTTCATATTGCACAGTTCCATTCTCTCTCTCATCTATCTATCATCTATCTATCTATCATCTATCTATCTATCATCTATCTATCTATCTATCATCTATCTATCTATCTATCTATCTATCTATCTATCTATCATCTATCTATCTATCTATCTATCATCTATCTATCTATCTATCTATCTATCTATCATCTATCTATCTATCTATCTATCATCTATCTATCATCTATCTATCATCTATATCTATCTATATCATCTATCTATCATCTATCTATCTATCTATCATCTATCTATCTATCTATCATCTATCTATATCTATCTATCTATCTATCTATCTATCTATCTATCTATCTATCATCTATATCTATCTATATCTATCTATCATCTATCTATCTATCAATCTATCTATCTATCTATCTATCATCTATCTATCTATCATCTATCTATCATCTATATATGTATCATCTATCTATGTATCATCTATCATCTATCTATTATCTCTCTATCTCTCTATATCTATCATCTATCTTTGAACTGTATGTAGGATTCAAAATATGCTGCACCATATATTTATATCAAGACATTAAGATACTGGCCATATCCTTCTCATCCCCTTTTCTCATACTTCTTAGCACGGAAGTAATCTCTTTCACTGCCCCCATCCACTGAGTTGAGATTTTAACTGAGGGCCACCATATCCTTAAGATCGCCTCCTTTTTTCAGTCATATTAAGTTCAGACTGCATCTGTGTAAAAGTTAGCTCCCCGCTGCCTCTGCTGCCAGTTGCATGACTTTCTCCTTATTTACATTAATCCTCATTTGCCTTTATATTTCCCTTTTATCCATTTTGGAGAGATCCTTTTACAAATGTTCACTGCCTATTTGGGTATTCATCAGCCTAATAATTCATGGGCTTTCTGATTTACAGCATAACTGGCCTTTATCTTCCTAACTTTACTTCTCTTGTGTTTATTTCCTTAACTCTGTAGTGGATGCTTTGCATCCCTCTTCAGAAATTATGGTTGCACATTCAAATGACACGTCAGCTGGGATATACTGATTGGCCCCACACATGATATCTGTGTGAAGTTATTGTTATTATTATCTATTAGGTTTCTCAATTTTTAAAAACAAATTTACTTCACATACAATATATCATTCAAGTTACAGGTAGGTAGCCGTGTTGGTCTGCCGTAGTTGAAACAAAATAAAAAAAAATCATTCCAATAGCACCTTAGAGACCAACTAAGTTAGTTATTGGTAATTTTTTTATTTTGTTTCGAATATAGCATTCATTTATATATTTTTACTTCCCACACCTCCCGCAATGATGCTTTTCTTCTTATCCTTAATTGCTGCATTGTACTTGTTACTAAGGGGACGTGGGTGGTGCTGTGGACTTGCCGATCAGAAGGTCGGTGGTTCGAACCCCCGTGATGGGGTGAGCTCCCATTGCTCGGTCCCTGCTCCTGCCAACCTAGCAGTTTGAAAGCACGTCAAAGTGCAAGTAGATAAATAGGTACCGCTCTAGCGGGAAGGTAAACGGCGTTTCCATGCGCTGCTCTGGTTCGCCAGAAGCGGCTTAGTCATGCTGGCCACATGACCCAGAAGCTGTACACTGGCTCCCTCGGCCAATAAAGCGAGATGACTGCCGCAACCCCAGAGTCGGCCACGACTGGACCTAATGGTCAGGGGTACCTTTACCTTACTTGTTACTAAATTCCCTAATTCCATCTCAATATCATTTCATCCCCCCCGTCACTCATATCTCAAATCCTGCACGCAATTTCATATCACTATTTTAAATATATATTTCAGCAAAGTCTTAACATGGATGAGCAAAGTCTCCCTTACAAGATGCATTTCCACTGAATATTCAGATGCTAGGGGAGTAAAGCTAGTCAGTGGAGCCCCACTTCTGGTTCACACATCAAATGTTCTGAAGAGGACTCTTGTGTTTTATGCCATTCCACTACACTTTAATATTGCCCTGTTGCGTTTCCCCCTCTTCCTCACCATCCCACTATCACATTTTTCTTCCTGCACATGATATCCCTCTTCCTCACCTTCCCTACTCTTCTGCTTCTTAGCTTCTTTGACAAATTATCGCCATTATTTCCCTCCTAAGTGTTCGTGTGCCATACATCATCGGTGACATTAACTAACTGCTCTTCTATCAAAATAATGTACCTGTTTCATCTAGCCAAGTAAATGTTCGCCAATTTTATTCTATGGGAGAGATGATTTGAAAGTGATGCATTTATCCCACCTGCCTTTCTGCAGACGAACGGATGGCTCAGTCATTCTCTGGGGACAAAAATACGTCCCGGATATACAGTTTCAATACTGATGAGAAATTTTTAATATAATAAAAATTGGGGTCGTGAGCATCTTGCCAGTCCTCTGACTCATTTGGGGAAGATTGATGAGTTGTTGTGTGTAAATTGGACTCTTTCTTTTCCCTTCTAGGGATAGCTATCCAGAGAGGACACCTGTGGATTCCTTATGAGGAAGGTTCTCTCTTTCCTCCATAGATTTTCTGTTCAGAATCCACTGGGCAGGAAAAGCCTAGGCTCTCTCAACTCACCTCCTCAGCCATGGAGAAGTCTGGGTGTCCATGGACAAGACATTATCTTTCACCTGGTCAGAGGATAAGTAAAAGAAGAATTGTTTTAAATAAATTAGTGGCAAATTAGTGGTATTTCTCAGTAAGATCGCACATTTGCATTTCTTTTGACTGTTTTAAACCACACGAAGTAGAAAGTTTTGGCGTAATATATTCCCTTCTACAGCCTGGTGAATTTCCTAGATAATTGTGGCCCATGTTGCTATTTTTGTAAACAGATTTCATAAAGGAGTGGGGGGAAGAAAAAGCAGCTCTTGGCTATATTGAAAATTAAATCACCATGATTTGTATTTCGATATGATTTCTAAGCTATATAACATGTAATAAATGCTATAAAAAACAACAAGAGGGAGCCATTTTGCCCCTTCCTCTTCGCTTGCTGAACTCAGCTAAGGAGACAAGGTCAGAAGTGAGCCAGGGAGCCTAATAAGGAGAACATATTGCCTACTCAGTGTTCTTCCACCTTTGATCCCTAGATGTTTTTGGACTACAATCTCCCATCATCCATCTTAGTCTTGTTTAGCTAATGGTCAGGGCTTATGGGAGTTGCAGTTCAGCAACATCGGGGGACCCACGGATGAACACTTATTTGCCTTGTCTGGTGGTTATGCTTAAGCACAATAAACAAAGAGATGGATTATCTGTCTGTCTATCACCTCCCAAATCTGATTAAGAGTTTGCACACATACACATTATTTGATAGAGGATTCTGCTTCCTCCCTTTCCCTTACCATTTTAATGTTGCCTAACAAGTAGCAGATGTGGTGTATTCTATTAATCTTTTCTCTCCTCTTGGGCAGATATTTCACATTCCACAGAAGCAAACACAGAATCATTATCTGAAATAGTCTCTTCAGATAATCCACCTGCAAAAAGATACATTCTGCAGTATCCCATTAGTTTCCGCTGCTGAAGTGTGTATTATGTGAGCTGTTTCAGACTGGATGCAACAAAGCAAGCCATAGTCCAAATTAGCTTTTAGGGGTTGTTAATGCTTAACCTCCCCCCCCAAAAAACCTACTTATTTTCAAAGCTTTAACCTGTAACCTGTACGTAGCTGCACTGTTTGGGGTAGGCATAAGGGAACATTTGTCCCTACAGATGTTACTGAACTACAATTCCCATAAGCCCCAGCAAACATGGCCAATGGCCAGGGATGATGGAAGTGGTAGTTTGCAACACCTGGGGGTTCCAAAGTTCCCAGGGCCAAAATAAATGTGACACACAAGAACCACGACTGGATGTCCTGATGTCTTTTTCTTTGCCAGATGGAGCTGAGAAACGGTGTTAATCCTTTGCCCACGCTGTTTCCTTAATTGAGATCCCACTCACATAAAGCTGCCATTGGCGATGGATAGTACCCGTCTTTTTCTGTCTCCAACACTAAGAGCAGCAGAGAGCTGATTTAAATTGGAGACATGGAACAGGAGGAAAGGGCTAAAAGTAAAATCCTCACAGAGTGCCAAGGTCCTGTTCCAAATCCAACCTCCATCAGATATTAAGGCATGGGGGTGAGCAATCTTCTCATTTGGCCTCCACGTTCATGGTTTTGCTTCCTCATTGTATAGTTACCGTAGTTTTGAATCAATTATTAAGTGAGGAAGCAAATCTATAAATGTGGGGATGGACCTAGCTCAAGCTACCACTCTAATGCTTTCAATTACCTTTGTATTTCCATACCCATAGCCTGTTCCTTTAATATATCTCATTGGAAAGGGGAAGACATTGTATTTTCAAATAATCATACTCTTACTATGATCACTTTGGTCTAGGTAAGATCAAATCCCCCACCCCCTCAAAAAAAATTAAGCACCACTCTGAACGTTAAGGAGCAGAGTTGGGTGGATTCAAACGCAAGCTGGCCTTTTAGCATGGTATTTTACAGCACAAAGCTATTTATCATAGAGGAAGAAATCAATATTTACACGAAGAAATGTCAAAAGTGTTTTTTTGAATATTTGCAATGCATAAGGGCGGGGGGGAAGACTTAGAATGTAAAAACTACATTCCATATATACCTAGGCATGAATGAATGAGCTGAAATCAAGCTGACCAAAATGCTCGTAACCCTAAAACACTGAAATCAATGGAAGCCCGGGCGATAAAACAATAAATGTGCAAATGACAAACAGTGTTTCTGAATTCTTATTTTGTTCCTGTTCACCAGTCTTTTAGTACCTGAGGAAAACATAAGTAAAAATAAACGCAGAGCAAGGTGGTATAGTTGGTGGACGACATGTCAGTCCTTAGTGTGAATAATTTTTACAAGTTAACTGAGTTTTCAGATCATCTATCAATGAGCTTACTTGCGCCAGTAACTGCTCATACTACCTTGTCTTTGCACAGGCAGCGTAATGGTTAATCACAAACAGGTTGAATTGGAATCTGAAGAAGTGTGCATGCACATGAAAGCTTATACAGTGGTACCTCGGGTTACATACGCTCCAGGTTACATATGCTTCAGGTTACAGACTCCGCTAACCCAGAAATAGTGCTTCAGGTTAAGAACTTTGCTTCAGGATGAGAACAGAAATGGGCTCCGGCGGCGCGGCAGCAGCAGGAGGCCCCATTAGCTAAAGTGGTGCTTCAGGTTAAGAACAGTTTCAGGTTAAGAACGGACCTCTGGAACGAATTAAGTACTTAACCCAAGGTACCACTGTATCAAGAACAAACTTAGTTGGTCTCTAAGGTGCTACTGGATATATATATATATATATATATATATATATATATATATATATATACCTGAATTTAGGTTGATTTGGTCTCACCCATCACCAATATCTTACTGCCTGTGTGAGCATATGGTGGTAATAATAATAATAATAATAATAATAATAATAATAATAATAATTTTATTATTTGTACCCTGATCATCTGACTGGGTTGCCCCATATGTGGCTTCCAACACATATACAAACATAATAAAACATCAAACTTTAAAAACTTCCCAATACAGGGTCTTCTAAAAGCTGTGTAGTTCTTTATCTCCTTGACATCTGAAGGGAGAACATTCCACAGAGAAGGTGCCACTACCAAGAAGGCCCTCTGCCTGGTTCTCACAGTGAGGGAACCGCAAGAAAACCCTCGGAGATGGACCTCAGTTCTTACACCTATTGTAAGAATGAAGAATGAAGTGTGTCAGGAATTGCATTAGTATTCTCAAAGAGTAATAAGAAATATAATCATTTTATAGATGAGCATGCAGTCGAGCAAACTTCCTCATGCCGTATCTGGGAATTATGTTTTATTCTTCCTTATGGGCATCGCTTGGGAATTCTGTTACCAGAAGGTTGTAATTCCGCATCTTCTCTACACTATGCCCTCTCGGTAATGCAGGTTATTTATTTTTTTACTGATAAATCACTTCCTCAGCATTTATACAATATTCAAAGCTGGATCTTTAATTTCAGGCAAGTTTCTTAAGGACTATATTTGGTGTCCCCAACAGTGTGATAGCCATAGCTCTGATACTAAGAGGTGATTTCAATTCTATAGAAGTCAGGTCTTTAGCACTGAATTTTTTAAAATGTTCCTCATGCTCTCTCATGTTTCTTTGTCATTGGTTCATTGAAATCATGTAATTGTATGTAATCATAGGATCATATGTAAACTCATGGATTTGGAAACTAAATTACAACATTTCTTGCTATCTCCTTTCTTTCTTTCTTTCTTTCTTTCTTTCTTTCTTTCTTTCTTTCTTTCTTTCTTTTTCTCTATGGTCCTGACAAGGGTAGATCTTTATTTATTCAACATGCCGACTTTCCAAATGTCCTTTCAGTAGCCAGGAAGACCTACTCATCTTTCTCATTTGGCATTTACTCAACTTCTGTTTACACTGAAGCCAAATATTTGTGGAACAGGAGGAATCTGAAATGCAGAAGCATTCTCTCCAGCAGGTTTCAATGCAATACCTTCAGATCTCAAATGTAGGGGAGGTTTGGAGGAAATTAAAACATTAAGCCACCTTACCATTTTGTAACTTTTATTGAGCTATTTGGAAAGAGTAAATTAATCCAGTTTCTTGAAGATCATATTAAGGGTAGTACAGAAACTTGCTGATATTTATGTAAGGTTTAAGATATCGTCATTACTCTCAGCATCTAAACTTTATGTAAACAAATGTAAGCATACTTACGTTAACAATTTTTTGGATGATTTTGTATTTTATTTTGATGTTATTTTGATATTTATTTTGGTATGTTAAACGTATATTTTTCTTGTGAAGTCTGTTGACTGGATCAATACATTGGCCTGGTTCAAACATCACACCATGTCAAACCAGCCAAGGTTTGTTCTTGGTTGCAGCTCATGATTAGCCTGGAGAAAGCTGAACTGTGAGCCTAAGTTTGGATGACATGCTAGGCCAAACCTTGTCTTAGCATTATTCGGCATGGAAACCAAAGAGGACTGAGGAAGGGCAAAGTGACTGTGAGCTCCTCTCTGAGAACCTGCTAAACCATGGTTTGGATAAGCATGGCGTGCAAACCAAGCTATTGATTGAATATAGTAAATTGTAAACAGTGCCCTCCAGAGTGGCAGCCATATTTGGATGCTATCAAGCTGCCTATGTTCCCAGTAGTACTGGGAAAAATAAGGAAAGCCTCAGCCATTTCCCCTCTGCTTGCCTTGCTTATGACCTCAGGTGATAAAGGATTACTGTATCCTATTGGTTTTCTCCTCTTCTTTGCTCCCCCTCATCCCTGGTCTTTACGGAACAGAGGTGCCTGTCTACTCATTGGCTGCTTCCTTCCCACTTAGGAAGTCTGTGTAGCAAGTTGTACAGACTCCTGATCGATCCCCATCCTACTATGGGATATCCTGGCATGGTGAGGAGGCTGGCTGCATCATTGATTCAATCGCAAAGTGTGTTCTTATTCATAGAGAGCACGTGTTGCGGTGGGGTCTGGAAGGCCACCCCTCTGTTGCTGGGTGGGTTAGTTTGGATGACCATCCGCAGTGATTGGACGGTTGGGTTGTTGGGCAAATTTTGGTGTTCCTATTTAGGGGGTTGGACCAAAGGTTATAAAATAAAGTCACGCAGCTCTGACTAGGCACTTTTGCTGTGTGCATCGGATCACCCGCCCACCCTCCCTAATTTTAGCAGTCTTGGTTGACCTTGCTATGCCTGTCATGGGGTCACCTGCTTTTGGGGCAGGGGCCTGGTAGGAATTTTGTCCAATTGGCTGATTGGCTGGTGCCATTTGGCTTTTGCTTACTGCGTAGCAAATCGTCACAACTTGTAAGGTTGTGGTTAGGCATTGGTTAAAAAACTGGTTGGTGGAGGGGTAAGGATTGGCAGTGCCTGCCCTTCCAATGCTGCTGCGGAAAGGGAATTCCATTAAAGGAATCCAGGGGCTTGCCATTCTTTCATTCGTACCCCTGAAGGGGGCTTAGGGCTGTGCAAGCCCCAGGGAGCATGGGGGGGGTGAGGGTCTGGTGCCCGGCTCCATTCTCTCCCCAATATTGTATTCCCTTACTGGCTTTTGCTGGAATCCAGAAGTCAGTTCTGTCCCTAGGTGTGGTGGCAGATAGTCATAACCAATGCCTAAGCAACCACTCACATTTATGTATTTTAATAAAGTTGTGGCCAAAATGTTGTGGCTAGTTTAGATGTATTCAAGTCTCCAGGGCCACATGAACTGCATCCAAGAGTATTAAAAGAACTGGCAGATGTGATCTCAGAACCACTGGCAGTCATCTTTGAGAATTCCTGGAGAACAGGCGAAGTCCCGGCAGACTGGAGGAGGGCAAATGTTGTCCCTATTTTCAAAAAGGGGAAAAGAGAGGACCCAAATAATTACCGCCCAGTCAGTCTGACATCAATACCAGGGAAGATTCTGGATCAGATCATTAAGCAAACAGTCTGTGAGCACCTACAAAGGAATGCTGTGATCACCAATAGTCAGCATGGATTTCTGAAAAATAAGTCATGTCAGACTAACCTGATCTTGTTTTTTGACAGAATTACAAGCCTGGTAGATGAAGGGAACGCAGTGGATGTAGCCTACCATGATTTCAGCAAGGAATTTGACAAGGTGCCCCATGATATTCTTGTAAAGAAGCTGGTAAAATGTGGTCTTGACTATGCTACCACTCAGTGGATTTGTAACTGGCTGACTGACTGAACCCAAAGGGTGCTCATCAATGGTTCCTCTTCATCCTGGAGAAGAGTGACTAGTGGGGTGCCACAGGGTTCTGTCTTGGGCCCGGTCTTATTCAACATCTTTATCAACGACTTGGATGATGGACTCAAGGGCATCCTGATCAAATTTGCAGATGACACCAAACTGGGAGGGGTGGCTAACACCCCAGAGGACAGGATCACACTTCAAAACGATCTTGACAGATTGGAGAACTGGGCCAAAACAAACAAGATGAATTTTAACAGGGAGAAATGTAAAGTATTGCACTTGGGCAAAAAAAAAATGAGAGGCACAAATACAAGATGGGTGACACCTGGCTTGAGAGCAGTACATGTGAAAAGGATCTAGGAGTCTTGGTTGACCACAAACTTGACATGAGCCAACAGTGTGACGCGGCAGCTAAAAAAGCCAATGCAATTCTGGGCTGCATCAATAGGAGTATAGCATCTAGATCAAGGGAAGTAATAGTGCCACTGTATTCTGCTCTGGTCAGACCTCACCTGGAGTACTGTGTCCAGTTCTGGGCGCCACAGTTCAAGAAGGACACTGACAAACTGGAACGTGTCCAGAGGAGGGCAACCAAAATGGTCAAAGGCCTGAAACAATGCCTTATGAGGAATGGCTAAGGGAGCTGGGCATGTTTAGCCTGGAGAAGAGGAGGTTAAGGGGTGATATGATAGCCATGTTCAAATATATAAAAGGATGTCACATAGAGGAGGGAGAAAGGTTGTTTTCTGCTGCTCCAGAGAAGCGGACATGGAGCAATGGATCCAAACTGCAGGAAAGAAGATTCCACCTAAACATTAGGAAGAACTTCCTGACAGTAAGAGCTGTTTGACAGTGGAATTTGCTGCCAAGGAGTGTGGTGGAGTCTCCTTCTTTGGAGGTCTTTAAGCAGAGGCTTGACAACCATATGTCAGGAGTGCTCTGATGGTGTTTCCTGCTTGGCAGGGGGTTGGACTCGATGGCCCTTGTGGTCTCTTCCAACTCTATGATTCTATGATTCTATGAAAATTATGCCAAAAACCTTAAACAAAAATTATGTGTGAAGTGTGAATCATTTGGGGGTGGATTGGAGGACCTCGACATGCAAATGTGCCACAACCAGACATAGCAAAGGCCAAAATACTGCTGTTGTCTTGAGCTGTCCCATAATTATGTAATTTCTCCCCTTTGTCTCTTTAAAGAGGAAATGAATTTCAGTATCAGCATCAAATATTTGCTATTCCTATTTTGCATCCGATGATATTTGATCTATGTGACTCAGAGGCTCAATTTTGATCGCGGCACAGAACCAGGTTCATGGGGAAATGGTTCTCTGCGGTTGTGCCCTAGGTAATTACATGGCCCCATGTGTTATTCCTTCCTCATGCATCATTCAAAATATTTTTTTTTCCAAATGTCTATTTAAAATTAGTCGCAGGTATGCCTATAAAAAGGGCTCCATAAATTTTAGGCATTCCTTAGAAATGTCCTCATTCATAAGCAATAAGGAATTGGCAGCCAGAATTCAGTCTAAGATGAAACGTTTGCATTGACAGAACTTGGAGGAAACTGCTGCCTCTACCCCCCTCCCAAAGCCAGCAGGTAATTTGGCTCAAAAGACTGCCAAATGACTAAAAGCCCATCATTCCAAAGCCTAACATGCTTTAATTATTATTGCTTTATATATCCAGCCATTAATCTCCTGGATAATCATTAAAAGTATGTGGTGTTGCACTGCATTATGCAAGGTTACATAAAAGGGAAAATTTTCCATAAGAAAGGGGCCTTTGTAATGTTTCTGCTGCTAAATGTGATTAAAGGGTGCTGTATCCATCAGAGGAGAAAAAGAGTCAGCCATTACTCGCTGCTCCTGCAAGCTGAACAGCGAATCTGTTGATATCGACCACCTAAATTATCTTTGATGCATCTCAGGATTATTCATGTTATTTGTATGGAGAGCTATGAAGAAAACAAGCCTCTCAGCGAAGAAAAACTCCAAAGCAAACACCAGTACAAAGCACAAGAGAAAGCAATGCTAATTGGGTCGTTCTATGATAGGAGCAACAAAAGCTATTAACAAAGTGTGTGTGTGTGTGTGTGTGTGTGTGTGTGTGTGTGTGTGTGTTTTAATTTTTTTTTTGACACAGCTAATGATGTCTGATGTGTAGTCTTCAGGATAAATAGATTTCTAAAGCTGAGTTCAGGCAGCTTTGGGAGAGTATAATTGAACATCAAATGTTAAGAATTATCATAAACAAATCTAGGTAATTTCACAGACAAATGTTGAAGGGCCAAATGAATGCTTTGAGGAAATCCCCTGTTGAAACAAGGCTGCAGGAAAACCAATTGGTAAACAACTGTCAACTGAAGCTACTGTATAAGGCAGAGCTTTCCAAACTTTCTATGTTGGTGACACACTTTCTAGACATGCATTGTTTCGTGACACAGTAATTCAGTTTCACCAGTTTTACCTTTCCAGCCCCAGAAGAGCATGAGGAACTTTCACGTGACACACCTACTTCTTCTCCTTTCTTCTTTGGCGATCACTTGTAGCCGAGTAAGATTGTCTTCCATGAACACGGTCTTAACAGTGAGTCCGTAAGTGTCTGTGGAGGCCAATTCTGGATCCACACGTCCTTCCACAGTGGGGACATAGGTTTCCGGGCAGGAGTTGATCACGGTGAGGGTTTGCCAAATGTGCCTTCCTCTTAGCACATTTCTCCCTTTTGTCCAGAGTTCGAGCGTCTTCAAAACCCATGACACCTTTGGTAAAGGCTGTTCTTCAATTGGAGTGCTCACAGGCCA
Organism: Podarcis raffonei; assembly: GCF_027172205.1. Lineage (NCBI taxonomy): Eukaryota > Metazoa > Chordata > Lepidosauria > Squamata > Lacertidae > Podarcis > Podarcis raffonei. Next base: position 12,962,901 of record NC_070611.1, on the reverse strand, counting down.
GTGTTTCCCAGTTGTCGGTGTTTAAACTACATTTTAAAATATTTGTCTTGAAAGAGCCTTTAAACCTCTTTTGCTGATCACCAGCTTTCCATTTTTAAATTCACTGCAGCCAACACACAACACAGTTTGGAAAGCTCTGCTCTAAGGAATTCACACTTAAGTTTCCTTTCTTTTGGATGGGTTTTATTAACAAAACACATAATCACAGAAGGAATGAGGACACGGTCTGGCACTATATGTGATAGGACAGGAGGGGATGTCACCCCACAGCAAACCAATGTATTGGAGGGGGCTCCACCTGCAATAAAACATTTCTCTCCCATATCAGTCTCTACAGCCACAGCAGGTGCTGTAACTCTCCAACGGTTTGACTTTGCCCCTGAAGGTGCACTCTCCTATTGTCTCCTGAGACAGATGGACACCAACAAATGGCTACCTAGATGAGTCATTGGGCAGAAGATGAAATCAGGGGCAGAAACCTCAAATGAAAATTTGAAGTAAACAGAATATGTGAGTCTGGGAGATGGAAATGCTGTGATGGGACAGATGCCATGAAGGCCAGCAGACCAAATACAGCTGCATGAAAGAGCTGCTGCCTTAAGAGCTAGGGGCTGCTGTCAGAGGGAGAACTGTCTGAATATTCTCCCCAAGAGAATATTTTATCAGGTGAGAAGTGGGGTGGAATAGAGCTGGAATGAGGGGAAAGAAGTGATTTCACTTAATCTCATAGGTTAGGTGGGATTATTTGAAGGTTTATGTTGGGCCAAGCAAATTCAAGAAGATCAAACCTATCCATTCTGAAGGAAATCAGCCTGGAGTGCTCACTGGAAGGACAGATCCTGAAGCTGAGGCTCCAATACTTTGGCCACCTCATGAGAAGAGAAGACTCCCTGGAAAAGACCCTGATGTTGGGAAAGATTGAGGGCACAAGGAGAAGGGGACGACAGAGGACAAGATGGTTGGACAGTGTTCTCGAAGCTACCAGCAGGAGTTTGACCAAACTGCGGGAGGCAGTGGAAGACAGGAGTGCCTGGCGTGCTCTGGTCCAGGGGGTCACGAAGAGTCGGGCACGACTAAAAGACTAAACAACAACAACAATTGTGCCAAGATTCAAGAGTCCCCACTGCTTATAAAACAAAACAAAACTAACTAACTAACTAACTAAACTCCACTGATGTAGAACTAGACAGTCTTAAGAGACAGGAGCAGGAGTGCTAAAACTTACAGCCTTGAAATCATGGATGCAAAATAAAAGAGGACAGGCTTAAGGTGACCAAAGAGCTTGGCTGGCAAGCATGACAAAATTCAGCCCATCCTGGCAAATAGCAGACAAACAGATTATGATGCCTTATATGGAAAAGGGGATTTCTAGGAGCTTGAGTAGTTTGCAAAGGTCTCAAAGATCAATACTGTCAGATTTTTATATACTCTGTGGTTGCTTAGATGTTTCAGTCATCCTGAGGGCCCAGAGCTGGATCAAAACCTTAAGAGATCCTAAACACTTAAATAATAATACATTTTTATTTATATCCCAACCTCCCTGGCCAAGAATGGGCTCAGGGCGGCTAACACCAAATATAAATACAGTAAAAACATTCAAAACAAAACAAACAAAAAACCCAAACGAACAGTTGATTAAAATATAAATTAGAATGCAGCTTAAAATGCAGCCTCGTTTTAGTAGTAGCCTATAAATCAAAGCCATAAGGGAAAAAAACATCAAATATTCACCAGGGCCAACTATCCCTGCTGGTCCTACATGGGCCAGCAAAAAGAGCCGAGGGAAAATTTATATACAAAATCCCATATAAGGGGTTCCATCAAATGAATGAATGAATGAATGAATGAATGCGGGGGGTTAGACTGACTCCAGCCCAAAGGCCAGGCGGAACAGCTCCGTCTTGCAGGCCCTGCCAAAAGATGTCAAATCCCGCAGGGCCCTAGTCTCTTGTGACAGAGTGTTCCACCAGGCCGGGGCCAGAGCTGAAAAGGCCCTGGCCCTGGTCGAGGCCAATCTTACCTCCTTAGGGCTCAAGACTTCCAAAGTGTTGTTATTTATGGACCTTAAGGTCCTCCGCGGGGCATACCAAGAGAGGCAGTCCCATAGGTATGAGGGTCCTAGGCCGCATTGGGCTTTAAAGGTCAAAAGCAGCACCTTATACCTGACCCTGTACTCCACCAGGAGCCAGTGCAGCTGGTAAAGCACTGGATGAATGTGATCCCGCGGCAAGGAGTCTCGCTTTCATTGCCCCCGTATTCAAAATATAAACAACAAAAAACAGTAAAACAAAATTTTGTTTTTCAAAATGAAATGAAGCCTATAGTAAGATGGAAAATAACATTTCTTTTTGTATATTTGCAGACCCTCCAAGTGTTCTTTCTGTTTTTCCATCCTTGTCATGGCTGTAGCTGTGGAACAAGACATTGCAGTCTTCTCTCTCTCTCTCTCTCTCTCTCTCTCTCTCTCTCATACACACACACACACACACACACAGGTAAGCAAGCTTCTACTAGCTTCTACAGCTATATAAACCTGTGAAGAACCCAGATTAGATTGTATTGATGTATCTCCACTGGCAGCCTATGCTTAGCAGATGGATCAGTTCTCTAATATGTGTCAGTCTCAATGACATATAATGTAGGGAACTGAAACATCTGCCATACCCCAGGTACATAGGGTTGTGCCAATGCCGCTGCCTTCACAGTGGCTGAAATAACTTTAGGAAGTTGCGCAGATGTCAGATGAGTCATTGTCAACCCATCCCTGTCACAGCGGGTCTGCGTTCAGATCCACGCTGTGCAACAGCCGGGCAGCCTATTGCTATGCCTTGCCTTCCGCGAGTGGATGTTACAGCTTCAACCCCACTGATGCCGTGCCAATAACCCTGCCACATTTTCCCAGACCCTTCTCCATCAATGAATGAGAAAGGAAACTGCATTCAAAAAATTATCAAAGCAAAGAGAAAGATTGGGTAAAGTTCCCATGATTGGATGGCAGAGTGTGCTGGTCCTGGGGGGGGGGTGTTACCGTGAGGTGTGGTCAGAGTCCGGTCCTGGGTCGAGGGTCTGGAGACTGTCCACCAAGATCAAAGCAGGGTCCAAAGCAAGAAGCCGGGCGTGGTTGGGAACTCCGGAAGAACAGGTCAGGGTGCTGGCAGGAACAGGTTTCTAACGACGTTCCTCCCACAACCTGGGACTGGGCTGACTGGCCTTTATCTTCTCTGAGGCCAGGGGCAGTCCCGCCCTCTCCTGGCCTTAAGGCGAGCACTCCTCCTGAGAGAACTTAGTTCCCTCCGCCTCTCTGCCCTGAGCCTCTGCAGCTCAGGAGAGGCTGGAGGGTTACTGGACCCAGGGGGAGGCTCACCTTCCCCTGACTGGGCTGAGAGATGCGCACCTGCAGGCAACGGGTCCTCAATCACCTCTGGAGCCAGAGTGGATACATCTGATGTCTGCTCCTGAGGATCCGGCACAGGTGCAGGACCTTCAGATTCAAACCCCCGCCCCGGCTCAGCCAGCCCTGGAGGCGGGGACTCCTGTGCAGGCTGGGACTCCTCAGGTTCAACTTCTGAATCAGATTCCCAGGCCATCACACAGAGTTTTGTTGTGCTTACCTTATTTCTGAGGTGGCAATGTCAGGAGCTCGTCCTACACTCGAGTAGGACCCTGGAAGAGACACATGCCCGACTGGCATGTTCTCTCCCTCCTGGTCGATCGTTCGGGAGCTTCAAAAGCTTTCTTCAGCCCGGACATCACAGCGACCAATGCCAACAGACATCGGCACACTTAGGGATCCGCAGAGTCTTCGCAGTTCGCGTGACAGACCTCAGCAACTCATCATTTTGGCTAATCTACTGTATTTACATATAAACACACACGGAGCACTGCAACATGGCTCCCTCTCTCTCTCTAGCATCAGACAGCAAAAAAAAAAAAAGTGAACAAAGGACAATAGTCCCACTTCACGGAACGCAGTGATACAAACATCCTGTCTCCGTCACTTCCCACTTTGTGGAGTCAAAACATACACCGTCATGTGAAAGACAACAATCCCATGACTGCAATCATGGAGTAGGAATTCTAACAGGCAGAGGGGTGTTTGAGCTTTCTTACTTCATTCTACAAATGGTCTGCACTCTGCAATCCTTCCAAGTGTCAGTCTTTGTAGAAAAACCCATGACATCCTTAGCTGGGCTTACCTATAAGCACAGGAAGGTGGGAAGCCTGCCTACTCTGTTCCTGGCAGTGGTTTGCGTGATTTTTGTATTATTTTGTATTATTAATTAATTAATCAATTAATCATGCTGTTGTTCTGCACCAGAATTACATTTTTTCCCCCAATAAAGAGGGGTTAAACTCAGTAAACTAAATAAACCTTGCACTCAGCAAATTTCTGAAGGAATTCTAATGGGTACCCCACTGTGGAATTTTTCAAAGTTTCATTTTGTGAGCAAGGCGGCTTATGAGAACAAGCCTAATAATAGTGGGGGAAGGTGAACTTGATCTTCATATAAGTATCATGACTGTCCTTTTAGACACACATTCTCAAATCTATTAAGTGGAACTGTAAGAAACCAATATTTGATGTTCTTTGGTGCTTGATTCTAGAGGCTAATTGCGTGGATGGCGTAGAATATGCTATAACACCTTGAGATGCACCGTGATGCTTGGAATTCATTCATATTGAGAAAGCATTAAACAGAATATAAGGCTATTATTTTCTGGAAGAATTCTCCCAAGCCTGTATTTTAAAAGGATTAATTATTATTTCCTCTAGCTTGCAATCTCTCAATTAGAATAACATTTAAAAAGCATATTTCTACTAGCCAATATTTATTTGTTTGTTTAATAAATGTCTGCAGCGCATTTCAGAAATGAAATCCATCCCAAGGCAGTTTGCATAACGCATCCAATACAGCAACAAAATGCAATACAATAAAATATCATTTAAAAACAGCAATCATTTCAATTCTCCATAAGTCAGCCTAAAGTGACAATGGTAGACTAAGGTTACCAAATTTTTTTCAAAGAATCTGGGGAAACTTTTTTTTAAAAAAAGAGAGAAAAAAGTTATTTTTAAAAAGTTATTTAAAAATAATAAGTAAGAAGTAATCTCTTCTGTGGTCTCCTCTGTCATGTGGCCTTCCTCTGGGCCCCGGCCTGCTCTCTTGGAGCACTAGCCATCGTGGAGTAGGCTCGGGTCGGGCCTGGGCTTGGCCACATGTCCTTGCCCTCCCGGTGCTCTCCAACCTCTCCTCCTTAGCGGTGGTGGCAGCAGCGGCACAGCAAGATCGGGGCTCCCCTCTTTTTTCTCCTTCCTCTTTCTCTCTCTTCCTTCTCCTCTCCCCTTTCTCCCTGCATCTGCTCTGGGGTTTTCCAGGCCCCAGAGCGCCACTGGGCAGTTGGCTGGGTGGCTGGGCCGTCTCGCACCCGGCTCGATTTGGGTTGGGGGGGTGTCAGAGGTTCCCCCAGTTGACGCGCCGGGTGTCCTCAATCTTCCTCAAGTCTACCTCAATCTTAAGGCAGTTGTGTGCACATGACATCATGCATACGCCATGCACCCCAAATCCAGTGGCCGGCTCCCCCAGAGCATTTGACATTCTGCGCGGTGCACACAACACACAGTTGCCCCTCCCAAACAAACTCTTGGGGGCAACCCGGTGCCTCTGCAACATGCTAAGCCAAACTGTGGCTTGCAAAGTCCACACAAAAGTGTGTGCTTCCATAGAGGAGCTGACATTCACTTTGCTCCTTCCTAGTCTTTTGCTGCCATGCTAAACTAAGCCAAGCTTTGGCTTTTTGTGTCAGTCAAACTGGGATTCCTGGTTAAACTATCTGCTCACTAAGGATGATCTGTAGGCAAGAACAAACCAAAGGAGAGAGTTTGAGAGTGTGTGGTGTAGTGGTTAAGAGCGGTAGACTCGTAATCTGGTGAACGGGGTTCGATTCCCTGCTCCTCCGCATGCAGCTGCTGGGTGACCTTGGGCCAGTCACACTTCTCTGAAGTCTCTCAGCCTCACTCACCTCACAGAGTGTTTGTTGTGGGGGAGGAAGGGAAAGGAGAATGTTAGCCGCTTTGAGACTCCTTAGGGTAGTTATAAAGTGGGATATCATATTCAAACTCTTCTTCTTGTTGTTGTACCACCCACTAAGGCAAATGCTGGTTTAGATTTGCATGGTATGTTAGCAAAAGGGACCAGTGAAGAGGAGCAAAGCATCTGTGAACTCTTTCTCCAGAAGCCCACATGTCCTCATGGTCTCACTAAGCCAAGGTTCGATTTAGCGTGGTGCATTAACCCAACCCCACAAAGGCCTGTTATCATAGTGAACCCAAAGCAGCTTAACTTCTTTGGCTTAACTACACTATGGATCGGCCCTTGAAAATCAATGGGGCAAAACTGTCTTAAATCAGCACATTTTTTCTTCATCGGTTCGTGGATTAGGGCTGTCAAGTCTACAGCTAACACATTCGCCGGCTGCCTCTTCCCACCATCAGTTAACGCCTGTTGTTTCACCTTACCAATAACTAGAGGAACCTCTTCTCAATTGGCACCCATTACTCACGCTGGAAATCCATAGTCTATTTTCCAGACTTGTTCTGCAATTCTCACCTCCTCCCCACTCAAAAAGAAGGAGCAGCTGAGTTCAGTGCTGAGGATTAGATAGAAAAACACTTCCCCGATTCCTCAGAGTGCCAGGTTGCTAGGCTTTTGTTATGGGAAGTTTCTCCCCGAATGACATACGCTTGTTTGTGGCTTTTGCAGGCTTCCTTATCTCATCTCTCTCAGCTTCATTGTATATTCAGTTGGATCGTTCAGGTATGACAAACTATTTGCTGCTCGAGGGGTATGCGGTTTGTTCACACATTCTCTTTCAAATGCAGAGGGCCGGGCAATTTGTTAATCATACTCTGCTGTCTATATCGGCCTGTTATCAGGATGGCTCCGTAAGCCTAGCTCCCCAAACCTCCGTAGGGCTTAGACTCTGAGATTTAGGAAGCAGATGGGTGGTAGCATTTAGGAACACAGCTGTCTTATACTATTATAATATGTATACTGCTGCATTTTCAGTTTTTTAACAGATTTTCCCAGTAGCTCATATTGATGGTAATTTTTTTTTGTAATCTGTTGCTCTATGCTTAGAGATATTTTATATATTAAGTGGCGCAGAAATGGCCTGAAAGAAATAAGTCATTGGCTACCTAACTCAGTATTCATTGATGAGTAGCTTTGGGCCATATCAACAAGGCCGAGAGGGGGCTCTTGTTGTTGTTGGTGGTGCTTCTGGGTAGGAAACGGCCTTCTCCCGGCACCGGTCTGGAACGCATAGCACAGCATTCACTCCTCCGGACGTTCAAGCAAGCAGCAGAGCTTAGCAGAAGCTGAGAATGAGGATATGTAGCATCTGGGTTTAGTGATTTATTTGTTGTCGTTTAGTCGTTTAGTCGTGTCCAACTCTTCGTGACCCCCATGGACCAGAGCACGCCAGGCACTCCTGTCTTCCACTGCCTCCCACAGTTTGGTCATGAGAAGTCTTCTCTTCTCATGAGGTGGCCAAAGTATTAGAGCCTCAGCTTCAGGATCTGTCCTTCCAGTGAGCGCTCAGGGCTAATTTCCTTAAGAATGGATGTGTTTGATCTTCTTGCAGTCCATGGGACTCTCAAGAGTCTCCTCCAGCACCATAATTCAAAGGAATCAATTCTTTGGCGATCAGGCTTCTTTATGGTCCAGCTCTCACTTCCATACATCACTACTGGGAAAACCATAGCTTTTACTATACGAACCTTTGTTGGTAAGGTTATTTACAGCATCAAAATAAAGAACAGAACAATCATGGCGTGTTTCTTCTCCTCTGAGAGAGCACAACAGAACATATAACAAAGAACAAAAAAGACAGAAGTGGCGTACAGTTCCTTCCGTTCCTACACTTCCAAAGAATGGAATGTCAACTCACAGAGCATGTGATCTAGTAGTCACATTTTCTGCAGCATGAGAGAGAATGAAACTCCTAACAGTTGTCTGGGCAGCCTGGGACCTCTCTACACACTGCCCCAGAGAGGTTGGTTGGGTGGTCCTTTCCAGCAGAGGCGGACATGACATTCTCATGCCAGTCTAAGTACTGACACGGGGCTTGTGTGAAATGGACCCCATCATTTGTCACTGCCTGGGTAGTCATTTGGGGGCCCATTTGGTCCAGCCCCTAGCTGCACCACCGGGAAGGTGATCCAATGCCAAAAGGGGCTGAATGAGCCTTTCCTTCTGCAAGGAAGTAGCTAGAGTTTAAGAGGCAAAAGTCCTTCCCATAAATTGAACCGAATGCTGGGAAAAGGCCTTGGTGTAAGCATCCAGTCAGTGGTGTACCATGTGAGAGGCCATGGGTACAAAATTCTTAGAGGCATAAAATTTCAAAAGGAAAAGAAAAGAAAGTAGTAATAAAAAACAATGTGCTCTCCCCCATCACACAGAAAATCTCCCAGTGTTTGAGCATTATACGCAGTTTTTACAACATGAAGAGGCAAATAAACGGGTTGCAATGGGCGCCTAGATAGCCTTGTCCTCCTTCCCTACCTGCCTTGTCTCTATGTGTGTGACACTGATAGCTGGGTTGCATGATTTTTAAAATTACGGGTTACCTGCCTTGCCCTGAGCACTGGCAACCTGCGCTATGCCACTGGATCCAGTCCACATTAGGTGAACTACAGCTACACAATATTCATTCTGGGTTAATGCAGTAACTGTGCCTTGGGTATGGAACTGTTGTTGTTTAGTCATTTAGTCGTGTCCGACTCTGTGTGACCCCATGGACCAGAGCACGCCAGGCACTCCTGTCTTCCACTGTCTCCCGCAGTTTGGCCAGACTCATATTTGTAGCTTCAAGAACACTGTCCAACCATCTCGTCCTCTGTCGTCCCCTTCTCCTTGTGCCCTCCATCTTTCCCAACATCAGGGTCTTTTCCAGGGAGTCTTCTCTTCTCATGAGGTGGCCAAAGTATTGGAGCCTCAGCTTCAGGATCTGTCCTTCCAGTGAGCACTCAGGGCTGATTTCCTTAAGAATGGATGCGTTTGATCTTCTTGCAGTCCATGGGACTCTCAAGAGTCTCCTCCAGCACCATAATACAAAAGCATCAATTCTTCGGTGATCAGCCTTCTTTATGGTCCAGCTCTGGTATGGAACTCATAGTATGGAACTGCTTTATGGCAACTGGAGCAAGGGTCTAGCCACCAGACATACCTGCTCTATTGATATTTAAACTTGGTTAGTATTTTTATCTTAGTGGCTGTCATATTTTACAGGTATCATCACTATATATGCATTCCCCCCCCCCGGCTTGGATTTCCACTTCCCCAAATTATGTTGGTTTTTTGTTTGCAATCAGTGGCACAATTCTTTTGTTCCCATTCAAGGGCCATGAATTCCAGGACAGAAAATAGTGATCCGGATATATTCCTAATAGGATATTTTCCCTATGGTTTGTTCACTGCAATGTATTTATTTTACATCCAAGCAGCTCCCAGTATGTATATTTAGCAAAGTCAGAATCAAAGGAAGCTTGCAGAGCCTGCTAAAGATTTTGCCAGGGGTAACATCCTGGCTTCATCAAAGTCAGAGGCAAAACAACCACTGAGATGAGTGCAGTTGGAATCTGACTTTAGGCTATTAAACTGTTTAATCTTTCAGAAAGGGTCTGTTGTTGTCGTCCTCGCTCCCCGTTGCCCTCCCTGCTGATTGACAACTCCCCACATCTCCAATACTTTATACAGGCCCACTGATATAAATTTATCAGCTAAATCTTTAATAAGATCCTGCCTATTTTTCTTTTTTTCTTTTTTAAAAGAAACAAAGCAAAAATAGAAGCGTAGTCATATAATGAGGTTACTCGGTATCCCCCGGGAAGCACCTCTGCTGGATCATTATTCCCAGAGAACAAACAAATGTAAGTGACGATAAGACAAGTGAAAAACGAGTTTGAGGAATACACCAAAAATCTTTCAATATGTCAGAAACAGGAAAGCGGTCAGAGAGGTTGCGGGAGCGTTAGTCCACAAAGGAATCAAAGAATGGCTAAAGGAGAATGGGGAGAGAATGAGAAGAAACAAAATGAATTCTTTTCTTCTTTATTTTTAATAAAATAACAACAACAACAACAACAATAATGCGGTATAAATAATAGTCATATAAATTCAGAAAATAAAAATAACCAGTGATACATTTTTTCATAACCTCCACATCAAGTATATGAACGAATTATTTTAATTTCTTACAAGTATTTCCTTCCCTGCTTTTTAATGTTTTTTGTTGTTGAAGGTGCCAAAGATAATTATAAATACAAAGGGAAGGGAAGGGAGTGGGGAACAAGTGAGAAAAAGAAAAGAGAGAAGAATAGAAAAGAGAAGCTGAGTGAGTTATTTGCATCTGTCTTTCCAGCAGAAGATGTTGGACAGATAACCCCTGAGCTGATTTTTATTTTTTCCGCAGAGACTAGCTGAAGAACTCAGTCCCTTAAAGGTGACAAGGAGAGAATTTATGGGATTAAGTAAGACAATAAAACAACACACCAGGTCAAAATGACATCTACCCAACAGTTCTTAAATAACCCTAAGAAGTGGGTGGAGGGCCTTCTCGGTAGTGGCGCCCGCCCTGTGGAACACCCTCCCATCAGATGTCAAGGAAATAAACAACTATCTGACTTTTAGAAGACATCTGAAGGCAGTCCTGTTTAGGGAAGTTTTTAATGTTTGATGTTTTATCATGTTTTTAATATTCTGTTGGGAGCTGCCCAGAGTGGCTGGGAATAAATAGTAAATAAATTATTATTATTATTAGCCAGGTCTTTTTAAAGCTGGAACTCACTGGAACTCAGTTCTGGCACGTTCCAGGTGGACACCATTGCAATTTTAAGAGAACAAGGCAAGTTCTGGCACCTCTTTTTTATTATTTTTTAGAAAAATAGTACTGGTAATTCCTGAAGGACCTGCATTGGAACTGATGGCCAATTTTTATGCCTAGTGAAGTATTATGCATTTATTACTCTGAAAGGCAAATTTAAGGCAACTACTTTGCCTCAGATTTCCTCATTTTCCATTGCGCCATCACCTGCCAACAATGAAAAGTAAGGAAAGGTGTGTCGCTCCCCACAAGAGAGACAAAAAGGAGACAAATCTGAACTTAAGATGGCAACACTTCAGTGTGAGAACATGGTTTGCTGCTGAAAATGTGTGGTAGCATCAGGTTTCATGGACCCAAGTCCACTTCATCTGATGTCTGTAATCCTCAGTTTTCATGTATATTTGCGCCAATGAGGGGGTTGGAATGGAACACAATGCCGACGAACAACAAGAAGTACAGTCTGTGACAGTTTTGTAAAGCTCAAAATAACCCGAATGACTATTCACAGCAGTAGTTGGTGGCAATACAAATCATCACAGTTTCACTATGTTAATTAACACCAGTAGTGTGCCAGGAAACCATTTTCTCTATTCAAACCCAAACAAATAGAACCCAAACTTCTTGATTACTTCCAGTACAGCTATTTCACACTGGCACTTGGTAACTTTGAGTTTCGAAGCAGAGTGCCCTGCGGCGGGAGAGGGAGTTATCCCACTGGTTTCTGAATCACTGTGCTTCAACAATGAGACTTCAGAAGAAGGCTCCAGCGTGAAATTGCTGAACTAGAAGTTATCAGCAAATTCGATTCTATTCAATTTAGGGTTAATCATAACTGTGGGTTTCTGTCCCGCTACTGGTGTTAAATTAACCTAGCATGGCGAGAAAGACTGCACCATCGTGAGTGTCTCTCCTCTTATCTTGTATATGCTGGGCTCTGCATAGAAAAGTCCCTTGCAGTATAAAATGTTGGTCCCATTGTTTACGCTGTGTACGTGTGTGCAGATCGAAAGACACCTGTCAATTGATGGTGACACTTCACGCAACTGACAGAGGGGTATAAATCCAAATGTTTATGCCACAATAAATCTGATGTGTTTTTAAAGGAGTCATGAGAATCTCTGTTGTTTTTAACTTTGCCTTTTCCCTCTTTAGATACTCTTCCCGCAACGCAAGAGGCCCTGTGTGAATTGAAATCCTTTCCTCCTGAATTTAATTCATCTTAAGATGACAATCATGCATCTCAGTGGTATATTTGAGGGCTTGCAATAGTGATTAACAAAGGCCTGTTGCTATTCTGAAGAGCAATGAAGTATGTAATTAAACATTTCCCCTCCCATATTGGGAGCAGAGTTTTTGAAGAGAACGTTGCTTGATTGAAAAGTCAGCTGTGTTAAATGGCTGAGTTCTACTTAAGCCACAGTCACCTCTGGAAACCTGATGACACAGGCAGGGCAGTGTGAGCTTTAAAATACCCATAGGTCAAGTTCTGCAATTAGTTTTAAGTTGCCAAATAACCTCCAACATTTCTCCGATGAAAATATGGATGTCCTATTCAATAATAATAATAGTAGTAGTAGTAATAATAATATACCCCAGCCACTCTGAGTAGCTTCCAGCACATATAAATTTAGTAAAATGTCAAACATTAAAAACTTCCCCATACAGGGTAGCCTTCAGATGTCTTCTAAAAGTTGCATAGTTGTTTATCTGTTTGGCATTTGAAGGAAGGGCGTTCCACAGGGAAGGCACTACTACCAAGAAGGCCCTCTGCCTGGTTCTCTGTAACTTCACCTCTCACAGTTAGAGAACTGCCAGAAGGCCCTCAGTGCTGGACCTCAGTGTTTGGGCTGAATGATGGGGGTGGAGACCCTCCTTTAGGTTTACAGGGCCAAGACTGTTTAGGGCTTTAGGGTCAGCACCAACACTTTGAATGGTGCTCAGAAACGAACTGGGTAAGAGTTTAAGGACACACTTAAGCCAGGCAAAACTACCCAAGATGAAGCAGAGTCAACAAGGGCTGTGGCTGCAGGTGGGAGAGTGTCAAGGGCCTGGGCTTCCCCCATTTCTGATTCTGATGTGTCTGTGAAATTGATGAAGGCCTGAACAGATTGAGGAAGGGTCTGAATGGAGATTATCTTCCCCAACATACCCCCACTGTGGAGATGAGCTGAAAGTGGTGTGTAAACCAATCTATTCCAGAAAGTCAGCCACAAGGGATGAGCAAACTGGTGTCTGTTTTTAAACTTGCATGTCTGCAGTTTTGGGCAAGAAATCTGCACATGCTTGCAGTTTGGGGCAGATAGGACAGGAGGAGGGTGGAGGAGAAATAAAGTTCTGTTTTTCTTTGCCTGCTGAAGTAAAGTTCCGCTTTTTGCCTGCTTGAGTAAGCCGGTAAGAAACTGTTTGCTGCATACTATAAAAAGCAGCCTCAGAGACAAGGGGCGCTTAGCCTTTGAGAAATATTCTCACTGTAGCCCCTGTGTTAAAGCTATGGTTTTCCTAGTAGTGATGTATGGAAGTGAGAGCTGGACCATAAAGAAGGCTGATCGCTGAAGAATTGATGCTTTTGAATTATGGTGCTGGAGGAGACTCTTGAGAGTCCCATGGACTGCAAGAAGATCAAACCTATCCATTCTGAAGCAAATCAGCCCTGAGTGCTCACTGGAAGGACAGATCCTGAAGCTGAGGCTCCAATACTTTGGCCACCTCATGAGAAGAAAAGACTCCCTGGAAAAGACCCTGATGTTGGGAAAGGTGGAGGGCACAAGGAGAAGGGGACGACAGGATGAGATGGTTGGACAGTGTTCTCGAAGCTATCAGCATGAGTTTGACCAAACTGCGGGAGGCAGTGGAAGACAGAAGTGCCTGGCGTGCTCTGGTCACAAAGAGTCAGACACGACTAAATGACTAAACAACAACAACAAAAGCCCCTGTGCAGGTGGATAAATGCCGACCTTCCTCAGAAAGAACCCGTGTCTGTCTTTATTGACTGGGAATACCTGCAACAAGATGAGCACCTCTTTGCCTCCTTCTCTCCTTGGGTCTTTCCTCTCCTCCTGTTGCTCTGGCAGACTCAGGATCTTTAATGTCTCTTCCTTGAAAGGCGGCAACAGGGTGTGTGGGTTGGCTGTGTGGAGAGACAAACACCACCTCTGCTTCTCCATAATCTTCGCCAGACAGGATAAATATCAGTTTCTGCTATCTTACTCTCTTTGCAAAATCCTTTAAAAAACAACAACCCAGCTCTTCTGCTGCTGTTGTTTTTGTCACTTTCAGTTTTGTGTGAATTTCCTGGCGCCTATTTTCAGCGGCAGGAGGCGGTGGTGGGAGAGATAAACAAGCACGGGAATATCTCCATCCGCAAAGAGGCCCTTTGAAAGCAGATGCTCTCTCAAAACGCTCTATCTGCACACTCAAATAAGTTGCTGATGCTGATAATATCCCCCCTTTTATATTTAGCTGAAAGGGAATAATAGATCGCCCAGTTTACGGTTTCCTCCGTGTCTCATGCAAACCGCTTTGTTAGATTTCATAAGCTCTTTCAGCTCTAGTTACCAACACATGTATACTCATAAAATATTCATTTGGCAAAAACACATTGGGGAGAAAGCAGATTTACGCAGGTCCACCGAGAAGAGGGAAAGGAGGTATTGCAAAATACATAAACGCCACTGAGCTATACCATAAATAACAGGGGTGGGTGGGAAGGGGGGAGCGGTAGTAATGATTTTGTGCAAAGCTCTGTAAATCTTCTATTAAAATCTATGCATGTGCTTCCATTTCCTTGAGATGTAGTCTTCCAGCTGCTACAATAGTAGCCCAATCCTATAGCTGGGAACCGGGAGCGCAAGTTTGTAGTGCAAACTTCTGCGTGTCTGCTCAGATGTAAGGCCCACTGGGGGGCTTACTGTTAGATAAATTCAGCTCCGGTCGTCTGAGCTGATACGGCTCTTCTTCACTTGAGCCCAGCAGAGTAGTAAACATCCTTCCGTTTGCGGACTCTGGGTAGCAGAGGATGGTTTCGATCGATAGCTGTGATCCGTTCCTCTGCCGTCCGTCATCTTGATTCCATCCATCTGGGCCCATAACCAAAAAATGTTAGTAAATTCAGCTCCGGTCCTCCAAGCCGATACGGCTCATCTTCGCTTGAGCCCAGCAGAGTATAATATACCCAGAGTCCACAACAGAAGGATGAGACAGGTATGACTACATTGCTAAGCTATGCAGAGAACACACAAATATACATCTTGTCTCTGTGAGAAGCAGAGAACAACTCCTACAAAGAAACGACAGTACGAAGGAAACAGGAAACCAGTAAATGTCACATCCCGTCTCCCTTTCCCATGGGAATCCAACAGTATCTGGACTGTGGAATGAAAACATAGTCCTGTGACTACCAGCAGCTGCTCAGTGAGGGAAACAGAAACCAACACTTACTGCCAGGGCAGTGGGATTGCAGACTCCTTCCTGTCACCTGGAACATGTGTCCCATGTGCAAAACATCAGAACTTACATTGCCACTGAAATTTCAGAGCAAGGCTGGAGATTCGTCGCTTCTGAATTACCAGAGGAAACCCTACAATTTACACCCCAAAGATGATTCAATCTGAGCTCACCCATCACCGTGCTCGCTTTGGTGATGTGCATTTTGAAGAATCTTTGAATTAAATGCAAAGAGCTCTGATAATGTAAGTCGTATGCAAAAGGAATTGGAATAAGGGCAAGGCTGGTCAGTGTACAAAGTTCAATTGCTAGCATTACTGCTTCCCCACCCATTTAGTGCTCTTAGAATATAAACTTGATGGAGGACTCTCTTTGACTTTAATGGCTTTTAATGAGCTGTTTTATTCATCGAAAATCTTTTAAGTTACTGTATGCCGGTTCCTTCCATCTATCTTGATTGTCTTTTGCTCAGCTCACTCTCTACTGTAATCCAATAAGCAGAAAAGAGAGAGATGATTAAATTTCCTTATTTTTAAACTTACCATTGGGGCTTAATAGCTCCCTCCGCCCTTTAAATTTGTATTTTGATATTCATTTCCTAGCTACTATGAGTTACAGATTTAATACACACTGATAATGCAATTTACAGCACAAAACGAATGTTATATATAAAGGCCTATTCACAGATCACTCTGTATTTGCTTTTCACTCATGAATATTGTTAGTCTCGTTTCATGTCCTATCGGAATAAATTATCAAAGCCTAGCATATGCTGGGATTACAGGACGGCTGCTGAATTGCCACACCAGAATCACAGCTTTCATTGACTTGGAAATGCAGATGAAAACTATGGACATCCCAGGAACGGCTAAAACTAGGGTTGCCACCCGTCTTTTAAAATACGGATTTGTTCTGTTTTGTGGGCACAGAGTCCGCTGTTCCATTTGAGATGCTTTTTGTCCCATTTAAGTCATTTTTTAAAAAATAAATAAATAAATAAATAAAAAGCTTGCTTATCTTGCGCAGCCTAACTTGCTAGCACTTCGGAAGTTGAGCCCACCCTCCAAAGCTGGCTGACTGGTGCTCCAGGCTAGCCAGTGGAGCTCACCAGCCAGCAGGCTCTTCTGGGTTGGCTCTAAGACAGGCATGGCCATGTCATGCAGCAATGTGCTTGCTCACAGAGATAATCTCTTTGCATCTCTTCTCTCTTCAGAACAGATTGGAGGGCAGGTTCCCAATCCTGGTAGCCAATGAAATATGCATATGATAGTGAACATTAGAACATGATGCATTATAATGAAGGTCAGGGAAGGAATCTTCCATCATCCTGGTTCTCTCCCATGTACCTTTATTTCACTAGCCAATAATGTCTGAAAAGCTATCGTTTATCAAAGTTTTTAAGAAATATCAGCTCTGCATTTCAAGATAAGTGTGTAGCCCAACATGGCCTTAGTCGGGCACCCCCAAACTCAGCCCTCCAGATGTTTTGGGACTACAACTCCCATCATCCCTAGCTAACAGGACCAGTGGTCAGGAATGATGGGAATTGTAGTCCCAAAACATCTGGAGGGCCAGATTTGGCCATGCCTGCTCTAAGAGAACAAGTGAAATGTTTCCTGGTGCAGCAGCCTCAAAAATTTATTTATTTATTTATTTATTCATTCATTCATTCATTCATTCATTCCCTCCCATCTGGCTAGGTTTCCCCAGCCACTCTGGGCGGCTTCCAACCCAATATTAAAAACAATACAGCATCAGACATTAAAAACTTCCCTAAACAGGGCCACCTTCAGTTGTCTTTTAAAAGTAAATGCTGGGAGGGCATTCCACAGGGCAGGCGCCACTACCGAGAAGGCCCTCTGTCTGGTTCCCTGTAACCTCACTTCTCAAATCTTCAAATATTTAAAATCTAAGTCTCACTCTCTCTCTCATGGGTGTTTAAGGATTCTCTTTGCTTATTTCCACCTCTAGAATGGAGGATTTCTTACATTCAGGGTTCTGTTGTTGAAATTGCCCAGATGAAGGGCGGCATACAAATTTAATAAATAATAATAATAATAATCTGTCCATCCCTGGGCATCAAAGCATCATAACCTTCATATATTGGAGATCTCATGGGGATGAGGGGTTATGTGAACCCTCTTGAGATGTTGGAGGCAAAGCTTTGTGAGGAAGAGAAGCAGAATGTGTTGCTCTCTCTTTCCCCCTTTCTTTTTTTGGCTGGGTTTCTGGGCTCCTCACAGGGTCTCTGCCATGGGAGCATATTCACCCAGTGCTTTTCCAGCTGCACTGGCTCCCGGTGGAGTACAGGGTCAGATTTAAGGTGCTGGTTTTGACCTTTAAAGCCCTTCACGGCCTAGGACCCTCGTACCTATGGGACTGCCTCTCCCGGTAGGACCTTATGGTCCATAAACAGCAACACACTAGAAGTCCCGGGCCCTAAGGAAGTTAGATTAGCCTCAACTAGAGCCAGGGTTTCTCAACACTGGCTCCAGCCTGGTGGAACGCTCTGTCTCATGAGACCAGGGCCCTGCAGGATCTGATTTCTTTCCGCAGGGCCTGTAAGACAGAATTGTTCTGCCTGGCCTTTGGCTTGGAGTCAATTTGACTCCTTCCCCCTCTTTCTTTTTCCTTTCTCCTCCTGTGATGAGGCTGCTTTTTAATGTTTTAATGTTGTATTTTAATCTTGTTTTTAAGTTGTATTCATTCAACTTGTTTTTATTATTGCTTGTTAGCCGCCCTGAGCCCAGCCTTGGCTGGGGAGGGCGGGGTATAAATAAAAATTGTTATTGTTATTGTTATTGTTATTGTTAATTTGCCATCCTTCTGGCAGGCAGAAATTCATCAGGTGGGGAGCATTTCCTTTCAGTTTTCTAGTTGGGATGTTTGCAGTTATTGAGAGCTTCCATTTGATCATCATAATGGATTGCTTTCAAGTCATTTCTGCATCGGGCAGAAGTAATTTTAGCCTCCTAAATTCCCCCCAACCTGTTCCTTTTTTGGCCCCACCAAAGGTGACAACCTTACCTTAGCTAAAACATATACTGGTTCAGCAAAATGCTGCTTGAGTTTCCTTTTGGAGGAAAGTCAACTCAGATGGAGGGACCATGAATCCAGGGAATATTTTGACATGCCCTTGCTCATGGAGCTGCAACATCTCCTATTAGCCTTAAACTGCTTACATGTGTCGCAGGAACCAGCCCCCTCCAAAAAAATCATTCAGTTTGTACAAACTCGACACACACACACTCACACACGACATATGCTACGCTTGTGTTATAAATTCATAGAAAATCAACCATACATCGGATCTGCACCATTCCACTTTTATTTTACTCCATGAAGGAAGGACTACAAAATGGGGAAGATTTGATACAGGCCAGCCATAATCCCTTGAGCATACCAGCACATACACAGGAGCCCTGCCCAGTTGCTATGCCAACCCTGATGGTCCTAGACAGAAGACCATCAAGGTCACAAAGGACTTACATATGGGAGTGGATTCAACACGGACTGGAACGAAGGACAATGATCAGATCTTCCCTCTGGGGGCAGGAAACTGCCAACTCCCTTTTGTCCTCTGGAAATGACTCATGGGGAGGGGGAAAGGAGGAACCAGCCAGGTGACAAGATACTCAGGTTACCTCCACAACTCCTCCCTCAACCCCTCCTTTTTGTGATGTGTCAATGATGTAGTCATGATGTAGTTGTGATGTAGTTCTAGGGGTGTAGTTTGGGAGATTAGTAACGAATAAAAGTTGGGGTCTTCTTTTGTTCTGTACTTCCATTTTGCTTCATCTTGTTGTGGGTGGGAGTCCTGTCGTGACAGTATCCAATAAAGGCCAAGCCTACAGGCTGCTGTTTTGCTCCAAGTTATCCTGGTTGGTGTCTTTGTTTTTGTCCAAGGGAGCCCTCGGATTTCTCCGTTAACAGTTGTTTAATTGTAACCTGGGTGGGTATCAAGTCAGTGGGAGGGGACCATTAGATTAGGTCTAATATGCGACATGCTCTGCAAACGAAGGGCTTAGCTGTTTTGTATGATTGTGTGAGCACCGCAGGGCTGACGGATTTCTTGAAAGCGATTCCCCTTCAACAGGAGCATTTCCCTACATACGAGAAGCAGGATCCGTGCCCTCTGAAAGAAAAGCAGAAGGTAGCTAGACTGCCTGCACTATTAATAGGGCAGGAGCAAATATAATGCAGCTGGTGTAATAGAGCCATGGTAACCAATAAGAGAACCAAATAAGCAATTTATTTTTAAGCAGAGATTAGAGAGAAATGTTATCACAGCATGTCTTTGAGGGAGGGGGGGGGAAGCATTTTCAACACTGAACTTTTTAATCTTGTGAGTCAATAAGGTACTGGGGGATGAATGTGTGTTGAGTCATTTCAAATTATCGAATAATTTATAATCATAATAACACCTCTATATACCCAAGGATATTAAAGCACATTATGAGCTTTAATTAATTAGGTCTCTCTTGCAACACCTCTGTGTGGTAACTATTATTATCCCCATTTTACACATGAGTAAACAAAATAATTGCGTGTTTCGAAGAGCTGTTGGTCTTTAGCATTTCTTCTCATGCAGTGGGCAAGAATTCTATTTGCAGCATGGGGTGCAGGAGACAAAATCTAACTTAAGCAAGAGGGAGACCAAGTATACACAGTAATCATTGTTCCAGTTGTAATCTGTTGCTTACGTGGCAACGAGCATTTGTCCTGATTAGGTTGAACGGTGTTTACATGCTTTCTTGTTAATAATTTGTTCATCCCACAGTTTGCACACCACTTTTCAAACTGCAAAAAGTCTGGAGTTGTTTTCTGGTTTTGTTTTAAAGAAATTGACTTGTTGCACTAGGTGACAGAACACTTCACTTTATTTTATTTTTAAAATATTTTTTTCATATTTTTAAACATTACAAAGCTATTCAAACAAAAAAACATTAATACAAACTTGGGGTTCTCTGAAAACCCGGAATCCCCCTTCCCTGTTTTCAAAATGTGCATTTTTTTATCTTACTTCATGGGATTACATTTATCTAACTTTAATTTAATCCTTTTTTAAAAGTCTTTCAGTTTTTGCAAATTACAAGTGTTATAAAAATCCTGCTAAAGTCTTTAATTGTTTACAATGTTTTTTAATATAGACTATGTATTTTTCCCATTCTGTATTAAATTTGTTGTCCTCTTGGTGTCTGATTCTTCTAGTCATCTTTGCCATTTCAGCGTATTCCATCATCTTCATAATCCACTCTTCTTTAGTTGGTGTTTTCTCTTCCTTCCATCCCTGGGCATAAAGCATTCTTCCAGCTGTCATCCTATACATAAACAGTCTTTTCATATCCTTTGGTAATTCTTCTCCTATTATACCTATTAAACAGGCTTCTGGTGGTTTTTTTAGCAAAAGTTATCTTAAACATTTTTTTTTCAATTCATTATATATCATTTCCCAGAATGCCTATGCCTTTTTGCACGTCCACCACAAGGTGGCAGAACACTTTGATCTGCTTTAATTGCAGCTGTAGCCATGAAATAAAGAAACATGGCACAGCGATGTTTGGGTAAAACATTAGATCGCTTTTATTTAAATGTATGCAATTTTATGCAAGTTAACTGCAGTGTGACTGTATAGGAATCTAGGTGTTAACCAATCAGATGAGACAGAAGCGGCTTAGTCCTGCTGGCCACATGACCCGGAAGCTGTACGCCGGCTCCCTTGGCCAATAAAGCGAGATGAGCTCTGCAACCCCAGAGTTGGCCACGAGTGGACCTAATGGTCAGGGGTCCCTTTACTTTTACCTTTACCATCTGGTTGGGTTTCCCCAGCCACTCTGGGCGACTTCCAACAAAGATTAAAAATACATTAAAATCTCACACATTAAAAACTTCCCTGAACAGATGTAAGAGGAGGTAGTTCAAATCTCACCCACGTCTTCCTCCAGTGAGTCCAGTGGTCCACAACCTTGGGTCCCCAGATGTTTTGGGCCTACAACTCCCATGATCCCTAGCTCACAGGACCAGTGGTCAGGGATAATGGGAGTTGTAGGCCAAAAACATCGGGGGACGCAAGGTTGAGAAAGGCTGCCACCTTAGGGTGGTTAGGGAGGCCTTTCTGACCCAGCTCCTTGTGGGCCCACAATACTCAGAGATGGAAGGAAGAGTCAGAATGGCAAATCAAGATGATGGACTATGCCGAAATGGCAAAATTAACTGGGAACCTCGGAAATCAAGAAGACATCAACTTTAAAAAAGAATGGGAAAAGTTTATAATTTATTTACGAGACCATTGCAAGCAGGTCAAAACATTGGCAGGATTTTAACCACACTTGTAAAGTAATGGAAAGTATGGATAATTTATGTTATATATTGAAAGAAAATTACCTCAAAATACAACATAGATGGTATTTAACACCTGAAAGAATAGCAAAAATGAATACAAATTGTAGCGATGTCTGCTGGCGATGCAACACTGGAAAAGGTACTATGATGCATATATGGTGGAATTGTTTAAACATCAAAGAATTTTGGGAAACAATATATAACGAAATGAAAAAAAATGTTCAGATATTCATTTAGGAAAACACCAGAAGGTTTTCTATTGGGAATAGTACCAGGAAGTCTAAAGGAAGAAGACAAGACATTATATTTATACGCAACAGTAGCCGCAAGGCTACTGATTGCGAAAAACTGGAAAAGTGGTATTATACCGACAAAAATAGAGTGGCTTGCCAAATTATTGGAGTATTACAATATATCCAAAACAATAGGAGAAATCAAAAGGATCTCAAAAGAGAAGATAGACAAGGAGTGGAAGGCGTTTAAAGGATACTTGCAAAACCATATTGAAAAATCAGAACTCCTATTAGAATAAACAAGTTCCGTTTTAAATACTGAAATGCTATATAAGATGGATAACAATGTGTAATAGGAAAAGAAGCATGAAATAAGGTTAAAGGTGTGTGAAAGAAATTAATAGAAGTGGAAAGAAATTGCAATTGAGTAGATTGGAAGTCTAACACAAAGGTCGGGTACGGGGTGGTGGATGGTGAAGGGAAAAGGAAAAAAGAAAGAGAAGAAAGTATGGATAATTCAGAATGATTTTTTTTTTTATAAATACTGATATGCAGTTGCAAATATTATCATTAGGACGCGTGGAAGGGATGGGGGGAAGTCAGGAGATTCTGAGTAATCTCGATATTTGGATTTTGAATTGTTGTTTGTTGAACGTTTATATTTTTTTAAGATTAAATAATTAAAGAAAACAAAACCTAAAAGTACCTGTTCTATAAATGTACACTCTGCTCTGGACTGTAGAGTCTGAATCCCCACAACAAAACCTTTTGGTCCCTTCCTGGACTTTGGTTCTCTCATGAGCCTCTTTCTTTGTTGTTGTTGTTTAGTCATTTAGTCGTGTCCAACTCTTTGTGACCCCATGCACCAGAGCACGCCAGGCACTCCTGTCCTCCACTGCCTCCCGCAGTTTGGTCAAACTCATGCTGGTAGCTTCGAGAACACTATCCAACCATCTCGTCCTTTGTCGTCCCCTTCTCCTTGTGCCCTCCATCTTTCCCAACATCAGGGTCTTTTCCAGGGAGTCTTCTCTTCTCATGAGGTGGCCAAAGTATTGGAGCCTCAGCTTCAGGATCTGTCCTTCCAGTGACCACTCAGGGCTGATTTCCTTCAGAATGGAGAGGTTTGATCTTCTTGCAGTCCATGGGACTCTCAAGAGTCTCCTCCAGCACCATAATTCAAAAGCATCAATTCTTCGGCGATTAGCCTTCTTTATGGTCCAGCTCTCACTTCCATACATCACTGCTGGGAAAACCATAGCTTTAACTATACGGACCTTTGTTGGCAAGGTGATGTCTCTACTTTTTAAGATGCTGTCTAGATTTGTCATTGCTTTTCTCCCAAGAAGCAGGCGTCTTTTAATTTCGTGACTGCTGTCACCATCTGCAGCGATCATGGAGCCCAATCTCTCCAAAATCTCTCACTGCCTCCATTTCTTCCCCTTCTATTTGCCAGGAGGTGATGGGACCAGTGGCCATGATCTTCGTTTTTTTGATGTTGAGCTTCAGACCATATTTTGCGCTCTCCTTTTTCACCCTCAATAAAAGGTTCTTTAATTCTTTATTTTAAGCTAGTTCACAGAGAGTTTGCTTGCAAGCCTTGAGGTATGAAATGCAGCTGATAAATGACAATAAAGGATTAGCCTGAAATATTTACAGTCTGTGATGTTAACAGCCATTTTATCTATATTAATTGGCAGCGCATCTCCACACCAGATGGCCCATTGCAAGGATAGAACATTACCCCAGTAGATTTATCCAGATTGCACATTAGGGAGCTTCAGGAATGCTGCTAACTTCTTTTACTGGTTCAGATTTGGTGAAAATATTTGCCCTGCTTGAGTTCTTACTGCACAAAAGTAATTATGAGTTATAATATATGTTTTACATACATGCCTATTATCTGTTGCATGGGCAGGAGAAAAAAATGCATGAAGTTTGGTGTAGAATGCAACATAAACATAGTTTTGCAGTACAGTGGTACCTTGGTTTACGAACCGTTCCGGAAGTCCGTTCTTAAACCAAAGCGTTCTTAAACCAAGATGTGCTTTTCCATAGCAGCGGGGGACAATTTCCAAATGGAACACACTCAACAGGAAGTGAAACATGTTCTTATTCCAAGGCAAAGTTCACAAACCAAAACACCTACTTCCAGGTTTGCAGCATTTTTAATCCAAGTTTTTCATAAACTAAGCTGTTCTTAAACCAAAGTACCACTGTAATTGAGTTTTTGGTTGACTTTTCAAAGCCAATGTTAACTTCCATTTTTTAAAAATGTTTTTTAAAAAACTGGAGCCCCCAACTAGCTTTCCAAATTCAGGAGCCACATACAGGTACAGTGGTACCTCAGGTTAAGTACTTAATTTGTTCCGGAGGTCCGTTCTGAACCTGAAATTGTTCTTAACCTGAAGCACCACCTTAGCTAATGGGGCCCCCTGCTGCTGCCGTGCCGCCGGAGCACAATTTCTGTTCTCATCCTGAAGCAAAGTGCTTAACCTGAAGCACTATTCCTTGGTTAGCGGAGTCTGTAACCTGAAGCGTATGTAACCTGAAGCTTATGTAACCCGAGGTACCACTGTAGTGTGATATGTGGCTTTAGGTGGGACAGGAGGAAAGGCAGAATGTAAGGCAAGGGAAACCAGTCTTTTAGGCGAGGGCTGGATGCAGTTCATTAGAGGAAAAGCTGGATGAAGATCTTGAAAAAGTTGGGGCAAAGCATCAACTAGGCTACAATGGAGGGAACCAGTGTTAAAAAACACAGGAAGCTGCTTTATCCTGAGTCAAACCATTGGTTTATCTACCTCTGTAGTTCCCTATTGTCCCTTCTGATGGTCAGGAGTGCTTTTGAGGGTTTCAGGATGAGGAGATGCTGCTT
Source organism: Podarcis raffonei (assembly GCF_027172205.1). Lineage (NCBI taxonomy): Eukaryota > Metazoa > Chordata > Lepidosauria > Squamata > Lacertidae > Podarcis > Podarcis raffonei. The sequence continues at coordinate 12,938,127 of NC_070611.1, read as the reverse complement.
GAAAAATGCTGGAGACCTTCTGCATGCATGGCAGATGTTCGACCATTGAGCTATGACCCTTCTCTAAACAGTTGGAAAGATATATGGGATTTAGGATTGCTTGTGGGGGAGGAAGATGGCAGTGGGCTTTTCTCTGGCTCTTTCATTCAGCATTCTGTCTTGAAAAGAAAGTGCAGAGCCCCCTAAAGCAGCATGGTTATGAATGATGTGTTAGACTAAACCACTTGGTTACTGGAGCCCTGTGGGCATGCACTGGCTTCCAGAAGTCAAGGTAGCAACACAGGGGAATGCGTGAATAATTCCTAAGTCAGCACGCTGTTGGCAGAGCCAAATTTCTATTGATGTGGAACTCGGCAATCTTCAGACAGGATAAGGGATATTGACAAGCAAATGAGCGAGAGGCTCCTGCTTTTGTTTTTAATGGGCTTGTGCTGTCAAGTCCAAAGGTGGAACTTGCTCTGGGAAGATGAAAGGTCACATCTTCTACACATACGTTTCTATGCAGTCATTGCTGGGGAAGTCCAGCAAGTTGAAACACACAATGTTTATGTATTGACTGTTCATCATTTCTCATCTAAGAAGAAGAGCAGTCACGAGGGAGAAGGCTTTTTCTGTTAGAATTCCTGCTCCATGATTGCAGTCATGGGATTTTTGTCTTTCCCATAACAGTGTATGTTTTGACTCCACAGAGTGGAAAGTGAAGGAGACAGGATGTTTGTGTTACTGTGTTCCATGAAGTGGGACGATTGTCCTTTGTCCTTTTCCTTTTTGCTGTCTGATGCTAGAGAGAGGGGGAGCCATGTTGCAGTGTTCCATGTGTGTTTATATGTAAATAAAGTAGATTAGCCAAAATGCTGAGTTGCTGAGGTCTGTCACGCAAGCTGTGAAGACTCTGCGGATCCTTAAGTGTGCTGATGTCTGTTGGCATTGGTCGCTGTGATGTTCAGGCTGAAGAAAGCTTATGAAGCTCCCCAACGATCGACCAGGAGGGAGAGAACATGCCAGTCGGACATGTGTCTCTGCCAGGGTCCTACTTGAGTGTAGGACGAGCTCCTAACATTTTCATTGGTGGTACCCAGTCATAGGAGCCAACCTCTAGGGGCTGAGGTCCCTTTGGCCTCCCCAATGAAATATTTGAGGGAGCCAGGCCTCTCCCAAGTTGATGGGCATTGACATTCAAGTGGTGTGTGCGCACTGCATCATGTGATCGATTATATGGGGCGGGGCTTACCTGCCCACCTATATTTTATTCAGGTTGGCACCCCTGTGCCCAGTTATGGAACTCTCTCCATAGGAAAGTTTCTCAAGTACCTGCACTGTTTATTCTCTCAGGCATTTACAATTATTATGATATTATTTATGTTTATGCAGTGTTTTTCCTTAAAAAATGTTTAGGGATACTCTCATTTTGACTCAAGAAAACCACCATTTCATAGTTCAAATCGGGGGAAATAAATTCAGTAAATGGACAAAAGGACAGAGATTCACAAAATGTTTAGGGGTATGTGTACCCCTGCGTACCCCCAGAAAAATAGCACGGTATTTATGGCTGCTGCTGTTGTTGAAAGGGAAGCTCTCTTTTAAACATTTTGCCATCCATTATGCTGTCTGCTAAATTCATTTTGAAGTCTTATCAAATTTGGACAGTGCTTTTTCTTTAATTGTTGAGGTGGTTGTGGTTGGTATTATTGCTATTTATTAGTTGCTTTGCTCACAAAAGTGAACTGAAATGACTTATATGATAGGAGTGGCTCAGAACTTACAGGGTTAAGAGTTCTGAGTGATGACGCCTCACATTCTGAGGGCGGGCATAGAACACGGAAAGGGAGTGGTTTCTCTGTGTGCTTTCAGTCTGCGTGTTTAGCTCCATGGAGAAAGGAGCAACATGGGCGAACTCTCGCCAGGCAGGAGATTTATAGCTGTTGTGTTTTGCTAAGGAATAAAGACTTTAAAGATAAGGAGACTGCTAAGTGTCAGCCTGAGTTATTGCCACCACACGACAGAACGTTTCAAGCTTCTACTTCCGCTGTGTTTTACGCTCTGCTGAGTCAAAGGTCCCGGGGGGAAGACCAGAGTTGCGCAAGAGAAGTGTGCCGGACCCCCTGGACGAAATTGACCCCGAACATTATAGACTTAAGGTAAACATTAAAAACCATCAGATTCAATAAAATTAAATGGGTCAGCAGATGAGAAGAGCAACAGAAGTTTTAAAAAGATTGTCTTAATTCGGAGGGGGAAAGAAACCCAGCAAGGGGCCATATATTTGATTTGAATTAATTTTATAATGAATGATTTTAGAATGTTGTACTATTTTATTGTTGTTAGCCGCCCTGAGCCCGGCTTCGGCTGGGGAGGGCGGGATATAAATAAAATTTATTATTATTATTATTATTATTATTATTATTATTATTATTATTATTATATAGACAACCCTAGAGAGGTTAGTTCATAGAACCATAGAATTGTAGAGTTTGAAGGTACCCCAGTGGTCACCTAGTCCAACCCCCTTCAATGCAGGAATCTCAGATAAAGCATCCATGGCAGATGGCCACCCAACCTCTGCTTAAAAACCTCCAAGGAAGGAGAGTCCACCACCTCTTGTGCGAGTCTGTTCCACTGCCGAAAAGCTCTGACTGTCACTTAGTTTTTCCGAATGCTTAGTCGGAATCTCCTTTTTGTAACTTGAAGACAATAGTTCAAGTTGTACCTTCCAGAGCAGGAGAAAAGAAGCTCGCTCCATCTTCCATGTGACATCCCTTGAGATATTTGAAGATGGCTCTCATATCTCTTCTGAATCTCATTTTTACCAGGTTAAACATACCCAAATCCCTTCACCATTCCTCATAAGGCTTGGTTTCCAGAACTTTGATAATCTTGGTCACCCTCCTCTGCACATGTTCCTGCTTAGAATGGTAAGCAAGAAGATGAACTATTTTAAGACCTGATATTGGTCTCCATAAAGTACACAGAGCATGTTAGTTCAGGTTGCTTCCATCGCCACTGTGTAATTTCTGATTGGTACTGTGAAATAAATTACTGAAATGAAGGAACATTTTAGGAAAACTCAAGTAGAAAATCTATGCTTGCCAAGTTGTATTGGCTTCTTTGTGAATTAAATTGTGACTGAGACAATTATTTATTTTTTTGAAAATAAAAACAAGTAGATGCTCCACTTGCCTGTTTCGTTTTGTTTTAAAAAGATTGTGGTATTTATAACCAGCTCTTCATTGAACGTTTTCTATCCCAAAGAAATAAAAATAAACAGAACAAAAGTATACCAAAAAAATAAAAATAGGGTTCAGTAAACAACCAATTAAGATTTTTTCATAAGGTACACAAGCAAAACCACAATGTCAAAAATTAAAATTCCTAATTGAACCAAACACAAGATATTTAAACAGATTAAGCAACCAATGGTCTTTGCAATAGTTCCCATCCTTTTTTCCACTTATTGTAGCCTATTTCCCAACCCACCCCACTTTGTCACACACAAACAGAGGACCCCCACTCTGTGCCAACAGACTCTCACCTTGCAACTTTTGAGCAGTTTAACACATTTTATCCCCCTATTCAACCTATCCAGACTCTCACCCTGAGTGTTATTAATAATTGCCCAAAAGCATCTACAACAAGAAACTCCCACACCTTGTCCCTCAAAGCTACTGAGTGAGAATTCTGCATCACACACACATGTATTAAACATCAAACTGAATATTTTATATGAGATATATACATTTGTTCACACACGCACACACACATGCATAGACGTTGCTATTGGATGTAGTGTCATCTAGTGGCTAAAGAAATTAACTGCACCAGTTGCTGAGGTGAGGTAATCAGAGAAAGGCATGCTGGGAGCCCCCTCTTGTATTAGAAGACGCCAGTGAAGAAATTGGTGAAAACGGATAGCATTTTTATTATGCAGCTGTTATCAAGCACCATACGGCTAAAGCGGAAACGAAAGCGGTCTGTCAACGATTTTCTTCAAAACTGCCAGCGGAGAATATTGATGATGCATATACCCTAGTGGTAGGGACGCGGGTGGTGCTTTGGGTTAAACCACAGAGCCTAGGACTTTCAGATCAGAAGGTCGGCGGTTCGAATCCCCACAACGGGGTGAGCTCCCGTTGCTTGGTCCCTGCTCCTGCCAACCTAGCAATTCGAAAGCACGTCAAAGTGCAAGTAGATAAATAGGTACCACTCCGGCGGGAAGGTAAACGGCATTTCCATGCACTGCTCTGGTTCACCAGAAGCGGCTTAGTCATGCTGGCCACATGACCCGGAAGCTGTACGCCGGCTCCCTCGGCCAATAAAGCAAAATGAGCGTCGCAACCCCAGAGTCGGTCACGACTGGACCTAATGGTCAGGGGTCCCTTTACCCTTTACCTTACTATACCCTAGTGGCGCAAAAAAGGTTTGATATTCCGCAGGACAGGTTGCTGAAATATCTATAACAGTTATTTGGGGCCCTCAACCTTGTATTCGAAAGCAATATGTCTAAATCACAAGGATCTCCATAATGCAGAATGAGACCGACAACTCTGAAGTCAACTTGGATTTCTTCAGGTTGATGTGCTCTTGCCGGGGCACCGAGGGAGCCTGCGAACTAACTATCCATCTTAATCCACTTTAGGCTCTGAGGAATACACATCCTATCGTCAGTTATGCTTGAAAAGTTCCCTCTGATTTCAATGGGACTTATTCATGAGTAACTAGCAACAGGATTGCAAGCTGAGTAATTGGATAACTAAATTGGATCAGGCGCTGTTACACTCTGGTATCGGATATTGCTCCCCTACATTGTTAATAACCATGGCATTCTGTTCCCATCCCACTCGGATCGCAATCTTTTCAACAGATTTAGCCATTTTAGCATTTGATAAAGTACGAAAATTGCAAAGATGATGCTAAAACAAAGGAAAGCTGGCAATTTTTTTGTGCTGTGTCTTGGCTGCCCACTGTGGCCAGGTGTTTGCAGAAAGGAGAACGCAATACAGTGGGCTGATCTAGCACATCAGCACCGTAGATGTTTTCAATTTTTTCGTATTCATTTCCTTGGCAAGATAATAGCTCATTCAATCGTGGGGCGGTCGCCCCGTGGCCACAATTTTCTCTCCTTGATCTTAGTTGGCTCTTCTACTTTTCTTTTGCCTTCTGCTGCCTCAACTTTTCGTTTGCTTTTCCGCTCAGTCTTTTCTCCTTTCTTAGATCACTGAGTTTCCAGCAAGTCAGGTGAGCTTTTCCTCTCCACCAGGAATTCAGAAATCGTGAGCTTTCAGATTCAATTGGATCATGGCTCTCATCATCTCTAATCATTGGTAATGCAGGCTGAGGTAGATGACAGTTGTAGTCCAACCCTTTAAAAGCCAGTATATCCACACTCCTGCTCTGCACCTTTCCTGTATCATTCCCTCCAAATAAAAATTAATTCAGCCACATGGTGGACCTATGGAGTTTATAACAGGAGTGAAGAATCACTAACTTTTATGAAAGGATGGATGGGTGTGATGGGTAGTCAGGAGTGGAAAAAAAAAATTTTGGCTCCATGGCCCACATCCTTATTAGGATTGGTACTGCAGTCCAAATTTGATAGGTCTTTCACCTGTCAATCACATTGTGTCACATGATTGACAGGTGGGTTGATTGCATGGCGTTTCTGGTCAGTTGGGAGTTGACTGTCAGGTGGAGGTTAACTATCAATGAATGGAGGCTGAGTTTAGACGTGTTGCAAGAGAAGGACCTTGAGGAGGGAAGTTGTGACCAGAGAGAAAAGCTGAACAGAATAGCTAACTCCCATTTATCCAGTATGTTGTTAATAAAAGGTAAAGGAACCCCTGACCATTAGGTCCACTTGCGGACGACTCTGGGGTTGCGGTGCTCATCTCGCTTTATTGGCTGAGGGAGCTGGCGTACAGCTTCTGGGTCATGTGGCCAGCATGACTAAGCCGCTTCTGGCGAACCAGAGCAGCACACGGAAACACCTTTTACCTTCCCACTGGAGCGGTACCTATTTATCTACTTGCACTTTGACGTGCCTTCGAACTGCTAGGTTGGCAGGAGCAGGGACCAAGCAACAGGAGCTCACCCCGTCGTGGGGATTCGAACCGCTGACCTTCTGATCAGCAAGTCCTAGGCTCTGTGGTTTAACCCACAGCGCCACCCGTGTCCCCTACCATGTTGTTAATACTGGTCTGGTAAAGATCGGAAGGGTGACTGGGTCGCTCTAAGAGGCTTCCCTCTCAGAGGTAGGTTAAACTTTCCAAGACATGGAGGGGTGAGGGCAGGGAAGCAGCAGGATAGAGTAGAAGGAGCAAGATTGCCTGCTCACAAAGCAAAAGTAAATACATAAACAGTTTGGTGAGCTAAAAGCAGAAGATTGGAAAGGAAATATTGAAGTCTGCTGTAGTAGCTGTTGCCTGTGAGCCACTTATAATAAACACTGGGTACACAGAGGAAAAGGAACAATAATCTAATTTGACATACAATTTATGTTCTCTCTCATGGCTATAATGTGAAATAATAACCACAAATTCAGGAATGGTTTCAAGATAAGGCAGCTTACGAGAGGCACATTGAACTAATTTAACCCCAGCCCTAATGTCTGCTCAGGTATTTAAAACCCGAAAAAAGGTCTCCTTCCCCCAATTTCAAATCATAATCACTGTTCAGTGTAGGGTTAACTCAAATTGTGTGTGTGTGTGTGTTGTCCCTGAAGTATATTAGGTATTTCAGACCGACAGGGAGGAACTAAAGCTTTCATTTAAATGAAATTTCTCCAGAGAAGATTATTAAATCTACACCTCATAAATTCTTACAGGCATAATTCAGCAGCAAGAACTATGGAATGGTTAAGGCTAGACGGGCATTTGTGATGAATTCTGAACATTTCACCTGCCTAATCTTTTTCAGAGCAAGCTCTACAGACTAAACATGAGCAGCTAGGAGAGAGAGAGCAAGGAGCTGAATGCTTTTGCCAGAGTACCAGTTATGTTAGTCTCTTTCAGCAAAACCACAAAGAGTCTTGTTGCACCTGAAATGCTGACAAATTTATTATGTCAGAAGCTTTGGTGGACTACAGTGCAGTGATAAATGTGTTGCTCTTTAAGGTGCCACACTAATTTCAGGTGATGTTGTTGTTTTTTAAAAAAAGTTTCATTAGAAGAATGTTGTGCCTCACCTTTCTCTGTAGGGGATAAAAGTTTAGCTATAGTGATGAGAAAGAATCTTGTAGCTTGTTTTTCTGTTTCTTCTTTTTTGTTTGTTTGTTTGTTTCTTCTCTTTGTTTCCTGTAGTTTAGTTTGCTTCTTTTATTGTACTGTGAAAACTTCAACAATTTCCCCCCCATTTTTTTCCCCAAAAAAGGAAAAAATGTTGTCCCACCTCTGTGGTGTAGTGGTTAAGAGCGGTAGATTTGTAATCTTGTGAACCAGGTTCGTGTCTCCACTCCTCCACATGCAGCTGCTGGGTGACCTTGGGCTAGTCACACTTCTCTGAAGTCTCTCAGCCCCACTCACCTCACAGAGTGTTTGTTGTGGGGGAGGAAGGGAAAGGAGAATGTTAGCCGCTTTGAGACTCCTTCAGGTAGTGATAAAGCGGGATATCAAATCCAAACTCCTCCTCCTTCTCCTCCTCCTCCTCTTCTTCTTCTTCTCCCTTTTATATATTAAAAGTTGCCTTGAGGGGGCATGGTTCTAAAAGGCAGCCCAGAAATCTCTAAAATGAGGAAGTAATAGAGCATTCCTAACAGAGATGGGGAAGGTGTAGATCTTTTGATGCATCCAAGGTATTACTGCTGATTTCCGCTGGTGAAGAAGAAAGTAGGAATGTTTCACCTCCTTTCCTTTGCTGTGCCAGGTCCAGTTTGGCACAGGAGAAGGGTTTGAAGTTAAGGTCTCTTGAAAAGGGGCAGACTTTGGTCTTTCAAAAGATCTGGGCAGGACAGTTGTGGCAGGAAATCTGCATTAACCTGACTGGATAAACACACCAAAAATATGAGTGGTGGGTATGTGAAGTCTGCAGTGAGTTTGCTCAAACACAGATTAGGTACCTGGACAGAGGTTGCATTGCTGAGTTAGGCTTAATCCACAAGTGCTGGAGGAGACTCTTGAGAGTCCCATGGACTGCAAGAAGATCAAAGCTATCCATTCTGAAGGAAATCAGCCCTGAGTGCTCACTAGAAGGACAGATCCTGAAGCTGAGGCTCCAATACTTTGGCCACCTCATGAGAAGAGAAGACTCCCTGGAAAAGACCCTGATGTTGGGAAAGATGGAGGGCACAAGGAGGGGGACGACAGAGGACGAGATGGTTGGACAGTGTTCTCGAAGCTACCAACATGAGTTTGACCAAACTGCGGGAGGCAGGGGAATACAGGGGTGCCTGGCGTGCTCTGGTCCAGGGGGTCACGAAGAGTCAGACACGACTAAACGACTAAACAACAAGACTTGCTGGGTTCAGCCTTGGCTGAGTTTTTCTTTTTCTTTTTCTTTTTGGATCCCTGTTAAATGGGATTTACTCTTATGGAAGAACGAGGAAATCCCAACGAAAGAACAACGGCAAGAAAAACTGATGAGCTATGGGGAGTTGGCAAAGTTAACATACAAATTACATGAGAAGGACAACCGTGATTTCAGGGAAGAATGGGAACTTTTTACAAACTATTTAAAAAGACAACAAAAGGATTTGGACTCCTTGGCAGGTTTTGAATAAACCTCCACAAATTTATTAGCAGTATATAGGATAGATAAGGTAATGATATGTACAAATTTATAATATGGAGAGAATAACAAGTATAAACAAATCAGAGAGGCGAACTGAGGGAAGTCTCTGGAGGGTGGGAGAGGGAGGGAGTGGAAAAAGGGGGAAATGTAATTGGCTATATTGATTTATAATTTGATTTGTTAAATTTGTTCAATAATATTTTTTTTAAAGGGATTTAGTCTTAAGCAAGTTTGCATAGGACTGCAACCTTAATGTTTCAGTGTTGACCTGGAGTAAACATAAATAAATAAATAAATAAATTATTTGGTTGCCCTTAAAAAGAATTGTAAAATGGCAAGACATTGCATAGAAAAATGAGGAGAGAACTTTTCATTCAGAGAAGCTCCACGCCGCCACACACAAACCACCTGCAGAACCCAACAAAGAAAATCTTCCATTTGTATGAGATTCTAAGGGTTCATTTTCTGAACTTTTGATTTGAGAAAGGCAACATTCGGAAAGGTCGAGAGGTGAATTTAAGGTGACAGAGGAGGTTACGCAGAGCGGAAGGTGGTGAAGAGAATGAAAAGGCAGTTGAGAATATTGTGAGAGGCAGACAGGAAAGCAATATAAGCAGGCAAGAGGAAGTAGTAAGTGGAGAGGGAAAAGGACTGAGGGACCACGACAAGGCAGGAGTAGATAAGACAACAGGCAGGTAGTTGGCAGTAGAAACAATGGTTAAGAAGGTGAGGTGAGAGAGAATGTGGTAGCAGAGAAAGGATTAGAAAAGTGCCAGAAGGTGGGAAATGATATATAATGAACTTTTTAAAATGTTGAAATATACATTGGGGGGGGGGACACACCTAGAAGTCTTCCTATTAGGAATTATAGGTAGAGGAATACACAGGCAGGATAAAACATTGTTTTTATAAGCTACAACTGCAGCGAGAATATTACTAGCCCAGCAATGGAAGCAGGAAGAGATACCATCGGAAGAAGAGTGGCAGATGAAATTAATGGACTATGCCGAATTGGCGGAATTGACTGGGGAAATTCGGAACCAGCAGGACCAGAATTTCTTGAAGGACTGGAACAAATTTATGTTGTACTTGAAAGACAACTGTAAACAGCTGACATCGCTAATAGGGTTACAAGAATCTTTGTAGGCTTAAATTATCATTTATTACTAAATGCAATTCACAAATTGTTTATTTAAGATCATGATCTAATGGTAATATTAATAAGAATGCATATTAGAGATAAAGTTGGAAAAGGATTAGTTGAGGAAGAAGAAAAATTGATCACCTTTCTGACAATTTAAGAACACAAAAAGTTCGGCATATATCACAAAACAAGCATTTGAGACACCCGGGTATAGGGTATATAAATTCAATAAATAATAATAATAAAATAATTATCATTTTGCACTACAGTAAGATGAGTTAAGAGATGTGTCCAAGTATGCTGTTCTTCTTGCATATGTGAAGCATGATAAGAGGAAGAAACTAAGGAAGAAATGTTATTCAGCAAAGAACTGCCAACAACTACTACAGCAAATAATAATTTCAAAACTTTGGACAGCTCCATGGTAGAAAATGATCTAAAATGGAGCAGCTATGTTGGTCTATTAGTGGATGGTGTAGTTTCTATGGCAGGAAGGTAAAACAGACTGATCCCACTCACAAAGTTGCTCCAAATGCAACCTGGATTCATTGCTTTCTCCACAGAGAAGTGCTAGCTTCCAAACATATAAATGAAGTCCTGCACCGTGCTGTTGAAAAAGTGTGAAATTTGTTAATTTCATCAAAGCCAATGCTCTTAATTCAAGATGTTTTGAAGTTCTCTGCACAGAAATGGGTTCTGAACAAAAAGCAAGCGTTGCACACAGAAATGACATGGGCGTCACAAAGAAAAAGTGCTGCCAAGCTTGTTAGAACATCTACACGAAGTTCTGGGGTTCTTGAGAAATAAAGAGTGGCTGTTATGGTTGGCATACCTTGCAGATTTTTTTCAGTTGCTCAAATGAATTAAATACTTCAGTGCAGGTAAGAAGTGTCTCCCCCTCTTTTTTTTACTAGGTAAAAAATATATGCTGAAACTCAAGTTGAGATGCTTAGCTGAAAATTTTATAGTTTGCACAATTTCTTGAGGAAGTTCAAACGGCAAATTTTGCTTACCGGAATTTTTGCTCTATAAGACACACTTTTTCCCTCCTAAAAAGTAAGGGGAAATGTGTGTGCGTCTTATGGAGCGAATGCAGGCTGCGCAGCTATCCCAGAAGCCAGAACAGCAAGAGGGATTGCTGCTTTCACTGCGCAGCGATCCCTCTTGCTGTTCTGGCTTCTGAGATTCAGAATATTTTTTTTCTTGTTTTCCTCCTCCCAAAACTAGGTGCATCTTGTGGTGTGGTGCGTCTTATAGAGCGAAAAATACAGTATGTCAAAAGAGACATTATGCAACAAGTGGAACAGTTACTTGAACGATTCAGTGCCTATTTCCTCAAAGATCTATGTGAGGATAACAGGAGCCAGGTTCTGCCCTACTTTGGGGGACCCCGTCACATGTGTGTGACATCACCCTAAATAGCAACAGCCTGAAAGCACCCTTATTTCCAAATGTCTTCAAGATCAGGCTACATATCTCATTGATTTCAGTGAGGCTTAGCCAGCCCACATGTTCAGATTTCACCCTAATGTCGCTTTGCCTTGGAAGGAAGGAAGTCACACAAAGAAGAAGGGCTAAGATTATACCATCTCTGGATATGGAATTTGCATATAAAAGTCACATTATTCCTTTAACCTATACATGGAGCTGATTCAGTGAATGGGGTGCTTGGTGGCCAGGAAACCATGGCAACAGAATTAAGTTAGCCATCATGTTAAAGGATGATGCGGAAAAGGAGAATGAGAGAGTGCAATCTTCCTAATTCAGTTTCCAACAACTGTGTTGGTTGTACAAACCTATGAAGTGAAAAGTATTAAGGCTTCATTTTTCTCTCCATTCATATTTCTGAGCATGAGTCACTGTACAGTGGGAAAAGATCTCCCTTTTAAGAAACGTGCTTTCCCCCCTTTTTTTGCAAGTCACTTCTTTGCAGATCAGAATTGGATTTTAAAGGGTCACTCACACCATCCTGTTCTCTATTAAATCAGTCGCAGAAGACATCGCCTGTGAATAATGCCTTTTTATGCCTGGAGTCACACAGTATTTATAATTGTGTTTCAAAATTATTGCATTTTAATTTCATTAGATTTTATTTAAACCAGATTGATGCTTCAGGCAGCAGAATGACCATACAGCGGGGTTTATGTCGAACCATTTCCTGAGTTTTCCGCTGTAACTGGAGTGCCAATTGCCAAAGAGGAATAGAATAGAAAATGTCATCAGGAATGATTTGCTATTCACATTTAGTCAGAGTTTAGTTACAGAGCTTTGGGCCGAATACCAAATCACCATTTATAAGAACCTTCAGAAAAGAGCTTGAAAAGAAGAATCAGCCTTGAAGTGTTTCCTTGTAATTCCAGGAATGTCTTAATCCAATTTAAAATTAATTACCTCCAAGTCGTATATCAGGATACCTTTGGCTCTTTAAACAGTGGCATTAATCAGACTAGCCACCAGATCTCATTTTTTTTGGACACTGCTTTGAAAATATTATCTGAAACTTACAGACAACTTTCAAAGAGAGTTTCGCAGAACCTTCTTTGGGAACCAACTATTAAGGTCTGGAGCAGATACATTTGTGTAAATTCAGAACAGGAGACACAAAGCTATATTAAGCCCTGCTGGATCTGCCCAAAGGTCTACCTAGTCCACAATAGCCTAGCAAGGTGAAAATCAGTGGAACCTCGGTTTTCTAACTTAATCCATTCCAGAAGACCATTCAGCTTCCGAAAAGTTCCAAAACCAAGGATCAATGGGTGGGCTGCAAAGTCAATGGGGAAAAAAATTAAAAACGTGGCTCGGAAGCCATTCAGCTTCCAAAAATCATTAAAAAAACTGGAGCAGTTACCTCCGGGTTTTCGGTGTTCGGGAGCCAAAACATTCCAAAATGGAGGTGTTCGGGAACCGAGGTTTGACTGAATATGGTCAGCCTGCAAGTGGGTCATGAGGTCAAGAGTTCTGTCCAGTGTCAGAATTATGTACAGTGGTACCTCGGGTTAAGTACTTAATTCGTTCCGGAGGTCCGTTTTTAACCTGAAACTGTTCTTAACCTGAAGCACCACTTTAGCTAATGGGGCCTCCTGCTGCTGCCGTGCCATCCTGAAGCAAAGTTCTTAACCTGAAGCACTATTTCTGGGTTAGCGGAGTCTGTAACCTGAAGCGTATGTAACCTGAAGCGTATGTAACCTGAGGTACTACTGTATAAGCTAAACAAACTATAGCTTAGGGCCCCACTCTCTTGCCCGCCCCCCCAAAAAATTCACTTGTATTTGAGTTCAACAATTACTTTGATAAAACACATATTTTGTTGTGTACAAATGGCTTTGGATACCTATTAGGTCCATTAAATACCATATAGCACATATTCAACACAAAAAACAGTGACAGTTTGTCGTTGACAAAGGACAGCTGGACATATAAAGGGCCCCATTACCTTCAGTAGCTTAGGGCCTCATCAAACCTAAAACTGGCCCTGGTTCTGCCACATCATGTCCACCATGCCTCTGCTTCTGGAGAAAGCATCTAGCCATCATGACTAGTAGCCACTGAGAGATTGATCCCCCATGCTTTAGTTTAATTCACCCTTAAAGTCATTTGTAAGAACCTACTCTAAAGCACAGTCCAATTTCTGCAGGACCAGCTCAGTCCATTTGCTGAGATTAGTGCACTGGGAAGCTATTCTCCTTGCCAGGTTCTCGTGTTTCTAGTTTGGCATTCATTCAGCGCACTGGGGTGCTACCATCTGGACCCACCTTTAACAGGAGGAAGTGTGATCTCGGTTGTCATCCCCCATTTAGCTTTGCATGGCTACCAAGGCAAAACAACAATAACAGGAACAACAGTTGTTTCTGCATATTAATGCTACTGCAGGAATATATATATATATAATTGCTCTTTGCAACAAAGGATTACATTGTACCTTAAATCTGGCAGATGTTGCATCTTCTCTAATTGGTCATGTGTGATGTGTAAGAGCTGACTTGCAACAAGAATCTGAAATGAGCCAGAAGGCTTTGTTTGTGCAGGCTTCTAAATGAGCATCCTCATCTAAAGCAGTGAGCACAGAACGCCCAAGACTACATAAAGGAAGCCTTAGGGACAAGTTAAGGGAGGCAGGTGGCACTGTGGTCTAAACCACAGAGCCTAGGGCTTGCCGATCGGAAGGTCGGCAGTTCAAATCCCCACGATGGGGTGAACTCCTGTTGTTTGGTCCTAGCTCCTGCCCACCTAGCAGTTCAAAAGCACATCAAATAGCAAGCAGATAAATAGGTACCACTCTGATGGGAAGGTAAAGAGGTAAACAGTGTTTCCGTGTGCTGCTCTGGTTCGCCAGAAGCGACTTAGTCATGCTGGCCACATGACCCAGAAAAACTGTTTGCAGACAAACGTCTGCTCCCTCGCCAGTAAAGCCAGATGAGCGCCACAACCCCAGAGTCGTTCACGACTGGACTTAACTGTCAGGGGTACCTTTACCTTTACATTGGGACAAGTTAAACCCCATCCAGAGCTGGCCCAGTCATGAGGTAGGTGAGGACACTGCTTCAGGTGGCAGAAGCACTCCCACCCCATCAAACAGCATGCCTGTGGGTGCCCTGCCTGCCTGACACCTCTGCCATTGGCAGAGAAGGGCTGCTGCCACCCGTGCCAATTTTGGGTAAGATCTCACCCCATATTGTCATGCTCTTGGCCCAAAATTGGCAACAATGGCAGTAGCACTTCTCTGCCTGCAGTAGGTCCATGGGGCTGCGGCAAAGCAGGCAGAGGAGGCAGGAGCAGGTAGATGGTAGCAGGAGCTGCAACAGCAGGACACTTGTGAAAGAGATGAGCTGCACTGACCCCAGGAAGGAGGAAACAGCTGAAGAACTCTTTTTTTTCCAACAAGCTCTTTAGATGCAACTCTTGCTGTTTGACCGGAGCGAGAAGCTGCAGGTGCAGCACATGTTCATATGCACACGTCAACATGTAAATGGATGCGTTCAGGCGTGGGCTGTATCTTTGTCGGTGCCCAGGCACCCCCTGGAGTTGATGCCAGTTTCTACAGATCAAGCAGGTTTTCTTTATTTTTAAGTACAGGCGTACCTCGGGTTAAGTACTTAATTCCTTCCAGAGGTCTGTTCTTAACCTGAAACTGTTCTTAACCTGAAGCACCACTTTAGCTAATGGGGGCCCCCTGCTGCCGCTGCGCCGCCAGAGCACAATTTCTGTTCTCATCCTGAGGCAAAGTTCTTAACCTGAGGTAATATTTCTGGGTTAGCGGAGTCTGTAACCTGAAGCGTATGTAACCTGAAGCGTATGTAACCCGAGGTACCACTGTAGTTCAAGCAACGTAAACATTCCTCTTTTAGATAACATTTTTTTTAAAAAAAATTACAGGTTCTTAATAAGGCTAATGACATTTTCTCACATATCCCAGAAATATATTTTTGGTCTCTTCTTTTGTAAATGCTATTAATTAACTTATTATTACAGCACAAACACACATGACACTTAGAAAACAAACTACAAAAGAAAACACAAAACAAATGATAAACATATATCCATAAATCTGCATGTATCTGATAGGAGAGGCTCAGAACTTACAGGGTTAAGAGTTCTGAGTGATGACGCCTCACATTCTGAGGGCGGGCACAGAACACGGAAAGGGAGTGGTTTCTCTGTGTGCTTTCAGTCTGCGTGCTTGCTCCGTTGAGCAAGCAAGATGGGTGAACTGTCTCCAGGCAGGAGATTTATAGCTGTTGTGTTTTGCTAAGGAATAAAGACTTTAAGATAAGGACACTGCTGCGTCCAGCCTGAGTTATTACCACACGAAGAACGTTCAAGCTTCTGTTCCGCTGTGTTTTACGCTCTGCTGAGTCAAAGGTCCCAGGGGGGGAGAGCAGAGCTGCGCAAGGGAAGTGTGCCGGACCCCCCGGACGAACTTGACCCCGAACAGGTTATGGCGATCAGCAATAAAGATAAGCAACGTTCGTGCATGTGAGGAGGCTGCAGCCGGAGGCCAGCCGATGAGACGCTGGGAAAGAGAGACTGCAGGCAAAGAGGCTGAGCAGCAGCCAAAGGCCAGCTAAGGAGTAGCTGGAGCCAGCCGGGAGGAGCTGAGATCTGCCGGACAGGGAGGTACTCGTGAGTAAGCTGGGCCCCCGGGGAGAGATGGCAGACAGCCATGAATCGCGTGCAATCCCTTTTGAAGAGGCAGACGGGAAGGAGCCCTGGGTCGGTTGGCAGGCACTGAAGCGAGTGGGAGCCACACCAGAGGGGGCTAGACGCCAGCCTGAGGGACGCCCAGACGGGGCCAGATGCTGCACAGAAGCTGGGGAACGCCCAGAGAGTCAAGGAGGGGCTGTGGGACGCCCTGGAAGCCCAAAGTGGGCTGGAGCCGTGTCTAAAAGCTGCTGCGATGCCTTGACACGCCAGAGAGACAGGCAGCCGTGTGCTGGAAAGCTGCTGGAAGCTGGGAAGAGGGAAGCAGAGGCCAGCTGTTCCTCTGGAGGCTGTGCACCCAAGTTTGGGGGTGCAGGCCAGAAAGGCCATTCCAAGGGTCTTGAGAGTGCCCAGGCTGTTTGGCAGGAGCTGGAGGGGGTTTGCAGAGAAACCACAGCAGAAGCCAAAGGCCATTTTCCCAACAGCAGAAAAGCCTCAAGGAGGAGGGCTGCTGGAAAGGTTGGGGGGGCAGAGAAGACCAAAGGCCCGTTTGCAAAGTTTTCCACTAGGCGATGTTTTGTTTGTGCCTCGGCTGAACATCTGCGTCGCAGCTGCCCACACAGAGCAAAGGAGCCAAGGCAGGATGCGCCCAAGGTCGTTTCCCATGGGAACCAGCCCGGGAGAAGAGGCCAGCGTGGAAAGTCCCAGGGTCAGCGGGAAGGGGAGGAGAGCGTTTATCAACTGTCTGCTTCGATGGCGGTTTTGGACAGCAACAACACCTGCAACGAGAACTCCAAGGTCGGGGGTAGCAGGAAGTCAGTTGCTAAGGCAACAAAGAAGGACAACTCCGGAGGGGGGAGAGTGCTACGTTGGGTTGTTGACTCAGCTGCGAATGCCCATTTGGTAACAGCGCCACCTGATGGACAAATGTGGAACTGCAAGGCTGTTTCAACTGAGAAAACAGTTAGATTTGCTACTGGTTCACAGGGACGTGTAACCCATGTTTCTAACATGTTTGTCTCTTTTTTTACAGGCTGAATTGAAGGTTTATGTTCTCCCTGAGATTAAACATTGCCTGCTGTCTGTACCTTCTCTTTTACAGGAGGGATATTCTGCGAGTTTTGAAAAAAATGTTTGCACCATTTCCAGAGATGGGAAGGAGCTCGTAAGTGTTGGAAAAGATCAAAACAACCTCTTTGTTTTAGAATCACCTCTCGAGGGTGAGGGGAATGCTGGGAAAGCCACTGACCACACTCATGTGTCGTGTGCTTGCGTGTGGCACAAGAGAATGTCACATGGGTCCTGTGAGGACGTCCAGATGTTATCAGAGTGCACCAAAGGTTGCAAGGTAAAAGAATGTGGTAAACCTTTGAATTGCAAGGCTTGCAGGAAAGCCAGAAACAAGGGATTTAGTCATCCCAGGGTAGAGAGAGTAACCACAAAGCCTTTTGAGCTTGTGCATGCAGACCTTTTAGGTATGCCACAGCCAAGTCTGGGCAAGGCCAAGTGGCTGTTGGTGCTGACAGATGATTATACTAGGAACGCATGGGCTTTCACGCTGAAAGCTAAGGAGGTAGCAGCGCAACTGATCAAAGATTGGGTTGCAGAGGTGGAACAGAGGTTCTCCACCAAGGTGCAAGGTTTCCAGTTTGACCGTGGTTCTGAGGTCACTGGGTCTGCTCTAAAGGGTTTCTTTCGCCAGAGGGGGATACGTCACAAGGTGACTTCTCCTCAGGAGAGTGGCGTGGCAGAGCTGAGGAGTAAAGCTCTGGTTCGAGCATCCGAGATTCTACTGGATGACTCTGGTTTGCCTCACAGTTTTTGGGGGGAGGCGGTAAAAACGGCCAATTTCTCGATGAACAGGTGCTACAATGCAGTGGTAGGTGACACCCCATATTTCTTGCTCAACGGACAGAAGCCACAGGTGCATTTCTTCCGTTCGTTTGGTTGCAGGGCCATGGTGCCTGTACCAAAGTGGTTGCAGCAAGAGGGTGGTCCAAAGTACCAGGAAATGATCTTCTGTGGGTATGAACCCGCGACAAAAGGGTGGAGATTCGCATATCCAGAAGGTGATCAGACCAAGCTTCTGGTCAGTAAACAGGCTGAGTTCTTTGAGCAGGATGGTTGGGCAAGGCGCAAAGTGCGCTCAGACGTTCACTCAGATTGTCTGTCTGACGCTGAGGAGGAAAGAGAGCCAGAGCCTGAACCTGCTGGTGGAGGCCAGGTCCCTGAACAGAGTAGGGCGTCTCCACAGGTTGTGAAAGGAGTGTCCAAGAGTGAGCCCTCATCTCCTGTGCGCATAATGGAGAAAGCTCACAGACGTGTCAAGTCAGAGGGGGAGTCTTCTGATGAGGAAGACGCACATGCTGGCCCCAGTGGGTCAGGAGGAGCACCCCAGTTTGTGCTCAGGCGGTCATCGCGGACTACAAAGGGAATCCCACCTGAGAGGTTTCAGGTCACAAATGCGTGGGTTGGTTTCGCACAGTGCGAACCTGAGGTTCGTGAGGTTCAACAGGTGCCTAACAACGATGCCAGGAAGGGGCGGAAGGCAATGGGGAAGGTGTTGAACACTCAGAAGTCCTCTCAGAACGTGATTCGAGAGGGGGTGATAGGAGAGGCTCAGAACTTACAGGGTTAAGAGTTCTGAGTGATGACGCCTCACATTCTGAGGGCGGGCACAGAACACGGAAAGGGAGTGGTTTCTCTGTGTGCTTTCAGTCTGCGTGCTTGCTCCGTTGAGCAAGCAAGATGGGTGAACTGTCTCCAGGCAGGAGATTTATAGCTGTTGTGTTTTGCTAAGGAATAAAGACTTTAAGATAAGGACACTGCTGCGTCCAGCCTGAGTTATTACCACACGAAGAACGTTCAAGCTTCTGTTCCGCTGTGTTTTACGCTCTGCTGAGTCAAAGGTCCCAGGGGGGAAGAGCAGAGCTGCGCAAGGGAAGTGTGCCGGACCCCCCGGACGAACTTGACCCCGAACAGTATTTGCACATGGACTTCAGTTATCCAATCGTTAGTTCTTATTCTATTCTAATAGACTTCCTTCGGTTTACAAATACAACATATGGAGAAGGGTAGAAAAGACAAAATAAGAAAGAAACAGTTTATCAAGTTTAAAATCAGACCCGTGTTGAGAAGGAAGGAAGTCTATAATTTTTCTCTTTATGTTTCCTTTGTCAAAGTTTGTCTTCTGTAATGTTTACTGTAGTTCTTTGTCTACACCTGCAATGTTCACCCAAAGGCAAGAATAATTTTGTATCTAACTTGACTCTAGTGCTGACCCAATTGCTTTGCATCTATTCCTTCTGTATTAAAAATCCTTGAGAGTTATTTTTCACCAAGGCACTTTCCTTGCTGAGATGGGCCCGCCTGCTGTGAACTGTATTGTCTGTACTTTTCTTTTGTGCCAAATTGTAAAAAGAGGAGATTTGGGCTGCAACCCTACCTACACACACTTACTGGGAGTGAGTTCCATTGACCTCAGTGGGGGCTTTCATCTGAATAGATGTGTATAAGATTATGCAGTCAGTTTTATAATAAAGTATTTAAAAAGTATAATATGTTTAAAAGAGTCACAGACTCAATAGTTAACTTCAGTTAAAAAATCTATTATTTTCTAAATAAACCTATGGAGAAAAGTCCACAGGTACATGGGCTTGTTGGTTGCCTCAGCTCTAGGTCAGGGCAGTGAAGAAGCAAAACATGGAAACATGCTGCAAAATGGAGTCTGTGCTTGAAGGTGCAGGAGATACCATGCCATATCCTCCAACATTTCTCCAACGAAAATAGGGATGTCCTGTTCTATCATCATTCTAATGATCTCTGGCAAGCAATTAGACTGATAAGCAGTAACGACTTTGTCAGTTTTATGCAAGTTTATCTACAAGAAAAGACACATTCAGAGCACGGCCTCCCATGTGCTCTCAGTGGTACCTAGGTTCTCAAACGCCTTGGTTCTCAAACTCTGAAGACCTGGAAGTAAGTGTTCTGGTTTTCAAATGTTTTTCGGAAGCCGAACATTTGATGTAGCTGTTGACTATTGTTTCCAGGGCACCTTCACCAATCAGAAGCTGTGCCTTACCACTTACCTTTTTTCCTTAGGATGTCCCTATTTTCATCAGAGAAATGTTGGAGGGGATGTCCCTGTTTTCATCGAACAAATGCTGGAGGGTATAGAATAGGACATCTCCAGGGCTTTTTTCCAGCCAGAACTTGCTGGAACTAAGTTCTGGCACCTCTCAGGTGGGCACTATTGCCATTATAAAAGAGCAAGGGAGGCATTCACAGTGAGCTCCAGAACCTCCTTTTCTAGAAAAATAGCACTGGACGTACCTATTTTCAATGGAGAAGTGTTGAAATGTATGCAACAAATCTCATTGAAATGGACCGAGAGCTGTTCTCAAGTAGACAGCTAACTGGGCAGTGGGAATGTGGTCAGCACAATCTTTTTCTCTGAGTCTCCTGTTTAAATTGTTGTATTGTTTTTATGGGATTGTTTCTGCATATTTTAATTAGGGGTGTTTACATTTTAATACATTTCTATACTTGTAAACTGCTCGGAAGCCATATTGGCATGAAGCAGTATCTAAACAAATTAAACCACAGTAAGCATGGGCAATGCTTCAACCAGCTATTTCTCACAAAACCTTTTTTTTGGGGGGGGGCGTTGAGCTAGTCCCTACAACTTGAGTTCCAATTTCTATGTTTTATATTACTTCTGTCAAGTCCTGCCCTTTGGACGCTTGTCAAGGAAGTGTATTAAAGAGTGCATTTTGGAACCGAAAAGCCACCTTCTGTTTTAGTGAGTGCAAAACTGCAGTTCTAATTTAGTTGGTGTTGCGGTCTAAGTGGTAAAGAAAGCATTTAAGCAACTGACAACTGGAAAGCACAAAGACGTTTGAGGGGAGGGATTTAGAACATTCTCTAGCCAAGAAAAGAGAACTGAAGCCCATACGTCTTCATTAAGAAACTGGACCTTGTATTAAATGCAATTAAAATTTCTTTTCTAGACTCGAAAGTAAAAGCATTGTTATAAAGTGGCGCAGGCAATGGCCCCAGTAATTCCTTTGCATGTATGAAGCAGATAGTCTGGAAATGTGATGTCCTTTACAATGGGATTGTACTTTATACAGTGGTACCTCTGGTTACGAACTTAATTCGTTCCAGAGGTCAGTTCTTAACCTGAAACCGTACTTAACCTGAGGTACCACTTTAGCTAATGGGGCCTCCTGCTGCCGCCGCGCAGCCACGCAATTTCTGTTCTCATCCTGAGGTAAAGTTCTTAACCTGAGGTACTACTGTGATATATAAACATTCAAACCACTGTCAACCAATTTATATCTCTAATTCTAAGCTGCCACACTATTCTGGGAATGTTCAGGGTGGCAGGAGAGGATATATTGTTTATTAATATGCTTCCTAACTTGCGCTAGCAAGTTCCTTTACTTAGCAGAGTTACATTCCCCCCTTTTACATGCACAGCAAACAGCTGGTTGCAGGCTCGTGTGCGCCTCTCACTATTATACAATTCAGTGTGTCTCAGATTTAATTGTATGTTCCAGGTAAGTTCCCTTGAATCCCTCTTAAAAGAACAAAGACGCCACAATCTTATTCAAAGTCAATATAAGAAGTTTACTCACATCAATTCACAGTTGGATTCCTGAAGGCAGACTTAGTTGCAAATATGTACATGCGGATCTACCCCATATGGGGGAATAATCCCAGTGCTTCTGCTAGCTGAGAGCTAGCAGAGCAGTCCTAGCTGAAAGCTGGTCAAACAAAGAAGGAAGTCAAAAAGAGGGAAGTGTGCTGCGTGATTCACCCTTTTCTTACCTGGACAGGTTAGGTCACGCCCACCTTCTATCACATGCAAAAGGAAGGATGTTCCAGCCAGGAGGAACAGGAAGTTTCAACTGGCTGGACCAAACATTCCCTCGCATGTCTTCTCTAGCATTACAAGGAATGTTGTACTTGACTGCCTCTCATGGATCCCATCCCACAACTATAAGGTAGGTCATTATCTTTATCCCTTTATTTCAGATGAGGAACGGATGCAAAGAGATGAGAGCTTGGTTAAAGGCACCTTTGGACTTTGGGGGTAAAGTCTGAACCAAGGATGTCCTGGTCCATATATCCATTTGTGTTAGGCAGACTCTTATTTACGTACAGTGGCCTGACGTCAGTGGACTGGGGGGGACTTGGCTAGTCTCCTAAATGTTCCCAATAAATGAGAGTATTAAAGTGTGTACCTTTTACTCCAACTTGTTTATATGCATTCATTTTTATCTCATGATATTTATCACTCTTAAGTGACAAATACTCTGTCCGAGAGCTTTTCCCTTGGTTTATCTCCTGTTCACCCCATCATTGCATGCAAATGCATGTAAATGTGTTTTGTGCAGCCCTGCATCGGTTTCGGCTTACAGTTGGAGCTGGGGAACAGAAAAACAATAGCTAGTCCATTGGGTGAAGTAAAAACAAGTGGGTTGCTGGTATTTGGTGCTTTATGTTTAATGTGTCTCCTTGTGTTCTGAAGACAACACCACACAGGTTTTTTTCCTGTGGCAATTAAGAGTTTCAAGTCTTCAAGTGAAGTATGAGGTGACGAGAAAGACCACAATGTGCCTCTTTAGTATGGAGAGCTACTCAGTTGAAGAAATGCTTCCCTCCTTAGAGAATGTGCCTGCTTACATGAAGTTGTGTTTTGGACCTTCCATGCCACACATCATTTGGAGCCTTACCTTTTTGAAGAGAAACAAGACCTTATAGCAAAAGGTAGGCCTGTGCTGGATATATGCGTACCTACAAAACTGAAGAATTGTGATTGGCTCTTTAAGATGGAATATGGCTTCCAGCTTGCTGGTTAGAGCAACTAGCCCTAACTTTTCCCTATGATAATTTCCACCACATGCCACTGTTTATTTGCTTGTGCTTTCTCAGTCCTGTTTTGGCCAACAGTCCGCTGGATTCTAGAAGGTCCTTGCACCTTGCCTGATCTTGTCTGCTTAGTTAAAAAACAGTTGTGGCTCTTACTCTTCATTGCTGGTGGAGACGAAGATGTAATCACCTTTAATGAGAGAACAATAATGGCCTACATGAGATTCCGCTAATGAATGGAATCTCCCATATATATATATATATATATATATATATATATATATATATATATTCCTCTTTATGAATTCCCAGCTGTCTAGACCAGCCAGCTGGAAACAACAGCAGTTATATTAGTAGGACAACATGGAGCATTTCCGCAAGTTTTGCCGAGTGCTAATGATTGGAGCTATTATCGTTGTACCTGGATCATTAATCACAAAGCTGTTCAGTGTACGGACAGTGATGCTGCATGCTGCATATCTTTCACTTTAGCCAACTACAAGTTTTCTTGCCCAGTCGGATTTTGGCTCCAGCAGGGGCAGGGGGGAAGCTGAAATCAAGCAAGCAAGCAAGCAAGGTAAGGTGATGGGTCTCAAAATCTCTTGAAGGTTTCCAAGTCGCGTTTCTGACATGCAGCCAAGCAAGATACGCAGGATTGGAGCATAACTGATGGACGTACATGGAAGTAAGTTTTCCTGCCCCTTCCTTCTCTCTGCAGCCACCTTTCACCTTAAATGCATCTCTTGAGGTTGGGAAGGCACTCCTGAATAATGTGTAGGGTTGCTGAAGTAGGAGAACCCCCCAAAATTGAGTTTGGATCCTAAGAGGAGCTAAATTAAGGAAGCTCATGAAATAAACACATTGATCAGGTCCCTCCTCTTCCTCCGCCTCCTCTTCCTCACAGTCCCTTTCACATCACTGCACATTGATCAGGATGACACCCAGATTTCCAAGAGGCTCAGGTGAATGCAGGGGGAGGAAGCATAGAAAATTTTCCTTCCATGAATTTCCTTAAAACCATAATCGTATAGAAGGTAGTGCTCCCACTCATTTGTACTTGTCTTATTGTCCCTCAGATTCTATACCTTTTGTTTATCTCCAAAGAGGATATAATTCCATAATTCCAATGCAATACAGTCGGCTCCTGAACAATTGGAACCCGGAAGTGAGTGTTCCGGTTTTCAAATATTCTTTTGGAACCCAAACGTCCGAAGTGGCTTCCGTGGCTTCCGATTGGCTGCAGGAGCTTCTGAACATTCTGGAAGTTGAACGGACTTCTGGAACGGATTCCGTTTGACTTCCAAGGTACGACTGTACACTAGAAAGGAGGGAGACACCACAAAGTTTTGTAGGGAAGGTCCATAGCCCAGTGCTAGAACATCCCCTTTGTATACAGAAGTTTCCAGGTTCAATCCCCAACTTTTCCAGGTACACCCTTGTGCAAATTAATTGAAACAAAGCATGTTTTCTATGCCACATCGATCAGTCTGTCAAGCACCCACAAAAAAAGATGTTTGGGGGAATGCTTCAGTTATTATGGTGTCGGAAGCCTGCAGCCAATAGAAGGAATGATGTGCTCACCACAATATATTGAGGTTCTACGAAAGAGTTATTCCAGAGCTGGAAAAGAGGTATCCTGACGGTACTGGAATATTGCAGCAGGACCTAGCCCTCTGTCACACATAGAAAGTGGTGAAGAAATTCATGACAGAGCAGCAAATGCAGGTACTTGATCCCACTGAGAATTTGTGAGCTATATGCAAAAGTCGTCTCCATGCTGTAGACTGTACGACTGTAGAGAAGCTCATTTAGGGGCTGATTCAAGTGTGGTACAGGGATCCAAAAATTGACAGTGGCTGTTCAAAACTAGTAGACTCCATGCCAAACCGTGTTCAAATGCTGCTTAAAAATAGCGGAGGTCATATCCATTACTAATGTACGTATATGTGAGTTTTGTACATGTATATGTGAGTTTTGTACAATAAACTCCTATACTGAATTCATTGTTTGTTTCAATTAATTTGCACAAGGGTGTAGGTTTGGAAGGGAAGGCTGCCTGAAATCTTGGACAGCTGCTGTCATTCAATGTAGATTAAGGTTACCAGATTTTTTTCAATGAATCTGGGGACACTTTTCAACTTCAGTGGATTTTGTATGGGGACTGGTTTGTAAATCCAGGGACTGTCCCCAGAAAATGGGGACGTCTGGTAATCTTAATGTAGATTGAACTCATCTTGGTGGACTCTGCATAAGGCAGCTGCTTTGCAGCATAATTCAATGTGGGCTGGGCCATGCGCAATGCCCGCAAGCCTCCCCTTATGCTGTTTGAACTGCAAAGGATCAGTTGAATCGTTTTATGGATTGTAGAAATTGGATTCACCCATTTATTAGAATGTTGGCCAAATTCAATGACAAGAACAACAACTGTAGACGTTCACTGAGCAAAGGGCTGTTTGAAGCACAGCAAATCTGGTGGAAAACTTTCAGCTGCTCCACGAGAAAATTAGCATGGCTACTGCTTCAATGTGCTCATTTTCATTACTTCCGTTCTTACAAATGTTCTCACAAAATGCTTTCAGCACTTCGTTTGACATTTTAGCACTGAAAATGCTGAATCGTTACTGCCACTAACTATTTCTGGGGAAATGGCATTCCCATAACAAAGATCAAAGGTCAGACAGTTGGGTAGGAGAGGGGAACTTTATATTGCAGATCCAATTATTTTTACAGGTCAACAGCTGGTGTTTTCCAACTATACATCTTCATTAGCTGAAATTAATTTGCCATGATATTTAACACTTCCTTAACTTAGTACACACCATGTACATTATTCTTCCTTGTTGCCATTTAAATGTGGCAGTTTTTGAGGGGTTTTAACATCATTAATAGAACACGTTTTATGCAAGATGCAAGTACAATGACATCCTACCCCCAAAATAACCCCGACAACAGTGGATAATATTTAAAAAGCCATGTCAGAAAACCTGTCCATGATCATATAAGAAAATATTGCTCCAACCTTTTCTAGACATACATCATTTGAATCTTAGGATACTGTTGTAAGGAATAGTCCAAAGCTATTCTCTGTTGCTTAGGGCAGCACATTATTAAAAGAACCGAGTGAATAATTCATAATAAATAGATTCTATGATAAATTCAGAATCGTACTCTTTCACGGGTTTTTTTCTTTTTTTGCCACAGCACAAAGGCCTTCACTATGTTCATACCATTTTAACATTCATAAGAAGGTCCAAAATCATTATTAATCAGAACGTGTCATGGAATGTATGCTAAATGTAATGTGGTTCCTTGACTGCATGGTTCCTCTCTCACCACCAGCTGGTAGGGATAAAAAAAAATCCACAGCCCATGGGGCCCAGTGCAAAAAGTATGCTAGGTGGGCCTGCTACACTCTTACAGGGTATGCAAGGTAGAGAGCAGGGACATGGGTGGTGCTGTGGTCTAAACCACTGAGCCTCAGAAGGTCAGCGGTTTGAATCCCCGCAACGGGGTGAGCTCCTGTTGCTCTGTCCCAACTCCTGCCAACCTAGCAGTTCGAAAGCATGCCAGTGCAAGTAGATAAATAGGCACCACTGCGTCGGGAAGGTAAACGGTGTTTCCGTGTGCTCTGCTTTCCATCACGGTGTCCCGCTGCACCAGAAGCGGTTTAGTCATGCTGGCCACATGACCTGGAAAGCTGTCTGTGGACAAACACCGGCTCCCTTGGCCTGAAAGCGAGATGAGCGCCGCAACCCCATAGTCACCTTTGACTGGACTTAACCGTCCAGGGGTCCTTTACCTTCTGCAGGGTGGAACTGTTGGGATAAGAGCTCAGACTCTCTGTTCATCACCAGACTCCTTCCCAGGGTTTGTTCTTTAACTGATGCCTCTTTCTACTGCCTTTGTGTTCCATCAGTCTTCTGTTATAGTCTTGCCACTTTTTCTTTTTGTCCTGACTCCGATATTTGTTTCTTGTTGCATTCTGCAACATATTGAGAGCCAATGTGGTGTAAGGGTTAAGAGCGGTGGACTCGTATTCTGGTGAACCGGGTTCACTTCCCTGCTCCTCCACCTGCAGCTGCTGGGCCAGTCACACTTCTCTGAAGTCTCTTAGCCTCACTCACCTCACAGAGTGTTTGTTGTGGGGAGGAAGGGAAAGGAGGTTGTGAGCCGCTTTGAGACTCCTTAGGGTAGTGATAAAGCGGGATAGCAAATCCAAACTCTTCTTCTTATTATTATTCTCAAAGTGGAAGAGCTCCCCACTCCAAATTTATTTTCTCCTTTTACCATTTTGTGGGTGTGTGTTTTCTTCTGAAGAACTCCACCCTCTTATCTCCCCCCCCCCCGGCTCACTTTATGAATGGGAGGAAATGTTTTCCAACAATTTCCCTCCTCCCCCCACTCTCGCCTGCCATCTCCCGCCTTCCTTGGCTTTCCTCTTTCTGCTTCCTCAGCGTCCCCTTAGTGTTTCTGCTTTACAGAAAGGAGAGGGGTGTCCTCCCACTTGATTTGATTTATTGCTGGTGGTGGAAAGCCTTACACAGACACAGCAGCATTGAGGCTTCCTCCTCACAGCCTCTTTAAGACTGTTAAATCCTTGACTCTCCATGTTCCTTTCATGCTCAGAGGTATACTATGCCTAGCTCCCTTTGCCAGCAGCAAACCATCACTTCTGAGTGATACTACATCAGAGGCAGTGGTAGAAGGTTAAACTGATGACTCACACATTTCTTCTTCATCTTCTTCTTCTGGTTTTCAATTTTATACATGTCAATATTTTTTTAATCATTTCAACATTTCAAAACTTGAATTCCTTCTCCCCCTTTCTGCAGTTCCTTAAATTGATTTTTAATATTTTCTGCATTTCCAAATTAACTTAATTTACTCATTAATTTACTCAAGCCAAGTTACAGGGAACCAGGCAGAGGGCCTTCTCAGTAGTGGCACCCTCCCTGTGGAACGCCCTCCCACCAGACATCAAAGAGAACAACAACTACCAGTCTTTTAGAAGACATCTGAAGGCAGCCCTGTTTAGGGAAGCTTTTAATGTTTGATGTATTACAGTATTTTAATTTTTTTTTTGGAAGCCGCCCAGAGTGGCTGGGGAAGCCCAGCCAGATGGGCAGGGTATAAATAATAAATTATTATTATTATATCATTTATTCATCTACTTTAAATATATACTCACACATTTCTGCATCAGACCAGTAGCTCCTTCAGTGCTAAGCAGCAAGAATATAAGAATTTCTTAAAGGTGCCCACCCAGTCCAAGAATCCACATGTTGATGTTGGGTCTGCTGCCAAGTTGAACGTTGTGCAAGCTATGCTTCACAGTGTGGAGATGTTTACCTCACTAGATGTTGTTGGGTTCCAGTTCCCCCATCAGCCTCAGCCAATATGGCCAAAGGTCATGAATGTTGAAGTCCTACAACATCTGGAAGCCACAGGTTGTCCAGGTTTACCATGTTTTAAAACTGAACAGTACATCGAAAGTATTTGTTGCTGTTTCTTCTTCTTTTTGTTAGTGCTAATGTTAACCGGCTTAGTAACCTTAATTAAACTGAGCTCTTGTCAAGGCCTCTGTTTTTCTGTAGCAGCTCAGGTTTCTCAAAGTGACTTTTGTCCACCTGAGGTCAATATTATGTTCACAGAAGCATTTTTAAAGGTTAAAAGAAATCAACATGATTAGTTCTTGCCCTTCGGTTTTTATGTGACAGATTGGTATGGGGGGGGGAATACCTTCATGCAATAAGCTTGCAAGTTTGCACATCCTGAAAACCATTATAACGCTCTCACTCTTTAAAATGTCTCAATGAAGAAATAGAACTCTTTGTAAAACTTTCGACCAAATAATATTATTGGCAAAATATCCGAAGAACAGCTTGCTTCCTAGTTTGGTTGAATGGTTGAGAAAAAATGTGACAGACGGTCTTAATGAATCAGCTAGCATGTTTAAAACATTTGCGGCTTTGGAAAACACATTTCGTGGAAACTTTGTTTTTGTAACTTCGTCCCTTTATATTAATTTCTGGAAAAGAGTTAACTCTGAAGGAAATGGCCAGCCAGAAATGCTAGCTATGGTTTAATAATATAAAAGACATACCATCATCTCTATATCAGATGACCATTGCTGTTAGTTCCCATAAATTGCTTGGCACAGACATTGATATGCATACCAGAAGAAGAAGAGGAGGAGGAGGAGGAGGAGGAGGAGGAGGAGGAGTTTGGATTTGATATCCTACTTTATCAACACCCTAAGGAGTCTCAAAGCGGCTAACAATCTCCTTTCCCTTCCTCCCCCACAACAAACACTCTGTGAGGTGAGTGGGCCTGAGAGACTTCAGAGAAGTGTGACTAGCCCAAGGTCACCCAGCAGCTGCATGTGGAGGAGCGGAGACGCGAACCCAGTTCACCAGATTATGAGTCCACCACTCTTAACCACTACACCACACTGGCCCTGTCTTAATCTGTACAGCAGAAGTTCTGGATTTTAAAAAAATGAAATCACAAGTCTACACACCTAGGCTTTGTATGCACAGACAGGGACCCTGCCTTTCGTTGGATTTCCAGGTGTACAAAAGAACACAGAGCTGTATGCTCAAATTCTCTGCTCAGAACATCTACTAAATAAGTGCTGATTGGGTTCATATCCATAGACACGTCATATCACATGAAATGATTGACTACTGCTGGGATGGAGTCTCTGTCTATGCTACTGTGCTGCTTGATAGCATAGGTGCCAACTCCAAGGACTGAGTCACCTTTCTCAACCTGGGGGCGCCATATGTTGTTGGACTACAACCCCCATCATCCATAGCTAACAGGACCAGTAGTCAGGGATGATGGGAGTTGTAGTCCAGCAACATCTAGAGACCCAAGGTTGAGAAAGGGCATACTAGAGAGTTTTCACTGGTAAGCAACTTGAATGAGCCATAGAAATAGTCCAATGAAAAAAAACACGATTGAAGCGCAGTTCCAAAGAACGGATGAATTTTTCAGCCTATGCATAAAGATTTCTTTTTGTCATTGTGCCTCACCCCTATTATCGTTGAAAGCCAAGTTGAGTTATCAAGTGACTGTATGATAAGTGTTCATTTGCGACTCGGTTTATCTCTCTTTGGCTCTGATCTCTCTCGCATGTCTCGTCACAAGATTCCTTTCCGAGAGCTTTCAAATATGCACTCATCTTTGCTGTACAATATTGCAGTTGTTTCACAGTTAAGGCAACAGAAGAGCAGAAGTTAATCTGCTCAGCTGACAGTTGAGTCCGAAGCGCGGCCTCGAGTTCACGACACAGTGTTTGACTCTATTAGAGAGCTCTGATCCTCAGTCAATATGCAGCTGCAGAAATCTCATTTTCCTTCCTAGTGTTAAGAGACTGTTGCAACAGTGGCTTGGGAAGAGAGCCTTCCAAAGAGTATGAGGTTATTAGCACTATATTCTTTAATCAGCTTAACAGCTCAAGGGCGGATTCAGATTTTCTGTTTTAAAATATGCTGCTTGTTCAGCATTTCAGCTCCCTGAATTTAGGCCTGACCTGTTGCAACAGCACACGGCTGGCAGTTGAGTTCAAGCGCAGTGATGCAGCTGTAAGATCAAGGCATGAAGCTCGTTCTTACCCGATCAATAGCTGCCAGGACTTCTGTGCAGCAGACTGTCCTCATATTTTCTTTGCAGGTCGGTGAAATTCTCAAAAGGCTGTCCCTACGTGTGATTATTTTTCATGCTGATCAAAATCATACAGGTGTTTCAGCAATCAGGTATGAAAAAGATAAGGCCGATTGCATTGAGAAAGCATATTTTGTTCTGATGCTATTAGATGGAAAAGGGCATGTGAAAGCTTTGTTTTTATATTATCCCAAAAGGTAAGGAAATCTGAGTGAAAGTTGTAAAAATACATCTGTTTCATCTAATGTGAAGAAACTAAAGCATGGGTCATTAACATGGCACCCATGGGTGCCAGTGTGCCCACCAGTACCTCCTTTGGCATCCATGAAAGGTCACCTCAATAAATATCCCCTCAAAAATTTTACATTGCACAAGAGGCTGCTTGTTCTTCCTACCCAATTTTTGTTTGTATTGCTTTGGTCCCAAGTACATGCTCCCATGGCAGCCATTTTGTGTTATGGCAAACCCCTACAGCAGCCATTTTGTGACTTGTGCCCATGAAACCTCCTCAAAATTCCAAATGTGCCCATTGGCCCTCAAAGACTGGTGGCACCTGCATGAAAGAATGTGAGTATATGGTCTATGCTACATAGTCAGCAGGTGGGTTTTTTGTGTAAAGACCCCAACCCAGAGGCCATATGTTGAACTGAGCAAGGGTTGAAGGCCAGAATGAGATGAAAATGAGGAGGGCTGACCACCACTAGTGGCAGATATTGGGATTGTCCTGTCCAGAACACCAGGCCTCAGCTCTGAGACTCAGCATAATCCATTGAACCAGCAGCACTGGAGGATGACTCAGGGCCTGGCATAGTGACCATGCATGAAGAAGAAGAAGAGTTTGGATTTGATATCCCACTTTATCACCACCCAAAGGAGTCTCAAAGCGGCTAACAATCTCCTTTCCCTTCCTCCCCGACAACAAACACTCTGTGAGGTGAGTGAGGCTGAGAGACTTCAGAGAAGTGTGACTAGCCCAAGGTCACCCAGCAGCTGCATGTGGAGGAGCGTGGAAGCAAACCCGGTTCACCAGATTACGGTGTCTACCTCTCTTAACCACTACACCACACTGGCTCTCTCATGAGCCACAATCCAGCCTCGCAGATGACATACCCTCCAACGTTTCTCTCATGAAAATAGGGATGTCCTGAGGAAAAGTGGGACATTCTGAGGTCAAATCAGAAACTGGGCAGCTTCTGTAAATTTCAGGACCATCCCTGGAAAATAGAAGAAGAAGAAGAGTTTGCATTTGATATCCCACTTTATCACTACCCGAGGAAGTCTCAAAGCAGCTTACATTCTCCTTTCCCTTCCTCCCCACAACAAACACTCTGTGAGGTGAGTGGGGCTGAGAGACTTCAAAGAAGTGTGAGTAGCCCGAGGTCACCCAGCAGCTGCATGTGGAGGAGCGGAGACGCGAACCCGGTTCACCAGATTACGAGTCTACCGCTCTTAACCACTACACCATGGTACTGGCTCTTGGAGGGTCTGAGATCAGAGGGTGTGGAGTCTGTGATTAAGTGTGATGGCAGCAGCTATGTCTGTTTCACTGCATGTCTGCTTTATTCATGGAGTAACTACCTTATTCATGTACATAACAGGGTATGGGGTTAGAATTCAAAAGGGGTTGGTGAGGAAAGCTGAACCCTGTCTTCCCCTTCTCCTTTCCTGTCCATATGCACCGGTCATTTCCAGTCGGGGGGGGGCAGGGAATAGAATTCCTGTGACTGTCAGCTGTTGCTTGTCCTTCAAATACTTTGACCTTCTCCAAAAGCATAGAACTTTTGAGTGGATGCAGCTCAACACAATTTGGCTGGCTGTGAGCAATCAAGTCATGTACATGGGTGTGCGAATCAGCCCTAAGCAGAACTGAAATGAAGAGCTGAATTATCTTTCTTACGCACACCAATGGGATCTTTTCTCGGTGCCCGAAGCCAGAACAATGCAAACTGTAACTTCACATTTTCCAATGTGTCTAATAGGATGCAAAAGTGATACCAACTGCGCAAGGTGTTTAAAACAGAAACACAATTTGAGCAATTGCTATCTAATTACAAAACATGTTATGCTGCTAATTAACAAAAGAAAACAAATGCTGAAATGTATAAAATTACACCTTTTAAATTACTGCGTGAGATGAAAGCCTAGGTTACAGTGGTAGAACCGCAAGATAGCACAACTCATTCTCCCTCCCCCACCCTGATCTATAAATTGGGGTGCAAATATAGCCTTCAGTTTAGCCCTTGAGACAATGCTCCTCTCATAGGCATTCCTCATTGAATGCTTTTTCTTGGCTGGAATGCGCACATGAACTGTGATTATGACTCTTAACAGCCCGGAAGCGGTATGTCCCTGACTTGAATGCAATCTATTGTACAAAGGTAAGAGCCACGTCCATTTGCTCTTTATAGAGAGAAACGACAAGGCTGTTTTGCATCTGGCATTCCCTGTGGCCAGCAAGCCAACCACTCTCTTACATTTTATGATTACATTTACAACCCATTTTTCTTTGAGTTTTCCTATGTGCCCATAGCAAACCTAACTGCTTGGCTCATGTTGCAATCACCATTTGAGCACAGCCATGCTAACTATGCAAAGCTTTCGTATCCATTTCCCATTTGAGTGGTCATTTGATGTCCTATTTCACGGGAGTGGATGAATGTGAATGTCTAAATTAAACATCCTTGCTGCTTCATGAACTTAAAAGTGATGAACTTAAAGCACAAGCATGCAACTTGTTTGACTAAGACCAATAAACAGAAGGAATCCGATGCTACCCTTTGTATGAGTTATAACATTAATAGCCGCAGGCAAGCAACTGCAACATCAGTTCAATGACTAATGCAATGACGTTTTTGTTTTTCTAGGTTTCCTCCCCGTATGTCTCTTTGCCACAGAAGACACAGCAATGTCATGGATGTGCTCTGCATACTAAGATTTCTCACTCTCCAAATGTCAAAGTTACATATGAACCTTCCTCTAACCTTTGCTAGGAAGGCTGGCTTTCATTGCTACACTTCCTACAGTTCCAGAAAACTAACTTTCAAGGAGTTCTGTTGTGTCATTCAGGCATATTTTCCATTTATACCTAGATATACACATTGTTATGTTTAAGTTAGGGTCCATTTTTATATTTTTTTAAAAATCACTTTTGATTTTTTAAAAAATTGCAAATATAGGAGAAGCTATCTTTGACCATAGGTAGCAAGTCAAGGGTGAGGAACCCATCGTCCTTCATATATTTTTGGATTAGAATTCCCATCATCCTTGACTGTTGGTCATGCTGGCTGTGAAAGGATGAATGGATGGATGGATGGATGATGATGGTGGTGATGATTATACCCTGCCCACATGGCTAGGTTTCCCCAGCTACTCTGGGCGGCTTACAGCACATATAAAAACATCAAACATTAAAGATGGAGACCAGCAGCACCTAGAGGGCCACAGGGCCAAAGGTTCCTCAACCTTTTAACAGGTAATAAGGGAACACAGTTGACTGGTAGCTTTCCATGGAGAGAGTCAGCTCCTATTTAGCACAACGAGACTTGCTGCAAACTTGCAGAGGTTTGCACCGTACCTCTTTAAAATCAATGTTTCTCTGCAGCCACAACGGGCAAACTTCATTTAAATAAAAAAATAAGATTCTTAGAAATCCAATAGCATCATCAGATTCATAACAAAAAACACGTATGCATGTTTAGTAGTACAACGATATCCACACATATTTATGACACTTTCCTTAAATTTAGGCATTATGCTCACACTGCCTTTAGGTATCGCCCCCCTCTTACATTTGCCTGCATATTTCTTTATCTTAGCATTTCATCAAGCAACGCCTGCCAAGAAAACCATATGTTCCCATTTCTGTTAACCCGAGTGTTCCTTATGTTCCTTGTTGCTGAAATCACTCATTTGCTCTTGTAAGTTATATGAAGCAGAGACCTGGGCTCCTGTTTGCCTACTATCTTCTATGGATGGGATGCTTGGATGGAAATATTGTACTTCAGAGGCACTATTAATATTAAAAGCAGTGCCTTAAGAACCGCTGCCATTTCTAAAATTAAAATCGTATTGATATTTCCAGCACCACATGCTTAAAAAACTGAAAAGGAGCATTCTGGCAAGAATAAAAGAATGAAAATAATAATAGCAGCACTCATTACTGTATATCCCCAGTCTCAGTCGCCACTCAAATACTCACAAGGGTAAGATCATTTAACGTACTCAACCACACATTAGCAAAATAAATATAAGCCCTTACTTTGTTTTGTCCACTTAGCATGTTAAGTAGACACAGACCATTTGTGTTGTTTAACACTGCATAAATAGGAGAGAACAAGTTTTGTTCATATTTTTATTTTGAGGACCTTGATTTTTCTGTATCTGATTCCACCCACCCGCGCTGATCCATTAGAATTTCTATATTGCATTTCCCGATATCTCTTTGCTATTATTTCATATGCAGTAGTTTCTTTTTAAAAAAATTATTAACCAATTTTCACATAACAATTTATCAATCCTCTTAATCAGTTACATTATTTCCCCCCTTCCTCCCAACCCTCCCTCCCCACACACCAAAGACTTTTCTCAGCTCCCCTCCCTGATTTCTTTACATATATTGTTTTCTGCATGTTGTAAAATTGTACATATCCTTACTTTATCTAGCACATGTTCAGCTAATAAGTTTGCGAATGTTTATTCAAATCCTGCCAAAGAGTCCAATTCATTTTGTTGTCTTTTTAGTTTGTAAAAAGTTCCTATTCTTCCTTGAAGTCACAGTTGTCCTTTTCAATCAGTTTATGTGTCAATTTGGCCAGTTCTGCATAGCTCATCAATTTTTCTTGCCCCGGTCTTTCGCTGGGACTTCCTCATTCTTCCATCGTTGTGCTAACAAGACTCTTGCCTCTGTTGTAGCATACGTAAATAAGTTATTTACTTTTCTTGGCAAGTCATATCCTACAATCCCTAACATAAATGCTTCTGTTTTTTTTTATACAAATGTCAATTTAAACATTTTTTTCAATTCATTATATATCATTTCCCAATTTTTTTAAACTTCTCTACATTCCCACCACATATGATAAAAATTCCCTTCTTTTTCTTTACATTTCCAACATGTGTTTGACCCGGTTGTATACATTTTTGCTATCTGTACTGGTGTTATATATCATCTATACATCATTTTCATATAATTTTCTTTCCAAAGAGAACAGTCTGTAAATTTTAAATCTATTTTCCACAGTTTTTGCCAGTCCTCAAATTGTATATTGCAGTAGTACCTCAGGTTACATACACTTCAGGTTACAGACTCCGCTAACCCAGAAATAGTGCTTCAGGTTAAGAACTTTGCTTCAGGATGAGAACAGAAATCGTGCTCCGGCGGCGTGGCAGCAGCAGGAGGCCCCATTAGCTAAAGTGGTGCTTCAGGTTAAGAACAGTTTCAGGTTAAGAATCAGGTCCAGAACGAATTAAGTACTTAACCCGAGGTACCACTGTATGTCCTGTATCTTGTGCCCATATGCAGTCATTTCAATTTGCATTTCCCCCCACAATAGTTAGGTGATGCTAATTGTGTCAGGAGAGATCAATGAAACATGCTATATTCTTGAACTTATACTGCACAGCCAATAAAGAGATATATGTTGTTTTCATGTGTTGCATTGCTTTTCTCCCCAGCTCCATCACCGAGGTAAGGAGGTATCTCCAGGTTTTGTCCTTTAACCATTGAGAAATCAAGACAAGGTCCAGTTTCCCTTTGTAACATGAATTCTGCAAGACTTTGAAACATACCAAGTTGGTGTAGATTGGGGTGAGGAGACCATCAAGCATGGCCAATGGTCAGGGATGTCCAATGGACATTGTAGTCCAAAGCAATTGCAGGGCATCTGGTTGAAGGAGGTTGAAAATGCTTGTTTTGCTTCTGAAATGTTTACACTGAGATATAAACTTCACTCCAGACTTGAAAAATCTCAGCTTTGTTTTAACTTGGATTTAAATGGATGCCTTTTTGGTATTCCCCACAGTTCGTTATGAGTAAACAAATGGTCTAATGTAGCTCAACTGAATGTCAATGAAGCTAACTCATATATTTTTTTAACAAGAGAGAATTTGGGCTGTGTAAGAGTCCAATGACTGTGGGATTTCTGTTCCCCCACCAAGGTTTCTCGTCTTATCTCTCTCAAACCACCTTTAGAGTTTTGTCTGATTACACATTTATTTGAAGATTCTTTTGAGGGTTGCTGGTTGTGGGTTTTTTTTTTTTGTTTTTTTACATTTAATGAATAAACAGTTTGTTGAATGGTAACAAGGGAACAACCCAGGAATGTTATTGTGGGAACAAACAGAACTGGTCACCGAAAGTAATGATCAGGGAGAATGCTCTAATGAAAGTTCGGGTGGGGGGGGGGAGTCTCGTAGTGATAAGACCTAATGCATTACAATAAATTGCTGTTTCTTGCCAATAGTTCTATTCTAATTTAAAGATCCTAAGCCCTTTCAAGTGAGGAATAATTTGATCTGTATGCTATTTTCATCTTGGCGCTCTCTTTTGAAAAGAGACAAATTGTTATAAATTATATGTAGTGTTGCACTCGTTTGATTGATTGCTGAGGAAATCAAGCTATTTCACTTAGATGGTTTTTTGTGTGGATTGAACCGTACTCCCAGAAATAAGACAAACACTTCACACTGAGCCTTTCAATTCCTGTTGCTTTGTCTGGGGTCTACTGGGATTATTATTTTTTAATCATCCTGCCACCCCCATTTCTCCACAGGATACCCTCGTTTTATTTTGCAGGTCTGCCAATGAACAGAAGTAGTCGTTGAGATGCTAATAATATATATTCCAGAGTTTAATTTACCTACAGGAAAGCAGATTATCATGGGCAGATTTGATAAGCAAGCAGGTATTTAAGATTTAATAGATCTGGAACCATCTGAAATGGTTGATTATATTGGGCAATTTATTACCTCTGCCCAAGCAGAATATATATTTTAAGTAATATGTGTATTGTATTTTTTTAAAAAAATCTAGGCTATGATGTTATTGACAGAGTTGATATGCAAAAAAGGAAGGAAAGATGTGATGATCAAAAAGGAAGGATCAGGAAAAGGATAACAAGGAATGGGAACTAGACTGCCTTGAACCCATGAAAGAAAATCCACCATAACACAAGAACATTGTAAAACAAACTAAAATTGAGGTGTTGGTCCCACAAAGGTGGTAGTCCAGGGAATTAGTGGGATCCAGCAGCAATGAAACAAAGACTCTCCTCCCTGCAAGTGAGGGGAGTGGTTGTGGGCGGGAGCCGAGCACCGCCCCTAGCAGGGGGCGTTAGCCCCCTGCCTCCATCTCACCTGGCTGGCGCCCACGCCCCTCGGCAGGCATCCAACCAGGTGCCTGAGAAGGGGGCGTGTTCAGCAGCCTTTTGCTGCGGCGCCAGCCTCTGCCCGGCCTCATTCTTTGTCGTCTCGCCGCGAGTCACCCACCCTCCACTCACTTTGAGTTAGGGCTTAGGTCATTGGCCTTGCTATGGACCTTAGGTTGGTCGCCCTGGTTGTCTAGGGGGCCTGGTAGGAGTTTTTCCATTTGGCATTAGGCTTTTTGGTTTTTTCGCCTACCTCGTAGCAATCGTCACAACTTTTGTGGTATTGGTGGGTAGGTTAGGCATTGGAATAATGTGTTGTGGTGTGTCGAAGAGCTAGGTGTGGCCATCGCCTATGCCTTCAATTTAGGGGTATTCCGTTAAAGGAATCTGGCGGTCGTGTATTCTGTCCGATGCCTGCTTGGCGGGAGGCCATGGCACGACCCTCGGTGACAGCAGGGGTGAGCCTATAGTTGGATTAGCATCAACAGGCTCCACCTACTGGTGAATAAACCCACTTGCTTGAGAGATCCAATGCCTAAGCCAATACCTTTTCACTGCTGTAATCAATAAAGTTGTGGCCTTTCATTGCCCATTAACCTTATATAACGTGTCCTTGTGTATTCTTTCCACATCGCGGGGGTCGGGTCCTCGAACCACAATGTGATATTTTCAGTAAAAGAGTTCTCCATGCGATATAAATTGTTATTTCTGGCCGAATTGTGTCCAAGCAGAAATAAAACAGAGGCAGACAAACAAACTAATCTGCCTTCTATCAATAAGATAAGCATGCCAAAGTTGCAGTATCTGAAAACTAAGGGTGTTGTGGTGAGCTTCTTACAGCATTGTAAAAATAAATCAAAATTATATTATAGTTTACAAGTTTCAATTACATTACAATACCATCTTTGAAATATGTCATCAAGGGGTTGTTCTGCTGTGAATGCATATTATCGATCTAACTAATTCCAGAGCGACTTTCAGAATTTATCAGAAGAGACACAGTCCTCAACAAAATCTAGTCAATAGTGATAATGCTGCCTTTGTACGGACCATTTGTTTCCTCAACATATAACGAAATACCAAAACAATTACAACGGGGAGCGGATAAGCATGTTGTATAATATAACTGTCAGACAGCTTGTGTTCTGCTTAAAAAACAAACTATTTCACAGAAAAGCTCTTTATGCAGCTTAAACGTTTGCCATTTCAAAAGCAAGTTTGACAAAAGAACTCTGCTGGAGGAAAATACTCAAAATATGAAGATCAGTCCAAATGTCTGGTGATAGTAGAGGCTGTGTACATCGCATTTATGAACGCTTCTGACAGAGTCTAAGCATTGTGCAGCACTTATAAAAGTGCAAGTTCCACAGAATGAAGTGATCAAATAGGCATGTAAGGGGTTAAGGCGATCCATTAAATAAGCTGGTCCCAGGCTGTTTAGGGATTTATATATCATTAGTCATATCTTGACCTTCGCTTGGTAACAAATTTCCAACCAGTGCAGATCTTGGAGTACTGGGGTAATATGCTGATGGACTCACACTCATGTCAGGAATCGCGCTGCATAATGATGATGATGATGATGATGATGATATGCAGCCCATCTGACTAGGTTGCCCTGGCCACTCTGGGCGGCTCCCAACAAAATATTAAAAACACAATACAGCATTAAACATTTAAAAATTCTCTAAACAGGGCTGCCTTCAGAGGTCTTCTAAAAGTCAGATAGTTGCTTATCTCCTTGACATCTGAAGGGAGGACGTTCCACAGGGTGGGTGCCACCACCAAGAAGGCCCTCTGCCTGGTTCCCTGTAACTTCACTTCTCACACTGAGGGAACCACCAGATGGCTCTTGGTGCTGGATCTCAATGTCTGGGCTGAACGATGGGGGTGGAGACTCTCCTTCAGGTATACTAGGCCAAGGCCATTTAGAGCTTTAAAGGTCAACGCCAACACTTGGAATTGTGCTAAGAAATGTACTGGGAGCCAGTGTAGATCCTCTGGAACTGATGTTATATGGTTCCAGCAGCTGCTCCCAATCACCTGTCTAGCTGCTACACTCTGGATTAGTTCTCATTTCCAAGACTCCTTCAGAG
This sequence comes from Podarcis raffonei, assembly GCF_027172205.1. NCBI lineage: Eukaryota > Metazoa > Chordata > Lepidosauria > Squamata > Lacertidae > Podarcis > Podarcis raffonei. The sequence continues at coordinate 12,898,123 of NC_070611.1, read as the reverse complement.
GTAACCCCACATAAAGTGCATTGCAGTAATCCAAGTGGGAGATAACTAGAGCATGCACCACTCTGACGAGACTGTGTGCAAGCAGGCAGGGTTTCAGCCAGTGAACCAGATGGAGCTGGTAGACAGCCACCCTGGACACGGAATTAATCTGTGCCTCCATGGACAGCTGTGAGTCCAAAATGAGCCATAGGATATGCACCTGATCCTTTACCCCATTCAGGACCAGGGAGTCTCTCATACTTGCCTGTACTCTGTCTCTCAGAATTATCTGGATCAGTCACAAGGGAAGCCCCACAAAGAGTGTATTGAAGTGATCCTGTCTTGAAGTTAGGGTGACCCTGGTTTCTACCAGCAGAAAAAGCCCCCCTTAACTTTTAAAGGGAGAAACGTACTTTAAGGAGATAAATGGATTCAGCTAATAATGTTGGACTTGAGTGAATTCCCCCTCCCCCCTCTTAAATTAGATTTTCCTTAGCATAGATCCCGTATGTCATTATCAAAGAAAGTAACATATTAATTATGCAATTACTGTGTTTCAGAATACTCTTTTATCTGCATTTTCTTCACGCAAAACGCGTCCCATCAATTAAATGAAACAAAAGGAGAGAGAAAAGATAATAACCCCGGTGTTTCATCCTTGACCTACAGAGATTAAATATTGCCTGTGTCATTTCCCTAACCCTTTCCATTAATACATATATACAATGAATGGATCTCTATTAAATATTTCTCTAGAGAATACAGCTCACTCCCATTCAGCTGTTAAACATGACACTTTTGTGTGGCATGTGCTTTTCTTGATGGAAAGAACAGGGTAGGTTAAGAAGATATTCTCTTTCCTTCAAACCTCAGATGGGAGAAAGTGGAGGCATTAGGTGTCATTTGGAACAATTTTCTGTCCTTGTGTGTTCTGCGAGGACGTGTAATTCTAGGAAATCATGGGCTTAACTTCTTCTGTCAACATTCAGGATCTGAAAAACCAGGACCAAAAACACTGAAGGAGATAAGATAGAGCATCTTTCTCCTCGTGAGAAACTGGATCTATAGCTTCTCTCCTCAGCCAAGCTAACTCTTCTGCAGATTTAAAAACATTTGCGTGTCGGGGTCCCCAAGCCACCCCTCAAAATAATTCACAATTCACACATAATTTTTGTTTAAGGTTCTTGGCATAATTTTGGCCACAACTTTATTAAAATACATAATCTGTGAGTGGTTGCTTAGGCATTGGTTAAGACTATCTGTTGTTTTTTTTAAAAGATATTTATTGGAATTTTCAAAAAATAAAGAAAAAACATAAAAAAACAATTAAAAACACATAAAATTTACATTTCTTACTGTCAATGACCAATTTCCTTGACTTCCCCACACCTCCCCTTCTTGTATTCCAGTTCCAATTTTTAGCTCAGCAAGTTCTTGTCCCCAAACTTTACCTTATTTTCTCTAATTCATTTTAGTTAACCAATTTTAACTTATAAATCCTGACCTCACGTGGTGACCTCACGTCCGAGGCTCTCAATTCTCTCTCAATTCCTCTCTGCCAGTTTTTTTGATAGTCCTTTATATTAAACTCCAAATCTCGAAGGAGCTCTGTCCCAATAAGGTCCATGTTTCTTCCAGCCAGGCCTCCATATTTAAAAATGGAGCCAAAATCTTGTTTCTTACTTCTCTTAAGTCCAAATGTCCCAAAAGCTCCAGTTTCCACTTTAGCCAGGTTTGTATTCCATAGGTCTTCAGATCTCCACATAGGGAGATCTCTCCATTCTCCATTCTTCAATTCAAACCAAATTTTCATCATCCTGATCTTATTTTCCTTTATATCCATCTTAACCGGCCTCTGGCTCTCCTCAATCATCTGTGGCATTATAGCTCCTCCTTCTTTTTCCTTCAAATCATCATGTTCCTCTTTCATCACATTCTCAGATTTCTCAAATTTCTTTTCTTGGTTAAGACTATCTGTCCCCCCGCCTGGGACAGAACTGACTTCCGAACTCCCTCAGAAGCCAGTGAAGGGAAAACAATATTGGGGAGCAATGGAGCTGAGTCACAGGCCCTCACCACTCACCCACATGCTCCCCAGGGCTTGCTGGCCCTGGTCCCATTCAGGGATTGGACGAAATCGTGGCAAGCCCCTGGATTCCTTTAACGGAATTCCCTTCCACACCATCATTGGAGGGGCAGGCCCAGCCTATCCTTACCCCTCCTCCAACCAATTTTTATAACCAATGCCTACCCGCAACCTTACAAGTTGTGACAAATTGCTAAGTAGTAGGCAAAAACCAAATGGCAGCACCCAATCAGCCAAATGGACAAAATTCCTACTAGGCCCCTGCCCCAACGGCAGACGACCCCATGACAGGCATAGCAAGGTCAACCAGAACTCAGGGCGGGCGGGCGGGTGATCCGATGCACTCAGCGAAAGAGAAAGCAAAAGCTGAGCATCCCAATATTTAAAGCCTTTGGTCCCACCCACCACATTGCAACATGCAATTTGCCCCAGCAACCCGGCCATCCAATCGTTGCCCCAGGCCAGCTCACTTTTACCCGCCTGGCAACAGAGGGATGGAGAACACGCATTTCCATGAGTTTCACAGTTCCATGGAGAACACATTTCAAGGAGAACACGTTTTCCATGAGTTTCACAGGAAAAACAATTTTAAATGTACACTTTTATGCCCATGATAGTTTGCTAGCATTTTTCTTCAATTTGTAAGAGATAAATTTACCTCCACTGGAGGGCCCGGAATTCTATCATTAATAAAGTAAATTTTATGTCAATCTTAGGGAAACTCATTTTTGTTCAGAAGCAGGAAAAAAGGGATATCTGTTAGTTCAAGCACTTATGCTTTTCTCAAAGCCCAGTAAAATGTTGAGAAGAGCAATGCTTGTTCTCAGCTCCAGTAAATAAAAACAGAGAGAGAAGAAATGTATCTCCAAAATCAGCAGGAGAAGTCGATTTTCTGACAGTTTCATAAACTGTTGGATGGCATTTAAATATTGAGAACCGTAAGGCCCAGACTCACATGCTGTGAAGTCTTCATAACGTTAAATGCTAATATCCATAAAAAGACAACAGCTTCAACCATTTATGAATTGCTATTCATAAGTCCTTTCGCTCAACCATTATTGCTGCTTTCATGTTCAAAACCTGAGAATGTTTTGATTTCTGCATTTCATTTTATCTCCACAAAGCATTTTGATTTCACTTGTCCCACTTTCTGACTTGCATTAAACAGTGACAAAAGTCTAAAGGCTTAGTTTAGAATTTGCTAGGTAGATTAAAAAATATATATAACTATGGGAGGGAATGCAAGGATAGGTTATTTTTCTGTTCTTTTGTAATGTAGCACAGCCTACCTAATGCTTGTTGAATAGGTGTGTTATGGGTTTCTTTTAAACCCCTGCATCTTTGAAACAACAAATCATGAATATACTTAGTTTTCTAATGAAACTATCTGCAAATACACACATACATACAAGCTTTTTGCTATCTTATAATGTGCCACAGATAGCTCATAGTAGGAAGAGGGGGTAACTGCTGTCCTTCTGCAATAAGAATGATAATGACAATAATTTTATTATTTGCACCCCGCCCATCTGACTGGATTGCCCCAGCCGGCATTTACAAAACAAACAAACAAACAAACAAACAAACAAACAAACAAACAAACAAATAACATTAAACACTAACAACTTCCCTATACAATGGAAAGGATATGGTTGTTTACAATGAACATTGATACTCTGGTTGCATCTATCCACTGGTGAATTCAGAGCATGGGTAGGCAAACTAAGGCCTGGGGGTCGGATCCAGCCCAATCGCCTTCTATATCCGGTCCATGGACGGTCCGGGAATCAGCGTGTTTTTACATGACTGGAATGTGTCCTTTTATTTAAAATGCATCTCTGGGTTATTTGTGGGGCCTGCCTGGTGTTTTTATATGAGTAGAATGTGTGCTTTTATTTAAAATGCATCTCTGGGTTATTTGTGGGGCATAGCAATTCGTTCATTTCCCCCCCAAAATATAGTCCAGCCCCCCACCAGGTCTGAGGGACAATGGACTGGTCCCCTGCTGAAAAAGTTTGATGACCCCTGATTTAGAGCAATATATTATGATGAATTTGAAAACCAGCATAGCAGGATGAACAAAATACTCACAAAAGCGCCACTCCTTCAAAACAGTCAGGTATTTTGTGTTTTTACTGATTGTGTTATATCATTTTGTAGGATGTATGTGACGGCACGGATTATGAATACTTAAATAAATAAAAACAAATAGGTATTCTGTGCTAATTTATTGGTCTCACAGACTTTTGTGGGACTAATTTCATTCAGCAAGATCATAACTGTAAGACCGCACACTATCAATGGCATGGTTCCATTTTTTAAAAAAAGTATTATCAGCTTAATTGCTTTGTAGGCGATAATCACATCAAGTTAAGAACCAAACCCTGGGAAATGTCTTTGTTTGGCTCCTTGGGGAAAGCATTCCATAATGAAAGCTCCTCCATTAGAAGGTCCCATTCTCTCATTGCCACTTTCTTTTTTTAAAAAAAAAAAAATATATTTTATTGATTTTCCATACATTTATGCCACATTTACATTTTGCATTAAACTTTTCGGTTTTTTGACTTCCCTCGGCTTCTCTGCCAATCATTCAAATTCTGATTTTTTAAAATACACATTTCCAAATTTCAATATTGCCTTTATACCGTCCCCCCTCTTATATTTTGCTTTTTTACAATATTTCTTATTCTGTTACAGAGCTTCTTTAAATGCCACTAACGTTATTTCGTTATCACTTATACATTCCCAGTATTCCACTAATTTTCTCCAGTCCTCGATGAATTTTTGATCTCATTGATATCTAATCTTCCCAGTCAGTTTATCAAGTTCCGCATAGTCCATCAGCTTCGTTCTCCATTCCTCCAACGTTGGTATTTGTTCTTGTTTCCATTTCTGGGCCAGTAGTATTCTTGCGGCTGTCACTGCTGTCAGGCCACTTTCTACATCTCCATTGGAGGGGGGACATGGTGAAGGGACTCTATTAACCATTTTAGAGTCTGGGTAGGTACATCGTGTGGGAATGTCCAGGGAGGCAGGAGAGGATATATTGTTTATTAATATCCTTTCTAACTTGCACTAGCAAGTTCCTTTACTTAGCAGAGTTTCATATTCCCCTTTTAAATGCACAGCGGGTAGCTGGTTGCAGGCTTGTGTAAGCCTCTCACTATTAGGTTCCTGGTAAGTTCCCTTATAAGGGACGTGGATAGTGCTGTGGGTTAAACCACAGAGCCTAGGACTTGCCGATCAGAAGGTCGGCAGTTCGAATCCCCGCGACGGGGTGAGCTCCCGTTGCTCAGTCCCTGGTCCTGCCAACCTAGCAGTTCAAAAGCACATCAAAGTGCAAGTAGATAAATAGGTACTGCTCCGGCGGGAAGGTAAACAGTGTTTCCGTGCGCTGTTCTGGTTCGCCACATGCTGGCCACATGACCCGGAAGCTGTACGCTGGCTCCCTCGGCCAATAAAGCAAGATGAGCGTCGCAACCCCAGAGTCGGTCATGACTGGACCTAATGGTCAGGGGTCCCTTTACCTTTACCTTTAAGTTCCCTTATATCCCTCTTAATTACAGGAGGCCAACATTTTGGAGAGGACACATTCACACAGAGAGAATGGTTTTGGGCCATGACCAGCATTTGTCTGTTAGTATGTGTCAGGGACTAGACTGAGGAGGAATTATGGGGCCACCGCCCTTCTCCTGTTCCTTCCCAAGAACAGGAGAACAGTATAGATTTAGAACAGTGGTTTGCAGAAGGGCATAGTTCAGAGGCTGCAGAGGGCAGAAGCTGGGAACTCTTGGGAGAGGAACAGCAGGAAGAAGAAGAAGCACCAGGAGAGAGACAGCTGACTGACTCAGTGTCCTTGGAAAGCATTCCTGACCCCCTGCTCCCAGGAACAGGAGGGCATTGCGAATAGTAGAACGAAGAGCCTAGAGGCAGAAAGCTCAGATTAGCTGGTGCAGGAGTGATGTAGAATAGGGGAGACGAAAGGGGGGTGGGACTTTACTTGGAGCAACGCCATTATTAGGGAAGCCTGTATTCCTTCGTCGCTCTCTGTGAATTATTGAATAAATTGCTTGGTAAGAACTTTGATCATATCTCTGATTCTTGGCTGCCACTGTGGAAGGGATCTGATTCCCCGAAGCCTGACAGTATGGTTCATTTAGAGGTCAGGACCCTGGCACTGGCAAACAATTGTCACACCATTCTGACTATGTTTTCCAATACTATGGCAGTTGGGGTTGTCTACAAGCTGTTGCATACTGGAAAGTGAAGGGGAAGAGTGCTAAAAACGATTGATAAATGGGAGAGCAAATAAGCACTACACAAGCAAATCAGGGTGAACGCTCATTGTCATATAATCTCCTAGGAAACAAACCAGAACAAAGGCTCAGTAAAGTCTGGATCTAGCTACCACATAAGCTTTGTGCAAGCAGATCATGGTCAATGCTCAATAAACAGTTCTTCTAGAGGAGTTCTGGATGACTTTGCTTTGTTCCCCACTTCTAATATATCATTAACAACTTAGAGGCAAAGTTATAGTACGAGTACTTCAGTTCAATTGTGAATTGTACTTTACCAAGCTCCCTCACTAAATTCAGGTCAGCCACTTTGCATTAGGGATTGCAATCCATAAAGCACGCTCCAAAAAGAGATTGAATCAAGCAATGGAAAACTCCCACTGACATTTAGTGACCCAATTTCCCAAACTTTCAGCCATTTGAGACTTAAGCACCGAAAGTCCGTTTTGTAGGAATCACTATACTTTCTAGAGGGGTAGCTCTGTTCACCTTTTACTGCAAAAACAACAGTCTTCTGAGAAATAAAAATAGCATGCATGTGTTACTACCACAAGTCACTTTGCCATAATTAGATTAACTTCATAAGTTTACATGGACTGAAGTCTATAGGAGAAGTACTAATTTTAATTTCTTAACCCTGGTTAAGGTATCATGCATGGACAATAAGCTTGTGCCTTCCTTCCCCAACCATCTCTTCCACTGGCATGAAGAATCAATCCTCCTCCTTTTCCTTCTAGCTATGGTTTCACATTACACCCAAACCAACCCAAACCATGGTTAACTCAGACTATATTCCCACTTAACCAGGGTTTGAAAATCACCCCAAGGCCTGGTTAAGAAAGAAATTATCATTAAGTGATCAAACTCAAGTGTATGAAACCTGCTCTATAATACAACCAACCAGTAAACTTCACGAACAAGCAGCAACTCAAACCCATAACTTTATACTCAGTAGCAGCTGGGAAGATGAGTCTAAGAGTAATAGGAACCTTTGACTGTTGAGCAGCAACTGAGGACAGAAGGGCCCCGTGCCTTCTTGTGGGTCTTTCATGGGGGAAATAGAGACAGGTGCAATTCTCTGCAGCTTCATGCAAATAGCACATAGTTGCTGACTGGCCTGTTTCTAGCATGATGTAATCATTGGTCCATTCTAGAAATGGTGAGTAGCCACACAAATCATGGTGGACAGGATTAAGCTAATGAGCCTTGTCAGCAGAAGCTCAAGCAAGAACTTCTGCTGAAGCAATGGGCCTTTTATCTTCTCTCCTTCCCCTGTGCCTCCCAAAATTGGCTAAGGTGATCAGCTGGACTCCTGGAACAACACATGAGGGGGAAGGAGAGGGCAGTTCAGACAACTGAACGATCTGCTTAGTGCTATGTTGAATTCCTCCCAGTGCTTCTGTTATCACTCATACCTTTGTTCCCACCAGATGATGTCCACCAATAAGAGTATGACAGGGGTCAGCAAATTTTTTCAGCAGGGGGCTGGTCCACTGTCCATCAGACCTAGTGGGGGGCTGGGCTATATTTTGAAGAAAAAAAAGAATGAATTCCTATGCCCCACAAATAACCCAGAGATGCATTTTAAATAAGAGGACACATGCTACTCATGTAAAAACACGCTGATTCCCAGACCATCCGCAGGCCAGATTTAGAAGGCGATTGGGCCGGATTTGGCCCCCGGGCCTTAGTTTGCCTACCCATGGAGTATGAGGTCCCCACTCAGTAGTGAAAACTGCTTAGCACCTTCTACCTCAGCAGCTGCTACTGACTATACCGCACTGACCTGACTCAATAATAGCTGGTGTCAGTGCTAATATTTTAAAAATAATATTACATTAAATGAAACCTGCAAATGAATACTGGAGAGGGGGAAATGTTTTACATAGCATCCTATAATAAAATACCAGTAAAATACAGTGTATATAATCTCTGGACTTGTATCGTATTTTACACGCCGGTACTTCATTCCATTCCAAATTATTTCAAAATTATTTGTTTTTAATGGGCTATTCTCCTAGGGTCTTATTACAGTTCCTAGAGGCCGCCCTCCCTGTTAAGTCCAGGAACAGAGTGCAAATGCAGTGCATGTACAAATCAGCTTAGAGCATGTATTTTGTTTCCAGATATGCTGAGGATGCAACACTAACCTTTCTAAGATTTTGTGTGAATTCCTACTACATCCTATTTGACAGGTTTGCCATCCCTGCTTTCCCATCTGACATTTGACAGAGCTATCCCTGGCTTCAAATCATACTGAATACAGATCTGCACTGCACTGTATTTTTTGGTGAGATTAATTTTTTTTTGCATGGCAGACGTTGTTCAGGTGTCTTTGTACGGTGTCTTTGTGTGTTAGCATCAATCCAACTTCCATCGTTGTGCCTTTTATTATCACTGCTATTGCCGAGACCACTGCCACTCTTGCCCTATAATTAAACATTAAAGGTAAAGGGACCCCTGACCCCTTGACTGACTCTGGGGTTGCGGCGCACATCTTGCTTTATTGGCCGAGGGAGCTAGGTCATGTGGCCAGCATGACTAAGCCGCTTCTGGCGAACCAGAGCAAGGCACAGAAACGCCGTTTACCTTCCCGCCGGAGTGGTACCTATTTATCTACTTGCACTTTGATGTGCTTTTGAACTGCTAGGTTGGCAGGAGCAGGGACCAAGTAATGGGAGCTCATCCCGTCGTGGGGATTCGAACCGCCAACCTTCTGATCAGCAAGTCCTAGGCTCTGTGGTTTAACCCACAGCGCCACCTGCGTCCCAATTAAACATTGCTAACATGTAAACAATGGACCTCAGGGGAGCTGACCAGCACAGCCCTAACCTGCCACCACACACCCAACTAATCAGATAGAGAGTGTGGGGAAACTGTGATGGCAATAACAATGAAAGATAAAAGGAGGCAGGGGGAAAGGTGGAGCAGCTAAGAGAGGAAGTGAAATGGCTGTGTGTTGTTATGGAGAAGGTGCCTTGTCTGGGGCACTCCCAAAACTGGCAGCACTTGTGCCCTGATTGTTTCAAACGAAATTGCCAGTGATTGAACTTGGAACTTTCTACCATGCAGTTGGTCTCTGGTCCAAAATCAGGACAGGGGGGAATCACCTGCTTCCTAGATTCTAAGGTATAATGGCCCCTTTTCTATCACAGTGAAAATGAATGGTGTGCAGCATGAGAACTGCTTGCCAGGTCATGCCCCTGGAAGAGAAAGCAGTGAGGGATGCCTAGTTTACAACAAGCTCCCATCATCTCTGTACTTGCACCAAGGAAGGCAACTTTCAAATAGAAATCTGATTCATTAACAGGAGGAAAAGCGGAGTGTTTGTAAATTTCCCTGCGATGGGAAAGGAATATTTTATGCACTCTTATTCCAAAAGTCATGTGTGTGTCCCGCAGAGCTAGTAAATCAGGTGTACATATATCTGTCTCTGACATATTTTCAATTCTGGTGAGAATAAGTCACGGTTTCAAAGTTGACTGCAGGAAGAGAAATTTTGCTGACAAAGTATCTAGGGGTTATTTGAATAAAATGGGGGCATTGCATTCTTTTCTGCAGATTTAAGTGATTGCTGACTAGATTTTATGTCGCTCCCAAAAAGGGAGGGTAAATCTTCTCTAGAAGAAAATCATAAGGAAGAAATGTTTGCACTGTACTTTTGAGAGAGAGCAATACACACAGGTTTAGTTTCAAAGCTTAACTCATGACCTTGCTGCAAAGTAAATTAAGGGCCTCCCTAGTTCAGATCAAAGGTCCATTTAATCCAGTATCCAGTTTCAACAAGCACTAATCAGGTTACTCTGGGAAATGTGAAAGCAATGATCAGCCTCTCTCATTTGTCTCCTGAATCTTGTATTCACTTGGGTTGTGCCACAGCTCTGAATTACAAGGTGAACAGGGTTGATTCAGGTGAGGTTTTCACGTCCTCCAGTTGGAGTGGATTGTTAACAAAGCATCTCAAGGCATAGCGGGAACTCTCCAAGGTCCTGAATAGATCTGTGGGCTTGAGTGTTTAAAGCAACCACTTCATTTTGTCAAAGAGAAATCTAGGTGACATGGGAAATGTCCTGAACCTATGTGGGGTGGGTGGAGAGAGATGGGGGTTGATTGATTTTGACAGACAAATCTAGGTTTTAATCACAATCTGCTATTTTCTCAGAGCATTCCAATCATTGTGATTTGGATGAGGGATATTAAAATTCTGTTTCTGTGGATCTATGCAGGGGGAAAAACCCATTATAGAAAGTTTTAGTGGGTGGCACTGGATTAATACGTTTCAGTTGTGAAATTATTTCTCTCCTCCCTTTGTTTTTGCCCCATCAGAATCACTGCTGCTATCTAGAGCAGCCCCTTTTAATCCTGATGCTATTTTACAGCTCTTCCATATAGAATACATAACACGGTGGTGCCCACCCCAATGTCTGAATGGCGAGAGACTCCATGTCTTGAAGATATATGGGTTTTTTTTACATCAGAAGTCATTTTAGGTGGTATGCCTATGGAAGCTATAACATGTGATCCAAGGGCTTATTTACAGTATAGAGTTAAACTGGTTTTAAGAAATATTCTTTCTCCCCTGAAAGCCACAGGGACTGTGCTGTGTTGGAAGAGGGGAAGCATTTTCTGATGATAAAAAAATCAGTAGTGTCACAAAACCACAATTCCCAGGATTCTTTGGGGGAAGACATGAGCATTTATTTGGTATACATCTGATATGTAGAGTAAAAAAAAGGTAAAGGACCCCTGAGAGTTAAGTCCAATCGCGGACGACTCTGGGGTTGCGGCGCTCATCTCGCTTTACTGGCCGAGGGAGCCAATGTTTGTCCACAGACAGTTTTTCCAGGTCATGTGGCCCGCAAGACTAATCCGCTTCTGGCAGAACCAGAGCAGCACATAGAAATGTCATTTACCTTCCCGCTGGAGCGGTACCTATTTATCTACTTGCACTTTGACGTGCTTTCAAACTGCTAGGTTGGCAGGAGCTGGGACTGAGCAATGGGAGCTCACCCCGTCGTGAGGATTTGAACTGTCAACCTTCTGATCGGAAAGCCCAAGGCTCAGTGATTTACACCACAGCTCCACCCGCGTAGAGATGCCCTAATTGCCAGCACACCTGGAAAGAGACTCTCACACCAGCAATTTGGAGAAAGGCTATGCTTACTGAAATACAACAAAACCTGAGGCTCTGCAAACCAGTAACCTAATTCTCCAAATCAGAATATAGTCCAGGCAGGAAAGCTGCCTAATTGAGGGTTAAATTCCCTCATAAGTCATAGGCAGGTTGACATGCTTCGCCTGTGGTGTTGGAAGAAAGAATTGGAAGGAAACGCTCCCTGGGAATCTGGTCTTGGCATGCACTTCAGTCTTCACCCCAGGGCACATGTCAAGAATAAGGGCATCACCAATGATCACCCTCTGTCATCAAAAAAGTGTGCCAGAAGTGGACTTCTGCTGAAACAATACAAATAACTAACTTTTGTTTCCCACTGGCCGTCTTTTGGGTAGAAAGGAGAGCTATAAATACAAGCACCCATGAAATCAATAGTGCTTCTTCAAACTGAACCTGCTAATTCCATCCACTCGCACCTCTCTCCTTCCCTTCCCTCATTCTGCTTTAAGATGCAATCACGGTTGCTTTTGTGTCCAAAGATACTTAAATCCATTGTAAATATCACCCCTTTTGTAGTTACCTTGCCATAAACATGTCAGAAACTACTAATGGAAAATATTAAAAGACTCCATGAGGTGAATATACCCACGACTCTTTAATTTTTGCTGGCACCAAAAGTATAAATCTAATTGGACTGAGCTTACTGGTAAGTAAATTTTATTAGGAACCCAGAATTTCAAAGCTATCCACAAAAGTATATTTCTTTCTTTCCTAAAAAATGTAATTACCCGCTGTGCAACAAATTAAATGTTTCCTTCATTGGGTTACTGCCTAAGGAAGACGTACTCCTCACCAAGGAGTTTAGAGGGCTCTAGCCAGAGCTATATTAAGACCAGGCTCAATAAAAATATGTCAGTCAACTTTTTTGAAGAAGGGCACAAGGGGCTATTTAGTTCCCAGCAAATAGATTTTTCAAGGATAATACGTGACACAGGCTTAATCCCTTTCATCCACTTATCTTAGAAAATAATACACAATATATTCCTCGTTTTTATAGTTGGTTTGTGGCATTAAAGAAATGACTCTGAATTAACTAAACTAGGACCAGTATGTATTGTATATAAAGCCATATCATGTCATAAACACGATTTCCCTCAAAGAAGCCAAGGATTTGTACTGGGAGTTCTTAGATGACTCCTATTGCCCCCACAGAGCTACAATTCCAGGAGTCCCCTAAGAATGACTTATTGTTAAACCACTCTGGAAATTGTAACTCTCTGAGGGCCAATTTTGGAGAACGGTATTGGGTGACTGTGCCTCAAGTCCTTGGTGGCTGATCTGTGAGGTGCCACAGGGTATGAATTTGTCCGTAGTAGTAGAAGTAGTAGTAGTAGTAGTTATTATTATTATTATTATTATTATTAATAATAATAATAATAATAATAATAATACCCTGCCCATCTGGCTAGGGGTAGTCACAATGAAATTTGGGTCAAGATGTCAGTATATTGATGATGTCCAGCTCTATTTCATATGAAGCAGGAGAGGCTAGCATGCACTCAGCTGGTGCCTTGGTGCCTTGGTGCATTCATGGACTGGATGATCTTTTTTATAATATTTTTTATTAGTAATTGCAACATCATATTTTATCAAAAAACAAAAAATCCCCCCTATTTTTCCCTCCCCCTCCTCAAAAACATGACCCACCCTCCCCCCCCCCAGACTCTCTGGTTTATCAACATACGTTATTTTCTGCATGTTACAAAACTGTACAGATCCTTAATTTATCTATCTGAATGTTATCAATAAAAATTTGTGAATGTTTATTCAAAACCTGCCAAGGAGCCCAGTTCATTTTGTTGTTTCTTTAAATACTTTGTAAAGGGTTCCCGTTCATCTTTAAAGTCACAGTTATCCTTCTCATGTAGTTTGTGCGTCAATTTTGCCAATTCTGAGTAGTCCATCAATTTCTCTTGCCATAGTTCTTTGGTCGGGATTTCCTGGTTCTTCCATCCTTGTGCTAGTAAGACTCTTGCCACCGTTGTTGCATACATACAGATATTTTTCAGTTTCCTTGGCAGGTCTTTTCCTACAATCCCTAACAAAAATGCTTCAGGTTTTTTAACAAATGTTAGTTGGAACATTTTCTTCAGCTCATTATATATCATTTCCCAAAACTTATTAAATTCATTACAATGGACTGGATGATCTTAATCTTGACAAAAGACTCTATCGCACTGATATTTCCCAGGTCCTGAAATTAGGGTGTGTACCAGCTCTGGATAGGATTGCACTCCTCCTGAAGGATTGGGTGAATAGCTTGGGGACATTCCTCGACCCATTTTAAGTACTTTAGAAGCAGATGAAGAAGGGCACCAAGAAACACAGCGAAGATGCACTAATTATACTTCTTCTACCTGATTTATTGTTGTACAGTATAACTTTATGCAAGAATAACCGATAATGCCAACTCTGATTGTGATCCATACAAAATGAGGTAAGACTTGTTGAAAAGAAGAACACTGACCTTTCAAACCCTTCTGGACATGAGAGTGAAGTGTTTTATATTGCAGGCAGAATTTTATGAAGTAGAAATGAAACATAATTATCAGTGATGTCCTATCAACCTGCTAATAGCCAAACTTCATCATAAAACACTTTTGCCAAGAAAATTTTGTGCTTCAACAGGCAAATATTAATCTTACTGCAAGGCAAATTTCTCTGCTGTATGTCGCCTTACAAAATCATATACCAGTCTTTGCAAATGTAATACATGGTGTCACAATGACATTTATGTTTGGAGTTAATTTCTTTCTTGGTAAACATGAACCCATTCCATACACATCCCTGCCCTTTGATTTCCTATTAGAACAGCAGTGAAACCACAAAGAGAGTTTTCAAGGTCGCTCTCTTTGCCAGGTCACAGCTTATACAAAGTCAAACTATTGGTCCATTCTGCCAAGGCTGCTGCAAGACATTTTGCTGCCTTGTATCTACGGAAGCTGTCCAATCAAAGTTTCTAAGGCAAATCTTTTCGGTACCACCCTTTGTCCCAAACGCATCATTGCGCCTAGAGGCCAATCTCCCTTTGGTAGAATTACGGATCTGGAGCAGGACACTTAACTATTGGATTTGTCTAAACTCAAATCCCCCCGGTCTAATATCCATAGGACTACAAGACTGTCACAAGAGTGCCTGGTCTAAAATTGTCTATCAAAAACTTCACTCTTGTGGTTTATCACCACAGCAGCTACTCACCGTGGGTTATAGTAAAGCAAACAGTCTAATTTGTCAACGCCTAAATGAGTGCTCACTGGAAGGACAGATCCTTAAGCTGAGACTCCAATACTTTGACCACCTCATGAGAAGAGAAGACTCCCTGGAAAAGACCCTGATGTTGGGATAGATGGAGGGCACAAGGAGAAGGGGACGACAGAGGACGAGATGGTTGGATAGTGTTTTTGAAGCTACCAGCATGAGTTTGACCAAATTGCGGGAGGCAGTGGAAGACAGAAGTGCCTGGCGTGCACTGGTCCATGGGGTCACGAAGAGTCGGACACAACTAAATGACTAAACAACAATAAAATGATATCAAGCATCAGAACAACTTGGCCACTACAAGGTATTTTTGCCTGTGGTATGACCACTTTCTACCTTCCCACTTTAATTCTCTGGCACCCTATCTGCATAACCTAGCAATTCCAAAATACAGACGCACTTTTACCCTCACAAGATTGAATGTATTGCCCTCAGCTGTACTTGAGGGGTGATTCCAACAGATTCCATACAAAAAAAGCTTACGTCCCTGCGGAGATGGCAGCACTGAATCAGTGGCACATGCCCTCCTGGCTTGCACTCTTTACAAAGACCTGAGGAATGATATTATCACCCCTATTTTATTGTCTATTCTGGGCTGTCCATCCACTGCCGTAGTGTCTTCTCTCCTGGCAGATCAAGGGGAGCAAATAACAGCAAAGGTTGCAAGGTTTTTAGCTGGGGCAATCAGAATAAGGTCCACTGTTCGATGGCTGATTCAGGACTCTAAACTGTGTTTTATACAATCAACTTTTTATTTTGTTCTTTTGTTGCTATGGCTGTTGGCTGACACAAATAAAGTTTCATTCATTCATTAATTCATTTTGCTGCCTGAGGCAAACAAGATGGCAGCTCCATTCCATGTAAATAGGACAGCATGGTTCACCACAAGAGAAGGCTTAGAGAGACTAGACCAGGCTTCATGGCAAACATAGATATGCGCTTCATCACCTCACTTCTCCCTACGCACCTGAATTTGCTGCCTGAAGAGGATTCCTCTGTGTCTAATGATATACACCCATTTCCCTAGACTTGTTCTGTTTCTGTTGTGTATTATTTTTACCTCTCCACAAAATTCATTATCACATCAGTGTTATATCTGCTCTTGGTGGTTGGAAAAAAAAGGAAGGGGGAGATGGTCGAATAGATATCAGTGTGATCTTGGCCACATTCACACCATACATTCGAAAGCACTATGATACCAATTTAAACAGCTTTCCACAAAGAATTCTGGGAGCTGTAGTTTGTTAAGGGCGCTGACAGTTGTTAGGAGAACCCCATTCACCTCACAGAGCTACAATTTTCAGAGTGGTTTAGCCTTCAATTCCCCTTCACAGGGAACTCTGGGAATTGTAGTCCTGTGAGGGGAATATGGTCTCCTAACAACTCCCAGCACCCTTAACAAACTACAAATCCCAGGAATCTTCAGGGGAAAGCTGTGACTATTTAAAATGGTGTCACAGTACTTGAAATGTATGATGTCAATGTGGCCTTTGTCATTTGTTACCTTAACAATTGCCATTACAGCCTCTCAGGAATTTTTTATTCTCCCAACTATTTTCCATCACTTTATTTTCAAGGCTAAAAGAAGTCCTGTCTTTAAGTTCACATTTTTTATTATTATTATTTTTTTGCCATCTCTCCTGCCTTCGCTCTTTGTTCTTGCACACAGATAAAAACTTATCTCATGGCGCCTTTTTTATTTATTTAAAGGTTCTGCTCAATAGCTGTAATTGAATAAAGGGTGAGACCTCTGTATCTTCTACAATGCTCCAAGCTATGTATTAAAATCTCCATGTGTTAAAATCTCCATGTTTGAAAATGACCTTGCAAAGGTCAAATGGACTGAAATCTGCCTCTGATTTAAATGTGTTTTTACCCCTTTATTGACATTGTTGGCTGATATGCTTTGATATTAAGGTTGGAAAGGATGTTATCCATTTATCATTTGTGTAGCTGCTTGTATTCACTGGTCTGCTTTGGTCCAGACAAGTAAATGCTTTGGGGATCATTTTAAAAACCTTAGAATCTGGATTCTAAGAACCAAGAAAATCCTAAATTCCCCCCCACCCCATCCTCTTGGAATGACACCTTGATGATGTAGGGCAGTTCAGTTATCCTAGAGCTTTTCCCTAGAAACATGCAATAACAGATGCTGTTCATTAGCAATTCAATCAATTTTCATACTCTGTCCTTTCCAACTCCTATCCAACAGATGAGAATAGAGAAGAAACTCAATGCTTAACCCTAGATGGAGAAAATGGGGTTCCATTATGTGCATGTAACCATAACCAGAAATGGAGCCAAAAATGGACACATTTCTGGCTCCATTTATGGCTACGGTTACATGCACATAATGTATTTATATATTTATTTGCATTTATAACTTTCCAAGGATCTCAAGGTGGTGTACATGGGTATCGCCCTCCTCACTTAATCCCCAAAACTACTCTGTGAGGTAATTTTAGCTGAGAGTCAGTGACTGGTCCAAGATCACCAAGTGAGCACCATGCTCAGTTTTGATAACACATGAATATGCAAACAGCTACAATTTCCGCTTCCCTTTCTATTTCCATTGGAATTCTCCAACATCCGGAATCCCAACACAAAACCGTTACGTATCCTGACTAATGTCCACAAACACTGCCTGAAAAATCTGCTGTTCCAGGAAACTGCTAAAATATGAATATTAAGTAAGAAAGGACATTTATCTGGATGGACATAATTTCATTTTCTCAATAGTGCAACGGGTAAACAAATGCCTGCACTTGTTTTCACCCCTTCAACCCCACTAAAGGCAATTTTGCTTTTTGGTCAATAGGTCGGAAAGCGTGTTCGTGACATTACTAAAAATAAAATATTGGTTGCATTCAGTGGCATAAAATATGAGTTAGAAATGGGGGGAAATAGGTCAGGACTAGTGGTGCAGCAAAATGTTTGGGAAGCTGGCATCTTGAACTCAAGAGTCTTACATATTACATACTTGTGCTTAGTAATTCATCTCTTCTGCTCATATACATTTTGCTCAAGGATTTTTCTCCCTACAAAGCATTCTCCTCCCATTCAACAGCTGTGGGCCTCTCTGATCACTGCAGTGTCCACAGCAATCTAAGTCATTTTGTCTTTCCTGTAGTCCTTTCACATTGCCCTAGCATTCTTTTCTATTATAGTTAAAATATGTCCTTTGGCTTAGAGTTACCAGACGTCCCCGGTTCCTGGGGACAGTCCCCGGATTTGCTAATCACCCCCATATACTTCTTCTTAATTGTATTTCACTATTAATATACATCTTCTTAATTATATTTCAGTTCAACAATTACTGTGATAAAATACATATTTTGTTATGTGCAAATGGCTTTAGATACCTATTAGGTCCATAAATTACAATATAGCATATATTCAACACAAAAGACAGCGAAAATTTGTTGTTGATAGTGGACACCTGGACATATTACCTTCAGTAGCTTAGGGCCTCATCAAACCAAACCTAAATCCAGCCCTGAGTTCCATCCCTTTATTTTAATAGCTGCATCCTTGATTCTGTTCTCGATTGAACCAGCATGAGCTTTGGAAAGATGCATATATATATATATATATATATATATATATATATATATATATGTGTGTGTGTGTGTGTGTGTGTGTGTGTGTGTTGTTGTTGTTGTTTTAGTCGTTTAGTTGTGTCCGACTCTCCATGACCCCATGGACTAGAGCACGCCAGGCACTTCTGTCTTCCACTACCTCCCGCAGTTTGGTCAAACTCATGCTGGTAGCTTCGAGAATACTATCCAGCCATCTCGTCCTCTGTCGTCCCCTTCTCCTTGTGCCCTCCATCTTTCCCAACATCAGGGTCTTTTCCAGGGAGTCTTCTCTTCTCATGAGGTGGCCAAAGTATTGGAGCCTCAGCTTCACAATCTGTCCTTCCAGTGATCACTCAGGGCTGATTTCCTTCAGAATGGATAGGTTTGATCTTCTTGCACAATAAATGAGGGGTGATCAAAGAATGAAAAGGAATGTGTCTGCCATTTTCCAGTCTGCCATTTCGTAGATACATTTTTCCCTTTATCCTCTCACTCTCAGGAGTTGCACCCTTAATTTCCTGTAATTCAGCTGTTCATCTCCTTCCACATGCCACTTTTCTCTCTCTTGCTCTTTCTCTCTCTCTCTCCATGTCCATCTTCACATCTAACCCATCCCAATTTCTTCTGCAATATTGACTGTCCTTTACCCTCAGCTTCTCCCCTGATTTCCCTACAGTTTGTCACAAATTCTACTCATATTGATCAAGAGCAGAACTCTGATGTATTGTTAGCAGAGTAAAAACTTAAACACGTTGCAGGATTCCCAAAAATAGACCAGAGGCAATTAATATTTCACCCCAGTTCCTCCTTCAATCTCGACCGGGATTGCTTAGTCAGCCTAGACTACGAGAGAGCCACATTGCCAGAACATAGAGGTATGCAGGACCCTCCCAAGAGACTACTGGTAATCTGGTACTCTCTCTACACAATGTTTGCCTGTCAAAATAACAGGCATCTTGCTTCTGCTCATTGATATTAGGCAAGTGCCTTCAGTGTATTGTTTTGGTTAGGCAAACCTACCTAGGGATATCATTTTTGACATGCAATTTATTTTATGACACATATTTTTAACGTTGGTTTCGCTTATATTTTGATACATTGCAGCTTAACTTGCTTTTATTAATAAATTTTATCAGAATTTCTTTCAATAAATATTTTATACTCTATGGAAGCCACCTAGAGTTTATGACTAAATGGTATATAAATCCTGTTAAATAAACAAAAGCAATTAAATTCTCTTGGATTCTATCTGTTGCATAGGAAGTTTACTAGAAAGGAAAGTTCTCAGATAACCAACTTTTGTTTCAGGCAGATTGGTTTGCTTTTCTTAAAAATAAAATAAAATATGGTTATCAGTCTAAACTTAAAAGTGGTTGCAAAAGTAACATTTGATAAGAAAGGAATTTACAATGGAAAGAAAAACGGAGGTGTATGATGGATTACATGGAAGTACATACTGTCTTGATAATATATCCAAAATAAGTATCTGAGACAAAACAAAATACAGCGAATTCAAACGAATGAAAGGTAAAGTTAAATCTTTCCTATCTTCAGGTTCATTTAACCAAGGCAATCTTTCTAATTTACAGCAGGCATGTGGGACGTTTTATCCTGATAAATCCCAAAGAATCTATCGAGCAAACAAATTCAATCCATATTAGCTCTTGGTCTATTTGCTTCTTTCTTATATCTCATTTTTGTATGATTTAATAATAGGTGTGATCTAAAAGTGTAGTCTTCATATTCCACTTGAAAGTAGCCTTTGTGTTCGTACCCAGTACATTTCTGAATTTTGCTTTCCAGAATGCTGCCCTCCAGAATCTGGAATCAGTTTAAAGCATACAAAGTCCTTTAAAGGACAGTGCAGCTTTATCGTGGGTAACAGGATTTACAAATGAAAATATTGCAAGATAAATAAATATTAGAGATTCAGGAGAACATGGTAAATGCTCTCCATCCAGACACAGTATGTTCAAGTGGAGTGCAAAACACCCATTCTTGGTGTTGTCTTATAAAGAAATCATTCACAGTGTTCCCTAGAAAAGCCAATTCCAACCTTGCGTCCCCCTACATTTTTGGACTACAACTCCCATTATTCCTAGCCAGTGGTCAGGGATGATGGAAGCATCTGGGGACCCGAGGCTGGAAAAGACTGCCCTGGGAGGTCCCCAGTCGCATCCAAAATAGACCTAACAGAATTTCAGTGGGGAATTCTGCACATTTCTTAAAAATACAGTACCGCTACAGTGGGATTAAGGATGGATGGATCAGTCTTAGTTCTACTCCCACATCAACCTTGCTTGCGTCCATTCATAAATCTGTTCTCTTTTCACGTTAACCTGCAAAATAAATAATAATAATGATGATAAATTAAAGTTCATATGAAAATATGTTTCATATTTAGAAAATACAGTGGTACCTCGGGTTAAGAACTTAATTCGTTCTGGAGGTCCATTCTTAACCTGAAACTGTTCTTAACCTGAGGTACCACTTTAGCTAATGGGGCCTCCCGCCACCACAGCGCAATTTCTGTTCTCATTGTGAAATAAAGTTCTTAACCCGAGGTATTATTTCTGGGTTAGCATAGTCTGTAACCTGAAGCGTCTGTAACCTGAAGTGTCTGTAACCCGAGGTACCACTGTACAAATAGATATACTAATTGAAAAAATATTTGATCTCAAAGTACACCTTTGTAAACTTATCATGTCCCAATATAACATATACGGTACAATATAATGCACATTGGAATATTATTATTCTTTTGCCAAGAACTGTATTTCAAAGTACAGTCGCACCTCAGAAGTCGAATGCCTTGCGACTTGAACGTTTTGGCTCCCGAACGCCACAAATCTGGAAGTGAGTGTTCCGGTTTATGAACGTTCTTTAGAACCCAAACATCTGACGCAGCTCCCTGCAGCCAATCGGAAGCTGCGCTTTGGTTTCTGAATGTTTTGGAAGTCGAACAGACTTCTGGAATGGATTCCGTTTGACTTCTGAGGTACGACTGCGTGGAGAAGTGTAAAATCCAAAGATAATTACATTCCACTCCATGTATTAGTGTGCTAGTAATTTGATCTCTCTCCTTTTTTTAATGGCAAAACTTGAATTTATATGTCTACTTACAGTACTTCACAGCAACCATTAAAAAAAGACTCTGCTCATCCATGTATTGATTTCTATCACCCTTTAAGGGCCTTCACCTCTTCTTCCACCCTTGCTTTTCTTTTCTTTTTCCTGTTTAAGTGAAGGTCCTTGTATACAATTAAACTAATAGCTAAATGGATGAAAGATAAACTTCGTTTAATCAATTGATGCACTGGTGTGAAAGCATATGGAACACATTTATTACCTCTTTATGTCCAAGATGGATATTTTTCTCCATCCCACCCCCCGCCTTTATTGTACTTGCATTGTAACCAGACAAGGACAATCCTCAAGATGATAAATGAAGTGGCAGCCATTTTATAACAATGTGACCTTGAGTGACACTGATCACACACATGACTGACGTGGAAGCTGAACGTTCGTAAATGACAGCTGGAGGAATAAACAGCAATAGAACTCCTAATGTTCAAAACAGACCACCTGATACATAAGGTATCAGTCATCTTTCCTTTCCCTTTTCTTCTCTGAATGGAAAATATGTGAGTTTAACTTCTGTACAGTGGAGGGAGATGAAAAGAAGAGGCGGTGAGTGGATTGAATAAGAGAATTGTAATGATCCGGGAAATATTGTGATATCAAATCAGTTGTGAATGAAGCCCAGTTGGGGCATAGAATATATAATAATAATAATAATAATAATAATAATAATAATAATAGGGTGGCTAACAAGCAATAATAAGAACAAGTTGAATGAATGCAACTTAAAAACAAGATTAAAATACAACAATTAAAATATTGGGGGAAAAGTGAAATATTTGGGTATAAATATGACAGCTAAGAACGTGAACCTATTTAAAGATAATTATGAAAAAACTTGGACAGAAGTGAAAAAAGATTTGGAAATTTGGTCAAACTTGAAGCTTTCCTTGTTAGGTCGAATTGCAGTTATAAAAATGAATGTATTGCCAAGAATGTTGTTTTTGTTTCAAGCATTACAAATAATGGATAAAATGGACTGTTTCAAGAAGTGGCAAAAAGATATATCTAAATTTGTCTGGCAGGGCAAGAAGCCCAGAATTAAATTTAAGATATTAACGGATTCAAAGGAAAGAGGGGGGTTTGCCCTGCCAGACTTTAAACTGTACTATGAAGCGGCAGCTTTCTGCTGGCTAAAAGATTGGCTACTTCTTGAAAATACAGACATTTTGGATTTGGAAGGTTTTAACAATATTTTTGGGTGGCATGCATATTTGTGGTATGACAAGGTTAAAGCACATAAAAGTTTTAAAAACCATATTGTCAGAAAAGCACTATTAAATGTCTGGGTCAGATATAAAGATTTGCTGGAAAACAAAACTCCAAGGTGGCTGTCGCCAATGGAAGCTAAGGCAGTTAAAAAGTTAAATATGGAGTCGAAGTGGCCAAGATATTGGGAAATTCTGGAAAAGGAAGGGGACAAACTGAGATTGCAGAGTTTTGAGAAATTAAAAGGGAAGGTGAGAGATTGGTTGCACTATCACCAAATAAATGAAGTGTTTAAATTGGACAGTAAAATTGGCTTCCAGGTGGAAAAATCAAAATTGGAGACTGAATTGTTAGAATCCAGTACTAAGAATTTGTCAAAAATGTACAATTTGCTGCTGAAATGGAATACACAAGATGAAACGGTTAAATCAACTATGATTAAATGGGCTCAGGACATTGGTCACAATATTTTGTTTGCTGATTGGGAAAAGTTGTGGACCACCGGGATGAAATTCACGGCATGTAATGCCTTAAGAGAAAATATTATGAAAATGATCTATAGGTGGTACATAACCCCAGTCAAGCTTGCAAAGATTTACCATTTGCCTGATAATAAATGTTGGAAATGTAAAGAAAAGGAAGGCACATTTTTTCACCTTTGGTGGACGTGCCCGAAGATTAAGGCATTCTGGGAAATGATCTATAATGAACTTAAAAAGGTATTTAAATATACCTTCCCTAAGAAACCAGAGGCCTTTCTCTTGGGTATTGTTGGCCAAGGGGTGTTAAAGACGGATATAACTTTCTTTATGTATGCTACAACAGCAGCTAGAATACTCATTGCAAAGTACTGGAAGACACAGGATCTACCCACACTGGAAGAATGGCAGATGAAGGTGATTGACTACATGGGCTTGGCAGAAATGACGAGCAGAATCCGAAACCAGGGAAGAGAAGCAGCGGAAGAAGAATGGAAAAAGTTCAAGGACTATCTAAAGAAATATTACAAAATTAATGAAAGTTAGAATGATGTTGGACTGGAAAGTAAATGGTTACTATTAGCAATGGTTAAGACAAGGAGAATAAGGAAGATTAGCTTAAATTTAAAGTAAAATAAGGGAAGATTTGCTGAGTAATTGATTAGAATCTGGAATACAGAAAAGGGAGGCATGAGGAAGTCGGGGAAGAAAGGTATAAGAAATTAAGATATGAAATGGTACTCGTTTTTTGTTTTGCTTCTGTTTTTGTTTGTTTATGTATTTGTTGTTTTTATGTTATGTTTGTGTGGTTATAAAAACTGTTTAATAAAAAATATTTAAAAAAAAAACAATTAAAATATTGAAACATTAAAATCACAGGAGGAGAAAGGAAAAAGAAAAAAAGAAAGATGGGGAGGGGATCAAACTGGCTCCAAGCCAAAGGCCAGGCAGAACAACTCTATCTTACAGGCCCTGCGGAAAGAAATCAGATCCCGCAGGGCCCTGGTCTCATGAGGCAGAGCGTTCCACCAGGCTGGAGCCTGTGTTGAAAAGTCCCTGGCTCTGGTTGAAGCTAATCTAACTTCCTTAGGGCCAGGGACCTCTACGGTGTTGCTATTTATGGACCTTGAGGCTCTCCGTGGGGCATACCGGGAGAGGCGGTCCCGTACGTACGAGGGACCTAGGCTGTGAAGGAGTGTATTCCATATAGAAAAAATGCCAAAAGTGAAATGGGCCAAGCCTCAGAAATGTCTAATTATATATATGGAGACACTGGCTTGTCATCTCTAAGAATGCATGTTGTGCTATGGGGTCTGATCTCATCTGGATTATTATTTTACAAAGGTACCCCCCTGTCCCAGAGGGGCGGTGTTGCAGGCAGGCCACGCGTTCTCCCCGTGTACAGCGGGGAGCGTGGCGATGCCACCCACGTCACAGGGAGTCCTGGCAGCGTCACGCCCCCCAGCCGACCAATCCAGTCGACCGGGGTGTGTGGCTTGCGTAATTTAAGCAGCCTCACGCATCTCCCACCCTCCTGCCCTGTTTTCATGTTTCATCTCGGCCTTGCTATGGACAACGGTTGGTCGCCTGTTGAGGGGGCCAGGTAGGAATTTCCCCACTTGGCAAATTGGCACCAGCCATGGGGTATTCACCTGCCTCATAGCAATCATCACAACTTTGTGAGGATTGGCGGTTAGGCATCGGTAAAACCTGGTTTATGGGAGGGGAGGTTGTGGCCATCACCTGCCCCTCCGCTTTAAGGGTATTCTGTTAAAGGGATCTAGGGGTGTGGATCTTGTCCAAAGCCTGGGTAAGGGTGAGGGCCATGCCATGACCCCATTGGGGACCCTGGGGGAGCTCTCAGTTGATGTACATCAACAGGGCTGCCCCTACTGGTGGTTGACCCTTACTAGACTACCTGCATGGTGGGCAAGAGTCAGATATAGTCAGTTCAATTCCAATGCCTAAGTCAATACTGTTATGTACTGAAGTTCTCACCCTGGGCCAGCAGGGGGATACTGTAGATAGTTATGCAAATGAAGGATCGAAAGTGACGTTCAGTGATTGGATAGTTTTTATGCAAATGAAGGATCGAAAGTGACGTTCAGTGATTGGCTAGTTTTAGAAAGTTGCTACAGTTACGTTGTTCTGGAGCTCTATATAAGCAGGCTGACTGAGCTCTTCAGTTCAGTTCTGCTCTGGCCTCGGAATAAACAAGAGCTGTTTGAAGAATCGCTGTGTCATCTGATATGTTCGCCCACAACTTAACAAATACCACTCACATTCTATAATCAATAAAGTTGTGGCCTTCATTATCCCATTAACCTGAAATACTGGTGTCCGTGTGTCTTATTATTCAACAAATGGGGGAGGGCTCGGAGCCTTGACATGCAATAGAATTCATCGCAACATCCACTGATGCCATTGCCACAATCTTTTGCTCACAGCTGCAGCAAAACAGGCAGCACCAAGGGACATGCATGGGACATCATTTATATGTGAACAATTTAGCACCTGAATCTATACTTTCCCTTCATCTCGGAATGGCATGCTAGTGCTGTCCGCTTACCCCTTCAGCTAGCTACACAGCAAGGTAATCTAAAATCCAATGATTACTGTTGTGAATCACCCCACAGGACCAATGCCTGCCAAAAGATCTACAAGACCGTTATATGTTTGCTTGATATTAACAGCAATACCACCTTCCATCCAGAACCTAGTGCAAGCAAGGGACTAATGATGCCCAGTGCCCAAATCATCAACAGTCTGCTTTATAGCAGTGTCTCTGCTATGGAAATGCAATACAAATGGCTCTAAATAGCTCAAATCTGTACCTGGTGGTTTACTTATTACGTAGATGAAGAATTGGATCGTTTCAAAGCCAAATTATTTTGTCTAAATGTCAGATGGAGTGAGATGGAATCAAGTGGAACAGAATGGGGGGGGAGATGGTTTTGTGAAATAGTCTGCTTAGTTCTTTGATGTTAACCTTAAGTTTTTATTTTTTATTTTGCAGGGGAGAATGTAAATATATTCTTCTCAGTTATATGTTTATGAAAGTAAAGTTCTTTGGAATATGAAGAGTCTGGACATTGTATAGTCTTTACGAAGAAGCTATAAATCACCTAGAAGTGTCTCCACCCCCATCGTTCAGCCCGGACACTGAGATCCAGCTTTGAGGGCCTTCTGGCAGTTCCCTCACTGCGAGAAGTGAGATTACAGGGAACCCTGCAGAGGGCATCAAATTCAGACAGCACCCCATTCCAAAGGAATTCACTTCCTTTGCAGTTTTTCCTGCATCTGATATCAGTGATTGACAGTTAAGTGAGACATTCAAATTCTTGAGCATGAGTAGGCAAACTACAGTTTCCGAATCTTGCATCACTATTCAGAATCGTTATGTCTTTCAAAAGGTGATGCCTGCCTCTGGTTTCACTTCAAGTCTGATGTCCTTCTTGCACACTCATTGATTTAGACCATGGTATGTTTCTTCCTTCATTGTTCCCTCAGCAGGAAGGTGGAAGGGTTTGTGTGTGGGAAGCTAAAGAGATGGGTAGGCAAACTAAGGCCCGGGGGCCAGATCTGGCCCAATCATCTTCTAAATCCGGTCAGTGGACAGTCTGGGAATCAGTGTGTTTTTACATGAGTAGAATGTGTCCTTTTATTTGAAATGCATCTCTGGTTGGTTTGTGGGGCCTGCCTGGTGTTTCTATATGAGTAGAATGTGTGCTTTTATTTAAAATGCGTCTCTGGGTTATTTGCAGGGCATAGGAATTCATTTATTTCCCCCCCAAAAATATAGTCCCCCCCCCAGGTCTGAGGGTCAGTGGACTGGCCCCCTGCTGAAAACGTTTGCTGACCCCTGGTCTTGAGGGAAGTCTTCAAAAAGCAACAACTGAAAAGACAGTAGACATGGTGCTTGGCTGATATATAGCAGGAAGGGGTTCCAAAGGGAAGATGCCATCACACTAAAGGCCTCATCTTGATACCAGGTAGAATGGCAGACCCTCTGAGTGCCCCTATTGTCCAGGGACAGTTCAGGATTGACAGAAGCTGTCCCAGTTTTTCGATTTGATCCCAGAATGTCCTGCTTTTCCTTAGAATGTCCCTATTTTCATCAGAGAAATGTTCGAGGGTATGGAGTTATTCGACCCCCTGAGCCAAGGAGATATGTAACTACACAACCTTTAGAAGACATCTGAAGGCAGCCCTGTATAGGAAGTTTTTTAACGTTCAATGTTTTATTATGTTTTTATATATGTTGGAAGCCACCCAGAGTGCCTGGAGCAATCCACTCAGATAGACAGGCTATAAATATTAAAATTATTATTGTTATTATTATGGAGTAGGGCATCCCTATTTTCATCAGATAAATGTTGGAGGGTATGGGATGGATCTTGATATAAGATGTCATATGATAATATGATATCATATGATAATACAATATAAAATGATATAAGATGACTTGAAGTTAGCTCAGTAGCTAATATTGATAATAATATAAATGATATAGATCTATATATCTATTATTTATATTGCTGAATTGAATATAACTCTCTCTCTCTCTCTAAATATATATATATATATATTTCTATGCTGCTTTACACTCACATGAATCACAAAGCAGCTGGCAAGAATGAATAACAATACCAGTGCTTTTTTTCAAGAGATACTCAACAATACGCAATACCAGCACCTCTTTTGGTTGTTGTTAAAAAGCGTGGCACTTTCAGTAACAACTTCATGGTGAGTACTGGCACCTATTTTTTTTATTTTTTTAGAAAAAAAGCAGTGAACATAATAGAACATCACAAATGCAACATGAATCCGATTAATTAACAAATCATCCGTACAACAACCACGTTCTGTAAAACACTGTTAACAAAACAACTAAAAAAATAAGCTAAACAGCCCAACCACAGCAAAAGTCATACTACAAGATTCACAAAGCACTAAAGGTAAAGGGACCCCTGACCATTAGGTCCAGTCGTGACCGACTCTGGGGTTGCGGTGCTCATCTCGCTTCATTGGCCAGTGAGCCGGTATACAGCTTCCTGGTCCTGCGGGCAACATGACTAAGCCGCTTCTGGCAAACCAGAGCAGCACACGGAAACGCCATTTACCTTCCCGCTGGAGTGGTACCTATTTATCTACTTGCACCACTTTGACGTGCTTTCGAACTGGTAGGTTGGCAGGAGCAGGGACCGATCAATGGGAGCTCACCCCGTCGCGGGGATTCAAACCACCGACCTTCTGATTGGCAAGTCCTAGGCTCTGTGCTTTAACCCACAGCACCACCCGCGTCCCTTTTTCATAAAGCACTACAGCACTCATAACCCACAAAACAATATTAACATTAACAAACTAGTAGCCAAAACCAAAGCACTGTTGAATTCACACACACATTCTCTCCACACCATGATTCACAATCTTCTTTTCGTTAAAGAATTATTTAGACTTTTTCCATTTTAAGTTTTGCATGCATTCATCATGCTATCATACTCAGATATAGAATTCCCAACCAATCTTCTGTTGACATCCTATATTGCTTCTTTTGATCCACTACAATGGGATGAAAATTAAGTAGGAAGCGAGAGGAGACTACTTTAAAGGAGATGGTATTAAGGTAAACTTTCAAGTAGGGACAAACTTCTGAACAGCAGTCGAAAATGTAAGCGAACTGAGAGGGATGAAAGAAGGGTGGAAGAAAAAAAGGAGATGTCTCGATCTTCCACTCTGTTCATCAAAAGACAGACACATATGACTTCTTCTATCCTACTTAAAGTAAAACAATGACACTCCTAGCTTGCTATCTATTGTTATGGAATTTCCTGATACTTCTTTATATCTCTTAATATCTGGTATGGGTTTATTCTTGTACTTTATTATACCAACATGATACAAACAAGTTCCACTTTTCAAAAAATATGTATCTTATTTGTCCTCTCTTGCTCTTATCAGGTTTGTGAGTTCAATCATATACACCATCTCCCAGACTTCTGTGAGCCAGGAATTTATTGATGGTGAAAGAGGGTTTTTCCAGTTTTGCAAATTTCCATTTGTGCTGCTGTTACTAAATATGTTGTCACTTTTTGGTCTCCATCTGGTGCTATGCCTTTAAGATATCCAAATATTGTTACAAATGGATCTCAATGGAGGTCCTGATGAAAAATACGTTTTATTTCTATTAATATGGATTCCCAGTATGTTTTGATGATTGGGCATTCCCAAATTAAATTAAAGATGTTTGTGTTTGGCATTTTATATCAACAGTAGCACTTGTTTGTTATTGTTTATATTTTGTTCTACCTAGCTGGTGTCAAATACTAGTGAGTCATAATCTTAGGGGGGAAATATTTGAGCTTCATGCAAATAAAATAAGTTACTTTAAATTGTTTTTAATATGGTTTTAATGCTGTAAGTAACTGTTACGGTGAAGTGCAGGTAACAAATAAAATAATTATAATAGCATTTAAAATAATTAAAGCATCAAAAAACACTAAGAAAATATAAAGATATTTAAAACAATCACTTTCCGTCATAGCTGATAATTTCAAGGTTGCCAGAATCCCCTAACTGCGGCCCTCCAGATGTTTTGGCCTACAACTCCCATGATCCCTTGCTAACAGGACCAGTGGTCAGGGATGATGGGAATTGTAGTCCAAAACATCTGGAAGGCCGAAGGTTGGGGATGCCTGTCTTAGATCCTAAATGCCTGGATAAATAGGAGTATTTTTAAGTTCTTCTGAAAGTTAGTAATATACATTTTTTGACAATTGTGTGCATTAATGTAATAAATATAATTATATTCAATATAAATATATTCCAATATTTGCAATACAAATATTTATATGCAAGAGAAATATTATACCCAAAATCAATACAAGAGACATAACTTTGGAGTCCGGAATCTCTGTTATTCATTGAAAACATTCTTCACTTGAAATGTAGGCTAAACATTTTATTGTACCTTGACTCCAATTTTGTTGCCTCACAAGGGTCTGATAAAATTGCCTAAGGACCTCAACCAGCATCGGTGCCATCAACCATAAATTCCCCCGTATAGGGGAATGAGAATGAGAATAAATTTTGAAGCTAGGCCTGAACAACTTCTCCTTGAATTATCTTGACAAGCAAAATTAGCTGACTCAATACCTCGATAGTAGTCAAGTATCCATATTTATATACAACTTCAGGAAATGATGCATGTAATGTACTTACTTGTTTATTTCCCTGTAGAGACACGGGACATAATGTGGTGGAAGTTAATGGCGCCAGTGCCTCACAGCAGTCAATGGAACTAAGATCCACACTTAAATGTTTGTTCTGTAGATTTCAACAAGATTTATGGTTGACCAACCTTTACTGGATTATATCTAAGGACAGTGTGGCCATTTGTCCTGTCCCAAAAAATGTGTCATTATTTGTTGTTGCCAGCTTTATTATCTTAGGACACATTTAGAGATCTAAAAAACAGTTGGGTGCACCACAAAACATCCCTGAGTGAATACAAAATATTTCCCCTCAATATTTATTTTCACAATAATTCATTTTGGTGCAGTTGTTTTTTAAATTGATCTTCTCAGTAGGTATGCATATAAATATATTAAAGACATTATTATTATTATTATTATTATTATTATTATTATTATTATTTATTTTGCATCACCTGACTTGATGCCTCGTGTGGGGGAACCTTCCACACCTTCTTCTTCTTTGGCAATCACTTGTAGCTGACTAAGATTGCCTTCCATAAACAAGGTTTTAACAATGAGTCCATAAGTGACTGTGGAGGCCAATTCTGGATCCACACACGTCCTTCCACAGTGGAGACATTGGTTGGTTTCCAGGTGGGAGTTTATCACGGTGTAGATTTGCCAAGCTTGCCTTCCTCTTAGCACGTTTCTCCCTTGCGTCCTGAGTTTGAGTGTCTTCAAAGCCTATGACACCTTGGTGAATGCTGTTTTCCAGCTGGAGCGCTCGCAGGCAAGTGTTTCCCAATTGTTGGTGTTTATACTACATTTTTTTAATATTTGCCTTGAGACAGTCTTTAAACCTCTTTTGTTGATCACCAACATTATGCTTTCCATTTTTAAATTTGGAATAGAGTAGTTGCTTTGGAAGACGATAATCAGGCATCCGCACAACATGACCAGTCCAGCGAAGTTGATGTTGAAGAAGCATTGCTTCAACACTGGTGATCTTTGCTTCTTCCAGTACACTGGCATTAGTTCACCACCCTAAATCCAGCACTGATCTTGCCATAGCCAGACTAAGCAATCTTAGTGGATCACATAGAGGTAAAGACTCTCCTCCCTGGAAGAGAGGGGAGTGGTTGTGGGCGGGAGACCGAGCTCCGCCCCTGGTAGGGGGCCTTAGCCCCCTCCCCTCCTTACCTGGCTGGTGCCCATGCCCACCGGAGGCAGCCAACCAGGTGCCTCCGGGGGGCGTGTGTAGCAGCTTAATGCTGTGGCACCAGCTCCGCCTCCTCCTCATTCGTCGTCGTCCCTCAGCGAGTCACCCACCCTCCACTCCCATTTAGCTCAGGGTCTAGGTTTTTGGCCTTGCTATGGACCTTAGGTTGGTCGCCCCGGTTGTCTGGGGGCCCTGGTAGGAATTTTTCCATTTGGCATTAGGCTTTTTGGTTTCTTCGCCTACCTCGTAGCAATCGTCACAACTTTTGTGGTATTGGTGGGTAGGTTAGGCATTGGATTCATGTGTTGTGCTGTGTCAAGGGCTAGGTGCGGCCATCGCCTATGCTATCTACCGTGGGTTATTCCGTTAAAGGAATCTGGCGGTCGTGTATTCCGTCCGATGCCTGCTTGGTGGGAGGCCATGGCACGACCCTCGGTGACATCAGGGGTGAGCCTATAGTTGGATTAGCATCAACAGGCTCCACCTACTGTTTGAATAAACCCACCTCCTATAGTCATCCAATGCCTAAGCCAATACCTTTTCACTGCTGTAATCAATAAAGTTGTGGCCTTTCCTTGCCCATTAACCTTATATCACGTGTCCTTGTGTATTTATTTCACTTAGCGGGGGTCGGGCCCTCGATCCACAAGTTGTAGATTTGTAGTGTGCAAATGTTAACTTTCAGAAATATGGCTTTCCCCCTCTCAAGAAATGCTCTAGAAATGCCATGGAAATTATAGTTTTTGGTCAAGATGCAATTAAATGAGATGGATGTTTGAAAAATAGAACATCATTTTATGGCTAAAGTACTGCATAATATACTAGACACATCTGGCAACGGATATGCAGCTGAAGTGCTGCCATATTTATCCTTAGCAGCTGGTATTTCATTGGAAGATAAAGCTTTTTATAACACAAGCAAACACTCTTGTTTCCTTAAAGCTATGTAGACATTTCTAGGGATTTCACAGTGATGGAACCTAAACTGAAATTTGGGGGTGAACTGTCTTGGAAATGATGGAGCGCTCATAAGACTTATTCACCATCAAAATGTAGTGATTTCATTGAAAGAAGTTAGAAAAAATGTACCAGCAATCTTCATGAAAAAATGACAGATACGGAAGAAGCAAGGGAATAAGTAAGGTTGTAGAGTGCCCTTCAGGTGTTGTGGACTATATAAACCAGGCATAGGCAAACCCCAGCCCTCCAGATGTTTTGAGACTACAATTCCCATCATCCCTGACCACTGGTCCTTTTAGCTAGGGATGATGGGAGTTGTAGTTCCAAAACATCTGGAGGGCCGGAGTTTGCCTATGCCTGATATAAACTCTGAAGGTTTCATTTGTAGTTATAAGAGAGGAACAGCCAGGAATCTTGTTTTGCCAAATGCAAACAGGTTCTTTTCTCAGTGGATCTATGATCAACAACAAATCACTTTGGGAAAAAGGCTGAACTTTATTGAACAAAATGGGCTTCTATACTCGCATGCAACAGTGCAAAACCGCCCCAAACAGAGACAACCAATGTCTCCCCAAGCATATGCACACAAATAGACAATTCCCCACAACACATTTACCCAAACAACCAACATACAGTATCAGACCACTAACCCAAATCTCTCTTCCTAGCTGCAGGGAGCCGAAGGAGGAGCAGCAGGAGTGTTGTTGTTGTTGTTTAGTCGTGTCCGACTCTTCGTGACCCCATGGACCAGAACACGCCAGGCACTTCTGTCTTCCACTGCCTCCCGCAGTTTGGTCAAACTCATGCTGGTAGCTTCAAGAACACTGTCCAACCATCTTGTCCTCTGTCGTCTCCTTCTCCTTGTGCCCTCCATCTTTCCCAACATCAGGGTCTTTTCCAGGGAGTCTTCTCTTCTCATGAGGTGGCCAAAGTATTGGAGTCTCAGCTTCAGGATCTGTCCTTCCAGTGAGCACTCAGGGCTGATTTCCTTAAGAATGGATAGGTTTGATCTTCTTGCAGTCCATGGGACTCTCAAGAGTCTCCTCCCCACCATAATTCAAAAGTATCAATTCTTCGGCGATCAGCCTTCTTTATGGTCCAGCTCTCACTTCCGTACATCACTACTGGGAAAACCATAGCTTTAACTACATGGACCTTTGTACGGTTGCCATTTCAAAAAGTAAAAACCAGGTCACCCCGAAAGTTGAGCTTTTTTAAGGAAGACCCCAAAATTGTTGAGCTGGGGGTTTTTTTTTTGGACTTAAGGTGGCCTTAAATGAAGGGTTAATTGTGGAAGGCCACCTATGCCTTCTCAACCATCTTCCGCATTTCCGCTACAGAACTATATCTTTGCTTCCTCTTTCCCCCTTTTCTGTGATTCATCAGCAATGAAAGCACAAAATATAATAATCTAACCATCAGCTAGAAACCTCAGGGGTCATTTGAGAGACCCAACAGAGACTATCATGCTATTGAACTGCCATGTTTCTGTGACTTTTCTTTGCTCATAGGCTGGAGTATGAGCTCGGTCAGCTGGAATTAGGCTACCCCAAACAAATCCCTGGAGCCAACAAAAGATGTATCTTGGCGTAATTCACAAAAGAGGCTGTAGGTTACACACTTGGAGACTTTTCAGCAATGTTTCTGGTTTTATTCTCTCTCTCTTTTTGCCTTTTCCCTTGGGATTCTTTGCTGGAGCTAGCAATCGCAACAAAACTAATCTATTTTGATAGGAGTATCCTTTATAGAAACCAAATCAAACTAATTTCCTTTGACTGCTCTCCTCCCCCTCCAGTTTTGTATAATAAGCCATCTGGCTTAGCCAAGATTTTCTTTAATTTTCTATCCTTGTCCTCGTGGTTCTCCGAGACATGATAAGATCCAGTAATACAAAGCTCCCCCAATATAAATCCTATGAATAAAATACATTGACAACAGGACTGACGTCGTCTCACTTCAAAGCAGCAATGAAAGAGGAAACTTGGAACACATTTGTTGCATGGAAGTTTTTTGGGAGAGTAACAAAACGTTCAAGATTATAACCTATAATATTGCCATTAAATGGACTTGAATGCTCCGCTGTGTGCTTAATTCTTATTAATTTAAATAAAATATTTCTTTGTCTGCCTTTCTGTAGCTTATGCCTATAGTATCTTAGGTCTAGCTGGTGGTAACCATGAAATTCAGCAGTTGTACAAAGAGCTTCTTATACTCCCTCCATGATGTCAAGACTCATATAGAGGTGTACAATATATATTTCAAAGGTGTGTGGAAATAATGAAGATGGACATGGGAGAGTTCAATTCAAATCCCATCTCA
Organism: Podarcis raffonei; assembly: GCF_027172205.1. Classification (NCBI taxonomy): domain Eukaryota; kingdom Metazoa; phylum Chordata; class Lepidosauria; order Squamata; family Lacertidae; genus Podarcis; species Podarcis raffonei. The sequence goes on along the minus strand of NC_070611.1, from coordinate 12,863,231 downwards.
GACCTGATACTTAGTTTGAACAGGCCTCACTGTATCAGAGATGAGGGAACATGTGGACTCCTCATTCGCCCAAGCTAATTTGGCCAATGGTCAAAGATGATGATGGAAACTGCAGTCCAATAATATTTGGAGGCCCATTATAATAATCTCAAAACTATTTGGAGGGCAAGTGATAAAAAATGATGAGCAAAGAAGTACAAATAATTTTGTGAATGAAAAGTAGCATATGAGTGGGTTGGACTTGGCAAAACAGTGGTGGAGAAAGGCAAAAGCCTACTGGGAAATGATATATCATGAAATGGGGGGGAAATGTTTAAGATAACTTTTATTAACAAACCAGAGGCTTTTCTTTGGGGAATTATGGGACTAGAGATACCTAAACAATATAAAGATATATTTATGTATGCGACCACAGTCACTTGAATCTCATTTATCCAAGGATGGAAGGAAGAAAAGAAGAATGGCCACAGAAACTACTGGACTATGCAGAAATGGCAAAGCTTACCGGAAAAATAAGAAATCAAGATGACCAAGTTAAATGTAGAGTGGAAATTGTTTATTGAATATTTACAAAAATATTGCAAACATTAGCAGGATTAATGAAAAAACATGCAGTGATATTAAACAAATATTGACTATATGTGATAAATAATAGGTTTAATTTCAGTAACAATATTATAAACATAAGGAACTGCAGAAAGAGGGGGAAGGGAAACAAAATATGATATAAGTAATAACTTGATTTTCAATAGTTTTTTGCTTTTTGTTTGTTGTAAAATGAAAATTATAAATAATTTTTTTTAAAAAAAAACAATGGTGGAAAAGAAGGGTAGCTTCAAAGACAAACAAAGAAACAAAACATCTTACATGGCCCACACAATAAGAGGCATTTGTTACCAGATCTCTCAAACACAAATTCTGGTTGTTAACCTGTTAGCTCTGCTGAAAGAACTAGTCCAATGCGATGGAATGAGTAAGGCAAGGGAATTTGAGTGCAATTTTTGCATTCAGCCTTCATTTTCTTCTTTCCTCTCTGTGTTTGTGTGTGTGTGTGTGTGTGTGTGTGTTTGTTCTAGCTCAATGGAATGTAAAAATCATGCTGGTCTCAGCATGCACAGTCTGTAGTCATGTCAGCTGTTCTTTTCCATGATAGAGAAAGGGGGTGGGCTGTTTCTTATCATCCTTACTTTAAAAGGAACAACAAAGTGCTGAGCTCCTTCCTGCGCCTTGGTTCCTTCCTCCGCATCTACATCAACAGGATGTTATTTTCCACCGTTGCATTGCAAAGATGCCCTACGCTTCTTTTTAAAGTTTTGAGATAATGTCCTCCTGAAAAACAGCTGATTGACAGCCCTGGAGACTGAGAATTTGTGTTTATACACATGAGGAATGACAAGCACAGAAGCTTCCCTGCAGTTTTGCCAATGAGACTTGATGCTGTTTTGGAAGATCAGGGGGGAAGGAGGAGAGTTCTGACTCTATGCCCTATCAATCAATAGCCTCTTTAATCTGTAAAGAAGAATGCTGGTTGTAATTGGGGAGAGGGAATTGTTAGGCAATCATGTGTCAGATTCTATTGTGATTTTTTCCTTAACTGCCTCAGCCAAACAGTGATCCCTACAGACATCTGTGACACCGCCACTATTTACTCTTTGCTTACCATAGGAAGCAGATATGATATCCAGCATTGATTCCATGGAATACTTAAAATTGGCTTTAATTGCTTATGTATTCATTATGGATTATTAATAGCAGCATGTGGGTGTACAGCTTGTTTATCGCCAGAACCTGGGGACCATTTAGAAAGTTTGAATAATCAGGATAAGCGTCACATTCCATGGTTTTTCCCACGCATAAAATACCTCTGTGTGTATCAAGCCCACACATGGTGCCTACCAGAGCCTGGAAAGTTTATTTAAAAAAGAACAAGTTATAGTTCCAGTTCGGGACGCGGGTGGCGCTGTGGGTAAAAGCCTCAGCGCCTAGGGCTTGCCGATCGAAAGGTCGGCGGTTCGAATCCCCGCGGCGGGGTGCGCTCCCGTTGTTCGGTCCCAGCGCCTGCCAACCTAGCAGTTCGAAAGCACTCCCGGGTGCAAGTAGATAAATAGGGACCGCTTACTGGCGGGAAGGTAAACGTCGTTTCTGTGTGCGGCTCTGGCTCGCCAGAGCAGCGATGTCACACTGGCCACGTGACCCGGAAGTGTCTCCGGACAGCGCTGGCCCCCGGCCTCTTGAGTGAGATGGGCGCACAACCCTAGAGTCTGTCAAGACTGGCCCGTACGGGCAGGGGTACTTTACCTTTACCTTTATAGTTCCAGTTAAACATGTCCCAAAAGGAGCTAATTTCAGTTCACATTCATCCTTTCACAAAACAAGGTAGGTTGGTTCATGTTCAGTTAAGTTTCAATTCATGTTCATTTAAATCTGATCCTCTGTAGTAGTAGTAGTACTAGGAGTACTAGTACTACTAGTAGTAGGACAAAACAACAGCAAATTAAATCAGAGGACACCAAGCTCTTAACAGCATTAAGCACACCCCCGGCCACTGGGAAGTGGATTTCCGAGCCGGACTGGAGACTGGGTTTTTTTAAAAAAAAATTATTTGGTGTGCGTTGGAAGAGGGGTAGTCTTATACAGTGAGTATATCCCACACTATATTTTAACTGGAAAAGTTGGAGGTCGTCTTAAATGCCCAGTCGTCTTATACGCCGGAAAATACGGTAGGTTTTTTGATTAAAAAAAATCGAAGAGAATTAACTTTGAACTAGAAACCAATCAGAGTTCTCCACCCAAATGAAATTAATTCAGTTAAGTTAAGCTGACAATTATGAGAAATCGTGTCCCCCCTTAAACTGTCTTAGAGTGACATTGAATTCTTCCTTTTGGATAAGTTCTGGGACAATAGAAGCTGAGCAGTTGTGCTGTATGTTTGTGTTAGGGAAGTATGGTCTTACTGCCCTCTGTTTGTATGGACCAGATGAGGTAAACCTCATGAGATGAGCGAAACCTCTTTCATTTTGCACAGCAAATCTCACACACACAAAAATTCAATCTAAAGCATTTGAGTATACCCATAAACATGGGCCATTTTGTGCTCAGTTCAGTAATATCAATGAAAATAGACACCGGCACAATATAGCTAAGTTCAGTTTCTTTGATACACTTTCCCAGCAGTAATGACCTACATGGTCAGAATCAGGAAAGTATATTTATCTACAACCTGCCACTCACTGGGACTTAGATGTATAGTCAATCTTCTAATATTTCCAAGCCTCCTTTATGACACAGCACAGTTGTTAAGGCATCAGCTAGAGCTGGCATTTCTGGCAGAGAAAATAGCCTGTATCTGCAGTCTGCTGAATGTTTTCCAATCACAAATCTGAATTGCCATCGAGATGGTTGACACGTTGGGAATTTTCCAAATGAACACACTGTACAAGCAAACTAGTAGCTCACAACAAACAGTATCATAAGAGGCTACTTCCAGTATGGCAACAGCTTGAATTGGAACCTGTGCCAACTAAAATATAGTTCCTTGGAGGATTTCATTCCGGCAGCATAAATGAAGGGTCTTGCCTGTGATGAAACTTGGAAAGAAAGAAAGAAAGAAAGAAAGAAAGAAAGAAAGAAAGAAAGAAAGAAAGCTGATGAGGGTAAAAATCACTTCCTTTGGAAAAAACAGAAGACAAAAAGAGCAATGTGTTTTTTGTGATAAACTGCATGTATATTTAAAGACTCTCTAAGCCAGACTATGTTATCACCCAAAGGATTTACACTGAAGAAATGATTCACACATTCAAGTACATCACTTAATGTCTTAGCACTCAGTCATGCAGCACTCAGTGACTCACCACTGAATGTGTGAAATGTCTCCCTGGAAAAGTATTACGTTTGAGGTGATGGCAGGTAACACGAAACTATTGCTCTCTCCGTGATGTCAAAGGGTGGCTCATTCACCCAAGTCAACACTGGATGGTACGCTCTTTCAGTGGTATCTGTGGTAGATCTGAAATATAATGGGCTTTGATGCTGTTCCTCCAGAGATTGCACAGGCTTTTTCTGAAATGCTTTTTTAAAAACGAACTTTGGTTTCAGAATACATATGCTACGTAGTTTGCTTCAGTCACAAAAGTGAGTTGTTTAATCTCTATTTTATTTATGCCCATTTTTATACTTGTTACTACCTCTAGAGCTCGAAGCAATTTGCAACATATAAACAAATACAAAAGCAATTAAATACAAGGAAATCCATATCAACTGTTTTACAAAATAATAATAAATAATAATAATTTTTCATTTATACCCCGCCCTTCCCGGTTCAGAAAACTGGGCTCAGGGCAGCTAACAACAAACTTAATTGATGCAATAAAAAACAGCATAAGTATAAAATTTGAATAACAATAAATTCAGAATCAGTTTACGGGGAAAATCCATCTAATAAACATTAGATGATCACCGGGGCTAGTTGGCTAAATTAGTCCTATTTGGGCCAGCGAGGAGATCAGGGGAGAATTAGCTGTGGGATCCCAGAGTGGGTAATCTTCATAAAAAGGGGAGGGGGAGGGAAGGAAGGGGAATAAAAGATCAGGCTAAGTTCAAATTAAAAGTCAGGTGGAATAGCTCTGGGATATTATATTTATATAAAGAAATATATAAACTGTATCCATGCACATCATGTATCCATGTGCATTAACTCCCTGACTCTCTCTAAGCAGAGAGTATTACGACGCAGTGCAATGTAAAATTTCAATCAACATAGCACGTGTCATTCATAAAACCATTCAGCCATCCATTTCATGAAGCCACTATCTCAGACACTATCTCCTATTAACCAATCACTCATTCAATAAACACCCATATTCATGCCGTGTTGAGAATTGGTTTTTTGGAGGGACCCTTTTATTTACACAGCATAGACACTTCCCCAAATCCTCTCTTACAAAAAATATGGAACGTTTCATGAGTTTGCATGTTATCCTTGCGCAGGGGCCATGCTAATCTTCTCCACATTGTTCCAGTTTGATTATATGTGCTCTTTTGTTTTTGATGCAGCCACAAGTGCATACCCTTCAACAGGGGCAGAGGAAGGGGGTGGGGATGGGCATACCACTCCAGGTGTCATCACTGAGGGGATGACAAAATGCCGGGTGGCCCTCACTGTGGGGCCTGCAGCGTGCCCGAGCCATGCGTCTCTCCTGGGAGCGACACAGTGGCTTGGGCACCCCGGGCTCCATGTTGCCCCAAACGGCCTGCCAAAATTCCCTGCCCAATCAAGTACCTGTATTTGCTGCTCTGTCATGAATTTCTTCACCACTTTTGATGTGTGACTGCAATATCCCAGTACCGTCAGGATACCTCTTTTCCAGCTCTGGAATAACTCTCTTTCGCAGAACCTCAATATATTGTGGCGAGCGCATCATTCCTTCCATTGGCTGCAGGCTTCCGACACCATAATGATCAACTGACTTTTCGTGTTTGTTTTGAGTACAGGATTATGAGTAAGATAGAAAACATGCTTTGTTTCAATTAATTTGCACAAGGGTGTACTTAGTTAAACCCAGTGTTTTTTTTCTGGGGGTACGCATACCCCAAAACATTTTGTGACTCTAAGTTTGGCCTCATTGAGGGGCAGTATTTCAGTATGTGTAGGAAAATAAGAGTGCCCCCAAACATTTCTTTAAAGAAATAAACCGTTAAACCGTTAAAGAGTTAAACCGACTGTCTGGGCCAACTCCGGTTCAAAGATAAAGTCATGGGAATTAAAAGCATCAACTCATCAACAGTTAACACCTGGGCAACACATTGAGCAGGCACACAGGTTACCTGGAGAGACTCTTCCTCACCATGTTAAGGTGTACTGTATGGAATTTCTATTTAAACTATAGTAATGATTTCTAAATTTGAATCCATAAATATAAATTAGCATATGCAGGTGTTATGTAAATCTGTTTCTCTCTCTCTCTCTGTCTTTTCCCTTTGGTGATACCTCTTCTTCTGCTTTGATGTTGGTTCGTTCATTACAGATTCCATAACAATAAGGTTTATAAAAAAAAATTTGGGGTCTGAAATGTATTTTGATACGCACCTCCTGGATTATTAATCTGTGGATTGGAGCTTGGTTACGCACCTCATTTTGCTTTTCTCAGATGTTCTGAGGGAGGTCTCAACACAAAGAGCATATGAAAATACAGTTAAAATGCATCTTTGTGAGGAAAAAAATGCATTTAAAATGTGTATTCTGAGAGAAAATAAATTTAAATGCATTTTAAATGGAAATATATATACTGCAGGGATGTGGGTGGTGCTGTGGGTTAAACCACAGAGCCTAGGGCTTGCCGATCAGAAGGTCGGCAGTTCGAATCCCCACGACGGGGTGAGCTCCCATTGCTCAGTCCCTGCTCCTGCCAGCCTAGCTGTTCCTAAGCACTTCAAGGTGCAAGTAGATAAATAGGTACCGCTCTGGCGGGAAGGTAAACGGCATTTCCGTGCACTGTTCTGCTTTGCCAGAAGCGGCTTAGTAATGCTGGCCACATGACCCGGACGCTGGCGGGAAGGTAAACGGTGTTTCTGTGCACTGCTCTGGTTCACCAGAAGCAGCTTAGTGATGCTGGCCACACGACCCGGAAGCTGTACGCCAGCTCCCTTGGCCAATAAAGCGAGATGAGTGCCGCAACCCCGGAGTCGGTCACGACTGGACCTAATGGTCAGGAGCCCCTTTACCTTTTACCTTTATATATACTCCTCCAGAATAATGATAAAGTGGGCTGGATTGGAATTATGAGAGGACACATGTGAAAGCAGCACAAATGAGATAAAGGTTGATTTCCCTCTTCCCAAACTTGCAACAAATTGTTTTAGCATAGTGCCTCCGACTCTGATTCTGGGCTACAGCCAATTTGAATCACAAGTCTTGTTGCTGCTAAGACTTTAGGAAAGGAAAAAGGCACTTTTTTATTTTTATTTTTTATTAAATATTTATTGACATTTTCAAGAAACACACAACAAACAAAAACAAGAAATAAACAAAAGAAAAAAAAACACAAAAATACATAATATTCAAAACTAAACAAAAAAATAGAAAAAACACATAAAGTTTCTGATACTTATTATTCTTAACCTTATTTCTCAGACCTCCTCACACCTCCCCTTCTTGTATTCCAATTTAAATTGTCAGTTCAGCAAGTCCTTAACTTATTTCTTTACCTTAACTTAAACATTTGTTCTAACATACTATCGTTTTACTTTACTTCTTTTTTCCATTTCCTCAATTTATTTTTAACAGCCTTATTTTCAATTAATTAAAAAAAACAAACCAATTTTACCTTATTAAAATCACACATCAATACTTATACCTCATTAATTATTCTTAAACCTTTTTCCTAAAGTCGACCAAAATTTCCCTTCCACGATTTACCCAATTTCCTTACCACTAACAAAATATAAAAAGCAAATTATCCTTATGTACCCTTTGGATTCCCAACCTCCACCCACCCTTTTCCCGGTTCCAGTCCCCAACCAATATCCATCAGTCTTTATGTTATTTATTTAGCCTGGAGATCTCACGTCCGAGGCCCTTATATCTCTCTCAGTTCCTTTCTGCCGGTCTCTTTGATAGTCCTTGATGTTAAGCCCCAAGTCTCGGAGGGGCTCCGGCCCAACAGAGTCCATGTTGCTTCCAGCCAGTCCTCCATACTTAAAAGCAAAGCCTATGGGGTGCTCCAACTCTTGTTTCAAATTTCTTTCAGATCCAGATGTCCCCAAAGCTCCAGCTTTCACCTTCAACAAATTTGTAATCCTCAGGTCTTCAGATCTCCTCCAAAGGGGATCTCTCCATTTTCCAGACTCCCATTCAGACCAGGCTTTCCACATCCAATTTTTATTGTCCTTTTTTATCATCATGTCAGGCCTCATATTGTAACTCTCCTTTGACTCCTGCAAATCTCCTGCTCCTCCTTCATTTTCTTCAAAAACAACATATTGCTCCATCGTATCTACACTTTCAGTTTCATTTATTTGTTCAGTTGAATAGGCTTCCTGTTTCAAGTCCTTATCAGGCTCAAAACTGTTGTTTACTGTCCAGTGTAGTAGTGATACCTCTGTAGACAAAGCATTGTATTCATCTTGCAAGTTTCCCAAGAGAACGAGTGCTCTGTCCAATTCTGCTTGGATTTTACATACTCCAGCCATTTTTGTGATGTAATGTCCCTATTACCCCTCTAGGGGGATTTTAGTTCCTTAATGTTCCTTTCAGCTCAAAACCAAAAGTCCAGTTATTTTGTATCAGCCCTCCTTATTTTCAACAAGTTATACCAAATAAACCAGCAAAAACAGCAGAAACAATGTTCTCTTTTTCCAGCTGACAACTAGCTGACTAAAAGCTCACTTGACAGCTGTCAAAATCTTCAATGCAACAGGCTTTCTCATAGGACGTTCCCGGGTCTCGGGGGGGGGGTGAAATTTCAGCTCCCAAAATTCTTTTTATCCTCCAGTAAATCTTCTTATAGTGTCAAAACCGTGAAGTCAGAATCTTTCGTTAAAAAACAAGAAACAAATTCTCTCGACCTTAGTGCCCAGTCCTTTGCTTTAAATTGTTTACAAAGAGGGGGGGTGGACTTCCTTTTTAGCCCCTTCCCGCTCGTTCCAAATCCAAAATTAAAGGTTTTTTAAGGTTCCAATCTCCGTATTACTCACGGGTTTATGTTTTAGAGTCCAATCGGTCTTGGAAGAAGTTGGCGCTCTCTGTCAATGGCTTGCGGCTTCACTCCGTAGGCGAGGGAGTACTCTCAGCACCACGCCTCACCCTGCCTCCGTTCCGGAGCCTTTAAAAAGGCTCCGTCGCGGATTGGGGGGGCGCAAATGGTGCCCGCCGAGTCTCTGTGTTCACAGGCATCCGCGCCTGTGATTTTAAGGGTCTCCGCTTCGCCGCAGCGGCCAGACCCAGACGCTACGGAGCCGATTCCCTCCGGAGCTCGGAGGGAATCCGCCATTAAACAATGGCGCCAACCCGGAAGTGGAAAAAGGCACTTTTTTAAAGGATGACAGTTTCCCTCTTCTTTCTAGCTATAAGAGCACTGATTAGTCTGTAATGAATGTTAATGCAGTTAATGCTATTTCTGTATGTAGGGTTTCATTTTGGGTTCCATTTTTCCTTTACCTGGTATCCCAAACCCCACCCCGTAAATGATTTTTTTTTTTTTTTGCTAATTAGCAAATTCAAACCTTGATGAAAAGCAGACATTCTAATTACCCTTTTCCATTACCCAGTTCCCCAAAAATCTATGAACAGAATGCAGTCGCATGCTAGGTTATCGACAGGATTAAAGTAAATACACAGACAAAAGAAAACTACATTCTTGGGAAAATAAGCTTTTCTGTCCATGAAATAAACATTATTGGAATATGCCTGCGGTGGGTGGGTGATCTACCCTTACTAAAGTACGCAAATAGCTGCAGTTTTACTGCATTGTATTTCCAAAGATGGTGAAATACTGAGAAGCACTTAACAGTCCAGCAGTTTCTGAATCTTGTATCAGTATTCAGAATTGTTATGTCTTTCAAAAGGAGATGCCTGTCTCTGGTTTCGCTTCAAGTCTGATGTCCTCCTTTCACTCTCATTGATTTAGACCATGGTATGTTTCTTCCTTCATTGTTCCCTCAGCAGGAAGGTGGAAGGGTTTGTGTGTGGAAAGGTAAAGAGATGGGTAGGCAAACTAAGGCCCGGGGGCCGGATCCGGCCCAATCGCCTTCGAAATCCAGCCTGCAGATGGTCCAGGAATCAGCGTGCTTTTACATGAGTAGAATGTGTCCTTTTATTTAAAAGGCATCTCTGGGTTATTTGTGGGGCATAGGTATTCATTCATTTTTATTTTTATTTTCAAAATATAGTCCGCCCCGCCACAAGGTCTGAGGGACAGTGGACTGGTCCCCTGCTGAAAACGTTTGCAGACCCCTGGGTAAAGATATCAGAAATTTTTTTCCGAAATTGCTATATATTCAGGGGTCATATGGCTCTCAAAGTCTGCCCCAGAACTAATGCTTCATTTCATATGCTCTTGTCAATTTTTATGTTAATTACTCAGTGGTTTCTTTATAGCACTGCAAAAAAAATAATAATGAACTTTTTATCCATAAAACGAAGAAATAGTGGGTGTTGTGCTACTGTTCTTACTTTGAAAATACACCTCTGGCCATTAGCAACTTTGGCAACAGATCAAACAAATACTTGGCCAGCTCTTTAGTTATGCAAAGGCCCAGTTTTTCTGGGTCATGTGGCCAGCATGACTAAACCACTTCTGGTGCAACGGAACACTGAAACCACAGCAGCGCATGGAAACGCCGTTTACCTTCCCGCCGGAGCGGTACCTATTTATTTACTTGCACTTTTGGGTGTGCTTTCAAACTGCTAGGTTGGCAGGAGCTGGGACAGAGCAATGGGAGCTCACCCCGTTGCGGGGATTCAAACCCCCGACCTTCTGATCGGCAAGCCCAAGAGGCTCAGTGGTTTAGACCACAGTGCCACCCACCACCCCCTGTACAGTACTCATGATTTCATCTATACTTCCATACCCTCCAAGTGTCACGGTTTTCCAGGGACAGTCCCGGAATTACAAAAGCCAACCCGGCTTCTGATTTGATCCTGGAATGTCCCTATTTCCCCTTCCGAGCTCAAGGAAAAGGATGAGCTGGCACTGGACCTGAGCAACAGTGGAGGCTGCGAGGGAGCTTTCCATGGCTGCCACTGCAGGTCTCCTCCCTTGGGCTGTTTGTAGTGGTTGCTGGAGAGTGGGTGAGGCGGAGGACAAGAGGATGCTGCTTCTGAGGCCCAATGCAATGCTGACTCTGAAAGGCAGGCAGAGGACAGTGGGAAGAAAGGGGGAGTAGAGCGGAGCTCAAGGAGTCTTGGTTTATTATTAAATCAATAATAATGTTGGGAGAAGGGAGTGAAAAATGCCCCTATTTTCATCCTCAGGCACCCAATCGGCTTGCTCCTCCGCTGTCCTTCAACATTCCTCAGATGAAAATAGGGGCATTTTTCACTCTTGCCCAACTGACCTTCCTCGACCAATCCATTTTTGGTTCCTTCCCCTCCCACCACTAGTACTCCTTATGGTAAGAGCATGGAGCAGATGCAGTCGTATGACGTGATATTGCCAAAGCTTGCAATTCCTGGGTGTCTCAGAATTCGAAGTGCCCTGGACGCAGCGGTAGAGCAAGCCAATCGGGCGTCTGGGGTGGTGCTCGTGCCCTGCCTATGGGGCTGGGCAAGCCGGGGCAGGATGCATTGAGAATTTGTGGGCTATGTGCAAACATCGCCTCCGTGCTGTAGACTGGACGACTACGGAGAAGCTCATTCAGGCACTGATTCAAGTGTGGTACAGGGACCCGAAAATCAACAGTGACTGCTCGAAACTAGTAGACATCTCTAGAAGTTGACTGGTAAACAGTTCATTTACAAAGTGCAGGCCCTTTCTGTAATAGGGTGGCTAAATGTTCTCTATTTCAAGGAGTTACACCCTTGTGCAAATTAATTGAAACAAGCAATGTAGTTTATTGTACAAAACTCACATATACATGTACAAAACTCACATATATGTACATTAGTAACGGATATCACCTCTGCTATTTTTAAGCAGCATTTGAACATGGTTTGGCATCGAGTCTACTAGTTTCGAGCAGTCACTGTTGATTTTCGGGTCCCTGTACCACACTTGAATCAGCGCCTGAATGAGCTTCTCCGTAGTCGTCCAGTCTATAGCACGGAGGCGACGTTAGCATATAGCCCACAAATTTCCTTCACTTCTCAAAATGCCTTTGGGGCAAGTCCATTTCTTTAGCAGTCTAATTCCCATTTTACTGAAAGAGTGATTGCTACCAATTTGATTCTTTGGTCAGGTCAAACTTTTATTGCATAGGACCAAAAGTGTGTGCAGAAATTCAGATTGGCTCATAGGTATATACAACAAGCCACATATGCAAGCATTATGTATATAAGCATATTTGGGAAATTTAAAAATCTACCATTAGTAGATCTTAAAAAATATATTATTTCAATGGATTTTAGTTTGAATGTCACATAGCTTGAAATCTGATGGACAACACAGCAATTATCTGACACCAAGTCTGTAGTTGATATTTTGTAAAAATGTGATCCCGCCTAATGTTTTGATCATTCAATTTTGTGTACTGCAGAAGCCAATAACAATAGGTGTTGCCCTTCATATGCACTTAAAATGCATTTTTTTATTTGCTAAGCTTCACTCATTTGCTCACCAATGTACAAAATGCATTTTCTACCCAGAGGTCCCAGATATAATACAAATATAGCAAGGCCAGGGTCAACAGAAAAGTAAGAAAGTTCAGCAGAGGCTCAGGTCTGAATACAAATGGTAGATTACAGAAAACACGGAGCCCATACTAATGCAGTATTTTGGTATTATAGTGCAGTAAAATGACATCTCAAAGTTCTCACTGTGGCTTTCCTTATTCTTATAGCTGCAACGGGTAAGACAGTGCTGTAGCACGATATCAATATAAAACCAGGAGAATGATTTGCAATGAAGCAGAATTTGCTTAGAATGCCCAATCTGTTTAAAAGACCTTTATTTTGGGCTCCTCGTGAAGTCCTTGTGGCTAGACCCATCCAGTATGGACTCTGTTACATTCTCCAAATATCCCAGTTGCATTATTAACAGTTCTTGCATTCGTAATATTTGCTACAGTTCATAGCCATCAGAAATTCCCATACTGAACAACAGAGTGCTGTTTTTATAAAAATATATAATTTTACTGGTACGGTGCTGCACAGACCTGGGAAGAATTTGCCCATAAAAGTAAAGGGGACCCATGACCATTAGATCCAGTCATGGCCAACTCTGGGGTTGCGGCACTCATCTCGCTTTATTGGCCGAGGGAGCCGGCATACAGCTTCCGGGTCATGTGGCCAGCATGACTAAGCTGCTTCTGGCTAACCAGAGCAGTGCACGGAAACGCCGTGTACCTTCCCGCTGGAGCAGTACCTATTTATCTACTTGCATTTTGATGTGCTTTCGAACTGCTAGGTTGGCAGGAGCAGGGGCCGAGCAACGGGAGCTCACCCTGTCGCGGGGATTCGAACCGCCGACCTTCTGATCGGCAAGTCCTAGGCTCTTTGGTTTAACCCACAGCGCCACCCGTGTCCCTTGCGTGTCTCTATGCAAACTGAGTGCTAATTATGCTTGCTTCCTTTTTATATTGGCTAGAATGCTGGAAGAACTAAGCTCCACCTGTCTTCAGACTAACTTCTTATAGAACAGGTCCAGGGTCACAATGGGAAGAAATTTCCCTAGAACACCATTTGAGCTAAATTATCCCAAGCATTCATGTTCCAGGAGGGATAATTCCCTGAACATTGAAGAGTCATATGCAAATGGATGGTGTCCTTCTCTTAGGTTTGGAATGAAAATATTTAGAACAATTTAAAATAAGCAGTCTTTATACTCTGGTTTTACTTCAGATAGTATAAATCTTTCGCCTTTTACTAAAATAAGCAGTCTTTATTTCATTTATTTAAGGTGTTTTCTGGTTAAGAATTCACTCTGCTACACAGCGCTACCTGATGCCCAGCTCTAAATCCTTCTTATTTATTTTTCTTCTTCTTTTTGGCTGGTTACTTTCTTCTTGATGTATTTCTGTAAATGATCTACCAGCTGTTGTTATTAAAATCTGCTATATGCATCTTGACACTGTTGTTGCTTTAATTTATTTATTTTCTCTACTTGTAATTGTGCTAGCACAAATGTGAAGGTGTTATAGGAATATTTTAATTGAGTTTAAAATAGTTGTCCATAAAATAGTATTAAAGGCAGTTCGCGTTTATAGCGGAGTACTTTATTATTTGGCTGTAAACCAAATGTAGATTCAAATTATGGGGAGGAAAGGTATCAGAATAAATGAAGGAGCAATTGGAAAGCAAGTTATTTAGGTTCATTCTTTCCTTTTAGGTGCTCTGTGTAATTGAGATAAAATTACCAGTTTACACTCACCCAGTTTCATTGTACTCAGTCTAGTCTAAGCAATTATTGACTTGGTGCTACATTATAACCAGCTCATTTGACAACTCTCATGTATAAATGAATTCTTTAAGCTCTTCAGGACTCATTGTAATTAGAACGAAATAACTGTTTTAGGGTCTCTATAGAAGATAATTTGCATGTCACATAAACTACAGCCAACCAGGGGGACAGTGCCCAGATCTATATTTTCTGAGAACAGCGAAACCTCCCTTGTTTTCTGCTATACACTGAACCCACAAAATCCTAACCCCCACATCTGATGAATTGACTAATCACCTAAGGCAGTGACCTGGTGGAAAATGGTAAGCAAGGCAATCCCTGCTAAACTGAGTTAGCTTATAGCAATGATGGTCAAACTTGGCCCTCCAGCTGTTTTCGGACTACAACTCCTATCAGCCCTAGCTAACAGGACCAGTGGTCAGGGATGATGGGAACTGTAGTCCCAAAAGAGCTGGAGGGCCAAGTTTGGCCATTACTAGTTTATAGGGTTGGAGCCTGAGCAGCATCAAAAGGATTTCCTGTAAAGAGTCCAATGTGTTAAGCTACACATATAGTGAAGCTGTGGCTTGGACAGAGTTTAACACACTAGTTTAGTGAAGCTGTGGCTTGGACAGAGTTTAACACACTAGACTGTATCCAACTTCTGCTTCCTTTATCCAATAGGTGGAACTCCAGAGGAAGGAGATTGTAATACTCAATGTCTTGAGGACCAGCAGAGGGACAGCTGTAAATAAGTATGACATTATTTCCTATATCAGGTGCCTATGATCAAGAAGTGAGAGCTGGACCATAAAGAAGGCTGATCGCCGAAGAATTGATGCTTTTGAATTATGGTGCTGGAGGAGACTCTTGAGAGTCCCATGGACTGCAAGAAGATCAAACCTATCCATTCTGAAGGAAATCAGCCCTGAGTGCTCACTGGAAGGACAGATCCTGAAGCTGAGGCTCCAATACTTTGGCCACCTCATGAGAAGAGAAGACTCCCTGGAAAAGACCCTGATGTTGGGAAAGATGGAGGGCACAAGGAGAAGGGCACGACAGAGGACGAGATGGTTGGACAGTGTTCTCAAAGCTATTAGAATGAGTTTGACCAAACTGCGGGAGGCAGTGGAAGACAGGAGTGCCTGGCGTGCTCTGGTGCATGGGGTCACGAAGAGTCGGACACGACTAAATGACTAAACAATATGATCAAGTGTCCAACCCCATTAAATGTGCACGAGAAGGATATAGCTTTCTGGTTTGAACAAGACAAAAGCAATGAAGTGTTCTTCATATGTGACTTCTTCTTTAGTTTGCTATTTTGAAAACCTCCTGTCCTCCTGTCCTCCCCTCCATTTCCTTCTTTCCTATGTCTGTTCTTCTCCACCACCTCCCTAGGCCCGCTCTCCCTACCGGCAATGACCCTGCTGCCAGGAAACTAACATTGCAATTCCATTACACTGGCCAACCTGCAGAGCCGTGAGGTCAGTGGACAAAGGGGACCAGGCCAGGCTTCCTCAACCTTGGCACTCCAGATATTTTGAGACTAAAATTCCCATCATCCCTGACCACTGGTCCTGCTAGCTAGGGATCATGGGAGTTGTAGGCCAAAAATATCTGGAGGGCCAAGATTAAGGCTAGTCCTCTTAATGTTCTCCTCGCGCCTACTTCCAGAAGCCCAGGAAGCTTCTGCCCTGCTTAGGGAGGGAGATGCAATGCTCATAATAATAAATTTATTATTTATACCCCGCCCATCTTGCTGGGTTTCCCCAGCCACTCTGGGTGGCTTCCAACAAAATATTAAAATACAGTGGTCTGTTAAACATTAAAAGCTTCCCTAAACAGGGCTGCCTTCAGATGTCTTCTAAAAGTCTGGTAGTTGTTCTTCTCTTTGACATCTGGTGGGAGGGCGTTCCACAGGGCGGGTGCCACTACCAAGAAGGCCCTCTGCCTGGTTCCCTGTAACTTGGTTTCTTGCAGCGAGGGAACTGCCAGGCCCTCAGTACTGGGCAGAACAATGGGCATACACATGACATCACACATGCAATGTAATCATCACCCTCGCATGCTGACCCCTCTGGCCCTAACAGTTCCCCTATGAAAATTTTCACTGCAAGCCACTGGTAAACTGCTTATGCACCTAGTTCAGTTGTGAATCATCTGCATGCTGTTCTAGAGCTCCAAGTCTTTAAGACAGGGTGGAACAGCAGAACCAATTCTGAGAGTCCATCTCTGCACCAGTTTCTGTTGTGTTTGTGTGTCCTTGCCATTTAATACTGATGGTCATGCCTGCAAAGATTCAGGACTGAATAATAAACTCTTATGCAAGTGACTTAGATTTCTTTTAATAAGAGCTTTTAGGATCCAATTAGGGATCAAGATAAGTGGTATCATTTATTACTATTCTGACTCCTGACCCAAAAACCTTTCTGTAAGAGTAGAATGCTGATCTAGTGCTCATTAAATTAGTCAGTGGGGCTCAGGACCAAAAAAGGAGGAGTTCACCTGTATTGTGACCCTGTTCCCTTTTGCAGATCTCATAAAGCACAAAGGAGAGATGTTGGAAAGCATATTAGCTAATGGCCCGGTTTCAAGTTCTTTCCGCTACTAAAGAGTCTCACGGAAGTTAACAGAGTTTTGTCCTCGGTAATAAAGCATCAGCCGTTAAGCTTTAATTCAGTAATAAAACATTGCAACACTTGCCATATCTGATTAATACCTTCTTGAATCCCAATCTGTTTATTTGATGTTGCATTATTTGAGGCTGACCTGATGAAATCCTCTTCTGTTGTACATAATATCTTGTCTCAGGCTCTTTTCCTGTTGGTTCTTAAGATATCATTATTTTAAAGCTACACTTATTTCTGTAATCCCTTTACATGGTAATTAATTTGCAGGAAGATAGAGCCAACTGGAACAGTGCAGATATTCTTCCGAAACTGACTACCCTCCGGAGGTTTTTGGACTACAACTTCCATTAGTCCCAGCCAGCATGGCCAATGGCTGGGATTGATGGGATTTGTAGTCCAAAACATTTTATAGGATGCCAGGTTGGGTATAGCTGCTTTACTCAAAATACATATTGTGGGTGGGTGAGTGGCCTTAATAATAATAATTTTATTATATGTACCCCGCCCATCTGACTGGGCTGCCCCAGCCACTCTGGGCTGCTTCCAGCATATACAGAAACATAATAAAACACCAAACGTTAAAAACGTCCCTATACAAGGCTGTCTTCAAATGTCTTCTAAAAGCCAGATAGTCGTTTATTCCCTTGACATCTGATGGGAGGGCGTTCCACAGGGCGGGCGCCACCACCGAGAAGGCCCTCTGCCTGGTTCCCTGTAACCTCACTTCACGCAATGAGGGAACTGCCAGAAGGCCCTCAGAGCCGGATCTCAGTGTCCGGGCAGAACGATGGGGGGTGGAAAAACTCCTTCAGGTATACAGGGCTGAGACTGTTTAGTGTTTTAAAGGTCAGCACCAACCAAAATATGTATTTTGCATTATAACTCATAATGTATAGCACAGTTTGTGTGACTTTCTTGAAAAAAAACACATTCCAATTCTCCACAGGTCTCCTCAGAAGCAAAGCCCCACTGAGCTCAACAGGACATATACCCAGTTAACTGTATATATGATACAAATGTGATTTAAGTAGATTGTGTGAATTTACATTGTTTTAATGGTAAGGACATGGTGCTTTTACTATATCCAAAGATGGCTACAATCTTCAAGGGTTGGGGGAATAAGGCTCTTGTCTCATTTCTTAGGTAAGGTCTTCACAAAAGCAGAAGAGATAGAGGTTCATAGCAACACAGCACCCCCCAAAAAAAACCAACCCCATAAATGCCAAAGAGCATTATCAATAGCAACAATATTGAAATCAACTGAGTACAGTCACCTGCACCGAAAATAGACCCCTTAGACAATAAAGCAATACTTGACAGATAACTGTATTGAGTGCAGCTGAAAGGTCTATGAAGTTTAACAAGGAGGTTGTCAATCTCCAAGTGCAGATGATCCACTGGAGGCTACCCGGACTGTTTTGTTCCAAAAATAAAGTTGAAAGCCAGCCTGGAAAGGATAGAAGACATTAGAAAGTTCTTCATGTTTCAAGCTAGTTGCCTTTTTAATTTCTCACCAAATGTAGCCAGCATATATGCCATACTATTTTAACATAGTATATTCGCAAATGGAGAAAAAGCACCACAATTACAATATGAAATAGTGTCCCCTGTATGAAAGTAGAGATTGCTTGTATTACACGCTCCCGTGAGATCGATTTTTTATTGCAAAATGTGAACATCTATTGAATTTTCTTAAAAATTTGATAAAGTAATATTTAACCAATGAATGGATTGATTAATCTGTGGAATTTAGTAAATAGACATTGAAATAAGTGCCTTTTGGAGACACTAAAGAAACTTTAAAATAGCTTATAATTTGATATATGGAAGCTGCTGCTCAATGGTTGAGTAAGGGAGTAACCCTAAACCATAGTTTCGTACAGGCATGGGAAAGGTTTTTCTGCCCTAGGGTCACAATTCCTTCTGGGTAATCTTCCAAGGGCTGCATGCTATTGCTGGGCAGAAAAAGCTCTCTATCCTCAACCCAGGCAAGTATTATTAGAGTTTAAGGACACATTCCAGTCAGGCAAAAATACTCAAGGAGGATGAAAATCAGGGACAGTGGTGGGTAGGGAAGAGGTGTGTCTTGGAAAGAGTTCTAAGCATCAGGTAGAGATGCTTGGCTCTGGTGGGACGTGAGGAGCACGGCTGGCCAATGCAGAACCATGCTCTCCTCTCTTTCTGGGAAAAAGAGGCACCATCCCAGCCTCAAAGGCCCGGGTCCAGCTTGGCTTGCCTCCATGGAGGATGCCTGTCCTGGGGGCACCTGGTTGTGGCATCAAAGGTCAACGGCAGTGTTGTGTCAAATGAGATGTCTGCCCTGAAGGGGAAAGGGTTGACGGTGGGTGGTTGAATTGGTCAGGCACAGTGTGGTGCCCATTCCAGCCCCAAAGACCCAGTCCTGGCTTGGCTTGCCTCCTCGCAGGGTGCCTTTTGTGGGGGCATCTGGTTGCGCCCTCTCAAGCCCTCAGAAGCATTTGCCCAGGGATGCCAGCCCCACAACCTCGTTCATGCTACACCAGTGGATTGCCATGAAGCGTTCTTCTTTCAGAAGGCTGCTATAGGACTTCCAGAAACAATCTAGGAACACACTTCCTTTTCTCTGTTTACCAGTCAATATGTGCAAATATTGAGACATGGGTGGCACTGTGGGTTAAACCACAGAGACTAGGACTTGCTGATCAGAAGGTCGGCAGTTCGAATCCCCGCGACGGGATAAGCTCCTGTTGCTCGGTCCCTGCTCCAAAATGCAAGTAGATAAATAGGTACCACTCCAGCGGGAAGGTAAACGGCATTTCCGTGCACTGTTCTGCTTTGCCAGAAGCGGCTTAGTAATGCTGGCTACATGACCCGGAAGCTGTACGCCAGCTCCCTCAGCCAATAAAGCGAGATGAGCGCCGCAACCCCAGAGTCAGCCACAACTGGACCTAACAGTTAGGGGTCCCTTTACCTTGCATAGAGAAGTGTCCTTGTAAGGTACTTAGAGGGTAACAAAGAAAAGAGCTTTCACAGCAAATAGAGTTGTAATTCTCAATACTACAATCACAATTCTCAGATGGGAGAGAATCTGGGGGAAGAAGGAGGGTTGTGGGGTGACTTGGTGGCACAGCTGTGGGAGAACTTGGATGAGAAAGTTGGAAGAATTAAAATAGTTGCAATCTGAGGAAAAATCAGACGAATTGGATTAAAGAGGAGGGATAATTATCTATCCTTCCATGTAGGTTTTATCTAAATGCAGGTCAATGGTACAAGGTGGACACCAGCCATGAGCTAAGATGTTTGAAGAAGAGAAGAGGGAGATTCAAGGAAATAAGAGGATGGAAATATCACAGAATGAGAGCTATGGGTAGAACAAAAAGGTGTAACAAAAGAGTTCTACCTCTCTTGCCAAGCACACCTGCTGTGAAAATGCAAGTAAAAGCCACTACTCTTTTGTATTGTTGCTGCCAAAACTCAAAGTTGGTCAAAGGTTCTAAAATGACTGGAGGTGTACCAACCCTGGGTCTTTCTCTCTAGTGAAATGTAAAATTATTGGAATTCAAACCAAAACTGATTACAAGTTCATTTGCTGTTTGTCTACATGGGCATTCAGTGTGACCAAGCATAAATCACCAACACCTTTGTGTGTGCTCAGAAGCGGATTGCTTTTACCATTTTCTCAAGGCAGAAACTGTGAACAATGGGGACATAAAACAGTTCATCACTCTTTCTGTACATTATTGCCATATTCTTTCAGCTCAATAACTGGTTCGTCTTGATTTTCCGTCTTTTAAATGTGGAATTTCTTTTTGGGATGTCCTGCATCTAGCAATCATGGCAGTACCCATTATTCGAAAGCCAGTTTAAGCCTTAATTCTCTAGAGCCCGGTTAAATTGGTATGTTAACTTCATATGGATTTAGGCTGCAATCTTATGCACACATATTATGGAGTAAATCGCAGTGAACTCAGAAGAAGGACTTCCTTCTGAATAAACATGCTTAGGCTCACATTGACATAAATGGAAACAGATAATCTTAAATCCTTGTACTTCAGCTTAGTTGGGGCTGTGAGATGGGTTGGATACATGTTAACAGGTCAATCATTTAAAACTCATCATGCTTTAACGGTTAGTTTTAAATTATTATTTTTGTACATCTACTCACACAAGTGGGGAAGGAGAGGGAATAAATACATTAAAATGTTCAAGTCATGATATATTTTGCATAATATTTTGCCTGTCTTCCAATGGACATTAATTTTATATTAATTCTGGCAATCACATATGAGGAAGAAATAAATCTATGGGTGTACCCAGGGCCGGATTTAGGTTTGATGAGGCCCTAAGCTACTGAAGGTAATGGGGCCCTTTATATGTCCAGCTGTCCTTTGTCAACAACAAATTGTCACTGTTTTTTGTGTTGAATATATGCTATATGGTAATTAACGGACCTAATAGGTATCTAAATCCATGTGCACATGCAAAATGAATGTATCCTATATATAGAAATGAGCAAACCAGTGATATTTTAGGGAGCCGGCTAGCAGGCGGGGCCCATTATTTACATCATAGGAGCCTACACAACACAAAACACTGTTTCTGTATGTAGGTTTTATTTTATTTGTTTTTTATCTTATATTTTGGAAATATGCATCCAGTTTTTCTCCTTTAAATTTTTTGGGGGGCCCCCAAGAGAGTGGGGCCCTAAGCTATAGCTTGTTTAGCTTATATGTAAATCCAGCACTGTGTGTACCCTTAATCAGCACATTTAAACTAAATAAGATAATAGGGCTTGCTACAGAAATTAAATTATATATCCATCTGTCAATTCCCACCTATCTTGTTATAAAGAAGACAGAAGAGGAGAAGGAGGGGGAGGAACAGCATATATTATTAAAAATGTGATATCATACCTAAGGCTATAATCTCGTACCCTATTGAATTCAAGGGAGCTAGCTTCTGAATAGAGATGCATTGGATGATACTTTTAATGAGCGGGACAGTCAAGGGCAAAGCTTATACTCATGTTGTCTGATCTGTGATTTGGTTATTTGATCAGCTTTGCTAAGTGACCAGTGATACTTTGGAATGGAGCCACCCAAAGAGTTATCATAGGATTACTAGAAGTGGCTGTTGATATGGTAGAAAAAAGCGGCCTCGGCCCGGTATACCTGAAGGAGCATCTCCACCCCCATCATTCAGCCCGGACACTGAGGTCCAGCTCCGAGGGCCTTCTGGCGGTTCCCTCACTGTGAGAAGTGAGGTTTCAGGGAACCAGGCAGAGGGCCTTCTTGGTTTCTTGGTAGTGGCGCCCACCCTGTGGAACGCCCTCCGATCAGATGTCAAGGAAATAAGCAACTATCTGACGTTTAGAAGACATCTGAAGGTAGCCCTGTTTATGGAAATTTTTAATGTTTGATGTTTTATTGTGTTTTTAATATTGTGTTGGGAGCTGCCCAGAGATGGACGGGATATCAATTATTATCATTATCATTATCATTATCATCATTATCATCATTATCATCATCATCACCACGTATTTTTCAGTGTATTGGATGAGGTTTTTTGACACAAAAATTATGTCAAAAAACTGGGCTCGTCCAATACACAGATAGTGGCATGGGAGGAAATGCCACTGTGCGTGGGGAGCGATTTGGGGGCACTGGCTGGCGGCGCACAGCTTCCCCGATGCCGCTGTATGCGGAAGTGCTCCCTGGATTGTTTCCCACATGCAGTGGCATGGGGGAAGGTGTCCTCTGGCCAATCGGCCGGCTGGCTGGAGTGCAACTCCCTACCTGCGTGTGGGAAATGATCTAGGGAGCGTTTCCTGCTCGCAGCTGCGTGGGGGGAGAGGCTCAACAACTTGGGGCCATCTCTCCTCATTTTCTTAAAACTGAGTCCTCCAAAGTAGGGAGGGGGTCCTTATACACGGGGGTGTCTAATAGACAGGAAAGTATGGTATTAGCATATACTCACATTAGAAGTTAGCTGCCTAAAGAGTCTGCACATCTACTAAACCATGGGTAGGCAAACTAAGGCCCGGGGGCCGGATCCGGCCTAATCACCTTCTCAATCCGGCCTGCGGACGGTCCAGGAATCAGCGTGTTTTTACATGAGTAGAATGTGTCCTTTTATGTAAAATGCATCTCTAGGTTATTTTGGGGCATAGGAATTTGTTCATTCCCCCCTCCAAAATATAGTCCTGCCCCCCACAAGGTCTGAGGGACAGTGGACCTGCCCCTTGCTGAAAAGGTTTGCTGACCCCTGTACTAAACTATATTTACTATCCCCTTGCTTCATTCAGTTGTATTGGGTGCAGATGTGTGTCAAAATTATCCTTATTTTACTTTCTTACATTTTCATGTCATCACGGAACCCAAAGAGGCGTGCGTGCACATGGTTCCCACCAGCATTCTGCCATCACGACACGAACTAGACGCAGAACTGCTTAGCTTCTGCAAGGTGATGGCCTTCTGTGGTCAGACACTAACGCAATTGAGTTAGCTATTTACTGAGTGATGGGCGTACAACCATCTGCATTCAGCTCATGCTACAGAAGCCTGCAATCAACCACTTTATATGGGCATGAAAGGACAGAATGTGTGACAAAGAATGCATGATGACAGATAATTTTTTGGGGTCAGAATTCCATGGGTATTCCCCCCAACCCATCAATTTGCTTATTTGGTTTTACATGTTAAAGTTTACAGTCATACTACAACACATTCCAACAGTACAAGATTCCCACGAATCTCTCTAGACTTCCCACCTCCCCCTCTTTGGGTCCCATTGTCAAACCCTTCTTCTGCATCTTTGACAACCATCCAAATTTTGATATTTCCATTGTGTCCATAGTTCTCGTTACATTACAAGAAGAAGAAGAAGAAAGAAGAAGAAGAAGAAGAAGAAGAAGAAGAAGAAGAAGAAGAAGAAGAAGAAGAGTAGTAGTAGTAGTAGTAGTAGTAGTAGTTTGGATTTGATATCCCGCTTTATCACTACCCGAAGGAGTCTCAAAGCGGCTAACATTCTCCTTTCCCTTCCTCCCCCACAACAAACACTCTGTGAGGTGAGTGGGGCTGAGAGACTTCAAAGAAGTGTGACTAGCCCAAGGTCACCCAGCAGCTGCATGTGGAAGAGCGGAGACGCAAACCCGGTTCCCCAGATTATGAGTCTACCGCTCTTAACCACTACACCACACTGGCTCTTGCAAGGAGTGCTATTGCAATCCTGCTATCTATTTTAACTGCTTACAATGGTCTCCGAGGTACGTTATGAATTTTCCCCATTCCTTATTAAATGTTCAGTCTTCCTGGTATCTGATCTTGCCAGTCATTTTTGCCATTTTGGCGTAGTCCATCAACTTAATCTGCCCAGAATTCCATGGGTATTGTTACTATCTAGACAACCATTTCCTGGTGGCTTCCATATGACTGGCATAACACATAAGCCAGCCCTCAAGTGGAATTTATGGACACCGGACTGCCAGTTTGCTTGTATAATTAGGTCACACTCCTTACCTGGAAAGAAATAGTCTATTGGCAAGACAGTACAATGTCAGGAGGAAAAGTGCCAATAAGCTTGCCAAGTGAAGCGCTGTCATCGTTCTCGAGTCTACAAGCAAAGAAGCAAGATGTTAGCCTGCCATCTGGAGCATTTGCAAGATTATATTTGACTTACAGATCAGGGAACAGTAAAAATGATTTAATCCTTCTCATGACTTCCAACACGATCACTTGTCCTTTTTCTGTAAGCTGCAGCGATCTTCAAAGTTGGTTGGATAGATAGGTATAATTTGATGGGCAGAGTTTAGGTGTCAAGGTTGTTATTATCTTGCCTCTCACCTTTGTATTTTACATTTCCTTCAAACAACTCACAATGATGTTTCAGCAGACAATAAAGAAATATAAATTTCATGGCTACAAGTCACATAAATTAACAGTATGCCCTATGAAAAGTGTTCTTTAAGTATATATTTTTTTCCCCTGTAAAACCAAAGGGAGAGGATTCCACAGCACAATTCTTTCACTACAACAAACACAAACACTTTAATAAAAGACCTTTTTTTCTAGATTAGCTCATTCTCTGACCTTAACTGTGAACCTGATGCAGATATATAACAAGCATATTCTCAGAAGCTCTTAATCCTCTCCTGTTTTTTCCACCAGAATCAAAGCCAAACATTTCTTAGCATCCAGATATTACAAAAAAACTCACTGATATTCAGGTCTCATTTTGTAGGATTATTAGCAACCCTGTTGTCTTCCAAAGTATGTTACCTGGCACTAGGTAACGTGTGCTCCTAATGCCAGTAGCTACAAACAGGGAAAGGTTGGTACCTATAGATCTGCAACCTCCTAAGAGGTCCCAAGGAAGAAATCCCCTTAGGCTATGCTCTGATGCCTTGAGCCCCTTTGCCAGAAACATGCAGAGAAATCAGAAAGGTATTTCAACAAAGCATGAACAAAAAAGACCCTTCCAAATCCAAACAAATCAAGTTGACAGGTCTTGAAACTCGGTTTTGATAGCCCTGCTATGATCTTCTCTTTTGCCTGACAACTTTGAAGAACGGTGGAAGGGACAGTGCGTTTCTTCTGCAGCCTTGATCCTTTTTTTTGCAAAGGTGGCTACAGACTAGAATTACAATCATAGCCTAAGGAAAATATTTTCTTTAAAGAAACGGTAACGAATAATAAGACCACATCCAGGGTATAAATAGTTGTTTTTGTTGTATGCCCCATTAGAGTCTAAGAACACATCAACATTTCTGGATGTGATGTAGCACTAGAGATTTTCTTTTTTGTTGAGCTTTTTTCCCTCTTCAAGTTATGCTATGCCTTACATTATGCATATATGAGATAATTAGAGCAGTGCATTCCAAGGATGGTTCAACTATGCAAAAGTGTAGAAAACACAGTTTAGGAAGATAATTGATTAGGAAGGGAAGCTACTTAGCAATTGAAAACACATCCAGCAAGAACATCACATTAACTCTATAAAAAAAAAAGGGAGGAAATATATATTTGAGGAGATCTGCAAGATGAGAGAATAACTCTGAATGCTATTCAGAGATTTAGAGATAGTATTGTAAGAACATAAGAATAACTGCTCCCCACATTAAATGGGGGGTGCCCTTTGCATGGTCACACACCCTCCAGGACCCTATACGGCACCATTAGCACAGGCTTGGCTTCGCCTTCCCCAGGTGGGATACCTTGAGGTCTCCACCTACCTCAGCCAGTTGCCCAATCCTGCCTGGGGAGGCATTGCCAAGGTGATCAGGCCAGGTAGGGGGAGGGATTACCTGCCCACACAATAGAGGGAGGATCTTACCTGAGAATCACCAGTTGGCTCCAGAGCTTCTCCCACCCTACCCACCCTCAGTTAAGACTTCTTTTGCAGGTTAACCTTTTCTCCACAGGTACACGGGCGCTGCTATGTCAAGATCGCTATTGAAGGGCTGGAAAGGAATTCTCCTGCATTGGCAAGTTTGCCTTTCCCATAGCAAAATGTCACAACTTTGGCGGTATCAGGCCTTGGGCAGAATCCTTTAGTCTATGTTCCCTAAATGGGGGGGGGGACATGCAGCGGTGACCCATGCCCCCCTTCTCTTTGTGGTGGCGATATCAGGGTTCCCCGTTAAAGGGGTTGTTTTGAGGGGAGGCTTTGGCCGTACACCTAGAGATTGTCATTGCTCTTCCCTGACGGTGGTGTAACAGGAGCAGGCTCTCTCTGCTTGAACATATGTTCTCCTGAGCCAGCCCATCCCCCCCACACACTCTGGATAACCCTGATGTTCCCCAGATCCCCAGCAGGGGACTAGGAGGGATAAACGCCCAATGCCTGAGCCAAGGTCTACCCACATCTGAAACATAATAAAGTTGTGGCCAATTTTAATCTCTTAGCACGTTGTCTTGAGTCGTTATTCCACACAGGGGCTGTCCAGGGTTTGGGGGACTCTGCCTGTCCACGCAAAAACTCTGCTAAAGGTCCATCTAGTTCAACAATCTATTCTCACAATGGTCGACCAGGTGCCTATGGGAAGCCTGCAAGCAGAAACTGAGTGCAATATCACTCTTCCACCTTGTGGTTCCCAACAACTGATATTCATTGGTATCCCTATTTTCACTGCCTGTGATAGTGGAGGTAGAACATAGTCCTCATAGCTAGTAGCCACTGATAGCTTTATCTATAATGAACTTGTCCAATCCTCTATTAAAGCCATCCAAGTTGGTAAATGTAAAGGGACCCCTGACCATTAGGTCCAGTCATGGCTGACTCTGGGGTTGCGGCGCTCATCTCGCTTTATTGGCCGAGGGAGCCGGCGTATAGCTTCCAGGTCATGGGGCCAGCATGACTAAGCCGCTTCTGGTGAACCAGAGCAGCGCACAGAAACACCGTTTACCTTCCCGCCAGAGCGGTACCTATTTATCTACTTGCACTTTGACGTGCTTTCGAATTGCTAGGTTGGCAGGAGCAGGGACTGAGCAATGGGAGCTTACCCCGTTGCAGGGATTCAAACTGCCAACCTTCCGATCGGCAGGCCCTAGGCTCAGTGGTTTAACCCACAGTGCCACCCGTGTCCCTCTCCAAGTTGATAATCACTGTTAAATCTTGGGAGTAGTGAATGCCATAGAAACTGTTGCATTCGTTTTCATTCTCCTGCCATGGTCTGCAGTACAGATGGGGGGATGGACTTGTAGCACTCCAGATACAGTTAGACTACAACTTCCATCTTTCCCAGACAGCTTAACCAAGGGTCAAAGACCATGGGAGTTGTAGACCAGAAACAGTTGGAAGACCACAGATTCCCCACCTGAGCTGTAGTGCTCTGAGGCCTTAGGCTCCTCCTACAGTAAATAAGCCAAAATAACCTGCTGCATACATTCTGCTGGTACCAAATGCTCCTGGAACAGTCTGACGTGGAATCTGTCAGATGTCTTTGAGTACTCTATCCCTGGAGAGACTGCCAGGTTGGGAACTGGTTCCCACTGAGGTGGAAACTCTGTGCCTGTGTTGCAATGTTTCAGACTGAAGGTGGGAGTTCACCATGGCTATTTTCTAGAAAAAGAGGCACCAGGACTCACCATGAACTTCTCCCTTGTTCTCTTAGAACGGCAATGGCACCCACCTGATTGGTTCTGGAGCTGAGCTCCAGTAAGCTCTGGAAGAAAAGTAGCCCTGGGTTTCACCTGATTCAGTATTCCCAGAAAGTCAAGAGGAAAGGTTCTTTCCCTCAAACATCTCGTTTTCTCTGTGCTGGGAATTTTATGTACGGGAAAAGCATTCAGTCAGTCATCTGCAGTCTGTAGTGATACACTCCAGACACAATTTTACAGCCTCAGTGAGAACTTGGACAAGGACTGCAAGGACTGTTGTACCTGAAGTCTAAATTTGTTGCTGCACTAACCACCTAAGCTGCAACTTTTTGTTAGAGGTCCCTTGATGAGGCTGATCAGTGGCCCAGCAGACAGCTGTAAGCCAAATCACCATCCTTTCAAAGTCTTCACATCGTCAGATCAGGAAGCTGAAACTCATCGCAGTGTGCTGGCATACATAATAAAAAGATCCACGGTGCATTTCAATATTTGCAGTTCTTTTCATTGGATATGCAGTCCTTCTCTCTTTTTTCTTCTTGCTGTTTGTCTGGGGACATCGCTTACACAGCAAGCAATAAGACTGCAAGGCCCCCTGATCACTTCAGAACCATAGCAGCAAAAATGAACTGCTACTATTAAACTCCAGCCCTTGAGCCCCTGCTCAATTAATTAAGAAAACAGGTATGATTCAGTTATATTCAAAAATTAAGAATAATTCAGTAAGTGCAAGATTCAGCTAAGCCAGGGAAGTATAGATACAAGAAAGGAAAACATGGCAAAAGAAGAAGAAAAAGAAGAAGAGGAGGAGGAGGAGGAGGAGGAGGAGGAGGAGTTTGGATTTGATATCCCGCTTTATCACTACCTGAAGGAGTCTCAAAGTGGCTAATATTCTCCTTTCCCTTCCTCCCCCACAACAAACACTCTGTGTGGTGAGTGGGGCTGAGAGACTTCAAAGAAGTGTGACCAGCCCAAGGTCACCCAGCAGCTGGATGTGGAGGAGCGGGGAAGCGAACCCGGTTCACCAGATTACGAGGCTACCGCTCTTAACCATTACACCACACTGGCACTGGGAGGTCTTCAAATTGTGTTAAAATGTTGGGGGCCGCCTTGAGATGGGCAACCCTGAAATATAGCCTATAAACACAGAAGGTGAGCACAATAATAAGTATAGTAAATAAAACAGAATTAAGAGCTAATGGTTCAAAGCCATGGCTAGCTGGTACCCATTGTGACTGGTAGGGCAAAATGCCAGGGATTGGATTGAGAAGGAGTGGTGGGAGCCCCACCCCCTCTCTCTACACCTTCCTGGGAAGAGGAGGACAGTGTAGATTTAGAACAGTGGTTCGCCGAAGGGCATAGTTCAGAGGCTGGCGAGGGGAAAAGCTGGGATATATTGGGGGAGCAGCAGGAAGGAGAAGCATCGGGAGAGAGACAGTTAACAGACTCAGGGTCTCTTGAAACCATTCCTGATCCCCCCTCTCTCAAATCCAGATGGGCTGTGTGGGTAGCAGAACAGAAATCTCAGAGGCAAAAAGCACTGACCAGATGGCATGGGGGTGATGTAGATTAGGAGGGACTGAAGGGGCGGGACTTTACTTGGAGCAATGCCATCCTTATAGAGATAGTGTTCCTTTGTCTCTCTCTGTGAATACTGAATAAATTATGAGGTAAGAACGCTTTTGGTTATCTGTCTTTTGACTGCCATCGGGGAAGGTATCATAATTCCCTGCAGCCTTGATAGAGCCTTGATACAGAAGCTAGGGTGCTCAACAGTAGGTGCAGCAAGAACCTACGACAGGCAGGGCCAATGAACTTTAGCTTTGTCCTCAGCTTCCTTCCTCCTGAGTTCCAGAAGGGCAGCACAGAGACTAAGGAGGCGGAAGCTGATGGAGAATGCCACTCTCTGGACCAAAACCATGCGGTGGCAACAGGAGGCCCCATTAGCTAAAGTGGTACCTCAGGTTAAGAACAGTTTCAGGTTAAGAACGGACCTCCAGAACGAATTAAGTTCTTAACCCGAGGTACCACTGTACCATACTTTTAACCCACTGTGTGTGTTCTTAGACTCAATCAGCCAAGACAGAAATACACCTTTGTCACTAATGAAGCTTTGTTCATTAGGGCCAATGGAAGACTGTCTCACCAATCTTAGTCTGCCACTCGCTGACTGCCTTCCACTTACGACCGGTCCAGAAAGAGGCATTCTCCATAATTAAAAGTTGTTCTTGTTTAGTCGTTTAGTCGTGTCCGACTCTTCGTGACCCCATAGACCAGAGCACGCCAGGCACTCCTGTCTTCCACTGCCTCCCACAGTTTGGTAAAACTCATGTTAGTAGCTTCAAGAACACTATCCAACTATCTCATTCTCTGTCGTCCCCTTCTCCTTGTGCCCTCAATCTTTCCCAACATCAGGGTCTTTTCCAGGGAGTCTTCTCTTCTCATAAGGTGGCCAAAGTATTGGAGCCTCAGCTTCACGATCTGTCCTTCCAGTGAGCACTCAGGGCTGATTTCTTTAAGAATGGAGAGGTTTGATCTTCTTGCAGTCCATGGGACTCTCAAGAGTCTCCTCCAGCACCATAATTAAAAAGCATCAATTCTTCCGCGATCAGCCTTCTTTATGGTCCAACTCTCACTTCCATACATCACTACTGGGAAAACCATAGCTTTAACTATACGGACCTTTGTTGGCAAATAATTAAAAGTAGAAGTCGACAAATGTGTCCTCTTCTTTGCTCTTCAAACTATGGCAACCCCAGCTTCATAGGAGGTATGGGATGATGGGATGATGGGAGCACTGGCGGAGGAAGAGGAGTGTGGGGGAGGTAGAGGAGTGTGCAGCAGGATCCCAGTAGGGTATGAAGCTCAGCCACTGGATGGGAGTTGTAGTCCCAAAACATCTGGAGGGCCGAGTTTGCCTATGCCTGGCCTAAAGGCAGCAAGCTGGGAGAAAAGAGGTAAAGATTTTAGCTAGAGAGTTGATCCTGTATCAAGGATGCTAAGTAACTAACACAGCTTCCTTTGTGCCAACAAACCTGCTATTTCCCATCTGCTGGTGGAACATGTTGCCTCAATTTGAAAAAGAAAGATAGAAAAGAAAATTCCAAGGCACAGTGTATTTGGGGTCCAAACACTGTATTCAACTGGCACAGATGACGAATGGTGAATTGAGCCATGTTTACACAATGAATCTGGTGCACATCAGATGTTTTATCTATGAGATGCAGCACACCGCAGGCAGCAAAAGATCATGGATGGAACAGCCAGCACAGATGTGGCTGTTCTCACCGTGTCCAACTCAAGGATGCCAACAGGATTCTCTGGGCCCAGATTGGGTCATCTGACCCACTCAAAAGAGGGCACAAATGTGAATGAAATTTGCATTTGCTTTGTGTCACGTGCAATTTCACATCCTCAGAAATCAATCAATAGCTATTTGTCATTCCATCCAATTTAGACCTTATTATTACCACTGGGAACATTCCCTTGATGCAGAGATTATAAAAGTAATTTATAATTTGTAAAAATAATTTATTTCAGAACATGAGTAGATGAGAGGGTGGGTCCCTTCTATCAGGAAATATTGAGGCACTCTTATCATGCTCATGGCAACCCTGATGCTTTCAACTCCAAGTGCCTGATTTGTCAAGCATTCTGACTTTAGGGGAGTTTTTAATATTTAATGCTGTATTGTTTTTAACACTCGATTGGAAGCTACCCAGAGTGGCTGGGAAAACTCAACCAGATGGGCGGGGTATTATTATTATTATTATTATTATTATTATTATTATTATTATTATTGCTGCTCCACTATGCACTGAGCTTCTGCCATCTGGGTTTTGTCCAGCTTTCATTCACTGGCACATTTTGAAAGAGTCTTGATTCAAAGAATAGTCTCTGGGACAGATAAACAAAATATAATGATTATAAAATTGCACTTCTTTCTTTCTTTCTTTCTTTCTTTCTTTCTTTCTTTCTTTCTTTCTTTCTTTCCTTCCTTCCTTCCTTCCTTCCTTCCTTCCTTCCTATTTTGCATCCGAAATCAATGTATGGCATGAGCTCTGTAGAAAGTGCAGCTGGACGTTAGTGTGGGGGCAGCCTATTCATATAATTTTCAACTGTTTAATCCCAGCTGGGTGTCTGTTAGCTCTCTTATGACAGGGAGTTCATTCCTCAAGTGTGGATCCTTGGATAGTCAAAATGGTGCCATCTACACACAAGACAGCAGTAGCCGCAGGAGACGCTCCAAGATTTGCAGAAGCACAAAACTCTTAAGGGGGGGGGAGCCTTAAGGGTGGTGGGAAAACCCAAACACCCCAATGAGAACTGAACATGCTTATTGCTTGGGAACGAACAGAAATGCAATAGAACATATTGAAAAAAGACATAGCTGCCTGACTGGAACTCAGAACAGGAGCACCCAAGACTGCAATATTGCAGGTCCCACTTGCCATTACTTAGTAGTCATAGAGCAGCAGTCTAACAGAACAATACCATTCTCTCTCTCTCTCTCTCTCTCTCTCTCTCTCTCTGTGTGTGTGTGTGTGTGTGCCACACCCTCCTTTTCTGGCAGAGGACAAGAGTTTCTTTAGTCCTTCTATGCCCTTTTAAAATGTGTTTTTTGTGAGGGTTGCTGTTTTTATTTTTATTAGATATTTTGTGGCTTTATATCTTGATTTTATTCTGTGAACCACCCGGAGTCCCCCGGGTATAGGGCAGTATAGAAATTCAACCAACCAACCAACCAATCCATCCATCCATCATATTAGTATCAGTAGTAGTAGTAGTAGTAGTAGTAGTAGTAGTAGTAGTAGCAGCAGCAGCAGCAGTAGCCAGAAAAGGAAAGTGGTAAACATATGGGTTTTATTGCCCAATGGTGAAGAGACCGAGAGCAGGCT
The DNA here is from genome assembly GCF_027172205.1 of Podarcis raffonei. Taxonomy (NCBI): domain Eukaryota; kingdom Metazoa; phylum Chordata; class Lepidosauria; order Squamata; family Lacertidae; genus Podarcis; species Podarcis raffonei. The sequence goes on along the minus strand of NC_070611.1, from coordinate 12,830,601 downwards.
CCCCCCCCCACTCTTCCCTCTTCCTTGTTCAGTGAGTTCCCTCCCACATTGCCACGCGCTCTCCCTATGTACAGTGGGGTGTGTGGCAATGCCGACCGCATAACAGGGAGTCCTGGCCATGTCACGCCCCCCTGCTGACCAATCCAATCGACTGGGGGGCATGGCTCAGGCTATTTCAACAGCCGTGCGGCTGGGGGTCCTTCCTGTTGTGGGCTTAATTATCCCATTAACCCAAAATACTGGTGTCCGTGTGTTTTATATTTAATAAATTTAACAACCCAGTCAGATGGGCAAGGTACAAATAATAAAATTATTATTGCTTGTTTACATGGTCTCTCAAGTCTTCTATCCTACAGTGTTTTTGCTTTGGGGAAACATCGCCACCACCACCACAACAACCCAGGAAAAATATATTCCACATTTCTCAGTAATTTCTGGCAGTGTTATTCTATTTTTTCCCCCTTTTGTAAAGTTATGTTATGATAAGATCAACTTTACAGGTAGAAAGTGGAAAGGTGCCATGACCTCCCTGGAGGACATGACAAGCGCTCTTGCTCTGCAATGTAATGTTGTGGATCGAGGGCCCGAGCTCCGCCCCTGGCCGGGGGCCTTAGCCCCCGCCCCTCCTCACCTGGCTGGCGCCCACGCCCACCGGAGGCAGCCAACCAGGTGACTCCGGGGGGCATGTTTAGCAGCTTAATGCTGCGGCTCCAGCTCCGCCTCCTCCTCAGTCGTCGTCGTCCCGCAGCGAGTCATCAGCTAGGAGAGTCATCACAGAGAAGAGCCATGAGGTTTGGAGTCGGGGGGGGGAGGGTCTGGTTCCTTGCATGCCTTTTAACTTTAAGAGGCTTGCGTGCACTCATTGCTTTACTGCTTTTAAAAACCCAGGCATCCAGGTTTGCCTTGCTGTGTCCTCTTTTCCGTGTAAAAACCTACATTTAACCTTCTATTTCCCCCCACTCCTGGTGCTTGATTTGTTTGTGCCCAGCACGTGCCCCCAGCGAGGTCTGAGTGTGAGTGTGGCTCCATCTTTCCCGCCCACAACCACTCCCCTCTCTTCCAGGGAGGAGAGTCTCTACAGATTTCAAGTTGTCATTAACTTGTTTTCCCAGGTTTCCCCACTTCTAATGAAATGCTGAAATCTAAAGCAGCATGCAGGCCTTCTTCGGGATAATGAATCCACTGCTGTGGTCTATCTACACTTGGAAATCTGGCAGCAATACTGGTGCTTTCATTGCAATCCTGCCTCCAGCTAACTTTCTTTGCAACAAAGCACATAGACCTCCTATATGAAATTGCCTGGGTATTCATATCTGCAGGGCAGGTCCTGCTGGCATTATCACTTCAGCATGAAGTTCATGGATGACCAGCTGCACGAGAGGGCCTTCACAAACATCACAGCTAAAGCTTAAAGGCACACTTCAAATTCTTTCCATGTTGTCCCAAATTGCACTTGGGGAGTTTTGATTTTTGTTTTAAAAGAGCTTTCCTCTTTCTTGCTGTGTAACTAGGATCCTGGAAGCCTATTAAGTACAGTGGTACCTCGGGTTACAGACGCTTCAGGTTACAGACTCCGCTAACCCAGAAATAGTACCTCGGGTTAAGAACTTTGCTTCAGGATGAGAACAGAAATTGGTTGGTGGCGGTGTGGCAGCAGCAGGAGGCCCCATTAGCTAAAGTGGTACCTCAGGTTAAGAACATTTTCAGGTTAAGAACGGACCTCCAGAACGAATTAAGTTCTTAACCCGAGGTACCACTGTATTCGCATTTTCCAAAGCTGAATGGTGCCTGTTTGGGTGATTGTTGTTGTTGTTGTTTAGTCATTTAGTCGTGTTCGACTCTTCGTGACCCCACGGACCATAGCACGCCAGGCACTTCTGTCTTCCATTGCCTCCCGCAGTTTAGTCAAACTCATGCTGGTAGCTTCGAAAACTCTATTCAACCATCTCGTCCTCTGTCGTCCCCTTCTCCTTGTGCCCTCCATCTTCCCCAACATCAGGGTCTTTTCCAGGGAGTCTTCTCTTCCCATGAGGTGGCCAAAGTATTGGAGTCTCAGCTTCAGGATCTGTCCTTCCAGTGAGCACTCAGGGCTGATTTCCTTCAGAATGGACATGTTTGATCTTCTTGCAGTCCATGGGACTCTCAAGAGTCTCCTCCAGCACCATAATTCAATAGCCACTCCTCCAGGTGGATCACATTTGGTCAAAACTCTCTACTATGACCTGTCCATCTTGGGTGCCCTGCTTGGCATAGTTCATAGCTTCTCTGAGTTATTCAAGCCCCTTTGCCACGGCAAGACAGTGATCCATGAAGGGGGTTTGGGTGGTTACATTTTGGCTATTTCCTAGAAGATCTCCCAGTATTTGTAGGTGGTTTCTGCAGTTCTCAAAACTAAAGGGCTTGCACACTAAATTTCTCGGACCCACAATATATATACACTTGCACTGTCCATACGATAAGGAGCATATTCTTGCGAAAGCATACCTGAAGTATACTTTTAAGAACATTTTAAATGTCATATTAATTGTCTTTTCCTTTCCTTTCCTTTCCTTTGGGAGATACTCTGGGAGCTCATGTTTGGAGAGGTGATGTAAATGCAGTTAAATTAATTCTTCTTACCTGGGAGTAAACTCCACTGAATTCAATAGGACATATTTCAGAGGAGAGATGGTTAGGATTGTGAAAGGTCTTAGATTCAATTTCTGGAAGCTAAGCCTCAGGCAGCAAAGGTAGTGCTTGAGGAACCACCATTCATATGGTCAGAAGGAATTAAACAGAAAGGTCAAGAAATGTATTATTATTATTTTGAAAATGGAAGTCTGAACTACTTGGGGTGAGGGGTCTGAAGGACTAAGACAACCAGAGCTAACAAAAGCTGAGGTTCAAGGGCTCATTCACAAATTGAAAATTAGCAAGTCGCTGGCTCCAGATGGCATAAACCTTAGAGTTCTTAAAGAACTCGATTGTGAAATCGCTAATCCTCTAACAGAAACATGCAATTTGTCACGAAAATTAGTCTCCTTAATGGAAAGTGGGAAGGTAGCCAAAACAATGCCAATTTTTAAAAATGGGATTGGGTTGGAGGGGGAGCAAGGAAATAAAAGCCCCACACCTGTAGTGGGTAAATTGGTGGAAAGCATTATTTAACAAATTAGAATGATGAAACATAATTGAAGCCTTGCTGTGGCAGAACTGGCATGGCTCTTGCAAAGGGAAGTCTTGCTTTGGCCATTTGGAGTAATTTGGGAAAGTTCAACAAGTATTATATAGAGGTGATCTGGGAAACAATGTAGATTTGACCATCCCAAAAGCTCTTTTTAATCCTTCACTGAAGGCTAAATATGGCTGTCAAGGGACAAGAAGATGGAAACATTTCACAGATAGGTAAGCAGTTAAACCTGGAGTCTGGAGAATTGGAAACTATACTGGATAACCACTTAATCAAAATATGATGTTATTTGTTTATAGGTGCTTTTCTGAAAAATTGACACAATGGCAAGCCCTACTTCAGGACTTCAGTCAGGGATAGAGCAAAAGTCAATATACAGTGGTACCTCGGGTTACAGACACTTCAGGTTACAGACTCCGCTAACCCAGAAATAGTACCTCAGGTTAAGAACTTTGCTTCAGGATGGGAACAGAAATCGCGCAGCAGCAGCGGAAGGGCCCATTAGCTAAAGTGGTGCTTCAGGTTAAGAACAGTTTCAGGTTAAGAAAGGACCTCTGGAATGAATTAAGTTCTTAACCCGAGGTATCACTGTATAGGAGATACTGTAATGTTCTTTCAGGAAACGGCTAACTTTATTGATAATTATACTAAATCTAGTGGATGTTACAGGCTTCCAAGATAAAACAAAAAAAATTTTTTCCTTCCAGTAGCACCTTAAAGACCAACTAAGTTAGTTCTTGGTATGAGCTTTCGTGTGCATGCACACTTCTTCAGATACACAGATACTGCATGCACACGAAAGCTCATACCAAGAACTAACTTAGTTGGTCTTTAAGGTGCTACTGGAAGGAAAAAAATTTTTTTGTTTTGACTATGGCAGACCAACATGGCTACCTATCTGTAACTGCTTCCAAGATAGTAAACGCACAGCTTCTTTTAAAATTCACTTGCTTAGTTTAAGTTAATACTCTTCAGTAAGATGTTACAGGTTTCTAGGCTAGATGGTAAATGCTCAGCTTGTTTCCAGTTATTTTACTTCAGTTCCTTAACTTGGTTGTTGCGTACGTGTTGCGTGGTGATTCCCGCCCCCTCCCACAGATGAAATAAATAAAGACACAGGACACCAGAATTTAGGTTAATGGGCGAAAAATGGCCACAACTTTATTGATTACAGGTAAGAGTGGTATTGGCTTTAGGCATTGGCCCTATCAGACTAACCGGTACAACCGGGAAGGGTTAAGCACCAACAGAGGGAGCCCCCGAGATGCACATCCCTAGGCGCTCCCCGAGGGCTTACCGCTCGGGAGCGCGCTTTAGGCCCTAGCCTCCATAGGTTTCGGACGAGGCGACGCCCCCCGGAGTCCTTTAACGAACTACCCTTCAACATTTGGGGGAGGTGATGGCGTTCCTCCCCCCATCTCATTTGCATAATAATAGCCCTGCCAATGCCTAACCGCCCAAACCAAAGGTGTTGTGACGTTTTGCTACGAGGTAGGCGAAAAAAACCAAGTGGCTTCCAAAATATAGCCAATTAGCCAAATGGAAAAATTCCTACCAGGCCCCTTGCGGCGACCAGCCGAAGCAAAGTCCAGCATGAGAAGTCCAGATGAGAACCTAAAGGGCGGGAGGGTGGGAAACCGCAGCTGCTGAAAGAAAAGAAAGGGTCGAATATGGGCTGCCCCGACCTTAAATGCCCCTTACAAGTACCGCCCCCGCCACCAGCCGATTGGCTGGCACGGTGAATGATGAATCTTAAGGACCCCGGGATTCCCCAAGTCCCGGGGGGCTGCAGCCAGCCCCGCGAGGGTGTGAATGGGGCGTGAAACCCCCCCCTCCGTATGTCGGGAGTGGCTTTACAGCTTAATGCTTTGGTTCTAAAACAAGGTGGTACTTTCTGTAAGTTTCCCAACCTTCTCACACTCACACTGCTGAGGTAGTTCTAGCAGTATAACAGACCCAGCAGATCACCACACCCATCTTAACTGGTTTAGGATTCTTTTCTATCTAGAAGACCTCTCCCCTCCTGACTGAAAAGAGACCCATGTAGACTGTATCTTCACAGCTTCTACTTCTCCTGGCTCAAACTCAGCCCTCCAGTTAACTCCTGTCTGAATACTCTCCCAGGTCTTCTACTCAACACAATCTTCCAATCTAAGCTCAGAGACTCCTTTCTCTAGCTGTAGGTATTTTCCTCAGACTGGATGTTACACAAAGAGAACCAACACACCCTCTGCTGTCTCTTGAACCATCTCAGTACAGTGGTACCTCGGGTTAAGTACTTTATTCATTCTGGAAGTCCATTCTTAACCTGAAACCGTTCTTAACCTGAGGTACCACTTTAGCTAATGGGGCCTCCCACTGCCACCGCCGCACGATTTCTCTTCTCATTCTGAAGCAAAGTTCTTAACCCGAGGTACTATTTCTGGGTTAGCGGAGTCTGTAACCTGAAGCATTTGTAACCTGAAGCATCTGTAACCCAAGGTACCACTGTACTATCTTAACATTCTCAGAAAACTGATCCCTTTATTTTCCCTCCCAAAGTACTGTTCCACCCCGCTCTGGCAAGCTGTCTTGGTAGTCAATCAGAGACTCCAGCAACCCTGGTGAAATTCTTAGGCACTGCAGCACCAGACTCCGATCTAGCTCAGCTGTGCATCACATCTGAACCGAACCACAATGGGAGGGCAGTAGGCTGAGAATGCTGGTATTAAGTCATTAGTTTGAAAAGTAGAACCAGTTTGTTCTCAAGCGTCTCTCCAATTTTTCAAGCTTATTTGCGCTTACAGCTTCCTTCTCTTTTACATGTTCAGAATCATCCAGCGATCCTCAAGTTGGCTGTTCATCCCATTGGCAAGATTCCCCTTCAATGTGCTTGGAAGCTGAAGCATATGAAGGAAGTGGGAGCATTTGAAATTAATGCAGCTATGCTACACAGGCAGGGGAGAGAGAGAAAAATCCGAGCATTTAAAAATAGCTGCCCATCTTGGAGTGTGAGGCTTCCAGCTGGCAGGAGCGCCTACCAGTTGGCTCGTTCTGTTCTATGCATGGTCAATGGTGAATAGTGGCGATAGTTATTTCTGTCTGTGATTTAATCATGGATGAAACCTTCAACTTGGCTGCATGCGCGGCTAAGACTAGGCTGGATGATTCAGTTGGCCCTCTGTTCCCTTTTCTCCAGATGGGTATTCAGTACTCCACAAGGATGTGCTGCAATGATATTTGCATCTGCTTTCCAGAATACAGTTTGTGCTTTTTGAAAGGATGGTTTTTGCATTGGTGAGGAGAGGGTTGAAGGAGAAAGTGGATTAAAGTCTAAATGGCGACACTGTATCCAATTTGCCACAGCTGTGAAAAAATGTAAAATGTACAGCCTGCTGTTGACCTAAATTTCTCTAGATGCATCGAAGATGGCAGCTACGCCCCCCGCCCTTCAGCAGTTTGTGAAGTATATATTTACCGAGTAAAGAATTATCCCGACTTGAAAAGATAGTGAATCACCGTAGACTCGAGAACTCTTCGGCAAAACTGCAGGATACCCACACAGATTGAATAGAGCTGACCAACTTTTCAATCAGCGCTTTTATGATCAAAGTGTACAACAAGATAGTAATCTACCAAGCACTCCTCCTGCTCCAGCCCATTGAAATGGAAAGAGATTCTTTCAACTGGTAAATTGTCTCCTATTAATCTTTCTTTCTTTGTAAAAAAAGACAATTATAACTGACTATGCATATAGTTGCACAGAAGAAGCTGTTGCACAGACAACACATGCCTCACCTCTTTTCTCTTCTTTTCTCCATGTTAATTGTAAAAGGTAAAGGGACCCCTGACCATTAGGTCCAGTCGTGGCCGACTCTGGGGTTGCGGTGCTCATCTCGCTTTATTGGCTGAGGGAGCTGGCGTGCAGCTTCCGGGTCATGTGACCAGCATGACTAAGCCGCTTTTGCGAACCAGAGCAGCACACGGAAACGCCGTTTACCTTCCCACTGGAGCGGTACCTATTTATCCACTTGTACTTTGACGTGCTTTCAAACTGCTAGGTTGGCAGGAGCAGGGACCTAGAAACAGGAGCTCACCCCGTTGGGATTCGAACCGCCGACCTTCTGATCGGCAAGTCCTAGGCTCTGTGGTTTAACCCACAGCGCCACCCGCGTCCCTCAATGTTAATTGTAAATGGCACTAAATCTCCACTTTGAAACCCAGTGGTGCAGGTGCTCAACATCTGACTGCCTTGTATTGATCCATCTAAATGGGCAAATCCAGCCCACATTTGTGTTGGAGCAGAATCCAGCATGCTTACCGTTGTATTGCAGAGAGGGAGCTAAAACTGAGAGGCGCCACACAGCGAGTTCACAGCCCAGGTAAGACATGAGCATCTGCCTCCATTTTTATACTCCATCTTGCATCACCACTGCAAAGTCTAGTAGAGTAGTTGGAGTGACAGTTTAAGACTGGAGATGCCCAAGATCACACTCTCACTCAGCTGCAAAGCTCACTGGATGACTGTGACCTATACGGCCTAGGACCCTCGTACCTTCGGAACCGCCTCTCCTGGTATGCCCCATGGAGGACCTTATGGTCCATAAATAATAACATCTTGGAGGTCCCAGGCCTCAAGGAGATTAGACTGGCCTCGACCAGGGCCTTTTCAACTGTGGCCCCGACCTGGTGGAATGCTCTGTCACAAGAGACCAGGGCCCTGCGGGATCTGACATCTTTCTGCAGGGCCTGTAAGACAGAGCTGTTCCGCTAGGCCTTTGGCCGGGGTCCAGTGTAACTAGCCCTCTCTCCTTATAAGAACTTGCATTAAAGTGCCCCCCAACTTTTCTCACAGGCTCATATAAGATCAGTATAAACAGGCCTGGGGAGCATTTAAGATCCCCATCCCTAATTTGCAGGTTGCCATCTGATTAGATTTCACTTTGATTCTGATTTGATTTTAGGATGTATTTTAATTGATTGCTTGATTTTATGGTAATATGTTACAAATTTGATGTTAGCTGCTCTGAGCCTGGTTTTGGCCAGGGAGGGCGGGGTATAAAGATATTATTATTATTATTATTATTATTATTATTATTATTATTATTATTATTCCTCAACCAACTTGGTACCTTCCAGATGTTTTGGACTGCATCTCCTGTCCGTCCTAGCCAGTAGTCCTAAACATCTGGAGGTGACCAGGATGAGAACGTCTGGACTAGTCACTATCTTTCAGCCAAGTCTAGTGCTGGAGGGACAACCATGTATGCTACCTTGTGTGTGTGATCTCCTGAGAGCACTTTTTGTTGCATGCCTACAGTAAGAAGAAGGCAGGGTTGAGACTAACAGATAGTAAGGGGAAAGTACATTTGTAAGGTAAAGGTAAAGGGACCCCTGACCGTTAGGTCCAGTCGCAAACGACTCTGGGGTTGCGGCGCTCATCTCACTTTATTGGCCGAGGGAGCCGGCGTACAGCTTCCGGGTCATGTGGCCAGCATGACTGAGCCGCTTCTGGCGAACCAGAGCAGCACACGGAAACACCATTTACCTTCCCGCCAGAATGGTACCTATTTCTCTACTTGCACTTTGACGTGCTTTCGAACTGCTAGGTTGGCAGGAGCAGGGACCGAGCAACGGGAGCTCACCCCGTCACGGGGAATCGAACCTCCGACCTTCTGATCGGCAAGCCCTAGGCTCCCTGGTTTAGACCACAGCACCACCCATGTAGTTTGTAGTTTCCCACTAAACCTCCAAACCTAATAATAATAATAATAATAATAATAATAATAATAATAATAATAATAATAATTTATTATTTATACCATGCCCATCTGGTTGGGTTTCCCCAGCCACTCTGGGCAGCTTAAAACACATAAAAAATTGTAAAACATTAGACATTAAAAATTTCCTGATACAGGGTTGCCTTCAGATGTCTTCTAAAAGTCAGATATATAGTTCTTTATTTATTTGACATCTGATGGGAGGGCGTTCCACAGGGCGGGCGCTACCACCACAAAGGCCCTCTGCCTGGTTCCCTGTAACCTCACTTCTCACAGTGAGGGAACCACCAGAAGACCCTTAGAGCTGAACCTTCTCTCCTCTCGCTCCTTCCCTCGCTTCTGCACAAGGCAGTAGTGAAACTGGCTTCCAACCGTGTAGGCTTAGAATCTGAAGAATCCTTGTAAATAGGAAGAAACAGTAAGGAAATAACATTTCTTTTTTTATTAATGCCACCTCAGTCCTAAGCAATGCTAGCAATATATGAATGAGATGAAACAGGATGGGGGTGGGCTGGCTAGATCCCATTTCTAAGCTATTAACTCAGCTATAAACAAACCAATTTTGTGCTTTAAAACACAGTACTTTTTATGCATGGACTAATCACTCAGTTACAGGCCCTCTTAGCAATACTTTGCAATGGCACGCCAATATCAGTTTATTATCCGCTTTGCCTGAAACGTGCCTCCTTATAGTGATGTGCTTACCACATCCAATACTCTCCTCAATTGTTCCTAGCGAACATACAGGTTGATGGGTATCCAAATCAACACTCTGGCATGCAGGAATATACAAGCCAAGAGAAACACAGACTGCGACGGAGACAGAAATTCTGTCCTTTGCGGACGTGAGGTCGCCAGGCTGACTGCAGATGGACTGATGGACTTTTTGTTGGGGTTCGAAACCGGGAAAGGGGGTGGTGGGGCTTTGGGAATCCAAAGGGTGTATAACTATATTCTGTTTTAATTAATTTGGTTTTGCCACTAACATAAAAATGGGGATTTCGGGGAAGGGAATTGGGGCCGACCTTAGAAAAAGACTTTTAAGAATAAGTATTGACGTATAAAGATTGAGGTTTATAAGTTAAAATTGGTTAATTAAATTGATGGGGCGAACCTAGAAAAAGATTTTTAAGAATAAGTATTGATGTATAAAGATTGAGGTTTATAAGTTAAAATTGGTTAACTAAAATGAATTAGAGAAAATAAGGTAAAGTTTGGGGACAAGAACTTGCTGAGCTAAAAATTGGAATTGGAATACAAGAAGGGGAGGTGTGGGGAAGTCAAGGAAACTGGTCATTGACAGTAAGAAATGTAAATTGTATGTGTGTTTAATTGTTTTTCTTTCTTTATGTTTTGTTTTTATTTTTTGAAAATTCCAATAAATATCTTTTAAAAAAAAAGACATACACTTATTTTTCTTAAATTTAACGAACTACATGTCTTAAAGGTGAAAACAGATCTTCTCACCTTGTTACAAAGTAAAAATAAAAATAAAATCAAACACTTATATCACACAAAAAAAAGAAAGAAATTCTGTCCTTTGCAGCACTCTCTAGGAAAAGAGGCACAATTTCAATTGTACGGAAAGCACCGTGGGCAAATTTAATCATCCTAACCCTTTTTATTTGTTTGTTTAGTTTTACCCTCTCCCCACCCCCCCCATCCCAATTCTAATCAAAGTGTTCCAGTCTTCTGGAAGAGAACATTTCCATTCCGTATTTATTAGAACAAATAAATAAATAAAACGCTTGCCTTGTTTTAAATAACACCCAACATTGCCTTGCCTTATAAAACCCCAAAGGGGGCATGAACCAGGAAAAAAAGTCTATTAACTGAAATACAAGCAAGAGAAGTCTGTGGCTACGTGAGTGTGACAGGGTAAAGTCACAGCACAAAGGCAGGAGGGAAGTGAGAGACAGATAAAGATGTTTATACTCTGCCAGCCTGCAACTGTGTGCTCAGTGTAGCAGGTGGAAGTCAGAAAAAAGAGAGAGAGAAACAGAAATCCAATTTCTGCTCAAGGTGGCGATAGATTTTGAGTTGCAAGTCTGGTTTGGTGCACATGTGCACAGCTTGTAGGTCATTAATCTTTGAAGCGACATTCAATTCCTAGGTATCAATGGTATAAAACAGAGTCTAATGAAAAACATTTACAGTGCAGGCCTATGTGTGTCTACTCAGAGGTAAGCCACACAGAGATCAGTAGGACTTACTCTTCAGAAACAGTGTATAGGATGACTGCCTTATGCACCAGTGCTATCTTGGAGTAAATCCCATGGAACTCAATGGGACATATTTTTGAGAAGATTACATGGTTAGGCTGTTCTAATAGCCACAAAAGCGTTTAAGTGACCAAACTGCAATAATGACATACTCTCCAACATTTCCCCAAGCAAAACAGGGATTTCTTCTTCTTCTTCTTCTTCTTCTTCTTCTTCTTCTTCTTCTTCTTCTTCTTCTTCTTCTTCTTCCCTGCCCCATATGATTAGGGCAGCCACTCCAACATATAAAAAATAATTAAAAAATTAAAAAACTTCTCTATACAGGGCTCCCTTCAGAAGTCTTCTAACGATTGTATAATCTCCTAATACTAATCTCCTAGGCTCAGGAGTTGCATAACTCTATACCCTCCAACATTTCTCCGGTGAAAATAGGGACGTCCTAAGGAAAAGCGAGACATTCCGGTATAAAAAAAGAAACCAGGAGGGCTTTTGTAAATCTGGGACTGTCCCTGGAAAATAGGGACACTTGGAGGGTCTGTAATAGTGTAAAGAATGGTTAGCCATATTTGTGCACGTGTGATGGTGGTGAAGACATGTCCTCTGCTCAAGGAATTTTGAAAGTTCACTGCAGCCAATCATCTCGCTGAATGGGCAATCCGATTTGCCTGTTTTAAGCTGTAAGCTGGGCGATCAGTTGCAGTGAAAGCTTTCACAACACCTTTGGCTGCACGTTAAGTTGGCACACACAGAGAGAGAGAACATACAACAGATCGGTGGACAGACAGGTGGGGTTTTCATTGTCTTCCATGCCATATTCCTTTGCCATATCCAGGGTTGTGCCTTGCAGTGCAAGATGGGTTGCAGAGAAAGAATGGTGCTGGGCTTATTGCTGCTGCTATGGAATAAGTTGGCATGCTTTGGAGTGCTGGTGCTAGAAGCCCCTCCATTGCAAACTCCAGGTTGTATATATACGTAAATAAGCCATTTGCATGTTCAGACCTTTAAACCTCCCCCTTAAATAAATTCAGACAAGACTCAAATTTTGGTTTGGTTTTTGGCAGAAGTTAGGCCACAACTTTATTGATTACAGCAAGTGAATGGTTGCATAGGCTCTGGTTCGACTAGCTCCCTGCACCGTTGCAGGTAGCACTGACCCAGGGTTCCAGCATAGGTCAGCCTAGGGTGAACACCTGGATAAGCAGAAAGCTGGGAACAGGCTATCTCCACCACCCAAATGCCCCCCTGGACTCAGGCACGGGCACAACCCCCTCACAGGGGTTGACCAAACCATCAAGTCCCTGGATGCCTTTAACCTAATACCCTTCACATAGGGATGGTGAGAGCCTTATCCCATCCCTATCACCTGAACCAGAGTCTATCCGCAATCTTACAAGTTGAGGCGATTTGCTACATGGCAGGTGAAACACAAATGGCACCAGCCAATCAACCCCTGTGGGGAAAATTCCTGCCATGCCCCTGTTCCAACGACAGATGACACATGATAGCATAGCAAGGTCAAGCACAAAGCCCTAAAAATAGGGAAAGGTGGGCGGGTGTTCCGATGCACGCACTGAAAGAGGAAGCTCTGGGTCATGTGCATAGGTATATAGAGGTCCCTTGATCCATTTAGCCTGCGTCCCATTGGCCTGATTAAACCCTGCATCAAGGGACCTATCAATTGGGTGTTGTGGCTAACCAATCTTACCCACCCACAACACAGGGTTTGGTTTCCATGTCTCACCCATGTCTCTTTAAGGGAGGACCCGATATATCATAAATACACTACAACCTTCATTGAGCCTCATTCCCAAAGGAAACACTTACCCTGGGTAAGCATGCAAATCTCATGCAGACGCTCAGCGGAAATTAGGGTAGCTTATAAGAATACAGCAGCCACGAAATTAAAAGATGCCTGCTTCTTGAGAGAAAAGCAATGACAAACCTAGACAGCATCTTAAAAAGCAGAGACATCACCTTGCCAACAAAGGTCCGTATAGTTAAAGCTATGGTTTTCCCAGTAGTGATGTATGGAAGTGAGAGCTGGACCATAAAGAAGGCTGATCGCTGAAGTATTGATGCTTTTGAATTATGGTGCTGGAGGAGACTCTTGAGAGTCCCATGGACTGCAAGAAGATCAAACCTATCCATTCTGAAGGAAATCAGCCCTGAGTGCTCACTGGAAGGACAGATCCTGAAGCTGAGGCTCCAATACTTTGGCCACCTCATGAGAAGAGAAGACTCCCTGGAAAACACCCTGATGTTGGGAAAGATGGAGGGCACAGGGAGAAGAGGACGACAGAGGACGAGATGGTTGGATAGTGTTCTTGAAGCTACCAGCATGAGTTTGACCAAACTGCGGGAGGCAGTGGAAGACAGAAGTGCCTGGCGTGCTCTGGTCCATGGGGTCACGAAGAGTCAGACATGACTAAACGACTAAACAACAACAACAACAACAATAAGAATACATTTCCTCTGCCATGGACAGATCTTTGTCTGGTTAGATTCTGGAGGTGAATCTGTAGCCCTAGAGCTGTTATTGGACTCCCAACTCCCCGCCAGCATGGTTGATAGGCAGGATCAATGAGAGTTGTGATCCTGCAACATCTGGGTGCTTGCGGGTTTCCCAACCATGGGTTTAGACTGCTTGACCACAGGGGTAAGGTACCACTTTGGATGGTTTGCTACCTCGAGGCTGGTGAATCAAGGAAGATTCCCGACAGCTCAGAGTGTGGTGGTTCTGACTGATATGGCTAGTAGTTCTCCTTGTGTTCTGATGAGTCTGTGAAATATGGGAATAACACGAGAATATGATTGCTCCTAAGTTTCCTCTTCCTTCTTGTAGGGCTCATCTCATTGACGGAGTGTGGACAACGCAATGAGAAACATAATGGCTTGAGACAATTGCTCATAACAAGTCTGACCAATTCTTCTGTTCTCTCTTCTATTCTGTGGCAAAAGCGGTGACAAATTAGTGACACGTTTCTATTGCGAATGCATCTGCTCTCTGCTGTACAGTGAAGTTCTGTTTTGAAGGAGCTCTCACACCTTAGCCCTTGGAATGAGGTAGAGGAAGTCACATTATCCCACTGTGACTTGTTAGCAAAGCTCTTTGCAGATAAACTCAGATGCATTCTGTCTTGAATTCTGGCTTGCCAGCAGCAGCCCCGGAGGAGTTGCATTTTGTTATGATCAATTGGTTACCTTTCAGCTTATTGGCATTGAAAAAGTGGTGGGAAATCCTTGCAGAAGAATGGTTGATGACTTGTGCTGTTGATCCTTGCCCATTGTGGCTGGTAAACCAGTAGGATCAGGTTTTTTACACAGGGAAGGGGGAGGTAATGAAGAGTTCCATTAGAGAGGAGGTTTCTGCCTTTGACACACGCACAAAAGGGTGATGATGTGGCCTGGTATGAAAAATATCATCCCTGGATCACATTGATCTGAACAACCTCACAGTGTCAGACCTTCCTTTTGTGGGCAACGTGTGTTTGGATTTCTGCCTGGAACAGAAGCTGCCCTAGTGGATTATCTGTGCCATAAGATGGACAGCAGAAGTGCTACCCCTCTTGGTGGCCTTTGATACCATTAACCATTGTATCATTCTGGGTCATCTTGAGGTAATTGACACTGGGTTCACTGTACTGAAGTGGCTCCATTCTTTTCTGAGAGAAAGGATCCAGAAGGCGGTGCTGGGGCACTGTTGCTCTTCCTTGTGGCTATTGGTCCATGGTATTTTTGTTCCCCATGCTATTTAATATCTACATGGATCTTCTAGGGAAGGTCATCCAGGGAGCTGGGTTGCAGATCCATCAGTACAGTGGTACCTCGGGTTACAAACACCTCGGTTACAAACACTTCAGGTTACAGACTCTGCTAACCCGGAAGTAGTACCTCGTGCTAAGAACTTTACCTCAGGATGAGAACAGAAATCTCGCCCCGGCGGCACCGCGCCAGTGGGAGGCCCTATTAGCTAAAGTGGTACCTCAGGTTAAGAATGGTTTCAGGTTAAGAACGGAACTCCGAAACGAATTAAGTTCATAACCAGAGGTACCACTGTATACTGAAGAAACTATCTCTTGTGTTCATCTATCCCAGGGATGCAGTTGACGGAACAGTTTAATTGGACTGGATGAGGTAGAACAAGCTGAACTTAATCTTGTGTCAGGCCCTATTATATTACTTTTGCCTGAAATGGGCTGTTTCATCCTCTCAAATGATAGGGCTGTTCTTTTGTCTCCCCCCACACTACTTGCCCAGTAAATATGTATTCCATTATTTTTATATCCATTTCCAGACAAAGGCATTTGGTAAAGGTGTAGTTATTTGTTTGTTTTTTAAAAGGCCTCTGGCTGATCACATTTTTTCACTGGCTTAGTTTGGTACTCTATTTTTATGGTTGTTTTGGATGGTTGATTATGATTATTTTCAGTTTTATGTTCGTATTTTGACTTTGTGATTCAGTTTAATTAGGAGGTGGTTATTTGTTTTTAAAGGGGACATGGGTGGCGCTGTGGGTTAAACCACAGAGCCTAGGACTTGCCGATCAAAGGGCTGGCGGTTCGAATCCCCACAACAGGGTGAGCTTCCGTTGCTCGGTCCCTGCTCCTGTCAACCTAGCAGTTCAAAAGCATATCAAAGTGCAAGTAGATAAATAGGTACCGCTCCAGCGGGAAGGTAAACGGTGTTTCCGTGCGCTGCTCTGGTTCACCAGAAGCGGCATAGTCATGCTGGCCACATGACCCAGAAGCTGTACGCTGGCTCCCTCAGCCAATAAAGCGAGATGACCGTCGCAACCCCAGAGTCGGTCACGACTGGACCTAATGGCCAGGGGTCCTTATTTGTTTTAAATGGTTGTGTTAATTGTTGTGTTTCTTAGCCAACTTGAATTTCTTAAGCAAATTAAGCGAGGTAGGCAGTCTTTAAAATGTATATGGATGAGGACCATGGTCTATGTCTGGGAATGGATATAAAAAATGGAATACGTATTTACTGGACAAGTGGTGTGCGGGAGACAGAAGAACAGCCCTATCATCTGAGAGGATGAAACATCCCATTTCAGGCAACGCATGTTGAGGACTCAGTTAACAGCAGCAAATTGTCATAAGTTTCTTTATATCATGACAGTATCATAAAGCCTCAGATTTTAGCATTGCTTTGGCTGCCTCTGGGAAGGGAAGAAGGGAAGGGGGATCAACAAGATTCCACAACAGGCCAGTATAGCTTGCATCAGTGAATCAAGAATGAACCTTGCTACAGTAAGAAAGAATAATATCAATTTCTATTAAGCTTGAGTAAGGGACAGTCAACTAGAGAAAAAGGAACTGTGTATGTCAATAAGGACATGCATTTAATTAAGAAACAATACACAGGAGAGTTGATGAAGAGAAACTGACAGGAGCTTACAACTTACAAAGAACTATTTAGGTGGAAACAAGGAAGCATGGTTGTTAGCTATGTGAGCATCAAGAAATCCCAAAGGACACAAAATCTATTAAAGACAATCAATTAAATGGTTGGAAGGCCACAAACTGGTGGATTAATTAATCACCTTGAATAAATAGACCAGATCTCCAAAGTCTCACGTACAGGAATATCCTCAGGAGATTAACAAGAAAGTAACAAGCGCCAGTGTAGCAAGGGAATGTCAAAGGCAGCAACGAGTGTGTCTGTGACACTGCTTCTAGCCAACTTCTCATTTGTGCATACCTGCCTCTGTCACCATATCAACTAACGCTGTCCCAAAGCTGTGCAGGTATCAGGGACTTAACTATGTAAGCCTGCAAATCCAGTGAGCTTTAACATTGGTCAGTCTAGGAAGGCACCGTGACTTTATAGCAAACGGTAGGCAGGATGTTTCAGGCCAAGATTTATTTGTTTTCAAAAAATATGCTCCGGCACATTTCATGTTGTGAGGCAAAGCTCTGGTGAAATGATCGATTCAAATGACAATATGCCTGCTTACACCATGAATTTAAAAAGGGGTCACAATAGGGCCTGAAGATACATTGGCAAATCCATGGGATTTGGGGGAGACAGAACATTTGGCTTGGTTGCATTGAAAAGCATGCAACATCACATGGGACTTCATTGACTGCCATTGAATCTTAGACCTCCTAGAATCCAGGTTTCCCCTAAAGTTCTGGAGGTAGATTTGAGGTTCTAAAAGGTGCTATCTTTAACATGTGCTCTTCACATACTTTGTGTGCAGCTGACTGTGTTTCCGTAAAATATTATAGCCTTGCTATAATGGCCAAGGTCACTTGCCAAATGTTTAAACCAAGCAATGATAAAACAGCAACAGAAGTATAGCAATACAATACATTTACAGGGGGGGATGAGGGAAACGATGAAATAAAAAAACACATCAAACAACAACAACAACTAAATAAATAAATAAATTTTATTTTATTTATAACCCACCCTCCCCAGCCAAGACCAGGCTCAGGGCAGCTAACACCAGGTATATAAACAATTGATTAAAATACAACTTAAAAACAAGATGAAAATACAACATTAAAATGCAGCCTCATTTCAGTAGAAACTCAAATCAAAAACTTGGGGGGGGGGTGAAAATGTCAAATCTTCACCAACTATCCAGACTGGTCCTATGTGGGCCAGAAAAAAGCCAGGGAAGTCCCCAAATAGGAGTTCCATCACAGAAGGAGAAAGAAAAAAAGGAAAGAGGGGGAGGGGATCAAGTTGATTCCAAGCCAAAGGCCAGGCAGAACAACTCTGTCTTACAGGCCCTGCAGAAAGAAATCAGATCCTGCAGGGCCCTGGTCTCATGAGGCAGAGCGTTCCACCAGGCCGGGGCCAGTATTGAAAAGGCCCTGGCTCTGGTTGAGGCTAATCTGACTTCCTTGGGGCCTGGGACCTCTAGGGTGTTGCTATTTATGGACCTTAAGGTCCTCTATGGGGCATACCGGGAGAGGCAGTCCCGTGGGTACAAGGGTCCTAGGCCGTGGACCATGGAGATTAAAATAAGCAACTTTGCAAGCTGGAAAGGAAAGGTCTTTGCACAATGGCAGAAGGCTGTCATGGAGTTGGAGTGCAGGTGGTAAGGGAGACCAGTATAATCTTGCAGAGAAAATATCAACGTTATCTCCCGTCTCACATGACAAACAAGCACCTCATAGCAGTTGGCAACAAAAGTTCTAAAGAACCAGAAGTGTGGCGGTTTCTTTTTATATATTTAATGATATTACCGGAGGATGGGGGGAGCTTAGCTAATCTACTGTTTACTCTGTTAATACTACTGAAGTCTCCATCCATTCGTCCTATAACAATAGGGAAAATTAAATATAGGAAAAAATAAACATATATTTGTCTATTGTCATACTTCCTGGGATAATTGGATTCTCTTCAGCCTTACCACTTCAAGAAGGATATGTGTCAAACTCCAGCTATCAGTATCAGATACCATCCAATTAATATTATTATCGCATATCCCCATTGAAGCTTCTTAAGTCTTGGTATTGGCTGAAGCATGATGAATTGTATGCCTGAGCAGAGAGTTCAATAGTTTTCTGACTTTATGCTTAATCTGCATCTCCGGGATAAATATTATGTGTGCTAATTCTGTATGAAGAAAGGTTACAACATTTGGGAAATAGGGGAGACATGACAGAGGTGTATACAATTATGCACGGTGCGGAGAGTGTCCCTCTCTCATAATGATAGGATCCAGGGTCATTAGATGAAGCTGAAAAGTGTGGGATGTGGAACAGAAATAGAAGCAATTTCTGCCCACAATGTGTAATTAAGCTAGATGTGCTAAAAAGCCACCAGTTCATGTGGATTTAAAAGGGATGAGACAAATTCATTGAGGACAAGGCTGTCCGTGGCTATTTGTCATGATGGCTGTTTATTTCCACCAGTATCTGAGCATACAGTATCCTTCCAATGTGCCTCTGAAAACCCATTGCTGGGGTACAGAAGAGGGAGAGCGCAGTTTCCTTGATGCCACATGTTCTGCTTATGAGTTTCCCATAAGCCCCCCCCCACCTTTGCCTGCTGGACCTGACCACCACTGTCATGTGGCCCTTGTGGGATACAGTGGTACCTCGGAAGTTGAACGGAATCCATTCCAGAAGTCCGTTCAACTTCCGAAATGTTCGGAAACCAAAGTGTGGCTTCTGATTGGCTGCAAGAAGCTCCTGCAGCCAATCGGAAGCTGCGGAGGCCCCATTGGAAGTTTGGCTTCCAAAAGAACATTCGAAAACCAGAACACTCACTTCCAGTTTTCGATCATTCGGGAGCTGGAACGTTCAACTCCCAAGGCGTCCGGGAGCTGAGGTACGACTGTATTTAGAATGCAGTCAAACTAACAATGCATTTTGCTAGATAGGCACATGATAGAAGTTGAAGTTCACAGTGTTTTCCTGTAAGTTGGCTAGAGAGAACTTTGAAAGACACTCCCACTGCGCCCTGACAAGGGGAGGATGTAGTCATATATAATCTCATCATCTGGCTGAGCACTTCCTCTTTACTCTTTTGCCTCTCTTCACTCTTGCCACTTAATCTCATCGACAAGCCGGAAACTTGAGAACAATTTGCATGTCTGAGCTCCATTGCTCAGACGCCATCTTAAGCTAGACTTAAGCATGTTTTTGTAACTGAATTACCATTTTAAGCCTGTTTGAACAATGCTGCTGTATCTGTTACTCTTCAACCAGTATTCTGAGTAACAGTTATATTTTACCTTTTACAAGATTTGAGGAGGAGCAAAACAGCCATGATCTTCTATCTGGGAGCATGCATGTCCATGCATTTGGCTCAATGTTAAGTGCAAACCAGGTCATTGTCTCTTTATGCCAGCCAAAGTGCTAATGCTTCCTTCTTGTATCCTCCATTCTACCAGAGAAATTGTATTTTTCCCAAAGGTTGCTGCTTAGTGACATTTTCTTGTTTCTAACTTAGGCTCACTCTTGCCTAACAATTAACTGATTGCTCAAACTTTACTGTCTTGATTGCCTGATAAGATGTGGCATTGAATTCCTATCACTGACTGCTGGCTTTTCTTAACTCAGTGAGTGCAGGTTTCTTTAAGTCCTACTGAAAGGTTATATTGTGTTCTTTTCTTGTCTTTTGTCTTGATTGATGTTTCACAGAGTATGCTTTGTAGCAATGCCAGGCTTTGTTAAAAACAGCAAATTTCCCCTGCTCTCATCCTAATTCCCAGTGGTATTAAACACAAGTAAGCTGTGTTTTGCAAGAAGTTAGATCAGTAAGAAATACATTAAAGCTTTAAAAAGCAAACAGAAGCCTCGTTCCATGCCCAATAAGCTTAGGACGCCTCTTCCCAGTGGCGCTGTGACCCATAGATTGCAGCGAAATACGAGGTTTTGCCCAGTATCTTGTTTGTGCAGTGGACTCATGGGAAAAAGCTGTCCTCTGAACCCTTGTAAAGGCAGAGGGAAAGCCTGGATAAGGCTGCTTCCCCGGAGCTCAGGGCCATTTTGCCTTGAGAGCTTGGTAAAAACAAGCCAAAGTAATGTAGAACAGAAATAGACCCACCCATTCTTAGGTGTGCAGGCTGGGAGGAAAGCACATCTGTGAGAACAGAATGATAATAATAGATGTGCAACTTTGTTCTGATCCAGCAGGGCTCTTCTTATAACAGCTACAGGTTTTCTGGGTCTGTATCGGGGATGGGGAAGATATGTAGTCTAGATAATGCTGAACCTCCATCACCTTTGGCCATGTATAGGGGTGGGTGGTGGAAATTTGAGTCCATCAACATCTGGAGGTCTGCAGATTCTCTGCCCTTCGTCTATACGTAGTGTAGGAATCATGCTACGCTGTTTCTTAATTCTGAGCTTGCAAAGGCCACTGTGAATGTGCCAACAAACTGCGTATTTCCAGATACAACTCCCATCATCCCTAGCTGTAAAGGGAATTGGGGGTTGCTTGTGCGTAAAGGGTGCTTCAGCTCTAGGCAACGTTGCCTGGCTAAACCTTTCCCTGGCTGGACAGCCCTTTCTCCATGGCTGTGTCAGTCGCTGGCAGAATCCATCAGTGGGCGTTTTCTGAACTTCTTCCAACATAAAAATTCTTTGACCCCAAGTCTCTTCCTAGCCTCTCTGCACAGAAGTCTCCTGCGCAGAGTGGGCGTGCCCAACGGAGGTCCTGGGCTCTCCCCGCTGCTCTCTGTGGAAGAGTCTCGGAGCCCTCTCTCCGCAGTTCCCCCTTGCTTCCTGGTGTCCCTCCTATTTCCTTCCTCAAAGGAAGTTTGCTCTCTCTCCCTGCTGGTCCCTTCTCCTGCATCGTTAGGGAGCCTTACCTCCACTCTAGGCTCCGATAGCAGTTCCCTGACACTAGCTAACAGGACCAGTGGTCAGGGATGATAGGAGTTGTAGTCCCAAAACATCTGGAGGGCTGAGTTTGCCTATGCCTGTACTTGAGGAACGATTCTAACAGATTCCACATGAAAAACGCTTATGTCCCTGTAGAGATGGCAGTACCGAATCGGTGGTGCGTGCCCTTCTGGCCTGCACTCTTTATAAAGGCTTGAGGATTATCACCCCTCTTTTATTGCCCGTTCCGGGTCGCCCAACCACTGCCACAGTGTCCTTTCTCTTGGCAGACCAAGATGAGCAGGTGACAGCAAAGGTTGCAAAGTTTCTAGCTGGGGCAATCAGAATAAGATCCACTATTTGACTATTGATTCAAAACCCTAAAATGTCTTTTATATAATTGACTTTTTATTTCTATTCCTCTGTTGTATTGTTGTTTTATTGCTATGGCCGATGGCTGATGCAAATAAAGATCCATTCATTCATTCCTGGACAAAGCCTTGTTTGTTGACAACAGATTCTGTGGCACAATTTAAGCCCTGAGCGGGAGCATTAACCCAGTAGATTTAATGTGGGATCGACTCCTGATTATCATCACCTGAATATGCACACATACGAAGAAAAGGAAGCCTTGAGACAGATTTCAGAACGGCCAAAAAAAAGGAGGGAAAGAGGTTTGTGTGCCAGAAATGGCCAACAGAGAGTTAACAGAATAATAGGGGAAGGCAGGAAATGAAGCAAGGCAGAAAGGTAGAACTATGGAATAATAAAAGAAACTGACAATTGACTGAGCAGGACAGACAACTGAAAGATACTGAAATTCTTGGAAGAATGGCACAGAAAGCCACTGATGCGGGGCCTGAAGTTGAACTCAGTGAAGCAGGACTGGATAAGGCTGGAGTACAGCAGACAGAAGATAACAGAATCAGAGAAGTTAAAGAAAGGAGGAGAGGATTAATGGAATGATTGCCAAATAGCAGTACCAAGTATCAAATCTAAGAACAGGCCCGCAGAAGACAGGATATAAAGTGCAGTGGCAGAGACTAAAGCTGTGGCGGGTTATAACTAAGGTTGCACACCAGCAGCAAATGTTCCAAATTTAAGATGAGGCCCTTCGCAAAACGGCATGTGCATAATCCCCAGCGAGATCAATAGGCCGTATATCGGTGCACAGGACTGTGGCCTTAGGAATGAAAAGACCAAATTTATTAAGCGAGAAATAGAGCTAGCGATAAGGACAAGAGTTCTTCGCAATCAGAAGTTATGGCATGATTCCTAACCACTCAGCGCTGTCCGGAGACACTTCCGGGTCACGTGGCCAGCGTGACAAAGCTGCAACTGGCGAGCCAGCACCAGCACAGCACACGGAAACGCCGTTTACCTTCCCGCTATAAAGCGGTACCTATTTATCTACTTGCACTTAGGGGTGCTTTCGAACTGCTAGGTGGGCAGGAGCTGGGACCGAAAGACGGGAGCTCACCCCGCCGCGGGGATTCGAACCGCCGACCATGCAATTGGCAAGCCCTAGGCACTGAGGTTTTACCCACAGCGCCACCCGGGTTTTCGCCTACCTCGTAGCAAATAGTCAAAACTTTGTAAGGTTTGGCAGTTAGGCATTGGAAAAGCTTGGTTGATGGGAGGGGGAGCTGTGACCATCACCTGCCCCTCCCCTTTAAGGGTGTTCCGTTAAAGGAATCCAGGGGTCATGGCTCCTGTCCAAAGCCCAGGTAGGGGGTGCCATGTTGCCCAAGGGCACCAGACTGGTGATCTTCATGTTATATATACACACATATGGAAATGTATGTTGAGGAGTTAATGTGCACATTAACTTGCACACATTCACCAGAGAAGGCACAAAATTCGGTTGATAAATCCACAGTTTCCAAGGCCTGCTGGAGAGCTGTCAACAGAAGATGTCCGGTCTGACATCTTCCTCCTCAAAAGCAGGGTGGATTTGATTCAAATCAAATCAATTTAAATCACGATTTAAATCACTAGTCAATACGACTTGATTTAAATCTGCTTCTTTGTAAGAAAGATGCATTCTTGCTGGTATAACCTTAATATTTACAACCAGATGAAGGTTTCATTTTTGGAATAATAAATTTTCAGAGTAGCTTTTACAGTTATGTCAAAAATTACTGGTTTGGTTATACTATTAGAAATACATAGACAGATACTTATGAAATTAATGTGAGGTTTAATAAGTTAGCTGTTTATATTTGGACAATTTTTCTGCTGTACTTTATTGGAAAGAGGGGAAAAATCATTTCCTTAATAACAATTTAAACAATTTATTTAACTAAAACAACAACATTATAGCATATGTATCCATGTTTGTTAACTGATGTGGTTGGGGGAAAAAAAACTTAGACTGAGTTTTAGCACCGATGAAAAACTTAAAACAAATCCTAATTTCCTGATGAATAGCCTTTGGACATTAATGTAGCTTAAATATAAAACTATCTTTAGAAATATTTTTCCTCCAAAAGCATTTTATTTTAAAAAGCCAATTCAAATAAAAATTTAAATAAAAAAACCCCAGATTTAAATAAAAAACTGATTTTTTTCTTTTTTAAAAAAATGTTGATTTTTATCCACCCTGCTCAAATGTCTCCCTCACCAATGTGGACAATGGGGAGTGAGGTGAAACTCATTAGAAGGCATCTTTGTATGTTCTTATTTATGGGTAGGCAAACTAAGGCCCGGGGGTTGGAACCGGCCCAATCACCTATTAAATCCGGCCTGTGGACGGTCCGGGAATCAGAATGATTTTACATGAGTAGAATGTGTCCTTTTATTTAAAATTCATCTCTGGGTTATTTGTGGGGCCTGCCTAGTGTTTTCACATGAGTAGAATGTGCACTTTTATTTAAAATGCATCTCTGGGTTATTTGTGGGGCATAGGAATTCGTTCTTCCCCCCCAAAAAATATAGTCCGGCCCCCCACCAGGTCTGAGGGACAGTGGACTGGTCCCCTGCTGAAAAAGTTTGCTGACTCCTGTCTCTTATTCCTCTATGGAGGGGCTTTTCTGAATGGGTAGCAGGTGCAGAAGAAGTATTATCTCTGTAAGTGTGTGATTGAGTAGATGGTACAGTATTAAGCAATCATAAAAGGAAGATTGATGGTGACGATCATTCTGCGTGCGAGCTTTGTACCTATTGTTGATGAATGGATAACATATTTCCAACTTTTGCTGAGGAAAATTTAAAGGGGGGGAGCCACACAGTGCCACCCCAACCCCTCACAAACAGAACTTAGAAGAATTTTCAGAATATACAAAAATCCTTTCAGAAACGGACATGCTTTTACATTCCTCTGCAGTGGTTTTCTTTTGAATGCACTCCCAGCTCAGCAAAATCAATACGTTCTCTTATGCTGGCAAGCAACAGAAAGCAAGTTTCCCCTCCTCACAGTGTGTTTAAATATTGGAACATATTCTGAAGAACCTGTACTGCAGGAGAATGAGTTGATGTGGCATCAACAGAAAGCTTGTGTCCTTTCACTCACACGCCGTTTTGTCCTCTTTTCTCCCCCCCCCCCCAAGTCCAATATTGTCACCGATGGCAATTCTCCAAAAGAGAGCAAGATTTGCTAACAGCGAAAAAAACACAACCCTGTAACATGAGAAATCTTTAGCTGTTGCTTGTAGAGTTGCGCTGTGATTCAGATGCGCCGTATATTATCCATTGATTATGGAGTGAAAAAGTCATGGGTAAAGGAATGCTTCTTTCCATGAAATCACACATTGGTCCCATATAAAAGGAATTAAAGGAAGGTTGAATAATGAGGCAGCACAAATATTAGGAGCCCTTGTAAAATTGGAATGAAACTGTTGATGGGTTGTGCTGTTTGCTGATAATTCAATAAGTTGTACCCAGGGCTGGATTTAGGTTTGATGAGGCCCTAAGCTACTGAGTGTAATGGGACCCTTTATATGTCCAGCTGTCCTTTGTCAACAACAAATTGTCACTGTTTTTTGTGTTGAATATATGCTATATGGTGATTTATGGACCTAATAGGTACCTAAAGCCATTTACACATAACAAAATATGTTGAATTGAAGTTGTTGAATTGAAATCCAGAACAGATTAAGTTTGAGAACCCAGGTACCACTGTATATAGAAATGATCAAACCAGTGATATTTTAGGGAGCAGGCTAGCAGGCGGGGAGTCCCTGTGGAACTCCTTGCCAAAGCAAGTTGGTCATGAGCCATCCCTGCTCGCTTTCAGGTATCTTAAAATAAATTCTATTATTTTAAAAAGCCCACACAAGCCTGAGATTCTTTGCCAACCAGCTTTCACTAATATGTTTGACATTCTTATCTGACATTCTTATTTCCTTTTTCCTTTCTCCTCCTTCTGTGATGGAACTCCTATTTGGGGATTTCCCTGGCTTTTTTTCTGGCCCACATAGGACCAGTCTAGATAGTTGGCCTTGGTGAAGACTTGACATTTTCATCCCCCAAAAAGTTTTTGATTTGAGTTTCTACTGAAATGAGGCTGCATTTTAATGTTGTATTTTAATCTTGTTTTTAAGTTGTATTCCAATCAATTGTTTTTATACCTGGTGTTAGTCGTCTTGGCTGGGGAGGGCAGGGTATAAATAAAATTTGTTGTTGTTGTTGTTTTTAGTGTAGGTTTTTTTTGGGGGGGTGCATTTCTTAAAAATCATTTTATTAATTGAATTTACACCCTACCTTCAGGCAGGAAACACATCCACATTTTATTTTTATTTTATTTCTTTTAAGCATTCTAAAACAACCATATGTCAGGACATATGTCAGGAGTGCTCTGATGGTGTTTCCTGCTTGGCAGGGGGTTGGACTCGATGGCCCTTGTGGTCTCTTCCAACTCTATGATTCTATGAAAACAGCTAATCATGCCTTGCAATATTTTATATGGAAGTTTGGTCTAGAAATATGCAGACAAAAGAAACAAACTAACAGCCTGAACACTGGAAATAGAGGGAAAGAGCTGTGCCAAAGGGTTGCACTGTTCAAGATGGTTATTCAACTGAAACTCAATAAAAAGAATTTTTTTTTTTTAAAAAAAAGATGCTCTCCTTCCATTCTATTCCATGTCCCACCCACTTTTCTGTTTTATTCCCCAACTGTCAGTCAGCTGTCCATGGTCACTGAGCATGATCAGTCTTCATTTGGTTGTTTGTGGTTCTTTCCCCTTAGGGCTCCTCCCATTTTCTAAAATTTATTTATAGAAAATTACTTCTGCAAATCTTGGGGCTCCCCCAATCTTGTGAGAGTGCTGCCGTTTTGACTATGTAAGCAATGACATATGTTGATCATCAACAACAGAAGAAATGGTGTTTATAGCAGCTTTGCGGGGCTACTAATATTTATTCAAACCGAGAAGAGAGTAGCAATACACTGGCATGACATTTTAAACACACCCTTTCTGCTTTTCGGTGGAAAACATGAGATGTTATCAATCACACGTTCTTTACATTGTGAGTGAAGAATCAGAATCAGAGCCATTTCTTGTTCTTGCAGACGGAGGACTGAAGCTTTATTCTCATTCTTTAACAATCACCCTTTGCCCGAATGGCGTCTCCCCGTTCATTCCTTTGAAAGCCACTGAAGCAACACTGCCCGTAATGAACTCATTTATGGAGCTGGTGTGGGCATCCTATTATGAAATATAGTTCATAGAAATTATATTGTAATTCGGCATGAAGCATTACTCCATTAAAATTAGAGCAACGACAACTCTGTCCTCCTAGGCAAACAATTCTGAAGATCCACAGGGCTCGGAGACAATCTTCATCCAGACTCATTTCAACTCCTTCCGTTGACTCATAACAAAATTGGGATGGGGTGTCGTGGCTGGCTTCTGCATGAATTGTGGGACACAGTAGGGCCAGGGGGTAGTGCTGATCATTGATGCCCAGGCTGACTGACACGAGGCATAAAAGTCCAGTGACCATTGCACGCTAAGTGATCCTTGGGGTCCCTTTCAACTCTACAATTCTATGATTCTATGGCCACCCCTTGTTTGACCCCTTTGGATGCATTTTGGGACCCCACCTGCCTCCAGTTGGTTTTCAGTCACTATGGGGCTGATTAGGATTAGTGCCTGTGAGTTAGATTGGTTTTTTGCCTACTCCATGCAATCCCACTTCATACTGTCAGGAGCTCAGCCTACACTCGAGTAGGACCCTGGCAGAGACACATGTCCGACTGGCATGTTCTCTCCCTCCTGGTCGATCGTTCAGGAGCTTCAAAAGCTTTCTTCTGCCCGAACATCACAGCGACCAATGCCAACAGACATCGGCACACTTAGGGGTCCGCAGAGTTTGCACATCATGCAACTCAGCATTTTGGCTAATCTACTTTATTTACAGATAAACACACATGGAGCACTGCAACATGGCTCCCTCTCTCTCTAGCATCAGACAACAAAGAGAAAAAGAACAAAGGACAATAGTCCCACTTCACAGAACACAGTAACACAAACATCCTGTCTCCGTCACTTCCCACTTTGTGGAGTCAAAACATATACCGTCATGTGATAGACAACAATCCCATGACTGCAATCACGGAGCAGGAATTCTAACACATACAACACTCAATGCAGTTCCTTCACACAACATACAAGGTGAGACCGAAAAGTCTCATGAATCGCCCCTGTGTGCGATAATAGGAACTGCCAGATTCACAGAGATACATGGGAGGCGTTCGTCTGTATCTCAGCTAACATATGTGCACGTATCTCTTTGTTGACAGCCCTACGTTCATGCGGTAGCATTTAGTAGCTGCTAATAGTGCAGTGCACTCACCTCACAGAGTGTTTGTTGTGGGGGAGGAAAGGAAAGGAGAATGTTAGCCACATTAAAACTCCTTAGGGTAGGGATAAAACAGGATATCAGATCCAAACTCTTCTTCTTTTTATGTTCTTATTCTTCTAGTCCTGTGTGGGGACCAGATGGAGTGACCCAGGAGAGGAGACCAGTGATTTATAGGGTATCACACCACCCATAAGGCAGGAGCCAGGGGAGGAGAGAGAGTCAGGACAGTCCAAGGCTGAAGAAGGTGCAGAGGATATAGCAGAGGAAGAATGGATGAATCCTCACCATTGTCTTCTAGAACTAGGAGGGGCTTGAAAAGGGGAAGACCGGCAATGACTTCCATGTAGGAGAAGTCTCAGGTTGCAGGCACACAATTTGTCAGAGGATGGTATACGAAGCCAGAGCAGGGTAGGGGCCCTACTCTTGGTGCAACTGCTCCATAGACCCCAGACCTGTGGACAACTGCCTAGAGGCCAGAAGGAACATGAGTGTGTGTATTTGGAGCAGCATAGAAGCCAATAAAGAGTTAGCTATGGGACTTGTGTCTCCCTTATATGGGGCTGGTCATGGCATAAGGTCATCTCTATGCCTCAAAATTGGGTGCACGCTCTGAACCAAGGGGACATGAACCCTTCAGGTGTGCCTGCCTTGAATTGATTGTACCCACGTTTGATATCTGTAAGGCCTCAGCTGTTCATCGCTGACAATCAGCTCCGCTTTAGTCTATAAGCTAGTCTTGTTGATTCAAATGCAAACCTTCCCATTAATTTCACTGATAAAAGATCAGAGTTTATAGATCTTGACTCTGCAACTTTGAAAAGCGTTTTGAGATAGATGAACCACTTAATAGAGCAGCTTAAGTATATGGACCCTGATGTAATGACATTACGATGTTTTCACACATTGCCTTGAGAAAAGAACAAAAAGGATTACCGCCTATGATAATGGGATGGTTGATGTAATGTGATTATATTCTCCTTGCCTTCCCATTCAAACACATTGCTTGCAGTTGCTTGGCTGTTCCAGTTTCAATTTGGAAATTACAATTGGAGTAAATCCCTGCAGCAGCTGTAGGATCAGGGTGTCAGTGTACAAGTAATGTTATAAAGTATTTCTCTTTGTGCAATGAGATAAATTATAAAGAGTCATTGGCTTTGGTGAAAATACCCATCCATATGGCTGCCAGGCTGCAATCCAGAAAGGGTTTTAAAGACCAGCTTCATGGTTGGTGCAGCAATGCTTACAGCACGCAGCCCAACAAAGCAGCAATTAAAGGGAAGCAGTATTATTATTATTTATTAAATTTATATACCACCCTCCGTCTGACATTCACATAATCATAATTATAGTAATCCATTTCTGGACCACTCAGGAGTGCACTAAGTGGTTTGCAGTCAAGAAAACGCAAGCATAATGCAATTTATCAAATAAAATAAATAAAATTACATTACCTCCATAAAAAAGAGCAACCAGAGACTATAAATCAAACCGAAAATCATTTTAAAAAACCAACAACCAGAGTTTCCTATATGGACATTATACAGTCTCTAAGCTTATCTATAGTAGAAGTGGAAAAGTCATCTACTAAATATTCAATAATCTGCACAAGGCAAATAGATTTCTTATAGTTCTTAAAGTACATTGGAGTTTATTATGAGAGAGAGACAGAGCACCTTTCACTCAGCTCTCATCTGTGGCTCCTAGAAGCTGTCAGCATACAACAGCGGCCATACCCTGGGAATGACTTCAACTTGACAGCTAAACCAGGTGAGAGTGGCTGATGGGTTTCAAACCCTTAGCGAGTTAGGGACTTCCCCTTCATGTAAAGACAGGCTCCAGTGGGTTGAGCAAATGAGACCATTAGTTGGACCAACAGTCAAGGGGGTATTTTCTGCAAGTGCTGTAGAGGGAAATGAGGGGCAGATGGGGCACATCAACCTGAGAAGGTAACCCATCTAGGAGAAGGAACGTTCTAATCCAGGCATAGGCAAACTTGGCCCTCCAGATG
Organism: Podarcis raffonei; assembly: GCF_027172205.1. Taxonomy (NCBI): domain Eukaryota; kingdom Metazoa; phylum Chordata; class Lepidosauria; order Squamata; family Lacertidae; genus Podarcis; species Podarcis raffonei. The sequence goes on along the minus strand of NC_070611.1, from coordinate 12,800,342 downwards.
TTTTGAGACTACAATTCCCATCATCCCTGACCACTGGTCCTGTTAGCTGGGGATGGTGGGAGTTGTAGTCCCAAAACATCTGGAGGGCCAAGTTTGCCTATGCCTGTTCTAATCCTAAACCTCTTCTGCCTTGTGAGATATATTTGGGAGAAGAAAAGGCTGAGGAATACACCCTACACAAATTCAAAATGGAGTGAAGAAGAAGAAGAAGAAGAAGAAGAAGAAGAAGAAGAAGAAGAAGAAGAAGAAGAAGAAGTATTTATTATTTATACCCTGCCCATCTGGCTGGGCTTCCCCAGCCACTCTGGGCAGCTTCCAACAAAATATGAAAATACAGTAATGCATCAAACATTAAAAGCTTCCCTAAACAGTTTCCCTAAACAGGGCTGCCTTCAGATGTCTTCTAAAAGTCTGGTAGTTGTTCTTCTCTTTGACATCTGGTGGGAAGGCATTCCACAAGGCAGGTGCCACTACTGAGAAGGCCCTCTGCCTGGTTCCCTGTAACTTGGCTTCTCGCAGTGAGGGAACCGCTAGAGGGCCCTCGGCGCTGGACCTCAGTGTCCGGGTAGAAAGATGGGGTTTGACGGCACCTTATGTGCCTCATTCTGGCAAATCCTGCAGCCAAACAGGTGTAAGATGCATTGCTCTGCTTTCCTTTGGACCATATCAGCAAGGCTGAGAGGGGAGGTCTTGTCATCTGGGCAGCACAGGACTTCTGCCTGTCCCACGAGGAAGTCACTTCAGTGCTGCAAACCCAGCAGTTTGACTTCACCCCCGGCGGTGCACTCCATTGTCTCTTGAGACAGACAGATGCCAACAACTGTGTTTGGTATCTGGCTCTTTCTTAACCTTGCACTTTGAGACGCTGGGGGCAATCAAAGCTATCGTCTCTTCGCCACCACCCATGGATATCATCTAGACATCTCATATAATGAGCTACCCCCAGCACTTTGGATATTTCTATTAAACAAGCAATTTGGATTTAACATATTTAAGTGTCAAGATGGGAAGAAGATGCCATAAAACAATCTGATCTAATTCAAGTTATGCTGATCATTCTTTTTTAAAAAAATAAGAAGAAGAAAGAAAATACCACAGTTGAGAACGGATTCAGAAGCACGGTTAGTCAATCAAAGCTCTAGAAGGGAAGGATCATTGAAAGCAATGCGTGGCATGATAAATCACAGGGCCTGAGTTTATAGACTGCACGGGGAAGCTTTTATGGTTGATCTGATTAGAGAGGCTAGAAGCGATTACATTTACACATACATAGCAGTTTTCTAAACTTGAAGGCTCATATAGTGCTGAACAGCAAATATAGTTCAAATTCATATTAAAATCTGGGGACTTTGTGAACGCCAGAGAAGGGACGAGGTGTTAGTTCAATAAAAGCTGTGATGGCTAACATGCCCTAAGTGGACAGTAAGGTCATTTTTAAACAACCCCTATCATCAAAGGGCAGGGTTATTTATATTTAAGTTCAGCCTCCCACCACTACTTGAAAAAGGGAACTTTCAGAAGAAGTGGATGTTGCTCTAATACAGGCATCCCCAACCTTCAGCCCTCCAGATGTTTTGGACTACAATTCCCATCATCACTGACCACTGGTCCTGTTAGCTAGGGATCATGGGAGTTGTAGGCCAAAACATCTGGAGGGCCGCAGGTTGGGGATGCCTGGTGTAATAGGAGCAAAGCATCCAATGCCCTTTTAAAATGTGTTGGGGAAAGGGAGGGACATGGCCATAGCCAGGAGGTGCAGGGGGGCAGTTGCTCCCGCAAATCAAGTAAATACATAAAGATACTGTGGGTGCAGGGTGGTATACAAATTGAAGTAGTAGTAGTAGTAGTTGCATGTCAAGGCCCAAGAACCCCATTTGTTAAATAATAATAATAATAATAATAATAATAATAATAATAATAATAATTTATTATTTATACCCTGCCCATCTGGCTGGGTTTCCCCAGTCACTCTGGGTGGCTCCCAACAGAATATTAAAATACCATCGTCTATTAAACATTAAAAGCTTCCCTAAACAGAGCTGCCTTCAGGTGTCTTCTAAAAGTCAGATAGTTCTTTATTTATTTGACATCTGGTGGGAGGGCGTTCCATAGGGCGGGTGCCACTACCAAGAAGGCCCTCTGCCTGGTTCCCTGTAACTTGGCTTCTCACAGCAAGGGAACCGCCAGAAGGCCCTCGGCGCTGGACCTCAGTGTCCAGGCAGAACGAGGGGGTGGAAACGCTGCTTCAGGTATACTGGGCCGAGGCCTTTTAGGGCTTTCAAGGTCAGCACCAACACTTTGAATTGTGCTTAGAAACATAATGGGAGCCAGTGTAGATCTTTCAAGACCAGTGTTATGTGGTCTCGGTGGCCGCTCCTGTCACCAGCCTAGCTGCCGCATTCTGGATTAGTTGAATAATAAAACACACAGATACCAGTATTTCAGGTTAATGGGATAATTAAGGCCACAACTTTATTGGTTACAGAATGTGAGCGGTATTGGCTTGGGCATTGGAATTGAACCGACTATATCTGACTCCTGCCCATCATGCAGGAAGTCCAGTAAGGGTCAACCATCAGTAGGGGGAGCCCTGTTGATGTACATCAACTGAGAGCTCCCCCAGGGTCTCCGATGGGGTTGTGGCATGGCCTAGCCTAAAATAATAATAATAATAATAATAATAATAATAATAATAATAATAATAATGATAATAATAGCCAATCTAGCCCAGCATCCTGTTCTTATAGTGGCCAACCAGATACCTGTGAGAAACCTGCAAACAACATCCATGGGCACAAACGGATTTATTTTTTGGAGCTCATTTTGGTCCATTTCCTCCCATTAACTCTGATTTACAGCACAATCCTAACCTGATTTGCAGAGCAATTTTTTTTTTTTTTTGCTCAAGTGTAAGTCCTCTTGAAAAGGGACGTGGGTGGCGCTGTGGGTAAAAGCCTCAGCGCCTAGGGCTTGCCGATCGAAAGGTCGGCGGTTCGAATCCCCATGGCGGGGTGCGCTCCCGCTGCTCGGTCCCAGCGCCTGCCAACCTAGCAGTTTGAAAGCACTCCCGGGTGCAAGTAGATAAATAGGGACCGCTTACCGGCGGGAAGGTAAACGGCGTTTCCGTGTGCTGCGCTGGCTCACCAGATGCAGCTTTGTCACGCTGGCCACGTGACCCGGAAGTGTCTCCGGACAGCGCTGGCCCCTGGCCTCTTAAGTGAGATTGGCGCACAACCCTAGAGTCTGTCAAGACTGGCCCGTACGGGCAGGGGTACCTTTACCTTAAGTCCTCTTGAATACAGTGGGGCTCACTCTTAGTGTGTAAAAGTAAGAGGAATTCATCCCCATTTCCTGAAAATAGAGAGCTCTCATAAAAATTATCCTGTTTGGCTTCCAATGGTGAATATTCTGTGGATCTTTTCTGGCTGTCTGAATATTCTGGGAATATTTTATACTCAGCACCAACATTTGACATCCAAAGATTTTGCAGTTAGCATTTGACAGGATCTGACAACTGATGGCAGGGAGCAGATTCCAAGGCTTCACATTATCAGAGATGTGTAGCAGTCAACATTTGACACTGTCTGACAGCTGGCATGCAGTAGCAGTCACAATTTGACCATCCTGGTGTTGAATTGCAATCAAATTGAGTAAATCCTACATTAAGGCCATTAATTCATGTAACCGATCAAATAAGGTGATTCAAAAAAATATTGATATCAAATTTCAGTTTGAAGATTTGGATTTTGAATTTGGAGGTTCAATTCTGACATCAAAATATCACTTTCAATTCTGACATCAAAATATCATTTGTGACCTTTTGAAAATGAGTCCATCTTTTTAGATTTTGACAATAAATAATTTAGTATTTGATGTTCCCTCTAATCCATTTTCCTTCTGAACTGCTAGGCCTTCAGCCCTGATGAAACCTGGCTTTGCCTTTAGCATTTTTTTATCTTCTAAGGGTTTTTAAAAAAATAATTCTCAAAGGAAAATAAATAGCACTAATCCTTGCATTTTTATAGAGCTGAATCACTTAAAGGAGGGGCAGGGAAACTAGCAAAATTGACTGGAAAAATTAGAGGAATGTCAAACCAGAAGGTATATAGGGAATGAAAAATATTTAAAGAATACCTAAAAATGTACTGTACGAACAATAAGATACTTGTAGAAATAGAGTGATACGGGTAACCAAGAATTACATAAAATATAATAGTGGATTATATATCTACATACAACACAAAAGAATATGAATCTGTGCAAGGAATACAGATAATATAAGTAGTATAATGAGAATTATTGGAAGTTATATATTTTAATTTGTCATGTAAGTGTAATATATTGTATTTGTTTATATTTGTTTCTTTATCTTTTCTTATTTCACTTGTATCATTTTCTGTTTTATATGTTATGTAATTCATGTATATTTGTCTATGTGAAAAATAATAAAGATTTTCTAAAAAAAAAAAGGAGGGACAGGAAAAAGGAGAAGAGACAAAAAATTAAAAACTGCCTCTGGATGGGAGATCAGCAAAGCTACACATGAAATTATCAGATTATACCTCAGATCGTGCAAGGGCACATAGACTCTCCTACTTTCATGTCCCAGTACATTTCAAATTATACTCCATTTTTCAAAGAATTTATTACCTCCTTGTCTACCTTCTCTGTTACCATTTATTTTAGTTTATTGTTATTATTATCATGCATTCAATATGCCAGACTCATAATAACCAGTCCAATTTCCAGGGGTGTTTATGGTTATAGCTGATGGATATTCTTGCCGTGGTAAGGAAATGAATAATCATTCCTGGTCTTCTGATGTCGCTATTCATTTCACAGCACCAAATAACACAATGAGAAGGACCAATTGTAATATAATCTGTTAGATTGCCTCTATATGCTTGAGGACTGACTCCCAGAATTTTTAGGTCTTTAGACATATGTAATAGACGTGCCTTGCTCATGTCTCCAAGTTTGATCCACATTTCCGAAACATCTGCAGTAATTCATTGCAAATGAAAAAGCCAATTTAGCCAAAACCAAGCTACATGAACCAGAAGGAGAGCCCATTCCTACATTAGTTTCTGATATGATTAGGGTGGTCATGTGTCCTACTTTGAAGAGAGCAACCATCTATTTTGTCAACTATTTGAGGATCAAGGCTGTTTAAAAAATAATGAACAATACAGACAGAGAGAAAGAGAACAGGAGCTTTCAAGCTGGCCATCCACAGTAATTGGGTTGCCATATTTCAAGCAGTGAAAGTTGAGCAAAATCTCAAAATTGAGCTATTTTTAATGAAACTCACCAAAATCAACACTTCCAACATGGGCTGCCATATGTGCGGATTTCCCTGGACGTTTCAGCGATTTTTGCCCAGACACTGCTTCAAAGGTCTGAATACCGGCTATGTCCGGGAAATTCTGAACACATGGCAACCCTACCCAGTAAGCTGAACCTAGTCAGTAGTCTAAACAGGTGCACAAATCACCCGCCATCTCCCCCATAATGGTGAGCTGTATTGTATTCCTATTTAAACGACAGCAATTGTTTCTAAATGTGCACCTATACATACAAATTACAGACCCTCCAAGTGTTCCTGTTTTCCAGGGATAGCCCCATATTTACAGAAGTCATCCAGGTTTCTGATTTGATCCCAGAATGTCCCCCTTTTCCTTAAGATGTCCCTATTTTTATCAGAGAAATGTTGGAAGGTATGGTGTTATGCGATTCTCAAGCAAAGGAGATAGGTACAACCTTTAGACGACATCTGAAAGCAGCCCTGTATAGGGATATAGATATTTGATAGATGATGATAGATAAATAGATAGATGATAGATAGATAGATAGATGATAGATAGATAGATAGATAGATAGATAGATAATGATGATGATGATGGATAGATAGATAGATAGATAGATAGATAGATAGATAGATAGATAGATAATGATGATAGATAGATAGATGATAGATAGATAGATAGATAGATAGATAGAGATAGATGATAGATAGATGATGGATAGATGATAGATAGATAGATACAAAATTGTAAGGTTTTATTATGTTTTTCTATACGTTGAAAGCTGCCCAGAGTGGGCTGGGGGAACAAAGTCAGATGAGTGGGGTATTCTTCTTCTTCTTCTTCTTCTTCTTCTTCTTCTTCTTCTTCTTCTTCTTCTTATTATTATTATTATTATTATTGAACTTCCCTAGTTTCATTGGAGAAATGTTTGAGGGTATGAAATTATGAAATGTGAATTTTGTGGAAATTTGTCTCCTCTTTTCCCCCAATGCATAACTGGCCACTCTATATGTTATACACACTTTATACGGGGCTGTTATCATCTCAGTTTCTTTTAGGGAGCAATGCCAGGTTTAAAGCTTATTTTGATGCAGTACATTTTCTATATACCGTATTGGCCTGAATACAAGCCACACCCGAATATAAGCCGCACCTTTAAAATTCAAGGGGGGCGGGGGTTAGAAAAAAAGACAATACCTGAATATAAGCCGCTCCCTTAAAATTCCGCAGGCACTCACACCTGTTCTGTTTTACCGTATGTCTGTTTCATCAGTGATATCGTAAAAGCCCATTTTTGTTTTTTGTTTTTTTTAAGGATATTTATTAAGATTTTCAATTTTTTATACAAACAAAAAACAATTTGTTTTTTAAAAAAGACATATAGTTCAAAATACAATCTTTTCAATAACATATTTCTCTGACCTCCTCATACCCCCCCTTCTTGTATTCCCTTTTAAATTCTTTGTTCAGCAAATCCTTACCTTAAAGCATTACAGCTTATATCACCTTATTTTCTATCCAAACCCTTTTTTTCCATCCATATTCCTTTATATCATTATAGCTAGAAACCACTCAATTTCAATCCAACATCATTCAGCATTCCTTAATTTTACAATATTTCTGTAAATAGTCCTTAAATTTTTTCCAATCTTCTTCTGCCGACTCTTCTCCGTGGTCACGGATTCTGCTCGTCATTTCTGCCCGTAAAAGCCCATTTTTGTAAGGTAGCACTTTAACTTTTCACAGTCAGAATTTGGAGGGGTGGAAAGTGAGGCTTATATTCAGGCCAATACGTTATATTTTAACATGGATAGAAGATGGATAGAAGACCCATTACCAGTTTGAGTGGGGGAAAGAAGAGCTGCGCTCATTGGCAACATGTCCCCTCTGCCATTACTTGTGTCCCTATCCACGTTGGGGAATAAATATCTGCAGTCCGACGGCTACTCTATTCAGGAAATCACCTCATGCTTTGCGTGCTGAGACCCCTCATTGATGAATAAAACACAAGGACAGAGATATTAGGTTAATGTCATTGGGCAAATTTTGGCCACAACTTTATAGATTGCAGAATGAGAATGATATTGGCTTAGGCACTGGAATTGACCTGACTATATCTGACTCCTGCCCGTCACGCAGGAAGTCCCATATGGGTCAACCACTGGTAGGGGGAACCCCGTTGATACAAACCAACTTGAGCTCCCCCAGGGTTCCCGATGGGGTCATGGCACAGCCCTAGCCCTGCCCCAGGCTTCGGACAAGACCCACACACCCTGGATTCTTTTAATGGAATACCCTTAAGCTAGCAGGGGGCAGGTGATGGCCGCATCTCACCTCCCCCATCACATGATCAAACAATGCCTAACCGCCACTCGAGCCCAAGGCTTGCCGCCAAATACCCTCACATCTGCAACCAATCCTTTACGCCCTCTGCAATATCGCCCAACCAGACATTGTTCCCCCAACCGGAAAGATGTACGCCATCATCTCTAAATAAGGCCATCTTGCCTTGTTCGCGCCTCAGTTTAAATGGGGCCCGGCCACGCCTCCCCAGCCAGCGGATTGGCTGGACGGATGACGTGGCTGGGAACCTCTGGGTGACACGGGACTGCGTCCCCTGCCCCCGGAAGGGAGTGGGTGGTCACGTGGTCCACCGCAACTCCTCCCTGCTGTGAAGCAGAGAGGATTTCTTGATCTTTCTGTGGCGGGTGGGAGATTGAATGCATAAAGCTAGAATTTCCCCTCCTCTCTCCTGGAATGCATAGTAAGGGAATCATGTGACCATGGGGCATTATCATATCGCACTGCTCTTTTTCCACCCTCACTCAACTTTACTGATTCCAGTTGGAGAAATATGCAACACAAAGACTTCACAAGAGGATGCTATTGTGGTGGCAACTGCCTTCCGGGTAATATTCGGCTCTTCTCTAAAATGGTGCAATTCATTTGGGGAACTGAAGTGTGTCAAAAAATGAAGATACAGAACAACTGAGACTGCTTCCTTCAGAGGAACTATTTCAGTTGAAAAATGTCAAAGCAGAAACTCGCTTTAGAAGCAATGTTCCTTTATCACGAATACCATATCCTCTTGGCTAGCTCAGAGCTGAAGCACACTGACTTTTGTGCTTTCCCAAGAAACTCTCAGCTAAAGCTAGAAGTGCATATTAAATCATTTTTTCTAAAAATGGGAATAGGTGGTCTCTTTTGGTCTGTAATTGATCCTTCGCACATTTAAATAAAGTGCTAATTTATAAAATGTATGGTACAATTCCTGCCATTTATCTTCTGCTGATCTAACTAGGCTTTCTAGTTTTAGCATTGTTCAGATTTTATTTTTTTTTAAGTCACTCAAATCAACATTCATTTTCTTGAAGGGTTACACTCCATTGAAGGAAAATGCCAATTATTCCAGAAATGCTAATGCTACTGTTAAATAAGAAATCCAAAAAATTCTGTGTGAAATACCCCAGCTGAAAGAACAGAGTTTTCCATTGAGGAATGTGAGTGCCTGGAACCCCGGGAAACCCCATAAACTCCCCAAAAGGTGATTTAGAAATAAACTGTACATACATACTTCATGCCATGTCTTTCCACTCACATTTCTAGTGCTGTATATTATTAATAAATTGTATACAGCTGCCCCAGTGCTCTAGAAATTAGTAAAGGTAAAGGGACCCCAGACCATTAGGTCCAGTCGTGACCAACTCTGGGGTTATGCGCTCATCTCACTTTATTGGCCGAGGGAGCCGGCATACAGCTTCCGGGTTATGTGGCCAGCATGACTAAGCCGCTTCTGGCGAACCAGAGCTGTGCATCAAACTATTTTAGCCCCTTTAATGATACGGCTGTAAATCAGCTTGAGACATATATGTAATACAAAAGGTGATTCATCAATATAGGGCTAAGAGTAATAGGAATGATGATTGTAACAACAACAATAAATTTACCATCTGCTTTCTATATGATTGGGATAGATACATGTATGTTGCTGACACTTCTAGTTTGGTCATCTGTGACCCAGCAAATTACCCAAAACCATATGCTTAACTTTATAAACAGAGAAGCTACCTACACAATGAATTATTAGCCCATGAGCTTAAACCACTTGGCTGGCAGTGCAAATAACTCCCCACTGTGAAGGACTGAACCTTTGTGAAGTGGGAATGACTGCAGAGTCACAGTATTGACTAAAGTAAATCAACTACAGGGGTCTGTATTGATGTGAGGTTAATGGGAGTCAGGTAAGGGGAGAAGGAGTGAGAATATATACAGGATACATCTGTGCAATCAAGAAGTCCTTGAGCCCAATTTAAAATTAGTAGTTCTATTAAACACAATAAATGTCAGTCACTTTTTAATCTATCTTCTTCCGAGCTGGAGTGTTGGGTCCTAGTGATTCCTTAACCACACATTGCATTCTACCAGCTGGCTGCAATACTAGCAAAACAACAACAACATGGGACACAGCAGTTATGAGCTACTGGTTTCTGCAGCCACAGCAGCTGCTGCGATTCTCCAGCAATTTGACTTCACCCTCGGAGGCGCATTGTCTTGAGACAGATGGATGCTGACAAGAATAACAATAATAATAATAAATTTTATTTATACCCCACCCTCCCCTGCCAAGACAGTGCTCAGGGCGGCTAAAAACCAATAATAAATAATGATGGTGATGATGCAATTGGATCGTCCCTGTGATGGGGAGGGGGCTGAAGACTCTTACGCCCCCCCACCTTTTGAAGCGAAGAACACTTTGAGCAGTGCCAACCAACATCCCATTTTAAACTGGGATGCTTGGATTCAAGCTGAGAGTCTCATTGACTTCCGTTGGACCAAAGTGGTTTACATCCGAGAATTTCAATTTCACCGAATTGCAGATTTAGCAAGAAGCAATGTTTATATTATACAAATGTCAGTCCGTCTGGGAAAATATATAACAATTTAGCACTTGGAGCTGTATCGGTTGCCTAACTGTTACATTCAAACTGCTACTAATTAAATCTCCAAAGACCTGCAATGGAGGGAGGCCAATTGCTTTATATGTATAAGAGGAAATATTTACCTAGGATAACTCTTGATTTGTTCTTTCAGACTAGCTGGGTAGGAGTTGTTAGCATGAGATGTACAAATTATTAGGATTAACTTTGTTTATACAGGCAGGCTGGGGGGGTTGGGACCCAGCAAATGGGCCCTCTTGAAAATTGCTTTGCACTCAGTTTCAATTAGATGGCTCAGCTATTGCTCATTCTGTTTAATAGACCTTCTGCCAAGACCGAAGCTCTCCAAATTAATATAGATGAAGGGAATAATATTACAGCAGATAATAAAAAGAAGAAATAACTTTCAACCGTAATTCACCTTTTACCATTCGCATTTCTAAAATGACTACCAGGTGTCTAAATTTATGGGTATGCCCAACAGTGTGACCTCCTGCTCTAAACCAATGGCTATGGGCTTATTTGGTGGTGGCCATTTTAATTTCCTATAGTGCCCCTGGCATAGTGTCACTCTGGGGCTCCATGGGAAGTCAAAATGGCTGCCTATCTCCATCACTGCCAGGAAAGCCAACAGTCAGAGCCTGGAGCACTGTGGAACCTGACAGGACCATGGGACTACAACAGCTACCCAAGGACACCCAGTGCTGGCTCCAGTTCTGGGTACGGCCCAGACAATGAGATAAAATCAGGGTGAATGTTATGTCCACTGAGGTTTTCTAAGAGTGCATTCTCAAGTTCACTTTTAGTTCAATTACTAATTTAGTTCAATTAGTTACTGCCCACTCCTTCAACTATCATGTTGTGTTGATACTCAGTCTGATTATTTCAAATATTATCTCACCCCTTCACTGTGTGTGTATGGCTGGTGAAACCTATAAACGCCAGAGGTTGTTACATCTGTCTTTCCTTTCGACAGCTCACTTCCATCATGAGAATTGCCGTTTTAAAGCACTTAATCACTCATTAGCCTGCATTTCAAACGCCGGTTGCTCCAAATCAAAACAATGTTTTCTTCTTCTTGGGAACAATGCCACTTACGAAGGTGTTCGCTGCCTGCGCTTTCTCTTAATTTGGCTCTCTTGCGACAATTCGTGGCGGTGAATCAAGCCATTGTTTAATTGAGGGTCAGTGTGGCTGACCCTCAATTAGAGAAGTTTCAAGGCCTGCTTCCCATCTCCCTCTCCTTTTCCATCCTCTGCTATTTATTGAGACCCCGTCTCGCTGTGTTATCTGCGGGAGACATTAAGGAGCAAAGCAATCAGTGTTTCAAAACTGAGGGGAAGCCAATCACTCTCCTCATCAAGACAGCCAACTCCAGTTAAAGGCGCTGAGGTCACGGAGGCTCTTCTCCAAAAGAGGTTAGGCACACTGGTTTATTGGTTACCTCTGGCGCTTATTTTAAATCCCCTCATTATGAGTATCTTTAGACACTGAGCTAATAGTCCCCTAAGGAGCAATAGGCTTTTTAGCTGTCTTGAAGAAGGGTCTATTTACTGGATCCTCATTCCCGTATTGCTGAGTTAAGTTATCTTGTCTCTGGTCGGTCTCCCTGCTCTTAGCCTTGTCACCATTTCTTGCATCTAAGGACTGTTCTCGACTCTTTTTAACTGGGGACAAAATGGAGTTGTGTTTCTGCCAGTGTCACTGTAGTGAAACAGCTCCCCCCAATGGCTTTATCCAAATGGCATGGTTGTTGGTGCTGCAACCCTTTTTAAAAAAAAAGTTGGACAGTGTTGTCGGAGCATCTGTATGGATCGCATAAAGAAGGCTGATTACCGAATAATTGATGCTTTTGAGGAGGAGGAGACTCTTGAGAGTCCCATGGACTGCAAGAAGATCAAACTTATCCATTCTGAAGGAAATCAGCCCTGAGTGCTCACTGGAAGGACAGATCCTGAAGCTGAGGCTCCAATACTTTGGCCACCTCATGAGAAGAGAAGACTCCCTGGAAAAGACCCTGATGTTGGGAAAGATAGAGGGCACAAGGAGAAGAGGACGACAGAGGACGAGATGGTTGGACAGTGTTCTCGAAGCTACCAGCATGAGTTTGACCAAACTGTGGGAGGCAGTGGAAGACAGGAGTGCCTGGCATGCTCTGGTCCATGGGGTCACGAAGAGTCGGACATGACTAAACGACTAAACAACAACAACAACAAAGGAGTGTCTGAGATCAAATATTTATTTACTGCTTTAAATACATTCCATACCTTCTGCTGCCTCTTCTTTTTTAACAAAAACAAAAAACAAAACCCAATGTGAAACTCATCCCGTCCCCCTCTAATTTAAAAAAGTGCAAAATTCACTTTGTAAAAGCCCCACATGAATAACTCTGCTGTCATGCTGTAGTTCTGTAAAATGGGAACAGTCATGATCTACTCCCCTGGATTGTAACAGGGAACATTCAGGCAAAGCCACTTCCGCCCTTCGAAGGAGGTGGAGTTGCGCGTTTCACAGCCCAGCCCCATGCGATTGGGGGGAGTCCCAGCCGCATCATCCCCTGGCCAGCCAATCAGCTGGCTCTGGGGGTGTGGCCTGCCCTACTTAAGGCAAGACGCAGCTAGGGATCTCCCTCTTTCCCTGCCTGCCAGCTGTTCCTGCTTTTCCCACCCTCCTGCTCAATAAGGTTTTCATTCCTTGACCTTGCTATGGACCTTGGTTGGTCGCCATTGAGGGGCCTGGTAAGAATTTTCCCACTAGGCAAATTGGCACCAGCCACTTGGTTTTCGCCTACCTCATAGCAAATCGTCACAACTTTCTTGGTATTGGCGCTTAGGCATTGGTATTGTTCTGTAGATGGAAGATGGGAGGAAGCGCCATCACCTGCCCCGCATATTGAAGAGTAGTCCAATAAAGGTTTCCGTGGGGGGGGGGCTGCCCGAAGCCTATGGAGCCGAGGGCCTAAGGCACGCCCCCGAGCGGTGACCCTGGGGGAGTTCCTAGTTGATGTGCATCAGCAGGACTCTCCCTACTGGTGGTTAAACCTTACCGGACTTCAAGCGGATGGGCTGAAGTTGGATATAGTCGGTTAGGACCAATGCCTAAGCCAATACCGCTCATCACCTGTAACCAATAAAGTTGTGGCCTTATTTAGCCCATTAACCTTAATAATTGTGCCATGTGTCTTTATTTCCAGCGGGGGGGGGGACTTGCCATGCAATAAGATCAAGTCACAAACCTGTTATTACAAAGCACTGTGGGTCACTGAGTTGATTCCCTTGGCTTCTTAGGCACCAACAGGGGTGCCAACTTGAATAAAATATTGGTGGAGGGGATCAGGTAACCCCCACCCCGCATAATCAATCACATGATGTGGCACTTGTACACCATTTAAATGGCAGTGTCTATCAGCTTTAGGGGGGCCCCGGCCCCCTCAAATATTTATTACTCCTATGGCTATCAACACTCTTTAGGCATATATGTAGTTCAGATACTACATACCTCAGCTACCATGTAACAGTTCTGATGCTCTGATGCTGTGGCATGGAGCAGTAGTTGCAATTGTTCCTGGTAAGCTATCTCAGAAGACACCTTATTCCCTGCATGAGTTTTGATGGAACTGCTCTGACCATTTACAGCAGCATTCTTCATTGTTGCAGGACACCTGAGCTGTATGGTCTCCTAACTTCAGGCATGTTTTGACTCTGCTGTCCACTTTTATGTCAATCGCAGGCACATACGTTTTGCAGCCTATTACAGACTGCAAAGCACATGGTCCAGCAAAACTGCGAGCAATGAAACTATGCCTATAACTTAAATTTGGGCTGAGCAGAAACAGGCACAAAGCACTCCTCTTAGGGAGAGCACTTCTACATCCCCAAAATTAAAAGACAAAACAGAACAGATATTTGCAAAACATAAATAATGCATGTGCTCATTTAAATGTGGAGTTGTAAATTTTGAAATAATTTTTATAATTCAGATAGAAATACAGTTCCACCTTGGTTCTCAAACTTAATCCGTTCCGGGAAGTCCTTTCCAAAACCAAAGCATTCCAAAACCAAGGCACGTTTTCTCTTAGAAAGTACTGTACTGCAAAATGGATTAATCCGTTCCAGACTTTTAAAAACAACCCCTAAAACAGCAATTTAGCGTGAATTTGACTATCTAACGAGACCATTGATCCATAAAATGAAAGCAATAAACAATGTACTGCAGTCACACAATCAATCAATCAATCAGTAGCTGAACTGGGTTCTTCCACACAGTCACTAAAACAAAACAAAAAGAGCCACAAAAATGCAAAATAAATAGCACAAGCAGACAGACTTCAGTGTAACACTCAAAACAGAAGTGTGGCACTCAAACTGGAAGCACAACACTCAAAATGGAGCACGTTCGGCTTCTGAAAAATGTTTGCAAACCGAAACACTTACATCCAGGTTTGGGTTCCAAGTTGTTTGAGTACCAAGGCATTTGAGAACCAAGGTGCCACTGTACAGTATACATCACCATTGTATGGGAGATCATGCTCAAGTAACCAGTAGGCCTGTTCAGTCTGCTGTCCAGGAAATAAATGATATTGGTGAACACTGGCTGAAGAAGAAAAAGGCCCTGGTTGTAAGAAACTCATAGTTAAATAGGTATTATTGAATACACACTGAATAAAAAGAGTCAATGTGCACAAACCATTTTGGTTTTTCTGTTGGAAGCTCTCTAGTTCTGGCAAACACAGTCATTTGACCCAAGCTTTCCCTTCTTATGTTTCTTTGTCTTTAAACCTGACTTGGACCAGATGGCCTTTCAAACAAAAGACTGCCCTTTGTTGGGACTGACATGCGGCCAAGCTACAACCCATCCCATCCCTAATATTAATGGTTTTGGGGAAGATTTTTAAGCTCAAGAATCACATGCCTCACCTTTATTTGCTGCTGCATTCCAAAGGAGTTCTTGCAATGGTAATCTGGAACAGATTTACATGAAATGGAAATGCAGACGCCTTCATAACATCTAATCTCAGAGGTAGGCTTGTACGTTCTTCCACATTTGTTCAACGCTTCTGAGAGTATGAATATCCTGGATCTCTTGTCAAACAAAAATGTCTCATAGTTTAGTGTTTCCTGCCCCATTACATTTCTTTTTTCTGTGGTTTAAAACTTTAAAGGAAAGCTACTAGACCAGGAACATGAAAAATATTGTTTTGATAGGGATTCTGTACCTTTCATTCTTGTTCATCAAGAGTAGCAGAAAATAGCAAATGACCTTGTACTCTTCAACCTTTAAAGTTATATAGTTCATGAAGCTTCTCAGCATCTGATTCGTTGTCTCCAGTTCCTCCCTATATTTCCCCTCTCTGTCTGTTGCTACATCTTTGTAAAACTGTCAAGAATTCTTGAGAACAATATAGTCTTTCTTTTTTACTTCAAAGTTTGTTGGAAGATTGATTACAGACTTCTCTATTGATCTCTACTTGGGTCTTTGTAAATATAATTGTGGAAATATGTTCAAATGACAGACCAACATTTTAAGCAATACACTTTTCTTTCTTTCCCGCATCGGATTTTAGCACCTGAAATTGTTTTTCCAAAAGAAGGGGAACAGAATGCTGAAGTTTAGCTCCTCGGATCTAACAGCGAAGAAATCTGTATTTCGATAACTTAATTATTAAGAAACCAACCCATTTTCATTAGGACTAATGGCATCTAACTTTTGTCCTTGTCCTGTGGATATATAGAGGTCCTGTGATGAAAACCAAGTCAAATTTTCATTTTTTAACACCCTTTTCCCATAATGAATATTTTTTTTGAACCTTCCTTTCATGACATATTCCATGACATGAAAGCTAATGCAAAAGTTCACTTCTGCAATAGAAGGTGTCAGGACCACTTCACTTATTGTAGTTTTAGGTATGCATTGAAGATGTCAAAAGTAATTAAGTAAATAAATAAATGTTTTAAGTGGGCATCTAAAAATATCAAGTGTGACTATGACTCACACCTGTTTGCAAATATGTGGATCATACAAGTATTATCACCAGAGGCCCATGATTGGTTGTAGCTCATGTTTTGGTGGTAAAACTGAGTTTGCCTCTTCATAATGTACAAAATAGGCATCAGAGGCTATGCAGATAGACTTTTCTATGTCCCCATAACTGCCTTGCCCTATTGCATAAAGAACGAACTAGGAAAACATCTGATAGCAAAGGGCATATTTACCTCCTTATTAGATTTATTTCCCATCTTCCTCCTTAACAACATGATTCAGAATAGACCACAAGAAATTCAGTAAAAATGAATAAATCCTAATATATAGCCCCGTTGTATATCCGGTGTGTGTGTGTGTGTGTGTGTGTGTGTGTGTGTGTGTGTGTGGAGAGAGAGAGTCTCTTCCTTCAAATTCCTGGGAGTTTACCTTAGTGAAGACATCACTTGGAAAAACAATATAACTCAGGTGGTTAGGAAGGCCCAACAGAGACTCCATTTCCTCAGGGTCCTGCGAAAGAACAATGTTAAACAACGATTGATGACCTCCTTCTACCAGTCCACAATAGAAAGTGTCCTCTCATATTGTATCACAGCGTGGTATGTTGGGTTGACAGCCACAGACAGAAAGTCTTTACAAAGGGTGGTGAACACAGCACATGATGACATCTCAAGGGATCGTTGCCTTAGGAGAGCGAGAAAATTTCTCAGGGACGATTCACACCCTGGCCAGCACCTCTTAAATCTTCTGCCCTCGGGCAGGAGATATAGAAGTATAACCAGTGGTACCAACAGGCTAAAAAACAGTTTCTATGCGTGGGCTGTTAGACTGCTGAACAGAAAATAAAATAGTGCAACTGACTTTCAGGGTTGGTGTGCTGTGCGACAAGCACACAGAGTGCAATGAGATTGAGTGTTTGTGTGGGGAGGGAGGCTCGGTTAACTTCATTGTACACAGGTTGCACATTGACTATAAAGGTATTATTATTAATAAGAGCAAAACAGTAGTGTAACCAACAAGAGAAAAAACTTTCATAAACAAATTATGTAAGCCTGCTGGGGGGGGGGGATCCAAATAGCATACTGGACCAGAATTGGTCACCATGTGCCTACATTTTATCTTTGGCTAGTGTACTTGGCAAAACAGGTTGGCAATATTTAATTCTGCTTCAAAAACCTGAATGACCTGACTGTGAACGAAGAAGCAATGGCTGAATCATAATAATTCCCTTAAAATTGACCCTGTGTCCACAATGTAATATGGCCTCTTCTAGGGACAAGTTTCCATAGGGAATATAGGAGTGCCAAAGATGTATTTGTTTCTGTGCTGGAGCTGAGATGTTCTTAGTTCTGTGTTGCACTGACAATGCAATCCATGTATGGATCCTACAGATTCCCCTATAACAACCACAGTTCTCTCTCTCACTGTTTTATTGTATCGGGGAAGTTTAAACGTTTTATGTTTTACTGGGAAACCCAGCCAGTTGGGTAGATAATAATAATGATAATAATAATAATAATGATAATAATAATAATAATAATAATAATAATAATAATAATAATAATTCCTTATCAAAATATATCAGCATTTTAGTGTGAATTTCCCCTATCTTTTTTTGCTAAGCAAATTTCCTTAACATAATGAATTTTTGTACATTTTTTTCATGCATACATACATTTTTAGTTATACTTTACCCTAGTTTATGCATTATTGCACACATTATGCAGCTTAAGGTAAAGGGACCCCTGACCATTAGGTCCAGTCGTGACCGACTCTGGGGTTGCGGCGCTCATCTCACTTTATTGGCCGAGGGAGCCAGCGTACAGCTTCCGGGTCATGTGGCCAGCATGACTAAGCCGTTTCTGGAGAACCAGAACAGCGCATGGAAATGCTGTATACCTTCCCGCTGGAGTGGTACCTATTTATCTACTTGCACTTTGACGTGCTTTCAAACTGCTAGGTTGGCAGGAGCAGGGACCGAGCAACGGGAGCTCACCCCATCGTGGGGATTCGAACCGCCGACCTTCTGATCGGCAAGTCCTAGGTTCTGTGGTTTAACCCATATGCAGCTTACTTGGCTGCAAAACTGAACTGCAAAATTCAGAGAATTGTGATTCTCCCCCCCCCCCCCCAGACGATAGCTGTGTTTTGGTTTGCTTATTGTTTCAGAAAATGTGAACGAGATCGATTCATCTGTAAATGTGAACTGAATCGAACTTCTCCTTCCTCTCCAGCTGCTGGTTTATAAACCTTAATAAGTTCCATTTCCAACTAATGTCATTCGTACGTCTTAAACATATTTAAGGCCAATCTTATTTTGAAAGACACAAAGAAAGCGTGCTTATTTCCTTATGAGATTAATATTTACCCATTTTTAAAATACTGAAATAGCAGCATAGAAATCAACGTTTTGCCCTTTACCATTCCATACCCACCTGCCTGTTATCAGCCATGCCACAGAATAACCTATCCTTTAATTCTCTTCCCTGCTTTCTGTCTCATTCAAAGTGGAACCACTGGAGATTCCTTCTTGGCCAGAACAGACAAACTCAAGAGGTTTTTGGCAGGCCTTTGTTCCCTTCACTTGACTGTGAATTCTTGTTAAGATTAATTCAGTATCTCACCTTTCATTTTGAGGGTGGATAGAACAAACCACTTACTTACGATTTTACTTATTAAATATATATTTAAGCTGACCTTCCTAGATACAGGTACCCAGGGTAGAGTAGTACATAATACAGCTAAACCATGTAATAAAACCATGTAATAAAATTGTAAAACATGTTCTCCCTAACAGAGAGCACGTGTTGTGGTGGGGGCAGCAGGCTACCCCACTTTTGCTCGGCAGATCTGTTTGGATGTCCACAGGCAGTGATTGGGTAATTTGAGTCTCTGGGGAGATTTCGATGTTGCCAATTTAGGGGTGGGGACAAAGGTTTTAAATACTGGACATGCAGCTTTGGGCGTCCTCTTGGGCTGCCTGCACCAGATCACCCGCCCACCCTCCCTGAATTGGGGTTTTATTTTTGCTTTGACCTTGCTATGCCTGTCACATGAGAGCCAGTGTGGTGTAGTGGTTAAGAGCGGTAGTCTCGTAATCTGGTGAACCGGGTTCGCGTCTCCGCTCCTCCACATGCAGCTGCTGGGTGACCTTGGGCTAGTCACACTTCTTCGAAGTCTCTCAGCTCCACTCACCTCACAGAGTGCTTGTTGTGGGGGAGGAAGGGAAAGGAGAATGTGAGCCGCTTTGAGACTCCTTCGGGTAGTGATAAAGCGGGATATCAAATCCAAACTCTTCTTCTTCTTCTTCATTGGGTCGCCTGCTGTTGGGGCAAGGGTCTGGTAGGAATTTTGTCCATTTGGCTGATTGGCTGGTGCCATTTGGTTTTTGCCTACTGCGTAGCAAATCGTCAGAACCTGTAAGGTTTGCGGTTAGGCATTGGTTAAAATTGGTTGGTGGAGGGGTAAGTGCCTACCCCTCCAATGGTGGTGCTGCAAGGGAATTCCATTAAATGAATTCAGGGGCTTCCCAGGCCTGCCCCTGGGAGCATGCGGGGAGAGGTGAGGGTCTGTTCTCCAGCTTCATTTCTCCTCAATATTGTTTTCCCTGACTGGCTTCTGCTGGAATCCGGAAGTCAATTCTGTCCCAGGGGCAAAGACAGATAGTCGTAACCAATGCCTAAGCAACCACTCACGTGTGGGTAGTTAAATAAAGTTGTGGCCAAAATCATGCCAAAAACCTTAAACAAAAATTGATGTGTGAAGTGTGAGTTTATTTGGGGTGGCTTGGGGACCTCGACACGCAAAAGAAATCTGTTCTGTCCAGCCATGCACTGCTTCATCTGTTTCAACAGGGAGAAGGTGAAATGGGAAACCCACCTAGCCAGAGAATTCATAGATGTTGGCCTTTTTCATATGGGCCTCTTTGGCCCACTTCATGCACCTGCCCAGCCCACACTCTGTTCCAGTTCAGCACTTCCAGTTGCTTCACAGAAGAAGAGAAGAAGAAGAGTTTGGATTTGATATCCCGCCTTTCACTCCCTTTAAGGAGTCTCAAAGCGGCTAACAATCTCCTTTCCCTTCCTCCCCCACAACAAACACTCTGTGAGGTGAGCGGGGCTGAGAGACTTCAGAGAAGTGTGACTGGCCCAAGGTCACCCAGCAGCTGCATGTGGAGGAGCGGAGACGCGAACCCGGTTCCCCAGATTAGGAGTCTACCGCTCTTAACCACTACACCACACTGGCTCTCAGTTGAGTAGAACTTTTTCGCCTGCCTGCAAATTGACCAAGCTGAAAGCAGTTTTTTTACCTACTCAGTACTGAATGCTATGGATGGCAGAGGTCTTGACGTGGGTGTAGTTAAATAGGTTAATTTGCTTGCATGGTCAGTTTGGTCACGTTGCTTGGCAGGGAGGTGTGGAAATGGTATTACTATTATTATTAGGAGGGATGCGGGTGGCCCTGTGGTCTAAACCACTGAGCCTCTTGGGCTTGCCGATCAGAAGGTTGGCGGTTCGAATCCCGGCAATGGAGTGAGCTCCCGTTGCTCTGTCCCAATTCCTGCCAAACTAGTAGTTTGAAAGCACGCCAGTGCAAGTAAATATATAGGTACTGCTGCGGTGGGAAGGTAAATGGTGTTTTTGTGTGCTCTGGTCACTCCAGAAGCAGTTTAGTCCTGCTGGCCACATGACCCAGAAAGCTTTCTGTGGACAAACACCGGCTCCCTCGGCCTGAAAAGCAAGATGAGCCCCATAGTCGCCTTTGACTGGACTTAACCGCCCAGGGGTCCTTTGCCTTATTATTATTATTATTATTATTATTATTATTATTATTATTAGCCACCCATCTGGCTGGGTTGCCCCCAACAGAATATTAAAAACAAAACATCGAACATTAAAAACTTCCCTATACAGGGCTGCCTTCAAATGTCTTCTAAAAGTCAGATAGTTGTTTATTTCCTTGACATCTGATGGGAGAGTGTTCCACAAGGTGGGTGCCACTACCAAGAAGGCCCTCTGCTGGTTACCTGTAATTTCACTTCTCACTGTGAGGAACCATTAGACTGCCCTCAGAGCTGGACCTCAGGATCTGGACTGAACAATGGGCGTGGAGATGCTCCTTCGGGTATTTAATGTTAAATAAGAGCTTCCTTAGCCATTTTTTGAAGGTGAAAGGGATTTCTGGAGGCCAGCTGCTCTGAGCCCCTAGCCTGGATACAGCATGGATACAGCATGAGTTGTGGGGCACTGGGAGGGGGTGGAGCCAGAAGACCTCTCTTTTCACTTTAAAGTAAGGCCTAGACCTTGGCGCCATGTGTAGTCATACCCTTTGGAATGGGGAAGATTTGGCTGCCTAAGGTTGAGGTTAAAGTTAGCTTTCCGCCCTTTTCATTTCCTCCAGTAGATGCTATTAATAAAACGTGGTGCTACTTCAACCCATCACTTATGCCTTTCCTCTTTATTCCTGGGGCTGGTTGCAATAAAGCTCCACATCAGAAAAGGCAGCCGAAAGCAGAACGGGTCAAAAAGGAAAACCCTTAAAGGGCCAAATAAGGCTTGATCTGAAGCTAAAATGAGAATAATGGTGGCTCCTACTGCACTGCTATGGGGAGAGAGAGTGTAGCCTTATTGGAGTTCACCGATTGGGTCTGTGTTGCTCCCGGACAGGAGGAAGGAAGTCAAATGACACCGAGGGTTGGTTCAGAGAAAGAGTTCTTTATTTCTGCTCTCCGGAACAGCAGAAAGGCACCTGCGTGGTGTGTCCACAGCAAGTCCAAAGAAATAAGAAATTTCATGCAGTATATATATCCTCCAGGCACCCTCTCCCTCCTTCCCCAGGAATCCAACCACGTCAGTCTATACACGCAGGTTGACATCACATATGTTCCTGCTCCAGTATTCTTAACCATAAAAGGGTATTCCTTCCTGTACTTCTGACCATAAAAGGGTATTCCTGTTCCTACTCTTATCTTGGAGCAAGAGGTCACCAACTCCAAGAACACACTCTGGCGCTGTTCCCGGACTGCGTCATGTGATTGATTATGCAGGGCGGGGCTTACCTGGGCCTCCACAGTATTTTATTCAAGTTGGCACCCTCGTTCTGCACTACTTGAAGCCTCCAAGGCCAGCTCCATGTATGACACAATAAGCAATGCAAAAGGGAGGTTACCAAATCATGGGTCACCATAGAAAGACTATTCTTGCCCATGAATGGTCAATTGGTGACATATCAGCTGAAGTTGAATAAATGCACTTGTAGGGACTTTATGACTCAGAATTGCTACTCCATTATAAGCAAGTTGGAGAGCATAGGGGGGGTACACACATTTCTTGGCAGCGATTGGATTAGATTAGAATAATTTACTTTGCTTACTGTGTCTAAATTGGTTTCATATCGAAAAGCCTGACACACTGATTAAGTTAACAGTGATTTTTTTCCATATTCATAGGAAGTTTATTTCATTTGCCACTATAATAAGACAGATTAAGCCAGCCTTGATGGCCACTTCGCCTTATGAGCTCCCTTATGATTAAATGGCATTTCAATCAGCGGGCAAGGAATGTGTTGCAATACATGCACGGATGCTGCATAAACATACAGCACCAGTTAATATGTACACATGGTTTCCAGCTGGACTTTACAAAAATAGCATTCAACATTGTTATATATATAAAAAGGTAAAGGGACCATTAGGTCCAGTCGTGACCAACTCTGGGGTTGCGGCACTCATCTCACTTCATTGGCCGAGGGAGCCGGTGTACAGCTTCCGGGTCATGTGATATATATATATATATATATATATATATTCCCAGCATAAAACATGGATGTTGGGTTCATGGGTTCCCGAGGCACATTTTAGTGAGCCTATCTAATAAGTATTTTTATTTAAAGTTTTCAACATAAAACACAATAAAAACCAATCTAAAGAACAAAAATAATAAGAAACAGGAAAGGAGGGGGGAAAGATAAAAAGAACTATACGTGGATGTTGGGTTCATGGGTTCCCTGGGCATATTTTAGTGAACTTTTCTAAAATATTTGTGCCTTCCAATTGTGACTTTAATTGAAACCCATATACCTAGGGTTCATGGAGCAGTCAGATTGTACATTGATTCTGGATTTTGGGGTGCTATTGTTTCAAGAGGACATATATCCAGAAAAAAATGTGCTTATGATTGCAGTTTAAAGGAATAGAAGGTTCTACTGTAGGGTTAGCTACCACAATGCCTTCAAGATAGCATTGGATGCCAACTCCCATCAGCCCCAGCCAGCATGGCATGGCCAAAAGGCAGGGATGATAGGAGCCGTAGTCCAGGAACATCTAGAGGACCCACATTGGCAACTCCTGTTCTATAGAATGAAAAATAAACTCAAAAAATTGGGAAATATCCATAGGTCAGTGATAGAGCAATCTGACTTTCATACAGAAGGTGTCAGGTTCTCTACCATCTCCAGGCAGAGATGGGAAAGATCTGAAACCCAGGAGAACTGCTTCCAGTGAGTGTAGACAAGACTAAGCTATGCTCTTTAGCAGGGGTGAATTTGCCACAGACACCCCTCTTGGAGGAAGACATGAGTTGGTGGGGATCACATGGATCAGTGTGCCCAATAGGAGAGGAGTGATCAGGCTGCTGTTTTAGAATGCAGCTGTTTACATGCCCAGCAGAGTAGATAAATGTTCCCCTAATATACCTTAATTCAAACTCACCTGCTCATATTTACATGATTTGCTTGTTGTCTGGCAGATCTTTGTAACTATATTTGAATAAATATGGCCTTTTCACATTACTTTGACTCTCCAGTCATCTTCCAGGGCATGTTGACAATTCATTTACTTTTACCTTTGATTGTTAATCACTCAGATGGCATTGTTAATTGGGCAGTATACAAATGACACTGATAAATAAATGATATTTATAATAATTATTATCTGAATTCTGCCATGATGACTAGTTCAGTGCTATGTCTCTTCAGGCCCACCAGTCTGGGCCCTGTATGTTAAATCTATTTGAGGACATTTTGACCTGAATGCAAAGAACCTCTCCAGCCCCACTATCTTTCTGCCATCGCGTTTTATTCCATGCCTTTATAGTGGTGTAGATTTCAAGGTTAGCTCATCAAACCTGACCTGCTTTATAGCATAAGCCAATCGAATCTTCTCTGTTTATTACTGTACCAAACTAATTAAATTGCATTTGTCGGAAACATACCTTTTAGAAGTGCTTTGAAAAAGGAACTTGTTTCACACTCTCAGCCACCCACCTTATTCATTTAATTTCCCCACAGTTTTTAGAAACATGGGCATGGGCAGCAATGGGACTCTATGTGCAATGGCTTTGATCTAACAGTCTATTTGTTTTGATTTCTTATTCATTGCCTACCCACGGATTTTCATGTCTCCGGCAAGATTAAACCCGAAAAGGAAAGTAAATAAGCAAATCCAGTAAGTAATGAAATCACTGTTCAATTTAATTCCCAACTTTCAAGATGATCCAAAATAGTCCCCACACTAAGACCCCATCAGAAGGTTCCAGGTTCAAAAAAAGTACCGTATTTTTCGCCCTATAGGACACACTTTTTCCCCTCCAAAAATGAAGGGGAAATGTGTGTGCATCCTATGGGGCGAATGCAGGCTTTCGCTGAAGCCTGGAGAGCGAGGGGGGTCGGTGCGCACCGACCCCTCTCACTCTCCAGGCTTCAGGAAGCTATCCGCTAGCCGTGGGAGACGCAGCTCTCCCACGGCTAGCGGAGAGCTTGCCTGCACTCAGAAGCTTGGGGCGTGCTGAGCTCAGCACGCTCCAAGCTTCGGGCTTCGCGCAGCGCTCCGCTAGCCATGAGAGAGCCGTGCGAAGTCGCGCAGCTCTCCCACGGCTTGCGGATAGCAGCCTGTTCTGGGGGCTGGGGTCGGGGGAAGCTCGGGCTTCCCCTGCCCCAGCCCCACACCTGGGGAAGGGAAATATTTTTTTTTCTTTATTTCCCCCCAAAAAAACTAGGTGCGTCCTATGGGCCGGTGCATCCTATGGGGCGAAAAATACGGTAAGAAGAAATATCCCTCTAAATGAAAACTTGGAAAGCAGTTGCCACTCAGAATTGATAGTCCTGAGCAGAACAGAACAGGGCGAATCAGTGGGATAGAGCAATCTAAGGGTGGTGGACATGGTGAGATTCTGTGGTGGACTGACCATCACTTTCTAAATCTTTCTGGCTCATAGCAGAGGTAGGCGCTTGATTTTCCTTTCCTGCTGTTTTCTTTTCACCTCCCATTGCAGTCGGTGGGAGAAAAATTTGGGGATGACGTGGTGTGGGTGTCAGGAGAGCAAGTGGACTTAGGAACCTGCATATCACTGAGCATCCCTGGTAAGCCCACCACTACTTGACCACAGAATACTCTCTTTCAGTCCCCACCATGAGCAGAACACTGTCAGCAGGTCAACCATGGCCACTGAGCTTTTGGGTGGGTCCCTGGCAGTATAATGGTGTCTTCTCTGCTAGCAAAGCAAAGCAACACTTAAAACTGCTTCCTACAACCTCTCAGCCAGCCTAGGGCATACTGTCCAAGGAGAAAGAACTTGCCCATGTGAAGACCACCTGGTGGAAACCCTTACACATATGGTTCTTAATTGCAAACTATATGCTGATCTCCATCAGCAATTTCCAGATCAACTCTGTATCCCCCACATGGAAACCAGAGTTGGAGGTCATACGTTTTCTATTACTGGGGCATGATCAGGAGCTCACCAAGTTAGTGGCTAAATATCTCTATTTGGTTTTTTGTCGTCGAAATACACTGCAGACGTCTGATCTGTTGGGATACTGCCAGGGAGACAAAGTCCATCATGACTCCACGTCGTCTCCGGACGTCCATCGATCTCCCGTAGACACGCAGTATCAGCAATTAGCGACACGAGCTCCAGAAATAACTTGCCACATTCCTGGGCTGATGCACACTCTATCAGCAGAATTCACACAGCGAAAGATGCACAGCAGGAGAGCATTATTTAGAAGTTTATTCAGCGTTGGTCAGAACAAAGAAAAAACATGACTGCCTGCTTGCGTGTTCAGGCAAAGAGAGAGAAACGAAAGCAAAGAAAACATAAACTTCCTGTGAACAGGAAATACGCAGACTCTGTGACTCACAAAGCCTGCTCCCTTTTAAGGCGGAACGGAAATATCCTAACATGATCTCCCTGGAGACCTAGAGATGTGACGATAGACTGCTCTGCCTCCTTTCTTTTAGCAAATGTTTTGTGCCACCGGGGAAGTGGTAATTCTGTATTGATTTGTTTTGGATGTTTGTATGTGATGCCAATAAAAGGTTTGATGATGATACTGTCCAACATTTTTCTGATGAAAATAGGGGCGTCCTTTTCTGTTGTTGTTGTTGTTGTTGTTGTTGTTGTTGTTGTTGTTGTTGTTGTTGTTGTTATACCCCACCCATCTGACTGGGTTGTTCCAGGCTCTTTGGGTGGCTTCCAACATATATAAAGGTAAAGGGACCCCTGACCATTAGGTCCAGTCGTGACCGACTCTGGGGTTGCGGCGCTCGTCTCGCTTTATTGGCCGAGGGAGCAGGCGTACAGCTTCCAGGTCATGTGGCCAGCATGACTATGCCGCTTCTGGCGAACCAGAGCAGCACACGGAAACTCCGTTTACCTTCCCGCCGAAGCGGTACCTATTTATCTACTTGCACTTTGACGTGCTTTCGAACTGCTAGGTTGGCAGGAGCAGGGACCGAGCAACGGGAGCTCACCCCGTCACGGGGATTCGAACCGCCGACCTTCTGATCAGCAAGTCCTAGGCTCTGTGGTTTAACCCACAGCGCCACCCGTGTCCCTTTCCAACATATATAAAAACACAATAAAACATTAAACATTTAAAAAAATAAAAAAAACCTTCTACATACAAGGCTGCCTACAGATGGCTCAGGGGTTGGTTAACTCCATGCCCTTAGTCATTTCTCCCATTAAAACAGGAACGTCCTAAGAAAAAGCGGGACATTCCAGGACCAAATCAGAAACTGGGATGGCTTCTGTAAATTTGGGACTATCCCTGGGAAACAGGGACACTGGGAGGGTCTCCTAGGGCCAACTACAGGAAAGCTCCCAACTTTATACTTTCCCCTCAAATTTCAAGCTAAGTTCAGATGCCAATACATATGTCAACAATATTGCAACGATAAGCAGTGTTTAGGGATTTATTCTGCAAGTCCTTTGTGTTCAATTGGGCTTGGTGCCAGGTAAGTGTTCATAGGCCTGCAGCCTTTACACCATTAAAAACAAAAACCAAAAAGATGCTATAGACTAAAATGGGGATCACATGGACCAGTGTGCCCAACAGGAGAGGAGTGATCAGGCTGCTGTTTTAGAATGCAGCCATTTTAGAATGCAGCTCATTAGATCTCATCCATTTGATCTCATTGCCTCTCATTACATATGCTAATCATCAGCATACTATCCCTTGTGTTTTCCTGTTGGACCACTTGCAGTAGTTAACAGTCGTCAACAGGTTTAACATAACCATTGAGTCAATCACCCATCTCCTTCTACCCTTCTGAGAAAAACCCCACCCTCCCACTATATATAAGGGTCTGGTGACTTCTGTTTCAGTGTATCTGAAGAAGTATGCATGCACACGAAAGCTTATACCAAGAACAAACTTAGTTGGTCTCTAAGGTGCTACTGGACTATTTATTATTTATTTATTTATTTCGACTGCGTCAGACCAACACGGCTACCTACCTGCATCCAGCAGTTGTGCTGCTCCTGTTTAAGAAATGCCTGTGCAATTGTGTATATGCAAAGTTGAGCCAGTGTATACTGACAATTTTATCCCCATTAACTTGCGAGGAATAATTTACTATTCTTGTGCCAGTAATCCTGTGGTTTGGCAATCGATACTTGGCCTAGTTTTACTCTCACGAAATGAATTTGCAACAGCATCCCTCCACATGTTTTATATTATAGAATATGGATGGCTTTACTAATGTGACACACTCCGCTCCACCACACGCACATATTACCTTCTTACTTTTTCAGCACAGGGGATAATCTTTTGTTTTTGGTAAAGTTGTATTCCTTTTTAGTTCGTCTACAAGCGTACAAGATACTGGCTTAGAGGATAAGAAAAGTTAGCTTAAGGAAGTTCACAGCAGGAAAGTTTCCTTCTCCACTTATACCACTTCTGCTCTCCTGAAGTGTGTCTTTGGAGAGTGAAGGATGGGCCGTGGATGGGGAAATCTGAAATGATGGAGGGAAAATCAGAATTAAAACCTACGTCCACATAGAGTACTGTTCACACCATCAATGTCTCCTGTCTTTGAGTGGATGTTTCAGACATCTTCAAGAAGGTTTCGTACTGCCAACTCCGAAGACTATGGCTTTGATAGATGCACTCTTTCATCTGTTAAGGTGTTCACCAATCTATTCTTTTCTGCCCTTGACTTTCTAATTCTGCTATTCTTTCGACTCCTTTTCCTTCTGCGAATTCATTACATCTAGGGGGACAGAATTAAGGCACGGAAGAGGCAAGAATGGTCATTATTTTTAATGTCTTTGTTAAGAGATCTTAACCAATACCAGTTCACACACACACCGACATTTACAAACACAGCCTCTTTTCTCTGTTTTCCTCCAGTGAGAACCAAGCTCAAAGCAAAACATTGGTGGGCAATGGAGCCTTTTTATATCAGAGCTGACAATACAACACACATTCTTGTTTGTTTGCAAAGGAGTTACGATATGGCTTTTGACTTTTTAACCTCCAGTTCCCCCATGTGGAAGATTCTGAAATCCAGCATGAAGGAAACCAACAACCACATGAATACTGGGAAATTTTCAGTTATGTCTCTCCTGTTCTTCATATGCAGCAATGTTCATTTTTGTACCTTCCTGTGGCTAAGCAAGAACAACTGACCAGTGCACAAACAAGCAGCCCAGAATTCTTCTTCCTGAGCTGCCTTGGAAAGCGGATGGCCTCTCCATTAAGGGTCTATTTGTGCATTAATCTTCATAGCCCCAACCCAACTCCAATTGCTTTTGTTGTGCACATGGTAAAAAGCACCCTTTGAATCCATGGATGAAATAAGAAAAGTACGTGAAACTGGATTAATGGTAGCAAATAAGGTGAAATATCTAGGGGTTAATTTAACAACTAAGAATGTGAACTTATTTAAAGATAACTATGAGAAATGCTGGACAGAAATCAAGAAAGATTTGGAAATATGGTCAAATTTGAGACTTTCCTTGTTAGGCCGAATTGCTGTTATTAAGATGAATGTTTTGCCAAGAATGCTGTTTTTGTTTCAAACATTGCAGATTGTGGACAGAATGGATTGTTTCAAGAAGTGGCAGAAAGATATATCGAAATTTGTCTGGCAGGGCAAAAAGCCCAGAATAAAATTTAAGATATTAACTGATGCAAAAGAAAGAGGGGGGTTTGCCCTGCCGGACTTAAAACTTTACTATGAAGCAGCAGCTTTTTGCTGGCTGAAAGACTGGCAAATTCTTGAGAACACAGACATTTTGGACCTAGAAGGGTTCAATAATAGATTTGGTTGGCATGCATATATATGGTATGACAAGGTAAAAATTCATAAAAGCTTCAAAAACCATATTGTTAGGAAAGCATTATACAATGTTTGGATTTGTTACAAAGATTTGTTGGAAAATAAAACCCCTAGGTGGCTGTCACCAATGGAGGCCAAGGAAGTTAAAAAACTTAATATGGAATCTAAATGGCCAAAATATTGGGAAATTGTAGAACAAGAAGGTGGAAATGTGAAATTACAGAGTTATGAGAAACTGAAGTTTAAAGTAAGAGATTGGCTACATTATTATCAGATAAATGAAGTTTTCAAACAGGACAGGAAAATTGGCTTCCAGGTGGAGAAGTCAAAGTTAGAAACAGAATTGTTAGAACCCAATACGAAGAACCTGTCTAGAATGTACAATTTGCTGCTGAAATGGAATACACAGGATGAAATGGTTAAATCAGCTATGATTAAATGGGCACAGGACATTGGTCATGACATTATGTTTGCTGACTGGGAACAGTTATGGACCACCGGTATAAAATTTACGGCATGTAATGCCTTAAGAGAGAATATTATGAAAATGATTTATAGGTGGTACATGACCCCAGTCAAGCTTGCAAAAATTTACCATTTGCCCAATAATAAATGTTGGAAATGTAACGAAACTGAAGGTACTTTCTATCACCTTTGGTGGACGTGCCCAAGGATTAAGGCCTTCTGGGAAACGATATATAATGAAATTAAGAAGGTGCTTAAGTGTACCTTTCACAAAAAACCAGAGGCTTTTCTCCTGGGCATGGTAGGCCAATTGGTGTCAAAGAAAGATAGGATGTTTTTTATGTATGCTACAACAGCAGCAAGAGTTCTACTAGCAAAGTATTGGAAGACACAAGAACTACCCACACTGGAAGAGTGGCAGACGAAGGTGATTGACTATATGGGACTAGCAGAGATGACGAGCAGAATCCGTGACCAAGGGAAAGAGACGGCGGAAGAAGATTGGAAGAAATTTAAACTTTATCTTAAAAATTCTTGTAAAATTATTGAGTGTTAAAATGCCATGGGTAAAGCATAACAGATTTGCAGCGATAAATGATTGGATAAGAGGAAAGAAAGGGGTTAAAGAAAGGAGTTAATAAGTAATTTAGACCAGGGGTTGCTGAAAAAAAGCTCAAAACAGGGATGCAGAAAAGGGAGGCATGGGGAAGTCGCTGAAATTGGGTACATGAAAAAAATTATGAAATTATACATGTTTACATGTTTGTTTGTTTGTGTTTGTTTTTTGTATTGTTTTATATTATATGTTGAAAAACCAATAAAAAATTTATATATATAAAAAAAAGAAATAAGAAAAGTACTTTTGATACCTCTGTTTACATAATTCCCTCCTCCTCCTTCTTCATCATCCAAGTCTCACATCCATTCTTGGGTATACGCTTCTTCAAGTTCTCTCCAGTGTTCTTTGTTGTTTGAAAAATTGTCCAAACAATTAGTCCTATAGGAAAAAGCAAGGGATAGTTTGAGATGACCAAAAATAGCTTTAGCATATGTAATGACCAGGTCTCTCCATAGTTTTCAGTTTAGTAATAAGTTGTAATTTAGCAACTTCTCTTTCAAGTCTATTTCTGAAATTCTTTTGTAATAAGATAGCTGCTTTGAGATCCTGTATTGAATGTCCTGGGAGACTGGAGTGTTCTCCTACTGGCTTCTCTGTCTTCTGATTTCTGATGTCAGATTTATGTCCATGTATCCTTTGGTGTAGGGTTTGGCCTGTTTGTCCAATATAGAGAGCTGAAGGGCACTGCTGGCATTTGATGGCATACACAATGTTAGAAGATGCGCAATTAAATAGGCCTGAGATGGTATGTTTGATGTTGTTGGGTCCAGTGATGGTGTTGTCTGGGTGTATGTGGCAGCAAAGCTGGCATCTGGGTTTATTGCAGGCTCTGGTACCGGTGTCCATGTTGCTGTATTATTGTGGATGAGGAGTTGTTTAAGATTGGGTGGCTGTCTGTAGGCAATAAAAGTTCTTCCTCCCAGAGCTTGAGAAAGTCATCAACAGGTTTATCATACCCATTGAGTCTATCACCCATCTCCTACTACCCTCCTGAAAAAAACCCACCCCACCCTCCCACTATATATAAGGGTCTGGTGACTTCTGTTTCAGTGTATCAGAAAAAGTGTGCATGCGCACGAAAGCTTATACCCAGAAAAAACTTAGATGGTCTCTAAGGTGCTACTGGACAATTTTTTAATGTTTTAATTTATTTTGACTGTGTCAGACCAACACGGCTACCTGCGTGACTCTGTTGTTTGGTTGCTGCATCCATTTAAGTCCTGCTGTTAGTTTTAGATTGTCCACCCATCACATAGGCAGTCATCCTTTGTATCTTTTAAAATTGTAGGGTCTCCACACTAGCACAGCTTTATTTCATTGACGCAAGTCATCTCTTGCCATATGCTCTGCATATGTCCATTTTAGCTTTGCAGCCTTTCCCACAACCGTCATAACTATTGACCTCTGCTGTACCCAATCATTATAAAATCATAGAATGGAAGGGTCCACGAGTTTAAGCCCTGCAATACAGGTATACTTTGCCCATTGTGACGCTCAAACCCACAACCCAGAGATTAAAATTCTTACACTTTCAAGATCTCTGTCAAAGAATGACAACCAAATCAGCCAGAGCCCCCAATTGCACTATACCTTCCCCCCAAATAATAATAATAATAATAATAATAATAATAATAATAATAATAATAATCCACACACAATTTGTAAAAATAGTAGAATAAGAAAAGCTACCCACACATTCCCCACACATCACATTTGAAATTGGCCTCAGCTGAACAACCAGACAATAAAAAATTCTTGTCATCTGGGGGAAAATTTGTATCTCTTTCAGAGAAGAATTTTGACGCACCTGATTTCTTTCCTTCTTTTGTATTTCCTACCAGGTTCAGGTTAATTAAAGACCAAAATCATCTTTTTAAAAAAGAAGAAGACATCATGTGGATGCAAAGGAAGAGATTTCATCAGAAACTAAAAAATAAGGGAAACAGACTTGTCAGCCTGGCTAATGGCTCTGAATATTGATCAAACAGATTCTTTATTAGATTTTTGAGACAGATGATTGCAGTTTAATACCTAGCTAATGATCATTCTTATGCCAGTCTCAGAAATGATAATTACTTTATGATTAGCACCATGATTGAAATCGGTGTAATTTTTACCCCCTCAAGATGTTTCTGATGACTTCTCTCTCCAGACAACATGTTGTCATGAATGGCTGATAATTATTATGGAAGCACAAAAAAAGACTGAGTAATTTATCCATAAACCTTTTACTTTTCCCCCTCCCCTCCCTAACCTTCTTTATTCTTCTTACTCTTTCTACATCCACATAGAGTACTGTTCACACCATCACTGCCTCCTGTCTTTGAGTGGATGATTCAGACATCTTCAAGAAGGTTTCGTATCGCCAGCTCCCAAGACTCATGGCTTTGATGGATGTTCTCTTTCATCTCTTAATGTCTTCACCAGTCTGTTCTTTTCTGCCCTTGACTTTCTAATTCTGCTATTCTTTCGTCTCCTTTTCCTTATCAAATTCACTCAGTGGCCATCATTCACTGCATTATAGTTCGACTGTAGCTCTGCATCCTTCCTTTTCCATACCTGGTTGACATGCAGAAGAGCAGGTGCCAGGTGTAATTGATGGCAGATGGCAGTGCTAAGTTCAAGCAATTGTACTACCTTTTTGTGCCATTTGAAGGCAGATAACACTGCTTTTGCACAGGTTAGATGCAGTATCATTATCTTAGGGGCACTGGACTACAAGTTTGAGGTCAACTTGTTTTTAGGTATTTGTTGTTTGTAGTCAATGCTATTTTTCTAGTTAAAGAGGTGCCAGAATTCACCAAAATTGCCTCGCTTGTTCTCTGATAATGGCAATGGCACCCACCCTTTTTCTGGCTGAAAAAAAGCCCTGTTTGTAGTCTTAGTTTTCTGCTCTGGGTTCTTCAACGGGTCAATTTCCCTTACATTTCTCTTGGTTTGTCACAGGAAGGAGCTCACAAATTAAGAGTGAACCCTGCTTTATGTGTTTAAATTCTAAGAAATCCTTTTATTTGGTTTTATATGCTGTTACGTGCTTTTACACTACTGATTTTATGTTGGATTTTTGTTGTAATGATATTGTTTATCATTTTTAGAGGGTTTTAAAAAATATGCGGTTTATCAATGTTGTAAATAAATAACGAGGGACGTGGGTGGTACTGTGGGTTAAACCACAGAGCCTAGGACTTGCCGATCAGACGGTTGGCGGTTCGAATCCTTGCGACGGGGTGAGCTCCCATTCCTCGGTCCCTGCTCCTGCCAACCTAGCAGTTTGAAAGCACGCCAATGTGCAAGTAGATAAATACGTTCTGGTGGGAAGGTCAACGGCATTTCCTTGTGCTGCTCTGGTTCATCAGAAGCAGCTTAGTCATGCTGACCACATGACCCGGAAGCTGTACGCCGGCTCCCTCGGCCAATAAAACGAGATGAGCGCCGCAACCCAAGAGTCGGCCACGACTGGACCTAATGGTCAGGGGTCCTTTTACCTTTAAATAAATAACCACCCCACTTTTCTTCTGTCATAGAACCCCTTATGTTTCCCAGGTGCTCACCTATACAGGTACTGACCAGAGCCAGACCTGCTAGGCCTCAAGAATGGAGTGGCTTCATGTGTTTTCAGACCATATGCTGGGTCCACTATGACTACAAGATTCCTTTCCTGGTCTGTCACCACCAGCTCAAATGCCACCAGTGTATATGTGAAGTTAGGATTTTTTGCTTCCATGTGCATGATTTTGCACTTACTATACTGAACTACATCTTTTATTTGAATGCACATTCACAAAACAGGACTATTGCTATTGCCCCATTCCTGGTTTGGGGAAATGCTACAATGGGGCAGAAGGTTAGGAAATGGCTTGTATATTTATATATAAGTTATGTCTTCTGCCTAAGTCTCTGTTTTTTCCAAAAGCGCAAGGGTGAGTTTGCTCAAGTGAGAATGGAAGATTTGTTTTCATTTTCTGTTAAGTCAGTGTGCTTCTAGGAAGCATTAAGAAACAAGTTAATGTTTACAGCAGCGGGGTTCCAGAAGAGAAAATGAGAGCACGCAACAGAACCAGGAAAAAAAAATCAACTGCAACCACCCTGAAGAAAATAAACACTATATAAAAAAAAAACCTTCTACTAAATATAGTCAGAGATGAGTTAAGTACTAATTGATTGTGCTATCATTAGGCTCAGTGTGTATTTTCATGCTGTTTCCTATCCACAAAAATAATGTCCTTAATAATTATCATCATTTTAAGACTTGCGGGTCTCTCAATGCATTGGGGAGGGGCAAACACAAACGCTACGATTATACCGCATAATATTATTTCCACACAGCTTAGAGAAGAGAAATCAATTCAGGTAAAATTTGTCAGTGACATGAAATCCTTTAATCGCACTTCCCCAAAGTGATATTAACCAATGGCATAAAATGTTTGGATTATGAGCAGTGATACCAGGTGGGTTCAAAAAGAAACTTAAGGTGTGTCCATGGGATTTGGGGCTCCTGCCCTTTGAATTTGGCATCTCACAACCTGCTTTTGAAAGCCCCCTCACTGCAGGTGCAGCTGGTGAGGGATGCTTTTTGAGAAAAAGAATCCCAAAACATTCTGGGGTATGTAGAACATTCTGCATGGCTATGTAGATCCTGCCCGAACACCTAATTGAATGTTTGTCTAGTATTGCCATGTGCTTCCTAACTCTACTCCTGGTAATGTTATTTGAATATTGAAATACTTTATTGTCACTTGTACAACTTGTATACAGTGAGATTACACGAGCACCCCCACTCAGCTCTCTTAGTCTTAATTCCCCTCGTTTACTGACACACACACACCAAATCCAAAAGTCAGTTGTCCTGTTGTTATATTTTCATTCAGCAGCCTAACTGCCCATGGATAGAAGCTGTTCTTTACCCTGTTGGTGTGACTAATCATGCTTCTATATCTTCTGCCTGAGGGCAAGAGATCAAGAAAGTGCTGGCCAGGGTGTGAATAATTCCTGAGAATTTTCTTCACTCTTCTGAGGCAACATTCTTCCACGATGTCTTCCTCCGAAAGTCCAACACCATCTCCTTTGTCTTGCTGATATTAAGGTGCTAGTTGTTCCCTAGGCACCATGTAGATATTTTTGGACCTCCCCTCTATATGATGATTCGTCTCCACCTGTTATTAAACCCATTATGGTGGTGTCGTCTGCAAACTTAATAACTGCAGTAGACGGGTCAGATGATGCACACTCGTATGTATACAATGAATACAGGTAGGGACTTAACCAAATCATTGGGGGGAAGCCTTGACCTACCAAAGTCAAAGCTTGGCTACTGGTCATGATGGCTATGCCTCCTCAGTGTTGGAGGCAATACGCCTTTGTATACCAGTTGTGGGGTATCACAGGTGGGGAAAGTGCTGTTGCATTCAGGTCCAGCTTCTAAGCATCCCATAGGGATCTGGTTGGCCACTGCTAGAACAAGAAAATGGGAAAGGGAATCAGTTACCCACTAGGGGAGAATGGTTATGTAAGTTTTCAGAATATTTACAATTAGCCAAATTGCCAGATATAATAAGACAAAAACCAAAAAGTGAAGTGAAAAAGGAATGGGGGTGTCTAAATGAATACCTTAAAAACCAAGGTTCGAGGACAGAGATCTGGCTGAGTCTGGAATAACCTTGTGAAGTGAAAGGATAAGAAAGAGGGATTTATATCTGAATGCTAGGATAGAGATGATAAGGAAAACAGGAATGAGAGGTAAAGGAGGTGTTGTGGGATTGGTGGAAGTCAATGTTTGTTTTTCTTTTTAGTGTTTATATTATTAACTTGTAAGATATGGATTTGGTTTTTTTGTATGTTGGTTTTTGTGTTTTGTGTATTGTTATTTTTCAATATTTTCCATGTTGTTGTTGTGTGGAAAACACTAATAAAATTTATTAATAAAAAAAAATAGAACAAGAAAATGGACTAGATGAGCCTTCAACCTATTCTAGCAGGGCTCTCCCTGTGATCTTATGCAGGGCTTTTTTCAGCCAGAACTCATCAGAACCCAGTTCTGGCACCTCTCAGGTGGGTTTCTTGCACATCTCCATTTCCATTTTAAGAGAAAGGGGTGTGTGTTTATGGTGAGTTCTGGCACCTCTTTTTCTAGAAAAAGATCACTGATCTTATGGTACCTATCATATCCATACCTCCAGGGACTTCCTTATCTTATTATCTCCCCAGAAAAGATTTCTGAGTAGGAACATAAGTGTTAAAGACCAAATGTGAAGTAAGGTACAAGCCTTTTTCATACCACAACTATCAAACTGCTATTAAATACACTGGCTAACCAATTGGTGTACTAAGCACATGAGAACGTAAGCGCAGCACTTCCTTACATCGAAGTAGACACCAGCATAGAGATTGTCTCTGAGCAGGGAAATTATAACCCTGGAAGCAGTATGTGGCTTTTTGTGATATATTATATAATATGGCCCCAACCTTTCTAACAGGGGTCCTACTACCCTGCTTTAGGGTTCATTGGACTCTTCCCAATAGCCTAGCGGTGGTGGATTAGATAAGCTCAAAAATATTTTAGCATTTTATTCATTTACACCGGCTGTTTTTCTGGGAGGAAGGCTAGCCATCATTCAAAATTCACATTTTTCTCAATTTTGACGGTCAAATATTGTGAGCAAAAACTGAATATACCAGTGTGCACAAAATGAATATATTAGCGAAAATAACATGCAAAAATATGTCATATTAGGGAAAATTGTTTTGCAAAAATGTGAGTATTTGGCAAAAGTGCATAGGGAAATGTGCATATTGATGAATTTTCATGGGGACAATCGCAAACTCCTGTAGAAATGTGCAGAACTGAACTTAAGATTGGGGCGGGGGATGAGAACCTGAGAGAAGCCAATATGGACAGATTTGCCCATTCTTACCCATTTCATAGCAAGACAGAAGTGGCTGGCATTTAAACAGAAAACACAATCCCACTATGCTTTGTACATTGTGCCTTTTTCTGTAGAGCACGTCACATTCCTCAGCTGAATCATTAGGAGTCGGAAGGATGTGCAGTGCGTTCCACAGCATCCTGGCAGAATTGATTTCATCGTCCCATGGGAGTCCTTCATAGATAGCCTAGCCTTGAATATTTCCAGCAGAGGTGATAACACAGCCTCTCTTGCCAGCTTGTTCCATTTTCTCCAAAATTAACTTATATTTTTCTCTGCTGCATCTTAAAGCCAATTACTTTTTGTTCTGTCCACAGCATCATGTGAGAATCAATCTCTGACAGCTTTTCATCCTGTCGGGGTGCCTGAAAGAGATCCTGGCGTGGAAACCACCACTGAATTTTGAGCGAGGCTGCACTCCAGAACAGGATGTAAATCTTATATTTCTCTCTGTGTGTGTGTGTCTCACGCACATCCCTAATTTGTATTCTTGCCTTGCTATAGCAACACGGAAAACTAAAGATTTGCAGGCAATGTTTTGGCTGGTATATTCCCCACTCATTCATTTCAGTCTTATGTCTCCTCTCTTTCTTATCTATATGTGCCATAACTGCCATGTTCCCCTCCCCAGGGGTGCTTAAACTACGGCAAGGTGTCTCCCTAGCTAGTTTGTGGGTCACCCCTGGTGTAGGTCAAATAAATACTCCCCCATCTCCCTCATTCTCTTAGACAGAGGAGGCTGGCTGGGGCAGCTAAGAAGGGCCCTCACACAAATGCCTGAATAATAATAATAATAATAATAATAATAATTTATTATTTATACCCCGCCCATCTGGCTGGGTTTCCCCAGCCACTCTAGGCGGCTTCCAGCAAAATATTAAAATACAATACAGTGGTACCTCAGGTTACATACGCTTCAGGTTACATACGCTTCAGGTTACATACGCTTCAGGTTACAGACTCCGCTAACCCAGAAATAGTGCCTCAGGTTAAGAACTTTGCTTCAGGATGAGAACAGAAATCGTGCTCCGGCGGCACAGCAGCAGCAGGAGGCTCCATTAGCTAAAGTGGTGCTTCAGGTTAAGAACAGTTTCAGGTTAAGAACGGACCTCCGGAACAAATTAAGTACTTAACCCGAGGTACCACTGTAAATCCTCAAATATTGAAAGCTTCCCTAAACAGGGTTGCCTTCAGATGTCTTCTAAAAGTTAGATAGTTTTTTATTTCTTTGACATCTGGTGGGAGGGCATTCCACAGGGTGAGTGCCACTACCGAGAAGGCCCTCTGCCTGGTTCCCTGTAACTTCACTTTTCGTGGTGAGGGAACCACCAGAAGGCCCTTGGTGTGGGACCTCGGTGTCTGGGCAGAATGGTAGAGGCCTGGCTGGGAAGCTTAAAGCCTGCTGCTGCTACACGGGAGGCAGATGGAAGATTGAACAAGCTTGCTTTTGCCTCCTCCGGAGGGCAGAACCCATAGCAATGGATTCAAGTTAAAAGAAAGAGACTCCGAGGAAACATCAGTAAGAACATTCTGGCAGTAATAGCTGTTTGACAGCTCCCTTGGGTTTTTTTTAAGTAGAGGTTGGATGTGTTGACACTTCCATTCCACCTTAGGGAGCAGACGTGTGGAACTGTTGATTGTCACATGTCTGTTTACATTCCAGCACAGCTTGCTGCGAACTTCCGTTGTGCTTTTCCCGTTCTC
Organism: Podarcis raffonei; assembly: GCF_027172205.1. NCBI lineage: Eukaryota > Metazoa > Chordata > Lepidosauria > Squamata > Lacertidae > Podarcis > Podarcis raffonei. The sequence goes on along the minus strand of NC_070611.1, from coordinate 12,760,845 downwards.
TCTGAGAAGATGAGAGAGATGACATGTTTCTTTGTCCTGATTTATGATTAATAAATCTGTAGTTGTAGTATGCTTCCACAAGCCTCATGCCTATTCTGTTTGTGCAGTTCGCTCTGCTGATAGTGTGCCCTGGCCTTGAAGCCCAGGTCGCTGATTTGCATTGGGCAGTGGGACGACTGGAAGGGAATGGCTCAGCTGGGGCTAGCCAGCTAGCCTGCCGGTCCTCTGCATGCTGACAGAATGGCCATCTGTCATGGATGCTTTAGTTGAGATTCCTGCATTGAAGAGGATTGGAACAGATGACCCACAGGGTCCTTTCTAACTGTACAATTCTATGACTCTATGATACTAAGAGTAATAAGGCCAGATAGAAAGGCCTGGAGGGCTGAATTTTGCTTCTGGGTATGATGTTTCCCATCCCTGCCTTACTTAGATGGAAGTCTCCTTGAGTCCACTGGGCTTTCTGCCATGTAACTGTGCATATTATCACAACCTTTCTGCTCATATTTCAACAACTCCTAGAAGGAATTCAAAGTCCCTCACTACCCACTGCCTGATGCTTAGAAGTCCCAGGTATCTTTGCAAAGGAACCAAGTAGAAGATGCTGAAGATGATGGTGATGATGATTCTGACAGCAGTCATCTTGAGAATGGCTTTTGCTGGTGGTGATGGTGGTGAAACCACAGCAAAATGCTTCTTTGAAAAGTCAGCCAGCTGCAACTTCTAAAGACCTGATACTGATGGCTGAGAGGCATGACATTCTTCTTCTCCCTCTCTCAGAGATAGTCATATCTTCAGTTTCAGGAGTAAACTTTTGTTGGATTTAAGCGGCACTGGGCTTTAACTGAAGAGCAAACAGATTGACAACTCCTCATAATCTCAACACCTTCATCAAAATACTTAATATTTCCATGCAAGAGGAGCACTAATCAAATCCATAGGAGTGCCTGTAATAGTTACTGCTGCCTCAGCCATTTTGTGAATCGTAATTACTTCTGTAAAAATGCAAGTACTGAAATACAAACTTGTCTGTGAGCCACATTCCCAGGCTCAAAAGCCCAGCCCTCTATTCCTATGGTGTTTGAAAATGGCTTTTGTTATTCAATGGTGAGGGGAATGACCTTTGTTCCTTAACGCGTTCCCAAAGCTGGGTCTTGGCAGCGAAAATATATCTGAAAGATGAGCTCTGAGTCTTCTTGCACAGGCCTGTCTCTGAGAGAAAAGTAGGAAAGGATAATATGGCCTAGCAGGCAAAAAGGAGAGATGGTATAGTCCCCAATTGAGCTGCATAATTCTTTCCAGAAGGGAAGCCTTTTGTAGTAATCATACCAAAAGGCAGTGCTAGCCACATGCAAATGTGACTTGTTTTAGAAGGGCTTCTTTAATAAGATATTACAGGGCACCATTTTCAGAGTGCCTGTTTCCCATTGTGATCAATTAATTTAACAAGACAGAACATTTAATTACTATATTTCTGCGGCTGTGTTCTTCGGCAGTAATTGGTAGCTCATTATCCTTAGCCCCACCAATGTACTGCCATTCTCACTCCCCCTTCCTTCCTTTTTTTCCTCATGGGCCATTAAGCCATGTAACAGGTACGTTGACACAAGGCAATTGCAAGGATATCCATGCCTTATTAAACTGGCAGAGGTACATCAACATTCAAAGAGACTTCGGGGAGAGAAGGCTGCTTGCTACATATCAGCCTGGAGGAACAATGCAAAATTGTGAAAGATCCTTGAACAGACCTATAGGTTCCCAAACAGCATGCAAGAACAGAAACACCAGTAGTCAGTAGACGCTGGTCAATTTGACCAAATGGGCCACTGCTGGACCAACCTCAGTCTGCTCTCAGCCAGCTCTGCCTGCCTGCCTCCTTACATACAGCCAGCCTATGGGATGGTGCTGTCTGTCAGCTTCCTCCTCCTTAGTCTCATTGTTGTGCTTGTAGAATTCAACAGGGATGACGTTGGAGACAAAACTTGGATTAGCTGGCTCTGCTTATTATTGGCTGTGGCTCCATCTACTGTTCATCTCCCTGCCTTCGGCTTCACCAGCCCCAATGGGCACCAGCAACAACTGCTTGTGTTTAGATCATGGTGTTAGATCCCAGAGCAGCGTTCCCCAACCTAGCGCCCTCCAGATGTTTTCAACTACATCTCCCAGCATTGCTACCAATGACCCTGCTGGCTGGAGCTCATGGGAGGACAATAGCATCCGGAAAGCACCATGTTGGGGTGAAAGGCGCTAGAATGTGAATTCAGTTGTGCATTCAATACATGGGTTTTCCTCAGTGCTTGCAAGACATCATATTTAAGAGGAACCAGGACTGACTCCAAGGGCTTGAGGGGAAAACTCTCTTATCTTAAACAGCTATCTGACTTTTAGAAGACATATGAAGGCAGCCTTGTTTAGGGAAGTTTTTAATGTTTGATGTTTTATTCTGCTTTTAATCTGTTGGGAGCTGCCCAGAGTGGCTGGGGAAACCTGGCCGGATGGACAGGGTATAAATAAATTACTATTACTACTACTACTACTACTACTACTACTACTACTATCATCAAAACACAGACCAAGATTTCTACCATGCTTGCCCTATTCTCTGATTTTTCCAGTCAATGTTGAAATTTCTGTGTGCTCCATGAGTTTCTGCTGCCATTCTTCAACTGTGGGTATTTCAGGGCAACGAAGAATTCCAAAGAGATTGGATGAAATTTACAACATACATAGAAAAGAACTATACACTCGCGGGACTGAAATAGACCTCAGAATGTTTATTAAAAATCATTCATTTTGGATTTAAGAATATTGAACAAACATATTACAACAATTGAAGGATGTACAGTGGTACCTCGGGTTACATACGCTTCAGGTTACATACGCTTCAGGTAACAGACTCCGCTAACCCAGAAATAGTGCTTCAGGTTAAGAACTTTGCTTCAGGATCAGAACAGAAATCAGGCTCTGGCGGCGCGGCAGCAGCAGGAGGCCACATTAGCTAAAGTGGTGCTTCAGGTTAAGAACAGTTTCAGGTTAAGTAAGGACCTCCAGAACGAATTAAGTACTTAACCTGAGGTACCACTGTACATTAATGAAATTTTGAAGAGTATTATTCCATAGTATTAAGTACACATAGAATGTAAACATGACAAATGCATAAATATAAAGAAAATATAGAGAAACCAGAAGAAGGACGGAGGGAAGTACAAATTCATTTAGAGTTAAAGTATTGAGGTTAAAAGAAATACAGTATGTATTATGTATTATGATGGTGAAATTTGGAAAATCTGTAAAACCAATAAAGATCATTTTTTTAAAAAAGAGATTTCTACCATGTTAGTCAACCAAGGAGGAAATTGTCAATATTTGTTTTAGACACATATAATATTTCTTCTATCTCATTTTGTGAGGAGGAAAACATTGAACACAAAGGTGGACTTGAAATTCACACCCCACTGTTGTGGGAACATTGACCCTCCACAAAAATGGGAGCAGGGTGAGTTCCTGCCAATTTTGAGCTGAGGGTGGGTGGGAGAATTGTTTATTTACGTGTCCAGAGGAGGGCAACCAAAATGGTCAAAGGCCTGGAAACGATGCCTTATGAGGAACGGCTAAGGGAGCTGGGCATGTTTAGCCTGGAGAAGAGGAGGTTAAGGGGTGATATGATAGCCATGTTCAAATATATAAAAGGATGTCACATAGAGGAGGGAGAAAGGTTGTTTTCTGCTGCTCCAGAGAAGCGGACACAGAGCAATGGATCCAAACTACAAGAAAGAAGATTCCACCTAAACATTAGGAAGAACTTCCTGACAGTAGGAGCTGTTCGACAGTGGAATTTGCTGCCAAAGGAGTGCGGTGGAGTCTCCTTCTTTGGAGGTCTTTAAGCAAAGGCTTGACAGCCATATGTCAGGAGTGCTCTGATGGTGTTTCCTGCTTGGCAGGGGGTTGGACTCGATGGCCCTTGTGGTCTCTTCCAACTCTATGATTCTATGATTCTATGATTCAATTTATGTATGAAAATATTTGCACGCTGCCAGTTCATCCAACATACCATTGTGATGTACAGTAATATAAAAATGTAAAACACCATAAGCACAGGTAAGCAAAATCAGTAAAATGAATTATTCTGATTTTGGGATGGGAGCGAGGGTTGCTATACTTATCTCAGTAAAGTTTATGAGCTGGGCAAGGCTTTTCCACCTTCTTCTTCCCCTTAAAAAGAATGGTGTCTTTCCTTTGCTTCCTGATGCTGCTACTTTCCCTCCCCCTTCCTTTGCACTTCAAAAAGATGCCAGCATCTCCCCATTGCTTCCCAGGCCCCACTAGCTGCTGCATTCACCATTTCTGCGCAGAAAAGGACTGTTGCTACAGTACTAGGAGAGCGCCAAGCACAGGACATGAAATGGGTCCTTGGATGTCTTACCTGGCTGGTGGCTAGCGATGGACACATTATGGTTTCCCTTGGTTCCTCATATTTCCACTTTTAAGTTCAGCCCTCCACATTTCCACATCCATTTGCAATGTTAAATGCCTCACAAAAAATCATCCACATTTTAGTGCACATTACTCCCATTGTAGGGACGCGGGTGGCGCTGTGGGTAAAAGCCTCAGTGCCTAGGGCTTGCCGATCGAAAGGTCGGCGGTTCGAATCCCTGCGGCGGGGTGCGCTCCCGTTGTTCGGTCCCAGCGCCTGACAACCTAGCAGTTGGAAAGCACTCCTAAGTGCAAGTAGATAAATAGGTACCGCTTTATAGCGGGAAGGTAAACGGCGTTTCCGTGTGCTGCGCTAGTGCCGGCTCGCCAGAGCAGCTTTGTCACGCTGGCCACGTGACCCGGAAGTGTCTCCGGACAGCGCTGGCCCCCGGCCTCTTGAGTGAGATGGGCGCACAACCCTAGAGTCTGTCAAGACTGGCCCGTACGGGCAGGGGTACCTTTACCTTACCTTACTCCCATTGTACACATTTCAATGCAGTTCTGCCTTCTAGACATATTTCTGCAAAACCATTTCTCCATATTTGTTGTTTAGTCATGTCCAACTCTTTGTAACTCCATGGACCAGAGCACGCCAGGCACTCCTGTCTTCCACTGCCTCCCGCAGTTTGGTCAAACTCATGTTGGTAGTTTCGAGTACACTGTCCAGTCATCTCGTCCTCCCTCGTCCCCTTCTCCTTGTGCCCTCTATCTTTCCCAACATCAGGGTCTTTTCCGGGAAGTCTTCTCTTCTCATGAGGTGGCCAAAGTATTGGAGTCTCAGCTTCAGGATCTGTCCTTCCAGTGAGCACTCAGGGCTGATTTCCTTAAGAATGGAGAGGTTTGATCTTCTTGCAGTCCATGGGACTCTCAAGAGTCTCCTCCAGCACCATAATTCAAAAGCATCAATTCTTTGGCGATCAGCCTTCTTTATGGTCCAGCTCTCACTTCCATACATCACTACTGGGAAAACCACAGCTTTAACTATACGGACCTTTGTTGGCAAAGTGATGTCTCTGCTTTTTAAGATGCTGTCTAGGTTTGTCATCATTTTTCTCCCAAGAAGTAGGCGTCTTTTGTCACCATCTGCAGTGATCTTGGAGCCCAAGAAAGTAAAATCTAAAATTTCTCAATATATAATACATCTTTTCTGCACACTTTGCCCTAGTACAGGGTTTCCCAAACTTGGATCTCCAGATGTTTTGGATTACAATTCCCATGATCCCTGATCACTGGTCCTGCTAGCTAAGGATGATGGGGGTTGTAGTCCAACAACAGACAGAGACACAAATTTGGGAAACGCTGCGCTTAGTATATGTATGTTGCGCACTGGGAACTCTAAATGTGCAAGGATGGCTGTGTTTCAGCTTGCATATTGCTTCAGAAAGTGCAAAATAGGCCGGTTCACCTTTAAATGTGAATTGAATCAATTCCACCACTGCCCCGTCCCTACTGATGGCCTGCATTCAGCCTGGTTGCTTGCAAGTTATGCCAGCTTGTTCTTTACAACAAGCTTCCTACATTTTTCTTCATAATTGATAATGGGAGAACATATTCTCCCAAGTGTTAAGGAGGGTCTCATCTATCAGGCCTGCAGCAAAGTGATTTACGAACTTCAGCAATGTGACAAAGCAGACTCAGCCACTGATGATGGGAATCTCTGAGCACTTGACAATTAGATAGGGGTTGGCAGAGGGAAGATGAAAGATATCAAGAGTAGTGGAACCCACTTAGTGTGAAACACTGTGAAAGTCCCAAGGAGCTCTGATGCATTTCAATGAACTCTGCCTATTCTCTTCTAGAAAAGTTTCATTCCACTTGAAATCCCTGCGGAGGGCAGGAAATAACACCACACAGAGATACAAGTGTTAACCATTGCACATTTTGGAGACAGTTGCTACTCGCTCCCTTATTTCTGACTAGTTGAAACAAAAGCAGAGTGAAGCATTAACTTGTGATCCCATGTACAGTGGTACCTCGGGTTAAGAACTTAATTCGTTCTGGAGGTTCATTCTTAACCTGAAACTGTTCTTAACCTGAGGTACCACTTTAGCTAATGGGGCCTCCCACCACCCCTGAGCTGCTGCCACGACATTTCTGTTCTCATCCTGAAGCAAAGTTCTTAACCCGAGATACTATTTCTGGGTTAGCAGAGTCTGTAACCTGAAGCATCTGTAATCTGAAGCATCTGTAACCTGAGGTACCACTGCACCAAGAAGTCCCCCATGTTCTTCATTGTGGCCATTTCTTCAAGCTGAGAGCAAATGGATACAGACTACCCAGTGGCAAGTTAATATTTTGTGGGGCCCTTTACATAGCTTTTTGGGGGACTCTATTCATTCAGGAAGGGACATGGGTGGTGCTGTGGGATAAACCACAGAGCCTAGGACTTGCTGATCAGAAGGTCGGTGGTTTGAATCCCCACAACGGGATGAGCCCCCGTTGCTCATTCCCTGCGTCTGCCAACCTAGGAGTCCGAAAGCACATCTAAGTGCAAGTAGATAAATAGGTACCACTCCAGCGGGAAGGTAAACAGCATTTCTGTGTGCTGCTCTGGTTCACCAGAAGTGGCTTAGTCATCCTGGCCACATGACCTGGAAGCTGTATGCCGGCTCCCTCGGTCAATAAAGCGAGATGAGCGCCGCAACCCCAGAGTCAGTCACAACTGGACCTAATGGTCAGGGGTCCCTTTACCTTTACCTATTCATTCACCTAAATAAATTTGACCATGTCAAAATTAGGGGCACATGAGGCAATGATAATAATAATGTTTCTGCCTTTGCACTCATCTTCCTCCCCTTCCCAAGCAACTTAGGATCTCTCAGGGCTTTTTTCCCCCCTAGCTGGAACTCTCAAGAACTCAGTTCCGGCACCTCTCAGGTGGGCACCATTACCATTATAAGAGAACAAGGAAGGCATTCACGGTCAGTTCCGGCACCTTTTTTTCTAGAAAAATAGTACTGGGAACTATCCCTGCTGTGGGTCACATTTTAAGGGTTACGTGTGGGTCCCTTGGCTGCAGGAGGAGGGGACTAATTCTGTGCATGCTGCTGAGGGCCTGAGGGCCCTGTTCCTGCCTCTCTCCACCTGGCCTAAGGCAGGGCCTGACTGCTGCTGCTGCCCAGGAGGACTGGGGTATTTTGGGGAAAGTTTTCTTGGGAGTTTTTGCTGCTGTTACTGATATTAATTTTTTGTATCTTTATTTTTATGTGGAAACTGTTCAGTTTGGTTATGTAGTTTTTGATGTGTTTTATTTATTTTTATGTCTACTTTGCTATGTTTGTAATTATGCAAATCTCTTCATATTGTAAGCCACTTTGAGCATTGTTTTAACTGTGGAAAGGTGGCATATGAATAAAATGATGAATGAATGAATAAGGTAAAAGGTAAATGACCCCTGGACGGTTAAGTTCAGTCAAAAGTGACTATGGGGTTGCAGTGCTCATCTCACTTTCAGGCCGAGGGAGCCAGCGTTTGTCCACAGACAGCTTTCCAGGTCACGTGGCCAGCATGACTAAACTGCTTCTGGTGCATAGAGGACTGTGATGGAAACCAGAGTGCACAGAAACATTGTTTACCTTCCTGCCACAGCAGTACCTATTTATCTACTTGCACTGGTGTGCTTTCAAACTGCTAGGTTGGCAGGAGCTGGGGCAGAGCAATGGGATCTCACCCCATCATAGGGATTCGAACTGCCAACCTTCCAATCGGCAAGCCCAAGAGGCTCAGTGGTTTAGACCACAGCGCCACCACATCCCTGAATGAATGAATATGTACAAATCCATCACTGATCATACCCATGTGGTTCAGTAGAGTAACATCTCACCTGTGCTATGGGGCAGGGGAATTAAGAGAATTATTCAAGGCCATATCCACACCATATATTCAAACTAAGGATGTGCATGGCATCTCTGATCTGATTTTGGGCCCAATCTGGTGCTTCAGAATGGTTGTGATGCAACCCAACTCAGATCTGCTCCCAAACTAATTTGGGGGCCTGGCACAATCATCATCATCATGTATGCCGCCTTTCCATAGTTGAAACTATGCTCAAGGCAGCTCATAACATGACAAGATTTACATAGTTACAAACATAGCAGAAGTCATAAACAATAAATAAAACACATCCAATCGTACACAACCAAATGGAAACAATTTCCACATAAATTGTAAAATCTAAGACTAAACATACAACAGCAATAATATCAATAACAGCAACAAGCTCTCTCAACCCCCCATAAACAATACTCCAGCCCAAGAATCTGTTCCAACAGCCTCAGCTTTTGTAGCTGGAGTCAGTCAGCACTCCACTCTCCCAGGCCAGATGGAAAAAGGCCAGCAAGGCAGAGTGCAGATCTTCCAGGGCTCACAGCCAAGATGGTATAACTTAAAACAACACAGAGGAAAATTAAAAACAATTTAAAAGAGGAGCCTTCCCTGCTGAGCAGTAGCCACAGTACTTGTGGGGCCTGTCAAGCCCTGCCCCAAGCCAGGTGGAAAGAGGCAAGTGCAGGGCCCTTCAGACCCTCAGCAGACAGTCCTCCTGGGTAGCAGCAGCAGTCCTTAAGATCATGCTGTCAGCGGTAGAGGTGGGCAGAGAAGGAGGCATATCTCTCCTTCTCTCAACTTTCAACCACACATTTAACCTGGATTTTAAGTCCTAACAAGCATGTGAGGGTATGAGAAACTGCAGAAAGGGCATTTTGATTCATTTGGTTGGGTGTTGCTTCAGCTATAAGAACCAGTGAATACAGTGGGAGTTGCTCCGAGTAGGGAAAATAGATTTGCAGCTTTATATCCATATGGATTTATTTTTATTTTTTTAAAGAATCCAAGTAAGGGCTGCAGATAAGAAGAGAGCCATTTAACAGTTAGCCAGTTCCTTTGGAAAAGCAGAGCTTACTTGCCAAGACGAGAGAAAGGCTTTAGTTGCAGGGACAGCAGCTTTCAAGACTCACCCTGGGAGCTCTCCAAGGTCCTGAAGGTACTCTGAATGGCTTGAATTCTTGACAGGATATTGCTGGGCTTCTCCTGTGAGCCTGGAGCTCATACAGGACAGGCACAGTTCCTGAGCAATGAATTATTGGTCTGTCTTACTCAGGGATAAGGTTTTCAACATGGGAATGAAAACCCTGATTGACCAGGTGAGTAACGCAGCCCCCTTCAGTCTAATGCTGATCTCATATTGACTGAAAAGAATGTCCAGACCATGAAGCATCACAGAGCAAGCATATCCAACAGGTAGATTGTGAACTACTGGTAGATCACTGGACATCTGTGATAGATCACTGGTAGAAGATCACTGGCTCCCCTCAAAGAAGTTCAACAACTTAGGCTCCCCCCAAAATAGCTCAACAACTTTGACCTGAACCCCCAAAAAGGGGGTAGATCACTGCCAGTTTTTAACTCATGAGTAGATCGCAGTCTCTTGGGAGTTGGCCACCCCTGCCATAGAGGGGTCTGTGCTGACAACCAAATATTCCTGATTTCCCATTTGCAGATTTATATTGAATTCCTTATGAGAGCTACTGCCTTTGAACCCAACAGATTTTGTTCAGCTGTTATTGCCAATATCCACTGATAGACCATCAGTTATTTTGTATAGCTACAACTACTAGTATTGAGCATGCTTGATTTAGGTTCAGTGGTGTGCTGAAAGAAGACAAGTTATTACTTGGCTCAAATTGTACTGCAGACAGCTTCACTCACTTTAAAACTAAAACAGTTTCTTTGCACAAGGGATTTCACTTGAGATGTGCACACACCTTTTTCCCTCTTGGCATGTTCTGCTTAGCAAATGAAGGTGAAAATTCAACTTGATGATCAAGATGCAACTGCTACGTGTGTGGCTCAGTTTTATTTCCTTTTATATCCTTGTCACAAATGTTCACAAAAGTACATTAGTGTAAAGTCTAAAATAGCACGAAAGCATCATGTAACTTTTTTAAAAAAACTTGAAAATGAAACCAAGGATAGATGCATCTAAAGGTGTCCCTAATTAATGATCGCATTCCTGAGAGCACAGCACCAACACAGCAAATTTCAACTCAGCAAAATGTCAAGCACAGCACAACACCAGGGGGAACTTTTAACAGTGCCTTTAATTAAAGAGGATCTATGAGACCACACAGAATATATTGGTTACTGGGTGGCTTAGGTGCTGAAAGGTAGTCTCCCAAAGTTTCCAAAGATGTTTTCCGTTGGGTTTCTCTTCTGGTTTGCATATTGAACTGTGGGTTCTGGGGTGGGGAGACAGGACTTAAATTAAGCAACAAAGAGGAGTAACAAGAGTGTTTAAGATTGCTATTTATGCTGCACTGATAAATTTGCCCAGGTATAGCCTGGATTGGAATTGTGGTTTTTGATCAGAGTAAGTAGAAATATGAATAGGAAAAAAACTGTGGAGGACCATTGTCTTATTTGTAACAGCATGGCAAGTTTGAGTGGCACTTAGATTGATACAGAACACTTTTTGATTATTATTATTTTTTAAAAAAACACACCATAAACACATCTTTGACTTGGTCGAAGTCATGCAGTAGCACTTCAGGAAATTTTGTCCAGTTCCAATCAATTGTTGTGCAGCGATAGATCACAGTGACAACTGTTTCTCATTTGGAATGCCCAGGGGAGTCATGTGCTGTTCACACTTTGTCTCAAAGATACCTATTGTTCCACACATGACTTGATCAATGCCAAGTATTCTGCGGAACAACCCAAGCAAAGTGTGGGAGCATGGATATCTGCCTGGTGTTTTGGTGTGTTATATAGATTTCCTAAATATTCTCTAAATTGTCTGAATTGAAACTTTGCATGTAAAATGTTTGAGGCCCTCCAGAAAGATGTTTAGTTTCTTACATTAATGCTTGGGTGTCCTAGATAGGGCAAGGACAACAGGAAGAAGGCCAAGCTTAAGCTTTCTGTTGCTTTTCATGTGAAATGTTTGTTCTGAATCCTTCCCAAGAGTTTTATAACAACAGTCCAATCCTATCCAGATTTAGGAGAGAAGAGGATACTCCATGCCTGGCAGATGGGCAGGGCATTATTATTATTATTATTATTATTATTATTATTATTATTATTATTTAGGACATGGGTAGGCAAACTAAGGCCCAGGGGCCAGATCCGGCCCAATCGCTTTCTAAATCCAGCCCGCAGACTGTCCGGGAATCAGCGTGTTTTTACATGAGTAGAAGGTGCCCTTTTATTTAAAATGCATCTCTGGGGCATTTGTGGGGCATAGGAATTCATTCATTTCCCCCAACAAAATATGGTCCAGCCCCCCACAAGGTCCGAGGGACAGTGGACTTGCCCCCTGCTGAAAAAGTTTGCTGACCCCTGATTTAGGACGTCCCTATTTTCATCGGAGAAATGTTGGTGGGTATGAAAACAGCACTTTAAATTGGGCTTAGAAATGCTCTGGGAAGCCAGCATAGCTAGTGTGGAATGTGCTAACTGATTGAAGTTTCCCAAAATAAACATAAGAAGGTGCCTTGCATCGAATCAGACCAGTGTTGTCCACATTGGCAGAGGATGTTTTTTTCCAGCGTTTAAGGCCAGGAACATTCCTAGCCCTAGCTGGATATGCCTGAGATTGAACCTGCATGCAAAGCAGATATTCCACTGCTCAGCTACAACCCCCATCTGTCTCTTCCATTTATAGGTTTGCAAGCATGGTTTTATATCGTTGCAAAGCCAAGGCTCATTCTGGAATTAAGAATGGCATTTGGACGCAGCTGTCTTGGAGGAGAAATTTGCCGTTTGCTGGATCCTCTAGTTGAACGTGCTGTTTTAGAAGCAGAGGCGCTGCTCTGCTATCACACATACAGGTGATATTCTGTCATGGCAACAGTGTGCATTGGAGCAAAAGTCTGCAGATTTACAAGCTTTCCATTCAATTTTATAATCAGAATGCTTCAGTATCTGTAAGGAAAACCAATGTCTATAATTCCAACTGCTCTGGGATCGCTAAGACACATTTTCATAGATATTTCTAGATGCATCAACAGAGGCACAAAACTTTGGAGGATATTGGAATAAAACAAAGAAAACTGGGGAGGAACTGAGCAGGATTCAGACTCAGGTTTTTTGTTTACTTTCCAAAGAATTTGTCTCCATTAATGGTGAAACTGGCACCTTTAGAAATGTTTCTCCACCCTTGCAAAGAACCACTCTTCAGTGTGGTAGCGCCTGCTTCCTGGAACTCTATGTCTATACACTTTAGGCAGATTCCTTCAGTGTATTGTTTTCATTGTCTGCTGAGAAAGATTTTGTTTAGGTAAGACTCCCCAGGGATGCTATTTTATTAAGTATATTTGCTTTTCAACTTCTTATTTTTCCTAGTTTTCATTAAACGTTATGTCTATTTGCTTTTAAAGTTTGATTCATTTTTTCTTATGACCATTTTATATTGTTTTATGTAAACTACCTAGAGGTTTTTGTTAATTAAGCAATATATATATATATATATATATATATATATATATATATATATATATATATATATCTTGTGAAATAAATAAATATCACAGATGTCAATGCTTGGGGTGGGCAAATTTCTCAGTTTCAGTTTTTCTCAGTATCTTATTATTCCAACCTTAAATTCTATAGTCCCCATTTCTACCTCAGCTTGTGATTTTTTTAAAAAAACAACTCATGAAAATTTCAGTGTTTTGTGCAAACACACATCCTAACATGCAATTTTTGCCTAATATACACATTTCCCCCCCCCAGCAATTTCCCCTAATATAATGCATTTTTGTATGTTGTGTGTGTGTGTGTGTGTGTGTGTGTTTACTAATACATGCATTTTAATGCATACTTTACTATATGCATTTTTAAAACACTTCACATGTCTGGAGGACAGCATTGCAAAATTCATGAAAGTGCGGATTTCAAAGGATGGCTGTGTTTCACTTTCCATATTATTTTAGAAACTTTCAACTAAATATGTTCACCTTTAAATATCAACTGAATCAATTTTCTCCCCTGTGTCTATACATGAAGTGTTGCTTTAGATGCTAGCATTTAGTGTTTGTTCATATGGATATCCTACTGTAGTGACTGAATCCATATATAGTGGTACCTCGGGTTACATACGCTTCAGGTTACATACGCTTCAGGTTACAGATTCCGCTAACCCAGAAATAGTGCTTTGGGTTAAGAACTTTGCTTCAGGATGAGAACAGAAATCGGGCTGCGGCGGCGTGGCAGCAGCAGGAGGCCCCATTAGCTAAAGTGGTGCTTCAGGTTAAGAACAGTTTCAGGTTAAGTACGGACCTCCGGAACGAATTAAGTACTTAACCTGAGGTACCACTGTACCTACACAGAGCTATAAACTGTGCAATACATCTAGAGATACTTCCAGTAAAGAGATTCCTGTCCTGTTGTTCTCTAAATTGGGGCCAATTTCTGATTTCTGACCACCTCTATAGGTTGAGAACTTCAGGTCTTCTCATGTGGCCATTCTGTTACCTCCCTCAGAGAAGAACCAGTGTCCTTGCCCTGTCTTGATATATTTCCCCACAACCTTGGTAGCACAAAGCTCTCAGGTCCTGCATCCTTTATCTGGCATCAGCTCACAATCCCGAATCCCTGATGATACTGCTGACCTTTTTCTTGAAGTCTAGGCTTTCCTCCTCTCAGTCCTTGATCCTGCTGCTCTCACAGGGCAGTGCCAATCCTGGCTAGGCTGTTGTGTTCCACAGCTGTCACTCGTTCCTCAGCTTTCTACTGCTGGCCTTATTAATCCATTCCCATGGTGTCAGAGTGTCAGTCACAGATGAGTCCAGAGACCTGCACCAGAACAGCTTGCCCAGTCACAGATATAGCCATCGTGATGTTGGAAAGAATCACATGCCTGCGAGCAATGGCTGCCAATTATGGTACCATCATTTAATCGTGCACAGAATAAGAAAATAGTTGTGCAAATGAATTATTATTATTATTAATGGTGGTTATATAGAAAACTTTGAGCAAAGGTGAAAAAAACATACTGAAAATGTATGCACTCTGCATCTCTAATAAGTTTATTGTTCAGACTTTTACTTGTGTTATTCTCTAGAGAGGCATATGATTGCCAGCAAATTGAAGGCTGTAGGCCTCCTTAATTGCTTTCTTGTCAGTATCCCGAGGAAGCATTTGAGTTCTTGAATTTTAAGCTGTCCGGTTTGTTCCTTTGTTTCCTGAACGTAAGAAAGTTAAAAGTAGCTGAGGCATGCTGTTGTGGGTCTATCAAGCAAAGTTCGGAGTTGCTGTAAGCAGATTCTTAACTTCTTTAACTATATATCAATCAAATTATAAAGATTCTCTTGCCTACAATGCAGCAAAGTTACACTGCTATTTATCTGGCAGCTCCAGACATTCCATTCCTGTATAATCAGAACTCTCTAATAGGTCTCGTTTCTCTCTAGTTCCTACAATTGCTTCCCATGCAGAGAGTTATTAGTTCCTCAAGGTTCCTTCGTATAATATGGAAAAGAACGTGTTTTTGCAGTTTGAGGACCAAGTATGGATGAGCATTTCAATTGGTCTGCATTTATAAGTGAAGCAACCTCATTTGTACCTCCCAGAATATCATTATTCTTTAGATTTTTCACTTCTCTCCATAGTCGTTGAGTAAAATAGCATACTAAAAATGCATGTTTTGGAATGAAATACATTTAGAAATGTCTACATTAAGATAAAAACACACATCTAAGTACGTATTTTGTTGGGTCTCTGGACCGTAATAAAGATTGTTGTTGTAGTTGTATTTTGTTTTTTAATATTTTTTATTAAGGATTTTCTTGTTTTACAGAAGTATAGTGCCTCGTATTTTTTCTTCTTCTTCCATGTAACATTTTTACAAATCCGTTTCATTTGTTGAGGCATTAGGGAGAGAAGAAAAAAGAAAGAAAAAAGAAAGGGGGGGTGGAGAGAGGGAAGATGGATGGGGGTGGGGTCGGGTGGCAGTGTTTCTATTATGTTTAATGTATGTAGAGTTTGGTGTCAGCGTTGCTTGTGTTGTTCACTTGTGTTCCTTTGGTGGTGAGAGAGGTTGGGGTTGGCCTAGGGTGTGATTGTTTGCTTGTGATTGGCTGTGGTGATCTTTGTTTTCGTGTGTGAGTGAGGTGTGTGTGTGTTTTGGATCAGGTTAGCCATATTGATTTGTATGCTGTTGGTGGATTATTGTCATTGTCCTGTTGGGTTGTGTATGTGATAAAGGGGAGCCATACTGGGGTGAAGGCGTCTTCTTCTGTTTGTCCCCGTGTCAGTTTCAGTTTATTAGTTAATTTTTCTAGTAGGGCTGTTTCCCATATTATTTGGTACCATTGGTCCATGCTTACTCCTGACAGGTCTCTCCAGTGTCTGGTTACAAGAAATATGTAAAATAACTAAGCAAGTAATAGACATCACCCCAGAATTGGCCCTACTAAACATCTTCCAAGACAACAATGCCCATTTACACCACAAAGAACTCATAACCCACCTGCTCTCAGCAGCCAGAAACACCATAACCAGACACTGTAGTTGTATTTTGTGATAAAATACATATATGGAAACTAATTTGCATATGTTTTTTCTTTTAAAAATCTCATATGAAAGTGGAAATGGTACAGAATGAACTTACAAAAGAACATATATGACCCACAGACCAGAAATAAACTGATCCACCCATCCCTAATGTGGACAATATAATGTTAGTAGGGGGGATGCTGTCTGCAAATGTATCGGCTGTTATTCTGCATGTTACATGTCACCAGACCACTCATTATCATTATCATTATCATTATCATTATTTATTGAATTTATATACCACCCTATACCTGAAGGTCTCACAAAAAAAGATCGCAATATATAAAATAACGACAATGACTCAATAATATCCCCCCCCAAAAAAGAGCCAAATTTTAAAAGGGTATAGGATGTTTATCAGGTCAACCAAAGGCCTGGTTAAAAAGGAACATTTTTGCCTGATGCGTAAAGGTGTATAGTGAAGGTGCTAGGCAAACTTCCCTGGGGAGAGCATTCCACAGACGGGGAACCACTGCAGAGAAGGCCCCGTTCTCATGTTGCCACTCTCCAGACCTCTCATGGAGGAGGCACATGAAGGAGGGCCTCAGAAGATGATCTCAGGGTCTGGTTAGGTTCATATGGAAAGAGGTGGTCCTTGAAGTATTGGGGTCCTGAGCGGTTTAAGGCTTTATAGGTCAAAACCAGTACTTTGTATTGGGCCCGGAAACTAATTGGTAGCCAGTGCAGGTGGACCAAAATGCTCAAACCGTCTTGGTCTGGTGAGCAAAAAACAAATAATTAAAAGGTGATTGTACCATACATAACTTAAAAATATAAAAACAAGGACAAACGGTTAAAAGGGACTATAAGGGAGGGAACATAAAGGAGCTCAGATGTTGCATTTTGAGCCTTCAATTTAGGCCTAGTTTGTGGCGCAGACCAAACGTCGACGAATACCCACGATGACAGTGCAAAATCTAGCAACTGAGTATGTCACATCCGGGTATTTACCTTTAAGTAGTAGAGAGGTATAAAGTTGTTCTGTACAACCTGGAAATTTATGCAGTGAAAAGGGGCATGTTTTGTTGTTTCCAGCTGCCCAGAGCCACATGGACATTTCCTCTTCTTGTAGAGTGTCTTCCTAAAGCGGCCTTCCTGAGACTGTTAAGATGTAGCTCCACATTCTCTCTGTGTTTGTGGGTTGTGTGGAATTGTAACCATGATAACAAGCAGCCAGCGAATAGAACAAATTGTTACTCCCGGCGCATATTTACAATGTGTTTGTAGATCGATATACAGCTCCTAACTGCAAAAACACATTTTGTACAAAGCCGTCCTCACACAAACTATTCCAATGGAATGCAAATTATGAGAGTAACCACCAATACCCTGTACTGTACGCTTTTAGCCTGTGGCCAGATCAGGGTAAGATAATTAGAGGAAGCTAGCCAAAGCCAAATGCTGAAATGTAATTAATGGTTGGAGAAGCTAGTAATTTGTAAGTGTATCTTAGCGTCAGTCTGAGGAAACATGAATAAAACTGTCCCCGTTGCTCAAATCAGTTGGATATTAACTAAACTATCGAGTAAATATGTGGGATGGGAATCTGTTATTTGCATCCGTAATTTGGACACTGCACATGTTCAAAGAAAGCAGTAAATTCATTGCTCTGAAATCATCAGATCTTATGCTGCCTGCTTCCTCAGAATTACAGACCATTGGCTTGGGAGGCTGGGAGGCTCCTGCCTTCAAAAACAGGAGATGAACGGATGATAATCACAGTGCTCAACCATGTTGTTGTTTAGTCATTTAGTCGTGTCCGACTCTTCGTGACCCCATGGACCAGAGCATGCCAGGCACTCCTGTCTTCCACTGCTTCCCGCAGTTTGGTCAAACTCATGCTGGTAGCTTCGAGAATACTGTCCAACCATCTTGTCCTCTGTCATCCCCTTCTCCTTGTGCCTTCAATCTTTCCCAACATCAGGGTGTTTTCCAGGGAGTCTTCTCTTCTCATGAGGTGGCCAAAGTATTGGAGCCTCAGCTTCAGGATCTGTCCTTCCAGTGAGCACTCAGGGCTGATTTCCTTCAGAATTGATAGGTTTGATCTTCTTGCAGTCCATGGGACTCTCAAGAGTCTCCTCCAGCACCGTAATTCAAAAGCATCAATTCTTTGGCGATCAGCCTACTTTATGCGATCCATACAGATGTGTAAATCCAGAAAGATGGAGCAATATGGCACTTTGGGCAGCAGAGTCACACGCTGAGGAAACTGTTTGCAAAGAAGTGACAGGGAGAGGATTAGGTCAGGGCCAGAGAGAGAGAGACACTCTTAAGTATGGAGAAGGGAGGAAGAATCAAAAGGGGAGGCAAAGGAGAGAAATGGGAGAAATTGCAACCAAAAAGCTCTGAGCAGCAAGTGTATGATGGCCTCTTACATTCCACTTGTGCCCCTCGTGACCTGGAGCGATAAAGCAAACCTCAAGCCAAGAACATACAGGTCACCTTAGGCCAATCATATGCTCCTAGAGGTGGACCACTGAGCTTTAACCGCATAGCCAAGTGGTCAGTGACAGATTCCTGACAGTTTCAGGCCAGGTTAGCTGTCAGCACATGCTTTTAAATGCCACTGCATCTGACAGAAGGGGCATCTCAATAAATGCTGACCCTGAATTTAATAGAACTACACCAGCGCAGCCGCCGAATCTTCCCCTAATAAGCAAAGAGATTCTGGGTTTTGTGTCTTTTTTTATATTTAAGAAAGCTCAATAAACATTTTGGCAAGTGGAAACTTTTCATTATTCCAAGCTGCAGCTTTCTCAATGACATCCTCATTAGTTCTAAATACAAGACTCCCACTGGCAAGGTCATTCATCGTCTCATTCAATCTTTTTTATTGTTAGCACAATATCAGGAATAATAAAAAGACCATCATCTCAAAATCAGCTTCTGGGGAATCCCACATTTCACTGATAATGCTATTAGAGTAACCCAAAATTGTATTCATTAAAATCCACCCTGTTTCTCTGGGTCAAAGAGAGAGCCTACAGAAAGAGGTTTAAGATCTCCCATTTGTTTCAATGAACGATAACAAATGAATGACTTTTCATTCTCTGTTTATGCAAGTAATGCCAATGTTCATCATTGGCACAATGAACCTTCCATCATTAATGAACTGTAAACAGGCACACATATTTGGCAAGGATTTTATGCTTGCCCTTGTTGATTTGGAGGGGGGGGAATGTCATTGTTCAAGAATTATACTCTCAGAGATGTCTCCTGATCCTTGGAGACATTTCATTTAGGGCTGTTTACCAAACGATCCTCTGTTTGCTAAAAATTATGTTTGTGTATCTACATAACTAGAGTGGAAGAAACAGAAAAGATTCTCAATGATTTGGAGTGTGTGATACTGATTTGACCAGGGTTTTTATAAATATGATAATCAGGTCACTAGCGGCAACCATCATGGAAAGAATTCATTACACTGCTACTAGAATAACATGTAATAATGAGAGGGTTAGGGAAAAATTCATTTGGGTTTTGCATCTTAATGAGAACCTACCTTTTTCACACTTTTTACACCAATGTGAGAACCAAAGCACAGTTATCCCTCAGAGGTCACACTTCTTTGAACTTTGCAATCGAACTTTGCCTCAAAAAAATGCAGGCATTAGGTGAAAATATGCACAAAGAAATGTGCATTTGTGAAGCTAATGGGCAAGAATGTGTAATATCAGGAGGAAAGGCATACACAAAAAAAGTAAATATTGGGAGACATTGCTTGAAAATGCATCAAATTTTTGTAGGGGGGGGATCACAAACTGAGGCAGAATTGGGGTGAACTGAAGATTGCAAAAATGAGAAACCGAGATTGCCAGATTCTTCCATCCCTCCAAATACAGCAACAACTGCAACAAAGCT
The DNA here is from genome assembly GCF_027172205.1 of Podarcis raffonei. Lineage (NCBI taxonomy): Eukaryota > Metazoa > Chordata > Lepidosauria > Squamata > Lacertidae > Podarcis > Podarcis raffonei. Next base: position 12,740,958 of record NC_070611.1, on the reverse strand, counting down.
ATTGATATCACAAGAAGGCAGACACTACCTCCCCCAAACCAAGGTCTTTTCAGCCCGTTTCCATGACACTTAGGGCCTACACAATGCCAGACCCTCCACATGTTCCTATTTTCCAGGGAAAGTCCTGGATTTAGAGAAGCCTTCTGATCTGACCCCAGAATGTCCAGCTTTTCCTTAAAAGTAAAGGGACCCCTGACTATTAGGTCCAGTCATGGCCGACTCTGGGGTTGTGGCACTCATCTCGCTTTATTGGCCCAGGGAGCCGGCGTACAGCTTCTGGGTCATGTGGCCAGCATGACTAAGCCGCTTCTGGCGAACCAGAGCAGCACACGGAAACGCCATTTACCTTCCCGCTGGAGCGGTACCTATTTATCTACTTGCACTTTGAGGTGCTTTCGAACTGCTAGGTTGGCAGGAGCAGGGACCAAGCAACGGGAGCTCACCCTGTCGCAGGGATTTGAACCGCCGACCTTCTGATCGGCAAGTCCTAGGCTCTGGTTTAACCCACAATGCCACCCGCATCCCTAGCTTTTCCTTAGGACATCCCTATTTTTAATCAGAGAAATGGTGGAGGGTATGGAGTTATGTGATCCCCAGGCCAAGGAGAGAAGTACTGTATTTTTCGCCCTATAGGACGCACTTCTCCCCCTCCAAAAATGAAGGGGAAATCTGTGTGTGTCCTATGGGGCGAATGCAGGCTTTCGCTGAAGCCTGGAAAGCAAGAGGTGTCGGTGCGCACCGACCCCTCTCACTCTCCAGGCTTCAGGAAGCTATCCACAAGCCTTGGGAGCCCGGCAGGAGTTCCTGCCAGGCTCCCAAGGCTTGCAGCCTGCAGCCCAAAACCCCGGGAGCACAGCGGAACGCACCCCGGGCTTCGGGCAGCTCTCTGCCAGCCTTTGGAGCCTGGCAGGAGTTCCCGCTGGGCTCCCAAGGCTTGCGGATCGCAGCCTGTTCTGGGGGCTGGGGTCAGGGGAAGCTCGGGCTTCCCCTGTCCCAGCCCTGCACCTGGGGGGGAAATAAAAAATTTTTTCTTTCTTCCCCCCCCAAAAAAAAACTAGGTGCGCCCTATGAGCCGGTGCACCCTATAGGGCAAAAAATACGGTAACTTAAAAACCTTCAGAAGACACCTGAAGGCAGTCCTGGGTAGGGACATGTTTTTTTTAATGGTCAATGTGTTATTATATTTTTTATATACAGTGGAACCTTGTGTTACGGACAGGATCCATTCCGGAGGCCCATCCATAACACAGAACTGATGCAAGCCGAAGTGCCGCATCTGCACACATGTGCAGCATGATTTAGTGCTTCTGCGCATGCGCAAGCAGCGAAACCCAGAAGTAACCCATTCTGGTACTTCCGGGTTGCCACGGGACGCAACACGAAAACACGTAACCTGAAGTGGATGCAACATGAGGTATGACTGTATGTTGGAAGCCACCCAGCGTGGCTGGGGCAACCCACACAGATGGGCAGTGTACAAATAATAAAGTTGTTGTTGTTGTTGTTGTTGTTGAATAGGACGTCCCTGTTTTCATCAGAGAAATGTTGGAGGGTATGCAATACACATTACATTCTTCTTGCGGCCATACCCTACAAACAGCTCGATACGATATCTTTATTGTCATTGTCAACGGAATTGAAAAATATACATAAGACATTCAAAAACCAACAAGCCTGCTATCCCAGCTATCCCAACCTGGTTAGCCCCCTAAAAACTCTTATACCCCATTTTTAAATACAATATACTCCCATACAGACTCCTTACAATGCGTTTAAAACCAAAATCACATTTGGGTAGAAACTGTTTCTCAGGCAGCTAGTCCTAGTCTTTATAACCCTGTACCTTCTTCCAGAAGGCAGAAGCTGAAAGAAATCATTTCCGGGGTGCGCACTATCCTGCACTATCTCTGCCGCTTTCTTATGGCACCTGGAAGCATAGATTTGATCCAAGTTGGGAAGAGTGCACCCAGTTATTCTCTCTGCAGTCTTTACAACCCTGGACAGCATTGTTTTTTCCCTGACCATGCACCTCCCAAACCACACACACAGACCAGAAGTTACTGTATTTTTTGCTCTATAAGACTCACTTTTTCCCTCCTAAAAAGTAAGGGGAAATGTCTGTGCGTCTTAAGGAGCGAATGCAGGCTGTGCAGCTATCCCAGAAGCCAAAACAGCAAGAGGGATTGCTGCTTTTGCTGCGCAGCGATCCCTCTTGTTGTTCTGGCTTCTGAGATTCAGAATATTTTTTTTCTTGTTTTCCTCCTCCAAAAACTAGGTGTGTCTTATGGTCTGGTGCATCTTATAGAGCGAAAAATACTGTAATAATTTGAAAAGGAAAGCTGAAGTCGGCTGCTTTTATTTTGAAAGAAAAGCAGCTGCGCGGTCCCAGTCTGGATTGGGGAATCTCAACAGTTTCCTGTTTTACTGGGCTTGTAAATGTCCAGGAATCATTACCGCCAATTGCCTATAGCTCTGCAATTAGTGGAGGTAGCCTGAAGTGCCCTTAACTACAAGAGAGAGTAAGAAGGAAGGTAGGTTTGCAATTGCGCTCCCTTGAGTTTATGTCAGGGAGTTATGCAGAGAGTTGAAGGGATGGGGTGATTTATGTGCCAGAAATATATCCTCCACATCTCACTAGTTCTTTTGCATTAGGAAACTCTGGTCAGAGTATTAAACAAGCCATTAGCCACAGTGCATCATGTCCTATATACAAGCTTCAATAACTAATAAACAAAGGCCAGAATGTCTTAGGTCATTCTTGATGCTATACCGAGGTGTAACAGAAAACCACAAGTGAACTGCATTCTAATTATTCTTCAAATTCACAGGAGAAGCTTTCAAATTATTTCCTAGAGCAGGTTTCGAAATAAGCAGCATAATGGATTCATTATCGAGCATCAAAGGAGAAATGCTACAAAAAAAGAGCTGAAAACTACCACTCTGCTGTTGAAATTATCATATTGGTTGTGTGTCTTATGACTCTGAGGGAACAGAAACAAAGTGCCCACTCTTCTCCAATGCTCAGATTTAAACAGGGCAGGTGGGTGCATTTGGAAAATCTGTAAGGATGGAGGAGGACTTTGTCTGGTCCATTTTTCATAATGGATTGACCCAATTGGTAACTCCTAAACTGGCTTGTCGATTCAGCTCACAAATCTATCCAGATTTTTGCAATGCTCTTTTGGTGGACAGAAGTATGTATTTAATGGTTTTGGTGAACAAAAATATGTGTTTAATGTAAAAAAAACCACACACACACACCAAAAAACCCCCACATGTACTTGATAATTTTCTGGCACTCATCTCACTTTACTGAGTGTCAGGTGTGCGTGCAGGAGCCAGGCCCTGTGATCAATAGGACTCTGCAGGACTGGGGCCTTCCTAAGTTTGTTCTGAAGAGGCAAGGTGTGGCCACTTAGATGAGGCCGATTGGTAACTCACAGCACCTGGTGGTAAGAGCTGGGAAGGGATATAAGGTCAGCATTTTCCCTTTGGCTCTTTGCCACAGCAACACATTCCCTGCCTTGCTGCATTTGGTTCCTTGACCCCTTGCTTCTTGATCCTCAGACCCTTGACTTTGTAACTCCTTGCTTCCTGACCCTTGGACCCTCGGCTTCTTGACTCCCGGCTCTCTGACCCTCAGACTCTTGGCTTCCTGACTCCTGGCTTCTGGACTCCCGTTCCTGCTCCCACCTCGCCATCTTGCCCCAGGTCCCGACATCCCCAGCTGAGACTTTGATCGCCCGTAAACCAGACCGTGACACCGAGGGAGCTGGCATACAGCTTTTGGGTCATGTGGCCATTGTGACTAAGCCGCTTCTGGTGAGCCAGAGCAGCGCACGGAAACGCCGTTTACCTTCCTGCCGGAGCGGTACCTATTGATCTACTTGCACTTTGAAGTGCTTTCGAACTGCTAGGTTGGCAGGAGCAGGGACCGAGCAATGGGAGCTCACCTCGTCGTGGGGATTCGAACCGCCAACCTTCTGATCGGCAAGCCCTAGGCTCTGTGGTTTAGACCACAGTGCACATTAGGATAAATGTGGCCAACCAACCAAGTGTTCTGTCAGCTAGCTCTCACCTGCCTGTCTTCTTCCTTGCAACTGGCCCAGGGGTTGGCCTTAGCTGCCAACTTCCTTTTCTTTAGGTGCTACTGGACAATTTTTTAATATTTTAAAAATATATTTCTACTGCGTCAGACCAACACGGCTACCTACCTGAATCTAAAAGACCAACTAAGTTAGTTCTTGGTATGAGCTTTCGTGTGCATGCACACTTCTTCAGATACACTGAAACAGAAGTTGCCAGATCCTTCTATATAGTGAGAAGGTGGGGAGGGGTATTCCTCAGAAGGGTGGTGGGAATGGGTGATTGGCAGATAGCTGTGATGAGCCTGTTGACGACTCTTGACGACTGCAATAGGTCTTACAGGAAAAAGCAAGGGGTGAGAAGGTGAAAAATGGCTTTGTCATGTATAATGAGATAAGAATCCAATGTCTTTGTTCAGACCAGGTCTCTCCATGGTTTTAAGTTTGGTAATGAGTTGCAATTCAGCAGCTTCTCTTTCCAGTCTATTTCTGAAATTCTTTTGTAGTAAAACAGCTACTTTGAGATCTTGTATAGAATGTCCTGGGAGATTGAAGTGTTCTCCTACTGGTTTCTCTGTCTTGTGATTCTTGAGGTCTGATTTATGTCCGTTTATTCTTTGGCATAAGGTTTGGCCTGTTTGTCCAATATAGAGAGCTGAAGGACACTGTTGGCATTTGATGGCATATACAATGTTAGACGATGAGCAATTAAATAGTCCCGAGATGGTATGTGTGATATCTGCCAATCACCCATTCCCACCACCCTTCTGAGTAATACCCCTCCCCACCTTCTCACTATATAGAAGGGTCTGGCAACTTCTGTTTCAGTGTATCTGAAGAAGTGTGCGTGCACACGAAAGCTCATACCAAGAACTAACTTAGTTGGTCTTTAAGGTGCTACTGGAAGGGGAAAAAAAATTTTTTTGTTGTTTTGACTATGGCAGACCAACACGGCTACCTATCTGTACCTGAATCTAGTTCCTTTTCTTTAGTCTCAGTATTGCTTTTATAGAATTCAGCAGGGAAGATGACAGGGACAAACCTAGAATTAGTTGGCTCTGTCTGTTATTGGCTTTGGCTTCACCTAATGGTGGCTTCCCTGCTTTCGACTCCACCAGGATCAATGGGCATCAGCTACCAATGATTATACACCAGGCCTTGATTTTGCTTTTCCTTTACAAGATAACTGGTCAAAAAAAATCCCATTTTCCACATGGAGTTTTATCGAATGGGGAACATCAAATCACTACCTTGTAATGTCTCTATGAGAACGCTGAGAAGAGATATATAAGTGGCATAAAGTTGCCTGACTACACCAATTTCCATCTGAAGGAAAACATTGTCTCTCACACTAAAACAAGCCTCAGATATTTAATAATTTCAAGTGACAAAACCATTTTCTTCGTCAGGTAGAAAAGATTTTGAGAGAGAGGCTTATTTCACACTATCTTTTTCCTCCTACTCCTTTTATATAAAATTTACCTCAGCAATATTTATCTTTGTCATCATTCGTTTATGATTCTTTTCATTTTAACGCCTTTTATAAAGCAGATTCAACACACTTCTCGGTACACTTTCCTTTCTTCGCAGCCCACCATATAACAAATTTATTGGAAGAATCTTCTCTGGAGTTAAAATACGGTGATAGAAAACATCTACAAGCCGATGGCTTTCCACAGAGAGACAGTACAACATACCATTTTGTGTGGCTCACCCACTGAACTGGCTTAAAGGCACATAACTCGACTTGACCTGCCTGGGAGGCAAAACTGAATAGGTTGTACCCCATGAGATCCCAAAAGTGATGAGTGCCTTTTAGGCAAACGTAAACAGATATGTATTCATTCTCAGAAATGCTGTTATGTGGGCAATTTGACCGTGAGGCAGCTTCCAACTGTGCTTCACCCAGGATTTATCGCAATTTCTCTGAAAGCCACAGAAAGACTATCCCATTTTAATTTATATCTAAATCACCATTACTAGAGCTCAATGTTTCTTTCACAGAAAAGGTGAAAAGTCTTTCACAAAATGACATGCACAAGGGCCATCAACCATTGCAATCACAGGTCTCTATAAGTCATGAAAAACATGGAATACCTTTTTTTTAATTTAAATTTTATTAACATATAAAACACATACATATACATTTACACAATACACGTACACAACACACTACCTTATTTTCATAACATAAAACATACCTACATTACTCTATATAATACCTACCTATACTGTACATATTAACATACCTACACACCTACCCCGCATGGATACCCACCAAGTGACTTGACTTCCAGCCGTTCTTGTTACGCTACTTTATTTTTCCAACTAGCTTAAACACATTTCATTATTTCTTTAATCTCTTCTTTTATCTTGACTTTACTCTCCTTTCACTCTAGTCGTTTTCTGGATTCTCTCCATATCTGACAGAAATTCTACATTTTTCACATAAATTTTGATGTATTCCTTAAAGATAGCCCACTCCTTATTCACTTTTTGTACCATATCTCCTCTTATCCTCCCTGTTAGTTCGGCAACATGGAAGTATTCCATCATTTTAGATAACCAGTCTGTTTTAGTTGGGAAACATGGAATACCTTCAGTACCTCGTGTCGAGATGCACATTTCCTTGGGGTAAGTTGTCGAGAGATGCATGTCAATAGAGGGTGGAGCCAGGGTCAAAAAAGAGGGGGCACCTCTCTTCTCTCTTTCTAACATTCGCTTTCTCTCTCTGTCTTTCCTCCCTATCCAGAAGATTGCCAGGGTAGGGAGTTGGGTGAGGAAATGGGTCACTTTTCTTCTTTAAGATCTGAACCAATTCCATGCAGAGGGCTTTCTCATCCTCCATCTTTCCATCATTCCACCCAATTCAGCCTTGCCTCAGTTTCCCACATCCTTCCTTAGCTCTCTTGTGGGCTCTGCCTAGTCACATGGAATTTCCATAGAAGATGACCAGATGCTGTGCTGGTCCCGGGGGGGGGGTGTTACCGTGCGGCGTGGTCTAAGTCTGGTCCTAGGTCGAGGGTAAGGAGGCTGTCTGTCAGGGGTGAAGCGAGGTCCAAAGCGAGGAGTCGGGCGTGGTCAGGAACTCAGGAGAGCAGGTCAGGGTGCAGGCAGGAACAGGCTACCAACAATGTTGCTACCACAACCTGGGACTGGGCTGGCTGGCCTTTATCTCCTCTGAGGCCTAGGGCAGTCCTGGCCCACAGGTGACTCGCCTCTCCTGGCCTGGAGGCGAGCACTCCTCCTGAGAGAACTTAGTTCCCTCCGCCTCTCTGCCCTGAGCCTCTGCAGCTCAGGAGAGGCTGGAGGGTTACCGGACCCAGAGGCAACCTCACCTTCCCCTGACAGGGCTGGGAGAGGTGCACCTGCAGGCAATGGGTCCTCAATCACCTCCGGAGCCAGAGTGGATTCATCTGGTGTCTGCTCCTGAGGATCCGGCACAGGTGAGGGCCCTTCAGATTCAAGCCCCTGCCCCAGCTCAGCCGGTCCTGGAGGCGGGGACTCCTGTGCAGGCTGGGATTCCTCAGGTTCAGCCTCTGAATCAGATTCCCAGGCCATCACAGATGCCCTCAAGCTGGCCACCCCTGCTTTTGAGGGTATTCAACTCAGTTTTCTGAAAGGCTGTGACGGGTGAGCCAACATGCTGAATCCAGCCCACTTCCCTCACTCGGCTGTGCTTCAGCAGGACAAAGGCAATAATGAAGCAGTATAATTTCCCCCAAAGTGTTTCATTAAAAATGAAATAAAACTAAGACATTTAGCAGAAATTATGTAATTATGTCTGTCAGGAGAGAATAAGTTCAAAGGCAGACTTTTTTTAAAAAAAGAAGAATGTAATTGTTCGCCAATGAATTTTAAACGGGCTGGATTTATTATTTTTCAAAAGGTGTGTGAGGAGGGAAGGATGTGGAAAAGGAAGTACATCAGATAATTTTGTGTATATATATATAAAGGATAGCAAAATGCACTCTGCACTAAACACTACACTCTTCGTAGATGAATGGGATGTGGGAGGCAGGCTAAGAAGTATATTGAAGAAGTATCAAATTAAAAACACCTAGTATGTTTAGGATGCAAGTTCTACTATATTAGGGATGCAACTTTTTTGTGCAGGATATACAGCAGGGATGTCCAACAGGTTGATTGTGATCTACTGGTAGATCCCCAGGAGGTTTTGGTAGATTGCGGTCGATCGCTGGTTCCCTTTCCTCAGTGGTGGTAGAACAGAATCTGGCCCTGGGCCCTTGCCATGTCTTCCATTGTTGCACAATCTCCAGAACGGAAGATGGAGCTTTTGCAGTGAGGCCGATTGTTTCCTTAGTGATCTTTTGGGGAGCGACTTTTTCCCTTTCTCCCTAAAGAAGCTCAGCAACTTTTCCCTGACCCCCTAAAAAACCCAGAACTTTCTTCCCTAAAAAAAGTTCAACAACTTACCCTGAACACCTTAAAATGGGGCTTTCCTCCCTAAAAGAAGCTCAAAAACTTTGACCTGAACCCTCCCTCCAAAACGGGTAGATCACTGCCAGTTTTTTATTCTGTGAGTAGATCGCAGTCTCTTAGGAGTTGGCCATCCCTGGTATACAGTATATCTTTTGTGCCCCTCCCCACTTCCGTAAAGAAGATTCATAATAAAAGCTTTGGGAAGAAGGTTATGCTTATAAGAACATACAGTGTTTTTTTTCTAAAAGAAAAATGTTAGGGGTACATTTTGACTCAAGGAAATCAAGAAAAACACCATTTTATAGCTCTAACTGGGGGAAAATAAATACAGTGGTACCTTGGGTTACATACGCTTCAGGTTACAGACGCTTCAGGTTACAGCTAATCCAGAAATAGTACCTCGGGTTAAGAACTTTGCTTCAGGATGAGAACAGAAATCGTGGTCCGGTGGTGCGGCAGCAGCGGGAGGCCCCATTAGCTAAAGTGGTGCTTCAGATTAAGAACAGTTTCAGGTTAGGAACGGACCTCTGGAATGAATTAAGTTCTTAACCTGAGGTACCACTGTACAGTAAATGGACAAAAGTACAAAGAACATGCATTGCTTCATATTACACAGCTGACAGCTCACAGTAACTTCCACATTGGCATGAGGTTGTGCCAATATTCCACAGTCCACACTGCTTCACACATTAAACGCTCGCTTCCGTCTGAGACTCAGGAAACACTGTGACAGGAAATGTGGCCGCCATCGAAACTGATGATTCACCGTGCTAGAGAAGAAACTAAAAATGTTAATTTTTTTTTTTAGTTTCTTCTGTTAAATTCACAAAATGTTTAGGGGTATGCGTACCCCTGCATCCCCCCAGAAAACAAGCATAGATAATACAACAAATTTGAGGGACAACAAATTAACCAAATTCAGAAAGTACAGGCAGGTGAGGATTTCAACTTGCTCTGGTTGGGAAAGTTCCCACTGACCATACCCAGAAATGGATGGGGAGAAATTGACCCCCTCCTTGCTATGTGAGCCTTTGGGTACAAACCCAGCATGGGGACCCAGGCTCTGCTGTCCAGTATTCATGCAAAATGTTCACCCCAAATAGAACGCAGCCCCCAAGCTTAAAAAGGTTTCACATCTCTGTCAATAAATCCATGCATAAACACACACACCACCCAAAAAAACCAAAACACCCAGCATTATTAATTAACATATGTTGGAGCTGCTTGCAATAAAATGGTTCACCTTTGGGTTTTACCTTTGCTTTCGGAATCCTTATATATCTCTGGGGCACCTTTTGTATAATAAAAGGCAACAAACATACGAGAGGATTATGCTGATGCAGCTCTTTAAGTTCACTGTAAAATGTGAGCTATTTGGGGGATTAGAATTCCCTTCACATCAGTAACGTATGATCTAGCTGAAAGGAAATTCAGCCACAGAGGAGAAATTGGCTGGGCATTCTTTCACCGCCAGGGCCACCGTGGATAACATTTTATGTGAATTTACAACTGATCTTTTATACTCTCTTTGTAGAATAGCGTGTGGTTCACAAGCTAACAAGATAATGCCTTTTAATGCGCATCTTATCTCAACAACATCGTCGGCTAAAGGAGCCACTACTTTAGGATACTTCCCTTTTTCTTTTAAACCCGCAAGCTTGTGTTCCTTTTCCCTTTTTCCAAAATCCCAGCACTGCTGAGATGATGCCTCGCAAGCTGTTCCTATGAAGAAGTTAGCATTAGTTTCATTGGAAACCTGGTTGTTTTCACATTAAACATTAAACTGCATTCAACGTGTCCTTGTTTCCTAAACTGAGCATAATAGCTATCGGCAGTGTTAATTGCTCTTTGAAAGGGAACCCTTTACACTTGTGAGAATTGCTCTGCCTTTTATCTGTGGAGACGGACGCTTCCGACACATTCTGATTCTCGAGATGGCAGAAGCTGACCCTCGGTGCTTGCAAGTGGCTGGCCTTTGCCTGGAATTATGAGACAGAGAATTTGGCTTCAGCTACGAAGGAAATATTTAACACAGCATGGAAAAAAGCTGGGGGAAACATTTCAAGGTTGGGCACTGTTGCGATGATATACTTTCAGCTAACGTGAGATACAGAAGGATTTAGACTGCAATGGATATCTTCCCAGGGAAATTAGAGCAATACAAAAAAACCTGTTGTTTATGCAGTTAAGGGGAGCAAATTTGAACACACTTTCACATAGACTCCATTGAGCCGGGGTCACCCTGTGCATTAGGCAATCTCCTGAGCCATTTGCTCAGCAATATTTATCTTTGCCATCATTGTCATTAAGGGACACAGGTGGCGCTGTGGGTTAAACCACAGAGCCTAGGGCTTGCCGATCAGAAGGTTGGCGGTTCGAATCCCTGCAACCGGGTGAGCTCCCGTTGCTCCGTCCCAGCTCCTGCCAACCTAGCAGTTTGAAAGCACATCAAAGTACAAGTAGATAAATAGGTACCGCTCTGGCGGAAAGGTAAATGGCATTTCCATGCGCTGCTCTGGTTCGCCAGAAGTGGCTTAGTCATGCTGGCCACATGACTCGGAAGCTGTACACCGGCTCCCTCGGCCAATAAAGCGAGATGAGCGCCGCAACCCCAGAGTCGGTCACGACTGGACCTAATGGTCCTTTACCCCTTTACCTTTATTGTCATTATATGATTATTTCCATATTAACACCTTTATAACACACATCTCTGGCTTGTGGGGAAACCCTATCTGGAGCCAATTAGATGATGTCCGCTTTGTGCTCCGGGGAAGGGATTTGCTGAAGCTGGTCACATGCTGTCCACCTGAGAGGTGTCACAGTGCAGCTCCGGTGTGCTGTGGCTCAAAAAAAGCCCATGGGCTACCAGGAGTCAGCAAACTTTTTCAGCAGGGGGCTAGTCCACTGTCCCTCAGACCTTATGGGGGGCCAGACTATATTTTTTAAAAAAGAACAAATTCCTATGCCCCACAAATAACCCAGAGATGCATTTTAAATAAAAGCACACATTCTACTCATGTAAAAACACCAGGCAGGCCCCACAAATAACCCAGAGATGCATTTTAATTAAAAGGACACATTCTACTCATGTAAAAACACGCTGATTCCCAGACTGTCCGCGGGCTGGATTGAGAAAGCGATTGGGCCGGATCCGGCCCCCGGGCCTTAGTTTGCCTACCCATGGGCTAGAGGCATAGCTGTCAACTTTCAGATTTGAAAATAAGGGATCAGCAGCCTTGAAAATAAGGGATCAGCAGCTTCACCTGTCCCGGGGACAGTCTACGGGATATCTAACAATCTGGGATAGCAGCGGGAAGCAGCAGGAAATGGCGCTGAAATAAGGGAATTCCCCGGCCCTAAAAAAGGAAAGGTTGACAGCTATGGCTAGAGGTTTACTACCACTGATGCAGAGGATCTCACTATAAGAGATTAATGGCAGGGACTGAGCAGATGAGGAATGGTGGAGACCACTTCCTCAGCCTGATCCTTCCAGAGAAGAAGAAGACTGTTCAGAATTACAATGGGGGTGTTATGTACAGAGTTGAATAGGATCCAAACTGCAGCAGTCTGATTGGTCCTAGAACAATAGGATTCAGAATGCAGCAGACTGATTGGTCCTAGAACAATAGGATTCAGAATGCAGCAGTCTGATTGGTCCTAGAACAATGCAGCAGTATGATTGGTTGGCAGGAACCACCCAATCATGCTCCAGATATAAGTGAATCCACAACCTGATTGGCTTACAGTAGAATTCCAGAATGAGCCAATCATGTGCAGCCCATTGTGTAAATAATGTATATAAAGCAGATACTTTGAGGGGACATTCATTCATTCCTCCTCACCACTATGAGCTGAATAAAGAGCATGAAATCACTTTGCGACTCTGAGTATATTTCAGGGGGTTTGAGGGAGATCACAGAAAAAGATGAGGGGGGAAGTTGGGAAATAATGGGAGAGGAGGAGGAGGCAGAGCAGGAGCAGCTGGCTGACATGTTATCACTAGAAAACATTCCATACTCACCATCTTCCAGAACCCGGCGAGCCTTAAAAGTAGGAGAGTAAAGGGCTCAGGAGCAAAGGGTCCTCAGCGCCACCCATAGAAGAGATGACAAATGAGGAAGTGAGAGAGAAGGGGAAGGGGAGATTGACTTGGAACAACACCATTATTCTAAGAGGTTGCATTCCCAAGCCTCTCTCTGTAAATATTGAATAAAATCAGATGGTAAGGACTTTTCCTTGCCTCATCCGTTCCTGGCAACCTGCTGTGGGGGTTGGTTCCTCTGCTGCTGACAGTTAATTTTAATCTGATTATGGAGCAAGGCATTTAACTTTCTAAATTTAGTTATAATTTAAAAATCAGTACTTTCCATCCCATATCAATTTAGACATTATTATTATTATTACAGCCGTACCTTGGAAGTCAAACAGCTTAGTTCCCAAATGTTTTGGCTCCCAAACGTTGCAAACCTAGAAGTGATTGTTCTGGTTTGCAAACTATTTTTGAAAGCCAAACGTCTGACGGGGCTTTCTGGGAGCTTCCTGTAGCCAATCAGAAGCTGCGCGTTGGTTTTCGAATGTTTTGAAAGTCGGACGGATTTCCAGAATGGATTCTGTTTGACTTCCAAGGTACGACTGTGATACTTTTGCGGCAACTGATAATAATAATGAACACTCATACTTTACATTGTGGGTGCCCTTTGTGGGATCACGTGTGGTGCTACTGTTCCCAGGGAACTTACTGGCAAACAGTAAGGACTGGCCTACCTCTCAGTGTTAATTTTTGGAGGTTCATGCCCAGCCTCAGCAGTCAAGTTTCATTGCTGGGAGGTGGGGCCAGTCCCATATATATAAGGGTGTGGAGCCGACAGTAGCCAGGCAGTAGGGTTAGGAGATTCCACCTCTGGGAGTGAGCTCTGGTTGCGGCATGGCCTGATGGAGAGGTTGGAGGTAAGTTGAATGGTTTTTCCAGATGTAGGTAGTCTTGGCGGCAAGACCATGAGTTCGCAGTCCTGGGTGGCAGTTACGGCCTTGGGTGGAATCCTTTAACCTTTTCTTCCCTATAATGGGGGGTGGGGCATGAAGTGGTGACTCACCCCCCCTGCGGTGGCGATTCCAGGGTCCCCTCTTAAAGGGGTTATATATAATGGGTGTGACTGGCCATACACCGAAAGGCTGTCAGTGAACTACCCTGCGTGTGGGGATATGGGCTGGGCTGCCTCCTATGCTTACATCTCACAGAGCACCCCCAAATCCCATTTACTCCGATGTGCCCCAGTTCCCCCAGCTGCGGGGCTGGGAGGCGTACATACCCAAGGCCTAAGCCTTGTTCTTCCTACATTTAGAAGTGTAATAAAGTTTTGGCCTAATTTTAATTCCATATAACATTGTCAGAGTCCTTATTCCTTCCTTATGATCCCTGGGGGCTGGGGCTGTCGCCGCCTGGTCACACAATATGCACTGCCAAAGTAGCCCCACCTATAGATATTCCTGATGTAGCAACTTTCTCCATATGGGCTGCCAAAAGATCATGCACATCAGTGGCCATTCACTGTTATTGCAATTGATCTTTATCTCTGAAACCACACAGGGAACTCTTCAAGCCTCCATCTCAGTTTTTTGCCGTTAAAGGAAGCTTTTGCTTATGAACCTACCTGCTACTGTTGTTGAGCTACCTTTCGCCACAAGAAGTCTAATGACTTGGCGGAGGGGACAGGCAGGTCAAGCATGTCGCTGCTTGATATTAAATTGGAACACACTTTTAATATCATATTTAAGACCATTGCTAAAGATGAAGGCATTAGGCAGAATCAAGGGAAAGGGAAGCTGAAGCCACAGAAATTTCAGTGGAAGGAAGAAGAACAACATGCCATCTTCGCAATCTGCATATACTGGCTCTTGCTGGTGTCAAGGCTATCCATAGATACTGATTTTGCTGTCCAGAGGCTTGAAACTTTCTAATTTGGTTCCTCAGCTTCGTTTTTGTCAGGTTGGTGTTGGTTAAACGTTTAGTTGGGGTTGGCGGTTACTTTAATTTGGGTATAACTGTAAAATGTTTATTATTGTTGTTATTCTTGTTATTATTCTTTTATTGATTTATTGGTTTGTTTGTTGCTTGTATAGTGGAAGCTTGGTTTTCAAATGTCTCCATTGACGAACGATTCGGAACACAGACACCGTAAACCCGGAAGTAAATGCTCTCATTTTCGAACGTGTCTCGGATGTCAAACTTCTGAGGCGGCTTCCATATTGAGTTTTTTGTATTAATTTTTCCATTTTGAGGCTTCTGTAGTGAGTTTTTGGTTTTTGAACATTTCGGAATTTGAACAGTCTTCTGGAACAGATTACTTTTGAAAACTGAAGTTCCACTGTATAGGATATCTTGGGGTTTTTTTTAATGTTTGATGTTTTGTTGTGTTTTATATGTTGTAAGCCGCCCAGAGTAGCTGGGAAAACCCAGCCAGATGAGTGGGATATAGATATAAAATTGTTGTTGTTGTTAACTTTAGAAGCCCACAGATCACCTTTGCTGAAGAAATATACAGATGAAAAAGAAATTGACACATTTGAAATATTCTTTTTGGGCTATTTTTGGACAGTGTGATGTAGATGAAGGCATTTGACATTGGCTGAGGATGTTGCCTGGCAAGACAAACAACAAAGGTGTTCTTGAGATGATAGAAAAGGCTATGGAAAAGCACATTCAAACATTTGTTCATCCCTCAGAAGAAGACAGGACAAGAAGCAATAAAGGTGGATTGAGGTTAAATGTTGGCAGGAACATCCTAGACATAACCATAGATCACCAAAGGAATATGCTGCCTAGGGGAGTTGTGGCTGAATGGGTACCTGTCAGATATATGGTGGCTATAGAATATCTTGTTCATGGGGCAAAACCTTTCTGTTGTCCCTTCCATCACCCGTCTTTGATTCCATGTGTATTAGAAAATATACAGCAACCTCATTCACCAAGAATAGAGGAGACCCATGGCTTGGAAGCTATGTGAAATAAAGAAAAGTTTAAAAAGCCACATTGCTGCTCATTTAAGTGTTGGAGATGGATATTTCCAAACTCTCTGTAATAATTTCCAAACTCTCTGTAATAATAACTGCATGCCCCCAATTACACATAAC
This sequence comes from Podarcis raffonei, assembly GCF_027172205.1. Taxonomy (NCBI): domain Eukaryota; kingdom Metazoa; phylum Chordata; class Lepidosauria; order Squamata; family Lacertidae; genus Podarcis; species Podarcis raffonei. Next base: position 12,725,299 of record NC_070611.1, on the reverse strand, counting down.
CTCCAAAATTTAAGGCCTAGGAAAATACATTTGTTATGTACTGAGTTGAATAGGATCCAAAAGGCAGCAGTCTGATTGGTCCTAGAACAATAGGATCCAAAAGGCAGCAGTCTGATTGGTCCTAGAACAATAGGATTCAGAATGCAGCAGTCTGATTGGTCCTAGAACAATACAGCAGTATGATTGGTTGGCAGGAACTACCCAATCATGCTCCAGATAGAAGTGAATCCACAACCTGATTGGCTTACAGTAGAATTCCGGAATTAGCCAATCATGTGCAGCCCATTGTGTAAATAATGTATATAAAGCAGGTACTTTGAGGGGACTTTCATTCATTCCTCCTCACCACTATGAGCTGAATAAAGAGCATGAAATCACTTTGCGACTCTGAGTATATTTCAACATTAATACCTGGTGATGACACTGACATATCACTTGCCAACTACTTGATAGACCTGACGGAGCCCAATTTGAGAAGAGCGTTTACCATGGCCCGTTTCCATTCTATACCCACGGCCTTCTTGCAGGGGATTTACTTTAAGACCCCCATTACCCAGCGTCTATGTCCATGCACAATGAATGAAGTAGAGGACTTCATACACTTCTTTTTCTACTGCCCTATTTATGAGCTAATAAGAACTAAGCTCCTCCTCTTGATCCCGCCCACCATCACATCTAAGGAAGACTGTTTGAAATCGCTTCTGGTGGACGCAAATCCCCAAATTTCACGTGGGGTGGCAATCTTTATAGTGCAGGCTTTGAAACTCAGGGCTACACTGACTGGGTAGTGTGTCCCAGACCTGGACCTGTTTTAATTCTTTGTATTACCTTTTTAACCTAATGTGCCGAGCCTATTTTGGGGCCATTATATGTTTTATATACATCTGCATTTTAGATTCCCGGCGCTGGCAACTAAATTTTTACATTATTGTTTTAGGGTAATTTAAATGTCACAATGCCAGTAATATCGTTTGAATTTTGTTAGGTTGCTTCTCTCTAGCATTTTTGTCTTATCCTGCTATGGCTGTATGCTAATGCAATAAAGGTTTGATGACACTGACATTTATCTGGGCTTTTCCTGAATTCATCAGTTGGTGGATTGACCCTTCTGCATTCTGTTGTGGGTGGCGGTGGTGGTGGAAAGACCGAACTTCTCCTTCCCTTGCCACCTACTGTCTGTATGTTTAATTAGCATTTTAAAAAGCCTGATTAAACATTGACCTGATTTCTAGGCCAGATCTGAGGTTGAATGCTCATTGGGCAAGGTCAAGGGACATCCAGGACCCTGGATCAGACGTGGGGTATTGAATATCTTCTCTGTTTGGGTCAAGACAAATCAAATCTCGTAATTTGATTCTGGCAAATGTTTGATGGGGTGATTGCCCCCCCACCTAGAGATCTTGGTCCTAGATAGGTTGGTTTATGGAAGGTAGTGGAATTTCCCAGGTGGCTCTCTTCCATGGTTGCTGTTATGTGTCAAAAAAGAAAAGAAAACAGAAAGAGAAAAAGGAGGGAGGGAAACCAGTTTCCTCCCAGTGTGGCAATACTAGTTTATAAAGCTTTTAAATAGGAACCTACCTGCAGATCATACCAATGGAAGTTTGCCCATCACTACGGTATTGTGTGTCTATGTTATGTGTGTTGAGACTTAGGTCGTAACACTAAACTTAGCAGCTACTGTCATACCTCTGCTTACGTATCCCTCTGGATATGTAAACTTCAGGTTGTGAATGCAGCAAATCCGGAAGTCTATACTTCCGGGTTTCACCATGTGCACATGCGCAGAAGCGCTCATTCACGCCGTGTCCGTGTGCACAAGGGCGCCTCCAGTTATGAAGTTTTTGGAATACGGCCGGGCCTCCGGAATGGATCCCGTTCGTAACCGGAGGTACCACTGTATATAAAAACATACCGAGATTCAGTCTCAAATGGATACACATCCTTTGTGCAACTGCAGATGGTGTGCTCTATCATTCCAGGCAAGGTCTTCATACGATGAGCATATTTTATTTCGTTGTACAAAGATATGTGCAGCCCTTTTGTCCACAGTTTGGAGGGAGGAAATTCGATGATATATTCTTTTTAAATAAGAGGTTTTGTTTTTAAAGAGATGCAAGTCAGTTTCGGGGAGGCTTAAACATTCGGCAAACTGACTTGGGATCAGGCCTGCCAATCCCTCCGGACTAGCTGCTACTGTTTTCGCAGATCAGCAAGGCATTGAAACACGTGAAGCATGGATATCAATAAGAAACTGTGGACAGCAGCTATTTGGAAAGAAAAGACATTGACTTGTGACAGCTCTCTTGATCGACTCATATTTTATAGTTTGCTTCTTCTTTTTTATTCCTTTCGAGCTGCTTGTGGTAGCGGATACATGCTTTTAAAATTAAATAAGCAAGCAACAAACTGGAACCTCCCAAACTGAGCAGAAGGCATGGGCTTGTTTTGAATTTTTTTTGAAATTACAAAGCATAAAGAAAAAGGAAAACAGGGGAGGATAGTTTAGATAGATTTGATGTGACTGTGCTTGAGGTATTTTTCAAATCCATTATGACAGTGGAAAAACTGGCATCATAGCAGCCAAAATGGTTGCATTTCCATTATTATTATTATTATTATTATTATTATTATTATTATTATTATTACTACTACTACTACTACAGTGGTACCTCGGGTTACATACACTTCAGGTTACAGATGCTTCAGGTTTCAGACTCCGCTAACCCAGAAATAGTACCTCAGGTTAAGAACTTTACTTCAGCATGAGTACAGAAATCATGCTCCGGTGGTGCAGCAGCAGCGGGAGGCCCCATTAGCTAAAGTGGTGCTTCAGGTTAAGAACAGTTTCAGGTTAAGAACGGACCTCCGGAACGAATTAAGTACTTAACACGAGGTACCACTGCACTACTACAACGACGACAACAACGATGATGATGATGATGATTTGTACCCCACCCATCTGACGGGGTTGCCCCAACCAATCTGAGCAGCTTCCATCATAAACAGAAACATAATAAAACATTATTAAAAACTTTAAAAACTTTTCTAAACAGGGCTGCCTTCAGATATCTTCTAAAGGTTATAAAGTTCTTTATCTCCTTGACATTTGAAGGGAAGCTGTTCCACAGGGTGGGCTCCACTACCAAGAAGGCCCTCTGCCTGGTTCCCTGTAGCTTCACTTCTTGCAATGAGGGAACCACCAGAAGACCTTTGGAGGTGGACCTCAGCATCCAGGCTGAATGATGGGGGTGGAAACTCCTTCAGGTATACAGGGCTGAGGCCATTTAGGGCTTCAAACACTTTGTGCACCAAGACTTTGAATTGTGCTCAGAAACGTACTGGGAGCCAATGTAGGTCTTACAGGTCCTGGATTGTATGGTCCTGGTGGCCGCTCCCAGTCACCAGTCTAGCTGCCACATTCTGGATTGGTTGTAGTTTCCAAGTCGCCTTCAGCATGAGCCTAGTGAATCAGGTCAAACACCCATCTAGTGCCCAACTGGATGCCTGTGGCATCCATGCAAGCAGGACATGAGCAAAACAGTTGAGTAGAAAATCAGTACCCAGCAGCAAATGGTACTCAAGGAGTCATTCACATGCTCATTCTGTGTTAGAAGGACTGGGTGCCCAAGCCCCACCTTCCAACCACACATTACAAACATTGCATGATGTCACATTCCAAATGTAGGCCCAATTACGTGACCCTTTCCGTTCAGCAAAGGGCAGGGGGCATAGGAGCCAATTACTAGGGGCTGATGTCTCTTCATCCTGCCAATAAAATATTTGAAGGGGCCAAGACCCCTCAATGTTAATGGGCATTGTCATTCCAATGTGCATGCGCCACATTTTGTGATCGATTATGTGGGGTGGGACTTACCTGCCCCTCCAAATATTTTAGTCAAGTTGGCACCTGGTGGGGGGGGACATTGCACGAATGAATCTTAACTCGTATAAATGTGCACTAGAAAGTTACACATGTATGTGCTCTTTCCAGAGCATCAGAACAATTTTCCTCCATTATATGTAAAGGTAAAGGGACCCCTGACCATTAGGTCCAGTCGTGGCCGACTCTGGGGTTGCGGTGCTCATCTCACTTTATTGGCCAACGGAGCCGGCGTACAGCTTCCGGGTCATGTGGCCAGCATGACTAAGCCGCTTCAGGCAAACAAGAGCAGCGCATGGAAACGCCGTTTACCTTCCCTCTGGAGTGGTACCTATTTATCTACTTGCACTTTGACATGCTTTCAAACTGCTAGGTTGGCAGGAGCAGGGACCGAGCAACAGGAGCTCACCCCGTCACGGGGATTTGAACTGCCGACCTTCTGATCGGCAAATCCTAGGCTCTGTGGTTTAACCCACAGCGCCACCCGTGTCCCTCCTCCATTATACTTGGGCTCTATTATTTTGTAGAATAAGGCAGGTGTCACTGGAAGATGCTTTTGTGGGCCACTATGAGCAGCAAGTGGGTAATTTTAATTTTTTTAAGTTTCTGGGACAGTGTTTCTGCTTCTAGGGAGGCAGAGAGAAGAGGCGGTTTTAGGGTAGTGGGACTAGGCTCCACACTGTAGGGGGGCTACAACAAAACTTAGAATGGAGTGCGAGAGATGGGAGGGCACCGAATTTTAGCATCTTACAGGCCGCTGTTGAAATTTGAGAACCTAAAGTCCACCATTGGGGAGAGGTTCTGCTAGGATTTTCTTCTCCCAGTGCCAAGATCTGAGGCAGATCCACACACATGGAGTGGGAAGTGGGGCACCATAAATAAGTCAGAAATTAAGTTGTTATAACAAAAGAAAGAAAATGCTATGGAAAATCACTTAGAATTATTTTATTTTATTTTTGCTCTCTGTTGCCATTTGGTGTCGCATGTTTATAACGTATTCAAAACACTGTTTCTCAACTAATGTAGCTGATTCCCTGGACTGCCCTTAGGTACTATGCATCTTCACTTCTAGGGCTTGTTTGTTGTTCCACCTAAAGCAGCGTCTTGGGCCAGCCCTGAGCCCAGAGTATGAACATGGGTACAGAAAGAGAATGTGCTTTGTAAATAGACTCTCTGCTGCAATTCTGCCTCTACGGACACTTCCGGGTTAGCGCCAACGGCTAATGGCGGATTCCCTCTGAGTTCCGGAGGGAATCGGCTCTACAGGATTAGGGTCGTACCGCTGCGGCGACGCGGAGACCCTTAAAAATCACAGGCGGTGAAGCCTGTGAACCTGGTGACTCGGCGGGCACCATTTGCGCCCCCCCGACCCGCGAAGGAGCCTTTTTAAAGGCTCCGGAACGGGGGACGGGGTGAGCGGCGCGGTGCTGTGAGTCGTCTGCTTCTCCTGTGGAGTGAAGCCGCGTGCCATGGCCGGAGAGCGCTGACTTCTTCTTGTGATTTGGACTCCAAAATTAACAACCCGTGAGTAGTACGCAATTCTGCCTCTAAGACTACAGATGGACTTAGCTTTTTCATCAAAGCTTTGAGGTGCTGGTACTCATATCTTGACAAAAGTGCCATGGGTGCATATACATATAAATTGGCATATACTTTTTTTTAATAATAAAAAAACTGTACACTTTTTTTATTCTTTTCGGTACTGTACTCACACTTTTTAAACAATACACAAGTGGCAATCATAGCCTTATCTCATCTCCTTGACCACTAGCCGCTGTGTTTCATTATGGGATTATAAACTCCCTCCTTCCAGGGATAATAACACTAATTTTACAAGAGGTGGTGAAAGTGATGAATGATGTAATGAGCTCCTGGCCTTGTACATTATTATTAATTCCAAGTTAATCTCTCTCTTTTTTTAATCCCTGACAGTTTAATCCCTGCGTTTAGCAGTTGCACTGCAGGCAGAAATTCCACAGAAATTTTTGGGCCCAACATCTGCAGTGTTGCAACTGTTCAGTTTTTGCTTCCACTGAAGATATTTCTATACCTTCTCACAGCCAGGCAGTGCTTTTCGTGTGACGGAACTCACCAATAGCAGCGTCTTTCCTTATTTTGCTTCTCATGGTGGCCATTTTGTGCAGGCACCTTTGACTTTGGGATGGCTGTAATGTATTTTCCTGCCAAAAGATAAAAATTGTATCTGTTATTTAACCCACTTTTACCTCTTGCCATTCCCATTTTGGTTCTGGCTGCACCCAACTCACTGCCGCGCAGCCTCCAGAAGTATGCCCACAATGATAGACCTAGAGATAAAGTTCCTCACCCCTGCTCTCTATCTTGCTTCTGTAAAGATTGATTTTAGTGGCTTAGACTGCTGCAGTGTAACTTGAAGCAGAATCCACTATCAAAACGAGTTGATGTTTAATTTTAGAGATGTAAGAGCTATTAGTATATGTGATTTTTCTTCTTACAAAAATCAGCATATTCGCTTAGAAAATACTGTCTTATTTTATTGCTTGCAGAGGCTATATTTTCTTTTTCTTACTTAATATGTATTTAATCTACACTGAAAGGAATATTAGGGCTTACATATCTTCAGGGGCGCTCTATGTCTCTGATGGATAAACTTTCGAAGCTGCAAGAACATTTTCTTCTAAAAAGCTTTGATTTCTGCTACTGCGGTTCCCTTAATTGGTGCCTTATTTGGAAGGCAGCAAGCTCCAAAGCCAGACTTCCTTTCATGATATGATTGGAAGCCACAAGGAAACAGCTCATCAAGGCTAGCCACAAAACTATTATTGATTGCATGCAGGCTTGACTGCACCTTTTCTGTATTACGGCTTTGGAATAAATGATGACATTTTATAGCATGCACTCTCGGGTTATATAAGAATATGTTTAAAATTAACATAAAAGGACAAGATGTATTCCTTCATCCATTGTGGGAAACACATTTTTCATTCCAAGAAAGAAGGCGTGAGGGTCACAGCAATAATTCACAAGGCAGGTCGTGATGTGCTTAAGACTTTCTCATATATATATATATATATATATATATATATATATATGGGAGAGAGACACTGAATAATTGGGGAAAGGTTATGTCAGATAAAAGTTGAATTTTGGCCCTTCACAGATCCATTCCACAAGTCAATATGCTTCGTGGAAGGGGGAATTTATACTGTGCAACACCATGGCCCTCTTCTATATCTAAAGCCTACAAAGGGTTGGAGGAGAATGTCGTCATTATAAACACAGAGAGAGAGTGTTTTGTTGCTACCTTAAACACACACAAAAATCTGTAAGAAAATGGAGCAATATTCCAGGGGTCAAGAAATAAATGAAGGCCACATCCACACCCACACTTAGAAGTACCGTACTTTTCCGTGTGTAAGACTAGGGTTTTTTCTTTTAAAATGATGCTAAAAAGTGGGAGTCGTCTTATAGATGGATAGCGCATAGGGTGGACGTTTGATTGGTTGCTGCTGTGGCTGTCAGCGGCTATTGGGTGTGTTATTGGTTGCAGCGTCAAGGGCTGGTGTTGATTGGCTGATGATGCGGCGATTGGGTGGGCGATTGGCAGCTTCTGCCAGCGAGGGGACAGATGAGAGGTGGAATTTACGGTGCGTGAAGGTGAGCGATTTTCGATTTTTAGCAACCCCCTCTTTAAAAAAGCTCAACAACTCTGAGGCTATCTCCCCCCATTTTCTTAAAGCTGAGTCACCAAAAATAGGGGGCATCTTATACATGGAACCGTCTTATACATGGAAAAATACGGTACATAGCTTATCTTAAAAAAAAAATATCCAATGAGCTGTAGTTTACCCCTCATATAGGTACGGTTCCCAGCATATTTAGGAAACTACAGATCATGAGGTCAAGGGTCAAGATGAGCAGGAAGCAGCAAGATAGGGCCAGGAACTACAAGCATAGTTTCCAACATCTGGCTGCTGCTGGAAGCTTTACTTGAGATGGCTGAAGCCAACTGGTTCTCATCAGCACCTTCACCTCTGAGTTCTTGGTTGATCAACTGCAGGGGGAGTCAGGCTGCTGTTCCACTGGTGAATCTGACTCCTGGTCCATGATGGGGCACCACATGGTGTTGGATGTTGCCTCCCTGCACTCTCATGCATGTATGCTCAAACTTACATGCACACAGTAAGAGCAAAGTATGGTGTGCCCAGAGGCAGTCCCTCTCTCCTCATCAAATGATTGATGGCAGGGGCCAAATTGCATATCGTTCAGGGCAGTGCTATTTTCTCCAGAAAAAGAGCTGCCAGAACTCACCATGAACGCCTTCTTGGTCTCTTATAATGTTCTCTTATACAGCGGTACCTTGGGTTACAGACGCTTCAGGTTACAGACTCCGCTAACCCAGAAATAGTACCTTGGGTTAAGAACTTTGCTTCAGGATGAGAACAGAAATCATGTGGCGGCAGCGGGAGGCCCCATTAGCTAAAGTGGCGCTTCAGGTTAAGAACAGTTTCAGGTTAAGAACAGACCTCCAGAACGGATTAAGTTCTTAACCCGAGGTACCACTGGACGCGGGTGGCGCTGTGGGTTAAACCACAGAGCCTAGGGCTTGCCGATCAGAAGGTCAGCGGTTCGAATCCCCGCGAAGGGGTGAGCTCCTGTTGCTCGGTCCCTGCTCCTGCCAATCCTGCAGTTCGAAAGCACGCCGAAAAGTGCAAGTAGATAAATAGGTGCTGCTCCAGCGGGAAGGTAAATGGCATTTCCGTACACTGCTCTGGTTCACCAAAAGCGGCTTAGTCATGCTGGCCACATGACCCGGAAGCTGTACGCCTGACACTGAGTCTGTCAGCTGTCTCTCCCCTGGTGCTTCTTCTTCTCCTTCCTGTTCCTCTCCCAATATTTCCCAGCTTCTCCCCTCTGCAGCCTCCAAACTATGACCTTCTGCAAACCACTGCTCTAAATCTGTAGTCTTCCTCTGCTCTGGGAAGTGAAGGGAAAGGGTGGACGGACTCCAACACCAACCATCTAGCTATATCTGTATTTGATTGTATTTGATTCCTTTGCTATGGCTTGTAGCTGAGGCAAATAAAGATTTTATCTCTCTGCATTACTTAGCAAAATTCAGAGAAGTGTGAATTTTGAAGGATGGGTGTTTTGGAAAGTGCAAATTGGGCCGGCTCCCCTTTAAGTCAAATTTCTCCTCCATCCCTACCATTGACTCCTTAGCCCAGCCCTGCACACAAAAAGAGGCTCCTCCTTTTCTTTGACAGCACAAATGAGACGCTCCTTTCTTCTGCACTCAGCAATAGGGGTTGAAATGGGAGATTGCCTGCCTGCAATACCTTTTCAAGGGGGGAGGCGCTACAAGCAATAGACAGGATTGAAGAGTCTGACTTGGTGTATCATGTATCTAGGCCATGGGCACATGTGTCCATGGACACCAGCATCCTAACTCACCAACTGCTGTTTAACACAGTGCAGCCGCTGAAGTAGATAATATAGTGCTGGAAAAAACCAGGTGCTTTTTCTAATATATCTTTAACCAACAGAACTGTTATATTCTTTGCTTTTAAATCAATGGCAGAAGGGTTGTGGCAGGGAATAGAAATGCAGCATATACTAGGAGGTGAAGATCCTTCAGCAATATATTGTTTACGCTAAAGCGTGTCCTCCCAAAAGAGTGTTGTGGTGAGAGCTGGAGACTGACCTCCTGGTTGTGGGTGGGTATATTGGACAGCCACAACAACCGATTGGTTGGTCCCTCTTTGCTGGATTTAATCTGGCCAATGGGACCAGGCCAGGCCCAGGCTGAGGGACCTATATATACCTATGCACATGACCCAGAGCTTCCTCTTTCAGCTCGTGCATAGGAACACTCGCCCACCTCTCCCTATATTTAGGTCATTTGCAATTGACCTTGCTATGCCGTCAATTGCCATCAATCTGTCATTGGGACAGGGGCATGGCAGGAATTTTCCCCCTTGGCTGACTTGCTGTGGCCATTTGGGTTTCGCCTGCCACGTACAAATCGTCACAACTTGTAAGGTTGCAGATAGGCTCTGGTTCAGGTGATAGGGATGGGAGAACGGTCTCGCCATCCCTATGTGAAGGGTATTCTGTTAAAGGAATCCAGGGACTCAACTTGGTTTGGTCAACCCCCGAGAGGGGGTTGTGCCTGTGCCCAAGTCCAGGGAAGAATCTGGGCAGTGGACATAGTCCGCTCCCGGGCTTTCCACCTACCTCAGGTGTTCACCTTTGGCTGACCTATGATAGAGCTCTGGGTCAGCGCTACCTGCAAGGGTGCAGGCAGCTGGTCGAACCAGAGCCTATACAACCAGTCACTTTCTGTAATCAATAAAGTTGTGGCCTAAATTCTGCCAAAAACCGAAACTAAAATGTGTGTTTATTTAGGGGAGAGGTCTCTACTTCTCTGAGCAGAAAGAAGTCACAGAACTTTGGCACTTGGGTTTGGTTATTATTATTATTATTATTATTATTATTATTATTATTAAATTTATATACCACCCTATACCCGGAGGTCTCAGGGCAGTTCACATAAAAGATCACAACATATAAAATCAAAGTAAAAGCAATAACCCAATAACACCGCCCCCCCAAAAGAGCCACATTTTAAAAGGGTACAGGATGTCAACCAAAGGCCTGGTTACAAAGGAAGGAGATCACTAGATACATATAAAATGTGTATTTTAGGGTAAAATATATGCAAAAAATCAAATTTTGGTCAAAGGTACTTAAAAAACAAAAACCCACTGATTCATGCAGAAATAGGAATCAAAATAAATGAAAATATCAGAGTGGGATTCTGCTGATCTGCCTACCCTTACTCAAATCTGTGTCATATTAAGGAACTGTGTTCTGTTTTTTTTAAGAGATTATTTCAGAGAATCAAAAGCAATGGGAACAAATAAGATTTCAGAATTAAAAATGTTTGAGTGGGGAGACAAGGATAAAAGATGAACTTATTCCATATAGCCTGTAGAGCGGGATGCTAAGAGACAATTTCATTGAAGTGTACAAAATCTTAAACAGTGTCAAAAATGTTAGCTCAGTAAACATGTTTCTATTTTCATCTCAGTAAAAATAAAAGGGTGTAAAAATAGAAAGAAAGAAATATTATACGTTAAAAAGCAAAGTCAGATTCAGTCAATTAAAATAGATGAAATATTCAGGAAATGGAATACTAAAGGAGAAATAAATGGGAATGCATTGAGAGGCCTAAGCTGTTTGCGCCCTAATTTCGTATATCTGCATGTCCTCAAGACATAAACCTTATTTTCTGCTCGGAAATGGATATCAAGTCTATTCATTGAGTCCAAATGCAATTGTAGGCCTGGTCTGTTTGCATAAACTGAAGAATCAAACAGTCATTGAGGCAAAATACAGCTTAGAGGGTGGAGCTGAGCAATCATGCTAGCAATTATCTTAACAATAGCTAACGATTGCTTTGATGAATTTCACTTCTTCCGTTAGCGAATTGCTCTGAACAAAATGTGATCTCTTCTCATTTGCTTGCTGTTTAAAACGATTACGAGGATAATTCATTTGGATAATCCCAGGCATGGAGGCTGCAGTAGTAGCAGCAGAAGAGGCATTTTCTTTGAGTCATCATTGGCCAGCAATGGAAGAAACTCTTCCTGCATGCTCCTCTTTGCAGAAGAAGGGCAGCTGCAGGACACAACTGAGTCACCAAGCTGGGCATGTTGCCTGCTTAGGGCATAGGTGGCTAAAAGCCCCAGTTAAGGAGTCTGATCTGGCCGCCCAAGCAATCCCAGCCCCCGCTGGCCTAATAATAATAATAATAATAATAATAATAATAATAATAATAATTTTATACCCCACCCATCTGGCTGGGTTTCCCCAGCCACTCTGGCTGGTTCCCAACAGAATAATAATAATAATAATGTGATAAAACATCAAACATTAAAAACTTCCCTAAATACGGCTGCCTTCAGATGTCTTCTAAAAGTCAGATATATAGTTGTTTATTTCCTTGACATCTGATGGGAGGGTGTTCCACAGAGCGGGCGCCACTACCGAGAAGGCCCTCAAGTTTGGTAGGGTTGCTATATTCCCAAAATTGAAAGTCTGGGAACAGTTGTTGAGCTTTCTTTTCTCTTTTTATTTGCTTCCCCACCCCCTATGCCATTGGCATTACAGTGGTAAGAGGTAAAGGGACCCCTGACCATTAGGTCCAGTTGTGACCGACTCTGGGGTTGCGGCGCTCATCTCACCTTATTGGCCGAGGGAGCCGGCGTACAGCTTCCGGGTCATGTGGCCAGCATGACTAAGCTGCTTCTGGCGAACCAGAGCAGTGCACGTAAACGCCGTTTACCTTCCCGCCGGAGCGGTACCTATTTATCTACTTGCACTTTGTGCTTTCGAACTGCTAGGTGGGCAGGAGCAGGGACTGAGCAACGGAAGCTCACCCCATTGCGGGGATTCCAACCACCAATCTTCTAATTGGCAAGCCCAAGAGGCCTCTGTGGTTTAACCCACAGCGCCACCTGCATCCCAGTATACACTAAGTAAAAGGATGTAAGTTCACCCCCATCCTCCCTCTCTCTCCCCCAACCTTATACTGTATACAACATTAATGTTACACATCAAATGTCACCGACCTGTAGAAAAGACTCTGACCTGAAAATAGAGACAATAAACATACTTTGGTCAACCAAGAAAATATTTTATTTTATTTTTTAAAAAGTGTATATACTGGACTAAAACGTGCATAGAAACCCACATACTGTTGAAAACACCATACAAAAGTACATCGCAGTAGGGAAACTTGTTTTGCAAAAATGGTCTATTAAGAGATATTTACGGTACACCCAGAGGCTGATGAATTTCCAGGAGGACTTGAAAATAAATGAATCACTAACTAATGAGGAGAGGTAGAGAACAGAACTTAAGATTGGGAAAAAATGAGAAATATAGAGAAACTAAAACTGAGTGTTGTGTCCGTCCACCCTTATGGCAACACCGGGTAACAAATGCAGAAATTGAATGAAACACAGTTGGGGTCAGAACGTATGCGGTTGGAACGTGAAAGGCATCTCTTCCAAGTTGGTCTCCTTTTCCTGTGAAGGCCAAATGTCCATTATATTGGAGTCCAAGCAGAATAAAGGGAACCATGAGGATTGAACTGCCATTGGAGATTTTCCTTTCAAGTTGCATGCTATTTTAGTTCACATCAAGAGAGATTTGCATACATGCACAAAGACTATGTAATTGTCTTCTGAAACAGACATTGTGCAATATGTTTGTTTCTACTTCAAGAAAAAGAAAATGGTAATTTGGGGAAGGGAGCCTTATCAAAAAAAGAAGAGGAAGAAATCTTGCCGCTCTTGAATACTGTGACGCAGAATGCATTAAAATAAAAAACCCAAAGAGGCCTATTTTGCTGACAATATATATTTTATGGATTCAGGCACTTGGCTCTAGAGGGTGTGCAGCTAAACATTTTTCATTTTGTTACTCCATTTGTTTCATACTTGTTTTTTTGCTTCATTTTCTTTTAAAGATCACGTTTTAAAAAGGCACAGCCTAGGACATGGGTAGGAAAACTAAGGCCAGGGGGCGGGATCCGGCCCAATCGCCTTCTAAATCTGGCCCCCGGACGGTCCAGGAATCAGTGTGTTTTTACATGAGTAGAATGTGTCCTTTTATTTAAAATGCATCTCTGGGTTATTTGTGGGGCCTGCCTGGTGTTTTTACTTGAGTAGAATGTGTCAATTTATTTAAAATGCATCTTTGGGTTTTTTGTGGGGCCTGCCTGGTGTTTTTAGATGAGTAGAATGTGTGCTTTTATTTAAAATGTATGTCTGGGTTATTTGTGGGGCATAGGAATTTGTTCATTCCCCCCCCCAAAAAAAAAATATAGTCTGGCCCCCACAAGGTCTGAGGGACAGTGGACTGGCCCCCTGCTGAAAGAGTTTGCTGACCCCTGGCCTAGGAAAACTATAAGGAATGGACGGGAAGTATCTGGGCACTAAGCTAAGGCAGCAGATAATGGCATGCTTTGCAGACAGACAGACCTGGACAACCATGCTTTAAAAAGCAGACCTTATCAGGCAGACCCGACAAGTTGCTCCCAAAACTGGGGAGGGGGCCATCGTGCTCACATGACATCAAACACATGCTGCCACCCCAACCCAGCCAGGTCGATTTGGCCCTCCACTCCACACTGCCAACTGCTTTAGGGACGTGAAAGGGACGTGCAGGGGTGAGGATGCTTTGCCCTGCTGTGTCCCTGGCAGAGGACGAGCCAGGGGGAGCCAATTTATTTAATTTATACTGCCCTATACCCAGAGGACTCAGAGTGGTTCACAGAAAAGATCACTATATATAAAAACAAAATAAGAACAATAACCCAGTAACACCATCCACCTACCCAAAAAACAGCCACATTTTAAAAGGAGGCAGCTGTTATGCTAACATGCCTACAGGACTCAAACTCAGCTCTCTGTGACTCAGTGGACTGCAGCCTATGTCCATTGTTTCCTAACAGAAACCAAAATGATCTCGGCTGGAAGTTGGGTTTAATAATAATAATAATAATAATAATAATAATAATAATAATAATTTATTTATACCCCACCCATCTTGCTGGGTTTCCCCAGCCATTCTGGGTGGCTTCCAACAAAGTATTAAAATACAGTGGTCTGTTAAACATTAAAAGCTTCCCTAAACAGGGCTGCCTTCAGATGTGTTCTAGAAGTCTGGTAGTTGTTCTTCTCTTTGACATCCGGTGGGAGGGCGTTCCACAGGGCGGGTGCCACTACCCTGTAACTTGGCTTCTCGCAGTAAGGGAACCAACAGAAGGCCCTTGGCACTGGACCTCAGTGTCTGGGCAGAACGATTAGGGTTAGGGGAGAAAGGCATCCCTTTTTCTAAAATGACTCTTCCCATCCAATATATATATATATAGACTCTTGAGAGTCCCATGGACTACAAGAAGATCAAACGCATCCATTCTTAAGGAAATCAGCCCTGAGTGCTCACTGGAAGGACAGATCGTGAAGCTGAGGCTCCAGTACTTTGGCCACCTCATGAGAAGAGAAGACTCCCTGGAGAAGACACTGATGCTGGGAAAGATGGAGGGCACAAGGAGAAGGGGGCGACAGAGGATGAGATGGTTGGATAGTGTTTTCGAGGTTACCAGCATGAGTTTGACCAAACTGCGGGAGGTAGTGGAAGACAGAAGTGCCTGGCGTGCTCTGGTCCATGGGGTCACGAAGAGTCGGACACGACTAAACGACTAAACAACAACAATATATATATATATTTAAAAACAACGTGGGATGGCTCAGTACCGTCAACTTTGTTTTTCTGTGGTTTCAAAGTGACAAAGGGCTCCTTTCACATATAAATCATTTGTGGCTAGTGTCACAAAAGACTGGTCTGCCATTGTGCCACTGCTCCAATTCAGAGACCCAGCAGATATGGCTGTTTTTTACAGATACTTTTCATTGACGTTTGCATTGATTCTCTTTTAAATGACTAGGCCTGGATTAATGCCTTTATTCAAGCTACATAATGCTATATCTAAATCAGTAAACAAGTTTCAGAGCTCTCTAAAATAAGGGGGGGGGAAATAATTATCTGCCCCGAAAACTCAATCCCACATATTGCACGTATTTTATGTGACAAACTCCTTCATGTGATACTGGCAGTAAATACCATGAAAAACCTTTCACAAATCTAATTATAGCTGCATTATCACAATAACATTTCTAGCTGATCACATGTTCCAGTGCTACCAGATGCTACCGATTATTAGAGTCAAAATGAATAGCAGCTTTTCAAATGGGAAATAACTGTTATTTTCCAAATCCCCAAGTTAATCAGTATATCCAGGGGGCAGGAGAATCAAGAGCCACCTAGAACATATCCATTTGTGGTTCTAGAACATGTCCCATTGGTGTTTCCTTTGTTCTGCAATAGGAAACAATATTATCAGGCCGGTACACACTCATAACATTACTGGCAAGTCCTAAAAGACAGATTTGGAGCTGAACCACCAGCGTTGGTGCTATCGTGCACCAAAGTCGAGAAGACTGCTTCAAGTGGGGATGTGGTCTAAACCACTGAATCCACACAACGGAGTGAGCTCCTGCTGCTGTGTCCCAGCTCCTGCCTACCTAGCAGTTCGAAAGCACACCAGTGCAAGTAGATAAATAGGTACCGCTGTGGAAGGAAGGTAAATGGCGTTTCTGTGTGCTCTGGTTTCTGTCATGGTGTCCCGTTGTGCCAGAATCGGTTTTGTCATGCTGGCCACATGACCCGGAAAGCTGTCTGTGGACAAACGCCGGCTCCCTCTGCCTGAAAGCAAGATGAGTTCTGCAACCCCATAGTTGCCTTTGACTGGACTTAACTGTCCAGGGGTCCTTTACCTTTTTTGTCTTGACCTTGCACCAAAGTCGAGAAGACTGCTTCAAGTAGCGGAATTTAGCAAGGTAGATAAAGGCAGGCCTTGATATCTGAACAGTGAGATTGTTGGTAGCAGGGATATAGGAAACCCGTACCACCCAGCTATTGTTGGACTCCGGTTCCCATCATCTCTGTCCATGGTAGCAGGAGCTGGTGTGAGATGGAGTTCAAGAACATCTGAAGTCTTCAGGTTCCTCGCCCCCAGTTTGAAGTGCTGGGTCTAAACATGGTCCTAGTTCAGCCTCAGAGCAGCATAATGTCTCAAGATTGCACTGTGACTCACCTGAACAGTTCCACAAGCTATATTTACACAGCCATTCCTTTGCGCTCTCAACCTGAGTTTCCTGCTTTGACTGCTGTGTAATTCTAATTGCATATTTTAATTACGGATGTTTATATTGCAATGTTTTAATGGGATGCCTTTATTGTATATTTTAATTATGGATGTCTATATTTTAATGTGTGTATAACTGGTTCTGATACTTGGTTAGCCACTTAGAAGCCCATTTTGGCACTAAGTGGTAGATAATAAGCCCCTTCGTAAACAACTTAGTGGTTTTATTACAATCAAGTGACTTATAAATTCTGTGGAATAAAAATAAATACATTTGGGACACAGGGTTCTGTGCAGATACACATGAAGAGTTGTGCCATTCTGAGCTTTCTGGTATGGCTGTATTGTTTTATCAAAGGTATTCTCAGCCGGCTGAATATCTTCCTGGAAAGTTGGAGAAAACCCCCTGGTATCTATAGCAACACTCGATAACAGAGGTTGAAAAAGTAAAGTATGCTCAGTTGATTGTATTAAAAACACACATACTCTCATTGCAATAGTGATATACCCTGGGCTTCTTGTAAAGCTTTATTCCATATCACGGTGTATGAAAACGTGGGTGAGAGCTGGACCATAAAGAAGGCTGATTGCCAAAGAATTGATGCTTTTGAATTATGGTGCTGGAGGAGACTCTTGAGAGTCCCATGGACTGCAAGAAGATCAAACCTCTCCATTCTGAAGGAAATCAGCCCTGAGTGCTCACTGGAAGGACAGATCATGAAGCTGAGGCTCCAATACTTTGGCCACCTCATGAGAAGAGAAGACACCCTGGAAAAGACCCTGATGTTGGGAAAGATGGAGGGCACAAGGAGAAGGGGACGACAGAGGACGAGATGGTTGGACAGTGTCCTCGAAGCTACCAGCATGAGTTTGACCAAACTGCGGGAGGCAGTGGAAGACAGGAGTGCCTGGCGTGTTCTGGTCCATGGGGTCACGAAGAGTCGGACACGACTAAACGACTAAACAACAACAATGCACAGGCACATGACTATGCAATAGTGTGACATGGGCACATTGTGATAACACTGATGTAAGGTAATGTCACAATGATCCTTTAGGCTGGAAAGATTTTTCGCACTAGCAGTAATGGGAAGAAGGAAAACCAACGAAGTCTCTGGGTCATTTTCAACACCATCTAAGACAGGGAAGAATGCAGCCCCTCCTTTCTATTTAACAATCACTTAACAGAAAAATTCTAAACATTACTGTAAAATCGCCTCTTGCAAGCACACAGACACACGCAGCGTGCCATTTTCATTTGCTTTGGACATTGCAATTATCGTGGTCTCCCATTTTTTAAACGGCATACAGCTACCCATTTGTCTTTTGTTGTTGCAAGCATCTTTATGCCTCTTATTTGTCAAGATGTGATATGTTCGACAGAATTGCTGCAGTGGGTTCACTGGGGAGCTGAACTTTGCCCCATAAATCCCTCGTGAGCTCATTGTTGTTTGCCTATTAGCCTTGTTCCTTGTCACAAGCGTGAATGCTCCCCTGACTGTGGTGGGCGAAGAGGGAATCTAAAACAAAACACTTTCCCCAACAGCTAGCTATGCTGCATCAGCAGGGAACACAAAATGCTCCTAGCACAATATGCTCATACCCAGGTCTTATTTTAATCATGACTATTTAACTTATAAATGAGCCTAACATCATAATTACACATCACTCTGAACGTTTCTCTCTCTCTCTCGCCATGCATATTTATCTTATATAACCAATTAAAGCCAAAGGGAAAGAAATCTATAACGGCGCAAGGATTTAACACTGAATCATTTACTTCCTGAGTCTAAATTGGGGCTGCATCAAATATTTGCTTATTTTGATGTTTGCCTTGAAAATTAGCGCATGGACACAGCAATCCAAAGATAACTCTGAGCAGGGGAGCTGCCAGATCCCAAATTCCTAAAAACAAAAGTTGTTCGGGGCACTCATTATATAAACACTTATTTGGTTAATGAGTGGAAATTAAAGAGTTATCTGTTAATGAGCATGCATCGTAAAATGCATTCCAAAAAGAAATAAACCCAGACCAATGACATCCATGCTCACTACTAGGGAGGTCAAGGTAATGCACTTAGGAGAAGTAAAAGGGATGCAGGTGGCGCTGTGGTCCAAACCACTGAGCCTCTTGGGCTTGCCGATCAAAAGATTGGCGGTTCGAATCCACGCGATGGAGTGAGCTCCCGTTGCTCTGTCCCAGCTCCTGCCAACCTAGCAGTTCGAAAGCACGTCCCAAAGTGCAAGTAGATAAATAGGTACCGCTCCGGCGGAAAGGTAAATGGCGTCTCTGGTTTCCGTCGTGGTGTTCCATTGCGCCAGAAGTGGTTTTGTCATGCTGACCACATGACCCGGAAAGCTGTCTGTGGACAAATGCTGGCTCCCTCGGCCTGAAATCAAGATGAGCACTGCAACCCCATAGTCGCCTTTGACTGGACTTAACCGTCCAGGGGTCCTTTACCTTTTTACCTTGCACTTAGGAGAGAAGTGTATGCAATGTTCCCTGGCTACTTTTTTGGTTTTGCCGCAGCAAAATGCAAAAACTCTTCGTAGGAAAGTGCACATACAAGGTGCCTGTTCTCCCCCCTTGATTTCTTTTCAAAAATAGTTTTAATAGACATTTGATTAAGCTCTCCGTCTTTGCCATATGAGGCTTTAAACAATATTAGTTCATTAGTCCTGTGTGTGTGTGCATACACACATAAACTAACACCTGGAAGAGAGGGTTGATGCTCACCTGTATTAACAATGTTAGGCAGTACATTTGTACCATGAGCATCCTGCTGTTCTCAGTAGCTTCACTTTAAGAAATCCACAAAACTTTTGTTTCCATTCAAATTTAAAGCAATTTATAAAATTTAATGAGGGGACATAACCTCAAATACTTTCCAAGTGCTGATGCACAAAAACAAAGTTTCTAATGGTGGGAAGAAGCCGGAATTAAACTTTTATATGTTTTCTTTTAAATCATGGCCTGTGAATGTTTGCTTTTGGTGGCTTCACTCTTTTCACTGTTATGAAAATTGCATTGCAGATTTAGAGAGAAGCATGTGTCTCTAAGGGAGCCTTCTTCTCTTTGCTCCACATCTTCACCCCATTTTAAAACCATGCCTGCGAACTTGAGTTATGCTGAAGTGTAAAAGGTTTTCTTCCACTGAGTGGCTGTGAGCAAAAAGGCCAAATGTTGTATTTCAAGTGAACACAAGAGTTTTCTAGCCTTTTTTCTGCTTTGGCCATACCTTCTCAAAACAGAGTAACAGGACAGCTTCTGCATAGGATGAGGTGAACCTGCCAATTTCATTTTCTCTCAGTTTTCTAGTCTTATGTTCAGTTGCCTACACTTGCACTTCAGTTTGCATTTTTTTAAAAAAAAAAACCTCAAGAAACTTCATCAGCATTTTAGTGTGAATTTCCCTTAATAGTCATATTTTTATATATAAAAAAATATTGCTCGACACACACATTTTTGGAAAAGCCATTTTTTACATTATTTTTGCTGATGTATCTACTCTGATGCACACTTTACCTCAGGGCATGCATTTTTGCACACCTGACTTGGC
The DNA here is from genome assembly GCF_027172205.1 of Podarcis raffonei. NCBI lineage: Eukaryota > Metazoa > Chordata > Lepidosauria > Squamata > Lacertidae > Podarcis > Podarcis raffonei. The sequence continues at coordinate 12,705,099 of NC_070611.1, read as the reverse complement.
TGGAGTGCTTCATTTCAAAATTACGAGAAGCACAACTTTTGAGGGATGGCTACGTTTTGGTCCACGTATTTTTTTCCAGAAAGCGTGGATTTGCTAGTTTCACCTTCAAATGTCAGCTGAATCCAGTTCACCTTCTATCTCTACCTCTGGAACACCACATACCCTTCAACATTTCTCTGATGAAAATAGGGCCGTCCTATTCCATAATGATAATTTTACTATTTATACCCTGCCCATCTGACTGGGTTTTCCCAGCCACTAAACATTAAATGGGACGTGGGTGGCGCTGTGGGTTAAACCACAGAGCCTAGGACTTGCCAATCAGAAGGTCAGCGGTTTGAATCCCCATGACGGGATGAGCTCCCATTGCTCGGTCCCTGCTCCTGCCAATCTAGCAGTTCAAAAGCATGTCAAAGTGCAAGTAGATAAATAGGTCCGGCAGGAAGGTGAACAGCGTTTCCGTGCGCTGCTCTGGTTTGCCAGAAGTGGCTTAGTCATGCTGGCCACATGACCCGGAAGCTGTACGCCGGCTCCCTCGGCCAATAAAGCGAGATGAGCGCCGCAACCCCAGAGTCGGTCACGACTGGACCTAATGGTCAGGGGCCCCTTTACCTAAACATTAAATACCTTGCCCATACTGGGCTGCCTTCAGATGGTTCGGGGCCATATAACTCCATACTCTCTGACATTTCTCCAGTGAAAATAGGGATGTCCTAAGGAAAAGTGGGACATTCCAGGAAACTGGGAGAACTTCTGTTTGTTATGGTCTGCGATTTTTAATCACGGTTTTAATCTGGTTGCATGGCATTTTATCATTTTAATGCGCTTGTTGTAAACCCTTCTGGTATCTTAAATGATGAAGGGCAGAGTAGAAAGTAATTAAGTAATGGTGCGAGCCAAACCTCAGAAGTAAGTTCCATTGAGTTCAATGGGGCCTATGTCCAGGTAAATGGGGTTAGAACTGCAGCCTAAGAATATCAACAAACAAGAAAAGACATAGGTTGCAGAGTTGTGAATAAATCCTATTAATCTCTGTAGGATTTCATTCCAAGCAGACATGCATGGTATGTTGGTACATGAAGCATTCCTGTGACCTCAGTGACAACGTGGTTTAACTGAAAAATCTAAGCTAGCCAAAGAAATGAACTGAACAGAAGAAGGTCAAGTCTTCCTTGTTCCTTACAATACCAAAATCAAAGCCCAAAGGCATTTTTGTCATTTGAACTATTATTTCAGGTTAGCTCAAAATAGAAAGGGCCTAACAATGCTGACAAAGGCATTACAGATACATCGGTTCCCATTGCAGTTAATGCCTCCTAATAATGTTTTGGTTTACATGGCAGTTGCCGCAGAAGTAATTGATGTTTTCCTCCTGATGGCGTGCTTGCTTGGTTTTTTATTTCAAGGCATAAAGCTAAATAATGAGACACTTGTCTTATATTGGCGGTGATTAATTAATACACAAACATAATGGAGTCGCCTACACTTCATTTGTTTTACTATATTATTTCAAATTATGGAGGGAAATGTTCCATTGCTTATCTACCTCTAGGCAATAAAACTTGCATAGAAAGGCAGTCCACCTTTCTCCTACATGCGTACCTAGATTCATGCTGAAATTGCCATGCAGTTTCCATAAAATCGCTGAGGAAAAAGGTAAAGGACCCCTGGACAGTTAAGTCCAGTCAAAGGCGACTATGGGGTGCAGTGCTCATCTCGCTTTTCAGGCCGAGGGAGCCGGCGTTTGACCACAGACAGCTTTCCGGGTCATGTGGCCAGCAGGACTAAACCCCTTCTGGTGCAACAGAACACCGTGTTGGAAACCAGAGCACATGGAAATGCCATTTACCTTCCTGCCTCAGTGGTACCCATTTATCTACTTGCACTGGTGTGCTTTCGAATTGCTGTGTTAGCAGAAGCTGGGACAGAGCAACAGGAGCTCACCCTGTCGCATGGATTCGAACCGCTGACCTTCCAATCGGCAAGCCCAAGAGGCTCAGTGGCTTAGACCACAGGACTACCCAGTTCCTTTATAAAACCAGTAACCTAAACAGAGTAACTCAGCCAAATTAGATATAAGCAAGCAATCATGCCTGAGACAATAGTGCTTAACATTTCATACAGCTCAGTCGGAAGCAATGCACCCAGGGACTCCTGCTAGAATATGACATGGACCTGTCAGTTTGCATTTCTTAGTACAGAAAATATTGATCTGATGCGTAGAGATCTTTCCTATTCTGATTAGTTCAGGAGGATTCTAAAAGGGTTATAGTGGTACCTTGGGTTACATACACTTCAGGTTACATACACTTCAGGTTACAGACTCCACTAACCCAGAAATAGTGCTTCAGGTTAAGAACTTTGCTTCAGGATGAGAACAGAAATTGTGCTCCGTCGGCGTGACAGCAGCAAGAGGCCCCATGAGCTAAAGTGGTGCTTCAGGTTAAGAACAGTTTCAGGTTAAGTACGGACCTCCGGAACAAATTAAGTACTTAACCCGAGGTACCACTGTATTCTCTTTGTGAAAGAAATTTTTCTTTCTATGTGAAAGAAACAGGAAGGAGGTTTTCGTTTGGGTTATTTCTGCTGGGAAGCTGAGTACAGCTGGTTTAAACTAATTTTGTTTTCCTTTCTGTTAAGGTCAAACTGACTATTATAGTCAGGTCAGGAGGAGCCTGGCTCTCACTCACTTTCTCTTCTGTCTCTTTGGTGTTCTGTTCTGTATGCTTAGTGTTAAGGTTAAGTCTTATTATAAGTTTGTGAGTTTCATTGTAAGTGCGGCAACTGGATTTTTATGGACTGTGCCAATCCTGAATGTACTGGATTTGTGACAATGATGCTCATTTGCTTTCAGTAGCAAGAAAAAGCTCTGCTGGATGAAATACAATTGCCTCTGGTCTATTTTTCGGGAACTCTCCTACGTGTTTAAGTTTTCTCCTCCCCAGAAGAAGCTAAGCCGACAGGACCCAGCTACGTTTAATCTGTCATGAAGGGCAAGGATCAAAAGGGTACATCATTGGACACATACTCACAAGCGCCTTGTCAGCATCATCAGGTTGTTGTTGTTTAGTCGCTTAGTCATGTCCGACTCTTCGTGACCCCATGGACCAGAGCATGCCAGGCACTCCTGTCTTCCACTGCCTCCCGCAGTTTGGTCAAACTCATGCTGGTAGCTTCGAGAACACTGTCCAACCATCTCGTCCTCTGTTGTCCCCTTCTCCTTGTGCCCTCCATCTTTCCCAACATCAGGGTCTTTCCCAGGGAGTCTTCTCTTCTCATAAGGTGGCCAAAGTATTGGAGCCTCAGCTTCACGATCTGTCCTTCCAGGGAGCACTCAGGGCTGATTTCCTTAAGAATGGATAGGTTTGATCTTCTTGCAGGCCATGGGACTCTCAAGAGTCTGCTCCAGCACCATAATTCAAAAGCATCAATTCTTCGGCCATCAGCCTTCTTTATGGTCCAGCTCTCACTTCCATACATCACTACTGGGAAAACCATGGCTTTATCATCAGGTTACAGAAACCAAAACTGATCCCACAAAGCAAGGCTTGGTGGAGCATTGAAAACGTCACTTGGAGCTGTATCAAAGACTGAAATTTTATTTTACTTCCCCTGAAAATGCAAAAAGAATGTGTCACGGAGCATCACATTTCCACATCTCTCTTGAGAGTGTGGTTGTGAGTTCCTCTTATTGTCTGATGTGAATTGTTGGCTTCCCTTTCTAGAGGAGGTCGAGGACTTTGAACACATTATCCTTAGAAATGCTATACTTAGGGGGCCAAAGCTTGCTGTTGAATCGGAAATCTGTATAAAGCTTCTTATCTTTCTGGCTTCTTCATGAAATGGAGGGACAAGGGATTCTTCGTTTGTGCCTGGCATCAGCTCTCCTCAATGGAGCAGGTCTACATGTTTTTTTCCCATTAAAGTGGAAAGCAGTTTTCGTACTGTATGCGGAGTGCAACCATTCAAGCAACCTTTGACCCTTTAGAAAACAAAATTATTTTGCCTCTGATCTTTCAATGCATTTATAGTGTTTTAGTATTTCAATAAGCACTCCCATCGTGACATATTAATTTACTTTGAATTAGAAGCTCATGCAAATTTCATAGCCTCTTGTCTCCGAAGAAAACTTTTTAGAAACAATTACAAAGTCTCCACAGTGAGGACTCACATCCAAACATGCACTTCTTACCTTTATTTCTGCAAAAAATGTAAATTGCATCCTGAGTAAGTATTTTAGGCAATTATATACTGCACAGAAGAGAGGGTGGTAGATCTGATGATTATCTCCTAATTAACCTTGAGAAAGAAACATTCTGAAGCACCGAAAACATCAAGCAGGTGAATGACAATAAACCTGGAATCAAAAGGACTTTGCCACTAATGTCAGTGGAGGATGCTACCTTGTGCAGCGATTTCTCTGTCGCTGTAGTTTGGCTGCCCCCATTGGCATGACAGAGTGGCCCACAAGGTATGTTTGAGTAAAGTAAAAGGTAAAGGACCACTAGACGGATAATTCCAGTCAAAGGCGACTATGGGATTGTGGCATGCATCTCGCTTTCAGGCCGAGGGAGCCGGCGTTTGTCCCCAGGCAGCTTTCCAGGTCATGTGGCCAGCAGAACTAAAACGCTTCTGGTGCAATGGAACACTGTGATGGAAACCAGAGCGCACAGAAACACCATTTACCTTCCCGCTGGAGCAGTACCTATTTATCTACTCAAACTGGCATGCTTTCGAACTGCTAGGTTGGCAGGAGCTGGGACAGAGCAACAGGAGCTCACCCCATCATGGGGATTCAAACCACCGATCTTCCAATCAGCAAGCCCAAAAAAAATGGGGAATGAGAGATGGGAAATCAAGAAGAAAATGTGTTAAAAAAATATGATTGGAGTTATGTAATAATTTGGAAGATTTAATAAAAATCAGTAATGAACTCCAACTCCAATTGGCCACGGCAGCATGGGATAATAGGATTTATAGCCCAGCAACATGGAGGCAATCGTTTCCCCCATCCTGCCCTAATGTGCCTCTATGACACCTCTAAAGTAAATAAAAATGACAAAAGACAAATGCATTAAACACACACACACCCAGAGAGAGAGAGAGAGAGAGAGAGAGAGAGAGAGAGAGAGAGACCACCTGGACTGGTAACTTGCTTCATCGCTCTACCCATGAGAGATTTCTTTCTCGTTTGCTACACAGAGTGAGAAGAAGAGAGAATGGAAATGTACAAAACCCTGTTGTTAAATATTAAGCTGTGGGGAAATGAGTCCTCGGTGTGCACAAAGGAAAAGAAGCAATGAGAAATAGACAAATCTTTTCAATTAAAAGATGCTAAGGCAAAATGAAGCCAATTTCTTTTGTTTTTCGTATGTGGTGTAATTAGGCATAGTTACCAGTGTGCATATGTCAACAGTTTAATTCAAAAGAAAAAACTCTCCGCCACATGCTTCCCCAAACACACTCAGAGAAAACCAGTCCCTTGCAGCAAATGCAGTGTAAAACCCTCAAGTGAATTATAGGGTCACAGTCGTAGCCCTATGTTGTTTTTGGGTCACAACTGTGGTCTTACGTTCAAGGCAAGTCATATATATATATATATATATATATATATATATATATATATATTCCACCATTGTAATGAGAAATCAGGAGTGTAGTAGGTTCTACAGCTCATAGTAAGAAAATGGTTCAACAGCATGATTTGAAACATGGCAGTGTAGGTAAAGGTAAAGGACCCCTGGACAGTTAGGTCCAGTCAAAGGTGACTATGGGGTTGTGGCGCTCATCTCGCTTTCAGGCCGAGGGAGCCGGCGTTTGTCCACAGACAGCTTTCCAGGTCATGTGGCCAGCAGGACTAAACCACTTCTGGCATAACAGGACACCATGACGGGAACCAAAGCACATGGAAACACCGTTTACCTTCCCGCTGCAGTGGTAACTAGTTATCTGCTTGCACTGGTATGCTTCGAACTGCTAGGTTGGCAGGAGCTGAGACAGAGCAACGGAAGCTCACCCCGTTGTGCGGATTCGAACTGCCAGCCTTCTGATAGGCAAGCCCAAGAGTCTTGGTGTTTTAGACCACAGTGCCACCCGCGTCCCAGTGTAGGAGGAGAATGTTTGAGGATGGACCATGTCCAACTGGGAATGACTTAAACATGAAATGAGTGACCTGGGAAGTTAGCATTTTGCCTGCATCTGGTTACAGACAGTGGTGAGTGTCTTGCACTGTGTACTCACAGGGCCAGGGGTGTTAGAGTTGCAGCAACAGGATCCCTGATCTGGACTTTGCGTAGAGTAGGAATGAATGCTATCCGCCATAAGAACGAGTTCCAAGGCTTTACTGGGAACACTCTTAAAACAGTTACAAATAAATGATAAATGTTAGAAGGATACAAAGTACCACATTGCTCTTAAAGAAACAAGCAGTGCAGGGCCATCTTCTTTTAAGTCTTTAATTTACCCCAAGAATTTTCATCTCTCTGGTCCCAGAGAGAGAGAGATCCTGAGCATCTCGCAGAGCTTAGCCACTACTGCTACTGGCTCCATTACCAACTAAAACACTGAGTTCTCAGGTTTCATCTGTTAGAATTCCTGCTCCATGATTGCAGTCATGGGATTGTTGTCTATCACATGACGGTGTATGTTTTGACTCCACAGAGTGGGAAGTGACAGAGACAGGATGTTTGTGTTACTGTGTTCCGTGAAATGGGACTATTGTCCTTTGTTCTTTTTCTCTTTGCTGTCTGATGCTAGAGAGAGAGGGAGCCATGTTGCAGTGCTCCGTGTGTGTTTAAATGTAAATACAGTAGATTAGCCAAAATGCTGAGTTGCTGAGGTCTGTTATGCATGATGCGCAAACTCTGCGGATCCCTAAGTTTGTGGGTGTCAGTTGGCCTCAGTCCCTGTGATGTTAGGGCTGAAGAAAGCTTTTGAAGCTCCCAAACGATTGACCAGGAGGGAGAGAACATGCCAGTCGGGCATGTGTCTCTACCAGGGTTCTACTCAAGTGTAGGATGAGCTCCTGACATCATCTTCCTGCTGTGAGAGATCTGCAACTTGAGTTCCTGGCTAGGAGTCATGAGTTGACCTGGAAATCTCCACCCTTTGCTAAGTTCCTGTGCCTAATGCTAACTTCTCTACTTTGCAGATGCAAAGTTTTTCAACTTCAGTGAATACAAATATTAAACATCATGCATATTAAACTTACATCTTTAACAGGAGCTAAAGCAAAGAAGCCTCCATTGCATGGCAATATTGATTGTGCTCTGTATATCTTTATCCACTACATAAAAACCAAGCTATCCAGTATATATATGCTTATTAAGGGCTGCATAACCTCAAGCTTCACACGAACAGTCTTTGGAGAAAAAAAGGTACCATTCATAATAGTTGCTATTGCAGTCAAGAAGGCTAGAGCTTGATCAATATGTCTTTAATATTCAGTGGAATTTCACTGGCTTTTGGGCTTCTCTATACAGTGGGACGCGGGTGGCGCTGTGGTTTAAACCACAGAGCCTAGGGCTTGCCGATCAGAAGGTTGACTGTTCGAATCCCCGCGACGGGGTGAGCTCCCGTTGCTCGGTCCCTGCTCCTGCCAACCTAGCAGTTCGAAAGCATGTCAAAGTGCAAGTAGATAAATAGGTACCACTCCGGCGGGAAGGTAAACAGTGTTTCCGTGCGCTGCTCTGGTTCGCCAGAAGCGGCTTAGTCATGCTGGCCACAAGACCCGGAAACTGTACGCCGGCTCCCTCGGCCAATAAAGCAAGATGAGCGCCGAAACCCCAGAGTTGGCCATGACTGGACCTAATGGTCAGGGGTCCCTTTACCTTTATACAGTAGTACCTTGGGTTACATACGCTTCAGGTTACATATGCTTCAGGTTACAGACTCCGCTAACCCAGAAATAGTGCTTCAGGTTAAGAACTTTGCTTCAGGGTGAGAACAGAAATCATGCTCTGGCGGTGCGGCGGCAGCAGGAGGCCCCATTAGCTAAAGTGGTGCTTCAGGTTAAGAACAGTTTCAGGTTAAGAACGGACCTCCAGAACGAATTAAGTACTTAACCCGAGGTACCACTGTATGTGGGTTGGCTTGACTAGCAATATAGGGATACAGGAAGCTGACTTATACTGAGCCAGACCATTGGTCCATCTAGTTCAGTATTGTCTACACTGATTGGCAGCTGCCCCCCAGGATTTCAGGCAAGCACTCCTCTCAGCCCTACCCAGAGACAACCAAATTGAACCTGGGACCATCTGCAAGGAAGGCAGATCCTCCACCATTGAGCGATGGCCTGTGCCTTCCTGGTTTTCTCTGAACAAGATCATCTTTGGTTGAATCAGCTGACAGGCAAAGGAAATCACTTGAGAGCATGAAAGTTATTTGGTGAATAACTTTCTAATCAAGGGTCATCTGTCAGCCGTGTATGTAATGCGTCAAGAGGGACGACTGTGTGCATGTGGAAGCAAAGATGTGATTGATTGTCATACACAAGGAGGGGGTATTGATTAAGCATGGCTTCACATTTTATAGACCTGCTCCCCCGGTTACTGAAGAAGCAAATCTATAAAATGTGGCATTTAGTACATAGTTATTTGCCTGGCTTCTTTACACATGACCTCCCATCTGTCTTGATCTCTGCTACTGGGCTGTTCTTTTACAATGCCTTCCTTTCATTCTCCAGATCCTCCCCACTGTCTTCTGCATTCCATAAACCTTTCTAAAAATCACACAAAAGAGCAAAAGACACTCGAAGGCTCCCTCATTTACATTACAGAGGCTCTGCCAAAACCATGATAAAAGGAAGGCCTCCGATCTTCAAAGATTTCTAGAAGCCTGGATATAGGCTTGTCTCTCTGCTCATAAGTGCCAACCAGCTAAAAGTATCAGTACATTTGATGAACCACTATATTCCAATAGCAGCATGATCTAGAGCATCTGGGCTTCAGAACCCTACAGAGATCTCCTGAACAAACAAATGCCATTGACTACATTGTTAATCCACCTTCCTATCTTATGGTCCAGTGAAAGCTGGACCATAAATAAGGCTGATCGCCAAAGAGTTGATGCTTTTGAATTATGGTGCTGGAGGAGACTCTTGAGAGTCCCATGAACTGCAAGAAGATCAAACCTATCCATTCTGAAGGAAATCAGCCCTGAGAGCTCACTGGAAGGACAGATCCTGAAGCTGAAGCTCCAATACTTTGGCCACCACATGAGAAGAGAAGACTCCCTGGAAAAGACCCTGATGTTGGGAAAGATGGAGGGCACAAGGAGAAGGGGACGACAGAGGACGAGATGGTTGGATAGTGTTCTTGAAGCTACCAGCATGAGTTTGACCAAACTGCGGGAGGCAGTGGAAGACAGGAGTGCCTGGCGTGCTCTGGTCCATGGGGTCACGAAGAGTCGGACACGACTAAACGACTAAACAACAACAATCTTAATTCCCTTTTAAAATAGCCCACCTGCTATAACTTTGCTGGATCATTTGTAGTGGAGGTTCAGAACCAGAGGAACCAACTTCTGGAAAAGATTTCAGGGGCTTGATGCGATGTCCTGATGCCACATTTGTAACATCACAAGGAGGCAAGGGGCAGAGCAAAATGCAGCGGCTGCACAACCCCAGTGGCTGGCGGTCCCCACCCTCCCCTTCTACCTATTGAACAAGGGTAAGATGGGGGGGCACTGTCATTGGAGGCAGCAGGAGGAAGAAGAACCCAAAGCCATGTCACATCTGGCTCCGTGTTTGCCCTCCTCCATCCTCTGAACAATGGGGGGGCAGCCCCCTCAAAATAAATTGGGCGTCCAAAATGCCACAGCCTCTATGAGTTGGTGCCTATGTTCAATAAATAAGGGAATACAGTGTTGTTTTGGTTCTCAAACTTGATCTGTTCCAAAACCAAATCGTTCCAAAAGCAAGCTGCGCTTTCCCATAGAAATTAATGCAAAATGGGCTGATCCATTCCAGACTTTAAAAAACAACCCCTAAAACAGCAATTTAACGTTAATTTTACTCTCTAATGAGACCATTGATCCGTAAAATGAAAGCAATAAACAATGTACTGCGCTATAAAATAAATACGACAGTACAGTGGTACCTCAGGCTACAGAGGCTTCAGGTTACAGACGCTTCAGGTTACAGACTCCATTAACCCAGAAATAGTACCTCGGGTTAAGGTACTTCAGGATGAGAACAGAAATTGTGCGATGGCAGCGGGAGGCTCCATTAGCTAAAGTGGTACCTCAGGTCCTCCAGAATGAATTAAGTTCTTAACCTGAGGTACCACTGTATTGTAGATGATAAAAATTAAAATTATTATTTTTTCTTACCTGCATTGATGATAGTCATTGCATTGATGATGGTCATTCATCCATTTTCACAGTCACAAACAATCAATCCATATCTGAACTGGGCTCCACACAGTCACAAAAACAAATGAACCAAGGTACCTCTGTACTACACTCTGTGTAACGATGGAGACCAACTTCTTCTGGTCTTAGATTTCCATAAATAGGTAACACTTCCTCTCAGTTCCCTTCTTTCCTTGGGTGCATCCAAATCAGATGATCCAAGATGCCCTGTAAGGACATATCCCTCGCAAGAAAGTCTGCTTATAATCTGAAATCAAGATTCACCTTAAGCAGGTAAAATGCAATTTACTGTTAGATTGAATATATTCGTTTGATTTGAAGATAGGTGTTTGTTATCTGTTGCCTTCATTTCCCCCTTCGCCTCTAAATAAGACAGCTTTCAAAGTATATGAAGAAAGTTTGATTGATTTTAAAATGTGTTTCTCGGGAATTACAGACTAAAATCTTCTCCATCTGCTAAGACAGTGTGGTTATTAAGTTAGCCCTTATGTTCTAAATATAGTTCACAAGGTTCTGTGAAATTTGGCATCTTCTGGGCTTTGAGAAATCAAAACTAAAACCCCTTTCTTTAATTTCCCATACTTTTCCTGGTTTGGAGGGATGCATTCTCGTTAGCGATATATAGACTTGCCACTGAATTTCATTGGTAGAGGAATCCAGCTGAAATTCTATGGTCCTGCCAATATGGATATTTATTTATTTATTGGGAGGGAAATCATTTTCAAGTAGCAGTAGCTTGTACAAACCCCACAGTGCTGTGTTATCTCGAGCTAAAAATAATGCATGAGGGAGAAAATTGAGGGCCCAGATGGAACAAAATGGTTGGGGGGGTGGCATAAAGGTGTGGATCATAAGAGCGCACAAAAAACAGAACTGGAAATCACCTCACAGATTTTTACATGGAAATTGGTTGCTGGTGGCTGAGGAAATGGAATTGGTGACATTGGTTTTGCCTACACCTAATAAATGATTCAATGTCATATAGGAGAGAACAGCAGAGATGAATGTCAAGAGAACTTCAGCATTGTTTTAATAACAAAATGAAGTTATCTTAGTTCACCTTTCGTTGGTCAGTTATTATATTTCAGAACGCTGTTATGGATGTCAGGCTAATACTTTCCCAGTCTATTTAGTATGAACCTCAGCTGAGAGACGCTGACCTTTGATGAGAAAATGAATTCTTTTCATATCGGGCAGCATATTAAGAAAATAAAAACAGCCCTGTCAGTTGGACGGAGAGTCCATCTAGTTATGGTTCCAACCATAGTCAGTCTCTACGGGGCAGAAAAGAGGTCAAGGAATGCTTACCTGTGTAGCTTACGAGGACTTTCCCCCTCAAGGTCTTGAGCATTCTGGCTTAATTAATTCATTTGGGTAATAATAATAATAATAATAATAATAATAATAATAATAATTAATACCCTGCCCATCTGGCTAGGCTTCCCCAGCCACTCTGGGTGGCTTCCAACAAAATATTAAAATACAGTAATGCATCAAACATTAAAAGCTTCCCTAAACAGGGCTGCCTTCAGATGTCTTCTAAAAGTCTGGTATTTGTTTTTCTTTTTAACATCTGGTGTGAGGGCGTTCCACAGGGCAGGTGCCACTACCGAGAAGGCCCTCTGCCTGGTTCCCTGTAACTTGGCTTCTCACAATGAGGGAACCACCAGAAGGCCCTCGGCGCTGGACCTTAGTGTCCGGGCAGAACGATGGGGGTGGAGACGCTCCTTCAGATATACTGGACCGAGGCCATTTAGGGCTTTAAAGGTCAGCACCAACACTTTGAATTGTGCTCAGAAACATACTGGGAGCCAATGTAGGTCTTTCAAGACCAGTGTTATGTGGACTCGGTGGCTGCTGAGAAGGTCATCTGCTGCCACCATCTCCTGCATTTTCTCCCATTCTTGTTGTTGTTTAGTCGTTTAGTCGTGTCCGACTCTTCGTGACCCCATGGACCAGAGCACGCCAGGCACCTCTGTCCTCCACTACCTCCCGCAGTTTGGTCAGACTCATGTTTGTGGCTTCGAGAACACTATCCAACCATCTCATCCTCTGTCGCCCCCTTCTCCTTGTGCCCTCCATCTTTCCCAGCATCAGTGTCTTCTCCAGGGAGTCTTCTCTTCTCATGAGGTGGCCAAAGTACTGGAGCCTCAGCTTCACGATCTGTCCTTCCAGTGAGCACTCAGGGCTGATTTCATTAAGAATGGATGCGTTTGATCTTCTTGCAGTCCATGGGACTCTCAAGAGTCTTCTCCAGCACCATAATTCAAAAGCATCAATTCTTCGGCGATCAGCCTTCTTTATGGTCCAGCTCTCACTTCCATACATCATTACTGGGAAAACCATGGCTTTAACTATACAGACCTTTGTTGGCAAGGTGACGTCTCTACTTCTCAAGATGCTGTCTAGGCCTGTCATTGCCCTTCTCCCAAGAAGCAGGCGTCTTTTAATTTCGTGGCTGCTGTCACCATCTGCAGTGATCATGGAGCCCAAGAAAGTAAAATCTCTCACTGCCTCCATTTCTTCCCCTTCTATTTGCCAGGAGGTGATGGGACCAGTGGCCATGATCTTCGTTTTTTTGATGTTGAGCCTCAGACCATATTTTGCGCTCTCCTCTTTCACCCTCATTAAAAGGTTCTTTAATTCCTCCTCACTTTCTGCCATCAAGGTTGTGTCATCTGCATATCTGAGGTTGTTGATATTTCTTCCGGCAATCTTAATTCCAGCTTGGGATTCATCCAGCCCAGCCTTTCGCATGATGTATTCTGCGTATAAATTAAATAAGCAGGGAGACAAAATACAGCCTTGTCGTACGCCTTTCCCAATTTTGAACCAATCAGTTGTTCCATATCCAGTTCTAACTGTAGCTTCTTGTCCCACATAGAGATTTCTCAGGAGACAGATGAGGTGATCAGGCACTCCCATTTCTTTGAGAACTTGCCATAGTTTGCTGTGGTCGACACAGTCAAAGGCATTTGCATAGTCAATGAAGCAGAAGTAGATGTCTTTCTGGAACTCTCTAGCTTTCTCCATAATCCAGCGCATGTTTGCAATTTGGTCTCTGGTTCCTCTGCCTCTTCTAAATCCAGCTTGCACTTCTGGGAGTTCTCGATCCACATACTGTTCGAGCCTTCCTTGTAGAATTTTAAGCATAACCTTGCTAGCGTGTGAAATGAGTGCAATTGTGCGGTAGTTGGAGCATTCTTTGGCACTGCCCTTCTTTGGGATTGGGATGTAGACTGATCTTCTCCAATCTTCTGGCCACTGCTGAGTTTTCCAAATTTGCTGGCATATTGAGTGTAGCACCTTAACAGCATCATCTTTTAAAATTTTAAATAGTTCAGCTGGAATACCATCACTTCCACTGGCCTTGTTATTTGCAGTGCTTTCTAAGGCCCATTTGACTTCACTTTCCAGGATGTCTGGCTCAAGGTCAGCAACCACACTACCTGGGGTGTACGAGACATCCATATCTTTCTGGTATAATTCCTCTGTGTATTCTTGCCACCTCTTCTTAGATAGACGTTATCCTGCAAGGGTTTTCTGAGAAAGCTATGTACTTGGGCAACAGCTTCTTCCATGTCTTTCTGGCTGCAAGAGTCTTTCTATCTTTCCCTGTTCCTGCTTCTCTTAGACCAGTAACTTAAATTGACATGCTGGAACGTGTGTAGAGGGCAACCAAGACGATCAAGGGTCTGGAAACCAAGCCTGATGAGGAACGTTGAAGGAGCTGGGTCTGCTTAACCTGGAAAAGAGGGGACTTCAAATATCTTAGGGCTGTCACATGGAAGAGGGAGCGAGCTTTTTCCTCCTGCTCTGGAGAAAATAGCTTCAAGTTATGAGAAAGGAGATTCTGACTCAACCTCAGGAAGAACTTTCTGTCAGGAAGAACTGCTCAACAGTGGAATGGTCTCCCTTGAGATGTGGTGGACTCTCCTTCCTTAGAGGTTTTTAAGCCAAGGTTGGATGGGCACCTGTCATGGATGCTTTAGTTGAGATTCCTGCATTGCAGTGGGTTGGACTTGATGACTCTTCCAATTAAAAGATTCTATGATTAGAACAGTAGTTTTGGGTAGTTTTGGAACCATGTGGGAGAGAGGTAGGGACAACATATATTTAAAGCACTTTTATACCACTATAATAGTCATGGAGAATCTTGTAGTTTGTTAAGGGTGATGGGAATTGTAGCTCTGTGATGTCAGTGCAAAGAGGCTCCCAAAAACATATGTGGAGGACTTTAGATCCCTGCAGTCAGGCGTTGAGAGAGTAGAATTCAGTTAACATAGTAATAATCTCCAGAGGGACATGTATGTTATTCTCTTGTGGTACCTTAAAGACTAGGGATGCAGGTGGCGCTGTGGTCTAAACCACAAAGCCTAGGGGTTGTCGATCGGAAGGTCAGTGGTTTGAAGCCCCGTGACGGGGTGAGCTCCCATTGCTCGGTCCCTGCTTCTGCCAACCTAGCAGTTTGAAAGCACGTCAAAGTGCAAGTAGATAAATAGGTACCACCCCGGCGGGAAGGTAAATGGCATTTCTGTGTGCTGCTCTGGTTTCGCCAGAAGTGGCTCAAGTCATGTTGAGCGCCGCAACCCCAGAGTCATCCATGACTGGACTTAACTGTCAGGGGTCCTTTACCTTTTTTACCTTAAAGACTGACATGTTGATTATGGCATCAGCCTTCCTGGAGCAGAGTCCATCAGATACATGAAAGGTAATCATAAATTGGCAGGCAGGAGACTAAAGCTTGTTAATGCTTCGCAGAAGTAGATGGGCCATAAAATGTTGAGGGCAATAATTTGTGCCCTCAAGAAACCCAGGCAATAAGAAAGCATGTTAAGTATTTTCTAATCCATATCTCCTAAATCTGTCACCATAGAGGGTCCATTTGCAAAACAAACTGGATGGGTATGTGTGATGTCAGATTGTTCTTAAAGTAACCAAGGAGACAGGAGGGATTTATAGAATTATGTGTATTGAGAAAGGACTCTTTTCTCGCATAAGATGTTGTGTGTTTTCCTAGTATCTGATATTCAGAGGTCTATGTAGTGGTAAATTTTAAGTGCAGGATTTTTTCTTGGCAGCCTCCATAGGCCTCTGAATGATTGAGCTTAATGGCTGAGTTGAGATTTGACTTCTGGTGTCCCTGGTTCTAGACCAGTGCTCTAACCACTACACCACACTGCCTCTATTTATTACAGTTAACTGACATTCATAGAATTGTAGCGCTGGAAGGGATTCCAAGGGTCATATAATAGTGAGCTGGCAAAGTGTGCTTTTATTAACATGCTGGAATTTGCCTGATAAACCATGTGGCATGATTGCAATCCCATGCACACTCACATGCAGTCCTCTTCAGACATGAACGTGTCACTTTTATAAGTTTATTAATAATAAATTTTATTTATATCCCGCCCTCCCCAGCCGAAGCTGGGCTCAGGGCGGCTAACAACAATAAAACAATACAAAAGTACAACACAAACAACACTCTAAAATCATTCATTAAAATTAATTAAATTCAAGCCACTGGCCACCATTGGGCCAGAGCTCCGCGAAGATTGCCGAGGGAGGGAGTCAGGCTGTGCCCTGGCCAAAGGCCTGGCGGAACAGCTCTGTCTTGCAGGCCCTGCGGAAAGATGTCAAGTCCCGCAGGGCCCTAGTCTCTTGTGACAGAGTGTTCCACCAGGTCGGAGCCACAGCCGAAAAAGCCCTGGCTCTAGTTGAGGCCAGCCTAACTTCTCTGTGGCCTGGGACCTTCAAGATGTTTTTATTTGAAGACCGTAAGTTTCTCTGTGGGGCATACCAGGAGAGGCGGTCCCGTAGGTACGAGGGTCCTAGGCCGTATAGGGCTTTAAAGGTTAAAACCAGCACCTTAAACCTGATCCTGTACTCCACCGGGAGCCAGTGCAGTTGATATAGCACCGGATGAATGTGATCTCGCAGCGAAGACCCCGTAAGGAGTCTCGCTGCAGCATTCTGCACCCGCTGGAGTTTCTGGGTCAGTCTTAAGGGCAGCCCCACGTAGAGCGAGTTACAATAATCCAGTCTGGAGGTGACCGTCGCGTGGATCACAGTGGCTAGGTCAGGGCGAGAGAGGTAAGGAGCCAACTGCTTAGCTTGGCGGAGGTGGAAAAATGCCGCCTTTGTTATAGCTGCAATCTGCACCTCCATGGAAAGGGAGGTGTCGAAGATTACACCCAAACTCTTAACGGACGGTGCTGGCACTAACTGCGCCCCCGCAAGAGATGGGAGTTGCCCCCCCAATCCCATATCGTCCCGTCCCAGCCACAGGACCTCTGTCTTCGAAGGATTTAGCTTCAACCGGCTCCCACGTAACCATCCAGCCACAGCTTCCAGACATCTGGTCAGTGTGTCTGGGGCCGAGTCAGGATGGCCATCCATCAACAGATAGAGTTGGGTGTCATCGGCATACTGATGGCAACCCAGCCCAAAACTCCGGACAAGCTGGGCGAGGGGGCGCATAAAGATGTTGAAAAGCATTGGGGAGAGTATCGCACCCTGAGGTACTCCACACACCAAGGAGTGGCGCGATGACAATTCCCCCCCAAGCGCCACCCTCTGTCCCCGACCAGAGAGAAACGAGCGCAGCCATTGAAGGACTGTGCCCTGGATCCCCACGTCGGCAAGGCGGTGGTCCAGAAGATCATGATCGACCATGTCGAAAGCTGCTGACAGATCTAGAAGAATCAGCAGCCCCGACCCGCCTCGATCCAGCTGTCTACGAAGATCATCTGTTAGGGCAACCAGAGCTGTCTCGGTCCCATGACCAGCGCGGAAGCCAGACTGGAATGGATCCAGAGCCGATGTTTCCTCCAGAAACCCACCAAGCTGTTCAGCAACCGCTCTCTCAATCACCTTACCCAGGAACGGAAGATTCGAAACCGGGCGGTAATTGGATAGATCTAAAGGATCTAATGATGTTTTCTTTAAGAGCGGGCGCACCACTGCCTCCTTCAGTTCCCCTGGGAATGTCCCCGGGGGGCATATTGAGGTCTTCTGTCGAGAAAGTGGTATAATTTTTGTAAAAATAAATGAAAGAAAGTGGGTACAAGCATTCTAGCTCTGCCCCCATTTATGTCACCTTCCAACTTGTGGACGGCAACAGTCTGAAGCAATGAATCCATGAAGGCCATAATGTCGGATATAAAAGGTCAGATCTAAAAGGTGTGGCGAGGCTCCATTGATACAAAGGGCTCCTCACTTCCAACTGTTGCCTTCCACAAATTGGAAGACAACAGATCTGAGAACAGAGGGAACAGTGACAGCAAAACTCATCTTGGCTGTCCCTGATCACTTGGAAGTAAGCTTCATTGGACACTGCTGACTGCATACACACTTGTGCAAATTAATTGAAACAAACAATGAATTCAGTACAGTGGTACCTCGGGTTACATACACTTCAGGTTACACACTCCGCTATCCCAGAAATAGTGCTTCAGGTTAAGAACTTTGCTTCAGGATGAGAACAGAAACGTGCTCCGGCAGCACAGCAGCAGTGGGAGACCCCATTAGCTAAAGTGGTGCTTCAGGTTAAGAACAGTTTCAAGTTAAGAATGGACCTCCGGAACGAATTAAGTACTTAACCCGAGGTACCACAGTACAGTAGTTTATTGTACAAAACTCACATATACATGCACAAAACTCACATATACGTACATTAGTAACAGATATGACTTCCACTATTTTTAAGCAGCATTTGAACACGGTTTGGCATGGAGTCTACTAGTTTCGAACAGTCACTGTTGATTTTCAGGTCCCTGTACCACATTTGAATCGGCGCCTGAATGAGCTTCTCCATAGTCCATTGTTCTCCATAGTTCTCCATAGCCTGCGTGTGCTCCAGTTGGAGAACAGCCTTCACCAAAGGTGCCATGGGCTTTGAAGACACTCAAACTCAGGACGCAAGGGAGAAACGTGCTAAGAGGAAGGCACACTTGGCAAATCCACACCGTGATCAACTCCCGCCCAGAAACCAATGTCCCCACTGTGGAAGGACGTGTGGATCCAGAATTGGCCTCCACAGTCACTTACGGACTCATTGTTAAAACCATGTTTATGGAAGACAATCTTACTCGGCTACGAGTGATCACCAGAGAAGAAGAGTCGTACAGTCTACAGCATGGAGGCGAATTTTGCATATAGCCCACAAATTCTCAATGGGATTTATGTCCGGGGAATTCCCTGGCCAATCAAGTACCTGTATTTGCTGAACTGTCGTGAATTTCTTCACCATTTTCGATGTGTGACAGGGGGCTAGGTCCTGCTGCAATATCCCAGTACCATCAGGATACCTCTTTTCCAGCTCTGGAATAGCTCTCTTTTGTAGAATTTCAATATATTGTGGCGAGCGCATCATTCCTTCTATTGGCTGCAGGCTTCCAACACCATAATAACTGAAGCATCCTCAAAACATCTTTTTTTGTGACAGACTGATCGATGTGGCATAGAAAACATGCTTTGTTTCAATTAATTTGCACAAGGCTGTAAGTTGTAAAATCCATTAGGCTTCAACAGAAGATCTTCGGCCAACTGAAATGCAACCTTTGGCTTCCAACTAGAAATACAAACAATCTTGCAAAGAAGGGTAAGCATTGGAGAAGATGACTTTGGTCTTTTACTTTTCGGAGGCGCCCTGTACGATGCTAAAATTTGGCATTCCCTGCCTCTCGCTCTCCATTCCACAATGTTGTTGCTTAGCATTCTGCTCAATTCACTACATCAGAGTTGATGCCCTACAGCACCCCCTAGGTGTCCAGTGTGGCAGAACTGGTTGCGCTGCCCGAAATCTGCCTCTGAACCATTGGAACCGGTAGCATGAAGTAGGGACCCCAGCAAATAAAAGGAAAGATGTAGTCAGCCTGTGCTTGATTATTTCCCTCATTCTCCGACTAACTCTTTACTAATCTGTGACAAACAACCGTAACTTTTGAAAGCTGTATTACTTGACAGAGCAAGGAGGGGCTGTTAGTTATTTTGACATTGTGAAAGATCATCTCTCTCTCTCTCTCTCTCTCTCTCACACACACACACACACTTGCTCTGGTAAACATCTTGGAACTCTGCATTCCCCATTCCTGCTCTAATATAGGTAAAGTTAAAGGTACCCCTGCCCGTACAGGCCAGTCTTGACAGACTCTAGGGTTGTGCGCCCATCTCACTCAAGAGGCCGGGGGCCAGCGCTGTCTGGAGACACTTCCGGGTCATGTGGCCAGCGTGACAAAGCTGCATCTGGCGAGCCAGCGCAGCACACGGAAACGCCGTTTACCTTCCCGCCAGTAAGCGGTCCCTATTTATCTACTTGCACCCGGGGGTGCTTTCGAACTGCTAGGTTGGCAGGCGCTGGGACCGAGCAACGGGAGCGCACCCTGCCGCGGGGATTCGAACTGCCGACCTTTCGATCGGCAAGCCCTAGGCACTGAGGCTTTTACCCACAGCGCCACCCGCGTCCTTGCTCTAATATACCCAACTTCCAAACATGGAAGTTCCACTTTGCTAGCATGCTTAATAGCTACTGGTAGATCAACCCTCTCACCTAAGAATTTGCCTAACCATTTTTAGAAGTCATTTGGGCTTTTGGCCATCATCATATTGTGTGCCTGAAAGTTAACTATGCACTGAGTGGAAGACTCGCTCCTTTTGATAAGAGCTAAAATCCTTCTTCAAAGTAAATGCTTTCAATTATTTCACAGGTTTCTTTTTGAAAAGCAAATTCCACAGAAGTGATGTGGGAAGCCTATAATTATTATACTAGACATGTCAATTATTTCATGAAAACAACTCTTCACAAAGCATGGCTGATGCTCTGCTAGACAGTGATGGGTGTCAATGACAAGCCGCAATTTAAAAAAGAAAAGAAAATATGATCCTAGTTTGGCAATTCCCAAACTTTTTCCTTCCGCAGATTGCTTGAAAATTGCTGAGGATCTTGGCAAATCACAAGGATTTTCCCACCTGTTGTAGAGATTGAAATGCACTGTGCTTGGTGCTGTATGATTTTAGGTGTATTTTGATTCCTTCTTTTTAATATTGTGTTATATTGTACGGAATTTAACTTGTATTCCAATATATAAGAGATAAAAGAAGCAATAAAATATGATTAAAACCCAATATGGATGCATTTGATACATACAGAACAGAAACATGAAGAATTTACTCAGGGATATTTTCTCTTGGTTTTTGTTAAAACTGGGATCCTATAAATCTGGAGTGGGGAACTTGTGGCCCTCTAGCTGAAGATATTATTAAAGTCACTGTGGTTTTCCAAGACAGTGGTACCTCGGTTTAAGAACAGCTTAGTTTATGAACAACTTGGATTAAGAACACTGCAAACCCGGAAGTAGGTGTTTTGGTTTGTGAACTTTGCCTTGAGTGTGTTCCAGTGGCGTAGCGTGGGGGGTGCAGGGGGGGCTGGCTGCACCGGGCGCAACATCTGGGGGGGCGCGCTCGCCACCTCCGGAGTCGCCGAAGAGCCTCGGGCGCAGGCTATAGCACAGCCCCATGTCTTGGGAAGGAGGAAGCCCCAGCCATGGGCGCTGCCCCCAGGTGGTGCAGCAGGAGCCAGGCGGCGAAGGGGAGCCCAGGGGAGTGGAGGCGCCGCGGGGACACGGCTCGGGAGCTGCCGCTGAGGAGCCAGAACATCGTCCCCGGGAGGAGAGGAGGAGCGGTGGCGGCGGCGGCTGCTACTGCAAAGCAGGGAGAGAAGGAGGAGGCGGCAGCGGGGAGCCGGGCAGGGAAGTTGCTGCTGGGGATGAAGAGGCGGCAGTGGCGGGAGGCGGACTTCTTTCCCTCTCTGGTGCTGCTGCTGTGAGGCGCTTGCCAGCCCACCGGCCCCTCCTGAGCGGGATATGGGTGGGCGGACGGGGTGGGTGGGGAAGAGGCGCCGGGCCCGCCTCGTGCCCTGACAGGAGCCGCCACTGCGCCCGCGGGCGCCCTTGACGCAGCGCCCCTCATGCCGCCTCGAGACTGCCCCTCACTCCGCGCTCGGCTTCAGGGCTGTCTTGCGAGGGGGCGGCGGGAAAAGGCTCTGAGGAGAACCTCGCTCGCTGTCCCGCGTCGCTTTTCCTCACGTCGTTTTCCCTTTCCCTTGAGGGGACGGGGAGGTGAAGGGAGCCCGCCTTCCTCCTCGCACGTGGCTAGTCGTCGGTGGAGGTAGAGAAACCACGCACATTAGATATTCATCATCATCATCATCATCATCATCATCATCATCATAATGGTTTGAAATTTAAGACTCCCCCACCAAGGAAAAGGCACTTTCTTGCCCTGCCCGTGGACCAGGAGGTCATGGCGGGCGAGGCCTTCAGCAGCGGGGCCCTTATTTGCGCTGCCAGCCTGACCTTCACCCTCTTACATATAGAGAGGAAAGGAGACACGGAGGTGCAAAGGCTTGCGGGGCAGAAGTAAGCCCCGCTGAGTTCATCAGGGGTGCCAACGTGAATACAGTATGATATTGGGGGGGGGAGGCAGGTAAGCCCCGCCCTGCATAGTTGATCACATTGGCAATGCCCATCAACTGGGGGACTGGCCCCCTCAAATGTTTTATTGGGGGGCCTGAAGCAGTGGCGTAGCGTGGGGGTGCAGGGGGGGCGCGCTCGCACTCGAGTGCTAAAATCCACGGGTTGGGGGCGCAAATTACTTGCCTTGCCCCGGGTGCTGACAACCCACGCTACGCCACTGGTGTGTTCCATTTGTAAATTGAGTCCCCCCACTGTTTTGGGAAAGCACACCTTGGTTTAAGAACGCTTTGGTTTAAGGACGGACTTCTGGAACGGATTAAGTTCATAAACCAAGGTACCACTGTATTGGTTTTACTCTGCTGGTTATTAGACATTTTTGGCAACTTCAGTGTTGGGCTGTATTTGATTAATTTGTAGTTACTGCTCACTAGCTGTCTGTTATTTTGTGGGTAGCGTTGTAATGCGGGTGGCGCTGTGGTCTAAACACTGAGCCTAGGGCTTGCAGATCAGAAGGTTGGCGGTTCGAATCCCCACAACGGGGTGAGCTCCTGTTGTTCGGTTCCGGCTCCTGCCAACCTAGCAGTTCAAAAGCATGTCAAAGTGCAAGTTGGTAGATAGGTACCGCTCCGGTGGGAAGGTAAATGGCGTTTCTGTGTGCTGCTCTGGTTTCGGTGTTCCGTTGCACCAGAAAGTGGCTCAGTCTGCTGGCAACATGACCTGGAAAAACTGTCTGCGGACAAACATCAGCTCCCTTGGCCAGTAAAACGAGATGAGTACCACAACCCCAGAGTCGTTCGCGACTGGACTTAACTGTCAGGGGTCCTTTACCTTTACTTTTGTTTCTTGTATAATCTTGTTGTATTGACATTAGGGGTGAATGGAATTGTCAGTTTATGTTCTCTGTGTTTCTCATTGTTTCAGTCTTCAATTCAGTTCCCCACATTTTTACAGCAATGTGCAATTTTAAAATTAAAATTAAAATCCTCATGAAAATTCCCCAGCACGTTAGTGCAAACATCTCCTAATAAACATATATTTCTACTCAGTTTTGACTAATGCACACATTTTCACCTCATATAATGTATTTTGTATGCTATATTCACCAATATATGCATTTTTGTGCATATTATTTGGTTGGAGAAATGCTTCACAAACTTTGGAGAAATGCAGGTTTTGAAGGATAGCTGTGTTTGTTTGCATCTTGTGAGCATGAGGTGGTTTCTTGTTAAAAGGGAAACAAAATGGAATTTCTTCCCCAACCCTAATTGGAATTGTGTTTTGCCCGGCTGTGTTTATAAGCATCTTAGAGAGCACATTCTCCAGTAAGGTAGCCTACAAGAAATTCTTTAAACAAATAAATAACAGTGAAGTGTGTTTAATTCCCAATGGTTTAAAGAGGACAGTTGGAGACATACTTATCTCCCATGAAAATGACAACGACAAATCCTAGCTTTGAGCGTATCATGCCCAGAATCTTTGAATAATGGGCAGATTCATGTGCAAAGACCTCAGTTTACTGTTAATCTGCAACAAAGCACGCCTCATTGCCTCCATCTTAAAACAGCAATCCCTTGTAGAGGGCAGCCATCAGCGAGGGAGAGGGAACATACCTGACATGAAGATTTTGAACAGTACGGACACCCTGCTACCTCTTTCCTTATTAATATTATTGCTCGGGAGAAGAACCAGAAAATCAGACGGTAAGGAGACGCCTTGGCAAGGCTGCCGCCTTGGCAGGTGCACAACCAATCACTCTCTGGAAAGCCTTCACCTCAGCATTCAGTGCCAAGGACAAATTGGGGCGAATAAAGCTGAGGCTGCAGGCATCTTTGCATAATAGGATCATTTGTGATTAACCAGCTAGGGACATAGCCCAGTTGTGCTCTTCTAGCTATCAAACGACAAGGGGCCAAATGTGTCCTCGCTGCGATACCAGCAAAGTGCTTTCCCATCATGGTAATAATGGCAATCAGGCTCCAAGGGGAGAGAGAGGAAGTCAGGGAGGGAGGGAGGCTGGTTTGCAGTGCGAAATCTGTTGGTGAGTCAGAGCAGGATGCCACAAGAGACGCTGCAGGATTCATCACCTCAGCGTGCAAAGGCCAGATTATTTAGTGGAAAATGTATCTATTTCTTTTAATTCATGTGAATTAAAAAGTGTGCTTCCTCCTGACTTCAAGGAGGCATTCGATAACAGAAAGCGCAGCGTTGTATTTCACAGTACAGTGGTACCTCAGGTTACATATGCTTCAGGTTACAGACTCCACTAACCCAGAAATAGTGCTTCAGGTTAAGAAGTTTGCTTCAGGATGAGAACAGAAATTGCGCAGCAGCGGCACGGCGGCAGCGGAAGGCCCCATTAGCTAAAGTGGTGCTTCAGGTTAAGAACAGTTTCAGGTTAAGAACGGACCTCTGGAACGAATTAAGTAATTAACCTGAGGTACCACTGTACTGATCCTGCCACCCTAAACCTATTTTCTCTGAAGTGAAGTCCTATTGATTTTGATCAAGTTGATTACTGATACGATATGATACGATAATCTTTATTGTCATTGTCCCATACAGAACAACGAAATTGAAAAAACTTACATCAGACATTCAAAAACCAACAAGCCTGCTATCCCAGCTATCCCAGCCTGGTTAACTCCCTAAAACCTCTGATACCCTATAATTAAATACAATATACTCCCATAGAGACTACCTTACACTGCGTTTAAAACCAAAATCACATTTGGATAGAAACTGTTTCTCAAGCGGATAGTCCTAGTCTTCATAACCTTGTACCTTCTTCCAGAAGGCAGAAGCTGAAAGAGATCATTTCCGGGGTGCGCACTATCCTGCACTATCTCTGCAGCTTTCTTATGACACCTGGAAACGTAGATTTGATCCAAGGTGGGAAAAGTGCACCCAATTATTCTCTCTGCAGTCTTTACACTCCTGGACATCATTGTTTTTCCCCTGACCGTGCAGCTCCCAAACCACACACACAGACTGAGTAGGCTTTCTTAGGGTTGCAGTCCTGTTGCCATTTCTGGTTTATGATTCAATTATAATCATATTTTTCCTTCAAGCAACCACAGATGACCCGCAATCTGACCATGGGCAGGGTGAGGGTATTTGTCTGGAGTGAGCTTCCCGATAGCCTCTTTTGCTGCCAACTCTGATAGTTTCCTGTTCTATCACAATATTATCACTGCTGCTGCTGCTGTTTTATACTATGGAAAGGGCACATTCTGCATCCAAAATGGTCAAAACTTTTTGGCTTTGCAAGAGAGAGAGAGAGAGAGAGAGAGAGAGAAATGTCTGGTGCTACCCCAACCTTCAAACCTATCCATTCTGAAGGAAATCAGCCCTGAGTGCTCACTGGAAGGACAGGTCCTGAAGCTGAGGCTCCAATGCTCTGGCCACCTCATGAGAAGAGAAGACTCATTGGAAAAGACCCTGATGTTGGGAAAGATGCAGGGCACAAGGAGAAGGGGACGACAGAGGCCGAGATGGTTGGACAGTGTTCTCGCAGCTACCAGCATGAGTTTGACCAAACTGCAGGAGGCAGTGGAAGACAAGAGTGCCTGGCGTGCTCTGGTCCATGGGGTCACGAAGAGTCGGACACAACTAAACAACAACAACCCCAAGCTAGTCAGCCCTTATTTATATCCCATGTTTCAAAAGAGAAACCCTTCCAAGTCTGCTTACGAGGAACATCCAAATATATTAAATCAAATCGCAATGAAAAGATCAAAACAGCACAAGTCATTAGGATCTTTCCCACGGGGCAGTTGGTAGGAGGCTGTCCCATGGGGAAGAGAGGATGGAGAAAGCACTTGGTGTTATCTTTGCCTGCCTGCCTCTTTCCCGAAATTCTTTCCACAGCAGGCCTATAGGAAAAGCAAGTAATCCTCTTGGATCAGACTCCTGAATCTCTTCACAGAGGGCTGTTAGTAGTAGGAGGCCGGAGAAGAGGGGCAATATGTGGTGGGGGCGCAAAGTGGTGAAACAATTCTTGATTATGATACATGAAGGACTTAAAAATATATTTAGGAGTTCAATCTTTAAAAAACCAGAGGCATTTTTGCTGAGTTTAGTATCAGGTGACATCCCTAAGAATAAAAGGAATATATTCCTTTACGCAACTGCGACAGCCAGAATTGTAGTGGCAAAAACTTGGAAAACTGATAAAATGCCAGAATTATTAGAATGGAGAACTAAATTTATTGAATTTGCGGAGGTGGCAAAATTAACAGAGGCTACTATAATTTAAAAAATTATAGCGAATGCGAATGTGTTAAGGAATACATGGAAAAAGTCGGTGTTGGGGCTTTAAAATTAATATGCAAAAGTTTAAAAGGTGCAAGGAGATAGGATAATAATATACTAATGATGGAATAACAAATAAAGTGAATAACGCCACAATAACAAAAATAATAGTAGGACCACACACGGGTGGAGGGAAGTACTGGGCTGTGGGGGAGGGAGGTGAAGAGATTAATTGAAATTGTTAATGATTGGTATAGGATTTAAAAAATTTAATTTTCTATAAAGATTCTATAAGGAAAGCAGAAAGCAGCAAGAAATATCAAGTAAAGGTATCGGAGAGGAGATCTGTGTAAATGAAAACATGAGACTTATGGTTTTGTTACATATGATTTTATTTTGGAGTTGTCTGTTTATTTTGGAGTTGTCTGTTGTAAAGAATGTATATTGTGTCAATAAAGTAATAAAGGGTGAGTGCAATAGAAGAAGAAGAAGAAGAGGAAGAAGAAGAAGAAGAAGAAGAAGAAGAAGAAGAAGAAGAAGAAGAAGAAGAAGAAGAAGAAGAGGGGCAATGGCCTCCAGGCTGCCTGAAGCAGCTCTGATGGTTTCTTAACTTCTCTTCCTCTCTCTCCTGAAGTCCATTGCAAAGGGCAGTTGATGGGGGATCAAGCTCTGAGGTCTTCATCATTTCCATCTCTCTCTCCATAGGTATTTCTACAGCCAAAGTTGAAGGGTCTATAGGGAGAATATGATTAGTCCACTTGGATGCTATTATTGCCTGCCTGCTTACCTCTCTCCTGCCTTCCCTGTCATCTTTTATATACCCTCCATCATAAACACACAGGCCCCAAATCCTTGTTGCTGATTGTGTGGTGGCCATGTGTCCTACTACTGCACAGAGGACAGTTTTGAAAGTGTCCTCTTATCTGAAGGCTGTCCTGTCAGTATTAATGATAAAGAACCATAAGAAAGGACAGCAAGGGCCTTAAAGTTCCTCATCAACAGCACCTGGTCAGCACAATAAGCAGGCAGGTACAGAGGTCATCTGCTTGTCCTTTTGTTCTCCATTCTGGTGAGATTGCTCATGTTTCTGTTTAAATCACCATCATTCTAAATTTACATTTATACATATAAAATAGCACATGCACATTTTATGCGAATCTATCTCCTCTTTTGTTTGGCTGACACTCCCATTTCAATTATAGCCTTTCACTTAAAGCTCAAAACTCTGTACCCCATTGTAAACCTGAAATCTGTGTTCAGTTTGTTGCCATGAATTTCTTCCTCTTGGTGTGGATCAATTCTCTAAATTCCAAAGGGACGTAAGAAGGTAAATTTAAGACCAAGCCTTTAAAAAACTTACTGTTCTTCCTCTCCCTTCTGTGATTTTTATGGCATACAATCAAATTAAATGATCTATGTTGGCATTGGCTTTTTCACAAGACTTAGTTTAACAGGTGAATGGAAGGGCTCGCTCATCAGGGTTTGAATCACTGTACCATAGAACAAAACCTTTTATTGTATTGATTTCTTATTACCATCAGACTTTACTGATCAAACCAAGACGGATTCAGTTCATTATAAAGAAAGTAACTTTAGTAAAATGTTTTCAAAAAGGAAGAGTAGTTTAAAAAGAAGTAAGGAGAGAGAAAAAGGTGTTGTGGCTTAATAAGCACTAATTGGCTTATTGTAAGATGGATTTTCGGAGACGACAAGCCATTTCATCAAATGAGCGAATGTACTGAGAAAACAGCAATGTGCCAAAATGTAAAATATATAGAAATTTCCAAGAGATGAGGTCAGTGCAAGACAATATCATATATAATGCCCTTACGAAAATTTTGTTGTTGTTGTTTAGTCATTTAGTTGTGTCCGACTCTTCGTGACACCATGGACCAGAGCACGCCAGGCACTCCTGTCTTCCACTGCCTCCTGCAGTTTGGTCAAACTCATGTTAGTAACTTCGAGAACACTGTCTAACCATCTCGTCCTCTGTCATCCCCTTCTTCTTGTGCCCTCCATCTTTCCCAACATCAGGGTCTTTTCCAGGGAGTCTTCTCTTCTCATGCGGTGGCCAAAGTATTGGAGGCTCAGCTTCAGGATATGTCCTTCCAGTGAGCACTCAGGGCTGGTTTCCTTCAGAATGGATAGGTTTGATCTTCTTGCAGTACACGGGACTCTCAAGAGTCTTCTCCAGCACTATAATTCAAAAGCATCAATTCTTTAGCCTTCTTTGTGGTCCAGCTCTCACTTTGTGGTCCTATGAAAATTCTGTAGTATTTAATTACTTAATATGCAGTTTGGAACTGAACGTAGGCATTCAAAGGAGTAAGCTCATTAAGAAAGAATATTTGTCACCAATGAAGCTACACATACATGAACTGGCCATCAGCTCCATAAGAAAAATGAGTGGGAACTAGTATTACCAGCCCATTCTGCAAGCAGCTGATTTTAAGACCAGAATTATGGTCAGAATTTTCAGCCCGGAAAGAATAGAACCACATAAACACAATTATTTGTTTGCATGATCCTTCATCCAACTGCATATGCATGAAAGCTGCCCTATGTTTCTGTATACCCAGAGCTTGGATTGGGGTGCTGGGTATAATATTGATGAAGATATATTAAAGTATTGTAAACAGGCATAACTTTAGGAGAAAACTGTCTTCCTGAAAGCTTTGTGTTGCCTGGACATATTCTAGATTTTTTAATGGGTATTGTTTGCATAGATGCAGGTGTTCCTTTTCTTCTGAGTTTCTATTGATCTTTTTAACAGCCAGCTGTCTAGTTCTAATTGAAAGAGGGAAATTCTGTTGGTTCCAGTTTGCTCACACTGGGTAATTTCAACTGGGGGATCAAGAAGACTATGCTATTACAAGGTGACATTATTCTCTGCCTGCATAAACCTATAATGTCAGGTAGAATGGTAGGGATGGGCTATAACTTTGCTCTTCCCATGCTACATCTTCCAAAGCAGGGTAAAGGTAAAGGACCCCTGGACGGTTAAGTCCAGTCAAAGGCAACTATGAAGTGCAGAGCTCACCTCGCTTTTCAGGCCGAGGGAGCTGGCATTTGTCTGCAGACAGCTTTCCAGGTCATGTGGCCAGCATGACTAAACCACTTCTGGTGCAACGGGACAGCGTGATGGAAACCAGAGTGCACAGAAGCACTGTTTACCTTCTCATCACAATGGTACATATTTATCTACTTGCACTGGCGTGCTTTTGAACTGCTAGGTTTGCAGAAGCTGGGACCGAGCAATGGGAAGCTCACCCCGCTGCGGGGATTCGAACCAGCAACCTTCTGATCAGCAAGTCCTAGGCTCTGTGGTTTAACCCACAGTGCCACCCGCGTCCTATTCTAATTATTAGGACCAAATCAAAGAGCAAGACAGTCTTCCACTCCTTCTTTGGGCTTCTCTGCAAAACCTGAATAGACCAAAGCAGCAATAGCAAATGATAAGATGAAAGGAAATAACTTTTCTTTTTATTTTTTGGGGCAGGGGGAAGAGGCTTTTTGTGGATATCATTGCCAATTCAATGCTGATATTACAATCAAAAATGTATTGTTGTGACTGTAAACTCTTGACATCATTACTTTTTTGCAACTGACAGTAAATGCAATATTGCTAAATTAACTCCGGTTGACTTTCAAAAGAATTAACAATAGTACTGGGGAAAACATAGAATTGGTAGAAGCACATCTTAAAGCAAATATAAACTGTCTGCAAAGATGGCATGCTTTGTTTAGTTGTTGTTGTTTTTGATATAAAACAATCTCTAGAAAAGCATTTTTGTCTGAAGTAGTCAGGCTGTCAACTTAGAGGAAACGATACAATCACTGTCAGGCAGTTATGGACAATGTACAACACGGCTGCAAAATATGCTTTGCAAGGATTACGTTGACTTTGATGCATGAAAAGTGGGCCAAAGGTTTGTGTACTGATGAGAGCAAAAACAGCCCGAAAGAATCAAGACAATGCAGAGAATGAGACTGAATGAAAACAGCAGACAGGCGTGTCGTGAAAAGAATCCAGTAGTAGGGCAAGTGCCACTAACTGCCTCCCACAATTATCTGGTTTGCATGCATCATAGAAAATCACAAAGACCCATTGTTATGAGTTCTACCACTCATACCCTATATACCAGTGTAAGCCTCACATGTGGGGTGACTGCCCACGTCACATAGAGCAGGGGAGAGTTTGGTTTACCTCTCCCCACTGTGCTCTTGCAAGATTTTGCAGAATGGTGATCATCACATGGGATCTTGCTAGAGGGCAAAGGGGTCAAGGCCTTTAGAAGGCCTCACTCATGAGGATTTGAGGCCATTTTGCCCTGTGAGCTCCCCCCCACACCCTTGGTGCTAGAGCAGGGGCCGGCAAAGTTTTTGTGGCTTGGGCCAATTCACGGTCCCGCAGACACCATAGTGGGCTGGAGTGTGTGTGCGCACGCATGCGCAAACTCTATTTCCTGCACTCCTTCTGGTACGGAGGAGGCGTGCACAGCTTCCTGCAGCCAATGGGAAGCTGGCCAGCATTGTGGAAGATGGTCCCCGCTCTGCTCCATGCCGGTTTAGCGCGGCACACAGGAGTCGACTGGGTGGCGGTGGTCCCTGAGGGGGTCGGGGGTCCATGGACCGGTTAAATGACCCCCATGGAACACTTGTGGCCCATGGGCCTTAGGTTGCCAATCCCTGTGCTAGAGCCTCATTGGGCACTTGGGGTGCCGGTTGACAGGGGCAGAAATGCATTTTTCCTCCCCACTTCAACTGGCCATTAATTGGATTTTTTGGTCCCTTTTCCCTCTGCAGAATGCTTCCTCAGGTTTGTTGTTGTTTAGTCATTTAGTCGTGTCCGACTCTTCATGACCCCATGGACCAGAGCACGCTCTTCCATTGCCTCCCGCAGTTTAGTCAAACTCATGCTGGTAGCTTCGAGAACACTGTCCCACCATCTTGTCCTCTGTCGTCCCCTTCTCCTTGTGCCCTCCATCTTTCCCAACATCAGGGTCTTTTCCAGGGAGTCTTCTCTTCTCATGAGGTGGCCAAAGTATTGTTGTGCTGTTGTTGTCTTATTTTACAGCCCCTCAGCTTTGCACCCTGTGCGGGAGAACCGCTCACACCTCCCTAAATCCAGCACTGCTCTGGATCTAAGAAAGGGAAAATATATGACAGCAGAGTATCACCCTTTCCCTCCTCTTCTGAAACTAGGCATCCAATTTTCCTGTCAGTCGAATTCAACACCCCCCCCTTTTATTATCAAAATCTATGCAATACTAACATTTTAGGGATATATGAAATAATTACCGTTTATACTGAACAGTCTTTACAATGTTACATTGTATGCATTCCTGATTCTACAGGCTATTCATTCAATGATCATATTACCTACTGCAGGGATAGCCAAAGTAGTGTTCTTCAGATGTGTTTGGACTACATCAAACAACACTACTAACCGTTGCGTGGACAGACGGAGTCCTCCCCCAACCCCAGGTGACCCCAGAGCTGAATAATGACTCAAGACAACGTGCTATGGGATTAAAATTGGCCACAACTTTATTAAGTTTCAGATGTACGGAGACCTTGGCTCAGGCATTGGGCGTTTATCCTTCCCAGTCCCCAGCCAGGGATCTGGGAGACATCAGGGTTATCCAGAATGTGTGGGGATTGGGCTGGCTCTGGAGAACATATGTTCAAGGAGAGAGCCCGCCCCCCGTTTCGCCGCTGTTGCAGGGGGGAGCAACGACAACCTCTCGGCGTACAGCCAGTGCCTCCCCTCAAGACCCCTTTAACAGGGAACCCTGGGATCACTGCCGCAAGGGGGGCGTGGGTCACCGCTTCATGCCCCCCCCCCATTTAGGAAGATAGACTAAAGGATTCCGCCCAAGGCCTGAAACAGCCAAAGTTGTGATGTTTTGCTATTTGGAAGGCAAAACCTGTGAATGCAGGAAAATCCCTTTCCAGCCCTTCAACAGCGACAATGATGTACCAGCACCCACGTACCTGTGGAGAAGAGGTTAACCTGCAAAAGAAGGCTTAACTGAGGGAGGGCAGGGTGGGAGAAGCGCTGGAGCCAACTGGCGCTTCGCAGGTAAGATTCACTTTCTGTTGTGTGGGCAGGGGGGTCCCGCCCCCTACCTGGCTGATCCCCTGGCAATGTCTCCCCAGACGGGATTGGGAAATTGGCTGAGGTAGGCAGAGACCTCCACGTATCCAGCCTGGGGAGGGCGAAGCCAGCCCGAACTACCAGGAGCCGCACTGGGATCCGGGGGGGGGGGGGGGCTGTACGCAACTATGCAAAAGGGGCCCCCCCATTTGATGTGGGGAGCGGTCATTCTCGCCTGGCCAGTGCCGATGGGAATGCACTGCCCCCATTCTGCAGAGTGACATATCAATTCAAAAAGTGTCCATTCTAGAACTCTTTCAGTCTAATGCAGTGGTTCTCAACCTGTGGGTCCCCAGATGTTGTTGGACTACAACTCCCATCACCCCTAGCTAGCAAGGCCAGAGCTCAGGGATGATGGGAGTTGTAGTCCAACAAAACCTGGGGACCCAAAGGTTGAGAACCACTGGTCTAATGTGTTCCATTCCCGAAACACTTCTCTGTACTCCTTGACACACAAAGTTCTC
Organism: Podarcis raffonei; assembly: GCF_027172205.1. Lineage (NCBI taxonomy): Eukaryota > Metazoa > Chordata > Lepidosauria > Squamata > Lacertidae > Podarcis > Podarcis raffonei. The sequence goes on along the minus strand of NC_070611.1, from coordinate 12,672,379 downwards.
TATTTTTCCATTTGCCGCCTCTCTCTTTTACCTTATATTAAAGCCCATTTCAAAACATTAAAAATTAGGCTACAAGTTAAATCTATTTATTTCGACTAATCTTATAAGCAGATTAATGTTCCTAGTGGTCTTCGAAAGAGGAAAATATAAGCTTTATCCCAATTTATTTTTGCTTTTAAAAAGTCCATCATACACTCGCCAATTCCGTAAGAGTTCCCAAAAGCTTTCATCAAAGAAATATTTTAAGGTATTGAAATGTGTCTCATGTACCATTTGCTTGTTTGAAGCTGCAAACAGTTGACTTTGAATTAGTGCTTATCACCTGCCATTTGGATGACAAATTTGTGGATGAGTTGAATTCATGGCATACCCAACCACTGCATCCTCTTTTTGTTTTTAAGTCCCTTGGTGGTGGTGAGTTAAATCAAGGTGGTGAGTTAAATCAAGGTAGCCAACCTTGATTTCAGCAAGGCATTTGACAAGGTGCCCCATGATATTCTTGTAAAGAAGCTGGTAAAATGCGGTCTTGACTTTGCTACCACTCAGTGGATTTGTAACTGGCTGACTGACCGAACCCAAAGGGTGCTCATCAATGGTTCCTCTTCATCCTGGAGAAGAGTGACTAGTGGGGTGCCACAGGGTTCTGTCTTGGGCCCGGTCTTATTCAACATCTTTATCAACGACTTGGATGATGGACTCAAGGGCATCCTGATCAAATTTGCAGATGACACCAAATTGGGAGGGGTGGCTAACACCCCAGAGGACAGGATCACACTTCAAAATGACCTTGACAGATTAGAGAACTGGGCCAAAACAAACAAGATGAATTTTAACAGGGAGAAATGTAAAGTATTGCACTTGGGCAAAAAAAATGAGAGGCACAAATACAAGATGGGTGACACCTGGCTTGAGAGCACTACATGTGAAAAGGATCTAGGAGTCTTGGTTGACCACAAACTTGACATGAGCCAACAGTGTGATGCAGCAGCTAAAAAAGCCAATGCAATTCTGGGCTGCATCAATAGGAGTATAGCATCTAGATCAAGGGAAGTAATAGTGCCACTGTATTCTGCTCTGGTCAGACCTCACCTGGAGTACTGTGTCCAGTTCTGGGCACCACAATTCAAGAAGGACACTGACAAACTGGAACGTGTCCAGAGGAGGGCAACCAAAATGGTCAAAGGCCTGGAAACGATGCCTTATGAGGAACGGCTAAGGGAGCTGGGCATGTTTAGCCTGGAGAAGAGGAGGTTAAGGGGTGATATGATAGCCATGTTCAAATATATAAAAGGATGTCACATAGAGGAAGGAGAAAGGTTGTTTTCTGCTGCTCCAGAGAAGCGGACACGGAGCAATGGATCCAAACTACAAGAAAGAAGATTCCACCTAAACATTAGGAAGAACTTCCTGACAGTAAGAGCTGTTCGACAGTGGAATTTGCTGCCAAGGAGTGTGGTGGAGTCTCCTTCTTTGGAGGTCTTTAAGCAGAGGCTTGACAACCATATGTCAGGAGTGCTCTGATGGTGTTTCCTGCTTGGCAGGGGGTTGGACTCGATGGCCCTTGTGGTCTCTTCCAACTCTATGATTCTATGATTCTATGAAATCTCATAATGTCAGAAGCTTCCTGAATATTTTAATTCTACTCATACCCAATGTGTAATTCACAGAGCCAGAAGCAAAGAACTACTTAAGAGGATCCCCCAAAATTATAAATCATCACATTTTTCGATAGAGCTGCCCAAGTAAACAGAGCTGCCAAGCGACATGTAAAATAGGGTTTCCATACGTCCAGAATTTCATTAAATGTCTTGGGAAATGTCTGGGCAGCTCAACCACTTTTGTGTCCAGATTGTCACTTTTTGAAATATGGCAACCCTATAAGGACACAGGCAGGGCCGGATTTAGGTTTGATGAGGCCCTAAGCTACTGAAGGTAGGAACTAAATCAGCAGCTACTGCCATCACATAGAGCCTTCTGTCCATGTAGAACAGGTCTGGAGAACCTGTAGTTTCTCCAAATCATCTTGCCCTTACAACTCCCATCATCTGGCCCATTGGGCATCGTGGCTAAAGGTTCCCCTTCTCATTAGATCATTGATATGTTCCTGCATGAACTGAACTCACATGCATCCGTAATTGAGGACTTAATTCAAGTAGGGGCAATTGCATCCCTTGACTCAAAATTACTTCATCTCATCTTCAGAGTTCAGGCCTTCTCTAACGACATAGTACAGTGGTACCTCGGGTTACATACGCTTCATGTTACATACGCTTCAGGTTACAGACTCCACAAACCCAGAAATATTACCTCAGGTTAAGAACTTTGCTTCAGGATGAGAACAGAAACCGTGCAGCGGCGGCGCAGTGGCAGCAGGAGGCCCCATTAGCTAAAGTGGTGCTTCAGGTTAAGAACAGTTTCAGTTTAAGAACAGACCTCCAGAACGAATTAAGTTCTTAACCTGAGGTACCACTGTAATGGCAGTGGGGGGAGAGAGGTTGCTATATTTTGCTCTCCCCCTACCAATGCCGTTTTTCTTTAACCAGGAGATAACAGGAAGGATTGCTTGAGTTTGAGGAATGGTTTTGGTTTTTTTTCAGCCCACTCTGAGCATCAACCATTTGCAATATTTAGAATTACTCAAGTTCTCACCTTTAAAGTTTAAACAGTGAAGCCATTTTGCAAAGTCTCAGTGGTATCTGACCCAGTTCTCAACCTGCTGGCTATTAAAACTTCCCTTTATCTTTCAAATTCTTTCATAATGCCTTGGAAACAGCAGCAGATTTGGGGGGAAAAACATTTTAATAAAACGCAGGAACCCGGTAGACTTTCAGAAGAAACAGACTGCATATTATGAAGGTCAGCTGGAGAGAAAAGCAAAGTCTCAAACACCAGGCTATGGTAATCACTATGATGGGGGATTGGAAACTCAGCATTCATTTTTAGAATCAGGTACCCAGTGCATGATGACTGGGAGACACAACATATTAGGGCACTGATTTCTTAACACTTAATACAACTACATGGTATGAAGCACACCATTCTTATTCTTTTGAAAATAGATTGTCTTTAATGAAAAAGAAAACCCTCTTAAACACATAGCTGATTCCTGTCTATCACTTTTGAAACCTATGTTTGCAAGGCCTAAATAAGTGAGAAGCCACAGTTGGCATGGAGTTACTGATTGAATCACAGAATAAGGTAATTTGAAGGCTAGCCCTTAATATAGAATAGATTATTGGGAGGAGTGGGGCATGTGGGATTATGAAAAATCTGTGACCATCCTGGAGAATCCAGCAGCAGGCCAATGGAGCTCTGGAAATGGGTGAGAATTTAAGATTAGAGGTGTTCTTTGTCCTGATGGTAATGGTGCAAAGTCAGTTACATCATTAGACAGAGTGAGGTAGCTGTGTATGCACTGCTGTGAAAAAATTGCTGGTGTGTTTGAGGACAGAGTCCTATGTGCTGCACTCCCTACCCTGGAAACTCCAGCTTCTTTTTCCCCAGTTGTGGAGGCAGTATCTCTCAGCAGGGTGTGTTAAACATATAAGGTTTATTATGTATTTAAAATGCTATGCAGAGAGGTTTCACTCTGGGAAATGCGGCAAAAGAGATTGGGTGTTCCCGTTTCATTTTTTAGACTAATTGATGACCCATTGCTGGAAATCCAAGTGGCAATCCGTCTGTCAGCATGAAATGTAATCTGTGGAGCTCAACATTTAAGGCAGCAATAGAGAGCAGCAGCAGTAGCAACAGAGGCTAAGCTCTGTGATGGTGAATGAACAAATTGCTTAGAATCCCTCTCTCTCCCCCTCAGACCAGAGAGATGAAAGTTTATTGAAGTATGTGTGTGGCACAGGGAAGGAAGCATCTATCTGTTACCAATCCTCCCTGTCTTATTCTGCTACACTGATGTTTTCATTGCCCACCAGCCCTGCACAGCAAAAAAATCTTTACCCTGATTCAGCTCTGGTCATTTAAAGTTATGCAGGATGAACTGGGGCTGAATATGGTGCACTTTTCTTTTTTTTTTAAATAATATTTATTAGCATTTTCAAAAAACAAACAAGAACAAAAAATAAACAGAACAAAAGAAAAATACAAAAATACATAACAAAATTAAACAACAAAAGAAAAATAGAAAAAACACATAAAGTTATCGTTCTTAACCTTATTTCTCAGACTTCCTCACACCTCCCCTTCTTGTATTCCAATTTAAGTTGTCAGTTCAGCAAGTCCTTAACTTATTTCTTTACCTTAACTTATACATTTATTCTAACATACCATTTTTTACTTTACTTCCTTTTTTCCATTTCCTCCATTTATTTTTAACAATCTTATTTTCAATTAATTTAAAAAAGAAGAAATCAATTTTACCTTATTTAAAACACACATCAATACTTATACCTCATTAGCTATTCTTAGACCTTTTTCCTAAAGTCGACCAAAATTTCCCTTCCACGATTTACCCAATTTCCTTACCACTAATTAAAAATAAAAAAAGAAAACAAATTATCCTTATGTGCCCTTTGGATTCCCAACCTCCACCCACCCTTTTCCCGGTTCCAATCCCCGACCAATGTCCATCAGTCTTTGTGTTATTTATTTAACCTGGAGACCTCACATCTGAGGCCCTTTTATCTCTCTCAGTTCCTTTCTGCCGGTCTCTTTGATGGTCCTTAATGTTAAACCCCAAGTCTCGAAGGGGCTCCGGACCAGCAGAATCCTTGTTACTTCCAGCCAGTCTTCCATACTTAAAAACAAAGCCTATGGGGGGCTCCAACTTTTGTTTCAAATTTCTTACAGATCCAGATGTCCCCAAGGCTCCAGCTTTCACCTTCCGCAGATTTATAATCCTCAGGTCTTCAGATCTCCTCCAAGGGAGATCTCTCCTTTTTCCAGGCTCCCATTCAGACCAGGCTTTCCACATCCAGTTTTTATTATCCTTTTTTATCATCATGTCAGGCCTCATATTGTAACTCTCCTTTAGCTCCTGCACGTCTCCTGCTTCTCCTTCATTTTCTTCAAAAACAACACCTTGCTCCATCATTTCTGCACTTTCAATTTCATTTATTTGTTCAGTTAAGTAGGCTTCCTGTTTCAAATCTTTATCCAGCTCAAAACTGCTGTTTACTGACCGGTGTAGTAGTGATATCTTTGTAGACATAACATTGTATTCATCTTTCAAATTTCCCAAGAGAACGAGCGCTCTGTCCAGTTCTGCTTGGAATTTACATACTCCAGTCATTTTTGTAGTGTAGTATCCCTATTACCCCTCTAGGGGGATTTTAGTTCCTTAATGTTCCTTTCAGCTCGAAACCAAAAGTCCAGTTATTTTGTATCAGCCCTCGTTGTTTTCAACAAAGTTATACCAGATGAACCAACAAAAACAGCAGAAACAATGTTCTCTTTTTCCAGCTGGCAACTAGCTGACTAGCAGCTCTCTTGACAGCTGTCAAAATCTTCCATGCAACAGACTTTCTCTTGGGGCGTTCCCGGGTCTCGGGGGGGGGTGAAATTCCAGTCCCCAAATTCTTTTTATCCTCCAGTAAATCCTTATAGTGTCAAAACCGTGAAATCAAGATCTTTTCACTAGAAAACAGGTTCTCTCGACCTTGGTTGCCCAGTCCTTTGCTTTAACTTGTTTACAAAGAGGGGGGGGGTGACTTCCTTTTTAGCCCCTTCCCGCTCGTTCCAAATTCAAAATTAAATTTTTTTTTTTTAAAGTCCCAATCTCCGTATTACTCACGGGTTAGTATTTTAGAGTCCAGTCGATCTTGGAAGAAGTTGGCGCTCTCTGTCAATGGCTTGCGGCTTCACTCCGTAGGCGAGGGAGTACTCTCAGCACCACGCCTCACCCTGCCTCCGTTCCGAAGCCTTTAAAAAGGCTCCGTCGCGGATTGGGGGGGCGCAAATGGTGCCCGCCGAGTCTCTGTGTTCACAGGCATCCGCGCCTGTGATTTTAAGGGTCCCCGCTTCGCCGCAGCGGCCAGACCCAGACGCTACGGAGCCGATTCCCTCCGGAGCTCGGAGGGAATCCGCCATTAAACAATGGCGCCAACCCGGAAGTGAATATGGTGCACTTTTCATTGCATGTTCCACTGGAAATCCTGCAGGAAGAAATAATGATATCTGCATTTTTCTGCACTTTGAGATGCAGCTGTTATCACTCTGCACAGGATTATTTTCAAGGGGATGTGAACTCAATGTGCATATGAATGGCCATCTTCCACTCTCTGCCCCAGCTAGTCAGTGATACAAGGCTACATTTTAAAAATTGTTGGAAATGGAAACAAATTTCAGGGGCATTTCTGAAGTATTCTTCCCTTTTGGTTCAGCTTTATAATATCAGCCATTGGTTTTTACTTGTATTTTATTTATTTGCTGTATCTTAGTGTTTTAGCAAACTACTTCTGGATACTACTTTATTTATTTATTTTGGCTAAAAACATTAAGTGGTATATACATTTTCTAAGTAAATGCACCATTAATTTCATCTGTTTATGGGTGTGGTTACGATTTTTATTTTATTATATTTATGATCCACCCTTCACTCTAAAGTCCCAAGTTGGGTTACAACATTAAAGCGTAGCATTACAACACAATATTAAAAACAATTCAAAACAACTTACAATCACAGAAAAAAGGTGGGTCTTAAAAAATATGCACCTCCTGTCGAAGGCAAGGCCAAAGAGGTGCCTCCAATCTGAATGGAAGGATATTTTTACCACCACCACCATCCCAATTAATAGTGTATTGGCGCCCGACAGTACAGATTTTGTAGCACTCATGTGGGATTTGGTGATAAGTGAATGACACTAGTTTAATAACAAAGGTTAAATTCACCTGTGAGAGAGACCATCTGTTTCTACGAAGGTGGGTAACATGATAATTCAGGAGCCGCATAAATTCTTGGGGTTCTCCGGGGTGCTACAGTCAAGGCAGAATACATAAGGAGTTCAGGGCAAGTGTCCTTCTCAAAATACAGAGTTGCTATTGGGGTATTGAATTTTGAATTATGGTGCTGGAGGAGACTCTTGAGAGTCCCATGGACTGCAAGAAGACCAAACCCCTCCATTCTTAAGGAAATCAGCCAGGAGTGCTCACTGGAAGGACAGATCCTAAAGCTGAGGCCCCAGTACTTTGGCCACCTCATGAGAAGAGAAGACTCCCTGGAAAAGACCCTGATGTTGGGAAAGATGGAGGGCACAAGGAGAAGGGGACGACAGAGGACGAGATGGTTGGACAGTGTTCTTGAAGCTACAAACATGAGTCTGACCAAACTGTGGGAGGCAGTGGAAGACAGGAGTGCCTGGCATGCTCTAGTCCATGGGGTCACAAAGAGTCGGACATGACTAAACGACTAAACAGCAGCAGCAACAACAACATATTTCTGTTACCTTTAACTCATTTCTCCATCTCCACTTTTGGCTCTGCGACATGCAAGGTCTGCAAGACCTATGGACCACCACTGTTCGAGATGGAGGGTTTGTTCACACAATCTAATGCAACCCCATGCATTGTGCCTTGAGCATCTCCGCCATGCCTGCAACTGTGTGGTGATCATGAATTGTCATCTGGTCTCTCCTGGCTACAGCTGCCGGCTGCCTGGGGATCAGTTCTCTTTAAAAACTCATTTTCCAGCTGCTATGATCGCCCAAGCTGCTGCTGGGAAGCTGCCTCCGGAGACTGTTAACAAGGTGGTCCATGGATGAATGAGCTCTCCTTTAGAGTCCTTTTGTTTTAAAGAACATTGGGCTGGCGAAAACGGGAGGCTTCTCTCTGAACTTTCCATGGCCTCTGCTTGCTATGGCTCAGACACAACACTTGACTTCTCAAAGGAATGCGATAAGGGGACAACACGGAGAAATAGACCCAGTTGCAGGCAACTGCTTACTGCCAGGAAATTTGGCATGACCCAAAGAGACAAGATGCATTGCCTGTACGGAATGCACTTAAGGAAAACTGATATAAATTTAATGTTATCGTTAGACGCCCATGGATGCCATAATGGTCTGTTGGAGCCTGATCACATTTAAAAGCTATCTGTACCAAAGAACTGGTAAGAGCATATTATTACGCTTTTCGCTATCTCTCTTTCTAACCTCGCTTATGGCTAATGCACTCTTGGCTGTTTTCATATGAATAGAAGCAATTTGATTTATTAGAAAGCAACTCGTCCATTGTTTCCAAATGAGGGGCTACAAATTGTGAAAAGTAACATGACATGCAACTGGAAATATATGCATTTGATTTGTAACACATGTAGCATATATATATATAGAGAGAGAGAAGGAGTTCTCCATCTCACAGAAGGGAAAAAAACATACAAAACTGGAAATTTCAGATGGGCCTAACAGAGCCTTCCCCTTCTGCGCTGACTTTCTCTGTGAAGAGAAAAGTGTGAGTTTTGCTTTTCATAGGAGAATATTCTATTTTAGGAGCCTGCTATCTAGAGAGGTAAACCTTGACACAAATGTACTACCTCAGTAAGAACCAACCCTATGTGAGGCATCTCTTATGCCTTCCCCATAGGTTGCTGGACTTCAGCTCCCATCATCATTAGCCATTGGACATGCCAACAAGGGCTGATGGGAGTTGGAGTTCCCACGGCACCTGAACACCTCAGAATTCCTAGCGCTACAGAGCTCCAAGACTCAGGCCCTATCTGCACTACGCATCTGAAGCAGTATCATTTTAAACAACCATGGCTCCCCCCTTCAAGAATCCTGGGAGCTGAAGTTTGTTAAGGATGCTGAGAGCCTGCCGTGCTCTGGTCCATGGGCCTGGCATGCTCTAGTCCATGGGGTCACGAAGAGTCGGATACGACTAAACAACTAAACAACAAAACAACATTCACCTCACAGAGCTACAATCCCAACCCCCAGTCCCCAAGTGTCCCTGTTTTCCAGGGACAATCCCAGATTTATAGAAGCCATCCTGTTTTCTTATTTGATCCTGGAATGTCCTGGTTTTCCATAGGACATCCCTATTTTCATCAGAGAAATGTTGCAGGCTATGGATTTATGCAACCCCCGAACCAAGGTGATAAGTAACTAGACAACCTTTAGAAGACATCTGAAGGCAGCCCTGTATAGGGAAGTTTTTTTTTCAAGTTTAATGTTTTTATTATGTTTTTATATATGCTGGAAGCTGCCCAGAGTGACTGGGGTGGATAATAATAATAATAATAATAATAATAATAATAATAATAATAATTTTTGTTATTGTTGCTGCTGTTGTTATTATTGAATAAAGGTAAAGGTAAAGGGACCCCTGACCATTAGGTCCAGTCGTGGCCGACTCTGGGGTTGCGGCGCTCATCTCATTTTATTGGCCGAGGGAGCTGGTGTACAGCTTCCGGGTCATGTGGCCAGCATGACTAAGCCACTTCTGGCGAACCAGAGCAGCGCACGGAAATGCTGTTTACCTTCCTGCCGGAGCGGTACCTATTTATCTTGCACTTGCACTTTGACGTGCTTTCGAACTGCTAGGTTGGCAGGAGCAGGGACCGAGCAATGGGAGCTCACCCCGTCGCGGGGATTCGAACCACCGACCTTCTGATCAGCAAGTCCCAGGCTCTGTGGTTTAACCCACAGCGCCACCCGCGTCCCTTTTATTATTGAATAGGATGTCCCTATTTTCGTCGGAGAAATGTTGGAGGGTATGCAATCCCCAGAGTTCCTTGGCAAAAGGGATTGATTGTTAAACCACTGCGGGAATTGTAGTCTCTGGGGGGACTAGGGGTCTCCTAACAATTCTCAGCACTGTTAATAAGCTACATTTCCCAGGATTCTTAGGAAGAAGTGGTATGATACTGCTATAAACCTTTAGTGCAGGTGGGCCCTTGTTGCATTTGTGCGACGGACAGAGACTGACTTATTTTCTTTGAAGAGTTTGGTTCTTTTTCTTCTTCTTCTTTGCAGCCATTGCCGCACTAGTTTCCCAGCACAACTTGCCTTTTAAGTCACGCATAGAATTCATGAGAGGATGATCTTATCAGCATGCATATCCAGTGGACACCTCCTTTTTTATCTACTCTTCATGCCACAGGGAGGCATAGCCTTCAATCCAATTAGGAGCTGCACACATAGACAGCCAATGTGTGAACATTATCCATTTGGTTTAGCCCCTGTGTTTCTAAATTAAAGTGTGTCACCTCTCTCATCTACAGAGTAAAACAAAATGTGATTAATGCGAAGTTAAAGGTGGAAAACACTTTTCTCATTCAGCACTGTGATGCTGGGAAATGCAGAGACGCGGCCAAAAAGGGAATCTCATCTCTATAAAATAATTATCTTTCTATCGCTCTCTCCGTATCAATGGCTTAGATCAGAGGGGGCTACATGTGGCCACAATTCCCATCTTTGTTTATGATGGGGGAGATGGGGGTCCAGCAAACATTGGTAGGGTATCACTTTAGCTTCACCTGTTCTTACACGCACGTTTCCCCTGTTCGTAAACAACAACCCCAAAATATTGTGTACTTTATCATAGAAGATAGGCTTTAGTAATGAAAGTAACAAGATTCTTCACCACCAGAAACTAGGTTTACCTTAATGATCCTGTGGAAGTCTGTAAGAGAAAAAAAGGATGCTTTAGAACTTTGATATAATTCTTTGCTCAAATGCAATTTAAAGTTATGAGTATCTTGGACTCTGAGGAATGCTCAATACACTTCTGCAGATCAATGATATGTTTCTGAGCTGTCTTCACATGTGGCATAAAGTATCTTAGGAGGCAACGCGGAGCTGGCTAGTTTTACAAACTGATGTTATTGGTATGACACTTTTTTTAGCTCATTGTTTTGGAACCCAGATAAGGTTGGTCAAATTTTTCCTTTCCCTTGCATATTTTTTTTAAAAAAATGTTTTAAAAAAATTTGTTTTCATAGTCTTGCCAGGGTTTTTTCTGGTATATTTTTTATTACATTTTTTCTGTTTTACATTTTAGAATATTCATTTAAAGAACCTTAAAATATCAATGAATGCCCTTCTTCTCTTTCCATGGTTCATTTTGCATACCATAAATCCCTGCATATTTTACATAAACTAAACTAGGCTTCCTCAACCTCAGCCCTCCAGATGTTTTTGGCCTACAACTCCCATGATCCCTAGCTAGCAGGACCAGTGGTCAGGGATGATGGGAATTGTAGTCTCGGAACATCTGGAGGGCCGAGGTTGAGGAAGCCTGAACTAAACCATTCAGTATTCCATTATTACATCCGTCAAAACTTATTTACACTGTTGAATTTATCTTAATGCTGCCGACGTTTTCAAATGTACACAATTTCCCCCCATATATTCGATAAACATTTTCCAATCTTCTTCAAACATATGTTCTTCTTGTTCTCTTACTCTATATGTTAAGTCTGCAGGCTGCGCATATTCCACCAGTTTAAGTTGCCATTCTTCTTTAGTTGGGACCTCACTCGTTTTCCATTTGGGGGCTAACAAAACGCGAGCCACAGTAGTGGCATACATAAAGAAACTTTTTTGACACCTGGGAATTTCCATCTGAATTGTCTCCAACAAAAAGGACTCTGGTTTTTGTTTTGTTTTATGGAAAAGGACTTTTATTTTTATTTTTTAAAAGATATTTATTAAAATTTTCCACCATAATACAATAGAAAAATAAAAAAAAGAAAAAACAAAAAAAGTTTAAAAACACATAAAGTTCACAATCCTTATTTTCTATAACATATTTCCCTGACTTCCCCACACCTCTCCCTCTTGTATTCCAGTTCAGATTGTTGGTTCAACAAGTTCTTGTCCCTATTTTTAAACCTTTTTATATTTAGTTCTTTTAAAAAAAAACAATTTTGCCTTGTAGACTTCATATTTATACATCATTGCTTATTCTTTAAACCTTTTTCTAAAGTCGGCCTAAATTCCCTTCCACGATTTCCCCAATTTTCATACAAATATCCAAACAAAATAAAAACAGAACAGGTTAAATTATACACCCTTTGGATTCCCAGACTCCACCCCCCCCCTTTCCCGGTTTCAATCCCCAACAAACGTCCATCAGTCCATCTACTATCAGCCTGGAGACCTCACGTCCGAGGCTCTTAATTCTCTCTCAATTCCTCTCTGCCAGTTTTTTTGGTAGTCCTTAGTATTAAACACCAAATCTCAGAGAAGCTTTAGCCCAGTAAGGTCCATGTTTCTTCCAGCCAGACCTCCATATTTAAAAGTGGAGCCTAAATCTTGTTTCTTAATCCCCAAAGCTCCACCTTATGGAAAAGGACTTTTAAACATTTTTTTTCAATTCATTATAAATTATTTCCCAATCTTTTACAAGTCCACCACATACGATAGAATGTTCCCTCATATAGTCTTGTCATTTTTGTGTTAGTTACCCTGGACTTCTTTGGGAGGAAGGAAAATATGTTAAAATCATCATCCCCATCGTCCCCATCATCCTGCCCTCTCTTGCTTCCTAGCTGGCCAGTCACTGTTGGAAGTAAGATTTTGGACCATTTGGATTTTTTTCTTGATCTGCTGGAGCCCTTTAGCTAGAACCAGGGATGAGGAGGAAATGTGTCTAGTTTGCATTTTGATATCATCCTGCCTAATTTGCATTTCCTGAACCAATAAGCCAGTTGAAGCACAGCTATCCTTCAAAATCTGCACCAAGCCAAATTTTGGAATTTGAAGCAAAGTGAACACACACACAAAAAGCCATACATTGGTGAAAGTAATGGACAACAGTACATTATATGAAGGTAAATGGCTTGCAAAAATATGTTTATTAGGCAAAACTCTTTACCACAAAAGTATATATTTGTTCATGAAAATGCATACAAATTTTTAAAAGAAAAAAATGCATATTGATGCAGAAATGAGGCTGAACCCAGTTTACAGATGGAAAAATGAGAAACTGAGGGGGAAAATGAAATTGACAGAGTCATGCATCCCTAGCCTAACTAACTAAAATTCTTATAATAATTTTATTGAGTTTACATTATTTTTACCATAATCATAATCCATTAAAATCATAACATCACCTATAGTCTTGCTCAAACTGAGCCTCGACTTCCCCCTCCCATTACTTGGCTTTCATAAATATTCACTTACAACTTAGCATTTTGACATCAACCTATTTACCTTCTTTCATGCTTATAAAATTTACCTTAATAATTGTAAAGAGATTCCAAAAATTAGCATTACAAAATATTTTATCTCAAACCTGCAAGTGTTTTCAAATGTTTACCATGTTCTCTCATATATTGTATAAATTTACTCCAGTCCTTTTCAAACAGCTCGTCGTGTTGGTTTCGTATCTTCCCCATCAGCTTCACCAGTTCTGCATATTCCATCATTTTAGTCTGCCATTCTTCCAATGTTGGAAGTTCCTGCTGCTTCCATTTCTGGGCTAAAAGTATTCTCGTGGCTGTGGTTGTTGTTTTTGTTGTTGTTTAGTCTTTTAGTCATTCCTGACTCTTCGTGACCCCATGGACCAGAGCACGCCAGTCACTCCTGTCTTCTACTGCCTCCCGCAGTTTGGTCAAACTCATGTTGGTGGCTTCAAGAACACTGTCCAACCATCTCGTCCTCTGTCACCCCTTCTCCTTGTGCCCTCCATCTTTCCCAGCATCAGGGTCTTTTCCAGGGAGTCTTCTCTTCTCATGAGGTGGCCAAAGTATTGGAGCCTCAGCTTCAGGATCTGTCCTTCCAGTGAGCGCTCAGGACTGATTTCCTTCAGAATGGATAGGTTTGATTTTCTTGCAGTCCATGGGTATCTCAAGAGTCTCCTCCAGCACTATGCTTTTGAAGCATACATAAATAAATTTCTATCTTTTGGGGGAATTTCTTCTCCAATTATACCCAAGAAAAACGCCTCTGGTTTTTTAATAAAGGTATTTTTGAAAACCTTTATCAGTTCATTATATATCACATCCCAGTAGGCTTTAACCTTAGTACAAGTCCACCACATATGGAAGAAATTCCCCTCCTTTTCCTTACATTTCCAACATTCCTTATTTTGATCCTAGCCTAACTAAAACTCACCATTTTGCCAGTTCTTCTGTATGATTTCTGGTGGAGAACTTGTGTGTTGGTTGTATGCATTGGAAAGAGGTGGCAGAGGAAGAGCGGAGGGCAAATTAGTTAGCATTTTATTCAGCACACCAGGATTTGGATTATTGCTTCTGTTGGTGCAGCGCCACTTTTGTTGGTGCTGCACAGCGAAGAACTTTCCTTTGAGAAGAATTGCAGAATAAACTCCGTTCTTGTTGACAAATTTGTAGGGCCTGAATAAACCCTACCAGTTAAGTCACTGCAATCTGTTCCTGCTCCAGCAGATGTTGCAGTGGGCAAACTTAAGTCTGCTACGTCTTGCAGGGAGTCTCTTCTACATATGTCTGTCTTAGCCGCACGGCTGTACAGCAAGTTCTCAACGGAAAGGTAATCACAGACGAAAGTGCAGTCAGGATTAGAAGCAGGAACAAGTTGCTATTTGGCAAATCTGAAAGACTCTCCGGGAAAGAAGATCAATAGAAGACACACTGCGATATCCACCAGTAGCAAAATATCTGTCCCCAGAGCCCATTAACTATGTCCAATATGAAGGTGTCTACATTGGTAGTTGGCAGTGGGAGCCGTCTCATGAGGCCATTTGCAAAGCACGGCGAACAGGTATATCATTATTTGTAGTGCAGAAAGTGAGTGAGACTGTTTCATTTGACATCCATTCCAGGTTAAGGTGTGAGAGTCAGTGTGGCATCGTGTGTGGACTAGGACTTGGCAGACCAGGGTTCAAATCCCCACTCAGTCAAGAAACCTATTGAGTCGCCTTGGGCCAGGCAATGGGGAGGAGAACTATGTTTGCCACCTTCACTGCTTGGAGAAAAAGGTGGGATATGGCTGTGATAATAAAAATATACCATCATGGTGATGATAATCAGAACTCTCTCTCTCTCTCTCTCTCGTGTGTGTGTGTGTGTGTGTGAGAGAGAGAGAGAGAGAGAGAGAGAGAGGGGGGGGGGATTGTGTTTCATTGCCCTCAGAGCACAGAATGGGTTGTCTTCCAATGTCAGAAGCTAGAAGCTGCCATCTAGCGGTCATAATATTTGGGAGCAGGAACTGATGGTTCGTGGATGAAATGAAAAGTGGATTAGTACTGTAGGCTTGATTGAGTCAACCTCAGTTGTGGAAAATGGTGACTGAAAAGTGGATTACCCTCATGTGGAATTACAAGGACAGAGAGCCATGGGTACCAAAACTGTGTTCAACTATGTTATGATTGACTGTGACGTCTCCTTTGGTCTGTGAAGTGAACATTGCTTACTTAGGTTCTGCATTCTTTGCTTCCCCCATCTCTCTTAACTGTGGAATTGACAGACTTAAACAGTGTAATTTTTTAGATCTAGATTTTTAAACCGAGCTTTCTAAGTAGTGTTTTTAAGTTTACTTCTCTTGATCCAAAATGACTTTCCCCAACAATAAAACTGTTCAAATTATGATTCAGTTTATTTTCATGGAGCACCCATTGGAGATCGCCTGTACTGAGCTCCCAGGATGCTTAATTTCATCAATTAATTAACTGACTGATCTGCTATAATTCAAATACCAAATAGCAGATGAGTTGGGAATCATTTGATGTATCCAACTCCTTTAAGAAATGTGTGCCATCTTGTGATGAGGTCTGAGGAGATAACAAGGCTGCTCAATGTTCCAAGCCATGGAAATCTTATTATCATCCTCCTTTAATTTCGTTTAGTCTTCATAGCTCTTTAAAAGCTGCAGCTGAAATCAATATGCTCTGGTAAAAACCAAGTCACAAAGTACAATAGGAAACGATAATACATTCGCAGAGACGAGCAAACAAAGAACCAAAACAAAAAGCTTGCACAAAGATGCCCCCTTCTGCTCCACACAGATGGTCAGGTCCAATTTAGTTTGAAATCTATCATACATGAGCTGGTACGTTCTTGCCTGTCAAATTATATTCTTGACAGGCTCAGTCTTTAAAAATGTACTAAAGCTTACTAAGGCTTATATAACAGCAATAATTGGTCAGCACAGGTCTATTTTCAGAAGCAGCTGATGCTAACCAACTTTGAACAAGGGAGCATTTTGGCAGCAAATGATTGATCTGAGAAACCAAACTTAAAGACATATGTCTCTTTGAATTTAAGTGTATGCAAAAAAAACCACCAAAAAACCCTCTATAGGATGGTATCCCCCCCGCCTCTTCATATAGAACCAAGAGACTTCATTCTCCCTAACTCCCTCCAAATCACTGTGTTCATAGGAGTTGTGCATTTGAAGTTGCACCATTGATTTTCATTTGTAGGATCAGAGGCTGCAGTCGTTGGCTCTCATTGGTGCTTTAAAACTGCAGTCTGTCTTCCTAGCAAGAGGGAAGGAGGGCCACTGTCAAACCAGACCGGGATCAAAAGTGTCCCTAATGCCTTTGGGCTATGGAGGTGGGAGCAGCTCAACAGCCACAGCGGGGAGGAAGGACGCAAGCCTTTTGGAGTCTGCGCCACCTGAGCAATCATTGCTAAAGGCATTATCCTCGCAGAGTGCTGAGACAAGAGAAACATTCTTTTAAAACCACAGATCCATATGCCTAAACCATTACAACAAAATATTCCGTCACTCTCGGGCCCTATAAAAAGATGCAGTGGGCAGTTGCTCTCGTGCTTAATGTTTCTTTTAGGAACGGGGAGCATAATCAACTTTTATATTCGGGTCATTATAAAAAAAAACACACCCAAAGTTATTTAGAGGGTTTATTTGTAATAACCTGGGAACAGGATTCAGGTAGGTAGCCATGTTGGTCTGACGCAGTCAAAATTAATAAAAAAATAAGAAAATTGTCCAATAGCACCTTAGAGACCGACGAAGTTTGTTCTGGGTATAAGCTTTCGTGTGCATGCACACTTCTTCAGATCCGTTCAACCGGGGAACAAGTCAGCACAGTATAGGGGTGCCAACTTGAATAAAATATTGGTGTGGGGAGCAGATAAGACCCACCCCACATAATTGATCGGAAGACGTGGTGCAGGCACACCATTTGAATAGTAATGCCCATCAACTTGGGGGGCAGCCCCCTCAAATATTTTAGGAGAGGGCAAAGGGACCTTGATCCCTAGGCACTGAGTCCTATGGCACAGTATGATTCATGAGTAAATATGGAAGGCTTTTTGTTTTTTCTTGTGAGATGACCATTGCTCTGCTTGCATGACCGGAAGTGGATGTGCCCTCTCTTGAAGAGGGGCTACCACTGCTGAGACCATGGTACTGCTGCTTGTTTTTTTTTATTGTCATTGCAATTATGCCCCACCTTTCCTCCAAGATAGTCAAGGTGGGTAACAAGTTTCCTCCCTCCCCATTTTATCTTTACTATTACCTTTTGAGGTAGAGCCATGGCTTGCCGATCAGAAGGCTGGCAGTTCAAATCCCCACGACGGGTTGAGCTCCCATTGCTCAGTTCCTGCTCCTGCCAAACTAGCAGTTCGAAAGCACGTCAAAGTGCAAGTAGATAAATAGGTACCACTCCGGCAGGAAGGTAAACGGCATTTCCATGTGCTGCTCTGATTTCAGTGTTCTGTTGCGCCAGAAGCGGCTTAGTCATGCTGGCCACATGACCCAGAAGCTGTCCGTGGACAAACGCCGGCTCCCTTGGCCAGTAAAGCAAGATGAGCGCCGCAACCCCAGAGTCGTCTGCAACTGGACTTAACAGTCAGGGGTCCCTTTACCTTTACCTAGGCCCAAGATGACTCAATGCGCTTCATGACTGAGTGGGGACCCGAAACCTGGTCCCCCATGTCCTGATCCAACCCTCTAACCACTATACCACACTGCCTTTGATACTGAAACTTCTAAGCAGATAGGGGAGCTAATATACAGGAATGGTGAGTGTTAAGCCTCTCACACCTAGGCAGAACAAGGAAATATGCAGTTCTGTGAATAGTTTGGTCCACTTGGACATAATGCATGGAATCTAATGGAGCAGTAACTCCCTCATTACATCAGTATAAGGATTTCTGCTTGTGCAATGGGACCTCGCTCCACCTTCTCCATTACATATCTGTTCTGGGTTCGCCACCCATCAACTCTCCAGAGCAGACCCGGGGAGGGTCTGAGGTACCCATGGAGAAAGGGAGTTCCATTGCACAAGCAACTGCTCACTGAGAAGGCACCCCTCTTTGACGAGCTGTGGAAACCAAACATGGAGCACTTATGAGTTTAAACTGGGCCATGGAGTATAGAATTCAGCCATTTTTATGTGTGCCACACAGACACAGCTCACTCTCTTGAAGCAGCTGACTGAAGAAGCGGGTAGGAATTCAGATTGGAGCTGTACCATGGTCAGGCTCGCTGACCCTTCATCTCCCAAAGGTTGGACATCTATAGTTTATTGGGTAGAGGCAGTTGCGTGTGTAGGTCCCCAAGCCACCCCTCAAAATAATTCACAAATCACATGTAATTTTAGTTTAAGGTTTTTGGCACTATTTTGGCCACAACTTTATTAAAATACAAAATCTGTGAGTGGTTGCTTAGACATTGGTTATGACCATCTGTCCCCCCGCCTGGGACAGAACTGACTTTCCAAACTCCATTGGAAGCCAGTGAAGGGAAAACAATGTTGGGGATCAGTTGAGCTGAGCGTCAGTCCCTCACCGCTCACCCAAGCAGCTCCCCAAGGCTTGCCAGCCCTGGTCCCATTTCAGGGATTGGACGAAATCGTGGCAAGCCCCAGGATTCCTTTAACGGAATTCCCTTCCAGCACCATTGGAGGGGCAGGCACAGCCTATCCTGACCCCTCCACCACCAGTTTTTATAACGAATGCCTAACCGCAACCTTACAAATAGTAGGCAAAAACCACATGGCACCAGCCAATCAGCCAAATGGCAAAATTCCTACTAGGCCCCTGCCCCAAGGCAGACGACCCCATGACAGGCAAAGCAAGGTCAACCAGAACACAGGGCGGGCGGGCGGGTGATCCGATACACTATGCGAAAGAGAAAGAGAAAGCAATGGGCCCCAATATTTAAAGCCTATGGTCCCACCCACCCAATTTGCTACATACAGTTTGCCCCAGCAACCCGGTCAGCCAATCATTGCGCCAGGCAATAACTATTAACCTGCCTGGCAACAGAGGGCTGGGCTGGCGGCCCACACCGCAACACGTGCTCTCATTTAGGGAGAACTCAAAATTGCACAATGAGCACAACCATGCTGAATACTGCATCAGAACAGGCAAACATTTTAATACGGAGAGAATTTCAGGAATTTCCACTTCTGCAGTGGACATAAACAGTGGGGAGAAAACACCAACGTATGCACTAACAAATATCTGTTTCTGACTCTGTATTTGTCTGCTCTGCTGTTTCTGAGGCAGTCAGGCACTAGGAGAACCTCCTGATTTCTTGAGTGTAGGTAACCAAACGCTAATGGTTGAATGTGGGCTGGGCAAGTATTTTTATTTATTTTTCTGAAATACATTTTTATCCTAGCCACCACTCGCTGCAAACAGAACTTTTAAAGTCAGAACTACCACTTCTTTTTCCCTTGGTTGCCCTCTAAAAACAGAGATTGAACGGGAGATGTACCCATGAAAGGCAGAGCAGATTTATTTGGAATGATGGATGACTCTGCCAGCATGTTCCTCCATCACTATTTTGATAAACAATTGCCCATCTGTGCTTGCACATTTTGTTTTGAGAAAGGTAGTTCCCCCCCTCCCCCAAATCTACTGGGAAGGCATTTCTGTGTTGTTTGCCTTGCTTCCCTAGGAATACGGGTGAAGATTATAATAGCAACAATAATAACTGCAGCCCAGAAATTTCATTTCTATAGCAGATTTTAGCCTGAGTTGCTATCCAATATTACACACACACACACACACACCCCTCCATCTACATAATCAATGGAATGCAACATTTTCATCTGTTTGATAAAATCCAATCTCTGTTTAATAGCCAAGCAGCCAGTCTCTGTTTAATAGCTAACTAACAGTAACAATTTAGCCGATGTGTCAAAGAAGGCTTCACTTGATGTTGGGACATGGGATTAGTAACTTTTGTAAAATTGCAAAGGGCGTATTATTGACCACAATGCAATGGCTGAGCAGGAAGGTATGTACAAATAGCAAAATCAGTCAGAACTAGGCCAGAACCTAATATTGGTTTGCTGAAACACTATGAAACAAGTAAGAAAATTGATCGGATACTTAGGTGAACTCCTAAATATCTATCAATGAGATATAACAAAGCATATAGTTTGGAAAAAACAAAACATAGCAAATTTGAGATACTATGATAAAAAGATAGATGGATATCTATCTATCATCTATCTATCTCTATCTCTATCTATCATCTATGTATCTATCATCTATCTAATCTATCTATCATCTATCATCCATCTATCTATCATCTATCTAGATACTGTAGGACCTTCTAGATCAGGTATGGGGAATCTGTGGTCTTCCAGAAATTGCTGGACAATGGAGTAAATACAGTGGTACCTTGGTTCTCAAACTTAATCTGTTCTGGAAGTCTGGTCCAAAACCAAAGTGTTCCAAAACCAAAGCACGCTTTCCCATAGAAAGTAATGCAAAATGGATTAATCCATTCCAGACATTTAAAAACAACCCCTAAGACAGCAATTTAACATGAATTTCACTATCTAAGGAGACTGCTGATCCATAAAATGAAAGCAATAAACAATGTATTGCAGTCACACAATCCATCAATCAATCAGTAGCTGAACTGGGTTCTTCCACACAGTCGCAAAAACAAAAAAAGAGAGCCGCAAAAACAAAAACACAAAGTAAATAGCAAAAACAGACAGACCGCAGTGTAACACTCAAAACAGAAGTGTGGCACTCAAAACGGAAGCATATCAATCAACTACTTCCGGTTTGCAGTGTTAGGGTTCCAAGTTGTTTGAGTACCAAGGCGTTTGAGAACCAAGGTACCACTGTATATCTCTCTCTGGAGGGCCCCAGTTTTCCCATCCCTGATCTTGAAGATACGAAACACAGAGCTGTCATCAAAATCAGCTTCCCCGATCAGTTCGCTTATCTGTCTATGGATGGACAGAAAATAGTTACAAAAGATAGCAAGTTTCAGATATCAAAACAGACAGACAGAGAAATAAATTAGATAGATACTGTGGGAGTATCTGGTTGTTATGAAACACTGTGCTGCCAACAAAACCAGCTCTCCCGTGCTGAATTCTCCTCCTTAACACTTAACTCATAGCTGGATATATTGTGTCCACTGGGATGAGACAGTTTGGATTCAGTGGATCTTGGGCTTCCCTGGCTGAGCCGGAGCCTAACCTCATCATCCCAGCTGAGTTGGAGATAGGCCAAAATAATTCGATCAGCCCAACTCAGCAGGTGATACTTAAGTCAGTGGAACTTAGGTTAGAGTAAGTCTCCCCAATGGGGCATTCCAGGGGTATGACAGGGGTGGGACAGCTTAGTCACAACCTAGACACCCAGTAAAAAAAGTGTGTTGTAAGCCAAATTCCTCTTGAGTGGGGTTTGGAATAGGGCGAGTTTAAACTGGCATAGGGACGTGGGTGGTGCTGTGGTCTAAACCACAGAGCCTAAGGCTTGCCGATCAGAAGGTCAGCGGTTCGAATCCCAGCGACGGGGTGAGCTCCTGTTGTTCGGTCCTAGCTCCTGCCCACCTAGCAGTTCGAAAGCATGTCAAAGTGCAAGTAGATAAATAGGTACCGCTCCAGCGGGAAGGTAAACGGCGTTTCCATGCACTGCTCTGGTTCACCAGAAGCTGCTTAGTCATGCTGGCCACATGACTCGGAAGCTGTCTGCAGACAAACGCCAACTCCCTCGGCCTATAGAGGAAGATGAGCGCCGCAACCCCAGAGTCGTACGCGACTGGACCTAACAGTTAGGGGTACCTTTACCGTTAAACTGGTGTAACTTATTCTGGGGTAAAATGTTTTGATTTTTTATAGTTAGGACTGCTCTGTAAGTGTGGTGTAGTGGTTAAGAGCAATAGACTTGTCATCTGGGGAACCGGGTTCGTGTCTCCGCTCCTCCACATGCAACTGCTGGGTGACCTTGGGCTACTCACACTTCTCTGAAGTCTCTCAGCCCCACTCACCTCACAGAGTGTTTGTTGTGGGGGAGGAAGGAAAAGGAGAATGTTAGCCACTTTGAGACTCCTTCAGGTAGTGATAATGCGGGATATCAAAACTCTTCTTCTTCTTCTTCTTCTTTTTTACACATTGAAGAGGGAGAACTCAGCATGATGGCATTTTTCTGTGGCAACCTTTTGTTCTGAGAGCTCGAGTTTTGCCCTTAATATAGCTCCTTTTGGTGACATTTCATGTAAGAAGGAAACGCAAACATTCCTGAAAGCAATCAGCCTTAAGCTCTCTTCATCCATTCCAGAAACTTCTGTACAACTATTCTTTGCTGTAGAACTCCCAACTTTTGTCAACTCTCCATTTCCACACTGTTATACTGCAGTGGAGACAGATTTTCCCCGTGAAGTTAATATCTGTCAAATGAAACTAGATAAAATGCCCAGAATGTGTTGTCCAGATGGTCTGTACTTGTGAGGATTTTTTTCATGCAGGTTTGCTGATAATTATAACCACCGCAAATTCTTTCAGCTCCTACTTCCTAACTCATGATTGGTCAACAATAGCCTTGTGAAGGCATTGAGCATTAGGTCTCCTAAACCCAAACAGATTAACAAACATGCGCTAAACACCTGCTCACTCCTGAACGGGCTATGTTAGGTCAAAACAAGCTTCTCCCCATGGGACAGGTCTATAAGCTCCATGAACATGCAAAAAGGCATTTTTGATTAAGAACAGAAAGAATAAGCAAACGGCAGGGTGATAATAGAAAAGTAAGATGTAGCCAAGCTACGATACAACATATTTTTTGCATCTATGTGTTTAAATAAAACATTGACTTAGAAGACTCCTCATGTGGAAAACCTATGTTCCGAAAGGAATGTATAAAATGGCCCAATGCCTTTTTATTATTACACAGACAGAACAATGCAGTTATCATAAAATGTACTGTACTTGAAAGTGTAGAGGTAAGCCTGAGAGTAGGAAAAGACAACATGGTAACTTCCAGAAGTTTTGGAGTACAATTCCCATCATTCCTGACCCTAGGTCAACAATGGTAAATCCTTTTGCAGGCGTTGACAATCAGCTGAATGCATTCAAGCTGGGCTGCCAGTTGTGCTCCCAATTCTTCTTGTTTGAAAGTGGGTCTCCTGGTGTCTTACATATCTGTCAAAGTGAGCCTTATGGTAGGGCTGTCATTTCTGAGTTTTTGCAAAAATTAGCTCAACAACTTTTGTGTCTTGATCTTCACTTTTTTGAAATATGGCAACTGTGGGTTAAACCACTGAGCCTAGGGCTTGCCGATCAGAAGGTCAGGGGTTTGAATCCCCGCGATGGGTGAGCTCCCATTGCTCGGTCCCTGCTCCTGCCAGCAGTTCAAAAGCACGTCAAAGCACAAGTAGATAAATTGGTACCACTCCGGCGGGAAGGTAAACGGCATTTCCGTGCGTTGCTCTGGTTCGCCAGAAGTGGCTTAGTCATGCTGGCCACATGACCCGGAAGCTGTACGCCGGCTCCCTCGGCCAGTAAAGCGAGATGAGCGCCGCAACCCCAGAGTCGGCCACGACTGGACCTAATGGTCAGGGGTCCCTTTACCTTCTACCTTAGGGGTTAAAGGAGCTTAGGATCAGGCCTGCCATCAAGATCCTGATCATCACCCCTGCCATGGACTGTGCTGGATGGGGTTAATGGCAGTCATCATCCACAATGGTATTATTTTTGTTGCTGTCATCAGTCTTTCATGGGAGACTGGGGTTGAAGTCAAATCACAGCATCTGAAGTGATCTCTCCAGGGTGCAAGTCTGGGCAGTGTGTATGGGGGTCCTGGGCTGCCCAGATGACAGGACACCCCTCTCGGCATCACTGAGGTGGTCCAAAGGAATGCAGAGCAATACATTTGGCATCAGACTGACTGCAGGAGTTACTGGAAGAAGGTACACAAGGTGCCATTCAACTGTCTTATGGATTCCACTCCAGATTCGTGTTGAATTTACTCCATAGCCTTTTCTTGTCCTGAAGCAGCAAATAGATTTTCCCTCATGAATCCAGAAGCAGATCTCCTTAACATCAGAAAAGATGTCCTGCCTTCTGGTTCTGTTGGCCATAGAAGAGCATCATCATGCAGATAGTGATGGGTGTATCGGTCTATTTGCCTTCTACTTTGTATGTGTTCATCCACAAATTGATGCTTTGTCATTTATGCATTGATATGTAGGGTTATTTTTTTAAAAAAATCCACATGGAAATTCACACTAAAATATGTCACTACACCTTCCCCACCCAAAATGCTCATTTTCAAAACATATTCAGATGCATCTGAATTGCCACAAACAGTGTTGCAACAGTCAGAGAAACTTTGTGTTGGGTTGATAGCTGAGTTCTGTTCTGCACATCAGCCTAAGAAATGCAGATCTGGTGTCTGCTTTTGCTGTCTTTCATGATCCCTGCTTATTGGCTATGCTGGTCGGGGCTTGCAAATTCTTCTTCTTCATCATTCTTCTTCCTTCTTCTTCTTCTTCTTCTTCTTCTTCTTCTTCTTCGGCAATCACTTGTAGCTGAGTAAGATTGTCTTCCATAAACACAGTTTTAACAATGAGTCCATAAGTGACTGTGGAGGCCAATTCTGGATCCACACGTCCTTCCACAGTGGGGACATAGGTTTCTGGATGGGAGTTGATTACGATGTGGATTTGCCAAGCGTGCCTTCCTCTTACCACGTTTCTCCCTTGTATCCTTAGTTCGAGTGTCTTCAAAGCCCATTACACCTTTGGTAAAGGCTGTTCTCCAATTGGAGCGCTCGCAGGCAAGTGTTTCCCAATTGTTGGTGTTTATACTACATTTTTAAAAATTTGCCTTGAGACAATCTTTAAACCTCTTTTGTTGACCACCAGCATTACGCTTTCCATTTTAAAGTTCAGAATAGAGCTTTAGAAGACAATAAGCAGGCATCTGCCCAACATGACCAGTCCAACAAAGTTGATGTTGAAGAATCATTGCTTTGACACTGGTGATATTTGCTTCTTCCAGTACACTGGTATTAGTTCGCCTGTCTTCCCAAGTGATGTGTAAAAATTTTTGGACACACCGTTGTTGGAATCTTTCGAGGAGTTGGAGATGGTGTTTATAAGTGGTCCATGTTTCACAAGCATACAGTAAGGTTGGTGGTACAACATCTAGAGGACACCATGTTGACTATCCCTGGTCTAAAGGTGCTTTGGAATCTATCCTTTAGCTCAGGGGTGAACCATGACCCTCCAGAATTTGTGTGCCTCTGCAACTACCATCACTCCCAAGCAGAATGACCATTAGCCAGGGATGGTGGGAGTTTATGAGAGACACAGTGTCTACACTCCTACTCTAAAACATTTTCATTGGCGTGTCAGCCGGATCATTCAGCAATGTCAGGGAACTGCCATCAGAACGAGAGGAGGAGGAGAGGCTCCACGATGATGCTGGAGAGGGGCCAAGTAGGGAGAGAGGCAGGTCTCCTGTTGGGGAAGAAATTCAGCGCGACACCAGGGATGGAGGGGGGCCAATGGGGGAAGCGGAGAGCAGGCTCAGAGACTCTTCACTGGACACCAGCGGAGAGAGCACAGGTCCTCCGCTACCCACGCCCACCCTGCGCAGAAGGCTTCCGCGCAGGGAGGCTAGGAGGAGACTGGACGTCAAACAACTTTTATGTTGGAAAAGGTTGAAGAAACGCCCACTGTCGGATTCTGCCAGCAACTGAGCAGCCATGAAGTGAGGGGCTGTCCAGCCAGGAAAGGTTTAACCAGGCCACCTACCCAGGAGTGGCGGCAACTTACGCACGAGCAACCCCATAACCATTAGAAGCAACCTTTATTCCCCCCCCAAATGATACAGTATTAAACCTCATGCTCCCATTCTTCACTGCTGCAACTGAATAAAATTATGTAGGAGGTTGAATTTGGTGATTGATTCTTTTCATTTAAAATACAGATGGCTCCACTTTTGATAGCTCTTTTAAAGAAGTGATATAAAGTTCATAACCTGTCAGCTGCTATATAATATTCTGATTTGCCAGTGAAGGAGGTCAAATTACTGCAGGGAGGAAAAAATCCAGAGCGCGCGCACACACAATACTGAATTTAAACAAGCCTAGTGAACACATATTCCCTGTGGAATATAGACTCGCCTCGGATTCTGAAACAGGTTATAAATTGAACCACCTTATTTGGACAGCAGCAGTTAGAACTTAGGAGAGCTTTTTTTTAAAAAAAAAAGTTTCTTGAATTTGTTCTCATTATCGTACTCTTTAAATCCAAATAGTTAAAAACTATATTTAAAAACTCATCTGCATAAAAAAATAATGGGTTGTAGATCACAGAAGCTGCAAAGAAAAATCAAAAGTAAAATTGCATATTTACACTGGAGAACTGATTATGAAACAAACCAAAACATTTTCAAGGAAAATAGGGACAAAGCAGCTTGAAATTCTATTGTTTAAACACATTGCAATCAATCAAATGACTAATTCTACCTCTGCAATATGCCAGTTACAAATGGCAGCAACTTGCATTAATGGTGTATAATTCATCTTTCCTTTGAAAGCTGAAATGTTTTTGATAAGCCAAACATTGATGAAGGTAATGTATTTGAGGTAAAATATAATTAATATTCCAATACGGAATACTTTTTCTTTTAAAACAACAAGCTTGTCTTTCAAGAACACATTAAATCATAGGTGTTTTTTCTTAGCAAATGCAATGAGTCAAAGAGGGAATAGTATTTTCAGGAAGTATGGATTGTGGTGGGTTAGAAGCACTTAGATCCTGCAAATAAACACCTTTTAAAAATAAACAAAAAATCCTGATACTAACTTTTTGTTTTAAGCTAGTTATAAAACATTATACACAATTATATAATATATAATTATATACATCAATAGATACTATTATATTTGTGTGGGAAGACACAACCTGTGTTTTCCTTGATGCCAAATGTAATATTTTTGTCCTGTGACCTCTACTTCTCCCTGAATTAGTCACATGGGAAATCTCACTGAATCATAAACTAGGCAGTGATTGGAATGACATTAGAAATGGTCCAAGACATGCAACACAAAAGCCAACTGGACTGGTGGCTAAATCTTCCTTCAGAACTGGTGTGGGACAGTGTTCTCTATTGCAAGGTAGTTTGGGAGGGCTAGGGATGTGGGTGGCGCTGTGGTCTAAACCACAGAGCCTAGGGCTTGCCAATCAGAAGGTCAGCAGATCAAATCCCCGTGACACGGTGAGCTCCCGTTGTTCGGTCCCAGCTCCTGCCCACCTAGCAGTTTGAAAGCACATCAAGTGCAAGTAGATAAATAGGTACCGCCCTGGTGGGAAGGTAAACGGCGTTTCCGTGCACTGCTCTGATTGGCCAGAAGTGGCTTAGTCATGCTGGCCACATGACCCGGAAGCTGTCTGCGGACAAACGCCGGCTCCCTCGGCCTATAGAGAAAGATGAGTGCACAACCCCAGAGTTGTCCTCAACTGGACCTAACGGTCAGGGGTACCTTTACGTTTACCTTTGGGAGGGCTACGACAGGCTGTGTAACATGTATAGCTCCATCCTCAAACAGAGAGGGTGGCCAAGGAGAAACTGCCAGAGGGCTTTTGCCACTGCCCTCCAGAGCCTGCAGCCTGGGACTGTTGTCTCACCTTGCCTAATGGTAGAGCTGGCCCTGGGTGACATCCTAAATCAGTGGTTCTCAACCTTGGGTCCCCAGATGTTTTTGGCCTACGACTCCCATAATCCCTAGCTCACAGGACCAGTGGTCAGGGATGATGGGAGTTGTAGGCCAAAAACATCTGAGGACCCAAGGTTGAGAAAGGCTGTCCTAAATGCTGCGTGGCCAATTAAATTTGATTATGCAGAGACATTAGTGAAAGCAGAATCACGGGTAGAGAAAGGATGAGTCTTTTGCTTCCTCTCACACCCCTCCTATTTGAATATGCAAAGCCTCTTCAAAATTTAGCATGATAATGTATTAGGATTCTCTAAGTCATGGGTAGGCAAACTAAGGCCCGGGGGCTGGATCCAGACCAATCACCTTCTAAATCCGACTCACGGATTGTCTGGGAATCAGTGTGTTTTTACATGAGTAGAATGTGTGCTTTTATTTAAAATGCATCTCTGGGTTATTTGTGGGGCATAGGAATTCGTTCATTCCCCCCCCAAAAAAAATAGTCCGCCCCCCCCCACAAGTTCTGAGGGACAGTGGACCAGCTCCCTGCTGAAAAAGTTTGTGACCCCAGCTCTAAGTGTAAAATGTTGCCCTTGTGGCTTTTAGCTGCGCATTTTCTGTGGCAGTAAGACTGTTGGCTTGGTGCTGTGGAAGGGGACAGTAAACCCAGTCGTGGCATGGAGTGTAGAATTAAAAAATGGGGCAGCTTTTCCAGGTGAGGCAGTGACTCACACAAGTCACTCCTTCAGAAATGACAGTGTACAACAAGCTTTTTCAATTGTTCCTTTTGTGTATATAAAGGCCTTTTGTGTTTGAGCTTTCAGATGGCTATTCTATAGAAAAACTGGCCCATACGATGATAAAATGAAGGCTACATTTCTGAAGAGCTATTACACTATGACAAAATGTTGACAGTGCTATTTAATGGTGTGTCTCTTTTTATTCCTAAAAAAGGAAGGAAGGAAGGAAGGAAGGAAGGAAGGAAGGAAGGAAGGAAGGAAGGAAAAAACAAAGGGAGGGAGGGGAAAAACAAAGGAAGGAAGGAGGGAGGGAGGAAGGAAGGAAGCTGTCTCCTCACGGGTGCTTAAATAAACCCCAACATATTTGATTATGATGGTGGTAATAATAAAAGTAGATGCATTTATAAAGTTCAAAGAATATGCAATAGATAAAGCACATTAACTCAGTGTTCTTCACAACAATCATGTAAGGTATGTCCATGGTATCTTTATATAATAAATACCTAAAAAAAATATTGCTTATGCGGAAAACGGGTGATGGTGGGCACCTAGCCATTACATAGGCCAATCAATGTATGAAGATGTGCAACCCTAAGTTTCCCTTGCTGTGGACCATTTTGCTGCATAGATGTGAAATCTCCTAAATATATTTAAGTGCCATCTTCTGAAGAACATTGAGAGGGCCTGATGTAATGTCCTGATGTGTTCAGTTTCAACCATGGAGGGCCCTGGTCCCCTAAAAAAAAAATATTGAGGGGACCCAAAGTGCCTCGGCCCCCCCAGGAGCTGGTGCCTATACAGTGGTACCTCGGGTTAAGTACTTAATTCGTTCCGGAGGTCCATTCTTAACCTGAAACTGTTCTTTACCTGAAGCACCACTTTAGCTAATGGGGCCTCCCGCTGCCGCCGCGCCGCTGCTGCATGATTTCTGTTCTCATCCTGAAGCAAAGTTCTTAACCTGAGGTATTATTTCTGGGTTAGCAAAGTCTGTAACCTGAAGAGTATGTAACCTGATGTGTATGTAACCCGAGGTACCACTGTAATGGATAGACTTCGTTACTAGCTGGGCTGCACATAGATAAAATCATTTTATCCATGAACATTTCGAGAAGTAGGTCAGGAGCTTGAATTCACAGAAAAGTGTAAGGTGCAAGGACACATCAGTCATGACTTCTCTGAATGGCTTTTGCGAGCTATAATCCCACAAGAGATGTTCTCCACACCTTCTGGTATGGCTGTTGGTTCTGAGAGTCGTAATATGTGGGGGGGAATGCTTTTTAAATAGTCATGAGTTAATCACAAAGGAGGTAGATTTTCCTATTAAGGTATGAGTGCGAGGAGCCATGATCTAATTAACATTTATTTAGGAACTCTGCCTGTTGAAAAGATCAATACATCAGTAAAGATTTAAGCTTGCCTGTTTTGGCAACTCATTTGTCATCTTGTTTCTCAAATATTGGACATCTATACCAAATTGAAAAATCACACAGTGGCTAGAAAAGTTTAATTTAGCATAAATGCAATAGAATCTGATGTTATCTTTGGTACAGAACCCATCTTATTCAAGCCAGAGACAAAAACCTCCACAAATGTTGAGAAAACAAAATGCATTCAAGCTGTCAGAGTTCTGGGATATTCAAGCTATTGTTTCTTTATTAAGAACTAAACTTTTTTTAAAAAAAACAAAACACTATTCCTTCTCACACAGCTGAATTTCATTATAATCAGCATTTGCATTTGATTACTGGAGACCAAAGAATCCATGGGAGATACTATTATACTTACATTCTTGCAGCTTTGCAAGGAAGTTTTGTATAAAATCAAGCTGGCTCAGGACAGAACAAAGAAGGAGGTCCTATTGAGTTTAATGGCACCTGCTCCCAGGTAAGTGGGCATATGATTGAAGTATTAATAGCATTAGTAATTTGGAATTGCAAATTGCAGTGCAGCACAATTCATGAAATGGAATATTTTTCATGCAATAAATTATTTAACTTAGGAGTAAAAATAACATAAGACTTTCCCTGTGGTATGTCGACCTATTGCTATAAATAGTCATAGTTGATCAAGAGATGAGGCCCCATAGGTATGGATGGGGGAGAGATTTGGTTTGATTTGCATTTTAATATGAACTTCCTTCATTTGTACTTCCCAGAACAACGCGTGAATCGTAGTCAAGCTGTCCTTTGAAAGCTGCACCTCTCCAGATTTGATGGTGTGATTTTCCAACTGAAGAACCTGAACAAAAAATGTGAATAAAAAATAAAGAAATGAAATATAAAGTTCAGATAGCAGCGAAAACTATATTTAAAATGCACTGTATTGGTGAAAATGCTTGCAGAAATGTGCACATTAGGAGGAATATTCACTAAAATGCCAGTGGTTTTATATAACACACACACACATCCAGAAACCGGTGTGGAGAACTGAAATCAGTTGTGGAAGAATGAGAAACATGGAGACAAAAATTGACAGATCCATCCATTGCTACCCATAGATCTGGTGCCTCCCTATTTAGCAAGGATGCTGAGAGAATTCCAACCTTTTTAGCCTGAAAATCCTGACAGCTGGCAGCAATTTAGTAAAAAATGAATAATAAATCCGCATTTTCCCCATTTGCCATGAAAGGAAAAGTGCATTGTTCAAGAATGTTCAGTTTCACCTAATGAATTGAATACAGTGTGAAAATTCTGTGAAATGCAAACACACATATACAAAGTACCAAGGCTGCAATTTTCAGCTGGCACAAAACGCAGTGGCTAAATTACAAATGGAAGCTAGACATATAGATATTAACGCCAACTTCTCTCTCAAAGCAGGAAGTCTTTGTCCTACCTATTTATTAAAAGGAAA
This sequence comes from Podarcis raffonei, assembly GCF_027172205.1. Taxonomy (NCBI): domain Eukaryota; kingdom Metazoa; phylum Chordata; class Lepidosauria; order Squamata; family Lacertidae; genus Podarcis; species Podarcis raffonei. The sequence goes on along the minus strand of NC_070611.1, from coordinate 12,641,023 downwards.
AGCATATGATTCACAATGAGAGCCAGAGTCGGACCAATGGACCATCTAGTTTGGCACTGTCCAGGGTGACAGATAGAAGTTTTCCATCATCATCATCATCATCATCATCATCATAATAATAATAATAATTTATTTATACCCTATCTGGCTGGGTGTTCCCAGCCACTCTGGGCAGCTCCCGAAGAATAGTAAAAACACGATAAAACATCAAACATTAAAAACTTCCCTAAACAGGGCTGGCTTCAGATGTCTTCTAAAAGTCAGATAGTTGTTCATTTCCTTGACATCTGATGGGAGGGCATTCCACAGGGTGGGCACCACTACTGAGAAGGGCCTCTGCATGGTTCCCTGTAACCTCACTTCTCGCAGGGAGGGAATTGCCAGAAGGCCCTTGGAGCAGGACCTCAGTGTCCGGGCTGAACGACAGGGGTGGAGATGCTCCTTCAGGTATACAGGACCAAGGCCGTTTAGGGCTTTAAAGGTCAGCACCAACACTTTGAATTGTGCTCAGAAACATACTGGGAGTCAATGTATGTCTTTCAAGACCTGTGTTATATGGTCTCAGCAGCCACTCACAGTCAGCAGTCTGGCTGACACATTCTGGATTAGTTGTAGTTATCGGATCACCTTCAAAGGTAGCCCCATGTAGAGCGCATTGCTATAGTCCAAGCGGGAGATAACCAGAGCATGCACCACTCTGGCGAGACAGTCCGCTGGCCATTAGGGTCTCAGCCTGTGTACCAGATGGAGCTGCCCTGGACACAGAATTGACCTGTGCCTCCATGGACAGCTGTGAGTCCAAAATGACTCCCAGGCTGCGCACCTGGTCCTTCAGGGACACAGTTACCCCATTCAGGACCAGGGAGTCCTCCACACTTGCTCACCCCCTGTCCCCCCAAAAAGTACTTCTGTCTTGTCAGGATTCAACCTCTTGATCTCTGCCTTGAGATACTGGAGATTGAACCTGCAACTTTTTCACATGCGAAGCTTGGGCTCTAGCCCTGAGCTACCCCTACGTTCTCTGTTTTGATTTAGGTTGCAATCTTATACACATTTCGGGTACGGTCCAAACTTCAGGTGTTGCCTGATGGGGCTTAATGGAGCAGCGGGGACACCTTCCAATCCCCAGCCCTGCCATGCCAACCTGGGCAGAAGAAGGGACAGGCAAATCACTGTGCCAGTCTGGATATGGTGCAGCGATTGGGACTGGATTAGGAACTCTGCTATTACAAGGTGACTGTGTGGTTGGCTTAGGAGTCAACAGATCTTCATCCATCTGAGGCCTTCCCTGCCCCCAGAATGCCACATTTTGGTGTGTTCTTCTGACTGTTATCAGTGGGTGTTCCTGCGATACAGTTCTGCCCAAGTATTCGGTGGGCAGAATGGGCAGCTCTGCAGAAGTGAAGTGGCACTGGTGGCGTCATTCTATTGGTAGACACTGGCAGGGCTGGGTAGAGGTGTACCTTCTCCCAATTCATCCCCCACCCCCCAAAAAGCGGATTTGGATTCCTTGGGACTACCTATGAATACAGTGGTACCTTGGGTTAAGTACTTAATTCGTTCTTAACCTGAAACTGTTCTTAACTTGAAGCACCACTTTAGCTAATGGGGCCTCCTGCTGCCGCCACGCTGCCAGAGCACGATTTCTGTTCTCATCCTGAAGCAAAGTTCTTAACCTGAAGCACTATTTCGGGGTTAGCGGTGTCTGTAACCTGAAGCGTATGTAACCTGAAGAGTATGTAACCCGAAGAGTATGTAACCCGGGGTACCACTGCATATATGATGCTTTAGGGACTTGCAGTAACTTAAGGACTTTTGAAATGCCTTATTCCCAGTTTCTAAAGCCAACTATCCCTTTCCAAGAATTAAATTTTCATGACTCTTTTTTTTGGGGGGGGGGAGTTTGCAAGAACAAAAGGTGAACTAACTGTATTAAGAGTTGTGAACTTAAAGTGATAAATCAGCTCAACAAATCTGATCAATAAAAACCAAACATAAAATCTAACAAAGTTACAGCAAAGAGAGAGGAGATGACTTTTTTAAAAAAGACTAATACAATTTACCTAGGACAAAGAAAAGATGCAAGGCAGCATTCATGATATAAAAATATGGCATGGTTTTCCCTTGCTCTGATATTGAAAATATAATTTCAGAAACTCAAAGAATAATGTGGGCAATTTGGTAGGAAAGATCAAAAGCAGCCGAGATTTGCTGCCGGAGGAATTGGGTATCAAAATTCCTATGTGGTTTTATATACTCTCTTTTCAAGAGGCACTGAACCAAACATGAATAGCCATTACTAAAAGTGATGTATAAATGCAATCCCTCAAATTAAAGAAAATAAAAGAAGAACCCATGAAATATTGCAAAAAAAATTGGAAACATTTGCTACAACCCATAGTCGTTCAGCACTGTGATGAGCCAATGGACTATAGAGGTGGGTGAAGAATGTGAAGAATAGCTGGTGCCATCCACTTTTTGAATTATAGTGCCCGACCCTTGAAAGTTGACCATGCAAGCTGGGGCTGATCGAAGTACAACAACAGCCAGAAGTCATTTGACCGGCCATCCTGAATTTAGGTAAGATTAAAATAATTATATTAATTCATGAGATTAATAAAAGTTTAACTTCTCAAAAAATAACTGCCCATATTAATCTTATATGGTTTTGACACTTACAATTCATATACTGCATGAATAGGTCCATTACTGGGGATGCAGGTGGCGCTTTGGTCTAAACCATTGAGCCTCTTGGGCTGGCTTGCTGATTGGAAGGTCGCAGTTCGAATCCCCATGACGGAGTGAGTACCTGTTGCTCTGTCCCAGCTCCTGCCAACCTAGCAGTTCGAAAGCATGCCAGTGCAAGTAGATAAATAGGTACTGCTGTGGTGGGAAGGTAAATGACATTTCCGTGCGCTCTGGTTTCCGTCACGGTGTCCTGTTGTGCCAGAAGCAGTTTAGTCATGCTGGCATGACCCAGAAAGCTGTCTGCGGACAAACGCCGACTCCTTCGGCCTGACAGCGAGATGAGCGCCGCAACCCCATAGTCACCTTTGACTGGACTTAACCATCCAGGGGTCCTTTACCTTTACCTTTACTGAATGGGCCTCATACATCCAGATTATGTTAGCCTGCTCAGGATTGGTTATAGTCATGCTTTGAGGGTAACCTCATCACCTCAGTATGCAGGTACTTGCTAACAGTAGCCCAGCAGCAAAATAATTTTACTTTGGAGCAGAGCTGAGTACAAAGGGATTCCCCAAATTCTCCATGCCAACAAGTGTCACCCACCTGCTCAAGCTGCTATCTGCCACAGGAAGAATGCTGCGGTTGTCTCCACTTGTAGATTTGTCTTACAGAAAGCTATGATATTGCACCATTGGGCTTGGCGCATCATGGCCATACTCCTTATTGGGGCATCCTGCAGCTGCTAAGAAAGAAAAAAAATGGATACACGAACTCAAATCATTCATGTGGGGTCTGTACACAATTTACAGAGTAAGGGAATTTTGAACAAATGGGCAATATCCAGTTGCCACAGTGAACTTCCATGTGCACAATGTGGCTTCTTCTCCTCTCCAGCCCATCTCCCTAAAGAGCCATCAAAAATAAGCTGTGAAGGGCAGAGGTGTAGGAAGGTCAGCTGGTACCCGGTGCGGAAAATTTCTTGTCACCCCTCCACATATTGATTTTGATCTTTTTTTGCCTGCAAAAATGGTCAGTTAATATCTTGACCCTGCTCCACTGAGTTGAAATTTCAGCCTTCACGACATAGGAAAACAGCCAAGTAACCAGCTATTTTCGTGGAGGGCGGTCAAGGTATTAACTGATAGGCATGAAATTTCATATACAGTGGACGCTCGGTTTGCAACGTGATCCGTGCGGCATGCATGTTCGCAACCCGCAGTGTTCGCAACCTGCAGTTGCACATATGCGCACACGTGGGTTGCGATTTGGCACTTCTGCGCATCTGCGACCACCGAAACCCGGAAGTAACCTGTTCTGGTACTTCCGGGTTTTGGCGGTGCGTACGTGGGTGGCGCTGTGGGTTACACCACAAAGCCTAGGACTTGTCGATCAGAAGGTCGCGGTTCAAATCCCTGTGATGGGGTGAGCTCCCATTGCTCGGTCCCAGCTCCTGCCAACCTAGCAGTTCGAAAGCACGTCAAAGTACAAGTAGATAAATAGGTACTGCTCCGGCGGGAAGGTAAATGGCGTTTCCGTGCGCTGCTCTGGTTCGCCAAAAGCAGCTTAGTCATGCTGGCCACATGACCCGGAAGCTGTATGCCGGCTCCCTTGGCCAGTAAAGCGAGATGAGTGCCGCAACCCCAGAGTCGGCCATGCCTGGACCTAATGGTCAGGGGTCCCTTTACCTTTACTAACCTGAAAAAAAAGCAACCTGAAGTGTCTGTAACCCGAGGTATGACTATATAGCTATATAATCCCTAGTGTAGTAAGATAAGACATTTGGAGCAGGCATTTTCAAAAAATAGTTTTTTATGAACCGCCCTAGTAAGACCCTGATGTTGGGAAAGATGGAGGGCACAAGGAGAAGGTGACGACAGAGGATGAGATGGTTGGATAGTGTTCTTGAAGCTACCAGCATGAGTTTGACCAAACTGCGGGAGGCAGTGGAAGACAGAAGTGCCTGGCGTGCTCTGGTCCATGGGGTCCCGAAGAGTCGGGCACGACGAAACAACAAAGTAGGGCAGTAATTGCTTCATGATAATTTCTCACCCTCCCTCCATGATGACACATGGGGTGGGGCGGACCGCCCCCCTTCCTACGCCCCTGCTGGAGGGTTGGGGGGAACTCTCCAGAGCAGAATAGGGAGCACAGAATAGAGAAATATAGAATAGAGAATAGAGAAATCGTGGAAGTTACAGGGTGACAGTCGATCCCTGCCAGTGTAGCATTGGATACAACCCAATGACTTCTCAACTCACAAGTTTTTCACCAAGTCACAACCCTTCATTCAGAAACCTGTTCCATGATCACTGCTCTGATGTTCACCATTTCGCTGCTGGTTTGTTTGAATGAGGAAAGAATCTGAAGCCCATGTGAAGGACATAAGGTAAATCTTTGAAAGTTAATTTCTTGGAACATTGTTGATTTTGAAGCTTCCACTCCATCCATGTTGGAGATAAATTAATTTTCTCCCCACTGAGAGCTACAGATTACAGTTATCAGGCTTTGTCAGGCTTAGGGTAAAAATTGGCAGATAAGGGGAAACGGCTGGCTGTAATTCCAATGACAACGATTTGAGGGGATAAGTATTTGGAAAGTTTGGCTTCTAGACTGCTGAGAAGTTTAGGAAGACATCCAGACAATGATGGATGGAAACAACAATGCTCCTAAACTAAAAATGCTGGAAATGGCAGTGTTGGGAAATAGAGGGGATGGACAGGAAAATAAAGAGTCTCCAATTCATTAATCTGACACCAGTAGATGTTGCTAATGGCAGTGAGACAGGAAAACCAAAATCTATATTTCTGAGAAGTGCTCTGCAGGAACTGAAGAATGGATGTTTCAAGATCACTTTCATTGTATCAAAAATGCATTAGCAGGAAGAAAGAGGGCTTGGCTCAAATGCATTTTTAAAACTAACTCCAACCATGTTTTTCCTAATGTGAAACATATATCAGATTTAGTATACCCATTCTAAAATTTGAAACACTGTTCCATAGATGTTTATGGTCTTTCTTTCTTTCTTTCTTTCTTTCTTTCTTTCTTTCTTGTTAGTGAGCAAGACTCTTAAGATGGACCCTGAACTGCAGAATGTTACAATGAAATTATATCTTTGGATTACTATAGATTGGCCACCTTCTATAGCCTTCTTCAGCCACCCAACAAGAATGCTTGATGGTTCAAACTAGGCAGAGCGGCACACACACTGATTCCACCTCCATTGTCCCTACAGAACAAGTATTTTACTACTTACTTTAAGAAAATATTTAGTCCCACCTTTCTGCAGGAAAAATATATTGTCCCTCCAATAAAGAGGTCCCTGGGAATGTGGGACTCTATAGATTAAAAATGGCACCTTTAATTGTTCACAAAAATGTGGTGGAAACTAACATGGACCTTTCAGTCCAGGTGAAATTATATTCACTGTGGTGGGTTCCTGACAAAAGTTGCCATGTTCCAAGCCATCAGAAACTTTGAAATAGCTTTCAAAGCCTGCCTGTGTATATTTAGAGAAATGTGTGATAAAATGCTGACAATTTTTCACAAATATTTTTTTTTTAATGCAGTAAACTAAATTTAAGATCTGAAAAATATGAAAGAAGGAAAGTGAAATTGACACATTTGTCCATCCATATTCTAGAATGTGAAAGTACAGACTACATCTTTGGCTTGCAATTTGTTAATCATTCTAAACAAAAAGAGGGTTTGTATTTTATTTTATTTTATTTTATTATTTTATAAAAGGTTGCCTATCCGTGGAAATACAGAAGAACATTTTATCATGGCTCTGGAGCTGAACTGCAGAAGGTACTGCTCAGTTTGCAAATCATGTCTGCAGTTTTGAATCATCTGAGGAATCCTTTAAATTCAGCTCAGCAAGGTAAGGAATTCATTTCATCATTCCTAGAATTGTTTCCTGAAGCTGAGTGCAAAGTGACAGCCTATGCCTCTTATCCCATAAAGCAGATTTAAGTTCGCCCACTTCATTTGGCAATTCATTCAGTTAGTGCTGATAATCATTCACTTACGAAGCTTTCTAGTTTGGGGCTGAATTCAGCAGGCCTTAGCTCCACTGTCAATATTTAACTTAGCTCTACAAACAACTTCTTAAAAAGAGAACTTGCAAGAATATCAGGAACATACACACACATATTCTTTGCATATAGTCATGACTTACATATCAACCTGCTCTGAAGATGTGGATCTTTGGGGAAATCACTGTAAACTCATTGATGCTATTTTTCAGTTCTTCTAAATTATCTCAGCGGGCGATTAAAAATACAAACCAATTAACCTCTCCAAACCACCTTTCTAATTAATCAATCTTTTCCAGCTTCATCAACAATGAGGCCAAGGAAACCTAGTAATTATATTTAAATATCTCAACAATTGATTTAGAAAAGATATTGTTGCCTGCCTTTTGCATTTACAGGGGAAAGAGGTTAATCGTTTTATGCAGAGAAACCCACATTTAAGATACAAAAAATAATAACAGGAGACATTATTGTGCAATGAGGTTGCATGGGCTGTATGGTTGCTAAAATTGCATAACCCTTGTAAAATCTATTGTTTTGTCCATCTGTTTCTGCACACACGCACACACACCCTTCATTAGCACAAGCCATAATTTGGAAAATGTCATAAGTTTGCTAAAAGAGAAGAATATTTTTGTTCAATTAAGTTGAAGCAGATCAAGCGTCCAACTCCAGTCCATGATCTTGTTACTAACAGTGATGAAAAAGGTGTCCCTGAAACCTCACAGACAGACAGGCCATTGAAGTGTTGTTTGTTCTCATTGTCTTGTTTTTAGAGGTCTCTGCGCAGGGAGTTTTATTAACTTATATGCAGAATTCATCATGCGAAAGGCTGGACCGACCGGATGAATCCCAAACTGGAATTAAGAATACTGGAAGAAATATCAACAACCTCAGATATGCAGATGACACAACCTTGATGGCAGAAAGTGAGGAGGAATTAAAGAACCTTTTAATGAAGCTGAAAGAGGAGAGAGCAAAATATGGTCTGAAGCTCAACATCAAAAAAACTAAGATCATGGCCACTGGTCCCATCACCTCCTGGCAAATAGAAGGGGAAGAAATGGAGGGAGTGAGAGATTTTACTTTCTTGGGTTCCATGATCACTGCAAATGGTGACAGCAGCCACGAAATTAAAAGATGCCTGCTTCTTGGGAGAAAAGCAATGACAAACCTAGACAGCATCTTAAAAAGCAGAGACATCACCTTGCCGACAAAGGTCCGTATTGTTAAAGCTATGGTTTCCCCATACTTTATGGAAGTGAGAGCTGGACCATAAGGAAGGCTGATTGCCGAAGAATTGATGCTTTTGAATTATGGTGCTGGAGGAGACTCTTGAGAGTCCCATGGACTGCAAGAAGATCAAACCTATCCATTCTTAAGGAAATCAGCCCTGAGTGCTCACTGGAAGGACAGATCCTGAAGCTGAGGCTCCAATACTTTGGCCACCTCATGAGAAGAGAAGACTCCCTGGAAAAGATCTGCCATTTAGGGCTTTAAAGGTCAGCACCAACACTTTGTTTTCCCGCCATCCTCACAGCAATTTGTCAGCATTCCATTCCAACTGAGCATGGTCAGTTGTCATCGACATGTTTGCGTTTTCCACCTCTACTCCGGGTTTCCCGTCCTTGTTTTGCTTGCGGGGGGGGGGGGATACACTTGGACTGAATCCTAGCTATATTAAAACATTTGTCTCAACAGTGACTTTTTCCCTTTGGATCCTAGTCCCATGGGGACATGTATTCTAATCTAAGTGGGGAATTGAAGAAATAAGCATCCTCTTCCCATTCACAGACTTTACAGTCAGAACAGGTCTTCCTTGTCCCCGTAAATAATTAAAGAAAAAGAGCTGCTTGCCTGCTCCGTATTTAAGCACACGTCTATTTTTACAATTGCACAACTGTTTTTTTTTGCAACTGCTATTTCCAGTTTTGAAACATGCACGTTGACATTAATTGCCTGCGCACAATTCTCATCGTGACTAATTTGACCCCTACTTTCAAAGCTGGCCTGCCATGTGGCAATAGCCCCGATTCCACGGGATCAATCTAAGCATGACGTTAATTGCATGAAGGCAATACGATTGCATGTTTTAAGAAATATAGACAGGGACCGGCTGGCATTTGAGAAGTTGAAGCGCTGAATTGCTGTTATGTTCTTTGGATCCTGGCTTGAGTGAAATAAAAGCTGTATGCTCCCATCATGCTGGAAGTTAAAAAATAAAATAACCGTTGCTAATTTGGTAAATGAAACTGTTGTTTGGAGAACATTTTGTTCCCTAATTACAAGAGGCGGGTCTTCTGTGGGTCATTTTCAAGTTACGTCAAGTTTCTTTCTTTTTATGTGGCATTCCGCCCCCCTCAAGACGCTGTAATACATAAGAAGCATTAACTAGCACTTTCAACATCAGATTTTGCTTGTAACCAAGTACTTAAACAAATTAATGAGCTGGAGCTACAATGAATGATTATGTCATTTAGAATATGGTGTACATTAATGCATTTGACAAAGGCAAAGAGGGAAGATCATTAAACTGGGTTTTTACGGCCCCTGAGGGTGAACAGCACTGGATCTAATCGAGATGAAGAAGAGCAAGTGGCCAGACAATAACTGATTAAATGTGACTTAACAATAGGGAAAAACTTGAGAGCCAGGATTAGCTTGTTCCGCACAATATCTAGATATGGTTGATTTATTTAAAATGAATATTGTGGGGTCACCGAGGGGATAACATATGAGCTGGCCTGCAAATGCTTGAGGGTTTCTTAAGCATTTGGATAAGACAAATTCCAAATACTTGTCTATTCAGTTTGCAATTGTATATTCTTCGCAATACTTATGTGATTGTCTTGTGTCTGATGGTCAATTTCATACAACCCTTTCACAGGTTGTACACATGAAGGGGCTTCACGTGATTATAGAAGCGGCCAGGCTATTTCCTTGGCTCCGCCTCCAACAGACATGGCTTCCTCCACACTATCCCTGACATCCATGCATTAGGTGTGGATGTTTGAGCAGGGGAAGTCTATGTGCCTAGGCTTCCACCGGAGCTGGAGTCCTGAATGATTGGTGTTCCAGATCCCAAGCTAGTCTATATGCCTCTAGTTTCTCTGATGTCCATTTATAATGAATAGGATTTAAATGTACCTAAGGTTACCATCAGGCAACCAGTTCCTTGAGCATGCCAAGCTGTTTTTATCCCACAGTTTCCAGTCCCTTTCCCTCATCACTTTCCTTACTGCAAAAGAGCTGGTCGTTTTAGAAGTGGATTTGTTGTGCCAAATACAATTCAAGTGCACACCTGAATTTGTGGGGATGCAACTCAATCCAATCCACAAAATAGCAACTGTCAGGAAGCAACTGACCAGGTCACCTCTCACTTCTAGGTACAGTGGTACCTCAAGTTACAGACGCTTCAGGTTACAGACTCCACTAACCAAGAAATAGTACCTTGGGTTAAGAACTTTGCTTCAGGATGAGAACAGAAATCGTGTGGCCGCAGCGCGGCAGCAGCAGGAGGCCCCATTAGCTAAAGTGGTGCTTCAGGTTAAGAACAATTTCAGGTTAAGAACGGACCTCCGGAACGAATTAAGTTCTTAACACGAGGTACCACTGTATAGTGGTACCTCGGTTTTTGAACGTCTCCATTGATGAACATTTCAGTTTTCGAATGCCAGAAACCCAGAAGTAAATGCTTCAGTTTTCAAACACACCTCAGAAGTCGAACATGCCACACGGCTTCCGCTGTGTGCAAGATCGTGAGGCCTAGCTGTTGGCTATTCGAGTTTTCGGTTTTTGAATGTTTCAGAACTCGAACGGGCTTCCGGAATGGATTACATTTGAAAACTGAGGTACCACTGTATATTTGTAATCTGATTCCACGTCAGTTTCACATGTGTTCAACCATGAGCCAGTTCCATTCCATTTTTGTGATTTTTTTTCAAAAGGAAGACATGGGGGGGACTACACATCAATTTGCGTGGCTATTCCCTCCCCCTCCCACAAATGGAGTAAATAAAGACACAGGACACCAGAATTTAGGTTAATGGGCGAAAAATGGCCACAACTTTATTGATTACAGGAAAGAGCGGTATTGGCTTAGGCAATGGCCCTAACAGACTATCCGGTTCTAACCGGGAAGGGTTAAACACCAGCAGGGGGAGCCCCCGAGATGCACATCCCTAGGCGCTCCCCGAGGGGTTACCGCTCGGGAGCGCGCTTTAGGCCCTAGCCTCCGTAGGTTTCGGACGAGGCGACGCCCCTCGGAGTCCTTTAACGAACTACCCTTCAAGAAGTGGGGGAGGTGATGGCGTTCCTCCCCCCCGATCTCATTTGCATAACAATACCCCGGCCAATGCCTAACCGCCAAGACCAAGAAGTTGTGACGTTTGCTACGAGGTAGGCGAAAAAACCAAGTGGCTTCAAAATTCCAGCCAATTAGCCAAATGGAAAAACTCCTACCAGGCCCCTTGCGGCGACCAGCCAAAGCCCATAGCAAAGTCTGAATGCTAACCTAAAGGGCGGGTGGGTGGGAAAGCACAGCTGCTGCGAAGGAGGAAAAGGGGCGAGCCAAGGGCTGCCCCGACCTTAAGTGCCCCTAGGTCGGCCCGCCCCTGCTGCCAGCCGATTGGCTGAGGCTGCAAGAGATGAATAATAAGAGGGAATCCCTGGTTCCCGCGGGGCTGACACCAGCCCCGCGAGAGTGCGTGTGGGCGGGGTCATGAGCCCGCAACACCCCCCCCTCCTAAATTCGGGAGTGGCTTTTTCATTTTGCACACTTTTCATACGATACCCGTTTTGTGTGCATTTCCTCCCTAAAATACACATTTTATGCATTCCCCCTGTAAAAGAAGCATGTTTGTATGCTTTTAAAAAATTGAAAAGGCCACATCCAATTGTTAACCAAATTCTGATCCATGTATTCAGTCCAGGAAGTGCAAATTATGGAGGTTTAAAACAGAATTCTGTTACATCTCTAAATGCATTGTGAAATCCCTGTTCAGTGATCTTAGAATTTGATGTAAGTAGTATTGCTGTGTCTCCCTAAAGGGATCTTACGACAGGCTGACCGTTCATGGGAGATCCCTCTACCACCTTACAATGAGTTTCCAAAGATCGCTGCTTAGATTCTAATCTCCCATCTTCCTCCTGGTTATGTTTCATGCATTTATGCGTGTGTGGAACGTGGACATATTACACACCAAGAGATCAACCATGGAGGTGGCAGAACCAGACTGCACAAGGTGACATTTGAACTGGGCAAAGGAAGAAACTATAGTATCATTTATCTTGCCACAGAAAGGCCCATTTGCAGTAGACTTGCTGGGCAGTGTTAATGTTTAAAATCCATTTAGATATGATTGCTGTTTAAAACGGCATTTAAATGTGTAACATAATAAATAAAATATATGATTCAATTATTTATTTAGGAAATTGCAGCTAATTTATACAATGCCCTTCCTCTTACCCTTGCTCTTCTAAATTTGGAAGTTTTCTCTGGTAAGAGGTGCCACGTTTTCTGTATACCTTAACTGTATCGTTGCACGGGGGAAATCTCTTTGAAAAAGGAAATACATACTAAAGCAAAAATAAAAACAAACCAATAACTTTCCTCCCCACCCACACACAAACTCATTGGAAGGCCATAGACTGTTTATCAGCCAAAAGCCTGGTTAGAGAGGAATGTTTCTGGCTGGCACCTGAATATATGTAACAAAGGCGCCAATGAACCTCCACAGACTGGGCATTCCACAGACTGGGAGCCACTGCAGAAAAGGCCCCGTTCTCGTGTTGCCACCCTCCGGACCTCTCGTGGAGGCACACAAAGAAGGACCTCAGAGGATGATTTCAGGGTCCAGGTAGGTCCATATGGAGAGACGGTCCTTGAGGTATTGCAAACCTGAGCCGCTTAAGGCTTTGTAGTATTACGTCTTGCACTTCAATGCCATGTAAAAGACTCCCAATTCTTTCCAAAATGATTTTCATTGTATTCTTATGTCAGAAGCCAGCAATGTCCAACCAGTTGACTGTGATTGACAGGTAGATCGCCGAGGTGCTCCCAGTCGATCACAGGAGTAATGAAAGTGATCGCCCGGTTTGTCCTGAGCAATTGCAACATGCCCTGTTTTTGAAAGGCTGTATTCGCAGCACCGGTGACATAGTGTTTGAATGTGGCAGGGCAGCAGACTGTTGTGTGAGCGATTTTATGCAATCCACCCCAAAAATAGTTGAAAACAACTATGGACAATGACAATGGGTTGTTATTAAACTGGAAGTAGATTGCAGTGTCTAGAGCAGACATAGGCAAACTTGGCCCTCCAGATGTTTTGAGACTACAATTCCCATCATCCCTGACCACTGGTCCTGTTAGCTAGGGATGATGGGAGTTGTAGTCTCAAAACATCTGGAGGGTCGAGTTTGCCTATGCCTACTCTAGAGAGTTGGACGTGCCTGTCATAAGCCACTAAAGTCTTCAAAAGACAACTGTGTAAGATAACTGTATATACCCATTTTTTAATTGAGAAAATGGCATCCAGGGGTGCCAAGTTGAATAATATATTGAGGGAGGGCTCAGGTAAGTCCTGTCCCACATAAATGATCACATGACATGGTGCACACATACCATTTGGATGTCAATGCCCATCAACTTGGGGGCGGGTGTCAGAATGCCGTCAGCGGCTCCCGGCTGGTTGACCAGGAAAGTATAAAGACAAGGGAAACTTTCTTACGGTCCTTTTTTATTTCAGTCTTTACAGAGAGAGGCCATAGAACCCAGCCTCTTGGATAATGGCGTTGTCCTGAGTGAATCTCCACCCCCTGTCTCTCCCACTTCCTCATTTGTCATCCTCATCATCTCCTCTACGGGTGCTACTATATGCCCTCTCTCTTGTGAGAGCCAGTGTGGTGTAGTGGTTAAGAGCGGTAGTCACATAATCTGGGGAACCAGGTTCGCGTCTCCGCTCCTCCACATGCAGCTGCTGGGTGACCTTGGGCCAGTCACACTTCTTTGAAGTCTCTCAGCCCCACTCACCTCACAGAGTGTTTGTTGTGGGGGAGGAAGGGAAAGGAGATTGTTAGCCGCTTTGAGACTCTTGAAGGGGAGTGAAAGGCGGGATATCAAATCCAAACTCTTCTTCTTCCTCTTCTTCTCTTCAAGCTCTTTGCTCTCCTACTTTTAAGGCTCGCCAGGTTCTGGGAGATGGAGGTTCTGGAATGCTTTCTAATGACAATGTGTCAGCCAGGTGTTGTTCTGGCTTTCCCATGATTTCCCAATTTCCCCACATCTGCCTCTGGGCTGTGACCTCCCGCAAACCCCTGCTGTAAATCTATACAGTGGTACTTTGGGTTAAGAACTTAATTCGTTCTGGAGGTCTGTTCTTAACCTGGAACTATTATTAACCTGAAGCACCACTTTAGCTAATGGGGCCTCCCGCTGCCGCTGCGCTGCCACTGTACAATTTCTGTTCTCATCCTGAAGCAAAGTTCTTAACCCAAGGTACTATTCTGGGTTAGCGGAGTCGGTAACCTGAAGCGTCTGTGTTATGTACTGAGTTGAATAGGATCCAAACTGCAGCAGTCTGATTGGTCCTAGAACAATAGGATCCAAAAGGCAGCAGTCTGATTGGTCCTAGAACAATATGATTCAGAATGCAGCAGTCTGATTGGTCCTAGAACAATGCAGCAGTATGATTGGTTGGCAGGAACTACCCAATCATGCTCCAGATAGAAGTGAATCCACAACCTGATTGGCTTACAGTAGAATTCCGGAATTAGCCAATCATGTGCAGCCCATTGTGTAAATAATGTATATAAAGCAGATACTTTGAGGGGACTTTCATTCATTCCTCCTCACCACTATGAGCCGAATAAAGAGCATGAAATCACTTCGCGACTCTGAGTATATTTCAGTCTGTAACCTGAAGCGTCTGTAACCTGAAGTGTCTGTATCCTGAGGTACCACTGTACTGTCCTCCTCTTCCTCCTCCCTGGAAGGGTCAGGACTGGAGAGGTTGTTTCCACCATTCCTCTTCTGCCCAGTCCCTGACAGCAGGGGGAGACCCAGGGGTGAAACTAAGCTTTATTTCACTCAGGTCAAAGACCCAGTTTGGACCCCCCCCCCAATGTGCATTTGTGTACACACACAGAGAGAGGCTCAGAGTCTCTATGGAGCCCCTCTGGAGACTTCACCCGGGGCAAAATACCTGGCAATCATCTCCATGGCTACAACACTGGCCCAGCCCCCTCAAATACAGTGGTACCTCAGGTTAAGAACTTAATTCATTCTTGAGGTCCATTCTTAACCTGAAACTGTTCTTAAACTGAGGTACCACTTTAGCTAATGGGGCCTCCCGCTGCCGCCGCGCGATTTCTCTTCTCATCCTGAAGTAAAGTTCTCAACCCGAGGTACTATTTCTGGGTTAGCAGAGTCTGTAACCTAAAGCGTATGTAACCTGAAGCGTATGTAACCCAAGGTTCCACTGTATTCCTGTGGTGACACCTGACATGACTTCTGGTATTTAGCATATATTACTCAGGCTGTTGGTCTCATTCTCTCTTTTACTTCAGGCGCTATTTATTTTGGCACCGTTCTTTTTTAAGAACATGTTTTTTATTTCTTTTACAGATAGAAAATCAACTGTAATGATATAATCAACAAACAGAAGAAAATAAACATTTGGCTTGAGACTAATGTCCGAAAATATGTTCCTCATCACTCTCTAGTGGGTGGACAGAAGTTCAATTTTGGCAGGCCTTGAAGATTATCACACAAAAACTGTTGTTACTGGGTTTTTTAAGGGTTTTTTTTAGTTGCTTGCTAACTGAATGTTTCCATGTGACATACAACACATTCAAAACACAAATACAAATACATTATGCCACAAGAAGAAAACAGAACAAACCCCATAACATCCAAAAGAAACTTCATAAGGAAAGGGAGCTTTCCAGAATTTAAGATGGAGGTCAGTATTGAAAGATGTTTGGGTTGCATATATAATGCATAGCTCTAAAGTGATAGAAATATTTTCGATACTAGATCAGAGATAGCCAACATGATGCCTTCGAAATATTGTTGGAGAGTAATCCCACCATCATTCCTGACCATTGGCCATGGTGGTTGGTGGAAATGGAAATTATCGTCCAACGGCATTTCAATAGTGCTGCATTGGTTACCTTTGGCCCAAACTCAGTCTTTCATACAAGAACAGCTTTCAATATTTTCTTCCGAAAACCTTGAGTATACTTACTAATGGGTTGTTTTCAATCAACTCCTACTCAGAGTAGTCCTATTGAAATTAATGTCCCTAAGTAAAGGTAAAGGGTAAAGGGACCCCTGACCATTAGGTCCAGTCGTGGCCAACTCTGGGGTTGCAGTGCTCAACTCGCTTTATTGGCCGAGGGAGCCGGCGTACAGCTTCCGGGTCATGTGGCCAGCATGACTAAGCTGCTTCTGGCAAATCAGAGCAGCGCATGGAAACACCGTTTACCTTCCCGCTGGAGCGGTACCTATTTATCTACTTGCACTTTTGTGTGCTTTCGAACTGCTAGGTTGGCAGGAGCAGGGACCGAGCAACGGGAGCTCATCCCATCGCGGGGATTCGAAACGCTGACCTTCTGATCGGCAAGTCCTAGGCTCTGTGGTTTAACCCACAGTGCCACACGTGTCCCTGTCCCTAAGATGGTCATGCCTCTATTTTCAATGCGTCTACTCTGCATAGGACTAGCATTGGATACAACAAATCTCATTTTCCTTTACCAGGCTACCAACATGAATGGGAAGAAATTCTAGGCATTTATAGCACTGTACAAAGTTCCTGAAGGACGCCTATTCCCCCATCAACCAGTCCATGCATGTAGTGAGGTATGTGTAGAGAGGGAAGGAAGCTTTTTCAGTGTAGGCAAAATGCTTCTGGAAATCCTTCCTCCGGATGCTATCTTTTGGGCACCAGGCAAACACTTAAAAATCTGTTTTGCTATCTTTTGGGCACCAGGCAAACACTTAAAAATAATAAAAATTCTCCCTGGCTCCTTTATTTTTAAATCCTATTTTTGAGTGCCTTCTGCCAGCAGGCAGAAACCTCTTTATTTAAACAGGCATTGGGCCAACTCTGCAGATTTGTTTTTCTCTGTTGCTCTGTGTTTTAATCTGTATTTTAAAGTTGTGCTTTCAGCTGGCTGCCATTGTTCATATTAAGTCATTTTTTAGACGATGGTCTTATTTGCTTAGACATTTCTGTTCTGGGTTTTATTGTCATAGCCACCTTGTGCATCTTTACAGGATGGTGCGACATACCTGTAACAAATAGGTAATAAATAAACTTCTTTTAATTGCTATTTTCAATTACTGGGTTGTTGCTGTTTTAATTGTGATGTTGAATTGTACTGGTTATTTATTTATTTGTTTATTAATTTTAAAAAAGGTGTTTGTAACCTGCATTGAAATCCCAATTTGTTGAAGGCTGCTGTAGAAATGTTCTAAATACATGCATGCATTAAATAAATAAATAAATGAAATGGTAATGGCATCTTTAATGTCTGTGGGCGTTCCTCATACAAACAAGCACTGATCGCATGCCCTCCTATCAGAAGAATGCAGGACTGTACACATTGCAGGCAGGCCATGTGCTCTCCCTGTGTACAGCGGGGGGCGTGGACGTGGCAATGCCTCCCACATCACAGGGAGTCCCGGCCGCGTCACACCCCTTGCCGACCAATCCGGTCGGCCTGGGGGCGTGGCTTGTGCAATTTAAACAGCTTGGGGTTCTCCCTTCTGGTTTCCTGCTCCTTCAGATCTCCTGCCCTCCTGCCCTTTTTCCATGCGTTCACCATCTTGGCCTTGCTTTGGACCACGGTTAGTAGCCCGTTGAGAGGCCTGGTAGGAATTTCCTCACGTGGCAAATTGGCACCAGCCATGTGGTTTTCGCCTGCAATCGCCACAACTTTGTAAGGTGTGATGGTTAGGCATCGGTAAAACCTGGTTTATGGGAGGGAAGGCTGTGACCATCACCTGCCTCTCCTCTTTAAGGGTATTCTGTTAAAGCAGCCTTTCTCAACCTGTGGGTCCCCAGATGTTGCTGAACTACAACTCCTATCACCCCTAGCTAGCAAGGGATGATGGGAGTTGTAGTCCAACAACATCTGGGGACCCACAGGTTGAGAACCGCTGCATTAAAAGGATCCAGGGGTGTAGATATTGTCCGAAACCCGGGTATGGGCTAGGGCCATGCCACGACCCCATCGGGGCCCCTGGGGGAGCTCTCAGTTGATGTAGATCAACAGGGCTCCCCCTACTGGTTTTTGACACTTACTGGACTTCCTGCATGGCGGGCAGGAGTCAGATATAGTCAGTTCAATTCCAATGCCTAAGCCAATACCACTCACATTCTGTAATCAATAAAGTTGTGGCCTTAATTATCCCATTAACCTAAAATACTTGTGTCTATGTGTTTTATTATTCAACAAATGGGGGAGGGGGCGCTCAGGGCCTTGACATGCAATTCAGAGAGCTTTACATGCATTGTCTCAGTAATCCTCACATCAGCCAGGTAAACCAGGTGAGACCCGGGCTCCGACTCAATTATGAAACCCAGTGGATAAGTGTGGGCCAGGCACAACCCCTCAACCTAACCAATCTCACAGGGTTGACATCAGGCCTTTTTTTCCAGCCAGAATTTGCTGGAACTCAGTTTTGGCACCTCTCAAGGGGGCGCCATTGCCATCAGTGGAGAAAGCCTCTCAGGCACCTGGGGCGGTGCACCCAGGGGTGGGGCGAACCGCCCATAAGGGCAAGGCAGGACAGGGTGTGCGGCACCCATAGTGGTGGGCACACAGCACCCATGGGAGGGATGGGACGGGTGGCGTCCATAGGGACGGGATAGGGCACACAGCACCCATAGGGATGGGGACATGGCACTCATAGGGACAGGATGGGGTTCTTGGCATCCATAGGGACAGGGCACTTGGCGCCCATAGGGAAGGGACGGGGCGTGTGGCACCCATAGGGACAGGGCACACCGCAGAGCCTCAGCTGCCCTACAGCTGGGGAGAGGCAGCAGGCGGACAGTGTGGAGCCTGCGGGCGCCCGAGATGTGTGGCTTAGGTGTTCTGCAGGCCCTGCGGTGAGTTGTTGTTGTTTAGTCATTTAGTTGTGTCCGACTCTTCATGAGCCCATGGACCAGAGCATGCCAGGCACTCCTGTCTTCCACTGCCTCCCGCAGTTTGGTCAAACTCATGCTGGTAGCTTCAAGAACAGTGTCCAACCATCTCGTCCTCTGTCGTCCCCTTCTCCTTGTGCCCTCCATCTTTCCCAACATCAGGGTCTTTTCCAGGGAGTCTTCTCTTCTCATGAGGTGGCCAAAGTATTGGAGCTTCAGCTTCAGAATCTGTCCTTCCAGTGAGCACTCAGGGCTGATTTCCTTAAGAATGGATAGGTTTGATCTTCTTGCAGTCCATGGGACTCTCCAGAGTCTCCTCCAGCAACATAATTCAAAAGCATCAATTCTTTGGCGATCAGCCTTCTTCTCTCACTTCCATACATCACTACTGGGAAAACCATAGCTTTAACTCTTTATGGCCACCTGCCATTTTGTCATCCCCCTCAGTGGGGACACCCAGGGTGGACTGCACCTACTGCACCCTCCTTGCTACGCCCCTGGCCATTGCCATTCTAAGAGAAGAATGGAGGTGTTCACAGTTAGTTCTGGCACCTCATTTTCTAGAAAAATAGCACTGGTTGCTATGAGAATAAAAGGGAGAGGATCGTACCGTGTGTGCCATCCTGAGCTACACGGGAAAGAGTGTGGTAAAAATGTAATAAATAAATAGTTCACTTAGCTCCACATTATTTTATTACATTTATATTCCACTTTTCTCCCAGGAAAGCATGTGTGTCATTCCCAGTTCCCCAAACTGCAGGTGTTGGAGTGAGATTTGAATTCAGACTTGCTGGATTGCACATATTCACATGTGCAAAATCACAGTGAAAACAAGGCAATGTATTAATTTTCTGGTAACACATTAGAATCATAGAATCATAGAATCATAGAATCATAGAATCATAGAGTTGGAAGAGACCACAAGGGCCATTGAGTCCAACCCCCTGCCAAGCAGGAAACACCATCAGAGCACTCCTGACATATGGTTGTCAAGCCTCTGCTTAAAGACCTCCAAAGAAGGAGACTCCACCACACTCCTTGGCAGCAAATTCCACTGTCGAACAGCTCTTACTGTCAGGAAGTTCTTCCTAATGTTTAGGTGGAATCTTCTTTCTTGTAGTTTGGATCCATTGCTCCATGTCCACTTCTCTGGAGCAGCAGAAAACAACCTTTCTCCCTCCTCTATGTGACATCCTTTTATATATTTGAACATGGCTATCATATCACCCCTTAACCTCCTCTTCTCCAGGCTAAACATGCCCAGCTCCCTTAGCCATTCCTCATAAGGCATCGTTTCCAGGCCTTTGACCATTTTGGTTGCCCTCCTCTGGACACGTTCCAGTTTGTCAGTGTCCTTCTTGAACTGTGGTGCCCAGAACTGGACACAGTACTCCAGGTGAGGTCTGACCAGAGCAGAATACAGTGGCACTATTACTTCCCTTGATCTAGATGCTATACTCCTATTGATGCAGCCCAGAATTGCATTGGCTTTTTTAGCTGCCGCGTCACACTGTTGGCTCATGTCAAGTTTGTGGTCAACCAAGACTCCTAGATCCTTTTCACATGTACTGCTCTCAAGCCAGGTGTCACCCATCTTGTATTTGTGCCTCTCATTTTTTTTGCCCAAGTGCAATACTTTACATTTCTCCCTGTTAAAATTCATCTTGTTTGTTTTGGCCCAGTTCTCTAATCTGTCAAGGTCGTTTTGAAGTGTGATCCTGTCCTCTGGGGTGTTAGCCACTCCTCCCAGTTTGGTGTCATCTGCAAAATTAGGCCTTGTGCTCTACTGAACTATGCCTCCCCCCCCAAAAAAAAATGACCCATCAAAATCCATGTTGTTAGAATGAGCAACACCTATTAGGTTTAGCATTTAAATGTTTAATTCTAACCAGTTTTTTTTCTGGGGGGATGAAGCGGGACGCATACCCCTAAACATTTTGTGAATCTAAGTTTGGCCTAATTGAGGGGCATCATTTCAATATGAGTAGGAAAATGAGAGTACCCCTAAACATTTTTTTAGAAGAAGAAAAAAGCACTGATTCTAACTGATTATAGCTGAGGTCCGTTGGTCATATAATGTGCCTTTGTTGTGTCCATTGACTTTTTAAAATTATTATTTTTATTTCACATCTCTAGACATCCAGAAGCAGAAAGCCCTTGCGCTTTCTTTGGTCTTAAATAATCAGTTCATTCCCCCCTCCACTCCAAGCTCCATCTATATGGACTTGGCTGGAAATGTAATGAAGAAAAAGAGAAAGGGATGTTAGACCCATCTGTATTCCATTGAGCATTCTCTACCTTGCCCATCACAAGATCCTTCATTGACAAAAAAAGAAAATTGGATATATGGTGCTGGTGAACATGAAATATCTCTGGCCACTTTAGCCTTTCTGTCAAGCAAAGCCAAATCAATAACTGTCCACACAGCATATGAAACTATTTCCAGTTCACTGAAGCCCTATTGTTATGCTTGATAGACATCTGCAACAGCAGATAGCACAGTGGGCACATGTGAATCGGCTAAAGGTTGGGAAGTTATCTTTGAGCTCCTCTCTCCCCACTGATATTTAAATATCACTTTACCTGCCTACAGTGACAATGTAGAGCCAGTTTATATGCCATGCAACTTGGAGAGGAGGGATTTGGTTCAAGCCAGTCTAGAAAAGCAACAGTTAAAATTTTACACAGGGATGACTGAGTGAAATTTAGGGAAAATGCAATATCAGGTGCCACAAAAACTGAAGAAAATATATAGTTCTGAAAATGTTTGTGTCTGGCTCCATAATACCCAAAATGTAGGCTTGCAACATACTGGGTGGCCTTGAACATAAATCAGAGCATTTTGGAAATTGTTGTGAAAACCATTAAGAACCTCTAGGGGCAATGAAAGCTTGTATGATGGATCCTATCAGATTTCTCTGGCCAGCTGTTGTCGGACTTTAGCTTCTATCAGCCTAAATCAGCATGGCTAATGGGCAGGCATAATGGGATGTGTAGTCCAACAAGTGGAGGGCCACAGGTTGATGAAGCCTGCTATAAATAGTATGTTAAAAACAAGACAGACCAGGAAGATTGACAAAATAAATTAGCGAACTATGCAGGACAAATCACCGTATTTTTTGCTCAATAAGACACACTTTTTTCCTCCTAAAAAGGAAGGGGAAATGTGAGTGCGTCATATGGAGCAAATGGCGCTGTGCAGAGAGGTAGAGCTGCGCAGCGCCCCTTCAGCGAAGCGGGAGGAGGAACGGAGCCCCTTCTGCGCCCCCTCTCCCTCTCTGCGCAGCGCCTGTCCTGCGAAGCCGGAGGAGGAACAGAAGGGTCTCCTTCTGTTCCTTCTCCAGCTTTGCTGAACGGGCAATGTGCAGTTCTCCCTCTCAGAGAGGGAGAACTGCGCAGTGCCCCTTCAGCAATGTGCCTGTCCTGGCTTCTGCCTTAGCCCTGCGCGGCCTCTTCGGGCAGGGGAAGCCTTCATCCTGCTGCCCTGAAGAGGCTTGGCGCGGTTATCCCAGAAGCCAGAACAGCCAAACGGTATCCCAGAAGCCAGATCCCTCTTGCTGTTCTGGCTTCTGGGATTCAAAATAATTTTTTCTTGTTTTCCTCCTCCCAAAACTAGGTGCGCCTTATGGTCTGGTGCGTCTTTTGGAGCGAAAAATACGGTAGATAATTTGAAACCCAAGAAAGAGGACTTTGACTTTTTAAAAAGGGAAATGTTTAATGCATATTTTTAAAGCTTTGCTTCTAGATTTCTACATTAGTAGAACTTTTAAAAGTCACTTGTAATAAGATGAATCGGGTTTTAAAATTGGACTGTCTAGAATATAAGGTTTTACGGACGTGCATGAAAAACCATGTAACCAAGAGGGGGAGTGGAGGGAAGTCAAGCGTATGGTGATGTTTTGGTTTGTATATACAAATAAGCTAAAAATTATGGTTTGAAATTTTGTTTATGATGGGTTTTTGGTATTGTAAAATTAATAAATTGCATTAAAAAAACCACCAAGACAGACCACATTTGGACATCATGCAAAACCAGGGATGGGAGACATGTGGTCCTCCAGTTGTTGAACTACAAATCCCTTCATCCCCAACCATTGAGCTATGCTGGCTGGAGCTGATGGAAGTTGGAGTCCAACAACAAATGGAGGGCCAAATGTTTCCCATCTCCATGCTAAACCATAGTTTTGCATGTGAATGAGTCACAGTGATCCTTGGACTTGTGAGTTTCTCCCCTTCTCCACCAGTGCACCTCCAAGGAGTTCAGAAGCATTCTTTGCTTGGTCAAGCATGCATCATCTGAACTGAGAAACAGCGGTTAATGTGAGCTATGGTTTGTTTGAACCAACTTGAAACCATGGTGCGAAAATAATACTAATAATATCCACCCTTAACCAGTCTTTAACCATACTGTCAGTGAGTGCAACAGCCTAATTAAACTTACTACTTCAGAGTGCTGTTGTTGTTTAGTTGTTTAGTCGTATCCAACTCTTCGTGACCCCATGGACCAGAGCACACCACGCACTCCTGTCTTCCACTACCTCCGGCAGTTTGGTCAGACTCATGTTTAAGATAAGATAAATTTATTGTCATTTGTCCATATATACACAGTATACACAACAACGAAAATCAAACACCCACCCAAAGACCGGGTTCACATACACATTTGCACGTATCTCCAACATTCTCATCCTATTCAGACATAATCTATAAAATATAACATAATCCAGAATATAACATAACCTATTTAAAGGCATAACATAACCTAAAACCTATCTCATTCCTTCCTACTTCCTGCTTGCTATTTCTTGCAACTGGCCCTAAGATCATTATTTAGTGCAATCAGAGCTCTTGGATAGAAACTATTCAGAAGGCGTGTGGTTCGTGTTTTCATTGTCCTATATCTTCTGCCCGAAGGCAACAGTTCAAAGAAGTTGTGAGCAGGATGGGTGGGATCTCTCAGGATATTGTGTGACTTCTTCAAAGTGCGAGACGTGAAGATCTCATCCAGGGTTGGTAGTTGGAGCCCAATAACATTCTGGGCAATTTTAATTATTCTCTGTAAAGCTTTTTTATCCGTTTCAGAGCTGCTCCCATACCACGATAATACACTATAGGTTAAGACACTCTCAATGGTACTGTGATAATAGGACAGAAGTAGGTGCTGAGATAGATTCAGTCCCCTGAGCATTCTCAGGAAATACAACCTCCCCTGCACCTTCCTCACAACCATATTAATATTTGCAGTCCATGAGAGGTCCTCAGAGATATAAATGCCCAGGTATTTAAAACTACCAACCCTCTCCACCTCCTCGCCATTTATGTGCAATGGTAAAAATACACTTTTCTTTCTCCTAAAGTCAATTATGAGTTCTTTGGTTTTTTTGGTGTTAAGCATAAGATTGTTTTCTTTACACCATTGAATTAACCCCTGTACTTCTTTCCTATAAGCAGTCTCATTGTTCTCACTAATGAGCCCCACCACCGTTGTATCATCCGCAAATTTGATGATTGTGTTGGACTTATACAGTGGGGTGCAATCAAATGTGTACAGGGAATAGAGAAAGGGACTTAGCACACATCCCTGAGGGGCTCCTGTGCTTAACACTAGAGTAGAAGAATAGTGAGGTCCCATTCTCACTGTCTGCGGCCTATCAGTCAGGAAATTCCTTACCCACAGACAGATCTTCTGATGTATACCCAAGTTGGTCATTTTAAGAAATAACCTGTCTGGCAGAATTGTATTGAAGGCAGAACTGTAGTCCACAAACAACAGCCTTGCGTAGGTTCCCTGTCGTTCTAGATGACTCAGTACAGTATGGACAGCGATGGAAATAGCATCATCAGTAGATCTGTTTCTTCTGTATGCAAACTGGAACGGGTCTAGAGTGGATGGAAGACCAGCCTTAATATGATCTAGCACCAATCTCTCAAAACATTTCATAACGACAGATGTTAGAGCTATTGGTCTATAGTCATTGAGAGATACCACCACTGACTGCTTGGGGACTGGCACTATAATCGATGTCTTCAGGCAGGTAGGGACAGAACCCTGCAACAGGGATAGGTTAAAAATGTCCGTAAATACCCCAGCTAATTCTGCAGCGCAGTCCCTAATAACCCGTTTGTAGCTTCGAGAACACTGTCCAACCATCTCGTCCTTTGTCGTCCCCTTCTCCTTGTGCCCTCCATCTTTCCCAACATCAGGGTCTTTTCCAGGGAGTCTTCTCTTCTCATGAGGTGGCCAAAGTATTGGAGCCTCAGCTTCAGGATCTGTCCTTCCAGTGAGCACTCAGGGCTGATTTCTTTAAGAATGGATAGATTTGGTCTTCTTGCAGTCCATGGGACTCTCAAGAGTCTCCTCCAGCACTATAATTCAAAAGATCAATTCTTCGGCAATCAGCCTTCTTTATGGTCCAGCTCTCACTTCCATAAATCACTACTTCCATACATCACTACTTTAGAGTAGGTGTCCTTATAAAATCTAGTATGTTGAGGTAGTGCATGTTGCAACATTTGGAAGCAACATTTGGAAGGGAAGTGATTATATAAACATAGACAGACAAATAACTCTTCCAGCATTTGATAAATATGCCAGAATCACCCTTACCTAATCAACCCTATTAATTATTTTTCCCAAGGAGGATTCCTTTCACATTGATTTGCAGTGCAACAGCCATCTGTACCGACAAGAATAGCCTGCTTTGAGAACATAAGTGCTTTTCATCAGCATTACAATTTCCTCCTTCTCTCCGTTAGGTAGGTCTTCACATCTAATCTGTTTATGTGCAGCTTTTCATGTGCTGAGTGACAAGCCTGTCATTCTCCATTACAGGGTATCATTGACAACACAGCTCTTTCAAAATTTGTTCTGGGAATCTACTAATAATACATGTATCTGCCAGTTGTACGCGTCTGTCCTACAGTATGTCCAGAGTGTCTTCTTGTATTTCCAAAGCATTCTGATGTGGATTACAAACACACACACACTTCCCGTTGCATAAGCGATTGAATAACTCAGGTTTCAAGGGAACAACTCAAAAAGAGGTAAATACCGGATGCCTCTGGAGAAGGGAATAGCACAACAAATGTAGAATCATAGAATCATAGAGTTGGAATAGACCACAAGGGCCATCGAGTCCAACCCCCTGCCAAGCAGGAAACACCATCAGAGCACTCCTGACACATGGTTGTCAAGCCTCTGCTTAAGGACCTCCAAAGAAGGAGACTCCACCACACTCCTTGGCAGCAAATTCCACTGTCGAACAGCTCTTACTGTCAGGAAGTTCTTCCTAATGTTTAGGTGGAATCTTCTTTCTTGTAGTTTGGATCCATTGCTCCGTGTCTGCTTCTCTGGAGCAGCAGAAAACAACCTTTCTCCTTCCTCTATGTGACATCCTTTTATATATTTGAACATGGCTATCATATCACCCCTTAACCTCCTCTTCTCCAGGCTAAACATGCCCAGCTCCCTTAGCCGTTCCTCATAATGCATCGTTCCTCATAAGGCATGTGTCCTAAAGTCTTTAATATGAAACTGAAATAGTAGTTTTCCCCCATTTCATGTTGTTGTTGTTGTTGTTGTTGCTGCTGCTGCTGCTGCTGTTCTTCTTCTTCTTCTTCTTCTTCTTCTTCTTCTTCTTCTTCTTCTTCTTCTTTCTTCTCTTCATTCTGTTCTGCACTTCTTATGAATTCCATCTCAGGATGGATGCATCCATTACCATACAGCCTGACTCACGTCAACATGGGGACAGGACTAAGTCTGTCTCTTACAGATTTAAAGGGGGAAATACTTTAAAATCAATGGGGAATTAAAATGTCAACAGAAAATTAAAAACAGAAAAAGGAAGCATGCTTACAAGGGCTACAGCACTACCTCTGTCCAAAGGCATCTAGTTTCTCAGCAATGCCAGTGGAATGGCCCTACTTCTCATTTGTCATTATCCTACAGCATGGGTAGGCAAACTAAGGCCTGGGGGCCGGATCTGGCCCAATCACCTTCTAAATCTGGCCTGTGGACGGTCTGGGAATCAGCGTGTTTTTACATTAGAATGTGTGCTTTTATTTCAAATGCATCTCTGGGTTATTTGTGGGGCATAGGAATTCGTTCATTATTTTTTTCAAAATATAGTCCAGCCCCACACAAGGTCTGAGGGACAGTGGACCGGCCCCCTGCTGAAAAAGTTTGCTGACCCCTGTCCTACAGCCTGATGAAACACCTTCTTCCAGGTGACAGCTGAGAAAGAGTCAAAGGCTTGGAATTACTCTTGAAGAAAAAGTCACATGTGTTCTGGAATACAGAGGGGTAATTGCCCTCCCCACCAATAAATAACACCGTCTTAATAATACCACATTACCCACCATGTTTTTCCAATGCACAATCAGCTGTGGCCCCTTAACCCGTCGGTACTTTTTTGCTGCCTTCTGACTGTTGTGCAAGCTGCAAATGGCAAATGAAATGTTAGTTTGCTTGTACTAGAAGCACTTTGTATTATTTTGTCTTTCCCCCCTTCCTGATCTTGTGGAAAGCTGCCGAAATGAACACAGTCCTTACCTTGGTTTTAATAAGCACTTCTTTTTTAAAAAATAAAATAAAATAATTGAATGATTTTATGTTACAAAAAACAATACAGCCATACTACCCCTAAATATAATTAAGAAATAAAAATTACATACATCGATATTTGGTTTGTTATTTGTTATTTACCGTCTTATTTCCTCCCAAACATTGCATACAAAAACACACATATGTGCAGACACCCACACACCCACACCCGCACACAAAATGATAATAATGAAAATAAATATTTTTCCCCCTTTTATCTTCCAAAATCTTTTCTTCAACTTTGACTTCCTGTCAAGTCCCTTTGCATATATTTTATCTTACATTGGAATGTACACAAAACAATAAATCTTTCTATATAATTTTTCTAATACATTCTGAAAACATAATGAATCCTTAATTGTTATCCACCTCCTTTTAGTTCCTTTATCACTCAAATGCTAGCACGGAGTCAAAACTATTATTGTATTTTTGAACATATCTGCTATAACCACACCATTTCCCTGCAATTTTTTGCTTTGAGTTTCCTCTGAGTTTACTAGTCAGTTGAGCCGTCTCCACCAATTCCTGTAAATTAATTTGCCAGTCTGTTATATTTGGAGCCTCGTGATCTTTCCATCCCTTGGCCACAAGTATACGAGCTGCTGTGGTTGCATACAAGAATACCTCTCTTAGATTTTTTGGGATCTCTTTATCTATAATACTTAATAGAAATGCCTCCGGTTAATAAGCACTTCTTAAAGTCAGACCCCATCGAACAACTTTCCCAAATGCAAAATTCTCACAGCTTAATTCAAATTTGGAGAAAAGGGGTTAAAGAGTCTTTGTGGAAAAATAAGCAAACAACTTGGTAGAAAAGACCGTGCACTCTATGGTCTGTATTAGACACAAAAATTAAACTTATTTCATCAATGGCTTCAAAAGATTGATATAAATGTTTGAGCAGAAGTATCCATAAGGCTTCCCCTCCCATGACGTTTAAAAATTTCCCTATTCTGAAGTCATTTCCCATTTGACATAAAAGTAGTTTGAAATGCATTCTGATTTTATCTGCTTCAGCTTTGAAGTAACAGTTTGAACCTGCTTCAGAAAAGACTGAGATAAGGATAATATGATTGCTATCTCAAATCACAGAGTAGGTTACATGCAGCTTCAAAGATTTACACATCAAAAACTTTATTTGAGTGCAAAGATTTTGTAAGATCATTCTTACCCGGGTAATTACATTACAAAAACTTTGCAAATGTAAGAGAATATCAGAAGATGAACTTAGTATGTTTGTCAAAAGCCTCATTGAGGCCAACAACATATTTTTCACTGTTATATGCTATGTGCCAAGCTCTAATGTTCTGAAGTCTGACTAGACTGAACACAGTGTTTAAGCTACTCTCTATACTTTTTAGGGAACTTTTAATGTCAAAGGGGCCTTAATTATGAAAATATATGTGTGTGTGTTCCATCCAACTAAGTTATACTCAGAGGAGACCCACGGAAGTAATGCATTTAATTCTAAGTATGGGACGCGGGTGGCGCTGTGGGTTAAACCACAGAGCCTAGGGCTTGCCGATCAGAAGGTCGGCGGTTCAAATCCCCATGACGGGGTGAGCTCCCGTTGCTCAGTCCCTGCTCCTGCCAACCTAGCAGTTCAAAAGCACGTCAAAGTGCAAGTAGATAAATAGGTACCGCTCTGGCAGGAAGGTAAACAGTGTTTCCGTGCGCTGCTCTGGTTCTCCAGAAGCGGCTTAGTCATGCTGACCACAGGACCCGGAAGCTGTACACCAGCTCCCTCGGCCAATAAAGCGAGATGAGCACCGCAACCCCAGAGTCGGCCACGACTGGACCAAATGGTCAGGGATCACTTTACCTTTACCTTATGGCATTGTAACCCAATCCTAGCTGAACACAACACAATATATTTATTGACAAAATAAGTTGGATCTACATATGCAGAGCTCAAAGGCTCTTTTGTCAGTTGTGAGAATATTATAAACAAATAAGTGAAATAGTATAATCTATCCCTGATCCCAATAGAAGGATGTGCAAAATTCATTTTAGCAACCAAACTTTAAATAAATGATGTGGAAGTCTATTTTCAACATAACAATACTTACCTTACTAGTGTACTGTATTAAAAAACAACAACCCACGTCTCTCTGGTACAAAATGTTCTGGTGACATTAAAGCAGTTTTGCTAAACTCTTGTTATTTTTTAACCAAGATTATTATTTTATTCTTTTACCATCTTGTAGAAAATGGCCCATTATTATCAAGAAATGATGAAACAAAATTGCACCAGCAAATGACTAAAACACATTATGACCTGAATTTTCCTTTCCCTATAAGATTGTTTTGATACAGAGCATTATTGTAGAATAATGTTCTCAGATGAAGTTTGGATATACTTTTACCTCCCTATGGTGACATCGCGCTCTGCACCACTGTAAAATGAAAATATAATCTTGCATGGCACTTGGAGAGCTGCCCTCATCTCTCAAACTGATGCCATTTAAACATTATTTTCCCCCTTTATGAAGGCTCCTCATAGTCATCTGCAGGCATAGAGAGTGAAAAGAAAACAACATACCCTTGGGTGGAGTCGGTAGGAAAAAATGCTACATAAATACCAACCCCAGCTTACTGCTGGGATGAATGCAACAAAGCGTGTTCTCCATAACAGAGAGCACGTGTTGCGGTGGGGGCCTAAGGACCACCCCACTGTTGTTTGGCTAATATTTGGCCAGGAGCTGTGATTGGGCAAAGGAGTGTTGCTGGGGAGTTTGCTATGTTGCAAACTGGTGGGAGGGGTCAGAGGACTTAAATACAGGGCACGCAGCCTGGGGATCACCCGCCCACCATCCCTGAAAAGGGGGGGGGGGGTTCATTGTCCTCTGACCTTGCTATGCCTGTCATGGGGTCATCTGCTTTGAGGCAGGGGCCTGGTAGGAATTTTGTCCATTTGGCTGATTGGCTGGTGCCATTTGGTTTTTGCCTACTGCGTAGCAAATCGTCACAACTTGTAAGGTTGGCGGTTAGGCATTGCTTAAAATTGGTTGGTGGAGGGGTAAGTGCCTACCCCTCCAATGGTGGTGCTGCATAGGGAATTCCGTTAAAGGAATCCAGGGGCTTGCCATCCTTTCGTTCTAGTCCCTGGCATCGGACTTGGGCCGTGCAAGCCCCCGGGGGCATGAGGGTGAGAGATGAGGGACTGATGCCCAGCTTCATTTCTCCCCAATACTGTTTTCCCTAACTGGCTTTCGCTGGAATCCCGAAGTCAGTTCTGTCCCTTGGGCAAGGACAGATAGTCGTAACCAATGCCTAAGCAACCACTCACATTTGTGTATTTAAATAAAGTTGTGGCCAAAATTATGCCAAAAACCTTAAACAAAAATTGATGTGTGAAGTGTGAGTTATTGGGGTGCCTGGGGGACCTCAACACGCGATAGAGAATGACCCAGGAAAGGATGCTTACACTAGCAGATGAACTAAATGAATGGTCAATGTACAGTGGTGCCCCACAAGACGAAATTAATTCGTTCTGCTTGTTTCTTCGTCTTGCGGTTTTTTCGTCTTGCGAAGCATGGCTATTAACGGCTTAGCGGCTTAGCGGCTATTAATGGCTTAGCGGATTAGCGGATTAGCGGCTATTAACAGCTTAGCAGCTTTAAGAAAAAGGAAACAAACTCACAAGAACTCGCAAGACGTTTCATCTTGCGAAGCAAGCCCATAGGGAAATTCGTCTTGCGGAAAGACTCAAAAAACGGAAAACTCTTTCGTCTTGCGCTTTTTTGGTTTTGCGAGGCATTCATCTTGCGGGGTACCACTGTATTTCTTTTAACAACTGAGGACAACTGTTCACATCTATGAGCAACAGATTCCTGCTTGAAAAATTCTAATTCTGCAAAGGACCGCACAGAAATCACAAGCACATCATGTTCCCCTATCAAATACTCTTGTTCATGGTATTTCAGTGGAAAATTACAGACCGATCCTTCCACATTGTTTTCCAGGTACAAAATG
Source organism: Podarcis raffonei (assembly GCF_027172205.1). Taxonomy (NCBI): domain Eukaryota; kingdom Metazoa; phylum Chordata; class Lepidosauria; order Squamata; family Lacertidae; genus Podarcis; species Podarcis raffonei. The sequence goes on along the minus strand of NC_070611.1, from coordinate 12,609,572 downwards.
AGCTTTTCGGCTCTCTACCTTGCTTGGAAAGCAATGCCCTCTCCTCACACAGGCTCCAAAAGCCTGGGGTGTTCCCGCAAGATCTCACGGGAACTTGGATGGTCCCATGAGATCTCAAGAAGGAATCCCTGGAAAAATTGCTCCGTACATGTTTCTTGAATGTACACACTCCTTCCAATACAGTGGTACCTCGGGTTAAGTACTTAATTCATTCCGGAGGTCCGTTCTTAACCTGAAACTGTTCTTAACCTGAAGCACCACTTTAGCTAATGGGGCCTCCTGCTGCTGCCGCGCCGCCAGAGCACGATTTCTTTTCTCATCCTGAAGCAAAGTTCTTAACCTGAAGCACTATTTCTGGGTTAGCGGAGTCTGTAACCTGAAGCGTATGTAACCTGAAGCGTATGTAACCCGAGGTACCACTGTATATGATCATGCTGTGATTTTGGCTTTCCTAGGTTGATTTGCAAGTGGTTCCTAACTGGATTATCCTTTGAGCTCTTTAGACCCTTCAACTGTCATTGAAATTCTACTCAATATTGATCCAAAGCAGAATTCCAACGTATAGTTAGCAGAGTAAAAAGTTAAACACGTTGCAGGATTCCCCAAGAAATAGATCGGAGGCAATTGTATTTCATCCAGCAAATGAACATAATGGTCACAAATACAATACAATATATTCTGGCTTGGCACTGTCCATAAGAAAATCCAGTTGCAGACTTAACTTAAACTTACAATCACTTATAATAAGTCTAAATCTTAACACTAAGAAAACTATGTACAGAACAGCACACCAGAAGGAAAAGAGATAGAAAAAGAAAGTGAAACCCAGGCTCCTTCTGGCCCTACTTTTATAGTCAGCATGGCCTTGACAGAAAGAGATAAGAGAACCAGTTTAAACTAGCTGTACTCAGCTTCTCTGAAGGTATAACCCAAACATCATGAACCTTCTGCTTGTTTCTTTCACACAGAGAAGCTTCCAGAAGCTTCCAGAACCCTCTTGAATTAATTACAAATAGGAGAGATCTCTACACATCAGGTCAATACTTTCTGCATTAAGAAATGCAAGCTGATATCAACTGCTATGCTTCTTCAAAAAAAGAAAAGAAAAGAAATTCCCCTTGAAAATATCTGGATAATTAATGCACTTTAATTGCACTTGACAATAGTATTTTTATCTGATCCATTTTTAACAGTTGGAAATTTAGCTTGGTCTGGATGTTTGATTAAAGGCACCTTATGAGAAAAATCCTATGTGTTTGTGCATTCCTTGCAGTAGCTAGAACGACGAGACATGTACAGGATACCAGCCCAGTGACCGGGATGAGAAGAAGGTCCATTTCTGGAATGTTCTGTTCAACAAAATAGTTAAACAATGAGCACTCACACTTTATATGTGGGTGCCCTTTGCGGGATCACACATGGGGCTACAGTTCCCAGGGAAATTTCTAGAAATAGGGGGCTGGCTTGCTTCTATGTGTTATTATTCGGAGGTTCACTCCAAACCTCAGTAATCAAGTTCTTTGCTGGGAGGTGGGGCCAGCCCCATTTTAAATAGGGGGTGGAGCCGAAAACAGCCAGGCAGTCGGCTCTGGAGATTCACCCTCCCTCCCCTCCCTTTGTTTAATGTTTCTTGTTTGAAAGTTAACTTTTTCTTCCTGTTTAGCAGGCGCTGCTACTGTCTTTGACCGGTTGCTGTTGAAGGACCGGGAAGAAATTTTCCTGCGTTGGCAGGTTTTGTCTTCCCCATAGCAATTTGTCACAACTTTGGTGGTTTATGGCCTTGGGTGGAATCCTTTAGTCTTCCCTTTAATGGGGGGGGGGCATGAAGTGGTGAGTCACCCCCCTGCGGCAGCGATTCCAGCCCCCCCTTAAAGGGGTTATATATATGAGTGTCATACACTGAACGATTGTCAGTGAACTACCCTGTGTGTGGGGATATGGGCTGGGCTGCCTGCTACACTTACGTCGCGCAGTGCACCTCCATATCCCATTGACCCTGATGTGCCTCAGTTTCCCCCGGCTGGGGGGCTGGGAGGGGTACACGCCCAAGGCCTGAGCCAAGGTCTTCCTAGATTCGGAAATTTAAATAAAGTTGTGGCCTAATTTTAATTCCATATAACGTCGGCAGAGTCTTTATTCCTTTCTTGTGATCCCTGGGGGCTGGGGCTGTCGCGCCTGGTCACGCAAGGGAAAACCTGACCTTTTTGACTTTGGTTTCTTTCTTTTAAAGAAAATAAAACCTACGTTTTTTGCTTCCAAGCGTTTTATAAACCAGACGCCGTAAGGGTTTTATTATTCTGCCCAGAGGAAATTAATGATGTGTAATTTCTCCCTATCCAACTAAAAGGAATTTTAAACTAAATTATAACTCCAACAATTACATCTCACTTCTATTATATCCATCTGTTTAGGAATGCAGTATACTGATCTATGGTATTACAGTTGAATTGTAACGTTGCAGCTGGGATTTAAGGACTGTGCTTATATCAATTTCTTTCCCTCTTCTAATCAAGTTCTTTGTATTACCAATGGCATTGTGTGAACACACTGCTGCAAATTTATCACAGGCCACTTTGCAGGCTCCTCTAATGATTCAGGCTCTGGTTCGCGACACTTTTACAGTACTTTTAAGTCAATGGAATTGGACAGGCATAAAAAAACGGTCTAATGGAGTGAAGTGGCAACGTCTGAGGCCACTAAAAGCTGTTTACTGTCTGTTTCAAAGGTATGCATTACCTGCTTAATACCTGAACTAAATGAAAAGATGATGCTTTAGGTCAGCCTGACTGGGAAATCCAGAATTTGCTTTACCGTGGAAGAATCATGTTGCTTCCTTCTCTTCATTTAAGGTGAAAATGATTTGCTGAGATGCAACAGGGAGTCTGTGGGCACCTTGGTCTCTCAGACACCCCCACTGAAACTCACCAAAGCCTCCTGCCCCCCTTTTTATTTTTATTTTTAAGTGAGAGGTGGTTTTTTTCGTAGTTGCTTGCTTTTCTAGGGTATTGCCATGGGTGTCTGAGCATCACCCATGTCCCATCTGCTAAATGAGTATTTTGTGGTGCCCATGCCAGTTTACTAGATTTGCAAATGTACCTCTGCCTCCGCCCCATTTTTTTAAAAAAAAACCTGGGTAGCCCTGGTGCAGTGGGAAATTTAGAAGCGCAGGATCTCACAATGGCAGCCGCTATAGCGACACCACCAAAAAGAGACCGTTGGCATGTTTCCAATGAGAATCCAAAAATTCAGGCAGCTGTGTGGATCCAATAAAGTGGTACCCCAGGTTACATATGCTTCAGGTTACAGATGCTTCAGGTTACAGACTCTGCTCACCCAGAAATAGTACCTCGGGTTAAGAACTTTGCTTCAGGATGAGAACAGAAATGGTGCTCCGGCGGTGTGGCAGCAGCGGGAAGCCCCATTAGCTAAAGTGGTGCTTCAGGTTAAGAACAGTTTCAGGTTAAGAACGGACCTCCAGAACGAATTAAGTACTTAACCCGAGGTACCACTGTATGTAATATACAGAGGGGGGCAAGCAAGATGATCAGGGGTCTGGAAACCAAGCCTTATGAGGAACAGTTGAAGGAGCTGGGTATGATTAGCCTGGAAAAGAGGAGATATGATAAAAGGTAAAGGTAAAGGTACCCCTGCCCGTACGGGCCAGTCTTGACAGACTCTGGGGTTGTGCGCCCATCTCACTTAAGAGGCCAGGGGCCAGCGCTGTCCAGAGACACTTCCGGGTCACGTGGCCAGCGTGACAAAGCTGCATCTGGCGAGACAGCGCAGCACACGGAAATGCCGTTTACCTTCCCGCCAGTAAGCGGTCCCTATTTATCTACTTGCACCTGGGGGTGCTTTCGAACTGCTAGGTTGGCAGGCGCTGGGACCAAGCAGCGGGAGCGCACCCCGCCACGGGGAATCGAACCGCCGACCTTTCGATCGGCAAGCCCTAGGCGCTGAGGCTTTTACCCACAGCGCCACCCGCGTCCCTGGAGATATGATAGCCATCTTCAAATATCTCAAGGGCTGTCACATGGAGGCTGGAGGAGGCTTGTTTTCTCCTGCTCTGGAGGGTAGGACTTGAACCAATGGCTTCAAGTTACAAGAAAGGAGATTCCAACTAAACATTCAGAAAAACTTTTTGTCAGTAAGAGCTGTTTGACAGTGGAACGGACTCCTTTGGGAGGTTGTGGAGGTTGGATAGCCATCTGTCAGTGATGCTTTAGTTGAGATTCCTGCATTGCACTGGGCTGGATCAAATGACTCTTGGGTCCCTTCCAACTCTACACTTCTATTATTCTATTCAGCCCTCCCCAAGGAACCATTATTTTCAGTTATTTAGGATTTCATTTTCATTCATTTGACAAGAAAACCACCCGCACAAGACCACCTCACGTTAAGTGGTTTACGAAAGTATCAGCTGACAGTCTTAGGCTTGCGAACTGGCAAGGTGGTTACATGACTGGAATGCAATCTTTAGCATTTAATAGGGTGGGGGTTAAGGCACAGGGGTCAATTGCAGCAGTAGTGGATGTGATGGTTGGAATAGATGATGGGTAGGCAAACTAAGGCCCGGGGGCCGGATCTGGCCCAATTGCCTTCTAAATCCGGCCCACGGATGGTCCTGGAATCAGCGTGTTTTTACATGAGTAGAATGTGTCCTTTTATTTAAAATGCATCTCTGGGTTGTTTGTGGGGCCTGCTTGGTGTTTTTACATGAGTAGAATGTGTGCTTTTATTTTAAATGCATCTCTGGGTTATTTTGGGGCATAGGAATTCGTTCATATTTTTTTTTCAAAATATAGTCCGGCCCCCCACAAGGTCTGAGGGACAGTGGACCGGCCCCCTGCTGAAAAAGTTTGCTGACCCCTGGAATAGATTATTGTTGAGTCACCTTCCAACTGTGTAATTCTCTTAATACCAGCAGGCTGAATACACACTGACACAGAATTTTAGTTTAAGGTTAATGGGCAAAAGTTTAGGCCACAACTTTATTGATTGCAACAATGTGAGTGGTATTGGCTTAGGCATTGGCAATAACTATATCTGACTTCTGCCCACCTTGCAGGAAGTCTGGAAGGGTAAACAACCAAACGAAGGAGATCCATCAATGGCAACCAAGTGAAGCTCACGCTGAGGTTCCAGCTAGGTCCTGGCATGGCCCTAGCCCCTCAAGCGGACTTCGGATGAGATCCAGACCCGCGGATTCTTTTACCGGAATACCCTTGTACCTGGACGGGCAGGTAATGGCCGCAGCTCCCCTCCCCCACATCACAGTAAACCCATGCCTAACTGCCCAACCTTGCTAAGAGGTGGGCGAAAACCAAATGGCCAGTGACAATTTGCCAAATGGAAAAAATTCCTACCTGACCCCTGTTCCAAAACAGGCAACCAACCAAAGGCCAAAGCAGACACCGGGTGGGTGGTTGTTCAGTGTCACGGAGCCAGGTGAATCCCCAGAAATGCGCCGCCGCCTTTTATATGCCCCCAAGATGACATCACCGATCTCTGATTGGCCAATAGGCCATGGTGTGATCATGGGGCCATCGCATGGGCCGGGCTCAATCTCCCACCCCCTCAAAGATAGTGGGGGTGGTGGCAGCACCCTGGGCCCGCATGCAACGCAGACCCCTCAGTTAGGAGGATCTGATTTGTGGAGAGCTGTTGGGGATACTATGCTTTTCTTAAGCTACAGTTATCCCGTGTGCTTCGGACACGTCCATAGTAATGTTAGAATTCCTGCTCCATGATTGCAGTCATGGGAATTTTGCCTTTCACATGACAGAATATGTTTTGACTCCACAGAGTGGGAAGTGACGGAGACAGGATGTTTGTGTTACTGTGTTCCGTGATGTGGGACTATTGTCCTTTGTTCTTTTCCTCTTTGCTGTCCGATGCCAGAGAGAGAGGGAGCCATGTTGCAGTGCTCTGTGTGTGTTTATATAGTTAAAGCTATGGTTTTCCCAGTAGTGATGTATGGAAGTGAGAGCTGGACCATAAAGAAGGCTGATCGCCGAAGAATTGATGCTTTTGAATTATGGTGCTGGAGGAGACTCTTGAGAGTCCCATGGACTGCAAGAAGATCAAACCTCTCCATTCTGAAGGAAATCAGCCCTGAGTGCTCACTGGAAGGACAGATCCTGAAGTTGAGGCTCCAATACTTTGGCCACCTCATGAGAAGAGAAGACTCCCTGGAAAAGACCCTGATGTTGGGAAAGATGGAGGGCACAAGGAGAAGGGGACGACAGAGGACGAGATGGTTGGATAGTGTCTTCGAAGCTACAAACATGAGTCTGAACAAACTGCGGGATGCAGTGGAAGAGAGGAGTGCCTGGCGTGCTCTGGTCCATGGGGTCACGAAGAGTCGGACACGACTAAACGACTAAACAACAACAAAGTAGATTAGCCAAAATGCTGAGTTGCTGAGGTCTGTCATGCAAGCTGCGAAGACTCTGCAAATCCTTAAGTGTGCTGGTGTGGGTTGGTATCGGTCGCTGTGATGTTCGGGCTGAAGAAAGCTTATGAAGTTCCCGAACAATCGACCAGGAGGGAGAGAACATGCCAGTTGGGCATGTGTCTCTGCCAGGGTCCTACTCAAGTGTAGGCTGAACTCCTGACAAGTATGGCAGATGACCCTTCACAAAACACACCTTCATATAAGGCACCCACTTTACTAGGACGACCCTAATGGAGAATCTGTGAAAAAATCAAGGAGCTATGGGAAGTGATACGAAACTGAGAAATCTCTATTTTTTAATACTCTCTGTGAAGCAGAGTTTTTCTGCTTCTGTTCACTCTAAAGAATGTGAAAATAAATAGAGGCAACAGCTCTTCACTTGACCCTGTGGTATCTGTATCCAAACAGATGACTTGTAATTGACCCATGCTCTTCCAGTGTTAACCGATATTCTGCTATAAGAGCCACTCACATCCATTTGGGCGAGACTTTTCAGTAGCGCTAGCCCCTGCAAGAGCGCCCTGGTGTGACCTAGCAACGTATATTTTCCCTGCGACACAGAAATAGAATTATATGTTTGGCAGGCTTCTGTGAAACTCCACACAGAAGTGTTCAATAAATGAAAGAAATGTGGCAATCCGCCAAGCATCAGGGGATAGGTTTGTACCACCAACCATGTTTACTCAGGAGTAACTCCCATTGATTTCAGCGTGATGTATTTGCAGGTTGTTAAGCTGTTTAGGACTGCAGCCATGTAGAACAGTCCAAAGCAGTCTTAGGCCGCATTCACACTAAGTGCTAAGATGCCATTTTGAACCATCATGGCTTCCAGTAAACAATTCTGCGAGCTTCAGTCTGTTAGGGGTCCTGAGGTTGTCAGTTCCCCCTCACAGGGCTACAATTTGCAGAGGTCCCAGTGAAGAGGGCAGTGGTGTGTGGCCAGTGGACTAGGGGGAATAGACCAGACCCCTAAATAGTCCCTGGTACCTCCTTCCCAAAGCCTGGGAAGCTTTGGTAGAGAGGCACAATGCTTATGTGTGGAACAACATCCCTCATCCAATTGACCTCACAAGCTGGCACCTCTGGGCCTAACTGTTCCCCTACAAAAAATTCCACCGCACGCCACCGGAAGAGGGATTGATTGTGTGTGTGTGTGTGTGTGTATTCCCTTTTCAATTTAACAATAATCATTGTCAATTACAATTACACACATAATTATTTTGACCTCCCTCCTTCCCTTCCTTGGTTTCTTATAAAAACATTTTTAAAACTGCATCTCCCCCGTAACTCATTTTGTTTAATACTCTCTGCATTTCTTCCAAAGTCACCTTTTAACTGCTTGATTTTAATTTAATCCTGCTAATGTATTTAATTGTTTTTTAAAAATAGATAATCCACACATCTTCCCCATTCTTTGTTAAGTAATCATTCTTCTTGATTTCTTAATCTTCCCGTAAGTTTTGCCATTTCTGCATAGTTCATCAACTTTGCTTGCCGTTCTTCCTTTGTTGGGACAGTGTCCTCTTTCCATCTTTGCACAAAAAGCAGCCAGGCAGCCATGGTTGTATACAGAAACAGTTTTGCCTGATCTTTTGGTATTTCCTGCCCTAGTACCCCTAAAAGAAAGGCTTCTGGGTTTTTTAAAATAAAAGTTACCTTCAACATTTTTTCCAATTCATTATAAATCATTTCCCATCTTACAAGGCCTCCACATGTGATAAAATGTGCCCCTTTTCTCTTTATATCTCCAGCATGTGTCTTATTTTGACCTACATGTTTTCATTAATTTACTGGGTGTTAAGTGCCATCTGCACATCATTTTCATGTAATTTTCTTTCAATGTATAACATGCTGTAAATTTCAAAACGATATTCCATAACCTTTCCCATGCTTCAATTTCTACATGGTAACCAACGTTCTTTGCCCCGGAAGAGGGTTTGATTGTTAAACCATTGTGGAATTGTAGCTCTGGGCGGGGAATCAGGTTGTGTGTCGAGGTCCCCAAGCCATCTCTTAAATAAATCACAATTAACACAGAATTTTTGTTTAAGGTTTTTGGCATAATTTTGGCCACAACTTTATTTAAATACACAAATGTGAGTGGTTGCTTAGGCATTGGTTACGACTATCTGTCCTTGCCCAAGGGACAGAACTGACTTCCGGATTCCAGCGAAAGCCAGTTAGGGAAAACAGTATTGGGGAGAAATGAAGCTGGGCATCAGTCCCTCATCTCTCACCCTCATGCCCCCGGGGGCTTGCACGACCCAAGTCCGATGCCAGGGACTAGGACGAAAGGATGGCAAGCCCCTGGATTCTTTTAATGGAATTCCCTATGCAGCACCACCATTGGAGGGGAAGGCACTTACCCCTCCACCAACCAATCTGAACCAATGCCTAACCGCCAACCTTACAAGTTGTGACGATTTGCTACGCAGTAGGCAAAAACCAAATGGCACCAGCCAATCTGCCAAATGGACAAAATTCCTACCAGGCCCCTGCCCCAAAAGCAGACGACCCCATAACAGGCATAGCAAGGTCAAACGCAACAGCCCTAAATTAGGGAGGGAGGGCGGGCAATCTGATGCACGCAGCAAAAGAGACTGAAAAAAGCTGTGTGCCAAGAATATATAACCTTTGGGCCAACCCTCTAAATGGTAACATCAAAATCTCCCCAACAACCCAAACTGGCTCAATCACAGTCATGGCCATCCAAATGGTCCCGCCCAGTAACCAAGAGGGGGAGTCCTGTTAGACCCCACCGCAACACGTGCTCTCCATGAAGGAGAACACGCTTTTTCCTAAAAACTCTTAGCACCTTTAACAAACTCCCTGACAAAAAGGCACCGTTGCCTGGTTGCTACCCTGAACAACAGCAATTTGCACTGTGTAGGCTCCAATACTTTGGCCACCTCATGAGAAGAGAAGACTCCCTGGAAATGACCCTGATGCTGTGAAAGATGGAGGGCACAAGGAGAAGGGGATGACAGAGGATGAGATGGTTGGATAGTGTTCTCAAAGCTACCAGCATGAGTTTGACCAAAATGCGGGAGGCAGTGGAAGACAGAAGTGCCTGGCATGCTCTGGTCCATGGGGTCATGAAGAGTCGGACAGAACTAAATGACTAAACAACAAAAAAATTTGTTGCATGACTCATTTATCTTTCAAAAGGGCAACCATCACGATATCCATGATCCTAACATGCGGTGCCGTAAAGTTCCAGATTGTGAAATCAACCATCGGACCAATATACATAGGCTTCTACCCAAAGATAGGGGGTAGAATTCCAAATAGGGGCAGTAGCTGCCAAGACAGTTGAGCAGTTCTTTTCCCTGCCGAAGGCTAAGACGGTGAGTTTTCTGAGTACTGAAGGATGCTTTCAGCCTATTCAGAGTGGATAGAGGACTTCCCCCAGGAAACAAGAGCATGCCGGTGCTGTTTCAGAAGCACAAGGGCCCAGCTCTACATAATCAATAATCCTCAAGGGGGAAACAGAAGAGCCACTGAGAAGACTTTTAGGCACTTTGATACAACCTACAGTGCCCTGAATCCCACAATAACAGCTGGCTGTAAACACTGTTACCAATTCAGGTCAAGACACGGATTAAATATATATTGTTTTCTTCCTTTTCCTGTGGATCACATAGCTTTTTCAGTGCTGATTGTGAAAACTTGCTTTTGGCGTTCATTTTTAAAAAATTATTGGGTTTTTTTTTTCTATCATGGTTTTCATTGATTACTTGGATGTGTTATTTGGATTATATTTTTTCCTGATTTCTAAACCTGTTCTAAGGGCTCAAGAATGTGGGTGGCCTTGACGCACACGGATGGTTAGTATGTATGCTGTTTTGTTTTAAGAGTTAAACTTTGGTCTAAATATGCAAAGAAAAATGTATTTTAAAAAGCATTTTAGACTGGGGACTCAAGTCAAATTTTGATTTATTCTTATTTTGAACCTGACTCACTTTACTCAATTCACAGCATCTGGGTGGCATTTGCTACTTTTATACACCTTCCAAGTGTTCCTATTTTCCTGGATTTACAAAAGCCGTCCTGGTTTCTGATTTGATTCCGGAATGTTCTGCTTGTCCTTAAGACATCCCTATTTTCATCGGAGAAATATTGGAGGGTATAGAGTTATCCAGCCTCCAAGCCAAGGAGATAAGGAACTTTGCAACCTTTAGAAGACATCTGAAGGCAGCCCTGTATAGGGATTTTTTTTTAATGTTTAATGTTTTATTATGTTTTATATATATGTTGGAAGCCGCCCAGAGTGGCTGGGGCAACCCAGACAGATGGGCAGGGTATAAATATTAAAATTGTTATTGTTGATGATGATGATAATGCTGTTGGAAAGACATGCTTTGCCAGAGCATAATTGTCTGGGAGTAAGAAATTGAACTTAATAGAATATAGGTAAAGATAAAGGTACCCCTGACCGTTAGGTCCAGTCGTGGATGACTCTGGGGTTGCTGCGCTCATCTCGCTCTATAGGCCAAGGGAGCCAGCGTTTGTCTGCAGACAGCTTCCAGGTCATGTGGCCAGCATGACTAAGCCGCTTCTGGTGAACCAGAGCAGCTCACGGAAACACCGTTTACCTTCCCGCCGGAGAGGTACCTATTTATCTACTTGCACTTTGATGTGCTTTCGAACTGCTAGGTGGGCAGGAGCAGGGACCAAACAACAGGAGCTCACCCCAATGCAGGGATTCGAACCGCCAACCTTCTGATCAGCAAGCCCTAGGCTCTGTGGTTTAGACCACAGTGCCACCTGCGTCCCTTAACAGAATTTTCTTCTAAGTAAATATGTATAGGCTTGCATTCAGGGGTGCCAACTTGAGTAAAATATTGGGGGGGCAGGTACGTCTCACCCCACATAACTGATCACACAATGTGGCACATGCACACCATTTGAATGACAATGCCATTCACCTTTTGGGGGGGCTCAGTCCCCTGAAATATTTTATGGGGGAGGGGCAAAGGGACCTCAGCCCCTAGGAGTTGGCTCATATGCTTGCATTGTCCTTTTCTCACCTTAGTTCAGTGTGGGTTATATGAAATCGCCCAGCCAAATACTAATAATCAGGCCCTCCCATCCAGGCCATTCACCAGAAGGCAACTGCAAATACTCCAATAGGTTTTTAGAACTTAGAAATTGGAAATAAGACTTCTGATTCTGTGCCTAATCACAAATGATATTGTTTTAGGTAAGTAATTCAATACGTCTTGCTGGCTCCCCGCCGTTCCTGAATCTGTAAGCACTGAATCTCACCAGACCTCGAAAACAGCAGAAATAATATACAACATGCATCATTCAGAACTTCCCCTTACACTGGCAGAATGCAGATAACCATCTCTGAACTCAGTAGAAGCCAGCAAAAATTTCCATTTATTTCCAGGATTTTCTTTTTGACCTAGTTCTATAGCGAATACATTTACTTACCAAACAAGGGCTTCCCCCAACGTTCTCACACTGCCTTCTTCCAATTATATTTTTTCTCCATTTAAAACTGTTTTATAACCACATTAAGGCACAGCTGGGTGTTCAATAATAGGGCAATAATCCACACCTTGTGCATTTTACAACACTGTATACAGCCACACACCTAACAATGCACGAGGTGTGAGTTATGACTCCATAACCTGCCCTCTGTTATTTTCCATTACTTAAGTCTCATGGTGAAGTCGAAGGAAAGATGAAGTGCTTTAAATATTTGCCTTCTATTAAAACTCCCCCTGTAGATCTTTGTTATATTTGTCGTACAAATAAGAGATTATTAATAAGGAACAGATACATAGCGGAATGTAGAGCATTGAAGGAAAACCGCTAGCTTATCAACATGCCTAAGGAAGCCGCAATTTATTTCACTAATTTGGAAATGTTGTTTGTGCAAATTATGGGCAGCGAGCAACCAAAGTTTAGCAACCCATGGATATAAGGGGATGACGACAATAAAGCATGTGTCTAGCTCTCCGTTTGAAATCAATAGGATTTAAAGGTCCTAAACTATGGTCATGGGGAAGCGGGTGGCGCTCTTGGGACGTGGGTGGTGCTGTGGGTTAAACCACAGAGCCTAGGACTTGCTGATCAGAAGGTTGGCGGTTTGAATCCCCGTGACGGGGTGAGTTACTGTTGCTAGGTCCCTGCTCCTGCCAACCTAGCAGTTCAAAAGCACGTCAAAGTGCAAGTAGATAAATAGGTACCGCTCTGGCGGGAAGGTAAACGGTATTTCTGTGTGCTGCTCTGGTTCGCCAGAAGCGGCTTAGTCATGCTGGCCACATGACCCGGAAGCTGTACGCCAGCTCCCTCGGCCAATAAAGCGAGATGAGCGCCGCAACCCCAGAGTCGGTCACAACTGGACCTAATGGTCAGGGGTCCCTTTACCTTTAAACTATGGCCATGTGCAATTTCCCCCCTGGGTGCTCAGGTATGGTTGTGCAGCCAAATTCAAGTACACAAAGAAATGCACATGCAGATCAGCTGAAATGAATTAGCTCCTAGGATAGCATACTTGGTAGAACATGAAACTCTTAATCTCAGGGTTGTGAGTTCAAGTCCCACATTCCTGCATTACAGGGGGTTGGATTAGATGATCCTCGTGGGTCATTCCAACTCTACGATACAGTGGTTTTGTGAATGGAGGCGTGGCTGTGGTCAACACATTCCTATCCAGCCTTAACAAGAATGTGTTTTGTGACACCAAGGCCACGGGAGCCTTCAAAGTTAAGCCCCATCTAAAAACACAACCTGGTGTTTCAGGGGTAGTGCAACTCGGTTCAACTCCATGAAGCAAAGTGTTCTTCACACAGTGCTCAATTATGGAACTTGCTCTCACAGGCCAGCGATGAACCTAGATGGCTTTAAAAGAGGATTAGAAAGTGGAAGGGACTCCCCCAAGAGGTTGTGGACTTGCCTTCTCTGGAGGCTTTTAAGCAGATGTTAGATGGTCTTCTGTCATGTGCGATTTAGTTGAGATTCCTGCATCACGGGGGGTTGTCTAGATGACTCTCGGGGTCCATTCCAACTTTAAAATTCTATTATTCTAAGTACAAAATCTGGTGAATAGCTAAGTTCAGATTCACGCATTTGTTTGAGTGGTGTGGATCATGCCATTTCATGAAGGAATTCATGAAGTTATACTTCTTCCATCATCTCTACAACTAAATATAGAAAGTCTGGGGTAAACAGCTAAAAAGCCATTTAGCTGAAACAGTGGACAAGAGGAAAAGCAAATCCAATTTGAAATACCTGCAGAACTACATAGAAGCCAGTCATGTACTGAGCTTTTTGGGGGTTTCATATTATCTTGCTTTTCTAAATATGATATTAAAGCTCATGCCAAAAGAAAATTATTCCATTAAAAAACACCCTCAGCAATTTCCTCCCCGTGATGTATTTCTTGTTTCTAAACATGCACAGAATTTTGAATTATTTACTTGACAAATATGACTAGCTATTTGGTAAGTTATTGCTCAAATTAACCTGTCAAGCTAACCATGTTGTGGTATAACGATAACACATTACCATGTTCTAAAGATGAATTTATATAACTGTTACAATTGGCCGCAGGGGGTTACTGATTGATGAACCAATATTTCATAATGGGCTGGTTTCTAAGTGTGTGCGCGCGCGTATGCAAGAATGCAAATGGATGTGCTTGTTGTGTTTGATGCTTGAATTTTTGTGAAATTTGGAAAGAAAGTTATCTCATCCAATTCGGCAGGAGCTGGCTGCTTCTCTAGCACACAAACATAGGCCTCAGGATTTTGCTGTGTGTTCTCCTCTGCAGAGGAAATGAAATATACTCAGAGTCGCAAAGTGATTTCATGCTCTTTATTCAGCTCATAGTGGTGAGGAGGAATGAATGAAAGTCCCCTCAAGGTATTTGCTTTATATACATTATTTACACAATGGGCTGCACATGATTGGCTAATTCTGGAATTCTACTGTAAGCCAACCAGGTTGTGGATTCACTTCTATCTGGAGCATGATTGGGTGGTTCCTGCCAACCAATCATACTGCTGCATTGTTCTAGGACCAATCAGACTGCTGCCTTTTGGATCCTATTGTTCTAGGACCAATCAGACTGCTGCAGTTTGGATCCTATTCAACTCAGTACATAACAGGAAAACACTGCCATTTCCTTGGGTGCTGACTGCTCTTCTTGCATGTTCACACATACTTACTGCCTGCGGAGATCATCTGTTAGGGCGACCAGAGCCGTCTCGGTCCCATGACCAGCGTGGAAGCCAGACTGGAATGGATCCAGAGCCGATGTTTCATCCAGAAACCCACCAAGCTGTTCAGCAACCACTCTCTCAATCACCTTACCCAGGAACGGAAGATTCGAAACTGGGCGATAATTGGATAGATCTAAAGGATCTAATGACGTTTTCTTTAAGAGCGGGCACACCACTGCCTCCTTCAGTTCCCCTGGGAATATGCAACTTGAGCCTATGATGGATGGATAGATTCGTAGTATTAACACTCCCAAAGGGCCTTGTTTCTCCCATAGTCACTCTTGGATTCAAACAGACATCAAACATTGTTCTCTGACTCTCCCTCTAGCTTGCTGCTTTTCTTCTAGGTCACATCACTGAAAAATCAGGATTTGTCCTTCTGTTTGTCTCTGAGCTGAGGGAAGGGCCTCACCCATTTGCTGTCTTGCACAGTCTCCTTTGTTTTCTTCTGTTAATGGCTCATCACCCAGGCAATCACCAACACAGAAACCTAGCTTGGCTTATATTTTAACATTGCTGGATCCAGGAATTAGAAGGATCTCACATACAGTCTGCTTCAGGCATAGGCAAACTTGGCCCTCCAGATGTTTTGGGACTACAATTCCCATCATCCCTGACCACTGGTCCTGTTAGCTAGGGATGATGGGAATTGTAGTCCCAAAACATCCGGAGGGCCGCATTTGCCTATGCCTGGTCTACTTCTTGCCCTGCAAACTCATAACCTTACATGTGGGGCACTCATTAAAGACAGCTTCTATTTTATCATACTATATGTTCTCCAAAGATTTTGATCGGTCCCTTAAAGCAGGGGAACTGTGCTTAGGAGAAAGACAGCATTAAGAAACCTGTTGCAAGGGCATAAGGAACATTTTTGCAGGGTTTTAAAAGAGACTTTGATGATCAATTTTTGAAAAGTGCATAGATATATCCAGAAGTGTGTCCTATTTGCTGACAAAAAGGATCATTTTTGGTGAGAGCATCTTAAAAGGTTTAGTAAACCATTCTCACTTTTATCACTCTTTTGTAAAGAAGTAATTTCCTGCGGAGGGAGGGGAAGAATGATAGGTCTTTACCTTTAATTGCCTGCACTCATTCTCAGGGTTATTGGGTAACCTTTCTCTTTTATTTGATCAAAACAGAGTTTGAGAAGTTTTGAAGCCTTGACCTCTTCCATTCAATCATGCTTTCCCTACATGCTATTCAGGACGCATAGAAACAGTCACACTTTTGCTTTGATACTCACGACATGTAAAAGTAACACTCCTGCCTTTTATTTCATATGCTGGTGGTTTCCACCATTTAGGGAACTGCAAATAAACAAAGTTGATGTATTCTAAAAGGTTGTACTTAAGCTATGGGCCCATACTCAGTGGAGTGTGTGCAAATGATACAAATAACACATATGTTGTAATCAAATCAGGCCACAACTTTGTTGATTACAGATGAAAGCAGCTTCAAGATAGTCATTGGATGTGATCACACCGTGATCAACTCCCACCTGGAAACCAACCAATGTCTCCACTGTGGAAGGACGTGTGGATCCAGAAGTGGCCTCCAGAGTCACTTACAGACTCACTGTTGAAACTGAATTTATGGAAGGCAATCTTACTCGGCTAAGAGTGATCGCCAAAGAAGAAGAAGGATGTGTATCCAGAATTCAACCAGCCTGGCTGCTGGTTGATGGATATTTGGGGTTGACCAATGTTAGGGGTGAACTCTGTAGCATAAACCGCTAATGAGAACCCGTCTCTGATCACTAGCAGGGGGCGCTGTGGCCCAACAGCCTCCAAGTTGGGTGTCTGGACAGAAAGCACTGTCCTCTGGTCTCCTTTATTCTGCCCACACACCAATCATGTGATGTTGCTGGATATCACCTGCCAATTATTTCTATCTGCTCTACCATTTCCTGCACTTTCCTACTGTTAGACATGAAGCCATAGCTTGTGCTTCCTTGCTGTGATTTGTGTTGTGCAATTTTCAACTGTGTTTTTGAGATCAGCACCCTTTCCCTTGTCTAGACGCTACGAGGGTCTCCAAAGATGCTTTGGATGCTGAGAGCTCCTTGATGATGTGCAAGTGATCAATGTTTAACAGACCTTCCCATTTCCTCTCCCACCATAAAGAGGAGTGTCTCGGTGCTGCATAAAACAAACAAAACAAAAAGAGAAGGGCGTGGCAGTGATATAATTATCCGCCAGCCAAAATAGGTGTAGCATTGCTTATATGCTTCCTTGTTGTTCAGTCATTTCATTTGTTATTTCATCATTTCATTCATTCATAATGCAGCCCTGAGAAGTAATAACATGTTATGTTCCATTAGCATTATCACTTTCAGCTTTGAGACAATTTGGATTTGTGGCATGGAAAAAAAAATAAAAGTAAAGAAAGACATTTTTTCCACCAAGCAATCCCTCCTCATAATTTTCCCATAGTTATGTAATCTCTCTTCTATGCCAGCTATAATTTTGTTAACCAGATTGAGTTTAACCAATAATTTATTCTTCTCCCCTTTATGACAGACATTTTTTAAAATTGACTTCCCATTTCCCCTTTATGAGGTACATTTTATTTTCTCCCTCGCTTTACAATCTTCTAGGAAATGAAAATGGCATATTGCAGTCCAGTTTTCACCCTTTGCAGTCTTTGCAGAAGGCAGGGAAGGTATTGTCTTAGCTTTAGGGACAAATAATACATGCAAATACATAACTTGATTGGCGTGTCAAAGCCCCAATAAAGACACAAGGACACAGAATTTTAGGTTAATGTTAATGGGCAAATTTAAGCCACAACTTAATTGGTTACAGAATGTGAGTGGTATTGGCTTAGGCATTGGCATCAACAGACTATATCTGACTCCTGCTTGCCATGCAGGGAGTCTGCTAAGGGTAAACCACCAGTAGGGGGAGCCCCGTCAATGTGAATCGACTTGAGCATCCCCTGGGTTCCCGCTGGAGTCATGGCATGACCCTAGCCCCTCCCCGGGCGTCAGACGAGATCCACACCCCCGGATTCCTTTAACAGAATACCTTTAAGCATGGAGGGGCAGGTGATGGTCACACCTCCCCTCCCCCACACATTGCTATTCCAAGGCCTAAGTGCCAAACCTTAGAAAGCTAACGGCCAAACCTTACAAAGACGATTGCTATGAGGTAATAATAATAATAATAATAATAATAATAATAATAATAGTAATAATAATAAAATTTGATTTATACCCCGCCCTCCCCAGCCAGAGCTGGGCTCGGGGCGGCTAACACCAGTAAAATTACAATAAAAACATAATAGGGAGGGGGGAACCAATTTAAAATACAGGTTAAATACAATTTAAAAAGCAGCCTCATTTTAATAATAGCCCATAGATCAAATCCATAAGAGGAGGGAAACATAAGAGTCAGACTGAGTCCAAACCAAAGGTCAGGCGGAACAGCTCTGTCTTGCAGGCTCTGCAGAAATATGTCAGGTCCCGCAGGGCCCTAGTCTCTTGTGACAGAGCGTTCCACCAAGTCGGGGCCAGTACTGAAAAGGCCCTGGCCCTAGTTGAGACCAATCTATCCACCTTGTGACTTGGGACTTCCAAAATGTTGTCATGTGCGAACCTTAAGGTCCTCCACGGGGCATACCAGGAGAGCGGTCCCATAGGTATGTGGGTAGGTGAAAACCAAGTGTCCAGTGCCAATTTGCCAAGTGGAAAAAGTCCTACCAGGCCCCTCAATGGTGACCAACCAAAGTCCATAGCAAGGCCAATGATGAAACCTAAACAAAAGGTGGGGGATCAGTGGCACGAGGCTGAAAAGGCACGATTCTGTGTCGTGCCATGGTTTAAATTGGCCCTGGCCATGCCCTCCAACCACCTGATTGGTCGCTTGGGTAACTGGCATGACTGGGCCTCCCCAGCGTAAGGCAGGGACACAGTCCCACCCCCCATGCTGAGGGGAGAGGCTTGGCGACTCGCCGGCAACACGTCCCCACAAAGAGGTGGAGCCGATTTATCACAACCTGCTTGATCACTTAACATTATGAGAAGGGTTCAACTAACAGACCCCCATTGGTGAAATCCCTGTGCAGTGGGGCTTTGCCCTGCTCCTTCTCCCATGTGCCCCCATTTCTCCAAAATTTGTTTTGGAGTGGGGTCTGGAGAACCCCCAGAACAGTGTACAGGGGTGGTTGCATCTGGCAAGATGAAATCCTTGTGCAGACAGAATGCTTATAATAGTGTGATGTTCAATTTCTCCCCCTGTGCCTAAGAACTGAGTGTTAGGTTCCACTAAGAACCTCTACATATATTCACCAGTTTTCATGTCTTCTGAGTCTCCCTGCCCCAGTCGAATGTTATACAGTGGTACCTCAGGTTAAGTACTTTATTCGTTCCGGAGGTCCGTACTTAACCTGAAACTGTTCTTAACCTGAAGCACCACTTTAGCTAATGGGGCCTCCTGCTGCTGCCGCGCCACTGGAGCACAATTTCTGTTCTCATCCTGAAGCAAAGTTCTTAACCTGAAGCACCATTTCTGGGTTAGCGGAATCTGTAACCTGAAGTGTATGTAACCTGAAGCATATGTAACCCGAAGTACCACTGTAATCTCTACACCATGAAGGTGAAACCACTATATACCCAAGATATCATAGGATTAGCTAACAATCAAATGTACCCTTTTTATATTTCACATTTAAATAACCACTAGCTTCTCTTGACTCATTTCTTCCCCACATATACATTAAGATGTTTCATCCATCACCCCCCAACAGAGATTAATATCTCACAAATCTCATAAGGTAGTCTTCAAAGTCATATACTCTCTATCTGGGTACCGGAAAATCTCTTTAATTCTCTATAGTCATACTGTACAGAATATTATCTCATTTATTCCTCTTCTCATATGCTGGAGTTATATCCTTGCAGTATCAGTTTTGCCAGTATTCCTGAAACATAATTAAAACATCAATGCGATAGTAACTTTTGCTCCTGCAATTATCAGTCTTGATCTTCACCAGTTGCAAAGTGGTTTGTCTTAGCTTAGACAGACATATTTGATTTTGTTTGGGCACCAACAATTAATTAGGAAGAGTCAAGAATGCAGATGGGAGGATGAATGAATAACAATTACTAACAGATTGTCTCAGGATTCTAGACTTAGCCACATATGAATATGAATTTAATAACAAAAAGGCAACTCATCTTCACAGTATGAAAATTATACATACAATACCAAGAATCCAAATTAGTACTGAAAAGTCTACAGATAATCAGTTCTAACATTAATAGTTATGTTTGTCAGCAAAATTTATATGGTATATATTCAGTGAACAGAATTTTTAATAGCATTTTTAAAAGAACACCATATGGAGATAATTCCAGTGCTGGAATTCTGATGGGATGTGCGATTAGAATAATTCTTACCTTCTTTCTCTGAAAAGAATGCATAAGATGTATAGGAAACTTTAATATCTATAGAATATTAATGTTTTACATTTATTTGATGCCATTTGCCATTACCTCTGTTTAGGAATGGGCATATCCCACCAAACTCCATCCCATCCCATTTTTGTGCAATTATTTTTAGGAGAGGTCCAAAAGAACTAAAAAAAAAATCTACATGGAAATATTCCTCCTTCCTTCCTTCCCTTATATCAGCTTATATATTAGAACAGTTACCACATGGGGCTCCTGCTGTCATCTGCTTTGCTTATAATGCAACTGGGGGGGGGGCGCTATTTGGGAAATATATACTATTTCCCAAAGAGCTATGACACATTAGCAGGTGCTGTTGCTCACAAGGAGAATAACTGCAATATTTTTTAATGCCGTCTCATATCTTGCATCGCATTGAAATTTGAAGGAACAAAAATAATCAGTGCAGTTTTGGAAAGCTCAGTTATGCAAAATGGTGTCCAGTTGAGTCCAAGCGTTGTTGAAAACCTGCTCCTGGATCTAAGGGATGTGGGTGGCACTGTGGTCTTAACCACTGAGCCTCTTGGGCTTGCTGATCAGAAGGTCAGTGGTTCAAATCTACGCAATGGGGTGAGCTCCCATTGCTCTGTCCCAGATTCTGCCAGCCTAGCTGTTTGAAAGCATACCAGTTCAAGTAGATAAATAGGTACCACTTTGGCAGGAAGGTAAATGGTGTTTCCATGCACTCTGGCACTCTTCACAGTTTTCCATGTGCCAGGAAACTGAGATGAGCACCGCCCCCCATAGTCGCCTTTGACTGGACTTAACCGTCCAGGGATCCTGCACTTTTTACCCTTTTACTTGGATCTAAGCGTGCGGGTGGCGCTGTGGGTTAAACTACAGAGCCTAGGACTTGCCGATCAGAAGGTCGGTGGTTCGAATCCCCGCAACGGAGTAAGCTCCCGTTGTTCGGTCCCTGCTCCTGCCAACCTAGCAGTTTGAAAGCACGAAGTGCAAGTAGATAAATAAGTACCACTCCGGCGGGAAGGTAAATGGCATTTCTGTGCACTGCTCTGGTTCGCCAGAAGCAGCTTAGTCATGCTGGCCACATGACCCGGAAGCTGTACGCCGGCTCCCTTGGCCAATAAAGCAAAATGAGCGCCACAACCCCAGAGTCAGTCACGACTGGACCTAATGGCCACCAGTCCCTTTACCTTTTTAAGCATCAAGCACTCTCAAGGTTTCAGTGAATCGGCTTCCTCCCCCATGGCAGTAGATAAGCAGAGCAAAGGAAACGGAGTCTTCTTACCAGTTAGAAACTTTAATAATCACAGCGAGAGAACAATGAACACATCTCCTTGAAATGGCGGTGCTCCCAATTAAGGATACCACCCCTTCTGTCCCTATTAATCTATGTCACTTCTAAGTCTTGTAATCTGAGTTTGTACCCTCTGCGCTTTCTGTTCTGCCACTTTCTGAGCTCTCCGTGACTTTGGAGAAAGGGGGTGAATGCTGTCCAGAGACTGTGAATCTGTTAACCCTCACTCTTCCAGTGTTTCTTCTCCTAGCTGTTCCCTACCCAGTAGTTCCCAGCTTCTGCCTTCTGAACTATGTCCCTCTGCAAACCACTGTTCTAAATCTATACTGTCCTCCTGCTCCTGGGAAGATTCAGGATCAGGGGGAGGGGGAGGCTCCCATCATTCTTCCTCAGCACAGCCCTCCTCAGCAAGGTCCCTGAAAAGCCCCTCATTTTGAGCTTTGCATATAATGCTGAAAAGTCAGACAAGTGGTCCCTCTCTGCATACATACTTCATACAATCAGTAGCTGTTTGAGAGCAGGGTTCCCAATGCAAACATTATTGTCTTTATTTTTAAAGACAATTTTATTTTCTGATATTTTTGTGGAGCAGCTTAATCGGTGGTCACCCCCTTTAACCCGACAGCAAGCAAACTTCCAGCTCCGAGAGTACAATATCATTGCACACCATTTCCCCACCACCACCCAGCTAATTAAGGCTACATAAATCACTCTGTGAACTAAACTGCACCTGTGTTTGTGTAAAGGATAAAAGCAAACCCATACCGCTCTGCCTGTTTCATTAGCCGGCTAGCTATCAGACTAGTTCCCTAAATTGTTCTTCCCACTCTCTTTAGAAAGCTTTGTTCGAGTGGAGGAACGAACAGATGGAAAAGATGAAGTGTGATGACAGCTGCCTTCCATTTTTAATAAGCTTCCGATAATGTATTTGCAAATGCAGCATAACAAATGCATAACTTCTTCCATCAGCTTCCATTTCAGTTACATTTGTTTAATGGCTTAAGAATAAGTATACAAAATCAAAACAGGAAGCAATACAGGAGAGTAATAAACATATATCAGTGTAAACAGCTGCCCCCAAGAGGGAAAAGCAGGCTGGTTCATTAGGAGCGTGGTTGCAGAGAGATGGAGAAATCAGACTGGGATGGCTTCAGGTTGACTGTGCAAAACAGATGAGTGCCTGGCAAATTAAGGCCAATTTATTGACCGCATGGCAAGAATTCTGGCTGTGTACATATCAGTGATTGGATTGGCAAGATGTGTTAGTGAAAACATGTGGAGAGGTGATTAGGGACAGGGTTACCTGTCATCACCCTCAACTGTCCTGATTAAATCAGGACATCCCATTTTGGGGCTCCATACTTCTGTGTGTCCCAGTTTTTGGCTGTGACATGTTGAAGAGTATGACATATTGCACCTCAACCTCAAAATTTTAGAGCCCAGGAATGGCTTCTGTTTTGCAACGTGAGGCCAGGAAGGTGTCTATTTGCATTATGAATGCAAATGTCAAGAAGGGTTGTGTCCCCAAAGGAAAACATCCTGATGATGGAATCAGAATTCAAAATGACCTTAACAAATTAGAGAACTGGGCCCAAGCTATCGGAATTCATTTTGTTAGGGACAAATGTAAGGTTCTGTACATAGGCAGGAAGAAGAAGGTGCAGAAATATATGATGGGAGATACCTGGCTTACTAGCAGTACATGTGAAAAGGATCCAGGGGTCTTGGTGGACCACAAGCTTAACCTGAGTCAACAGAGTGATGCAGCAGCAGCAAAAAATATATGCTAATGCTATTCTAGGCTGTATCAGCAGAAGCATAGTGTCCAGATCAAGGGAAGTAATAAAGGTAAAGTAAAGGGACCCCTGACCATTAGGTCCAGTCGTGACCAACTCTGGGGTTGCGGCACTCATCTTGCTTTATTGGCCGAGGGAGCCGGCGTACAGCTTCCGGGTCATGTGGCCAGCATGACTAAGCCGCTTCTCGTGAACCAGAGCAGCACACAGAAATGACATTTACCTTCCCGCCGGAGTGGTACCTATTTATCTACTTGCACTTTGACGTGCTTTCGAACTGCTAGGTGGGCAGGAGCAGGGACCGAGCAATGGGAACTCACCCCGTTGTGGGGATTCGAACCACTGACTTTCTGATCGGCAAGTCCTAGGCTCTGTGGTTTAATCCACAGCGCCACCCACGTCCCAAGGGAAGTAATAGTCCTGCTCTATTCTGCCTTGGTCAGACCACATCTGGAATACTGTGTTCAGTTTTGGGTGCCACAATTTAAGAAGGATGTTGACAAGCTGGAACGTGTGCAGAGGAGGGCAGCCAAGATGATCAAGGGGTTGGAAACCAAGCCTTATGAGGAGCAGTTGAAGGAGCTGGGTATGCTTAATCTGGAAAAGAGGAGGCTGAGAGGAGATATGATAGCCATCTTCAAATATCTCAAGGACTGTCACGTGGAAGACGGAGCAAGCTTATTTTTTCCTGCTCTGGAGGGTAGGACTGCAAGAAAGGCGATTCCGACTAAACACCAGGAAGACCTTTCTGACAGTAAGAACAGTTTGACAGTGGAACGGTCTCCCACGGGAGGTTGTGGACTCTCCTTCTTTGGAGGCTTTTAAGCAGATGTTGGATGGTCATCTGTCATGTGTGATTTAATTGAGATTCCTGCATCACAGGGGGTTGGACTAGAAGACTAGATGGCCCTTGAGATCCCTTACAAATCTAATCTGCGAAGCACAGCTGGGAACTTTACAGAAGACAGGAAACATAGGCATGTTTACAGTTGTTCATGCACAAGTTCTGTTCAGATCTTCTGATGAGCACATGGAAGTCAACAGAAGGTAAATGGGGGGGCCATCCATCCCCCCCTCAATGTGTTCACTCACTGAACGTAAGAACAGGCAGAGGGTTTTTTAAAATAGAGCACCGTACTATTTTCAGCTGTGTCTGTAGTAATAAATGAGATGGTGGGGATTGTGGTGTCAGACTGAAGAGTGGCAATGTGGGGGGAAGCAGGGAAGATGCGACATGAAAGGAAAGTTTGTGGGAGGGGGGCATAGTAGCTGAAAATAGAAGATAGAAAAGAATGACAGAGCAAAGGTTTAATCCTGTTGAGAGCTCCATTAACGAGAAGTGAGCCTGCCTTTGTGAGGCTCAAGCATATAGCACTTAGAAAGCAACATTGGATGGGGGGGCAGACAAGGTGGGAAGAGAGAATGCATTTTCTGCATAAGACACAAAGCACTGCTGTTCAAAAAAGAAAAGTACCAATATATTGAATGAAAATGGGTTGTTTCTACCGCAGTCAGACTTCAAAGGGAATGTGTTTTGGAAAAGCACTCTGGGGTATGTGGCTTAATGGGGACCCACTAATTATTAATAAAGTAGATTTATAGTGTTCAACAATGAAGCGAAGAAATTAATTTTGAATGAAACTCAAACCACTATACTATTCATTCATTCTAGAAAGGGTACAGTAAATTCAGTCTGTAGGGATGCTTCCCTTTGATTTACACAGGTGTTGCTTATGTAACAACTCAGGCCTTGTCACTGTGGCAGAAAGAGGGAGGAAGATGCCATCTTGACTGCATGAAATCAATGGCCACTCTCTCATGAAAACATACCTCTCAATGTCTTTTGTAGTGAGGAACAGCCTGTACTAGTTTTTTATGTTGAGAGTTACTGGAGAAATTCATAACGCTTGGAGGATAGAATAGCATTTGCAATGTGCTCTATACCGGGGTAGTCAATGTTGTGCCCTACAACTTTCTACAACTTCCACCAGCCCCAGGCAGCATGACCTATGGTCAGTGGTTATGGAAACTGCAGCCCACAACATCTGGGAAGCTACAATTTGGCTAACCTTCTCTAAACGATGGGATGTTCCTTGATGGTTCTGCTATAATCCCATAAACTGTTGATAGTCACTGACATACTTTCCCCCCTCTCATTTCTTCATCCCCTTCAGCCTAAGGGCAGATTGGAGCAATTGCACCAGAGCCCATGCTTGCAAAACCTCTTGGAGTTTGAGCTTTCTAGAAGAAGAAGAAGAAGAAGAAGAAGAAGAAGAAGAAGAAGAAGAAGAAGAAGAAGAAGAAGTAGTCTTCTTTAGCCCTTCTGGAAGGTGAGTTATAATGAAAACATGTAACTAGACTGGAAATAAGTTTTTCCTGAAGTCGGAAGCACAGAGCAGCTCTGGAAGTGGGAAGGGTCGCTCCCTTCCACTCTGACTGGCTGTGAGGTAATCTTCATTTTGCCTCTCTGAGAGTTTGTGTGGAAGGTGGTGGCAGCCAAAGGTATGTTAAGTATAATAGTTCAATGTACATTGACATGGACAATCACTCTGTCATGTCCCTGTGTAGAATACTGTGAAGCTTGACTGGAAATTTCCACTGAAGCTGAAGAGAGAGCCTAACAGGTCAATCATTAAAGGTAAAGGAACCCCTGACCATTAGGTTCAGTCACGGATGACTCTGGGGTTGCGGCGCTCATCTTGCTTTATTGGCCAAGGGAGCCGGCGTGCAGCTTCCAGGTCATGTGGCCAGCATGACTAAGCCACTTCTGGTGAACCAGAGCAATGCACAGAAACGGCATTTACCTTCCCGCCAGAGCGGTACCTATTTATCTACTTGCACTTTGACGTGCTTTCAAACAGCTAGATTGGCAGAAGCAGGGACCGAGCAACGGGAGCTCATGCCGTCATGGGGATTTGAGCCGCCGACCTTCTGATCGGCTCTGTGGTTTAACCCACAGCGCCACTCGCATCCCTGGTCAATCATTAAGTGGGGATGTATCTTTGTGACTCAGTCACAAGGTGTTTAAATCACATGAAAGAGATACTGGTACAGGTTTATGCATATGCAGGGGCGTAGCAGGGGGGGCATAGCCCCGGGGACACAATTTTGAGGGGGACGAACCATGCACCCCCACACTTGGATCTCTGTCCTGACCTGCCAGACACAAGGGGGCTCTGGGCCCTGGAGCCAGGCCTTGCCTCACAGCCGCACCCCAGTCCCCTCGCTGAATGGCCTCCCCAACCACTTTAATCCCCAGATCCAGCAATCACATCCACTCATATGTAATTTCCCAGAACCAGCGCTCTTATGAGAGTAGCAGCAACAGCAGCCAATCACTCAAGGACCCAGCTCTTTGGCGCTGCCTCCAGAAGTGTCAATCCTGTTTCATCCATCGTGCTTTAACTGCAGAATACCCAACTTGAATGTGTTTTGGGACCTAGCAGCAGGTGCTTGTGTGTGCCTTCTCCACCGAGAAGAGATGGAGGGCATCCCATAGGGCTCTGCCTGTTTACCTACAATATAACATGCATTTCTGGATTGCCCTTTCTGACCTTCTGAATAGGGTCTCCAGAAAATACTGGCAGGAGAATCAGATATAAACAGTTGCAGATGTATCTGCTGGATGCCTTCATTTCAGATGGGCCTTTTCAGAACTGGAGACCATAGAAACAATGGCTTTGGCATCGAAATCTGACATTGCTTGGAAGGCTTACAAAATCAAGGCCTTTTCTGTGAAAGCCAGCCATCAAAGCAATGTGAAGTGGGGGCTTCCCTGGGGCTAAATAACTGGGGCCAGTTTACTATGATGGCACCATTAAACAACAATATTCAGGGACAAATTTGGAAACAAGGGAGATTCTATTTTTCAGATTTTAACCATTCAGCTAAGCATCATAAAACCAATCGACTCCAGCCATGCAGCTGGATTTTTACGCTTCCCATTGCCCTTTAGGGCTACTGTCATAATTTTTCCTCAACGGCTATATCTGAAAATGTCAGATGGTACTTTTCATTAAGGAATTTTCATTGTGGTGTGTCCTGTTAAACTGGAAAGAAAAGGTACTGTTGGGGAGTAGTAGACATGCTATTTTCCGCTTGCTGGCACAGACTTCCATAAGCCCGAAAGTGCAGTACGGATTCATTGCAGATAAGTTACATTTGGTGAAGAAGCAATGTCAGAACTTTATCAATGAGGGATGGGAGTCTTGCCCTTTTCCTGCTATACATGATTCAATCCTGCAGGCATCTTACCTACAGTCTTCAAAGTTCCCATTGATTTCAAGATACCCCTTTGGTATCAGTAGGGCTTGATTGTAAGATAAGGAACTCGAAAAGCAACCTCTGTGACTTTCACTGCTTGAAGTCGCTTTTGGTTCATTTCTTTGACTGGCATCAGTACAAGTCTTGAAAAATCCTAAGAAGCGTGTTACTGGAATTGCTCTGTGCTGTGTAGACGGTGTAAGATTATTCATGCATCTCTATTAATATCTTATTATTGCTATTATTTATAAAATTTCTATCTCTCTCCCCCCCATTGCAGGGTAGTTTACAATAGAAAAACACAAAAATGCACAACTGTAACAAACAATCACACACACAGTCCGCCACAAACACAGTTTAAAAGACTATAGTAAAGGTAAAGGGACCCCTGACCATTAGGTCCAGTTGTGACCAACTCTGGGGTTGCGGCGCTCATCTCGCATTTTGGCCGAGGGAGCCGGTGTACAGCTTCCGGGCCAGCATGTGGCCAGCATGACTAAGCCGCTTCTGGCAAACCAGAGCAACACCGTTTACCTTCCCGCCAGAGCGGTACCTATTTATCTACTTGCACTTTGACATGCTTTTGAACTGCTAGGTTGGCAGGAGCAGGGACCGAGCAACAGGAGCTCACCCTGTTGTGGGGATTTGAACCGCTGACCTTCTGATCAGCAAGCCCTAGGCTCTGTAGTTTAACCCACAGCACTACCTGCGTCCCTTAAAAGGCTATAGATTGGCTAATTAAACAAAGGCCTGGGAGAAAAGGAATGTTTTTGCCTGGCTCACGGGTGGCGCTGTGGTCTAAACCACTGAGCCTCTTGGGCTTGCTGATTGGAAGGTCGGTGGTTTAAATCCCTGGGATGGGGTGAGCTGCCGTCTCTCTGTCCCAGCTCCTGCCAACCTAGCAGTTTGAAAGCACACCAGTGCAAGTAGATAAATAGGTACCACTGTGGCAGGAAGGTAAACGGCATTTCCGTACGCTCTGGTTTCCATCACGGTGTCCCATTGAACCAGAAGCAGTTTATTCATGCTGGCCACATGACCCAGAAAGCTGTCTGTGGACAAACGCCGACTCCCTTGGCCTGAAAGTAAGATGAGTGTTGCAATCCCATAGTCGCCTTTGACTGGACTTAACCGTCCAGGGGTCCTTCACCAAATGTGCCAGCCGAGCCTCCCTAGGGAGAGGTAAACCCAGAAAAGCACAAACACAAGCATCCAAGATTGAGAGATCTACATGAAGATTTTTGTCTACAGCTCCTCCTCTGCTTCCATATACCCGACCCTGCTACTTCCTTCTTTTCAAAAATAATGAACACCAGTGTCAACGTTTTTGAAGTCCTACAGGGTATAGCCACACGTTTGTATCTCCTTTTGCATCATTAGCAAATACAAAAAATGAAAGAAATCGTG
The DNA here is from genome assembly GCF_027172205.1 of Podarcis raffonei. Lineage (NCBI taxonomy): Eukaryota > Metazoa > Chordata > Lepidosauria > Squamata > Lacertidae > Podarcis > Podarcis raffonei. The sequence goes on along the minus strand of NC_070611.1, from coordinate 12,580,705 downwards.
GCTCTCAACCGAAATCCCCTATGGAAGTCTTTAAACAAAGTTAGGTCAAAAACTGTATTGTAGGTTGAGGCAGCCCGGACATTTTTAGAATACATTTATTATTTGTTCTCAGAATCTCCCAGCTGCCTCACAGGGCCTTCAGAGCACTCCTTTGATGGTCATTGATCATGATGCCTTGTGCTCCCAAAGCATCCTTCGCCTGCTCGTTCTGCTTTTACAGAATATTTCAATAATCACTGGAGTTGTTTTACTTCTTTTCCACGGTCGTCCCATTTTTAAGGACAAGGCTCCTTAAAAAGGACAAGACTTCTGCTATGTATTCCTTTGGCTTTCCACATCCTCCACTTGCAGCTTCCTTGGAACTTATGTGAGACCTGTGTGCCCTGATGTGAGGCAGAAGCCAGAAATCTGAGGTCAGGTGATAAGGATGCAAGAGCCATGCACCCTTTGATCTCAGCCCCTTGGGGGCAAGGCTGGGATTGAAGGGCACCTGACATCCTTCTTGGACCACCCTCCTGGAACTGTTTTGCAAGGCTGGGATCTGTATATATAATCCTATGATCTTGTTGTTGTTTAGTCGTTTAGTCGTGTCCGACTCTTCGTGACCCCATGGATCAGAGCATGCCAGGCACTCCTGTCTTCCACTGCCTCCCACAATTTGGTCAAACTCATGCTGGTAGCTTCGAGAATACTGTCCAACCATCTCATCCTCTGTCATCCCCTTCTCCTTGTGCCCTCCATCTTTCCCAACATCAGGGTCTTTTCCAGGGAGTCTTCTCTTCTCATGAGGTGGCCAAAGTATGGGAGCTTCAGCTTCACGATCTGTCCTTCCAGTGAGCACTCAGGGCTGATTTTCTTCAGAATGGAGAGGTTTGATCTTCTTGCAGTCCATGGAACTCTCCAGAGTCTCCTCCAGCACCATAATTCAAAAGCATCAATTCTTTGGCGATCAGCCTTCTTTATGGTCCAGCTCTCACTTCCATACAACACTACTGGGAAAACCATAGCTTTAACTATACGGACCTTTGTTGGCAAGGTGATGTCTCTGCTTTTTAAGATGCTGACTAGGTCTGCCATCGCCTTTCTCCCAAGGAGCAGGCGTCTTTTAATTTCGTGACTGTTGTCACCATCTCCAGTGATCATGGAGCCCAAGAAAGTAAAATCTCTCACTGCCTCCATTTCTTCCCCTTCTATTTGCCAGGAGGTGATGGGCCCAGTGGCCATGATCTTCATTTTTTTGATGTTGAGCTTCAGACCATATTTTGCACTCTCCTCTTTCACCCTCATTAAAAGGTTCTTTAATTCCTATGATTTTAGCTGGAAGTAAAACCATAGGATTACATAACGAATCCATGAGATGGTCCACCAACTGATCCCATTCACAACTATTCACAAACCAAGAAACATGATCTGAATGAAAAACACAACTGCTACAGGAAACATGGGTGTGAAGAAATCATCTGAGGTTCTGTTGTGGTTTGCACAAAACTGTTCTGTTGCTTACATACTTTTCCAACGCTTGTACTTTTAAAGAAGCTACTTTAAAAAATGAATTTCTGCAGTAATGCACTTGAGAGTAAAGTGTAAAGTGCAGTATGCTTATTTAATGTAGTCACCCTTACTTCTGACATACTTCCCTTTAATTACATTATAACAAAACAAAGGCAACAGCAGAATGACAGATCTCTTTTATCCCACATACTTTCATTCTTGTTGGAAGTCATGGCATGCTTCTTTTAAATGTTTAAAGGCGAAGCCATTCCATCTGATGAACATTTGTCGCAGAGTATGGATGGAAAAATCAAAGTAGCAATGTATCTTTGTCCAAATTCTGTTGTCATAACCACAAAGCAATAATTAAAGAACATGTTAACTAAAGATGACAGGCTAGAGAAATACCCACGGTCTTTGAAGTGTTGCATTGAAACTGTCAAACAAAACTAGTTAAGACGATGTGCATTCTTGTATCGCTTCCAAGTTTCACAATTAACTTATGATAGAAGTAAGAGTCAGGCAGCGGAATGGCTGGATGAAGTTTGGGGAAGTATAATATCAAATTAGCCGCAATCTAGATATCCTCCCTCGGTGTATATGTTAAAGGCAATGTAACTAGATCAATTAATGTACATAACAACCCACCATTGTGTTCATTCACCAAGCCTTCTAGAGGCTGGGTGGACAATCTATCCATGAAGACAGAATTGTGCACATTTCCCAGTCAATGTACATGATTTACAACAGAGGAATGTGTATATCACAACCACATTTTCAGTCGAGATATGCACATTCTTCCAAGACTATGAGAGATTATGCATGATACAAAATTCAGTCGTGATATGCACATTCCCCAAGGCCTGTCATACATTATGTATATTGATTAGGGAATAAGCACAATTTTCATTATATGTTCAGATTCACAGGGGCCTGGTGAATATACACAATGGCCAGTTATCACTCAACTTACATCACCCCAAATATATGCAGCAGATGTCCCCAAACATTTCCCCTGCCTGCTGCTGTCAGTAAAGATTTGGCCTGATTTTATCCCACCATCGTTGTACAGTCTGGTTATTTTGCTGCTCTCATGGGTCACAAAATGCACCTGCCTGGGCAATTGGATACCAGGTACTAGAGATGAATTGAGGCCTCACAGAGAGGCCTCCGCATCCCTAGGGGATGCCTCACTTTGAACCACTTTGGACAGACCCACAGCACTTTTGATCTGAGGTGGAATAGTTCTCTGAAGCTTCAGATAGCTATAGCTTTTTTTGCAGAACTGGATGAAATTTGCAAACATAGAAGCACCTCCTTCTGAGAAGGCGAAGCCTTTAGATTTTGTAGGGTGGGGCTTCTTAAGGGGTGCCTGTAACCTTTTTATTACTTACCAGAATACTAAGAAAGAACCCATACTATTACTCAGAAGTGCACAGACCTATAGATATTTAACATGGGACTCAAACCAAATGCAACTAATGCCAGAATGCGGGTGGAGAGACAGGAAGTGACTGACCAAATAATTAACAAACAAAATGCAATTTAGATATAAGCAAGAGCAAATAAATGTGGGAATGATTAAATATTATCCTTCCTTCACTCACGCTAGTGAGTCATGTAGCAGGGCAGATTCCCCTCAATTCAGCAGGAAGCTAGTTTGTAGATTCGTTTGAATCTCTTTAGTTAAGCAATCCAATCTGGCTTGATCAGATTGCATTATTCCTGGTGTCCCCTTTTATCCCTCATAAAAGAATACATAAGAGTCTTTCCTTAAAAGTAACTAGAAGTTTACTCACATTCAGTTCACAGTATGATCCCTGAAGGCAGGCTTTAGCCAGTAGCTACAGAACATAGTGTGAGTTCATCCCTTATGGGAATTGAGCCCATGTGCGGCTGGTTGAGAGCCAGCAGACAGCAAAATACATTAAGAGAACAGCATCAAGAGAACAAAATGGCTGCAGGAGAGCAGCATGGCATCAAGAGAGAGAGATGGCTGCGGGACTTGGCTCTTTTATGGAGTCAACCCATCTCCCGGGTCACATGCAGGGGGAGGATGCTCCAGACCAGTGAAACAGGAAGTTATACTGGCTGGAGTAACATCCCCCTGCCTGTGTCCGCTCTGGGGAAACAAGGAATGTTGTATTTGACTACTCCAATGGATTACATCCCACAATAAGAAGGGGGCTGGGTTTTAGGAGAGGATTGGTCTGGATTGGAAGAGTCCACAAGCAAAAATCTGCCAGTACCACAACTCTTTCAACATTACCCATTCCAGGGGAGTCAACCACTCCTATGGGAGTCAACTTGAAAAAGAGCATTCTGATTGTCCCTTCTCAATGCACCACAACTGGAGAGCCCATGTGAGGTCATCTCCTTGTCCAGAGCTACGACAATCAGTAACAGAACTACATATTTACATACAAATTTATCCTGCCTCAACCCAATTGTTAGGGCATTTTCTCTTCTCTCCCCCCCCCCATCACCCACTGCCACCAGTGAAAGGTCAAAAACTGCTCAGCTGAAAAGATCAGTTTGGTGCTTTATGCCAGTGTTCCCCAACCTTGGGCCTCCAGGTGTTTTTGGACTACAACTCCCATCATCCCTCGCTAGCAAGACCAGTGGTCGAGGATGATGGGAATTGTAGTCCAAAAACAGCTGGAGGCCCAAGGTTGGGGAACACTGCTTTATGCAACACATCTCATCAGAAATTATGTGCATAGCCCTAACTGATCGGATCCACCCCCATCATTCATTATACCAATACTGCTCTTCAAAGTGTAATGCATATTTCAAATATTTTATATGAATTTTTATCCTTTCATTTTTCAGCTGCTCACATAAACTGGTATCAACACAATACTTGCAGCATCTGAATGAAATGTACTTCTAGGAGTAGCTAGCACTAGGCAATCTCTTGCTATTCTTAATAACCATCCTTAAGTGACATTTTTAAAGAGTGCTCTCATCTGAGTGCTTTGCCGTTTATTGCCATCAAATTGCTCCTCTTTATATAGTATTATTCTACATGAGCCACTAAAAAGTGAGATGGTGATATAAACACTAATACACATATTTTCAGATATAGTATGGCATTGGGTTGAAAAAAAAAGAGTTAAATATACCCTTTGGGCATTTGGCAAGGCTAATTAAATGCCAATTGCCTTGTAAAATACTCTGAGGATCATTCCAGGTTTAGAGCTTTTTAGAGGTCTCAGAGTGACACTCAATGGAAAATTGTACATGCTGGAGCACAACAGTGCTTTTTTTTCAGTTCATACTGTGCTAAAACCCCCTTGTAGTTTGGAATATATGTGAGAGCAAGTGTCCGTTTTGAACACAACCTGCAGCTGTCTAGATTTAATTGGCAAGTTTTATTAAGAGAGCTGTTACATAAGAGGGGAAGTGATAGCATCAAGACTAGAGGTGATCTGAAAGAAACACAACTCCACCCACAGAGAGTGTGACTGTGTGCCCCTGCTTCACAAAGGAGAGTCCTTCATTTGAAGAGCTGTCCAGTCTAAGTTTAATTAAAGGATACACTGCTGGAAAGAGAGATTTCTTACTCTCTCACAGCAGAGTTAAACAAAGTGGTGATTGCTGAAAACCCATTTAAATTTGATTAGATTTAATTGTGCCCTCACCCATCTTTAAGCAAACATTCCCTATGAAATACTTAGGCTAGAATAAATCACAGACACTTAGCTTTACTCAACCATTGAATGTTTTACTTACAGAATTACACCAAACCAGTCTCCATCTACTCCATCTATCAGAATCCCAAACTGCAAACATGATCCTTTAGGGCTCATACAGTTCTGATAAGAAAAAAGGTTGAACTATGCTATGAAAAAGCATAGATGAATATCAACAGTGTGTTGATTATAAAGGTAAAGGGACCCCTGACCATTAGGGCCAGTCGTGGCCGACTCTGGGGTTGCGGCACTCCACCAGCCTTCTGATCGGCAAGTCCTAGGCTCTGTGGTTTAACCCACAGCACCACCCACGTTCCTTGTGCTGATTATACCTCACTCCAAATGGTCTCATATCATGGTTTTATGGCAGGGTTGGGGAGCCTCTGGCCTGCAGACCAAACATGGCCTACCAGACCATTTTTCCCAAGCCCCACCCACTTTTCCCATACCTGATGACATATGGAATGTCTTGTGTGGAGGAGATAAAGACACAGCTGCAGAAAGTACAATTAAACTCATCGCACATCAGCTGAAAACAGGACTGAAATGCAGATGTTTGGGGAATATCTTCCGCAACCCTGCCGGCCAACTTTGACAGTAGACAGGACAACCCACCTGCCAATGTTGGCCCATGGGGGTGGCAAAGGTAAAGATCTGGTCCCAGTCCATTTCATGTAAATATTTAAAATCATTGGAGGAAGGATAGAACCCTCCTAACATAGATACTACAAGGCCAAAGCTTAGTCTCTCAGCACAGTTTCTTGGAATCGCCATCCTAGCAGGAATGGATTCACTGAAACGCAATAGGCCCAACCACTGAAGGATACAATGGTTGAGAGGTCCAAGAGAGTTAACAGTGTTGTCCTTCCCCTACCCTTCTTCCAGAATTGGTCATCCCTCAGGTTCACCAAGGCAGTCTCAGTGCCCAAATGAGGCTGGCAATCAGATTGAAGTGGGTCTACCACTTTTCATACACTCAACTTCATGGACCACTGCAGTTATACTTCTCTTTAGTATCTGTGTGTCAGTTTAAAAAGAAGCTAAATAGTGTTTCACTGAAGCTGGGCAAAAACTTTGTAAGAGAGCTAATAAGGCAGTCAGATGCTAAATAGATAAGAGCTATGCATCACAAATTCCCTCTGGAATTCCTAGCCTTTTATAAGTGCTTTCATTTTACAGTATATTAATGAGATATCACTGATCAAATTCAATATTGCATTCTTAATTACATTAGAAATACAGCTTTCAGATTTTTAATTATACAAATTATCCAAGGCATATTAAATGCACGTCTCCCATATAAGAATGATGTTCCACAGCCTATTGACTTACAATCAGTGTTGCGTCCTTGTTTAACATTCTGTTTCTTTATTAGGTTAAAATATCATGCAAATTTGATTTGTTTCCCACTAAACCTATGTTCTTGGTACACTGGCCTTAATCAGATCTGAAATGGCATAGTAGTAGAGTCCTAACTACCACTGAATAATGCAGTGAAAGCTTTCTGGACTTGTTTGTTTTGTCTCTGTTGATGAATTCATCTCCTTTTACCAAGAAACATCACGTCATGCAATTCAGGCCCAGTAGTTCACAGAGAGGCAGATGGATTCCTGGCCTCCTTCAGCAATACATTTTTCCCAATCTGAAGGAAAACAGATCTGGAAACTTAAAAACAGGCAGTGAAACAGGATTGTCTCTCAAATGCCATCAGGCCCCTACGGCTGGGGCAATGCGCTGAGGGCAGTCTGGAGGTTCCCTTACTGTGAGACGTGAGGTTACAGGGAACCAGGCAGAGGGCCTTCTCAGTAGTGGTGCCCGCCCTGTGGAATGCCCTCCCATCAGATGTCAAGGAAATAAGCAACTATCTTACTTTTAAAAGACATCTGAAGGCAGCCCTGTTTAGGGAAGTTTTGAATGTTTGATGCTGTATTGTGTTTTTAATATTTGTTTGGGAGCTGCCCAGAGTGGCTGGGGAAACCCAGCCAGATGAGCGAGGTATTTAATAATAATAATAATAATAATAATAATAATAATAATAATAATAATTATTATTATTATTATTATTATTATTATTATTATTATTATTGGTTGCATTCTCCAAACAGTGGACCGAATCGTACAGGGCCAGTTCCTGACTCACAGCCATCCAGTTCAAGGACCATAGCTCCTGACATGAAGCTTATGGGTGAATATATCAGAGAGGATATGGGTTAATATATCAGAGAGGATATGGATCTCCAGCAGGAAGCCCAGAGACCCAAACCTTGTCTGACTCCTTAGCTGGTGGCTCTGTAGCCTCCAACTCTGTGTCCAACTGCTGGACTCAGTGGTCATGATATTCTGGGGGGCACCAAATTAACTAAAATCTGAGATCGGGGGAAATTGAAAACCCACAAGAAGACCTACTGGAGAACAGAGCATTACTACATTATGTGTAAGGGACCCGGGTAATGCTGTGGTCTAAACCACTGAGCCTCTTGGGCTTGCTGATCAGAAGGTTGGTGGTTCGAATCCCTGCGATGGGGTGAGCTTCTATTGCTCAGTCCCAGCTCCTGCCAACCTAGCAGTTCGAAAGCACGTCAAAGTGCAAGTAGATAAATAGGTACCACTCTGGCACGAAGGTGAATGGCATTTCCATGCGCTGCTCTGGTTTCAGTGTTCCATTGCGCCAGAAGCGGCTTAGTCATGCTGGCCACATGACCTGGAAAAACTGCCTGCGGACAAACGCCAGCTCCTTCAGCCTGCAAAGCGAGATGAGCGCTGCAACCCCAGAGTTGTCTGTGACTGGACTTAACTGTCAGGGGTCCTTTACCTTACCTTTTTACATTATGTCTGCCATTACTCAGGTTGTATTTTACCTCCTACAGTATAATTCCCCAGGTTGAAAGAAGAGTGAGCCAAGAATGGTTCTGCCCATAGGGCCTTTTCTTCGCCCAGAGCAGTTGTCTGTTAACTAGCTGTACTTAGGAAGTCCTGCCCTGAGGTAATGCTATTGGGACATGTGCTAATGAGTTAGTAATTAGTGACTTACATAAGGTTTTTCTCCAGCCCCTTTTCTGTACTGCTGCTACTGTACAATCAGTCAAGGGAACCAAAGCAGGCCCACCCATTTTTGAAGACCAAAGCTTGTGCATTTTTAACTCCTTCATTAAGACTGCACAGGTGGGGATAGACACACACCTAGGAGGTTACACATGGACAATTAATTTGATTTACTGTTCTATTAATTTTGTATTTAATGGGTTGCTTCACACTAATTGATCTTGTTTTCGGCAAGACACATACCATTTTCCTTTGTAATTAATAGCAATTGCTCTAACGATTTTATAAATCTTTTCATCCTTTAAATGACTTTCAGAGCTTGACTGATCGCCTCATGCTCCCAGCATGCCTCAGGAGGTGGGGGAAAATGTTGCTTGCTGTGGAGCTGTTTCAACCTCAGATGTTTCAAAGCAGCGACCTAACTTTCAACCTTCACCATGGTCTCAGAACATTTCAGAAAATGTTGTTTCTTTTCTAAATGTAAGGCCTGGCAGCCACCCCCAATGCATGGCACACATGCATAAGACTTGACAAAGGCCAGTGTTGTACAGTAGATGTGTTTGTCATGGTTGCGTGCTCAGACCCTGAGACCTCCCCCTTAAACAAAGACACATTTGAGTCAAATTTTAGTTTTGGTTTTTGGCAGAATTTAGGCCACAACTTTATTGATTAAAGAAAAGTGAGTGGTTGCATAGGCTCTGGTTCAACTAGCTCCCTACACCCTTGCAGGTAGCGCTGACCCAGAGCTCTATCATAGGTCAGATGAGGCAGGTGAAAAGCCTGGGAACAGATGCTCCCCTGGACTCAGGAACAGGCACAACCCCCTTTTGGGGGATGACCAAGCCAAGTTGAGTCCCTGGATTCCTTTAATGGAATACCCTTCACATAGGGATGGCGAGAGCGTTCTCCCATCCCTATCACCTGAACCAGAGCCTATCTGCAACCTTACAAGTTGTGATGAATTGCTACGCGGCAGGCGAAACCCAAATGGCCACAGCCAATTAGCCAAGGGGGGGGAATTCCTGCTGTGCCCCTGTCCCAATGACAGACGACACATGATGGCATAGCAAGGTCAATCGCAAAATGCCCTAAAATTAGGGAGAGGTAGGCAGGTGTTCCAATGCTTGAGCTGAAAGAGGAAGCTCTGGGTCACATACATAGGTCCCTTGGCCCGTTTAGACAGCTTCCCATTGGCCAGATTAAACCCAGCAACAAGGGACCTACCAATCGGGTGTTGTGGCTATCCAATAGACCCACCCACAACCAGGAGGTCAGTCTGCAGGTCTCACCACAACACGTGCCCTCTTTTAGGGAGGATACGATTTATCAGAAACACTGGCTCACTGATCTCCTGATCTCGATGCCCTCCAAGTGTCCCTATTTTCCACGGACAGTCCTGGAGTTACAGAAGCCATCCTGGCTTGTGATTTGATCCTGAAATGTCTCTATTTCCCCCACCAATGCCTCCGTTGCTAAGCCCGCGGAGCAGGATGAGCTGGCACTTGTCCCAAGCAGTGATGGCTGTGAGAGAACATCCTGTGGCCTTTCCATGGTCTCCCCGTGGCTGCTCTACCAGCCTCATTCCTTGGGCAGAATGCGCCATGGGCCAGGAGCCGGCTTTCCCTGCTGAGCAGCAGCCTGAAGGAGCAGAAATCGAAGCGACTCCACCCACTGCTGATCAGCCTTCTTGCTCCTGATGAGAAGCAGCTGGCTCCAGATTTCTTAAGCAGGGCTTCCATCCTCAGTCAGTTGCTGGAAACAACATTTGTTGCACCTGGCCAGACCTTGCTGCCTCTTGCTTTTCGTGACCTTGGACTCTCGGTTTTCTTGACCCCTGGACCATCTGACTGAACTGAGATGCTCCTTATTTTAGGACTGGACGGAGCCTTGCATTTGGACTCTGCACCCAGGCAAGGAGCCCCCTGAGGCTTAGCTGGTCTCACCCGCCACTCAGTCTGCCATGGCTCTGCTCAGGGACAACAACACAGAAACGCTCTTTACCTTCCTGCCGGAGAGGTACTATTTATCTACTTGCACTTTTTGGCATGCTTTCAAACTGGTGGGTTGGCAGGAGCTGGGACTGAGCAACGGGAGCTCAGCCCGTCACGGGGATTCGAACCGCCATGGCTGTGTTCAGGGACTACAACAGCTTGTAGCAACTGCTGGAGAGTGGGTGAGGAAGAGGAGGAGGAGGAGGAGGCTGTGGCTGCTGAGGCCCAGCCCTGTGTGATCTGCTGACTCTAAGGGACAGGAAAAAGGTAGGGAGCTGAATGCAATGTCTTGATCTTTATTATTATTATTATTATTATTATTATTATTATTATTATTATTATTTATTTATTTATTTATTTTATTATTAATGCTTTGTGCATCTGTATCTTTTCTTGCCCCTTTCTAAAATTTATTTATAGATGTGTGTTTTTCATTTTAGGAATGAAAAAGAATAGAATAAAGAATAAAATAAAGTCAGGATTAAAGGGTTTTCTCAGGGCAGTGGCGGACGGATGTCCTGTGTCCCGTTGGTGTAGTGATGGTGATACCTGCCCTTCTTCTCATAGGAAATGCTTCCATGGGAGAGGAGGGGAGATGACAAAAAATGAAGTCAAGGAGGGTCAGTTGGGGGCGTAAGAAATGTCCCTAATTTCATAGGAGGAATGTTGGAGAATATGCCACTGCGTGTTTGTTGGGGGTGATCCTAGACCTTTGTCATATGCACAGCTGGCCTGTAAAGAGGACAGCTTTAATTTTTAAAGCTTTAAAGAGGACAGTCTTGGTAAGATCAGGAAACTAACCATTAGGTGGTCCCAGTGTCAAAGTGGCCTGAGGAGGCTTGGGGACACCAAGATTTCAGCTCATGGGCCAAATCCAGTCCCTTCCCCCCACCCGACCCAGAGTAATTGTACTGAGCTGTGGAATGATGTTAGATTTAATATCTCTAACTGTTGTACTAGGCAAAGGTAAAGGACCCTCAACAGTTAAGTCCTAGTTACAGAAAGGTAGCCGTGTTGGTCTGCCATAGTCAAAACAAAAAAATTATTTCCTTCCAGTAGCACCTTAAAGACCAACTAAGTTAGTTCTTGGTATAAGCTTTCGTGTGCATGCACACTTGGTATCTGAAGAAGTGTGCATGCACACGAAAGCTCATACCAATAACTAACTTAGTTGGTCTTTAAGGTGCTACTGGAAGGATTTTTTTTTTGTTTCAGTTAAGTCCTGTCACAGACGATTCTGGGGTTGCGGCGCTCATCTCACTTTACAGGCTGAGGGAGCTGGCGTTTGTCCACAGACAGTTTTTCCGGGTCATGTGGCCAGCATGACTAAGCCACTTCTGGCAAAATGGAACACCGAAACCAGAGCAGTGCACGGAAATGCTGTTTACCTTCCCACTGGAAAGGTACCTATTTATCTACTTGCACTTTTTGGTGTGCGTTTGAACTGGTAGGTTGGCAGGAACTGGGACCGAGCAACGGGAGCTCACTTCGTCGTGGGTATTCAAACCACCGACCTTCTGATTGGCAAGTCCAAGAAGCTCAGTGCTTTAGACCACAGCGTCACCCACGTCCCTAACTGTTGTACTACCCTACTCCAAAATGGTCATATGTATCAACAAAAGTTATGAATTGGCTACAATGTGCAACTATAACCCAGGAATGAAGTATCCATGGGTTAAATGAGGTCAAACAAATAGGGAAGCAACTGAGCAATGGAAAAAGAGAGAGAATGACTCACACTATGAAATTGTGATGTGCTAATATTTCAGAACAACATTTGACATTTCAGTGTACAACATTTTTTTAAAAAGAAGCATATAGTTAATTACATGCACAGTGCTCTGCATAATGAGCCAGAAAGTTCAATTCCTTATAGTTGCCCTTTTGATACCTTAGAAGCATATTTTCTTGCAACTAATTTTCCAGTTTTCATTTTCTCACATCCCATCTTAAATCAGATTAGTCTTTTTTGAAACAGCAGATGCCATTAATTATGCAGTTGTAAAATTTTGACAGAACCTTTATGATGTGCTACCAGATCTGTTGTGTGTGTGTGTTTGGGGTAGTGTCATTTTGCTGCATTTTTATTAGGTAATTTCACTAGGCAAACTTGTTAAAGATTCAGCGAGGAAAAGAGATGCAGAGCCTTGCAAGAGCTTTGGAAAAATCTTTTATACTTTTAGGTAGCATTGTCCATTGCAAGGCCTTTTGTCAGCCTTCACTTTTCAAAATACCCTACAACTCAAATATTATAGAAAAGAGGAAGAGTATGGAGTTTAGGCATGTGTTTCTTTTGGAAATTCATAATATTAGTTCCAGAACCTGTATACCATGTGCTATGCATGTATGTGAAATAATGAACTGCTACTTCTGTATGCCACTGTATTGCAGATCTACCTTGGGACCTCATTAGTATATGACTTTTTTTGCAGTCAATGAAAGCACATCTTAGAAAGTTACAACTCTCTGAAGAATTTACTAAGTTAAAGTAAGAGCTTAATACTTTCCCTTTCATTTTTTCTTGTTTGTGCCAACTGCAGCGGGGCTAAATGCAAATTGGTCTTTTAGATCCCCAGTCGATACAAAAGAAGCACCTAAAAATAGCTTCGTACAACATACGGGGGTGCAGGCCTGTAATGCGAAATGAGTTACACCGCAGATGGAGCAAAAAAGGGCTCGGTGCACTTTGTGAACATTCACAGCTGTATCGAAAAAGCATCCCAACTTTTGCTATGTTTTCTCTTTCTGTTAGTTGCTTTGAAAGGGTTTTCAAGAAACACTGGGTTTCCTTCCTTAGAGGTTTTAAGCAGAGTCTGGACGGTCATCTGTCATGTATAATATAAATAACTTTCATCATCACTGACCTCTAGTCTTGCTAGCTAGGGATGATAGGAGTTGTCGTTCAATAACAGCTGGAAACCCAAGGTTGGGGAACACAGATATAGATGACCCTCAGTGTCCAACTCTACAATTCTATGAGGCTATGGCTCATCCCCTATGTTTGTCACATAACCAAAGACTGATTGGCTCTGCAAGAGTATGACACCATCCTGTTTGCTACATGATCTTCCCTTGGTGGGGAATAGCAGTGACCATGAATACTGAAAAGATGAATATCATCAGAATTAATGGGACGCGGGTGGCGCTGTGAGTTAAACCACAGAGCCTAGGACTTGCTGATCAGAAGGTCGGTGGTTCGAATCCCCACAACGGGGTGAGCTCCCGTTGCTCAGTCCCTGCTCCTGCCAACCTAGCAGTTCAAAAGCACGTCAAAGTGCAAGTAGATAAATAGGTACCGCTCCGGCGGGAAGGTAAATGGCGTTTCCGTGCGCTGCTCTGGTTTGCCAGAAGCAGCTTAGTCATGCTGGCCACATGACCCGGAAGCTGTACACCAGCTCCCTCAGCCAATAAAGCGAGATGAGTGCCGCAACCCCAGAGTCAGTCACGACTGGACCTAATGGTCAGGGATCCCTTTACCTTTACTAAGGGGTTTTCAGAAAATATTTTTGAACTCTGCCCACACCCCCTGAAATGCCCTACTCTTCTTGCCATTACTACATATGGAAGCTAGAACATCAAACAGGAATTTGTTGGATGATCTGAGCAGAATTTTAGGGAGGATACGAATAAATAAACCTAAGATGAATGAATGAATCTTTATTTGTGTCACCCATCGGCCATACCAACAAAACAGCAATGCAGTATTCAAAAAACAGAAATAAAAAGTTGATTATACAAAACACACTTTAGGGTCCTGAATCAGCAGTCAAATAGTGGACCTTATTCTGATTGCCCCAGCTAAAAACCTTGCAACCTTTGCTGTCACCTGCTCATCTTGATCTGCCAAGAGAAAGGACACTGTGGCAGTGGCTGAGTAGCCCGGAATGGACAATAAGAGAGGGGTGATAATCTCATTTCTCAAGTCTGTATAAAGAATGCAATCCAGAAGGGCATGCGCCACCGATTCGGTACTGCCATCTCCACAGGGACATAAGCGAAACCTAAGATCACTTCCTAGTGCAGTCATTTGCTCCAAAAGAAGAGTGATGCTGGCACAGGAAGTAATCAAAGCATCTGCCTATCCAATGTGATTCCCAGTTCCACACATTATAGCTATGGCATGATATCCAATCCACTTAAAAGCAGTAACAATGCTGCAGAGATATTAGACATTTCTTGCAAACCTGGCTTGCAAATAGATCTTGAACATACTGACAGCATTAAGCCAACAGAGCAACTGAAATTCCAAAGTTCAGATGAAATTAGGAATTCAGTTTTGGAAATATTTAGGCTGGAAACGCAACAGATTTTTCCTTCGGCTGTGCAAAAATGTTGCAGCCCTGTGAAATGTTCTGGGAAAGCACATAATCACAGTGTCTGAGACGATGTCTTATTTCTTTACAATGCTTGTTTCTTCATTAAACCCATTTACAGCTGTACCTTGGAAGTCGAACAGAATCTGTTCCGGGAGTCTGTTCGACTTCCAAAACATTCAGAAACCAAAGCACGGCTTCTGATTGGCTGAAGGAAGCTCCGGCGGACATTCGGCTTCCAAAAATAGTTTGCAAACCGGAACAGTCACTTCCAGGTTTGCGGCGTTCAGCAGCCAAAATGTTCAAGAACTAAGCTGTTGGATTTCCAAGGTATGACTGTATATCCTACAAATGCTGGTGTTCCCACAATGGTAAATAATAGGGGGGGAAGAAGAAGAAGAAGAAGAAGAAGAAGAAGAAGAAGAAGAAGAAGAAGAAGAAGAATAATTATTATTTATACCCCATCCACCTGGCTGAGTTTCCCCAGCCACTCTGTGCGGCTCCCAATCGAATATTAAAAACACAACACAGCATTAAACATTAAAAACTTCCCTAAACAGGGCTGCCTTCGTATGTCTTTTAAAAGTCAGATAGTTGTTGACATCTGATGGGAGGGCGTTCCACAGGGCGGGCACCACTACCAAGAAGGCCCTCTGCCTGGTTCCCTATAACCTCACTTCTCGCAGCGAGGGAACTGCCAGAAGGCCCTCGGCGCTGGATCTCAGTGTCTGGGCTGAACAATGGGGGTGGATTATTTATACAATTGTAAAATTGTAGAGTTGGAAGGCACCACAAGGATAATCTTGTCCAATCCACTGTAATGCAGGAATCTCTCACCCAACATGGGTCTTAAATCCACAACCCTGAGATTAAGAGTTTCATGCTCTACCGACTGAGCTATACTTGGGGGCACTACCAGTTCAAAGGGCCACCAGCCACCCCAAAGTTAAAAATGTGTGTTTTAGGGTAAAATATATTTAGAGATGTGTATGTTGAGGTGAGAAAAAATAAAATATGTATGTTGTGATAATGAAGACAGGAAATGACATCATGCAGACACAAGGAGAACAGAGAGTCAATCAAGTTTTTCAGCTACAACCTGCTTCACAAAGTCTTAGACCTGAATTGTTGACATGTAAACATACATCTTAGCATCCAACCTATAGAAAAGGAATACTCCATTGGGATAAAGATGCTCAGTCTTTAAATTCCATCGTCTCTTATTTAGCAGAGTAAAGAAACAGTCATGCAATACCTACAGATCTCTAGAGGTTATGCCTCACATCTCATATATTGTTCCCCTGTCTGTGTGCAAAGTAAAAGCCAGGTAATATAACATGGTATATCTTACTAATACACAAACAATCCACCTACACGCATTATTTTTCATGAAGGCATTTCCCTACCCCCAGAAATCTCTGCCTGATCTGTTTCCTCACTGTTTGACTCCTTCTCTAATTATACTTTCAGGGTTTTTTGCCTTGAAAGCTAAATATAAAACTGGTGTACCCAAAAAATTGACAAGCTGTAGTCTCAAAGCCTTTTCCACAAGAAACATTCATTTCCTCACACTCCAGCGATTTTTACAGCCCTTATTAAGAGAACCGAGAATTCAGTCTATTTGATTTATAATTGGAAATCATAAACTATAACATTCACCTGCTGTTCTTATGTGCAGGAAAAAATTACACCGAGCAGTTTCATCCCTCACCATTGTAACAGGCGTGAAGCACAGCCTAGATGCATCTCACTCCCAAATAAACACTAACCAGTTGATCCAACAAAAGGGAACTGGATAATTAAAAGGTAGACAAAGGACAGAATCACACCATATATTTAAAGCACATCCAACATACATTTAAAGCACAGGACTCCCCCCCCCAAGAATCCTGGGAACTGTAGTTTCTCACTCTTACAGAGCTACATTTCTCAGTCCCCTTAATGTACTACTGCTCCCAGGGTTCTTTGGTGCAAGTCATAAATGTCGGGGTGCTTTAAATGTATGGAGCGGACCTGCCCTTTAAAGCAAGCAAGGGAACTTATGTGTCCACTTGGTCACCTCTAGGTCACCATTAGTTTGGGGGAGGGATTCATACCAGACGTTTTGAGGTGCACCATTAAAGTGGATTAATGTCACCATAAATCCACTTTAATAAATTAACCCCGCCCCCCGTCTTTCTGCAGTTAGGAAAGTGATGTGCTCAAGAGAGAATAATAATGACGCAGCAATGGTTAGATATTACTGTTAGAATTCCTGCTCCGTGATTGCAGTCACGGGATTGGTGTATTTTTTGACTCCACAGAGTGGGAAGTGATGAAGACAGGATGTTTGTGTTACTGTGTTCCGTGAAGTGGGACTCTTGTCTTTGTTCTTTCTCTTTGCTGTCTGATGCTAGAGAGAGAGGGAGCCCTGTTGCAGTGCTCCGTGTGTGTTTATATGTAAATAAAGTAGATTAGCCAAAATGCTGAGTTGCTGAGGTCTATCACGCAAGCTGCGAAGACTCTGTGGATCCCTAAGTGTGCCGATTTCTGTTGGCATCAGTCGCTGTGATGTTCGGGCAGAAGAAAGCTTTTGAAGCTCCTGAACAAAAGACCAGGAGGGAGAGAACATGCCGGTCGGGCATGTGTCTTTGCCAGGGTCCTACTTGAGTGTAGGGTGAGCTCTTGACAATTACATCAACACCAGATACGCCACTTCCAGGGGGCCCCAGGTGCTCGGGCACCCACAACATGTTTGCTGTCGGGGCATGTGGGTACCCAGCCTCTGCCCCCTGTGGCTGTCACTGGCCACCTCCACATGTCACACTCAGGGCCGGATTTAGGTTTGATGAGGCCCTAAGCTAATGAACGTAATGGGGCCCTTTATATGTCCAGCTGTCCTTTGTCAACAACAAATTGTCACTGTTTTTTGTGTTGAATATATGGTAATTCATGGACCTAATAGGTATCTAAAGCCGTTTGTACATCACAAAATATGTATTTTATCAAAGTCATTGTTGAGCATATATTTTGGAAATGTGTATCCAGGTTTTTTTTCTTTAAAAATTTTTTGGGGCCCCCCAAGAGACTGGGGGCCTAAGATATAGCTTGTTTAGCTTATACGTAAATCCGACACTGGTCACACGCCACCGCCGACACAGAAGACATTCCTCGTTCAATCTTCTGCCTGAAACTGCATGGGATTATTCCTTAGATACCTTGATATGAATCTAGCTTGCTTCCCATTGCAATCTGATGACCACACGTAAACCCCTCAACCTGAAATAGCACCTTTGCGTAGCATGAGTTAAGCCTTCTGGATCTATGGCAGGAACTGCTTTGAATAATATACTTAAATCTTTTGGACTTTGTAAGTTAAATTTATGCCATAACAATTGTTGGCCTAAGGACTTCT
Source organism: Podarcis raffonei (assembly GCF_027172205.1). NCBI lineage: Eukaryota > Metazoa > Chordata > Lepidosauria > Squamata > Lacertidae > Podarcis > Podarcis raffonei. The sequence continues at coordinate 12,562,779 of NC_070611.1, read as the reverse complement.
AGATGCAAATTGTAATTCTGATTAATCTCCAATGCTTTTTGACTTGTTTTTTATTATTATTATTATTAGTCATCGTCACGAATGTGTTGGCATTCCCTAGAAAGTGGGAATTCAATTTGCTTTAGAAAGTGGTGTCAGAAAAATGGGCTCCATACTCAGCTTTCCTTGTTTATTTGCCTGTCTCCTGTTATTTTGTTTCAAAAGAAACAAGTTTAGAACCACCGTACTTTGTGCAATAAACCCTTGGGGTTGTTTTGATCCAAGCTTAAGAAAGGAAACATGTTGAGCTAACGTATTTGCTGGAGTGATTCTCTGTCAATTGAGTTGCTGGCGGAATAACTTTGGCCCCTGATCCCTAAACAGCATTGTGGGTAAACAATGCCCATTGCTTTTGATCTCAGCAGGAACACGAAGAATATGTTTAAGCAAAAGATGTGTGAGTATCACTGATTCTTCTGTTGTTTTTCCACTGTGGTGTGTGTGAGCACTTGCACTAATGCATTTGCAGTCCTCTTTATCATTCCACAATCTTGAGAAAATAGCACAACTCCATTAAGAAGCCATCCTACTTTTATAGCATGCTGATTTTTTCTTATTTCTGTTTTATATATATATTTTCTCATTGACTGCATTTCTTGCATACCTTAAAATGGAGAGAAAGAGGTGGAGTGAATGCAAAACAAATATGAGATTTTTCACCGATAAAATACTATATATTTTAGTGAGTTTTATAACGAAATTGGGGCAAATGCTGCAAATAACAGCAGAAACGTGTGTTTTTTGTTTTTGATTTTTTAAAACAACATGCTTTCATTCTCTCTTGCTGGGAATTTCCATTTAAGACATACTGGGGGGTTTGCATTTGATATTCCTCTGCTGGTAGGAGGCATTCATCAGTAGAACAAGAAAGGAGACAATTTTTTAGGGTTCTGCTCAGCGTAGACCTATGAAAAGTAATGACTAGCTTACATCCATTAAGTTCAATGGGTCTACTCTAAGTATAACTTAGTTGAATATAATTATCAATGATGCCCCTCTCCAGATCTGCTCCCGGGGTCCTTCACTTCTCCAGAACAGATTGGCGTCCGCAAGTGAGATAAGCAGTTGCTGAAAATTGAGGAAAGCAAAGTTAGCTGCCTATCAGCAGAGAGACACCAATTGTCCACCCAACTTATCATTTTCTGGAAATGGAATGTGACCAGATCAAATGCAATAGTAACTGATGAGAAACTGAATTCTGTTCATTTAAAGTCTTTGATTTTGTTTCGATATTTTATACGAGTCTGTTTAATAAATGTTGAATTCTAAGAACTTTAATAATAGTGACAAGATATTAAACAGAGCCAACCTAGCAGTTTGAAAGCATACCAGCGTAAGTAGATAAATGGGTACCGCTCCGGCGGGAAGGTAAACGGCGTATCCGTGTGCTCTGATTTCTGTCATGGTGTTCCGTTGCACCAGAAGCAGTTTAGTCATGCTGACCACATGACTTGGACTTAACCATCCAGGGGTCCTTTAATAATAATAATAATAATAATAATAATAATAATAATAATAATAATTATACCCCGCCAATCTGGCTGGGTCTCCCCAGCCACTCTGGGCGGCTCCCAACAAAAGATTAAAAATACATTAAAACATCAATCATTAAAAACATCCCTAAACAGGGCTGCCTTCAGATGTCTTCTAAACGTCAGATAGTTGTTTATTTCTTTGACATCTGATGGGAGGGCATTCTACAGGGCAGGTGCCACTACCGAGAAGGCCCTCTGCCTGGTTCAGGCAAGTCTATGCAGACACATAGTTATTGACATCTTTTAACCTCTCTTTACGGCTGATTTTAGCTATTTTTTGAACTTATCTTGAACTGTTCCATTGATCATTTTAGTATCTCTTGTAAGCCTCTTGGAAGTTTTGTTATCATCAAGTGGTATCTACCACATCATAGCACTCCATAGTCATATGGTGTTTCCGTCCACATCCATCTCTATATGCATAGGTGCCCTTTTACATGCAAGAGGCAGGAGCCACAGGCAGATTCCCTCCTTCTTCGTTTGGGGTGGGAGGGGAAGAAGGCTAATGTTTTGTTCTTTTTCACAACGGTATTCTGTTGTTCTTGCCTTCTTTTTTTTTTAATATAATATTTTATTAGGTTTAACAATAGAAAAATAGAACAATAAAAACACAGAGAAAATATAAAACACAACAATACAAACTTTCACAATACATAAAATACAAACATTTAGCAAGGAGGGAAAAAAAGAACAATCGACACACTAAAAATAGAATAAGAAAAACACAAATCACTCTTTTCTAATTATTCATCTTCAATTAACTTATTTTCCTGACCTCCTCACGCCTCCCTTTTTTATATCCCTTTTTAACAATTAGTTCAGCAAATTCATATCCTACTACTTTATCCTTATATATTTTACCTCCCAAATTTATAATTTATAATTTTTATCTCTTATTACTAGAACCCCTTCATTTTATTTCAATGTCATCAGCATTCATACATTTTACAATACTTCTGTAAATAAATTTTAAATTTCCTCCAATCTTCTTCCACCAACTCTTCTCCCTGGTCTCGGATTCTGCCAGTCATCTCAGCCATTTCCATATAGTCAATTACTTGCATCTGCCATTCCTCCAAGGTGGGTAATTCTTGTGTCTTCCAATACTTTGCGATGAGTATTCTTGCTGCTGCTGTAGCATACATAAAGAAAGTTCTATCCTTCTTTGGCACCAATTGGCCAACTATGCCCAGGAGAAAGGCCTCTGGTTTCTTCACAAAAGTGTATTTAAGTACCTTTTTTATTTCATTATAAATCGTCTCCCAGAAAGCCTTAATCCTCGGGCACGTCCACCAAAGGTGAAAGAATGTACCTTCAATTTCTTTACATTTCCAACATTTATTATCGGGCAAATGGTATATTTTTGCAAGCTTGACTGGAGTCATGTACCACCTATACATCATTTTCCTTGCCTTCTTTTTTAAAGAAACACCATCCGTCTTTCTGCCTGCAGTTCAATCAATTGCCGAAAGATTAAGAGCTACTAACTGATAAGCCAGTGGTGCGTTTTTCAGTCGATTCAAGTCCTTGCAAAGTCTATCGGCCTACAGTCCCATGGTGGAAGCCACTGTGACAGACACATCAGTCCCGGCCATGCCTGGTGCCATCAAATCTACCATATCTTTTTAAAGAGCAGGATGCCGGGCTGAGTACATGTTAATTCACTTCTCTTACTTTGTATTCCTGTATTCACAGTGGTACTGCATGTTTCCCCCCCGCACAGAGGAATCATCCAAATTCATTATGTATTTCCAGCAGGGCAAAACCATTCCTATGCATTTCTAATGCACGGTTGAAGTTGAGCAGGGCGTTTGTCTGGATTTTGTCCTGCTAGCTCTACGAATATCCTTAAATGCTAGCTGCTGCGGAGAGGAATGGGAACAGCTGGAGGAAGCAATGTGGCAGGTTAGACTCAAAGTACGCTGCTGCTAACGTTTTATAAAGCAGGCCTCCATTTTTCATTTCATGTGTTGCTTTAGGAACAATGCCATGCTTAGAAAGGGTATAAGCTATGAGGGCTGGATCCTCCCTTTTCAAATCTCATCTTTTCTTAAATAATTTTTTATTGAGTTTTCCATTTAACAATCCAATCATATCACATTAATTAATCCAAATTATACCAATACATATCATAAAATCATAAAATCCACATATTTTGCCGAATTTTTAAATTTTTTGTTGGGGGTACCCATGCTTCGAGCTCAGTAAGGGTCCAATCATCTCACATTTCTGCTGCTTTGATGTTCACAAGTCCCATCTTCCAATCTTCTTGTTGTTATCGTTTTTCTTCTTAATAACCTCTGAGTTGTTTCACAAGTGAGTTGAAGCAATCATTATTATGTTCCTGTCTGGCTTTCCATGCTGATCCAAAAGTCCTATTCGGGCGGCAGGCGCCATTTTGACAGTTCCGATGAAATAAAGTCTAAGCGTCTGCTCAAATCTCATCTTTTCAATGAGTTCCCTTGGTCATCTTAAGCAAGCCTCAATTCCTCCCTGCAATGTGGTCAGAGTTGGTGCCAGGGCCAAAGATGGGCTCACCACAGGGCATGGCCCATCCTTACTTTTGTTAGCCGCAGCGGCAGCCAGTGTGATGTAGTGGTTCAGAGCGGTAGACTCGTAATCTGGGGAACCGGGTTCGCTTCCCCGCTCCTCGACATGCAGCTGCTGGGTGACCTTGGGCTAGTCACACTTCTTTGAAGTCTCTCAGCCCCACTCACCTCACAGAGTGTTTGTTGTGGGGGAGGAAGGGAAAGGAGAATGTTAGCTGCTTTGAGACTCCTTTGGGTAGTGATAAAGCGGGATATCAAATCCAAACTCCTCTTCTTTCTCTGCCATCACCACTTTGGGTGATGGTGCCACCCACTGCCCTCCATTTGGCCTTCAGACAAACTTCAGAAGTGGAAAGGTGGCAGTGCTTTTGAAGAAGAACTGAGCCCAGTTTTCATCTGTGGTGGCTGCACACCAACTTAAGTTACCCACATAGCATGTATAGATCTATATAGATCTCATAAATCCAGGGCTTTTTCCCCCAGCCAGAACTCAGTTCCAGCACCTCTCAGGTGGGCGCCATCGTCATTCTAAGAGAACAAGGGTGGAGTTCTGACACCTCTTTTTTTAGAAAAGTTGTTGTTGTTTAGTCGTTTAGTCGTGTCCGACTCTTCGTGGACCTGAGCACGCCAGGCACTTCTGTCTTCCACTGCCTCCCACAGTTTGATCAAACTCATGCTGAATTGAATGAATTGAATTGAATAAGTTTATTACGGTCATAGACCAGAAGAAAAAAAACCAACATAAAGACAACAGTAGTTTACGAGGGAATGATGGTGTCAATTAAAAGTTGTAAAATTATACATAAAAACAATGCACATATGCACACACACCCACACACACGCACATATATACTCATATATGCACTACCATATATGTGTAGACTTAAAAAGAAAAAGAAAAAAAAAAAAGGGGGGGGGGCTTGTCCAAGAGTCAGGTCTTTTACTTTTTTACAACTAATGCCCTCCGCTTGATCGCGGCCGCAGAAAACTTGGCCACTTTCAGTGTTACTTCTGGGTTTTTATCTCCTAGTAGGATTTTCAGCCGCTGGGATTCAGATCGACCTGGAAATTTCTGGACGATAGGAGAGATAAACAGTGACCTGATATCTCCGTAAAGGTCGCAGTGTAACAACACATGTGAAGCCGTTTCCACCTCCTTCAGACCACATGGGCAAACTCGTTCGGCATAGGGTGTGCCCTCGTATCTGCCCTTTAGTAAGGCAGATGGCAGTACATCAAATCTGGTAAGGGTAAACGCCCGCCTATATTTTGCGATTTGTAGATCCAGCAAATATGGGGTTAAATTAAACCCTTTTTCATAATCTTGGATAGCTGGATATTTATCTATCTTGCTCATATGGTCCTGAAGCTCTACATCTCCTATTCGCTGGCTCACCATCATTTTAGCCTTTTCAAAACCTGCGGCTATAAGTTCTTGTGGGGAAAGCCCCAGGCCCTTCAATTTTTCATAAAGCGACAATCTCCATTTAGACTGGAACGGGTCTAATAAAGTCAATGGAGCCACTCCCACTGGGAAAAATATGAGTTTTAGCCAGAAGTGAATCTTCAGGATCCATATCCTGGCATTAATAGGGAGTTGACCTACCTCCAGCCTAATGGCAGTGTTGGAGACACAGGTAGGTAACCCTAGTAGGGAGCGGTAAAATTTAGTTTGTACAGATTCCAGGGACTTGAGTTTTTGACAATTAAATATCTGGGTGCCATACATCAGTTGTGGAAGTATTTTTGCAACAAAGACCTGGGAGGCGGCAGGAACATATTGACCTCCTTTTCTGTAAAAGAATCTTATGATAGCTCTAAAAGATCTTTGCGCATTGACAATGGAATTCTCCTTGTACCCTCCATCTTTCCCAACATCAGGGTCTTTTCCAGAGAGTCTTCTCTTCTCATGAGGCGGCCAAAGTATTGGAGCCTCAGCTTCAGGATCTGTCCTTCCAGTGAACACTCAGGGCTGATTTCCTTAAGAATGGATAGATTTGATCTTCTTGTAGTCCATGGGACTCTCAAGAGTCTCCTCCAGCACCATAATTCAAAAGCATCAATTCTTCGGTGATCAGCCTTCTTCAAAGTAGCAATGCATAAATCTATAGATCTACATAGGGACGTGGGTGGCACTGTGGTGTAAACCACTGAGCCTTGGGCTTGCTGAACAGGTTGGCAGTTCGAATCCCCGCAATGAGGTGAGCTCCCGTTGTTCAGTCCCAGCTCCTGCCAACCTAGCAGCTCAAAAGCTGTACCTTTAATACTTGTACCTTTAATACTTGTATACAATATGTCCTGGGTGTAAAAATAAGAATAAAAAACTCAGATCCCTTATTTGCGTGGCGATCGCCCCCCCCCCTCAGTTGGAATAAATAAAGACACAGGACACCAGAAATTTAGATTAATGGGCGAAAAATGGCCACAACTTTATTGGTTACAGGTAAGAGCGTTATTGGCTTTAGGCATTGGTCCTATCAGACTATCCGGCATAGAACCAGAAAGGGTTAACACCAACAGGGGGAGCCCCTGAGATGCACATCCCTAGGCGCTCCCCAAGAGGTCACCTCTCAGGAGCGCGCTTTAGGCCCTAGCCTCCATAGGTTTCGGACGAGGCAACTCCCCCCGGAATCCTTTATCGGACTACCCTTAAATATTTGGGGGAGGTGATGGCGCTTCTCCCCCTGACTCATCTGTATAATAATACCCTACCAATGCCTAACCACCAAAACCAAAGGCGTTGTGATGTTTTGCTATGAGGTAGGCGAAAAAACCAAATGGCTTTTAAAAACAATGCCAATTAGCCAAGTGGAAAAACTCCTACCAGGCCCCTTGCGGCGACCAACCGAGGTCCATAGCAAAGTCCGAGGGAAAACCTAGAGGGTGGGTGGGATACCGCAGCTGGAACAAGGAAGGAAAGGGGTGTTCTCAGGCCGCGCCGTCCTTAAATTACCCTAACCCCGCCTCTGCAGCCAGCCTATTGGCTGGCCCAGGGTATGACGCGGCCCGAGGATCCCCCTGATCTCGCGGGGCTGCAGCCAGCCCCACACAGATGATGGTGGGTGTGAGCCCGCAACCCCCCCTCCTTAAGTCGGGAGTGGCTTTATATCTATTTTGATGTATTTAATGCTCAAAATTGACTGTTAGCAGACAAGGAAGAACAGACTCTTTAGGATAAGTAATATCTCTCCAGTCGCAAAGTGACATCCTAGCTCATTATCCGTATTTTGCTTGGTGCAATTTCTGCTCTTCGTCTAAGTAATTAATAAACATAATGTTGTTGGTGCATTTAGTTGCTATGGAAATGACTACATCATTTTCAGGTCTCCAGAGAACTCTGAAGAAATCTGCTGTAAGTTTGACCTGACTTTCTCACCTTTTACTGTCTACAATGAAATAAGTTATGACTCCTGGGAGGGATGTTTGAATTTCTCTCTACCAGCAAAGTTCTATAAATCTGCATAGTAATTATCCCTATAGAGTGTTGCCAAATATAGTTCCAAGACCTTATTAATTATATTCCCCAAAGGAATATTATTAAGCTTTCCAGCATTACATAAAAACATTCTGCTTTGGAGAATGAAACATGATTCGCTTAAATTTCCTGTTAAGGTAAATTAAAGCATAAGAGATTGGTGACTTAAAACTGATAAAGGGGTATGTTTAAATTCATTAGGCACCTTGGCCTGGTAAATTAACCCAAACATTTGCATTGGTGTATCATCACCACATGACCCGGAAGCTGTACACTGACTCCCTCAGGCAGTAAAGCGAGATGAGAGCCGCAACCCCAGAGTCGTCTGTGACTGGACCTAACAGTCAGGGGTCCCTTTACCTTTACCTTTATCACCCTGAAACCTTCCCTTGGTTTGTGGAATAGTTGTGGTGCTTTAATTGGTTTGCCCTTGCTTAACCATTTAATAGCTGGCACAGGAGGCCATTAGATCAAGTAATTTGTTCTGTGGAACTTAACAGAGGTAAGCTGATTTAACACCAGTAATTATTTAATCTTCTTGAGATAGAATGGTGAATACAAGATTTAAACTTAGAAATGATTGTGGCTATTTGTGTGTGTGTGTTACTACTACTGTAGAACAAGCAAAATGTATCCAACATTATATTAAGGACTCAATGAAAATAATGGTCATGATTAACACAGGTGCATTAATTTCAATGGGTTTAACTTTCAGAATTAACATAGTTTGGATACAACGCACTGATAATAAAAACTGTGCAAATATCGGGATAATAAATGGATCTAGTGCAAAGATATGCACACCTGGGGTTTAAAACAATCAGCACATGTTAATGCCTTGTCTCTGTACTTAATTTCAAATCCACTTGAATGATGATTCTTGTTAGGTTTATGCCAAGGAAAAATATTGTGCCTGAGAAATGCACAATGAAGTTTTACTCAAAGCACAACCCTTGAAATGAACGAACTTGTGTTAGGTCCATGAATTTCAATGGGTCTGCCTTGAGTAAAACTTAGTTGAATGCCATCTATAACTTTTGGTGAATTTTCAGAGAAGGGATGTAGAGCAGGGTGGAAAAGTCTGTGTATTCAGAGTAAGGGCAGGAAGGATTTGGCTTCAGTTGGTACAATAAGCCTGTCAAGAGTGAGGTCAGTGTTTCTTGCCCTTACTGGTTCTGTTTTGTGACATTGTCACATGGCTATGATAGGGGCCAACCCCAGGCTATCACATTTGAAGATGTCAAAATAAGCCCTGGTTATCTTAGGCAAGTGGGTTAATATTTTAAGCCCTGTTCCATGCCCAATAACCATAGGACGCCTTTGCCTGGTGCCGTGGTGGGCCATAGATTGCAGCAAAATACTGGTCAAGGTTTTGTCCCGTATCTTCTCTGTGTGGTGGGCTCATGGTAAAAAGCTGTCCCATGAACCCCTGCTGAAGAAGGGAAGGGAAAGCCTATATAAGGCTGCTTCCACTGGAGCTTACAGCCATTTTGCTTTGAGAGCTTCCCACTTGCCCTTGGGTTAGAGCCTTCACTGAGCAATTTTGGGTTGCAGGTTGACAGGACGAGAAATGATTTTTTTCTTTCCCCTCTCAACCTGACTGGCACCTGGTTGGGGTTTTGTCCGCCTTTCCTTCAGTGAAATTATGGCTTTCCTTTGTTAGCTGGAAGAACATTGTTTGTATGAGGGCAGAAATGGCATTGGTCAGGATCAACATAGTATGGGGGGGGGGCATAAGGGGCCTGAGGGGAGGATTGACCATGGCAAAAGCCAAGCGTGGGTTTGGTATCTGCCTGGTTGGATTCTGCACCCTGGTCCCCCAGGGAGAACTTGCTTGCTTGGCTTGCATCACAGCAACACTGGACGACTCCCGACGTACAGGCTTGGAGCGATCCAAACCTAGTGGGTCCATTCCATCAACATGGGCCTTGTGGAATGATGAACTAATCCTGGGACACAATCCCATGCCAACCCTTGCCTGGCCTGCTGCTGTCAATAAAGATTGAGCCTCATTTTATCCCATCACCATTGTACAGTCTGGTTATTATGCTGCTCTCATGGGTCACATAATTCTTGGGCAAAAAAGGGCATCGAAGCTGTTCTTGACCTTTAAAGCCCTATGCTGCCTTAAGTGATGTTACACTTTCTCTCTTCTCCCCCCTCTCCTTCCATTAGTCCTGTTAATTTGCTAAACAAAGAAAGAAAACTCCATTTTCTGCAGTTAGAAACTTTATAGAATAATTGATGTTGTTTCAGACGATGAGTCCATTGACAAGTACTTTATCCACGTGTATTTTTTTCAAAAGATGTTCCTATTTCTGTCTTTCATATACAGAGTGAACTGAGGATTTGTGCAGGTCTCTGTCTTACAGAGCAATTATCAGAGCATATAATGAAGTTCCTCCTTCTCCATCTCCCTATTAGTTTCGTTCTTTTCTTGGTTGAAGGAAGGCTTGGCTGTTCTGCCTCCGTGATCTTTTATAGAATAATAGGTGATCTTTCTCTCATTGTTTTATTTGTTTAAATGGGGAACGAGTATGACTGATTAGACGTACCCTCCAAATAGACCCAAAATGTCATTATATCTGATGCTCTTGTCATCAGAGGCATGGTGTCATTTGAAACCAATAAATGAATTGTATGTAGAAGGGCTTACATTAGATGGCACAAAACATCGTGAGGACGAGAAGGTTATTTTCATCTTTCCAAACAATGATTGAAATTACTGCTGGGGTCACAGGGTCAATTTTACATTGTTATTTCAGAGTTCATCGTATTGAAGAATCTCTGCAGGAAGAACTTAGGAGATACATGTATTAGATCTGGAAAAAATGGTTATTGTTCAGCATAAAAATAAGACAATAATATAATCTTTCCAATTTCCTTCTGAATGCTATTACTATATCTACTGTTGTGATGCTAAAGAATGAGATCACCTTCTGTGCTGTCAGGACTCTTCAAGGAGCCCAGTGAAATTCACCAGTCGAGCTATCAAACAGGACAAACTCAAAATCAAAGAATGTGATGGTAACTACTATGCAGTTATTATCCCCCAGTATATTATTATATACTTGCCATGGTACACATTCTGCCAGAGCAAGATAAAAAAATGCAGGAATTAAATTTCTATGCGAAGAAATTTAACCAAGAAAAATCTAGCTGAAGTTGACTTAACTGTTGGCACCAAACTCTTGACATACCCAGTCGGATGCCAGATTGATTGATTGATTTGAGGGAGATGCCCTATCTTGGAGTTTGTGAAATAACCCAGGCCTACAGGCTACTAGGCCTGTTGTGTTGGAGTGATGGTGTGACAAATTAACCCAAACCTTAAGACTTCAAGGACTGTTGTGCCACCAGTTTTGGGTGATGGTCCCAAAGAACCCAAACCCTAAGGCTTTTAGGCAGTGCTCTTTTTCTAGAAAAAGAGGTGCCAGAACTCACAATTAATGCCCCCCTTGTTCTCTTGGCACCCACCAGAGAGGTGCCAGAACTGAGTTTCAGGGAGTTCCAGCTGGAAAAAAAGCACTGCTTCTTGGCTAGCTATGTCATCAGTGATGCCATAAAACATGGGAAGAAGCCTAGAGCCCAGGACTATAATCAATTTGGGCCCACAGTTGGATGAACTTATACCTTCAAGTGGAAGATCTCCACCATGACTGCACAGCTGTAGAAATTTGATCCGATTCATTATAGTGCCTCCAGATACTATGAGCCAGCCATGAGACCAGCAATGATCCAGAACTAGTTTCATGCAATACTAGAACTGGAACTTGCTTTATTGAACTTTGCTTCTTCGGCTAGTAAGTTCTTTATTCGCATGGTACTGTAGCTGCCCATTTCTCTCTTTTTGTAATTAGAAGTGGCTTGTTTTAATAACCCATTTTATTAATTTCATTTTTTTATCATTCTAATGATGGGATATTCACATGGTTCCACAATGTAGTGGAATAAATAATGCAAAAGCAGATGAGAAATTAACTAAATGGGGGGAGGAAGGACGAGGGAAAATCATAAGCCTGCCAGCTTGGCTCCAAATGAAAGTGTTTGGGGTCAGGTCACCCACAGTAGGAGGCCTGTGCCAGTGATATACCTAACTCTGCAGGGGTATTCTGGCGTTGTCTTGGGCTGCACTTAATGAAGGAGTCGAGCTGTGTGATTTAGTGGAAGAGAAGATCGAGGATTTGCAAACACAAAAGTCTTCCTCAAAGTTTTCTCCCCTCTCACACACACTTTCTAGTCTCTGAGATGGTACTGCGATGGAAGTTCTAACCAAGCCTTGTAGATCAATTAGAATTCTGTGTGTTTTGCCCTTAAGAATGGGGCTCCATTGTTAAGAGAAAAGGGGGCCAAAAAGTAGGTCAAGGATTATTCTGTACATATGTCTGAGAAAAGGCATCCATGCAATGAATTCTAATGTGTGAACAAGAAGGAATGTTAGGAATAAGATACTATATATAAGCACTATATATTTCTAGAAATTGCCTGCTTGGGGGCGGGGGATAACCCTGGCCCTGGAATGCTAGTAACCCTATTATTACAATTTCCTGAATGCCAAGGGCATTTTTGGGTTAACATTAAAGCTCCAGGTTGTTAAACTTACAGATTTTGTGAATGCACGAGCTGTCAAACTTGATATTGCAGCGGATCCCATGTGTGGGGCTGCGTTAGTAACCATTTTGCTCACCAGGACAAAAATATTATTCTAGATGTGTTATTTTTTAGTTACTTGGGAATCAACTTTATTTTCCTGGTTTGGCTCTGCAACATGACTGCCTGACAGTGAGGTAATAAAATCCTGTTAATGGACTACAGTTAGGCAGTCATTGTAGCATCCTTTGGGTTTGGGAAGGATATTCACTGCATTGGGAAGTCTCACAATGGGTCTGCCAGGAAGCAGCAAGTGTCTGGAGAACTTCAGTAGTTGTATTTATTGGTAAGCAACAGATCTCAAAGCAGCCAGGGCATGCTACATAGACAAGACTAAGACTCCAACTGGTCCTCACTGAGCTGTGAAAGGAGCCACACCCAGGGAGGGAGGTTTCAGACAAAGAGGAAGAGGAAGAAGAGGAAGAAGAAGAGGAGGAGGAGGAGGAGGAGGAGTTTGGATTTGATATCCCGCTTTATCACTACCCGAAGGAGTCTCAAAGTGGCTAACATTCTCCTTTCCCTTCCTCCCCCACAACAAACACTCTGTGAGGTGAGTGGGGCTGGGAGACTTCAAAGAAGTGTGACTAGCCCAAGGTCACCCTGCAGCTGCATGTGGAGGAGCAGGGAAGCAAACCCGGTTCCCCAGATTACAAGTCTACCGCTCTTAACCACTACACCACACTGGCTCTCAAAGCATGTCTCTTAAAGAGGCAGGCTACAAACACTGCAGTTATGTTGGAGGTAGTCTAAGAAAATCTAAAATTTAGACTTTGGTCTGTCTGTGGTGTAGGTGGGAAAGCTTTTTAGATGATAAAATTTTCTAAGCCTTCCTTAGTGCATTGTGCCATAGGGAGGCTGCCGGTTCATTCTTCTGCACATTTCTGTCCGCAATGTCTTGCTCTAAGTGCACCAACAGTTCACAAAACTATTTCACCTGGGGATAGTTCAGTTGGTAGAGCAGGAGACTCTTAATCTCAAGGTCATGGATTTGAGCTCCACATTGGGAAAAGATTTCTGCATTGCTGGGGGGTTGGACTAGAGCAGCGGTTCTCAACCTGTGGGTCCCCAGATGTTGTTGGACTACAACTCCCATCATACCTGAGCTCTGGCCTTGCTAGCTAGGGGTGATGGTAGTTGTAGTTCAACAACATCTGGGGACCCACAGGTTGAGAAAGGCTGGACTAGAGGATCCTTGTGGTCTCTTCCAACTCTATAATTCTTTGATCTATTCTACTCAGAGCTCACCAAATCCTTTACCTGTACTATTATCCCCAGACTAGAAAAGTCCCACTTGTTAAATTTCCACTGCTGTCAAAGGCACAAGATGTGGATCAGTTAAAAAATAAGGGACCTTGACAACAGACACTTGAGTCAGTCCTCATCATTTATCACCCTCTCTACCTAGTTTCCTGAATTCTATCTGTGGAGGCCTTGCCTGCTAATGATGATGTGCTGGCTCATCTTTAAATGTCAGATCATGTCCTTGACTTCATGCTTGTATCTCAATAGCAGAAGCACAAGCAAATGGCTGGAATTCATTTCGGGGGGAAACTAATTGACTCACCTTGTCCACCACATGCCTGTTGCTTTTGTATTTTGTATTTAAATTCACCAGTGAGTCTCCAAAGAATGCATCTCAAAATTGATCGGTATCCTAAAGGGGCATGCTAGTTAGTTAGCTAATTAGTTAGTGTGCATGGTACTGACTTAACAAACATGGCACTTTCCATGGTATTTTAGTCACATGGCTGTGTTGGACTAGTGGTAAATTAGTATTGATGCTTGTGATCTGTTTTAACTGATATAGGTTTGTCAAGGATGGCGAACACTGTTGCTACTGTTAATTTTTAGCATGTATGGCTGAGCGCTAGCATAGCATGGTTAGGTCTGGGAGGGACTACTACATCCCTTGACTTCTACCATACAGGTCCATTGGTTAGGAAGCTGATCAGTCCGGGACATAAAACAGCCTATCCAGCCCGTTTCCCTTTTCTCCACAGTGGCCAATCAGATGCCTATGGGAAGCCCAGGAGCGGCACTCTCCACCAACTGGAATTCAATACAGTGGTACCTCGGGTTAAGTACTTAATTCGTTCCGGAGGTCCGTACTTAACCTGAAACTGTTCTTAACCTGAAGCACCACTTTAGCTAATGGGGCCTCCTGCTGCTGCCGCACTGCCGGAGCACAATTTCTGTTCTCATCCTGAAGCAAAGTTCTTAACCTGAAGCAATATTTCTGAGTTAGTGGAGTCTGTAACCTGAAGCGTATGTAACCTGAAGCGTATGTAACCCGAGCTACCACTGTAGTGTGTTCCCTCTGATCCTGAAGGTAGCATTGTTATCATGACTAGTACTTATTGAAAAAAAAAAATTCCTGCATTGTGGTGGCGACTGAATTCTTCGATTTCTGGTTCTTAAGATCTTCTTCGGTGCTTCCACTATTTCCTCCTCCATCTCAAAAGTCTTCAGGGACCACTGTACTTACGGTTTAGGGAAATTGGCCACTTCCCTTGCATCTGCCAAATTACTCCCATCCTGTTGCTTCAGGCTTCTGCATTTGAAAAGGTGCTGAAAGAACTCACTAAGAAAGGAGAGAATAATCCCATTAGTTACAAGGTCATCTCTGTTTTCTCAGATAATTGGAATGGTTCTGAAGCTCATGGGACATTGCAAGCAGCCATGCTAAAAATGTTCTCCCTTTAAATCCTGAGCTGTACACTTTTGTTCTGAAAACTTGGCATCTTTCTTTAGTCAAAACTTTTTCAGATGTTGCAGAGTGGAGGAGCATTTTATTTTGAAGTTATTGGATAGATATATTGAAATGAGTTTGGGGAGGGGCTGGACATAAATTGCCCCCCATAAAATATGACTACCCTGTGGTCTGCTTGGTGAGATATATTGAAGTGGCAGCACCTTCTAGATTAAATTTTTAATGCTGTCTCTCCTCATATTCTAACATTCAGACCATCTGCAACTTAGGAAAATTCCTGACATCAGACGTCCTCGGTCCATTGGAAGAAGGTATCCTATTGACTAAATGGGTTTTATTTGTTTGTTCGTTTAATTTGTATACCACCCTTCATCCAAATATCCCAGGGTAGTTCACAACAACAAAAAATACAAAATGAGAATTCAAAATACATACTGTAATAAAACAAAAACAAACCTCCTTCACACAAAAACATTTTTAATACCATAGACTATTAATTGATTGAATGCCTACTCGAAGAGAAATGTTTTCACCTGACACCTAAAGATATGTAATGAAAGTGCCAGGTAATCTCAAAATCCATAAAGAATCTTGCTTAACTACGGTATGTATAAATTAATACATATCAGGGGTTCCCAAACTGTGGTCCTTGGACCATCAGTGATGCACAAACTTCATGCAGGTGGTCCATGGAATGTTTGCAGATTTGTGGCTGAAGATGGGAGATAGCACATCTATCATATTAAACATTCTTGCTAATTTTTAATTGTATTTTTAATTGCTTCTTTTATTTCTTATATTTCTTACATTGAATTCTATGGAATTCAAATTGTAATATGCTAAAGCAGACTATATGAGTGCTTTGCACAGCCTGACAGATAATAGCTCTTGTTCCTATGTACTGCTTCAGGTGATGCTGAGAACTTCTGGACCTGGTACCAACATTAACGTCCCTAAATCTATTCTTATTCCATGACAAAGAGACCACTGGGGCTGCTTACACAGCTGGGCTGGCTCTATAGATAAGCAGGGAAAAAACTTCATTACTCCTTCTACTTTTCCTGCCAGTTTATAACCTAGGCCATGCTCAGATGTTAGTCCAAGATGATGATGATGAAGATTTATTAGATTTTTATCCTGCTACTCCTCTCCAAGGAGCCTATGATAGCAAACAGCTAAACAATACATTTTTTCCCTTTAAAGCAACAGCAACATTGAAAACATTGTGGTATATGAAGCATAAAAGGTTAAGGGACCCCTGGCAGTTAAGTCCAGTCACAGACATCTCTGGGGTTGCGGCGCTCATCTCGCTTTACTGGGAGAGAGAGCCGACATTTGTCCACAGACAATTTTTCCGGGTCATGTGGCCAGCATGACTAAGCCGCTTCTGGCGAAACCAGAGCAGTGCATGGAAACACCGTTTACCTTCCCGCTGGAGTGGTACCTATTTATCTACTTGCACATTGACATGCTTTCGAACTGCTAGGTTGGCAGGAGCTGGGACCGAGCAACGGGAGCTCACCCCATAGCAGGGATTCGAACCGCTGACCTTCTGATCGGCAAGCCCTAGCTAAGCTCTGTGGTTTAGACTACAGTGCCACCCTTGTCCCTCATATGACGCATACCCTCCACCATTTTTCTGATGAAAATAAGAACGTTCCATTCCATAATGATAATTTGACTATTTATACCCCGCACATCTTACTGGGTTGCCCCAGCCACTCTGGGCAACTTCCAACATATATAAAAGCATAATAAAACATTAAACTTTTTTTAAAAAAAACCTTCCCTATACTGGGCTGGCTTCGGATGACTTGGGGGTCAGATAATTCCATACCCTCCAACATTTCTCCAATGGAAATAGGGACGTCCTAAGGAAAAGCAGGACATTCGGGTATCAAATCGGAAACCAGAACGGCTTCTCTAAATCAGGGACATCTCTGGAAAATAGGGACACTTGGAGGGTCTGTGTGAAGATGGGATCACACATTCCTCCCTCACCTTATCCTGTCTTATCACCCTGCTTTGTTAAACAGCATCAAGCCAGATATTTGAACCTATGGCTTAATGCAAGATAGGAGCAAAGCACTGAAGCTGTTTCTAATAATGGAGAGGAAACAAGGGAGACACATGTGGCCAAGGGGCTCATCTGTGACCCACAAACCACGGTTGATGCTGCTGTAGATGAATGCATGGAGCCAGCCCTCATTATCAGAGCAGCCTAATGCAAATTATTGACTTCTGTGAATGTTAAATGCTGCTCCTTTCTGCCTCTGTGAAACCACTGCCTTTAGAATCAAATATATGCTAAATCGGTTGGATTTGAGGAGCCTGAATTTTGTGCTTTGATGACTAACCTGTTCCCTGCTTCCTTCTTACACCCCTCACCTTTGCAGAAGGAATATTTCCTCCCTCATCACCTGAGAAATTACAAATGCGAAGTCTGCCGTATGTGGCAAGGACATTTAACGCAAGGGGGCGGGGAATCGGCAATATCTGTACAACCGCTAATGAAATCAATCTGGCAGTGTTCCTGTTAGGCGTGCGATGAATTAGCGCTGAACCGACGTGACATACTTTTCAGTCGGTTGGCTGTTAGCTGAGGTAACACATTTATCTCTTAGGTGAAGACAATCTACACCTCTTTGACTGAATGGTTTTTTTTAGTACTACACTCTCAAATTCATGATTGCTCCGGGTGTAACTTACCAATCCCTTCTCTTTCCTATTAGTAGGACTGAAGTTTTAATATAGCTCGCTGCCCTCTGGTCAATTGAAATTCCCAGCTGTTATCCATCGTTGTGGCTCAGCGATGGACTTCTCCTTTAAAGAGAGAGGGGGGAGGGAAAGCACATTCTTCCTTTATGGACCAGTGGCACGCCATTCACAAACAGGGATCCTGTCGTTTAGGCGTGCTGGTGGAAGGGGACCATTAATGTTACAGCAAGCAGCAGAGAACTCTCACTTTCCCTCGCACCTTTACAAAAGCACGGTTTGAAGCTTATCAACCCACAGCACTGCTCAACTTAAAATGGAGCAGCTACTGCCAACAGATTTTCAAAGCCAGCAACGGATGAAGGTCTCTAGCTATGAATTTAACATTTCGTTGCAGTGTCTATTTTTTTTAAAGAATAAATGTGAAGCCACCCTGCTGGCCTGGTACTGCAACTTCAAATTGATTATTTTTCTTTAATGTGCTGCCTGATATTCATGGTTATTGCAAGCCATATATCTGAAGCAGCTTGTTTTTTTGGTTTTTTTAAAGTTAGTCAGCATGTCTGGTGAGCTCTGAAACATTCCCTCTTTACTTTGAACAAGTAGGCTAAGTCATTGGGGGGGAGGGAATGTTTCAGCACATGTCTTTTGATCCGACAAAACAACTCTCTCACCTGCGTGAAATAAAAGGATATCAGCATGCATTGTTCTTTACAGAGAAGCCAGGTAAGAGTAATTTAAAGTCCACCAAAAAAAAAAGAAAATAAATTATTTCATGGTATATCATTGTTGAAGGGGCTCCAAGCCTTATTGGTCTTTAATTGTAAGAGAAATGTTGCTTTTTTCTCCGGAATTGTCTCCCCATCCAGCATGGTGCCTTCATTATATACTTTCAGATAAGAGGCAAAAACGTCCATCTTCAACCAGGCCTTGGGCTGATTAATATTCTACAGCCTTTTAAATGTGTCCGTGGGAAGGGGGATTGTTGTTTTGCTGTTTTGGTTTACTTGTTTTCATGTTTTATCCTCTATTTTATTCTGTGAACCGCCCTAAGATCTTATGATGAAGGGCAGTATATAGACTTAATGAACGAATAAATGAAATAAATGTATATAAGGCCATAGCTCAGGGTAGAATATCCAGCTTGCATACAGAAGGTGTCAGGTTCAATATTTTGCATCTTCAGATATGACTGGGAGAGACCCTTGTTTAAAACCATGGAGAGCCACTGCCAGTCAGTGTAAGCAGAACTGAACTAGATGGACCCATGGTCTTAACTTGGTATAAAGTGCCTTCCTGTGTCAATATCCAGGTCTGTGGAAATCAGTCCCAAATCAGCAGAATTTGTGCCAAATCCAGTTGGGGTCGAGGCAGCTACAGAGCAGGTCAGGTGAATCCAAACTGAATTATAGTGATTTGTGTCAATGTGGAACTAAAAAAAAAGGAAGTCTCTCTAAAGCCAGACAGACCGTCTTCATAATGTTTCAATTGTTAAAACACCATATAAGGGGAACACCAAGGTGGTGAGAGGGAGGAGGAGGAGAGCTGGACTCCACCCACTGAGATCTCTAGGTTCCAATCCAGGACTAAAATATCACAGAACCCTCTCCAATCACAATGCTTCGTTGTTCTATTACATACAGTCTTTTCATAACTACAGTATATTCCCTTTTTTACAAAAGCAAAACTTAAAGGTGGCTAGCACAAATATCCCTGGAGCTGCCTGTCTGAAGTTTGGCAAGTTTAATCCACTCTGTAGGGGTGACCATGTTTCCTAATTTCATGCACATTCATAAAGACACACACACAGAGAGAGAGAGAGAGAGAGAGAGAGAGAGAGAGAGAGAGAGAGAGAGAAGGCTATGGCTGTTTTGGTTTCCCAATGTAAGTTGATGGGATTTCTGAACATTGCTTTTTATTAGTTGCAATATGGATCCAAGGGTTAGGTGGTGCCAGGGCCAGGTCATTCCCAATTGGGTTGGGGCTGATCTGAATTGCTGAACTGGTCCCCAATGAGATTGAAGGTGGGCATGCACAGCCCTAGTAATAATAGCCACAAATTCCTCCTCCTTGTGCAAAAAGCAAAGAAAGAGGTAGCAGAGATGAATTCTCAAGATAGGCTTATTTCACAAAGTTGGAAGAATGACAAGAGGGAAAAGGCACACACATTCACCCACCCCAAATCCTCAGAAGTCATTATCTGACATTGCAATGCAGAACTGATCTTATGCAGTCGGGTCTTGGCAATTGATAGTCAATGAGTCACAGCTACAGGGAGCTTTTTGCATATGAAGCTGAATGTGACAGAATCCTCACAGGAACTAAATATTTCAAGGAAACATTTGAACCTTGTGTTGTTAAAGTAATGTCAAATGTTTAGCTGGCAAAGGACAAGCAACTCAGAGGGGAGGAGGTAATCCGATAAGCTGTTCTTTTTTGGTCTTCTCCAACAAATGCAGCTTACATGTGCCAATGCTAGCAATATATATATATTTCCATTATGCAAACAGACAGTCACTATTGATTTAGGATCATTTGTATGACAGCTGCCCAGTAAGGGTATGGCATGAACTCTGAAGCTCTCCTTCCCCACAGGAGAATTTATTTAATTGCAGCCATTAAGTTAGAAATCTCTGAAGAGTACTTGAATAAGTTATTTCAATAGAGCTCTCCCATTGATTTCGGTAGAGGATTATCTGCTTAAATTGGTGTGGGGGACCTGTGGCTCTCTAGATGGTGTGGGATTGCAACTCCCATCAGCTGTAGTCTGCATGACCAATGGTTAGGAATGATGGACACTGTAGTCCATTTACAAAAACATCTAGAGGGACATGGGTTCTCCATGTCTGTTTTAACTGGGCTAGGAATTCTCCCACCCCCCAATAAATCACACATTTGTTGTTGCTGTTGTTTAGTCGTTTAGTTGTGTCCGACTCTTCATGACCCCATGGACCAGAGCACACCAGGCACTCCTGTCTTCCACTGCCTCCCACAGATTAGTCA
Source organism: Podarcis raffonei (assembly GCF_027172205.1). Taxonomy (NCBI): domain Eukaryota; kingdom Metazoa; phylum Chordata; class Lepidosauria; order Squamata; family Lacertidae; genus Podarcis; species Podarcis raffonei. The sequence continues at coordinate 12,542,103 of NC_070611.1, read as the reverse complement.
AACTCATGCTGGTAGCTTCGAGAACACTATCCAACCATCTCGTCCTCTGTTGTCCCCTTCTCCTTGTGCCCTCCATCTTTCCCAACATCAGGGTCTTTTCCATGGAGTCTTCTCTTCTCATGAGGTGGCCAAAGTATTGGAGTCTCAGCTTCAGGATCTGTCCTTCCAGTGAGCACTCAGGGCTGATTTCCTTCAGAATGGAGAGGTTTGATCTTCTTGCAGTCCATGGGACTCTCAAGAGTCTCCTCCATGGATCACTGCCTTGCCGTGGCGAAGGGGCTTGAATAACTCAGAGAAGCTATGAACTATGCCGAGCAGGGCACCCAAGATGGACAGGTAATAGTGGAGAATTTTGACCAAACGTGATTCACCTGGAGGAGGAACCGGCAAGCCACTCCAGTATCCCTGCCAGGAAAACTCCATGGACAAAGACAACAGGCATATAAATCACACATAGAACTTTGTAAATATTCAAACTATCAGACTTCCATATTGAAATTTCCTTTTAAAACAACAGCAATATAGGCTTTGTCCAAATGGAGGCTGGATTTAAAAGCCATCCCCATTCCACAGCAGGGAGAGAAGTGGTCAATAAAAGGTTGAAGGACAGCTGCTGATTGATTTGCAAAGCAACAAAATTCAATGTTTTGATCCTCAAAGCAGCTTTTCCATTTTATGAAGTAGCAAAAACAACAACCCACACCTAGGATACAAGTCATTTCCATGTCTGAAAAGCAATGTGGGATAGAGGAAGAGATGACAATCTATTAGAGAGAAAGGATAGATAACGTGAGAATCCAGAAATACCTGAGCCAAAAGCTATCCAGAGAACTTTTGTTTCAGCACCAAAACAGGGACATGGGAGTGGGATAGAGAGAAATGTTCATCAAGCCAAGGCTCCCTGCTTCTCTCTTTTTCAGTTATATTCTATTATTTTTATTTTTAAAAAATCACATATACATTGCAATACATAATATTTTTTTCTTTTCTTTTGTCGACTTCCCACCCCATTTTCCATGGTGTTCTTCATTACTCCTCCATGCTGCACCCTATCTTCTTTCTTTTATATGATAACAATAATACAATAATCTCTAAATCCGTCTGTTGCTCATAGCTCAAATCCTGCTCATGAATTCATCATACTATAATATTTCTTTAAATAGTACAAAAAAGGGCTTCCATTCTTACACAAAACAATTGCCATTGGGTTCTCTTATTTCAGCTGTTAACTTTGCCAATTCTGCACTTTACTTCTCCATTCTTCCTTGGTGAGAACTTTTTCCTTCCATTTTTATGTGTGCATAAAGAATCCTGGCTGTTGCTGTTACATACATAAACAGTGTAATCATCCTTTTTGGATCTTTGATCTCTCTAATTCCCAAGAGAAAAGCTTCAGGTTTGGTCCCCCCACCCCGAGCTTCCCATGTTAGCTGTAACCAGTGAAGTGTAGGTGGGTTTCCACGAAGTAAGACTCAGTGATAACAGCAAGAACCTTTATTGAAGTAACAGAACTAGACAACATTGGCAAAGCAACTGCTGATATACATTTCTGAAGGCCTGGGCCACACCCACTCTCAACGTGATTGGCTATCCAAACTTCCAAGCTGCGAGTCCTAAATCAGAGTTTAGAGGCCAATGGCAGCGGCCCCAGTCCTGAAATGTACTGGGATTGGATATCATATGTCGAATCATAACGCAAGGGGCTCAGAATCCTTAGTCCAGACTCAAGCTCAGGCAAACACAGACCACTGAATACATAACACCAGTCCTGAAAGATCTTCATTGGCTCCCAGTATGTTTCCAAGCACAATTCAAAGTGCTGACCTTTAAAGACCTAAACAGCCTCGGTCCTGTATACCTGAAGGGGTGTCTCCACACCCATCATTCAGCCTGGACACTGAGGTCCAGTGCCGAGGGCCTTCTGGCGGTTCCCTCGCTGCGAGAAGTGAGGTTACAGGGAATTAAGCAGAGGGCCTTCAGAGGGTGGCAGCAGGACGCCCCATTAGCTAAAGTGGTGCTTCAGGTAAAGAAAACTTTCAGGTTAAGAACGGACCTCCAGAACGAATTAAGTACTTAACCCAAGGTACCACTGTATTAAGGGATGCGGGTGGTGCTGTGGGTTAAACCACTGAGCCTACGACTTGCTGAGCAGAAGGTCGGCGGTTCGAATCCCCACGACGGGGTGAGCTCCCGTTGCTCGGTCCCTGCTCCTGCCAACCTAGCAATTCAAAAGCACGTCAAAAGTGCAAGTAGATAAATGGGTATCGCTCTAGCGGGAAGGTAAATGGCGTTTCTGTGCACTGCTCTGGATCGCCAGAAACGGCTTGGTCATGCTGGCCACATGACCCAGAAGCTGTACGCTGGCTCCCTCGGCCAATAAAGTGAGATGAGCGCCGCAACCCCAGAGTCGGTCACGACGGGACCTAATGGTCAGGGGTCCCTTTACCTTTACCTTTACCACTGTATTACTACTCCTACCCCTACTACTACTACTACTACTACTACAACAACAACAACAACAACTTCTGTCTCTTCTTTGCCAGCTTGATTGTTCATGTGTACCAAGCACCTTGACTCGCTTTGGGCAGCAAAATGTCTTGGGCTGGCCCTATGAGTGTGTGCTGTAAGTGTGTTTTGGCACCATTCGCTGCTGGCACCCCCCCCCCAAAAAAAAAATATAGCTCAGCTATGTGGGACAGTTATCTTCGAGCTGAAAAAGATTCCCGGTGTATCGAAAAAGCATTGCATTTCTCCGCCTGCCTTCCTTTTACAAGTGCTTTACCTTGTCATCACATTGACCTTTGCTCTTCTCATGTAAATGCTGTGATTTTATGAACTGGAAGGAGCAGGTTTATTATGCTAGCCCTGTGTCTAATGACACTTGGATAATTGGCTGGCAGATAGCACCTGATCTTGCAAGATTCTGCACACCTCCTCTCTTTCGGAGCTTCCTGGGGCTAGTTCAGCATTCATCCTTTTCAAAAAGTGTTACAGTCAACTGCCCTTTCCAAGCTGCAGCCATTAGCCTTAATTCTATAAGCAAGTCCTCCTGGAAGATGTTTAGTGTGGGATGTTAACTGCACACACAGCTTTAAATCCCTTTCCTCCCTGTCTTCACAGCAGGGACACCTCCTATCTAAATTAGTGGACTGGGGTCTAGGGAAGGTCAAAGAACTTTCTGTAAAAAAAAATTCCAGGTTTATTGCCTGTCGTGCCCCTGAGGGCTTGGGGCAGGTAATAGAATTTTTAATTGAAGATGACAGATCTTTGTCCCTCCAGGCTTCCCCAGAGCAGAAAGAGCCAGCTCATGCAACGATTTTGGACTGCCAGGAAATCTAAATTGCTGCTTTGCTCGGGTAGGAAGATGTGGAGGAGGAGACTTAGGGAGCTGTGGGAAGGTAGAGACCTTCAGTCTTCGCAGCTGCCTCGTAGGGGCTGGGCAAGTTTTGCCAGGAAAGCTTCTGTGTTTTCAAATCAGATGGAAGCTGGTTTGGGGGAAATGCATCAAACAGGAGTATTTCTCAAGAAATTTCAGGATAGATATGGACTGTGGTGTTGGAGGAGACTCTTGAGAGTCCCATGGACTGCAAGAAGATCAAACCTATCCATTCTTAAGGAAATCAGCCCTGAGTGCTCACTGGAAGGACAGATTGTGAAGCTGAGGCTCCGATACTTTGGCACCTCATGAGAAGAGAAGACTCCGTGGAAAAGACTCTGATGTTGGGAAAGATGGAGGGCACAAGGAGAAGGGGACTACAGAGGACAAGATGGTTGGATAGTGTTCTTGAAGCTACCAGCATGAGTTTGACTAAACTGCGGGAGGCAGTGGAAGACAGAAGTGCCTGGCGTGCTCTGGTCCATGGGGTCATGAAGAGTTGGACATGACTAAACGACTAAACAACAACATGGACTGTGGCTAACATCATGTGTTTTCTTCTTCAGACACCAGTGGAGGGAATGCACTGGAGCCAGAATAAACTAATGTGTGCACAGTCTAAATCAAGCTATTATGGCATTTTTTGTAGGTAAACATGAAAGTGTTAATTGAGATTATTGTCTCGCAGCTGGTTTTGTTGATATTATTTTGGCCAGAACATTCCTTGGAAAGCATCCGTTTCCTGCCATGTCTTCTGAATGCTCCTTTACGCTCTTGAAATGTTTTAATGAGGATTTCTGGTTTTATTTTCATGTAATGGAAGAAAAACAACTTAAATGGAGAAAACATGACTTGAATGTTGAGTGGATCCATCATGGTACAATGTTATTTCTGGCAAACGTTTTCTGCCCTAGGGCATACCTCTTTCAGATCACTTGATGATTCCCCCCCAGATCCATTTCCGGGCATAGCTGTCAACTTTTCCCTTTTCTTGTGAGGAATCCTATTCGGAATAAGGGAATGTCCCTTAAAAAAAGGGAAAAGTTGACAGCTATGTTTCCTGGTGGACTACACATCACTGAAAACTGACAGGAATCCTAAACAGTTGTTCACTTCCATTGCAAACAATGGAGAAAGAGAGAGTTTCCATCCTCCCTTCCCAACAGGTGGGCGGGGTTTGCGACACCGAGTGGGCTTACCTGGTCCAGTGCCTCCCACCTGGGTCAGGGTGGCTATTGTCCCGCCCCCAGCCTGGGAGGACAATGGATGGCCAGCAGGGGGCAGGGTGAGGGCCAGGGGAAAGAGGCCGACCCCTTCGGCCAAACCTCACTTTGTTTCCTCCTCTTCCAGGTTCACCCACCCATACCTCCCAAATTAATGATATTTTCTTGCAGCCTAATATTTTGTGTTCCAGGTCAGCGGGCACTGCTATGGTCGTAAGATGGTTGCTATACAGTCATACGTCTGGTTACAGACGCTTCGGGTTGCGCGATTTCGGGTTGCGCACCGCGCCGAACCCAGAAGTACTGGAACTGGTTACTTCCAGGTTTCAGCACTTGAACATGCGCAGAATCACTAAATCACACTTTGCGCATGTGCAGAAGACCAAATCATGACCTGTGCATGCACAGATGCGGCCCTGTGGGTTGCGAACGCTGCGGATTGCGAACGTGCTTCCCGCACAGATCACATTCACAACCTGAGCGTCCACTGTATTCAGAACCAGAAAGGAATTTTCCCTGCACTGGCAGGTTTCACCTTCCCCGTAGCATTTCATCAGAACTTTGGCTGTTTTTAGGGCTTGGCGAGGTATCCTTTAGTCTATCTTCAAGATAGGGGGTGACATCGTCACACACACACACCCCATGCGGCAGCATTTGCAGGGCCCGTTAAAGGGTTGATTGCGGCAGTCCCTGACCCTAGAGCGGTGGCATGCAGGTCACACTCCCGGCTGAGGTAAGGTAGGAGGGCACACTGTGTAAGTTTATGTTTTACAGTCCCCTCTGAGTACACCTCATTGCCCTGAGCATCCTCAGTCCCGGACGGGCTGAGAGGGTCACATGCCAAGGCCTATGCCAAGTTCCCCACATTCTGAAGTTCAATAAAGTTGTGGCCAATTTGAACCCATACTTCGGTCTCTGGTCTCATTCTTTGTGGGGGTAGGCTCCACGGACGAGGTTCAGTGTGTGTGCTCGCAATGTGAATAGCACTGCTTCTCTGGGTAACAAAGACAGAAGTACTTTTGCAGTATTCTGGGCATGTTGGTGCCATTCCATATTTCTTCTAATAAAGCCACTACAGGCGACTAGGTAGATTATTTGTTGTTGTTGTTGTTGTTGTTGTTGTTGTTGTTGTTGTTGTTGTCAAATCAAAGCACACTGGGATGGTTTTGTCTTGCCTAAGAACATCAAACAGTATCACCTACACAATTAGTCAGTAGGAGATCATGCATTGAATATGAAGCTTCGGCTTTCAAAAATAGAGATCTTTTGATATCCACACAGTGTATTGGAAGATGACTCAACTTCCTTTTGATTATGAAGGTTTTTGCATCCTTAGAGCAAGTTATGCTTCATATGGTTTGCTTTGCTGGATTTCTTTTTTGTCCTGGCCAGGTCTGATACTATCCATCACGGGTAAAAAAAATTCAGTTTAATTCACGACATACTAATATTTCCCTCCATAGAAACATAGAATTATACAGTCTGATCAAAACTCTGCTGAGTTGCATTCCTCAGTAGTGTGTTTTTAAAAAATAATAAGAATAAGGAAAAAATTCTATGCATAACCTTGATAAATGCTTTAGGTGGCAATCATGTTTTGTTACTTAAGAGTAAGCCTAAGACTAAGCCTCAGTGGAGCTTACTTGAGTAGAAATATATCAGACTACACTGCCAATATTATAAGGCATCTGATGGGAAAGCATTACCACACACTTTTGCTGTCACTTATAGCAAGACATCCATGGGGCTGGGGAGGAGACAACTTTATTGCTCAAGAACTCCAAAGAAGACTAGATAATAGGAGACTTGATGGGAACTTCAGAATACTTTTTAATGTTTGATGTCGTATTGTGTTTTAATTTGTTGGAAGATGCCAAGGGTGGGTCAGTCAGATGGGTGGCATATAAATAAATTTTATGTTGTTGTTGTTGCAGCTTAATTGCACAACCTGAATTCACCAATTTCTGACTTGAACCCCCTCCCAACACACACACAAAATAGTGACAATTTGGAATTGCCCTAAGATTCAGCTGCTAGCCTTGATCACTCCAGTACCTGAGATGTGGGGAGGTGCAGCTGTGCCCATTGCACAACTACCATACAACAACCATGAAACTATGCTAGTATCTGTAGGGATGTGGGTGGCACAGTGGTCTAAACCACTGGGCCTCTTGGGGTTGCCAATCGGAAAGTCAGCGGTTCAAATCCCCACAACAGAGTGAGCTCCCGTTGCTCTGTCCCAGTTCATGCCAACCTAGCAGTTCGAAAGCACACCAGTGCAAGTAGATAAATAGTTACCACTGTGGCGGGAAGTTAAACAACGTTTCTGTGCGCTCTGGCTTCCATCACAGTGTTCTGCCAGAAGCGGTTTAGTCATGCTGGCCACATGAGTCAGAAAGCTGCCTATGGACAAATGCCAGCTCCCTCAGCCTGAAAGCGAGATGAGCGTTGCAACCCCATAGACGCCTTTGACTGGACTTAACCGTCCAGGGGTCCTTTACCTTTATCTTTTATCTATGCTAGTAACAATTCCTCAAACTTGTCCTGTTAAATGTAGCTAGAGGAGTGAGTTTATTTATTTATTTCTATTATTATTATTATTATTATTATTATTATTATTATTATTATTATTTTCCTCTCACATTGCCTTGTGGCTCCCACTCCCACCCCCATCCTAATCCGACACAATCCCAGTTCATTTTCCTTTGTTTGTTGTTGGGTAGATAATGATAAAGAAACTGTGCTGTCAGAACTGACAAATGCTAATGAAGACTACTTTGCCAGTTTATGCAATGTAGCAGGAAGCATTGTTGGAATGCATAGCTTCAAAAATGCAGAGACAATGTAGGCCAGTTGTTTAGTTGCTACAGGCATGCCGGTGAACAACTCGGCTATTTTTATCCACCAGCTCAGCCGTAGAAGACTGTAGCAGTTCTAAATGATCAAACCTGTTACGGTTCCAGGGAAATGCCAATTACAAGCAGTCAGGCAATAAGTACACATGCCACAACACAACCACTCCTGTCCAAGTACCTGTTTGAACTTCCTGTATAAACACATCCTTTGGCTCTTTTTAAAATTTTATTTCACAAAAGGGAAACTGCAATATCACAATGTTGAGTACTTCCCCATAAAAACTCCATTCCAGCTCTTTTTTATTGTCGTCCATCTTGGATCTAGTACATGGGTAGACAAACTAAAGCCCGGGGGCTAGATCCGGCCCAATCCCCATCTAAATCTGGCCCATGGTTGGTCCGGGAATCAGTGTGTTTTTACATGAGTAGAATGTGTGTTTTTATTTAAAATGCATCTCTGGGTTATTTGTGGGGCACAAGAATTTGTTCATTTCCCCCCAAAATATAGCCCAGTCCCCAACAAGGCCCCCTGCTGAAAAAGTTTGCTGACCCCTGATCTAGCAGCAAGGTTCATTACATATTTATGTTCTGCTTTTCTGTGAAGGTAGTTTACAGTCATAGAACAATGAAGTCTCAGTACAAAATAAACAGAATAATAAAAACAGTAACACAGTCGTAAAGATGGATTAAAAGAGCAGATAGAAGCAAATCCAGCCAGAAGCAGGAGTAATTAATTCAGAAATAATGTCAAAACACTGAGAAAGCCCAGTGAAATAAAGTTGCCTTCACTGCCTAATTAAAGTGGGCAGCGATTGGGTACTTGAGGTCTGTTTCAGGTAGAAATGAAGACAAAAGAGCCACAGCAAATACATTTTGCACGAAGAAAGTTGATGCTTTTTGTTGTTGTTGTTTAGTTGTTTAGTCGTGTCCAACTCTTCGTGACCCCATGGACCAGAGCACGCCAGGCACTCCTGTCCTCCACTGCCTCCCACAGTTTGGTCAAACTCATGTTTGCAGCTTCGAGAACACTGTCCAACCATCTCGTCCTCTGTCGTCCCCTTCTCCTTGTGCCCTCCATCTTTCCCAACATCAGGGTCTTTTCCAGGGAGTCTTCTCTTCTCATGAGGTGGCCAAAGTATTGGAGCCTCAGCTTCAGGAGCTGTCCTTCCAGTGAGGAAGGGCTGATTTCCTTAAGAATGGATAGGTTTGATCTTCTTGTAGTCCATGGGACTCTCAAGAGTCTCCTCCAGCACCATAATTCAAAAGCATCAATTCTTTGGCGATCAGCCTTCTTTATGGTCCAGCTCTCACTTCCATGCATCACTACTGGGAAAACCATAGCTTTAACTATACGGACCTTTGTTGGCAAGGTGATGTATCTGCTTTTTAAGATGCTGTCTTAAGATGCTGGTTGATGCTTTAATCCCTGGCAACTCCAGGTAGGGCTGGGAACAGCTTTGATACAAAATCACAGAGAGTTATTGCCAGTAGCTGGACGACCAGTGGGAAACCTCTTTTCCAGTGGGAAACCTCTCTCCCCTGGGTCAAATTAAGTCCAATTTTGCTCATTTTCCCCAAACTATGTTTATCAGTTCCATACCTGACATCACATGGTAAAGACTTGGCTGCAAAGGAACAATCAGGAACATAAGGCATGCCCTGAGTTGGCCTTGCTGACCAGAGTGGAAGGGAAGCCCCTTTGAAGTAGTCTTTTTGCTGGTCTGCAGAGGAAAAAAATATTGATTTCAACCACAGTTTGAATCCAAGCTGCACCTGCTAATGAACCAATGGTCTGATTTGGGTAAAAGGCAGCTTCCAAAATTCATAAATGACTACAGTGGTACCTTGGTTCTCAAACTTAATCCGTTCCAGAAGTCCGCTCCAAAACCAAAACATTCCAAAACCAAGGCGCACTTTCCCATAGAAAGTAATGCAAAACGGATTAATCTGTTCCAGACTGTTGAAAACTACCCCAATATGCTTCTCCCCACCACCCCAATCAGCACAATCTTTTGAGATCTCAATCACTCTCTCATGTCAAAGCAGCTGGGCTTCAGAGCTGGCAGGACGCTTCTCCCCACCTCCCAAATCAGTGTGATCTCTCACACTGGGCTGCAGATAGGTAGGGCACTAATTAGCAGCACAACACTAAAAACGGAAGCCAAACACTTTGTTTAAAATGGTAGGATGCTAATTAGTAAAAGGTAAAGGGACCCCTGATCATTAGGTCCAGTCGTGGCCGACTCTGAGGTTGCAGCGCTCATCTCGCTTTATCGAGGGAGCTGGCATACAGCTTCCGGGTCATGTGGCCAGCATGACTAAGCCGCTACTGGCGAACCAGAGCAGCGCACGGAAATGCCATTTACCTTCCCGCCAGAGTGGTACCTATTTATCTACTTGCACTTTGACATGCTTTCGAACTGCTAGGTTGGCAGGAGCTGGAACAGAGCAACGGGAGCTCAGCCCGTCACGGGGATTCGAATTGTCCATCTTCCAATCAGCAAGCCCTAGACTCTGTGGTTTAACCCACAGCGCTAATTAGTAGCGCAACTCAAAACAAAGCATTTTCGACTTCCAAAAAAATAATAATTGAGAACCAGAAGGCTTACTTCCGTGCTTGCAATGTTCGGGTTCCAAGTTGTTCGTGAACTAGGCTGTTTGAGAACCAAGGTACCACTGTAATCCGGGGTGGGAAGCCTGTTGACTACAACTCCCATCATCCCATTGGCTGAGGCTGATGGGGATTGGATTCCAGCGTCATCTGCAGGACAACAGATTTCACACTCCTGGGCTAAGTCAAAACTTCCAGGCAGGTTTTAAGGGAGAAGGGAATGTGGCCTTACATGAGTTTTCTAGGAAGAGAGTAACATTTGAAGATTTGAATTTCAGAAACACTTTTGAAACATGAGGCCCTGTTAGCATATGAGTTGCTAATGAGATAATGAATCCTCTCTTATTGTTCCTTCTGTCTATCTTCACTTTTATTATTGTTCTGGAGGACGTGCGAGGGACCAAATTCTGAAATTTATAGACGACATATTTATAGCACATGTCAGTGAACAAGCATCAGGAAACATCAATTTTATAGAGGAATTAAACGAGGTTGTTATAGTCAAATTTATTGTTTAATCTGTGGAAGCACCATAGACCTATCTAAAGGTTAGACCACCGAGTCATAAAGAAAGAACATCACAATCATCATCTCAATAAGCAGTATAACATGGCTGTAAAATAAGACAGGACAGGAAGTGATAGAAATGTCCTAGAAATGCACCACACACAATTTACACTTTCAAAGGCTTTGTCAGGGAATCTAAGATTACTAAATGACAGAGAAGCTATACCAAATGTTAATACAGGCTTGGCTGTTTGTTTGCTTTTCCGTTTTCTGAAACACTGATGCGAAAGTATGCTGTCCTATCCAGGTTTTTTGGTGTGTTTTTTTGCAAGAAAGGAGAATATATACACTCTCAGAACAGTTTCTTTAACTGTAGTGAAATTACAACTACTGGACAACCTGTCAGATTTTTATTATGCTCCAAGCCAGGCAGTATAGAGTGCCCTATAGATCATTATGAGCATGATCCTTGGTAACCAATGTAAATTATGTCCATTATACGAAATACAAAAAAGCAGTTAGACTTTCTTTTAAAATAAGACATTTTGAGATATACCAAAGATCAAGTTCCTGCCATTCAAGCTGCTCAGAACATGTTGAATTAACAAGGTTACTCAGTTATACTGTGCCACAGGATAGCTCTTCAGGAATATACCATTCATTTGGTGGTAATAATAATAATAATAATAATAATAATAATAATAATAATAATTTATGACATACCTTGGGCGGCTTCCAACAAGAGATTAAAAACAGAATAAAACTTCAAACATTAAAAACTTCCCTAAACAGGGCTGCCTTCAGATGTCTTCTGAACGTCAGATAGTTGTTTATTTCTTTGACATCTGATGGGAGGGCGTTCCACAGGGCAGACACCACTACCAAGAAGGCTCTCTGCCTGGCTCCCTGTAACTTTGCTTCTTGCAGTCAGGGAACCGCCAGAAGGCCCTCGGAGCTGGACCTCAGTGTCCGGGCAGAACGATGGAGGTGGAGACGCTCCTTCAGGTATACTGGGACGAGGCCATTTAGGGCTTTAAAGGTCAGCACCAACACTTTGAATTGTGCTCAGAAACGTACTGGGAGCCAGTGTAGGTCTTTCAAGACCGGTCTTATGTGTATAATATTCCAAATAAATAACTGTGGTAGTCTAGTTAGACATTACACATCCAGCTAGCTGCAATCTGTTTGACCCAAAGTCAAGGCAATCGGCATGATCCAGCCATTGATTTGAAATATAGAAATTTAAGTACATGCTGAACTTGCACCCGGAAGTCAATGGGGCCTAGAAATGTTGATTTTGCCTTGATTTTCCCATTTCCAACCTTTATATTATACACTGCCTACTTTTACCTTGTTGAACCAAAAAAGGGGGGGCATTGTAGCATTTCTTCCAGCAAGAGATGAAACTGAAAAGCACAGTATGTTTCTCTGAAAACTGAAAGAAGAAAAATTGGAGGATTGCTTAAAGTGGGAAACAATGTAAGAATAATGTACTATACCTCTAGTCTATGAATATTACAACACCCAAAGGTAAAAATAATAAAATGTATAAAACATGGGTTTGAGAAAGACTTGCATCTGACTGAATATTTTTGTATGAATTAAGTGCCTACAATTATATAGACTTAAAGGCAACAAATACAATCTGATATAAATAGCGTTCATTTGTTGGGCTTTTAAAATGAATCCCACCTTAGAATTTCATGGCACAGGCAGAGATTTCTAGTTGTAACGACTAAATGATAATAATAGAATAATCTATTAGGTTGGATCCAGTCTAGTCATGCTCAGAGTAGATCTATTGAAAACAAGGGGAGATTTTTTTAAAAAGTTTTTATTAACAATTTCAATATAACAAATTATCAAAACATATCATATTCATTATTTTTCCCATTTTTCCCCATCCCCCCTTCAAACCCTCCCTCCCCCCCACGAATTTAAGCCGCACTTTTCACGGTCGGAATTGGGGGGGGGGGCAGGGAGTGAGGCTTATATCCAGGCCAATACGGTAAGAAGTGTTCGACAGTGGATTGGTATTCTTCCAGAGGTTGTGGACTCTCCTTCCTTGGAGGTTTCTAAGCAGAGGTTGGACGGCCATCTGTCATGGATGTTTTAGCTGAGATTCCTGCAGTGCAGGCAGGTTGGACTAGATGACGCTTGGGTAAAGTTACCAGATGTCCCCGTGAGGACATTTCACCCCTCCCATTGCAAGAATCTGCTGATGTTTCAGAAAGGAGGGGGCAGATTTTGCTCATTACTTATTCCGCTCCAGCCTGACTTCAAAGGGGGAGTCTGAGTGTACACTGGGGACAGTCCCCAGATTTACAAATCAGTCCCCATACAAAATCCATTGAAGTTGAAAAGTGTCCCTGGATTCATGGAAAAAAATCTGGTAACCTTACACTTGGGGTCCCTTCCAACTCTACAATTCTATGATTCTATGTCTATTCAGAAGCCATATTGGATGCATTGTGTTTACTTCCAATGTATCCTGAGCCTGGATCCAACCCACTGGCTTCCTGTACTAACTCATCCCACATCAAATAGAACTAAATATTTCAAAGGAACAAAGAGGCTCTCAATACTATATTTTCTCTCAGGATGCTTCCCATAAGCACAGTGACTCTGAAAATGCCGAAGGAAGTAGCATCCACTGTAAACAAAAGTAAGATTCTGCAAAACAACTGAATGCATGCAAATTGGTTTAATTTGCATATTTAAAGGGGCTGCATAATGCAAAGCATCTCATTTTAGCTTAATGTTCAGATTTCCCTGGCTGCAAAAGACCTCATTAAAACAATGTCTTAAAACTATTACTGGAAACGTGCTGCTAAGTTTTATTAGTAAATTTTATTTTTTTTCTCCTATATTTTGCATTAATTGTAATTTGAGTGTTTTATCACCTTTTAGAAATGTTTTTAATGTCTTAGGCCAGAATGGGGAAACTAGTTCATCTCAGAAGCCACATTTCTTTCTGGGTGATGGGTTAGGCTAGTTACAAAAGCAAGCAGGGCACGGAATGGAATTTTTCATATTTTTACAGTAGGCTAGTCCATACACAAACACTAACACACCCCTCTCTGTTCTCCATCCAGACAAGTAAAGGGCATTATCAGAGTTCAAGGACACATCCTGACCAAGCAAAAACGCTCAAGGAGGGTTTGAAGCTGAGCAGCAGGAAAGGAGGCATAGCCTTGGGAGAATTGCAAGGGCCAAACTGAGAAGCTTGGGGGGGTTGCCTTTAGTCCCCAGGCCTGACTGTTCACCTCCTTGTCTTAGGTTGTTCTGCTATTAGTGGAGTGGTACATCATACAGTGGTACCTCGGGTTGCAGACGCTTCAGCTTACAGACTCCGCTAACCCAGAAATAGTACCTCGGGTTAAGAACTTTGCTTCAGGATGAGAACAGAAATCGTGCTCCAGCGGCGTGGCAGCAGCAGGAGGCCCCGATTAGCTAAAGTGGTGCTTCAGGTTAAGAACAGTTTCAGGTTAAGAACGGATCTCAGGAATGAATTAAGTTCTTAACCCGAGGTAACACAGTATATATTTTTAATAAAACAAGTGACTTTGCTTCTATCTTTGCTACACCACCAATCCTTTGATAAAGAAATGCCAGCCAAAATTGCATTATTTGAGTCCTCACAAATATCTGAAGTGTCTTAGCATACAACATATACTGAGAACTTACAGAGTAACATCTGGTAGCTAAACGTAGGGTACTATAAATGGAGTAAAGAGCTTCCTCGTTATTCAACACACCTTTTGCTTTAGTGGAAAAAGCAGATGTCTTTGTTCATTCCTTTGGGTGCCCAAGTTTGCAGACCATCCAAGTGTCCCAGATTTCTGATTTGATCCCAGAATGTCCCACTTTCCCTTAAAGGTAAAGGGACCCCTGACCATTAGGTCCAATCGAGGATGACTCTGGGGTTGCTGTGCTCATCTCGCTTTACTGGCCGAGGGAGCCAGCGTACAGCTTCCGGGTCATGTGGCCAGCATGACTAAGCCGCTTCTGGTGAACCAGAGCAGCACACGGAAACACCGTTTACCTTCCCGCCAGAGCAGTACCTATTTATCTACTTGCACTTTGACGTGCTTTCGAATTGCTAGGTAGGCAAGAGCTGGGACCGAACAATGGGAGCTCACCCTATCATGGGGATTCGAACTGCCAACCTTCTGATTGGCAAGCCCTAGGCTCTGTGGTTTATACCACAGCACCACCCGCATCCCTCTTTCCCTTAGAACATCCCTATTTTCATTGGAGAAATGATGGAGAGTATGGAGCTATGTGACCCTTGAGCCAAGCAGATAAGTAACTATACAACCAGTAGAAGACACCTAAAGGCAGTTCTGTATAGGGAAGGTTTTAAATGTTTAATGTTTAATTATTTTTATATACAATGGTACCTTGGGTTACATACATTTCAGGTTACATACGCTTCAGGTTACAGACTCCACTAACCCAGAAATATTACCTCTGGTTAAGAACTTTGTTTCAGGATGAGAACAGAAATCGTGTGCTGGCGTCATGGCGGTAGCAGCAAGAGGCCCTATTAGCTAAAGTGGTCTTCAGGTTAAGAACAGTTTCAGGTTAAGAACAGACCTCCAGAATGAATTAAGTTCTTAACCTGAGGTACCACTGTATGTTGGAAGCCGCCCAGAGTGGCTGGGGCAAACCAGACAGATGGGCAGGGTACAAATAATAAACTTTTATTTTATTATTATTATTACTATTACTATTACTATTACTACTACTACTACTACTACTATTGAATAGGACATCCCTATTTTCATCAGAGAAATGTTGAAGTTTGCTCTGTCTCTCTGAAAGTGAGCAGGCAGGCCCTTTAAGAGTGAGTTCTGCATGTCCACCATCATTATGGATGGGTAAGGTTGCAATTTGCAAATGAGAATGGGATACTTTACAAGACAAAAACAGGCAAAGCATTTTTAACAACTCTGCTCTGCCTTGAATGTCAGCTATCTTAAATCTTAAGCAATCCTGTCCTTTTTATGCTAATCATAGAAGAAGACACACAGAAGAGTTTGAGTGAAAGACAAAGACTGAAGTCAAGAAAAAGACTTTCCATAAAGAATGGAGAAAGACCCTCAGACAGGGAATGAATGGAAGAACGTACATCAATCAAAAGTGATAGAAGCAGTAAGACGTTAGAGCAAGAAGAGGAGAGATGAAGTCCTCTCCACAGAGGTCAGGCAAAGTCAATCTCTTCCCTTCTAAACAATCACTACGCCAAGTAAGCCAATTGAAGGAGAAATTTAGACCCACAAATTTATTGCTTTTCAACAACACTGGGACTTCGGTCTTATATTTATTTCACATTTACAGCAAAGTGCTGGCTGTCCCAGGAAAGCTATGGGTAGGCTTGAGCAGGAATGGGAAAACAGGAACAAACAGAGCAAGTTATAGAGGCATTCTGCACATGCTTGTTTTCTAAATAGACATGGAACCCAGACAGAAAGGTGATGTCAACATCTAGGGACAGGCTGGAATATTTGACATCCATTTGATACATCCATTTGACGTCTGGAGTGTTGGTCAAAATCACATGTGGTGTAAGGGAAACTGTCAAGGAGCCAATGGCATTTGAATTATACCACCTCATATGGGATCCAATGGTTAAGACCTGAGATAGATAGATGATAGATGATAGATATAGATGATGATGATAGACAGATAGATAGATAGATAGATAGATAGATAGATAGATAGATGATAGATAGATGTATTAAATTTTCTGTTTTACAATTTAGAATATTCATTTAGACAACCTTAAAATATCAATGACTTCCCTTCTTCTCTTTTCATGGTTCATTTTGCATAACATAAATCCCTGCATATTTTATATAAACTAAAAACCATTCAGTATTCCATTATTACTTCCATCAAAACTTATTTAAACTGTTGAAATTATCTTAATGCTGCCAATGTTTTCAGGTGTGCACAATTCCCCCCATATATTCAATAAACATTTTCCAATCACCTTTAAATGAATGTTCTTCTTGTTCTCTTATTCTGTAAGTTAGATCCACAAGCTGAGCATATTACATCAGTTCAAGTCGCCATTCTTCTTTGGTTGGGACCTCACTCGTTTTCCATTTTGGGGCTTACAAAACACGGGCCACTGGGTGTGGATGATCCTTTTGGATGTGGACCACCACCAGTCCTGTGGGCTATGGGCTGGAGAGCATGACAAGGTTGTTACTTCGACATTAGGAATGTAGGAATGTAAGACGTGTCTATTTTTGGGTATACTTTATATGCTTTGTGGCTTTATTCTTTTAAATGTATGTGCAAAGCTGTGCACGTTATGTTCCAATAACACCGCCAAGGACCAGGTAAAAGTGGCAAGGAAGTTTTGTAGGGGGTTCCTGAGCAAACTTCTGTTACCTAATTAAAAGAAATTAAATTCTTGCACGGCCAGCATGTTCCACTGGGTCAAGTTTAGACATCACAGTAAACCATGGTTTATTATGACAGGAATAAGCAACAGAGAGGGATAAGGGTGGCACTGTGGGTTAAACCACAGAGCCCAGGGCTTGCCGATCAGAAGGTCAGCAGTTCGAATCCCTGGGATGGGGTGAGCTCCCGTTGCTCGGTCCCTGCTCCTGCCAACCTAGCAGTTCGAAAGCATGTCAAAGTGCAAGTAGATAAATAGGTACCGCTCCGGTGGGAAGGTACACGGTGTTTCCGTGCTCTGCTCTGGTTTGCCAGAAGCAGCTTAGTCATGCTGGCCACATGACCCAGAAGCTGTACACCGGCTCCCTCGGCCAGTAAAGCGAGATGAGCGCCGCAACCCCAGAGTCGGTCACGACTGGACCTAATGGTCAGGGGTCCCTTTACCTTTACCTTTAAGCAACAGAAAGCCTTGAGATCCCATACTTCCCCCACCTCTTCCTTCTCTACCATGGCTGCAGTGAGGAGATTGAACACTTTTCATTCCATTTTTTAAATCAGTTCCTACCAAGGTAATCAAGGTTAAATTATTAAGCATACAAAAATGGAATGGAATATCAGAGGTGAGAAAAGAAATGTACTGCAAAAAAGCATTCCTTTTTTGCAGTCTTTTGCTTTACTGCAGTGCAGCATCAAAGCTTTTCGTTGAATATCTACAGCTGATTATTTCGCACCTCTTTTTTACATTTCTTTGTAGCAGCTTAGAAGGATTAAACAAGAGCTATTTACACCCTTGCGCCATTGCAGCCTGCTCTCTGAACTAATTAAAGGACCTCAGAAAGCAATCTGAGTCTCCTGATTTTGTAACACAGTTCAGTCAAAAGTTCATCTGTTTGAAGAGACACAGTTAATATAAATCCATTTTTAAAAATCCATTTTTATTTAGCTTTACAGCTGAGGACAATAGGTCAACGGTGCGCGCAGATAAACCTTCCAGGTACCCAAAGACATTGAACGAAGAGAGTCAATGTTGGAAATACTTCATCAGCCAATGGGTAACTGCAGTCATTTCCATGTTTGGAATAAGAAAGAAAGAAAGAAAGAAAGAAAGAAAGAAAGTATTTAACATTTCTCCCCTGACTCATCTAGGGAAGGGCTGGGTAATCAATGGCTCTTCAATGGCTAATCAATGGGCTCCAATTGCCACCAGCCCCAGCAAGCATGGCAAAAGTCCATGGTGGAAGTTGTAGTCTAGTAACTTCTGGACCATAAAGCTGCACATTAGCTGCCCAAGATCTAGGGAGGAATTTTACCTGGAGCATCTTCTGCCTGCATATCCTCAGCTGGATGAGGAAGCATTTGGCACCAGCATATGTGATATGTGTGGTCCTAGCTGCATTCATAGAGCTCAGTGTGGGTTCAGCTCTTTGAAATGTGTCCCCTCTCTTCGCTAAACACTGAGAACTTCACTGAACTGATTAGTATGATGCCTGCTTTTATAACAGGCCTCTGAATCTGTGCAATTTCATCAGGGCCTTCTAGGCTGCTGTATGCCCTGCTTTGTCTGTACAGTATTTGGGGGCAAAATTTGAAATATTCATGTCTCAGTCAAATGCCTTCTAGAACACAGTCGATGGCATGCATACATGAAAGTAGCTGGGCAGAAGAAGAAAAATCCACATTCAAATATTTTTGAGATGAACATTTGACTCTTGAGGCATGTGAAAGAATTTTTTGAATAGCCACATACATCAATGGGTCTTTTGTGGCTTCACTGCAATTCATGTGATTTCTTACTTCTCTGATGCAAAGCCAGATTACAGTGGTACCTTGGGTTACATACGCTTCAGGTTACATACGCTTCAGGTTACAGACTCTGCTAACCCAGAAACATTACCTCGGGTTAAGAACTTTGCTTCAAGATGAGAACAGAAATTGTGCTCTGGTGGTGCGGCGGCAGCAGGAGGCCCCATTGGCTAAAGTGGTCTTCAGGTTAAGAACAGTTTCAGGTTAAGAACGGACCTCCAGAATGAATTAAGTACTTAACCCAAGGTACCGCTGTATATGGAATCATGTTGTGGCTGTGATAAGGTCATGGTGCCATATAGCCAATCAGATCTGACAACACAGAGCTAGGACTAATGATGACCTTACATTACCCTCACTTTTCAAAACAAAAATTTTTTTTTCCTTCCAGTAGCACCTTAAAGACCAACTAAGTTAGTTCTTGGTATGAGCTTTCGTGTGCATGCACACTTCTTCAGTGAGAGATACTCTCCTTCTTGCCAAGATGTATTGTATGATACTATTGGTTCCATTATTCACCTGAACTGAATGGAATTGGTCCAGCCCCAGATGTTGTTGTTGTTGTTTAGTCGTTTAGTCGTGTCCGACTCTTTGTGACCCCATGGACCAGAGCACGCCAGGCACTTCTGTCCTCCACTGCCTCCCGCAGTTTGATCAAACTCATGCTGGTAGCTTCAAGAACACCATCCAACCATCTCATCCTCTGTCGTCCCCTTCTCCTTGTGCCCTCCATCTTTCCCAACATCAGGGTCTTTTCCAGGGAGTCTTCTCTTCTCATGAGGTGGCCAAAGTATTGGACCCTCAGCTTCACGATCTGTCCTTCCAGTGAGCACTCAGGGCTGATTTCCTTCAGAATGGATACGTTTGATCTTCTTGCAGTCCATGGGACTCTCAAGAGTCTCCTCCAGCACCAGAATTCAAAAGCATCAATTCTTCGGCGATCAGCCTTCTTTATGGTCCAGCTCTCACTTCCATATATCACTACTCCAGCCCCAGATATACATAGCTATTCATTACTAGCTACAGCAATGGATAGGGATGAGCATTGGTTGTGCATCTGAATTATCATCCCATTGAAAGATTGCAGATGGGTGACATCTGCATTTGATGTTCATTCAAATGTGGATGCTGTCTTTGTACTGCCTTAATTTCAGAAGGATGATCATTTTGATATACCTCTAAATGCACGTTCCCACCCACGCTCTGCCATAATTAGTTAACTAGCCATGATGACACTGTCACAATTTCCTTGGCAAAGGTGTGTCTGCATGTATGTGCTCCCTTCTTTTGATACCCAGAGCATGACCTGAACTCTGAAGGCACTGGAAACTCCCACCTGGTTGTAGCTAAGCAGATCTAGGCCTGGATGGGAGATGATGGGAGAACCACATGGATATTACCTTCGGTTCAACGATGAAATAAAAGTGGGCATATAAATCCAATCAGTTAATTAAATAAACAAATTATTTTTTAACAAAAGAAAAGAAGTGTGTGACATATACCCCAAAAGAGCCCAGCACATTGCACTGGAGGTCAGTTGATTTCTATGCAATGTACCCCCTTTTCATTTCCGTACTATATTCAATATTTTGTACAAGTCACAGCTTAAGTACTAATTATAGAAGCTTATCTACATCCTGGATTCCAATATCAAGCATTGTTTTGTGGTACAAAACGAACAATCCCCTTTCCAAAAGATGAAAGGACACACAGGGGTTTTAATCATTAGATAGTTACATCAAATCATTTAAAACAGTGGGGCGCCCGAGTAAGTAAACAACCTCTCTCCAAGAATAATTTTAACTGGAGCAGCCTTTCTTCAACGGAGAGGTGTATAGATTTTCTTTTTTAATTACAGAAATTGATTACTCATTTTTCATTAGCCCCTGTTCTTTTCAGCACAGCTTTTCAAGAGGGAACAATAATGAAGGAGCAATTAATGTGAGATGAGAGAGAAACGAAACACATCACTGTGGGGATAGATATACTGGACAAAAGACACAATAGGTCCAGTGCAACATTTAAGAAATCGAGTCAATGCTCTCAAAAGCGTTAGGGCGATAGGTTACGTTTGCCACCTTCTGCAGATGAGCAGACCTTTCGGCTGTGGCTGCGGCACAAAGGAGCTAGTAAAAAAGTTGGATGAATTCCTCTGGTAAGCAAATATTTTTTTTGTCCTCACTGAGTGAACCATGGTTCCCTCTGAGGGCATAAGGCAAAGCAGAGCAGAACCCTTGGCATTTTATTTTCAAGAAAATGTCCATGGTCCTTCTATCCTGGAGTCTTTTCCCCCCCAAAGATGGCAGCTGCTGCTGCTGTTGTTATATTTTATTATATTCATATCCCACCTATCCTCCAAGGAGCTCAAGGTGGTGTACATTATTCTCTCCCGCTCCATTTTATCCTCATAAATACTCTATGTGGTAAGTTTGGCTGAGGCAGTGGTTGGCCGAAGGTCACCAGGTGACCTTCATGGCTTACACATTGTTTCCGGTCAAACCCAAATGAGCCTGAATTAAAACTGGTCTTGAAGTGAATTCAGGATGTACACTTTGCTCCTGAAAGTGACCATTTAGTGACAGACAGTACTTCAATTTGAAGCAGAACGATCTGGCACCTTCCACTAATGGTGAGGAGCGATCACCAAGCTAAGCATGCGAATTGATCTGCTGTGTCCTGCCCATATATTGGCAACAGGTTATGGAAGTTTAGCTTTAAGGTTTCATCCTGAATGCTCCTTAGCTTGGAAAATAAACACCTATGTTCAGATTTGATGTGCAGACAGTGGGAGGAGATGTTGCTCAAAAAGATGTCCTTCAGTCATCCCTTTCTAGATGTTCCAACCTGCGGTGGCAGTAGTTCTCCTCCTCCTCCCCTGATTCTCCTCTCCCATCTCTAAGGGACAACACTGGTCCTTGGAGCTCATTTTTTGGTTGAATTTAAAGTGATGTTTCTGCCCTTCATGGCTTAGGACGAGGATACAAAAAGGGATGCTTTTCTCCTCATATACCTGCCATTCTTTGCCTGCTTCTGCCACCTGATATGTGTTAAGTGGCTATGGACAAAGGCCCACTTGGTGGTGGCAAAGCCTGACAATGGGGTGCTCTCCCAGAGAATGCTAACCTGGCATGTACGTCGATGTCATTTTGATGACAGGCAAAGACCTTTGTCTCTTCCTACCCATTTAAATCCTCTCTGTTGCTGTTTAGTCGTTTAGTCGTGTCCGACTCTTCGTGACCCCATGGACCAGAGCACGCCAGGCACTCCTATCTTCCACTGCCTCCCTCAGTTTGGTCAGACTCATGTTTGTATCTTTGAGAACACTGTCTAACCATCTCGTCCTCTGTCGCCCCCTTCTCCTTGTGCTTTCCCAACATCAGGGTCTTCTCCAGGGAGTCTTCTCTTCTCATGAGGTGGCCAAAGTACTGGAGCCTCAGCTTCATGATCTGTCCTTCCAGTGAGCACTCAGGGCTGATTTCCTTAAGAATGGAGAGGTTTGATCTTCTTGCAGTCCATGGGACTCTCAAGAGTCTCCTCCAGCACCATAATTCAAAAGCATCAATTCTTCGGCGATCAGCCTTCTTTATGGTCCAGCTCTCACTTCCATACATCACTACTGGGAAAACCATAGCTTTAACTATACGAACCTTGTTGGCAAGGTGACGTCTCTACTTCTCAAGATGCTGTCTAGGCCTGTCATTGCCCTTCTCCCAAGAAGCAGGCGTCTTTTAATTTCGTGGCTGCTGTCACCATCTGCAGTGATCATGGAGCCCAAGAAAGTAAAATCTCTCACTGCCTCCATTTCTTCCCCTTCTATTTGCCAGGAGGTGATGGGACCAGTGGCCATGATCTTCGTTTTTTTTGATGTTGAGCTTCAGACCATATTTTGCGCTCTCCTCTTTCACCCTCATTAAAAGGTTCTTTAATTCCTCCTCACTTTCTGCCATCAAGGTTGTGTCATCTGCATATCTGAGGTTGTTGATATTTCTTCCGGTGATCTTAATTCCGGCTAGGTATTCATCCAGCCCAGCCTTTCGCATGATGAGTTCTGCATATAAGTTAAATAAGCAGGGAGACAAAATACAGCCTTGTCGTCTCTACATTGCTGTACATTCCTCTCTACGTTGCTGTTAATCTAAGGTGCTTGATTTTTTGCTTGTATTGTCTGCTGGTTTTATATTGCTTTTTTATTTTGCGGCGTTACAATGATTGTTTTTAGTCTGTTTTATACTCTAGGGACACGGGTGGTGCTGTGGGTTAAACCTCGGAGCCTAGGGCTTGCCAATCAGAAGGCCGGTGGTTCGAATCCCCAGGATGGGGTGAGCTCCCGTTGCTCGGTCCCTGCTTCTGCCAACCTAGCAGTTCGAAAGCACGCCAAAGTGCAAGTAGATAAATAGGTACCACTCTGGCGCGAAGGTAAACAGTGTTTCCGTGTGCTGCTCTGGTTCACCGGAAGCAGCTTAGTCATGCTGGCCACATGACCCGGAAGCTGTACGCCGGCTCCCTCGGCCAATAAAGCGAGATGAGTGCCGCAACCCCAGAGTCGGCCACGACTGGACCTAATGGTCAGGGGTCCCTTTACCTTTATAATCTGGAGATGAATCAGCCGCCCAGAGAGAGATGGTGGTGGCTGATTCATCTCCAGAGTAGGAATGTTGGAGAACTCCATTGGAAATGGTCATGGGAGTGGAAATTCACATATTCACCTGCGGTCAGGAATGGAAATCACACAAGTGAATAAAAGCAGTATCCACTATCGTTTTTTAGTTCACAAACATTACATAAATAATTACGGTCATTTTCTGCATTGTTTTCCCCCTCATTTTCCTTCCACTGAAATGCACTGAAGTTAATTATATTAGTGTCAGATAGCAAAAAAAATAAATGAATAGCACAGGTTATATTGGAAGCCGAACTGCAGTGGAACAGAAGCATTGCTGGTGGGATAGAAATCACTGCCCCCTTGCATCCCTAGCCCAATTGTATCAGCCTTCAGCAACACATATTTCTAGGAGTCTCCTCTATGCCCAGGGATGGCTTAGCTCCTTCCTATTGTCAACCCATCCCTGAGTCCACTTTTGGTGGCTGAGCAGGATTCGCCCCCCACCTTTGTGGAGAAGAGGAGAAGGAGATAACACTGGCAGAAAAGGTGGAAGTGTCATCATGGATGGCAGCATGAGAGGGCAGCAGCTAGGGGGCAGTGCTGGGTCACCTGCCAAATTGCGCTGCCTGGTGCTGCTGTGCCTGAGTGGGCCCTATGGTGATATTGGACATTTGCACCTGCCCCACATTGCCAACTGCTGTTGCTGGACCTGCAGTCAGCACCACAATAGACTCTCATGCTAATGAACATCCTCATTAAAAAATGCTTGGGTGGGAAAGGAGTAGCCTTTGTTATTAAAGGGTTTTGGTTTTTTTTAAAATATAACAATAACATAGGGAACTTTTTTATTATATGCATTTTTATAAAGGTTAAATTAGTAGAACTCTACCATAAAGAACACCTGCCCACTTTATGCACTGAGAAATTAATATGGCCTCTTCATATCAGTATATTATTTCTGGAGTTTGGATAGGAAGAAGAGATATTTTCCCTTCATAAAGCTGCAGTTTAGCTGGAGGTGAGGAGAGACTTTAATAAATGGCAGTTTCATAAACATGTCCCAGCTAACTCGCTCAGGCTTCAATCAAAGCCTTAAGGTACAAGTGGATTAGTTCAGATCAAGTTAGGCTTGTGAGGAGCTGTAAGAGTGAGAAATATGAAAAGCGGGAGAACATACAGGGTGGATTAACTATATTGTTCTTGTTTATGAAGAACTTTGTATAGCAGGATTCAGATAGATACACACGTCTTCGGAGTAGCTTTGCCACTTCTATGAGTAGGCACAGGATGCAACTTAAGAATGACAGCATGAATAAATACATGGGTAAAGGTAAAGGGACCCCTGACAATTAAGTCCAGTAGCAAACGACTCTGGGGTTGTGGCGCTCATCTCTCTTTAATGGCCGAGGGAGCCAGCATTTGCCAGTGTGGTGTAGTGGTTAAGAGTGATAGACTCGTAATCTGGGGAACCGGGTTCGCGTCTCCGCTCCTCCAGAAGCAGCTGCTGGGTGACCTTGGGCCATCCACACTTCTCTGATGTCTCTCAGCCCCACTCACCTCACAGAGTGTTTGTTGTGGGGGAGGAAGGGAAAGGAGAATGTTAGCTGCTTTGAGACTCCTTCGGGTAGTGATAAAGCGGGATATCAAATCCAAACTCTTTTTCTTCTTATTCCGCAGACAGTTTTTTCCGGGTCATGTGGCTAGCATGACTAAGCTGCTTCTGGCGAAGCCAGAGCAGTGCACAGAAATGCTGTTTCCCTTCCTGCTGGAGCAGTACCTATTTATCTACTTGCGCTGTTGTGCTTTCAAACTGCTAGGTTGGCAGGAGCTGGGACAGAGCAACGGGAGCTCACCCCATTGCAGGGATTCGAACTGCCGACCTTTCAATCAGCAAGCCCTAATGGCACAGTGGTTTAACCCACAGCGCCACCTGCGTCCCCTTAAAGTGCATGAGTAGCACTCTGTAAACATACAGATGTACTGGTGTTGTTTGCTCTGTAGGCACCATCAGATTTGAAGGATGGTCTGGCTATTGACCAATGAAATGGAAGTGCATCAACAGAAAAGGGAGCACACATTTGCATAAAATGCATATGCTAATTCATATGTATAGGTGCCCATTTAGATATAGCCACTAGAATTACAACACATCTCATCGCAGTGGAGTAAGAATGTGATCCGGTGACCTGTGTGCCTGTTCAGTTGGTTGTCCTGGTGAGAACTGATAACGAAAAGTACAAGCCTCCTGCTTTTCCATTGTGTTCTTCCTTTATGGTTTCAGGAACTAAAGAGACAAAGATGAGGTCTTTCCAAAATTGAGGTCTTGTCCTCTTCTCTTCAAACCTATCTCACAAAATACTAAAAGAAACAAACCACATTTCAAAGGATTCTGTGTCCTGTTATTCACTCACTAAGGAAGTCCCCTTCCTTCGTAATAGAAAGAATCAAAGGATACTTAAAGCCCAGGTTTTCAGTGGTTAGTTAGTTCCAATGGGACCCCCTCTTTGCTCCTTGATGATCTAAAGTATCATCTCTACACTTCACTGGACCATGGACCTAAGGAAATGGTGAAAGACTCTATTGCTTTTGGCATAGGATTTTGAAGGGGAGAGCTTAATCCTTGCAGATGGGACAGATCTCAAATCTTAGAACTCTGCTTATGCTAAGATCAGGCATACCGCAATCTTCCCTTATTTTTCTTTTTTTAGTGAGTATTGTGACTCGTCTTCTCTTGGCATTGGGTAGTTAGGGACTCTTTTACTATATAGAATTAAGGAGTGTATATTAAGTGAATGATTATTTGCTGCCTGTATATTTGTAAGCTCACTTTCCAAAGAAGCACCCATATCTTCTGTCTTCTTTTCATTTCTGTGTAATAAACCAATCTTTTTTTTCTACTTCCTGGTGTGCCAAGTTCTTTATTAGGCATATGGGTTAAAGGTATATTCACATTTTTAATAGACAGATGTCCTGACTCCACAAGAAAGAGACTGTTCCTCTCAGTTTTGGTTCTATACACATGGTGGTCACAATTGTAGGTAATAGAATTTTTCTACATAGAAAAGAGAACAAGCATTGAACAAAGGAAATAATATATTTGAAGGCTAGTACTGGAAATACATTTCCCCCCATCAAAATTTAAGATAGGGAAGGTTTTTGACACATTAGACTGGAGGAAGCAAATGTGTTCTAAGCATTCAAGCTGGGTTCTATGTCTATTAATTATCCCTTTAATTTTTCCTGTTATTCTACAGGTGTGTGTGTGAGAGAGAGAGAATGGGTAATAAGTGTGCTCAGTTAATCCACTAGGGACAGGTCACCCATTGTAGGATTAAAGAAAAACATTTTTGAAATCTGTCGAGCAAAAGCAAAACCTTAGAAACCATGACTATGGCAAGCATCTTCGGTAAAGTGCCTTCTGCCTTTTGTTTCCATTGCAGTTCACTTACGTATTTTCCATATATGCTGATACTGTGTTAACCAACTCCAAAGTCTTTCTTTCCAAACACACAGCTTCTGTTTTTGACACAATGCAATTTGCATTTATTTCCAAAAGCCTAAACTGTTTTCTTTGATCATCTCAACGCTCGAGCTATGCAACTGTCAATTATACAAGTGAAACACGGCAAAATTGTGTCGTGCCTGCTCTTCACAGAAGAATTTGGCACAAAGGAAGAAATGAAGGGTGGAGGGATGAGAAAATGCCATTGCAACCATGGGAAGCCCCCGCCCCCAAGCCAAAGTCACACTTCCATTATTACAGAGTAAAAGTTGCAAAGCTTCAGAGCTCCCTCCCTTATTGTATTAAAAAATAAATAAAATTAGCAGCAACTGCAATGGGATCTGACCTGGATCAGGGCAGTGGTGTTGGGGGGGAGGGCATGGTTTAATAATTCCCCCCTTGATGTTTTCTGATTTTCAGCAGGTTCCATGAGGATTTGATTTTGTGTGGGGAAGTGGTACAAGAATTACACTCCATCTCAGAGATCAGGATTGTCTTCTGCACGGCTACTAATAGTTAAAAGAAGAAGAAAGGGACCCAAAGATGTGTTTAATTTCACATCTACTTTAATTCTGACATTGGAGTTAGCACTTAGATCTTGGGAATCAATATATTAGTTTTTATCTCATTTCTGGTTTTCACAAGTTACCAATTTCACATCCCAGAACAATGAAGGATTTCTCTCCATGTATCTGAAAAGGAGTTACTGGTTATTCGATGCTAAATTTTTAGATAGATAAACAGTTGCACACTTCAACTGGTTTCTCGCTTCAGCCCCTCCCACCCACTCAAAAAAAGCTGCAGTTCTAGTATAATAAAAGGAGGGAATTTGGTTTGTACATTTCCATTTGACATCCTATTGACAACAACAACAAAAAACATTGATAGGACCGTAGAGGTCCACCCAGCATGCTTTTCTTCACTTCTGTATATCTCAGAGACTTCATATGCTATGAACATTATGTGACTGTTTACAAGGCTGGACATTTATTAGCTAACTGAATAGCTATGTCAAGGTAGTAGAGGCAGAAAAGCAGAAAATTAAATGCTCCCAGGTTATCTTATTGAAATTTCAGTTCCGACTTTATGCAGAAAGCAATGCAGGAATTTCAGAACTGCATTATGAACCTAGGATTTTATTTTTTTTATGGAGTTCCTCTGCCTGACTACTCAAAGCTGAAATTACCACAATAAAACTGCAGGAGGAGATGCCAATATAACACCTTTTGTGCCAATGTCCCAAGATATATTCTAGAAATAAACTCAACTAGACTTGTGCAGATTAATCTGCTTCTACTGTATAATAGAGTCAGAAGCTATCTCGGCAAGGGCTAGATGCTTCTGTGCTTAAAAAAACAGGGGAACTTGTGGTCTTCCATGCTTTGCTGGGATATAACTCTGGCCAACCCTAGACAGGATGGCCAGTGGTCAGGATTGGTGAAGTGCAACTCCAGGGCTGTAGCTCAATGGGTAGGGTATCTTCTCTGCATATAGAAGATCCCAGGTTTAATCACTGGCTGGCAATGACTCTTGTCTGAAACCCTGGAGAGGTTGTCAACAATACTGAACTAGATAGATCCATAGCTGTCAACTGTCCCTTATTTGGCAGGAAAGTCCCTTATCCCAGCTTCTGTCCTGCTGCTGTCCCTTATTGATGATGTCCCTAAAATTTCCCAGGTTTCAAAGGAAGCAGCTCCTCTCCCTCCCTCCCTGCCGGCCAGGGAGGGGAGAGGCTCCAACTGTGTTGCTTGGCTGCGTTGCTCACCCAATAAGGAGTCTAAGAATGACTGGGGGGTGGAGCTTGCATGCCTTGTGCCAATCAAATTGGCCGCATTGCCTGGGGACTCGCCTTTGCTCAGCGCTTCCCAGCGGAGAGGTGACGGTGGTTTTCCTTGCTGCATCCCCTTTGCCGGGTTGCTGTGCTGTGGGAACCACCGCTTGAGGCTTCGTTTGGCTGCTGGCTGGAATTTCTGCCTTTGGCTCGGAGGGGCTCAGAAGTTGAACATACCTGTGCTGGGAAAATCCCTTATTTTGGCTGCTGATCCCTTATTTTCGAGGCTGCAGGTCCCTCAGTTTACAAACGGAACACACTCAACAGGAAGCGGAACATGTTCAGCTTCCAAGGCAAAGTTCACAAAGCAAAACACCTACTTCTGGGTTTGCAGCATTCTATTTCCAAGTTGTTCATAAACTAAGCTGTTCTAATACCAAAGTGCCACTGTACCTTTAAAGCACATTCAAAGCACAGTTTTCTCCTCAAATAATTCCAGGCACTGAAGTTTGTTAAGGATACCTGTGAACTGTAACTTTGTGAAGTGTCCAGAATTTCTCGAGGGACAGAAAATGCTTCAAGTGTGGTTTAAAAATTGTGTGCAGCCACAGAAAGGCTTGGGCTGTTTTCTAGAAATAATTATAATTATTAAGTTAGTATCACCCACAACATTTTTTTTTCCTGTAGAAGCCACATAAATATGTATACTCTCCTTTTATTTACAAAAAAAGGAAATTATATATTAATAAATTCTTTAATCAGAATATTGAAGTGGTTTAATAACATCCACAAATTATAGCTGATTGGGAAATTAAAAGAGAAGGGACACTTCACAATTTAAAATAGGGGAGAGAGTATTACTTAATGCCAATCAAATTAAGGGAAAATCCAAAGCAGAAAGGATGCCACATTTTGAAATATCTTTAAGGGTTTGGCTTCTACCCTTTTGGAAAATGGAATGCAAAAGGACAAACAATGACATTAAAGCTCAAATGTATATAAAATAATTATAGTGGCCATCCACAAAGTACTCTAGATGCACCCTGGGATTGGTGTGCTAATTAACCCCTGGAGTGGCAAAAAAACCCCAACCCATTATTTCAATTCAGGCCACGGGCAATAGAACTAAACTTCCTAAGTTATAATTCATCAGTTTCATGCTGGAGACTTTCTTTGAAGTTCTTTTGTTCAAACTCTCTACTTTAAGGTCAGCAGGAGTGTCTCCTGGGAGGTTGAAATGTTCTCCTGCTGGTTTCTGAATATCGCCCTTTCTGCCCATTTATTCTTGTGTATAGAGGCTGGCTTGTTTCTCCTATGTGGAATGTGGAAGGGCATTGCTGTAGATCACCTTGGGAAATGAGCAGGTGTAGGAACCCTTGATGTTGTGGCTGACATCATTAGGTCCTGTAATCAGGCTGCCTGAGGACATAGGAGGGCAGAATGGGTTTGTTGCAAGGTCTAAAATTCATGTTGGTATTTTACACATCACTTGGGAAGACATGGGAACTAATACCACTGTACTGGAAGAAGCAAAGATCACCAGTGTCGAAACAATGATTCTTCAACATCAACTTCGTTGGACTGGTCGTGTTGTGCAGATGCCTAATGATCTTCCAAAGCAACTATTCTATTCCGAACTTAAAAATGGGAAGTGTAATAATGGTGGTCAACAAAAGAGGCTTAAAGACTGTCTCAAGACAAATCTTAAAAAATGTAGTATAAACACCAACAACTGGGAAACACTGGCCTGCGAGCGCTCCAGTTGGAGAACAGCCTTTACCAAAGGTGTCATGGGCTTTGAAGACACTCAAACTCAGGATGAAAGGGAGAAATGTACTAAGAGAATGGCACGCTTGGCAAATCCACACCGTGATCAACTCCCGCCTGGAAACCAATGTCCCCACTGTGGAAGGACGTGTGAATCTAGAATTGGCCTCCACAGTCACTTACGGACTCATTGTTAAAACCATGTTTATGGATGACAATCTTACTCTGCTACAAGTGATCGCCAAAGAAAGAGATGTAGCCTCATTTTCCTGGTGGGTAGCATGCAATGAAAATATTAGCATTCAAGTTCTGTGGGAGGGAATTCTCATTGCTGAGGGTGGGCTGCAGATCCTTATTTATTTTCAGTTATTGATTGCTTAATTAATTCATTCTGCGAGTTTTTTCGTCTTGCGAATTTTTCATCATGCGAAGCACGGATTCCCTGGGTATTAACGGTTTTAAGAAAAAGGAAACAAACTTGCAAGACATTTTCGTCTTGCGAAGCAAGCCCATAGGGAAATTCGTCTTGCGAAGCAACTCAAAAAACTCTTTCGGCTTGCAAGTTTTTCGTCTTACGAGGCATTCGTCTTGCGAGGTACCACTGTATTTATTTTCAGTTATTGATTGCTTATGTTTAAATACCACCCTTCCTTTAGAAGGAGTCTGGGGCGATTTACAACTCAGTGAAAATACCACTACAGTCGTACCTTGGCTCCCGAACGTCTTGGGAGTAAAACGTTCTAGCTCCCGAATGATTTAAAACAGGAAGTGAGTGTTCCAGTTTCCAAATTTATTTTGGAATCCTAACGTCCAGCACGGCTTCCACAAGTGTTTCCAGGGTGCCTGCACAATCGGAAACCAACTGGAAGCCACACCTCGTTTTCAGAATATTTCGGAAGTTGAATGGACTTCTGGAACAGATTCCATTTGACTTCCGAGGTATGACTATATTCACAATAATAATTGAACACTGCAAAACTGCAATAAGCAATATAGCACAAGAACCACTAAATTCAGATCCGATCAATCTGAGAGCTATAGGTGATGACAAGTGGTGTTCTGTCACTTTCTGATTCTGTCCTGTAGTAGATTATTCCTGGATATGAGTCTGGCCTTGCTAATATACTTTTTCACTCAATTGGATTGGTGTTGTAAACTAAGACATGTTTGGCGCAGATTCTTAAGTAATCCTGGTGTCTAACAAACTGGAACAGTTGCAATGCATCATAAGGCTTTTCTGTAGACAATTGATTTTGTAGTGTATTCTGGGTGGAAGCTAGCAGCCTTCAGATTTCAGTAGTGGTCAATAAGCTTCCAATGTAAGGTGGTGCTTATATCTCTATTGTGTAGTTGCAGAGTAATCTCCAGAAATGAGCCTGCTTTGTGGACTGGTCTAGGCTCAACTTGATGATGGAGTGGAAGTTGTTTACCTGGTTGAACTTCTCTGTGGCCTCCTTCCCATGCTAAAGACGTTATCAGTATATTTCAGGTAGAGGAGAGGCTCTTGTGGAGAGGGGCTGGAAAACTTATTCATGAAATTTGGAAGAATTTGTACAAAAGGATACTGCTAGATAGGCTTGCCAGCTTGAAAGCGGAGACTGAGGAGCTTGTCACCACCTTAGATCTTGGGTTCATATTCTGATTCATAGCCGATCCTTAAACATCATATAGATATTCAGAGGTAATGCTTAGCCACAGAAAAAGAAAACAAACCATGGTTTAGTGTGAGATCTGCACAATCAAATCTGCCCTAGAAGGAGATGCTTTCACAGAGGTGGTAAGTTACTTTAGAAATGTGTACCCCACTTTTCTTTCAAAACAGAAATTCGAAGCAGGTTACAAATTAATTGTGGGACTTGTATTACTCAATCCTTGTAATACTTTTGAGACCAGGTATTTAAAACTAGTCGAATCCTTGATGTAGAAGCTACCCATCCATCTTCTCTTTACTCCCTTGTGTATTTCACAATTACAAGCACTGTTGATTTTGAGGATAGCAGCAGTGGCACACAGTAGGGATCAAATATTTTGCCCCCTAAAATAAATAGCACGTATCCGGTGGCTGATTTCTGCACAGAAAAACACCGAGGCCAGGACTCCCTGCAAGATACATCTCCTGAACTAGAAGTCCTGATTTTCTAATCCAAATATAGGTCAGGCTGTCATGGGTTGTGTTGCCCATGAAGAAAATGTTCTTTCCTGAAAATTAAAGGATTATAGCGGCTCATACTATTAAATTGTTTCCTAGCAGATCTCTCCTCCTTATTCCTGCTAATATTTTGCTGCCCTTTATTACTTCTTCGCTTCCCATTTAATGTCCCAGTACAAATGTTTATGTTATAGTAGCTCCTTTATTGGGTGGCAGGCAATTGCCCTATTAACCGAACCACAAAACCTTTATGTGACCCTATTGCTTTGAACCATATAAAGGTCTCCCTTGAAAATGAACAAACTGGCCCACTTCTTAGCCATCATGGAAGTTGTCCACCTTCAGTCCAACTTTGCAAGGCTCTTGGGACTCTCAGGGAAAGTGATAGCAAGTATCAGAGCTTCTCCCAGTCAGGGTGCGGTCAGGTCAAATCCAGGAAAGGAAAGACTCTGGGCCTTGCTGGCTGAACTATGAAAGATGTTGCTTCAGCAAAGGACTGGAGTCATCTGAAAGCTTAATATAACTGGCAAGTCCCTCAAAGAGCTGTCTGCAATCCTTAAAAAGGGCCCACAGCTGATTTTGAAGTTGAATGTTCCTACTTGGCTGTGGGGCAGGAGAAACTACAGAGGAGTCTTCCCCGGCGTCTGAAGACAAGGGTGCTCAGGTCAGGCTGTGTAGAAGAAGGTGCTCAGGGTCGTCCGTCCCCCCATCTTCTGCAAATGGAGTGACATATAATAATAATAATAATAATAATTTATTATTTATACCCCGCCCATCTGGCTGGGCCTCCCCAGCCACTCTGGGCGGCTTCCATAATCATCAAAGTCTGTGTCTTGGACCTGAATGTAGGGCAAATGGCATCATTTTGTATATGAAGCTATTTTGTTATCATCAGACCCTTGGTTCATCTGGCCTGTCTGTGTACTCCAACCAGCGGTAATTCTCCAAGTCCTCGAAAGATGGGCTGAATCCTGAAATCTGAAATTATTTTAAACTGTATGTTCCAGAAATAAAGCCTGGAACCTTCTGCATGCAATTGTTTGTGTTTCATCACTGACACCTGCCCTGACCATGCTGGCCATTGGACTTGGAGGGATCACAGTTTTTCTCCCATTTTCACCCCCCTCTAGTCTTCACCAGGCTTGTTGTGAAATGTTGACCTTTGAAGAGTTTTGAGTCCCAGCAGGTTCCAGATGTCACAAATAGAAAGTGTGGGAAATGGAACCATCCAAACTTCTATGGCAAGCCAAGTTCAATCCTAATTGGGCCACATCAGTACAAGAGTACACTGAGGATCAGTTTGAAAAGTGATCTGAACAACAAGCGCAAGCAATGTCAATGTAGTCTCGGCAGTAGGAGCCAATCTCCCTTAGAAATTGTACCCTGCGTCACCTTAGATTAGGTGCTCAGATATAGCTTGTTATACTGGTTGTAGCTTTCCGGTGTAGCAATGGAAAGGATCCAGTCTTTAGGGGATATCTTCAAGTACCATAGCTACTCAATCCTTGCCCCCTTGTGTTATGTAACATCCATTTCAGAAATGGTGACATCTGCTACTAATGCAGCATATGTTGCACTGAGAATACTTGAAGAGAGATTATATTAGCACCATAATGTTTACTGATTAGCAGCAATACATTATGCCTCCTCTCCTGTCATGCTCCAACTAGGCAGTCTAATTAGCAGTTGCTACAATATTACTACGGGCATGGCTGCATTTCTGCAGGTCAAACAATGGAGAGTTCCTTGCTGATGCTATTCCAGGAATTCAGTTTGATGAATCCGGAAACCTGTAGAGGTGGTGCCTCATCATACAGGTCTGATTGATGGGGAGCAGAGTGCTGGTTGGAAGTTGGTTTGACAATCTCCATGAGGCTGGCTGTCATCTCCTGACAGCCAACATTTGAGGCGGTTTCCAGTAAGCCAGGATCTCAATGTGTGTCCCTGAAGTGTCAAAGTTTACATGCAAACAGACAGTATGACAAAATGTGAAGCAGGGGGGCAAATAGTGTGTCTTTGAGAAGAGTAATGAAATATCAGTTTGCCTGGGTGCGTTGGACCTCACAGAGGATCTGATGAGCACTTTGTGCTGTTTGCCAGAACCTGCCTGTGACCCTGTGCCTGACTTAGCCTGGTTTCCTGCCTTGACCCTGTCAGACTGACTCTTCGTGGAACCCTTGGATTTGGGACTGGACCTGGACCACGTTGCTTGGGTTTACCCCTGGGTCCAGCACATGTGATCATGTATCAATTTGGTTTGTCTAGGCCAAAGGGATGGGCTAAACTGAATTTCCTGTAGCATATTGTTGAAGAGCAATCAAGAAAATTCAGGCATTTGGTTCTGTAGTGACATCACTAAGAACAAACAAAGTCAAATCAGGGTGTGGTCAATAGGCCTTTGTAGACTTTTGAAGCATTGTCAAAGCATTTGCTGAGCAGGGCACCTGAAGGGTCATAACATGAGCCAGGTCTCTTACAGAATGAACAAGGACAAGTTATGCCAGTTTAAAGAGGATCTGTTTCCCTTAGTTTGATCCAAGCATCAACACTGGGCTTGGCACACCACCACGGACAGCAACGCTATGATTATTCAACCAAATGCACCCATCTGCCGTGCAGATCATGCAAATCAGCTGAACCCTTGAAATTCAGCAGAAGTGCAAATTGGATCAGAGAAGGGCAAAGTAATGGTGCTGGAGAGAGAGAGAGAGAGAGAGAGAGAGAGAGAGAGAGAGAGAGAGAACGCACATGACTGAAAAGCCACAGCTCAGTAATACAGCACATGCTTAGAGACATGGGGCATGATTCACCTAACCCGCCCCATAAGCTGAAGCCCTGTGCAAGAACTTCCACTTGCACAATGGGGCTTCCCCCCAGCCTTCTTCTGGGTATAAGCAACCCTTCATGCTCCCAGTTAATAGAGGGCAGGGTTGAGACTAATGCAACCCCTGACCATTAGGTCCAGTCATGGCCGACTCTGGGGTTGCGGTGCTCATCTCACTTTATTGGCCAAGGGAGCTGGCGTACAGCTTCCAGGTCATGTGGCCAACATGACTAAGCCACTTCTGGCAAACCAGAGCAGTGCACAGAAACACCGTTTACCTTCCCGCCGGAGTGGTACCTATTTATGTGCGGGCCACATGACCCAGAAGCTGTACTCCGGCTCCCTTGGCCAGTAAAGCGAGATGAACGCCGCAACCCCAGAGTCGTCCACGACTAGACCTAAAGGTCAGGGGTCACCCTTAGTGAGACAAAACAGGTGGTGAAGGGGCTGAGTAGATCCAGTTTCCAAGGTAGTAACTCTGTTATAAACAACCAATTTTGTTGTTTCTGAACTCTCCCCCTGCATGGCCACCCAAAATTAGCTATTGGGAGGTTGGGGGGGCAGAAAAGCACATGGGGAAGGGGGTATCATTCCATCCAGCAAGGTGGAATGCTTGTGCAGATGGAACAATGGAAAGAATGTGATACTGAATTCCACCTATAGGTAATAAAATACCTTAAATAAATGTGTTGCCTACAAAAGCTTGCAGGTTCAGTCCCCAAGAACTCAGGGAAGTCTGGGGAACAGTCTTATCTAAAACTTTGGGAGCCCTTGCCAGTGTAGACAATACAGAGCGAAATGGACTAGTGGTCTCACCTGGTCTTGGTATAAGATAGCTTCCTATAACTTACTGGTGATGTGGAACAGGAACCGTTGTGGTACCTGACCTGTTGATTACCCTGGTGAGAGATACCCATTTATCCACTTCACCAGAATTTGCAAATATCTGGTTAATTTATTTTTCTAATTTCAGACTTGTTTTATTGGCTGGTGTCAGTGCTGATATGTTTTATTTGTTGGGTCTATTGCTTATTGGATTTTATCACTTTGACTGTTCATTTAACATTTACTGTGAGGCTCAACCCCATATTTGTGAAAATCTGCATATGGCCCCATTAATTCAAGCCTTCAAACAGGCTCTAGGGACACATTTGTTTCATTTCGTTTTAGACAGCTATTGGGTGCTTTTGTGTTGAATTGGTTTTACATCAGCTGGCAATATTTTAAATCATTTTTAAGGTTATTATGATGCTCGCTGATAATTTTATTGTTGTCAAACTCTCCTGTTTTATGGGGTATCATAATATTTGATGTGTTCTGATGTTAATGATGATTTGTGCTTTAGATATCAGAAGCTGCCCTGGGATTCCTAAGAGGTGAGCCAGAAACCTCTTAAATAAACTAATTGCTTTAATAGGTTTTATCCTACTATCAGACGCTGAGGTAACCAGTAATGAGGTTACCTAGTAGGATATATCTTTTTAATACACAGCACAGCAAAGGGAAATTCAGTAAGGGTGCAGAATTGTCAATGCAGGGGGTAAAAATCCTTTACTGGGCTTTGATACCATGGTTAATCATAATCATAATCATAATCATAATAATACTTATACCCCGCCCATCTGGCTGGCTTTCCTCAGCCACTTTGGGTGGCTCCCAATAGAATATTAAAAACACAATAAAACATCAAACATTAAAAAACTTCCCTAAACAGGGCTGCCTTCAGATGTTTTCTAAAAGTCAGGTAGTTGTTTATTTCCTTGACATCTGCTGGGAGGGCATTCCACAGGGCGGGCGCCACAACCGAGAAGGCCCTCTGCCTGGTTCCCTGTAACCTCATTTCTTGCAATGAGGGAACCGCCAGAAGGCCCTCGGAGCTGGACCTCAGTGTCCGGGCTGAACGATGGGGGTGGAGACGCTCCTTCAAGTATACTGAGCCGAGGCCATTTAGGACTTTAGAGGTCAGCACCAACATTTTGAATTGTGCTCGGAAACTTACTGGGAGCCAGTGAAGGTCTTTCAGTGTTATATGGAAACCTATGAATCAAAAAGTGTTCCATCAGGATCAGGGAATATCGGGATGTGAATCCTAAGATCCGAAGGAGAACCTTTTCTCCAGGCAGATAATACAAACAGTTTTTATTTTATTTTAATTGTCTTGATTTCCTGTCCTTCTTCTAAAGAATTCTGGGCAACATCTATATTGATACTATCCATCCATTCACAATGGAGTGAGTGTCTTAGGACTACTGAGTGAACTTCATTTCATGAGCATAGATACAGACTCAGGTCTCCCAGGTTCTTGAACAGTCCAGTACACCATATTGGCAAGCAACATCACAGGGCAAGAAAGACTTGTGTAAGTATGTGAATATTGAAAATATGGTGAGTTAGAGCGGAGAACAATTATAATCAATAGAACATGACTAGAATCAATATACTCATGCTACTATTTTATCTGTTTGAGACTGTTAGCAGGGTTATAACATGTGTTATTTTGGCTGTGGACTCCATGCTGTTAGACTGCTGCATAATTATAGCTTTCAAGCTGCTTTATGATGAGTGGCATACTGTCAAATTTCTCATACTAACAGGTCTAAAGTCACACACAGAGCAGATAAAGACTAACGCACTGTAAAAGGACAGAACTCATCCTCAGAAGAAATGAACTGTTTTATTCTTATTAGGCTAATTGATTTAATTTGGGGTCAAAGTCACCAACATTTTTCAGAGCGTGCATTATTTCCTAACAAAGATGTTGTTCCATTGCAGGTCAAGTCTCTTCCCATTAAAAGGGGGCAGCAGTAGCTATGAAACGATCTAGGCTAACAGAGCGTCTTTTGCAGTAGCAGATGAAATGGATTTTCCTTCTCCAGAGCTGCCTGGATACTGAATTAGTACTATTCAGGAACAGCTAGAGTGAAGGAAAACCAGACAGCCTTGTGCTGTGGGCTAATGATGAATGACACAAGGATAGGAGAGGCGGCACCCCCCCAGCCTAGTTTCTGGACAATATGTTGAGTACTGGCCCATATTGGTCCAGTTACAGATAAAATTGGTGAGTATGCAAGTGAGCAATATACTGTTTTCATCAGCCTGCAAGTCGAAGCAGGCCTAATCAATCAGAATCAGGCTCAGTCATGTGTGTTGTGTTGTTGTTAATGTGTTGTTGTTAATCAGATTATACCAAGCTGCTCAGAACATGTTGAATTAACAAGGTTACTCAGTTACGCTGTGCCACATGAAAGCTCTTCAGGAATATAGCATTCATTTGGTGGTAATAATAATAATAATAATAATAATAATAATAATAATAATAATTATTTATTATTTATACCCCGCCCATCTGGCTGGCTTTCCCCAGCCACTCTGGGTGGCTTCCAACTGAATATTAAAAACAATACAGCATCAGACATTAAAAACTTCCCTAAACAGGGCTGCCTTCAGTTGTCTTTTAAAAGTAAAATGGTTGTTTGTTGCCTTGACATCTGCTGGGAGGGTGTTCCACAGGGCAGGCGCCACTACCAAGAAGGCCCTCTGCCTGGTTCCCTGTAACCTCACTTCTCGCAGTGAGGGAACCACCAGAAGGCCCTCGGCACTGGACCTCAGTGTCCGGGCTGGATGATAGGGGTGGAGACGCTCCTTTAGGTATACAGGACAGAGGTCATTTAGGGCTTTAGAGGTCAGCACCAACACTTTTAATTGTGCTTGGAAATGTACTGGGGGCCAATGAAGATCTTTCAAGACCGGTGTTATATGGCCTTGGTGGCCATTCCTAGTCACCAGTCTAGCTGCCCATTCTTGGGTTGGGATAAGTCATAGAATGACAGAATTGTAAAGTTGAAAGGTACCCCCAAGGGACATCTACTCCACCCTGCTGCAATGAAGGAATCCCCCATTCAACCTGAAACCATACCAGACCCTGCTTAGCTTTGTAAATGTACCAGCAGTTTTATTATTGCACCACTAGGAGGATGCAGAAGTCCGAGACGGCATGGCATCACTACTGGCTTAGGCACATAAGGTTCTTGTTTTCCGCAGTCAGCACCGTGGACAGCTCCACTAGTTTTCAAATTATGTTTGCTCAGTAAGTGACTAGAGCAGCCTTTCTCAACCTTTAGGTCCCCAGATGTTATTGAACTCCCATCACCCCTAGCTAGCAAGGCCAGAGCTCAGGGATGATGGGAGTTGTAGTCCAACAACATCTGGGGCCCACAGGTTGAGAACCACTGGACTAGAGGCATTTGAGGCCTCAAAAGGGCTTCAGTGCCTTCCAGTGACAGACAAAAAATTCAGCAGCAATCGGTGTGACACCAAAATTTTGCGTGCCATCTCTCAGAACCTTCTGCTGTTTGTCATTGTGCCCAGTGCCCAGTGCAGGTGAACCAGTCACACTCCCCTAATCTGCCTCTGCTCCCACTCCATCAGAAGATCTCTACCATCTTAAAGAGTCTGCAAAGAAATCTGCAGTTGTGTTCTTTTATGTGGCTGTGGAGCAGGAGAAGTTACAGGGGAGACATTCCTGGAGTCTGTGGATGATGGAAGAGCCATGCCCTCAAATTAGGAAGGTGTGAAGAGGGGCTCCCAGGGCTTCCTCATGACTGTGGTGATTTATCTGATTCTGAATCCTCCTTGGGGTGATGCTGTGGCTCAGATGTAGGAGACATGGCAATCAATAATAGGACCGAGAACTTCTGGGGACTCTTGCAGAGAGCCTGGGGAAATCATTCAAGAGATATAAGGGGTCAAAAGTCCATCAATTTCTATCATGTCTTGAAGCAAATAGACATCTGCATTCAAATTGACCTATTCAAACCCACAGAGTGAAGTGACACAACTTAAAGGTGTCAGTTTGTGGAATACATTAGCGAAAGCTTCTTCCAGCCAAAACCTGTCACTTCCTAGAGTTGAGGAGCAACTGCCATGAGCTCCAGTTCTGCCAGCCTTTGTGAAGTTCATAGAAGTCTAGGGCTAGCT
The DNA here is from genome assembly GCF_027172205.1 of Podarcis raffonei. Lineage (NCBI taxonomy): Eukaryota > Metazoa > Chordata > Lepidosauria > Squamata > Lacertidae > Podarcis > Podarcis raffonei. Next base: position 12,501,721 of record NC_070611.1, on the reverse strand, counting down.
ACTTCAGTGAAAAAACGCTGCATAAAATCCTCCATTCTTCTAAGCTCAAGCTCTTACCTCTGCTTTTTACTAATGTGGGTGGGGAGAGGGAGAAGGAGAGTCCTGCTTTACTTACTCCAAATAAAGATTATTTCATACACCTTTATATGTTCAAGAACTTTCCATCTTTAAAATTGAAGGAAGGCCCTTTTTGGGGTAATCCAAAACTCACAACGATGCAATTACGTGACAAGGAACTTTGTTCATGTTAGGAAGAATGAAATCAGCCGCAGGGATAAAAGGCCTTTTGTGACCTGGCGAAAAATATGACACTGCCACCAGCCACATTAAGCCGTGACATTGTCAGATTCTACAAGCCCAGCAGGGTTAGGGGAATCAGTACCTGAAGAAAGCGACTTTGGAGAAAACCCAAGGGAGCAGTGGAACATAAGATGTATTGCTAATGAGCAACAGGCAGAGCGTTTCTCTCTTTATTGAAGGCAGTGTTGGAGGGCATCATGTTGCCACTTTGGGGATGAGACATTAAATCAAGGTCTTCAGCACTGTGCTCATTAAATACAAAATCTCCTCCAAAAGTATTTGCAAAGGGGTATCTTGGCCAGGATCCAATTTGTGGACCTAAATTATACCAACCTAGATTCCTTTGCCGCTGTAAAAAAGGAAGTATGCAGGAGGAAATAAAGCATTGATATATATCTAGACCAAGGTTATTTATTCACCCGAACATCCTCTGTTCTACAGTTCCCCGGATACTTTATCTTGTATAATCATGTTGCACACTTTGGCAAGTCGCTTTGTCCAATTCCTTTAGCTGAATTTTGGAGTTGCCACCCTCTGCAGTTCTCTTTGACAAAGCACACAGAGAATATTCTTGGAATGTTTGACAGCATTTGACTGTGGTCAAACAAAAGATGATCAACCAGCCATCTATGTGCAATATTTCGCCTGCTCATTGACCAGAAACTTCATCAACCAATTGACAATGTGACCTGTCAATTGGCCAATATGCTGTGACGGGCAGCAGAGCCAGACCAGAGTCTGACGATTCTACCAGAGTGCTGGAATCTTTTGCTGATTTGCTATGGAGCCAGCTTGCCACAGAGGGGGAAGAACAGCACTTTGGGGGGAATAATAAAAGGAGCAGTTTTTGAGGGAGAGTGTTAGATCGGGCTGGAAGATGAGAGATCAGGTTTGGTTTTGAGGTAGGGCTAAGGTCCGGGTTAAGAGTTATGGTTTGACTGGAGTTGGGCGTCAGGGAGTGAGATAAGGAGAACTGGTTCTGAGTGAAGTTAAACATATACACTGTGGAGAGTATCCATAGCGAAAGGACAGAGCCTCGCAGCTTGGATAGGGAGACCGGGTTGAGGGTCTGGGAAAGGTATACAGCCAGGAATGTTCTGTGACTGAACTGTAAAGGTAAAGGTAAAGGTACCCCTGCCCGTATGGGCCAGTTGTGTCCGACTCTAGGGTTGCGTGCTCAGCTCGCTCTATAGGCCATGAGCCGGCGCCATCCGAAGACACTTCCGGGTCACGTGGCCAGCGTGACGAAGCTGCAGCTGGAGAGCCAGCACCAGCGCAGCACACGGAAACGCCGTTTACCTTCCCGCTATAAAGCGGTCCCTATTTATCTACTTGCACTTAGGGGTGCTTTCGAACTGCTAGGTGGGCAGGAGCTGGGACCGAACGACGGGAGCTCACCCCACTGCAGGGATTCGAACCACCGACCATGCGATCAGCAAGTCCTAGGCACTGAGGTTTTACCCACAGCGCCACCCGCGTCCTGACGTGAGTGAACTGGGAGAGGTATAATTCAGGCTACCTGGGTCTCAGAATAGCCAGGAGGGGAGGTACTGAAAACTCCCAAACCAGTAACAAGGGGTGAGGTGATTCCCTGGGTCTGTTACACCATTTAGAATACCTCAGGAATGGGATTGTTAAGAGGGAAACGTGCCCCTCGCTCCTGAACCAAAGTATTAAGCTGTGAAGGAAACTGAATGGCGTTGAAAGTATTTAACTGCAATAACTAAGTGACAGAAAGTGAGCTGAGCATTCTATCACCTGTTCTAGAAAGCCGAACATCTAACACCTAAAGTGTAACAACTGATTTTTTTAGTAACAGAAGTTTAAGATTTAACAGAAGTTTTAAAGATTTAGTAACAGAAGTTTAAGTTTAACACCATAGGCTGTGCCTATAGTGTTGTGTTTACTTTTAACCAGGAGGTAGGTGCACCAAATTTAATTGGGGACAGTTAGCGAGAGTGGATCCGCCGCATTATTAATTGGGTGGTATTAAGTGGTGGGTCTGCTATACATGCCAATCCTAATTTCCACCATTTTATGGACATGTTGCTACTATCTTTCTATTGAAAAACCCCCCATAAAATTACTAACCCATTTTCTTTCCCACTGAAGGGAACATGTAGCTGTCATTTTCCAAAAAAGCCCCTCAAATTACAAAGCAATGTATGTTAATACCTCAGCTTATTGCTACACGTATTACCCTATTCACACATTTATAAACTTATTTCTCTGTATAGGTTTTACCTTTAAATCCTTCATTTTATGTTAGCATCTCTTTTGCTGTATCCTCCTCAGAGTAGAGCTGTCTTTATTCATTTTGTTCCATTTGGTATCAAACGCACAGCCGCCACTTAAGACACTTGCATATACTTTGATTAATAATTGTGATTGAGTTACAATTGTCGAAAACAAATGAACAAAGCGCTTTTAAAAGATGACTCAGCCTCTGCTTCATTCATTTGATGGTTGGCAAAAGCCATTTATTTCCCAGGGGCTCTCATCTTTAATGCAAATGAACCAGTGCCTGGTGTACACAACTTGATCTTCAACCATGGCATACTGGCTATGTGGAAGTTTTTCTTTTGATATTTCTCTCTTTAAATCTGAATTTTACCAACTTTTTCTCCCAACTCTCAGGATGCAAAAAAGAGATCTGATTCCTATTTTAGTGTTTGTTATAAATGTGTATTCTTTGGGGGGCGTATAGGTGCTTAAAATGTGTTTCCCTAGATCAGGGGTCAGCAACCTTTTTCAGCCGTGGGCCAGTTCACCGTCTCTTGGACCATGTGGTGGGCTGGCCTCTATGGGGGGGATGAACGAATTCCTATGCCCCACAAATAACCCAGAGATGCATTTTAAATAAAAGCACGCGTTCTACTCATGTAAAAACACCAGGCAGGCCCCACAAATAACCCAGAGGTGCATTTTAAATAAAAAGACACGTTCTACTCATGTAAAAACACGCTGATTCCTGGACCATCCGCAGGCCGGATTGGCTTAGATACCTCAGTTGGCTAGAGCATGGTGCTGATAATGTCAAGGTTGCATATAGCAGGTTTGATCCATGCATGGGACTGCTGCATATTCCTGCATTGCAAGACTACATGATCCTTATGGTCCCTTCCAGCTCTACAATACTATGATCCCTATGACCTATGATCTCTATGATCTGGGCCTGTCAAACCAGGGAACCATCAACTGTGTAAATTACCTTCACACAGGAAATTATCTCAAATTACCTCAACACTGTGTAAATCACCTTTTCTAGAAAATAGTGTAAGAATCTAAGAGCCTGCTGGATCAGGCCGATGGCCCATCTAAGCCAGCATCCTGTTCTTACATTGACCAACCAGATGTTTGGAAAACTTTGCAAGCAGTACTTGAGGCCAGGAGATTGTAGCTGCAGAGATTTAAAAGAAGAAGAGTTGTTCTGTTGTCTGAAGAGGTGACTTCTTGTTTTGCATGGAGAAGTAGTTTTCAACGGACTCCTGCAACAGAAGCACACAGCTTTACTGAGGCAGCCCTGAGTGTTGAAATGTTGTGCCCCCTAACAATTTTGTGCCCGGGGCACCTACCCCTGTGCTACACCACTGATTATGCATTGGACTCAAGGTACATTTAGACTAGCACATATTTCAGTGTGAGATGGAAAAAACAGAAAGAGGGGGGTGTTGTACTTTCTTGCCTTGTGTGATATACACATGAATGAGGGAAAAGTGAGAAGGAAAACAATTAAACAAAACCCTTCAGGTAATAAACAAGAGGTTGAGTATCAGATCGTAGAGGCAGCGTGTGTAACTTACTTCTTATATAGGGCTTATGTTACAGGTCATCGTGCATATAAGCAAAAATGCGTAAAGTCAGGAGCCCCCAGAACCACCACCACCCCCATCCATAAGATGGAGGGCTGCTAACCCAACTTTGGGAAGGCCGTGTGAGGGCCAGAGCTCTTGTGCCAGTGTGGTGTAGTGGTTAAGAGCGGTAGTCTCGTAATCTGGGGAACTGGGTTCGTGTCTCCGCTCCTCCACATGCACCTTGGGCTAGTCACACTTCTTTGAAGTCTCTCAGCCCCACTCACCTCACAGAGTGTTTGTTGTGGGGGAGGAAGGGATGTTAGCCGCTTTGAGACTCCTTAAAGGGAGTGAAAGGCGGGATATCAAATCCAAACTCCTCCTCCTCCTCCTCCTCCTCCTCCTCCTCCTCCTCCTCTTCTTCTTCTTCTTCTTCTTCTTCTTCTTCTTCTTCTTCTTGTGCTGTCTTTTCAATAGGTTGCAAGTTACCTGTATATGAGATAAACATGGAAGTGGATCATAGGGAAATATACTTTCTGATATGGACAGGGGGTAGATTCATTCCAATCAACCTGATTGTCAGTGCTATTTTTCTATTTTAAAAAAGAGGTGCCAAAACTCACCATGAAAGCAGATTTTGCAGGTGCTCTCTTTGTAACTCTGCAAAAAAAGGGGGGGAGGAGAAGGATGGGATAGACCTGTGATTGAACACTAGCAAACTTTACACAGTAGACACTTAACCTGGTCCATTCACTTCCAGTTTCAGATTATTTTTCAACAGACAACTGTTAAATATAGCAATACTCTCAACATCACAATGACTCATAGGCCTGGTCTATATATCTCAACTGTTAGGCTGGTTGTATGGGTCTCCAGATCCAGATGGTATTTACATTTAAGATAAATTAATATGCACTATTTAGAACAAAATAAAAAAGGGATTTTTAAAAAAGATTTAATGGCTGTGTTTAACATCTGGCAAATGTTGTTTTCCTTCTTCTCCCTTTTTTGAATCTTGTAAAAGTCTGATAATGGGTCTATGTGCTTGGAATAGTCAGGTTTTTTGGTCATGTATTTTAGGTAAAAGTATGGATGATTAAGTCCAGTTAAAGGCGACAATGGGGTGCGGTACTCATCTCGCTTTCAGGCTGAGGGAGCCAGCATTTGTCCACAGAAAGCTTTCCAGGTCATGTAGCCAGCAGGACTAGATCACTTCTGGTGCAACGGGACACTGTGACAGAAGCCAGAGTGCACGGAAATGCTGTTTACCTACCCGCTGCAGTGGTACCTATTGATCTACTTGCACGGGCATGCTTTCGAACTGCTAGGATGGCAGGAGCTGGGACAGACCAATGGGAGCTCACTCCATCACAGGGATTCGAACCGCTGACCTTCCGATTGGCAAGCCCAAGAGGCTCAGTGGTTTTACACCACCACTCTCTCAATTTCCAGGAACAATAATACAGTGGTACCTCGGGTTAAGTACTTAATTTGTTCCGGAGGTCTGTTCTTAACCTGAAACTGTTCTTAACCTGAAGCACCACTTTAGCTAATGGAGCCTCCTGCAGCCACCGTGCCACCACCATGCGATTTCTGTTCTCATCCTGAAGCAAAGTTCTTAACCCGAGGTACTATTTCTGGGTTAGCGGAGTGTGTAACCTGAAGCGTATGTAACCTGAAGCATATGTAACCGGAGGTACCACTGTACTGCTGTGGGAAGGAGCTATATCACCATGATCTCATAAGGTTTCTGATATTTCCAGAGCAACACAGGCAGGACTCAGCACTGCGGAGGGTAACTTGAGCAGCGCTCCTTAGAATGCAAGTATATTAGGGAGGAGAAGCATTTGTGCCAGAATATTGGCACTGTCAGGGAATGTTCTGTGTTATTCAGTTGAAATCAATGAGCATATCTGCCTTTACCAAATGGTGTGCTTTTTGCCATTTAACACATTTTGTTCTGACACTGGCCAAAGTGACCTCTTCACTTTAGCACTTGGAGCCTTTGCAGAAGCAAAGTTTGATTTAGTCTAATTTTCTTCCCAGCTTGGCACTTTCTTCTACTATCATGCCTGTGTCCCATTAATTTAACTTTGCCCACCTCCCCTGCAGGAGTTTCATTTAAGCCTTAGATTTGAACGGGCGAATCAATACGAGCACATATTCCATTTCTACCAGTTTTTAACAAGAGCTGTCTGCGAAAGTTAAACATCCTAGCAAATTGCTCCAACAAGCTCTTAAAAGGTTAAACACTGCTCTGAAATCCCTCTTCTCCCCCCCCTCCTCTTATTAAGCCAAGTTGTCATCAGCTTTCAGAATAAGCCCACAAAGAGGGAGACGGGCTTAAATTTAGCAATCTATTACAATTAGTAGTTCAGTTACTATGGCTGTGATGGCAAGTTGCAAACCAAACATCCATCATCCTATTTATTAGCAGCCACCATTATACTGCTTGCATCACATACATACACTTACTACAGATGGGGCCTCTCATTTCTAAAATGTTGCTATATTCCTCTATTGATCTTTTTTAAAAAAAATATCTGCAAAAATCTCTTCACATAAGTTTTGTTTGCATATGCTCAATTCCAATCTCCTGCAAACTGCTCCACATATATCAATCTGTGCATTATCATCTTCATTGCTTGTAAGCCAGTCAGATGGACAGGGTATAAATAATTATAGAATCAGATAGATAGATAGATAGATAGATAGATAGATAGATAGATAGATAGACAGATAGATAGAGATAGATAGATGATAGATGATAGATGATAGATGATAGATAGATGATAGATAGATAGAGATAGATGATAGATAGATAGATGATAGATAGATAGAAGATAGATAGATAGATAGATAGATAGATAGATAGATAGATAGAGTGGTACCTCGGGTTACATATGCTTCAGGTTACAGAATCCGCTAACCCAGAAATAGTGCTTCAGGTTAAGAACTTTGCTTCAGGATGAGAACAGAAATCGTGCTCCAGCGGCGTGGCAGCAGCGGGAGGCCCCATTAGCTAAAGTGGTGCTTCAGGTTAAGAACAGTTTCAGGTTAAGTACGGACCTCCGGAACGAATTAAGTACTTAACCCGAGGTACCACTGTAGATAGATAGATAATTTATTACAGTCGGAGACCAGCTTATAAAACACACTTGGGGGTACAATCCCAGAAGGAGAACAAACATTTAAAACAATGTACACCAATAAATTTAAAATTTATAAATGCGAAAAACGTATAGACACGTAAAACTTTGAGATAAGCTACCGCAGAGAGATGACCCAGAGTCACCCATGGAACTGAGTTTGGGGATTTTCTTAACAAACTAGTTTGAGTCGGGGGATGATCTGTGCCTACTGATCTTTACACAGAATCTGGCGACCATCCAGATGGTCTTATGATCTTTCCCTAACAGGAAAAGGTCAAACTTTTGCTTTTCCGGGAGGTCAGCGAACCTCACCAGCAAGGGATCAATGGTCTCACTATGTGCCTCTTCATAAAAGGGACATCTAAAGAACAAGTGCTCTGGGCTTCCTATCTCCCCCCAATGAACAGGCACAAAGTCTCTGAGCATATGGGACTTTTTTAAAGGGTCCTTCCAGGACCGGCGAGGGCAGAGCCGAGCTTCTGGCAATAGAATCATATAGTTGGAAGAGACCCCAAGGGTCATCCAGTCCAACCCATTGCAATGCAGGAATCTCAGCTAAAGCATCCATGACAGATGGCCGTCCAACCTCTGCTTAAAACCCTCCAAGGAAGGAGAGCCCACAACCTCCCAAGGGAGACCGTTCCATTGTCAAACAAGTCTTACGGTCAGGAAGTTTTTCCTGATGTTTAGTCAGAATCTCCTTTCTTGTAACTTGAAGCCATCGAGTCCTACCCTCCAGAACAGAAGAAAACAAGATTGCTATATTTTCTTGTGACAGCCCTTGAGATATCTAAAAATGGCTATCATATCTCCTCTCGGTCTCCTTTTTTCCAGGCCAGACATACCTAGCAACTTCAACTGTTCCTCATAAGTCTTGGTTTCCAGGCCTTTGATCATCTTAGGTGCCCTCTTCTCCACATGTTCCAGCTTCTCAACATACTTCTTCAATTGTGGTGTCCAAAATTATTTATTTATTGTTTGTTTGTTTGTTTGTTTGTTATTAAGTGCCATATAGGTAATAAAAGTTAAGTTAGTTTCTGCCTGCAAGCTTAAAGGTAAAGGGATCCTTGACCGTTCAGTCCAGTCGCAGACGACTCTGGGGTTGTAGCGCTCATCTCACTTTACTGTCCGAGGGAGCTGGCGTTTGTCTGCAGATAGCTTCTGGGTCATGTGGCCAGCATGATTAAGCCGCTTCTGGCGAACCAGAGCAGCGCACGGAAACACTGTTTACCTTCCCGCAGGAGCGGTACCTATTTATCTACTTGCACTTTGATGTGCTTTTGAACTGCTAGGTTGGCAGGAGCAGGGACCGAGCAACAGGAGCTTACCCCGTTGTGGGGATTTGAAGCACCGACCGCCCAATCGGCAAGCCCTAGGCTCTGTGGTTTAGACCACAGTGCCACCCACGTCCCGCCTGCAAGCTTACAATATAATAAAAACAATACAAAAGGAAAGAGGAGTAGGAAGGGGAAAGGATAAGAAAGAAAGCAGGCTGCATGTTCACTGACTGATGCTCTCCCATTTGCCATGATGTTCTTCCTGAGAGGCAGGAGGTACAAGTATTTTGTAGTCTTTCTCTCAACTGTATAAACGCTTGATATTTGTTGCACAAGTTCATTTTAACCAGAATCACACAAAAAGCCTCAAAGTATTACAAGAATACAAGTATCACAAGAAAGCACAACTCCTGTTCATGAATGCAGGACCATAGTACAACTTGTCGGAATTGGGGGTCGAAAAGCCAGCTGGCTCAGCCCCAGCTAGAGCGTCTCCCCTCTTCTCAGCTTTTCCGCTGCGGAGATGCATCAACCTCTGCTCCGACATGCATCTGTGACTCAAGCTTGCAGGCTTGAGCACACATTACTTAGCAGTGTAAACTGCGCAACAGAAGAGGCTTGAGGCTGTAGACACATACTAAACTACACATTTATTAACATAAATCAGGACAAAGAGAACATGGCATCTCTCCTTGCCGTCTTCTCGGAGAGAGACTGAAAAGCAAAAGCAATATAGAGCTGAAGTTCCGCTCAAGCCAGCAATCTGTGCTGGAATGTAAACAGACATGCGACATGCAACAATCCACATATCTGCAGCAAAAGGTGGAATGGAATCCCAACACAACTTCCTGGACCAGGGTCTATGTGCAGTAGTCTTGTCAAGAAATAGCAGGATTCAATAAGGACACTAGGATGCAGAACTGTTGGGTAAATGGATTTTGCTAGGAAGGCTGAATCCATTCTGCAAAAGTACACAACATCTTTTTTTTTATTCCATTGTATAACTAGCATTTTTTAAATTAGTATTAAACCCAGTATGATCCCAAGATGCTGCAAACAGAAAGCATGAGTTTTCTTTTATTAAGTCAACATTCAATTCCATCTTCCACTTACAATCTACCCTAGGATAGCAAAAACTCTTGGTTTCACATTGTGCATTATAATGCTCCCCACGTAGGTGGCAATAAAACAGTGGATGCACAACCTGGTGTGGCTCATTCCTTAATTATGGACTTTAATCAGCGCTTCACTCAGTAATAAGTAATTCTACAGTCCTTCCATGCAAATAATCTAAGAAGCAAAAGCATTCCATTCAATCTGGCGTGAGTGAAAAGAAACCAAATAAACACTCCAGAAGAAGAAAAATAAAATTTAATTAAAATTCTGATTTTAAGTAGAATAATTGTGGAGGAGGCAAAAAAAAAAAAGGTTTTAAGCACAGCATGTAATAAACAATTAAGCATGTAATAAACAACCCTCTGTGTTGGTAGTTAGAAGCACACTGAAGTTATATGCATATATAAAGTCTAATCTGTACCAAGAAAAAGTAAATTCGGTAATCTGAATAATTTCAGATTATATTGTATGCACAGACCTGTTTAGGGAAGCTTTTAATATTTGATGTATTATTGTATTTTATTATTTTGCTGGAAGCCACCCAGAGTGGCTGGGGAAACCCAGCCAGATGGGTGGGGTATATATAATTATTATTATTATTATTATTATTATTATTATTATTATTATTATTATTGCAGTGCAAGATCTTATTGCTGAAGAAGAGCAGCTTCACACATTACATTGCATAAAATAAAGTATACCTTTGATAGCAAGAAATAATAACAACATAAACAGAACAAGTGGAAATGAAGAATGAGGATACCATGCCTTTTCTTCTGTATAATACAATGCTTACGATGACCAGAATCTCCTTATGTCATGCAAGATGAGTAAAAGCTCTCTTTGCTTTTATTAAGGCCACAGGCCTTAAAGGAAAGATGAGACATCTGACCTTGGTGCTGAAGAAAAGAAGGAGGAAATTGACGGCCCCAAGGAGAAATAACATGGCTGTCGCCGTTAAAGACAAGAGGGCCTTAACAAAAGGAATTTAACACCCTAGGCACATTGAAAATAAAGCAAAGGCAACTATCACAAAAAAGTCCACAGTCTTTGGAGGAAGCAGGTGTTTGCTGTGCAAGCTGAATTTGCCAGTAAGAATTTGCCTGTGTTTGTATGGCCACCTCATGAGAAGAGAAGACTCCCTGGAAAAGACCCTGATGTTGGGAAAGATGGAGGGCACAAGGAGAAGGGGACGACAGAGGATGAGATGGTTGGACAGTGTTCTCGAAACAAGAGTTTGACCAAGCTGCGGGAGGCAGTAGAATACAGGAGTGTCTGGCGTGCTCTGGTCCATGGGGTCACGAAGAGTTGGACATGACTAAACAGCTAAACAACAACAATTAGCAAATTATACGCAAAGCATCTTTACAATAAGCTAGTTGATTGGATAACCGATGAAGCTATTCTTGCTGAAGAGCAAGTGGGATTTAGACAAGGCAGATCTACTACAGACCATTGCTTTGTACTAGCCCATTTTATAGATAAGTACCGTATTTTTCCGTGTATAACATGCCCCCATGTATAAGAGTACCCCTATTTTTGGGGACTCCAAAATAAGGAAATGGGGGGAGATGGCCTAGAGTTGTTCAGCTGGGGGGGGGGGATACAGCAGCAGCCAATCGCCATCAGGCCTTGCCACAGCCACCAATTGCCCATGCCCCCTCTGCACTATCCATGTATAAGACGGCCCCCAATTTTAAACATATTTTATAATAATAAAAATTGTCTTATGCACAAAAAATATGGTATGTTAAGAAACCAGGTGGTGTGCTATATGCTATATGATCTGAAAGCTGCATTCAATTCATTATCTCAAGTAAGACTGTGGGGGTAAGGTGATTTCCTAACTCCTGAGAAATTTCAGCTAGTAGGAACAGCTAATAAAAGGTAAAGGGACCCTTGACCATTAGGTCCAGTCATGGCCAACTCTGGGGTTGTGGCGCTCATCTCACTTTATTGCCTGAGGGAGCCAGCACACAGCTTCCGGGTCAGCGCTACCTGCGTCCCATGGAACAACTAATAGGAACAGGCAATTATTATTATTATTATTATTATTATTATTATTATTATTATTATGACAAGCGACATACTGAAGGGTACCATCTTAGCTGTTGCTCCTAAAACAACTGTTTGTGCTGCTGCAGCAGCAATGCCAGATTTACAGGAATGGGAAAATTGTACCTTGTATGTATAACATTAATATTAAAAAAATTAAATGGGAATAGGATTCCACATACTCTCTCTTGCATCTGTTTGATGGTGTAAAGGAAGTGTTCACATTTATAACTACGCCAGTTAAACTTACTTTTAAAGTTCTCATTGTCTGTTTCAATCCAATAATTTTATATTCCAGTTTATTAGCCTAATCATCAGTCGACCTGATCTTTCCTTCAAGGTTAGGAATGTTTCAGTTTTATGAGCCCAGCCATGCTGAGCCAAGGCCAGGGCCAGTTTGGGATATTAAAAGAAAAATAGAAGTAATTTTAAATAAAAATTGACACCGTCCTGGGATCTTTTGATAAAGGATGGTATAAAAATAAAATAAATAATGATGATGATAATGTGATCCTGCAGCATATAGCTCTAATGCACAGCTGATTAAGAATGAAGATTCCAATATGAGCTATGGGTGCTTAATTTCTGAAATGAAAGGTCCTGGGGTTGCCACTTGCCTTCAAATCATGTTGAGGTGCATGTGGGTAACATAACCCCTACTTGGCTGCATAAAACTACAAGATCTCTCCAAGTCCATCATCCTATTTGGCTAGCCAGATAACTCTGGGAAACCAATAAGCAGGCTATAAAAGCAAATTATTATTTATTATTATTTACTGAGTTTATATACCGCCCTATACTCAGAGTAGTAGTAATAATAGTAATAATAATAATTTACACCCTGCCCATCTGGCTGGGTTTCCCCAGCCACTCTGGGTGGCCCCCAACAGTATATTAAAAACACGATAAAACATCAAACATTAAAAACTTCCCTAAACAGCGCTGCCTTCAGATGTCTTTTAAAAGTCAGGTAGTTGTTTATTTCCTTGACATCTGGTGGCAGGGTGTTCCACAGGGCGGGCACCACTACCGAGAAGGCCCTCTGCCTGGTTCCCTGTAACCTCACTTCTTGCAGGGAGGGAACCTCCAGAAGGCCCTCGGCGCTGGATCTCAGTGGATGATGGGGGTGGAGATGGCTCCTTCAGGTATACTGGGCCGAAGCCATTTAGGGTTTTAATGGTCAGCACTAACACTTTGAATTGTGCTCGGAAACATACTGGGAACCAGTTTTCTCTGCAAGGAGGGAGGGGGTGAGGGAACCTTCCCATTTTCTCAGGAACTGGGTAATCACCATCTCAAAGGAATGGCCAGACTACCAGGAAAGGCAATCAGATAAGGCATTATCAGATAACCTGGCAGACAGCAAAAACAACAACATTCAAATTTCTTTTGTAGACCGCCTTTTCTGTGACGTAGGTATGATGTTTCTAGGGGGTGGTCTTGGGTTACACCCCTTCTGTGATGTATGTATGGAGGGGGGGTCTTGAGCTCCAGGGCAGGGAATTTAAAATGTCTATATAAGGGCAGGCACACCTTTGTTCTGGGTCCTCCTCCTTTCCTGCATGTGAGGGGAGCACCCCATTGCAACAGCTTTAATAAAGATCAGGCTTACTAGCTGCTTTGCTTCTCAATCTTCTCTGGTTGGCCTCTGTTATTTTCTTCTACCGATAGGGAACCCACTTCAGGACTCTATACGGGCTCTTGGATACCCCATAAGGGAAGAAGGGCAGATTTTGTTTACAACAGATACTCTCATTTTGACTCAAAGGAGGCAGGCCCCACAAATAACCCAGAGATGCATTTTTAAGAAAAGGACACATTCTACTCATGTAAAACACGCTAATTCTTGGACCGTTGTGGGTCGGATTTAGAAGGCAATTGGGCCAGATCTGGCCCCCGGGCCTTAGTTTTCCTACCAATGTTCTAAAGAATGTAACTGATCTAAACAGAGGTTAGAACATCATTAAGTGTTTGATTAAAGGACCTAGAAGTTGCCCAGCACACTTCTTTATCTGCATCGCTCTGATGTGTATTGAAAAGAAAGATCTGGCAGAATTAACAGTTCATGATTGCTCGCCATTCCAAGGCCACTTTAACACATTTTCTGCTTTAAAGCTAAATGCCTGAGATTTATACAGTGAGCTAAAAGGGAAGATCTGGAATCATTAGCATTGTCAAACTAAAATAGCAAGGTCATCCTGACTCCTGGTAATGGCAAATCAACTCAGACATAATTGTGTGAACAAGACTCTGAGATAAAATGCTCTGTATTGACTCCTCACAAAAGCCTTCCTATGTAGCAGCTTGTCTTGGGTTTTCATGACTCAAAAGAGAAAAACTTCACAGTCCTTAAAGAGATGGAAATATCCTGTTTAGCTAGACCCATTGCTTCCCCCCCCTAGGGGAACACAGGGGTACCCATACCCCTAAACGTTTTGTGAATCTTTTTACTTTTGTCCATTTACTGTATTTATTTATTTTTTCCAGATATGAATTATAAAACAGTGATTTATTGAGTCAAAATGGGAACCTATGTAAGGATTCCATATGGGCTCTTGGATACCCTATAAGGGAAAATGGGCAGACATTTTGTTTACAACAGGGGTGAGCTCGCGTTGCTCTGTCCCAGCTCTTGCCAATCTAGCAGTTCGAAAGCTTGCCAGTGCAAGTAGATAAATTGGTACCGCTGTGGCAGAAAGGTAAATGGTGTTTCCATGAGCTCTAGTTTCCATCACGGTGTTCCGTTGTGCCAGAAGCGGTTTAGTCATGTTGGCCACATGATCCGGAAAGCTGTCTGTGGACAAACACCGGCTCCCTCAGCCTGAAAGCTGAGCGCCACAACCTCATTGTCGCCTTTGACTGGACTTAACCATCCAGGGGTCATTTACCTTTTGTTTTTACCTTTAATGGTGAATTTTGGACACAATGGAGAGGTAAAAGATTTGGATTATCATAAAAGATGCAGGAGGAAATGATTAACAAGAATACCCACAAAGGGGAGGAGGGAAGTCCAAGAGATTCCTTGGATTCTTATTCATATGTTGTATGTTGGATATGTAGCTGTACATTTTTAATCTGAAAATCAAATAAATAAATAAATAAATAAATAATTTGAAAAAGGAATGAGGGTAGTTAGGCATGGGAGGTGAAATTCAATTTTGCTTTATCTCAATGAGAACCTACCTAATTTTCCCATCTGGAACCAACATGTGAAATGAAACACATTTATCTTTCGAAATTCACAAATCTCTCTAAATTTTGCTATGCAGTTCCCCAACCAACCAATGTGTACAAAAATCCACATCTCAGGGGGAATTGGGGATAACTATACAAACATTAGTGAGAAAAGAAAAATGCATTATATTAGAGATTGTTGCTTGCAAAAGAAAAATGTGTATATTAGTGAAAGATGCATAAAACAATAATGTTGGAAGAAATTTGCACAAAAATGTGGGTGCATTTTCCTGGAGATATTTTTGAAAAATTTTGAAAATGAAAAATCACAAAGGGCTGCAGAAATAAAATAAAATAAATCCTTCCAGTAGCACCTTAGAGACCAACTAAATTTGTTATTGGTATGGGCTTTTGTGTGTATGCACACTTCTGTGAGCTGAATTTAAGATTGGAAAAAGGGGAGACTAAAATCCATAGATTGTTCCAACCAATAAATATTATTGTATAAGTACACTTTCCCTCAGGTACCAGTGAGATCATGTCAAAACCTATGTCTCCTAGTTCCCAGCACAGCTAGATCACAATGAGTTTGGAGACCATTTTCCTCCCATGGGATTTTTGCAACCATTGAACATCCCTTCACCTTCGAACTGAGTAGAACATCATTCTTCTCTTAAAAATAATTTTTATTAACAGGTCAATCACATCACATTATCAAAATCACATTAATTCCAAATTATACAGCCGAATTTTAAATTTTGTTGGGGGTACCCATACATCAAGCTCCGGACGAGTCCAAACATCACTTATATTGCTGCATTAATTAAACAGTTCAATCCAGTTCAATCTAGATAGTCCTTTATTACTTTCTTCATCTTCTTGTTGTTATTGTATATTCCTTTCTTTGCGATCTCTGATAATTTTCACAAGCAGATTGGAAACAGACATGCTCTGTGCGGGTTTTGTACTCTCCAAAGATCATATCGCTCAGGGACAGCCGCTGTTCCTCGCTTCCATTAAAAAAAAATTAATCTTCGGTCTGTCCTTTACTTTTCTCAGACTTGCCCAGTATATCAGGAGGCTCTGTCAGGTCAAAATTACATTCCAGCAATCCTTCTCATTCCAATGGTCCTGATTCTCCTCCCCCTGTCCTTCTTTCTCCGGCAAGCCTGTCTTGGCGAGACGCCATTTTTTGACTGCGTCATAGAATTTTCCTCCGTTCTCATTGTTTACCAATCCTTTCTTTAGCTATAATCCATCCCACACAGTTTTTAACTTCCTGCTTGTGATTAGTAAAACGCAATGATCTTGTTTCTTTCTGGGGTGAAGGGTTATTAATATCACATAGTACAAAGAAAAAAGGTTTTTTCCTCCACCCCCCTTCATTCGAAACATATAGTCTCTTAATGGTGACTCATCAGAAGATTTAATTATCCGTCCGTCACTCCCGGTCACAGAGATCCATTAATCAGCAGTCTTATCTCTCGAGCGTTATTTGATGTATGTGCTTCAGCTTCATTCCAATCTTATGTTTCCATTTATAATTCCGAGCTGAAGCTAACCAGCACGCGCTGATTGGAATCTGCGTCAGGAAGAGCTGACCGCATCAAGGGCTCGTGCCAAGTGACCGGCATCCCCAGACCTCGGATCTGGGGGTGCATTGTGGACACTGCTGGCAAGGCAGCCCCGCCATCTCCTTGGGGGGGTAGGAAGACTGCATACTTCCCATAGTAGCCTCTTAATTACCTCGTATGGGTCAGAGAGATGTTATTGTCGGCCATCTTCCAATGCGCCACCTGGTGGCCAGAACATCATTCTTCTCACTGTTTAGGAACATCACTGCTCATTTTTGCTCTGTGGTGCTAGAAGTTCCACACATGCTAAGAGCAAAGTGATCGTCCAAGGGAGACGAGAACAGGAGAAAACTTACCATTACCTTCTGCTATTTCTCCCTTCCCTTCTTCAGTTTTTCCAAATAGGCAAGACCAAGGGGAAAATCCCGGGAACCACCCTTGTACCTTGATGTTCCTCTCCATTATCACTTTCCAGCAGAGATTGTCAATATCCTATTCACAGTGGATTTGATTTTCTACTCTTGCTTGGAGGTTTCACACTGAAGTATGTGCTGCATCTGGGGACTTTCTGAAGAAACTGGCTGGGATGGAGAGACTGTTCAGAGGGGGACAACAGCAGCTGTTTTCAAAGTAAACAAATGGATCTGGGTCGTTTTGTCTTCTTTCCTTTTATTTCTCCCTTGGAAGAAAGCGAGAGAATCAGACTAGCTTTTCATGCGCACACACACACAAATACTCTGTGAAAAAAAATTTTTTTTGCTTGCACAAAAAAAGCAGCATTTATGTCTGAATCAACCCAGAGGTTGTGGAGACTCCCTGCCGATACTTTAATAGAGAGGGGATCTGAATTCACTCCTCATGAATAAAAGAGCATAATGGGATAAGTATTTGCTTTCTACAAACAGAAGAAGAAAAGAAATGGAGAGAAGAGGAGAGAAGGAAAGGGGGCCTTATTAAAAGACAGCATGTAACAGTTTCCTCAAGAGAAAACAGAATGTCTACATGGGTAGGCAAAAGTATATGTGCATTGAAAAAAAGCCTTTTGCTCAGCTATAGATGGTGGAATCCTAGAAACAGACATAAAATGTTAGGGATAGATTTTTTAATATGTCCATCAATCTGCTAAATAAAGGAAAGCCCTGTTCCTAACACACATGACATTTGCTATAAATTCTATCACAGTTGGTGGTGCTTAAATTTCCACAGAATGGTGAAATCTGAAAGCAGTTGCGTGATTAATTAAGATTCATTGCTGTAAGAGAGAATTTAGCTCCTATAATGTCTGGGGAGACTGTGGTAGAATGTATATATTCAACAAACCAACAAACAAACAAACAAAAACACCCTTTTGATTTAACATGTTCCAGGATTTCCACTCAATGAAAATGGCAGCTGTTAAGGGCCATGTTGTATGGTGTGGCATCTTATGTTCTGGTTAATTCAAATTTCATATAGCTGGAGAGCTGTCAGTGGTGGTGAGGTTGTCCTAAGTCCCAGATTTGTCTGCTCACTGGTATAGATGCATTGCATCTAGGCAGCTGAGGGCAACACTTTTCAAATACTCATCTGTCAATCAATACTATCCACATAGAATGATAGAGTTGAAAGTGACAGTGAAGAACATCTAATCCAACTTTCTGCTTAGTGCAGCACAGCCAGGGGTGAAGCATTCATTCTTTCTCCTTTGGTACATCTCCTATATGGGGTTGTGGTCAGTTTTGTAACCCTGGAACAAAAATCCTGTACAGTAGGTTAATATTTCCCAAAGTGAAGAATGAGCCATGGTGTACAGTTATGGAATCCTATTGGCTAACATGGGCCACAAACATTACGTTTTGAAAAACTGCAAATATTCTTCATGAGTAATGTCACATCCTAGACATTCCTCTTGACCCAAAACAGGAAACAGTTTTCCAAAAGACATGGTTGTTGTTGTTTAGTTGTTTAATCATGTCCGACTCTTCATGACCCCATGGACCAGAGCACGCCAGGCACTCCTGTCTTCAACTGCCTCCCACAGTTTGGTCAAACTCATGTTAGTAGCTTTGAGAACAATGTCCACCCATCTCGTCTTCTGTTGTCCCCTTCTCCTTGTGCCCTCAATCTTTCCCAACATCAGGGTCTTTTCCAGGGAATCTTCTCTTCTCATGAGGTGGCCAAAGTATTGGAGCCTCAGCTTCAGGATATGCCCTTCCAGTGAACACTCCAGGCTAATTTTCTTAAGAATGGATAGGTTTGATCTTCTTGCAGTCCATGGGATTCTCAAGAGTCTCCTCCAGCACCATAATTCAAAAGCATCAATTCTTTGGCGATCAGCCTTTTTTATGGTCCAGCTCTCCTTCATGGATCACTGCCTTGTCGTGGCGAAGAGGCTTGAATAACTCAGAGAAGCTATGAGCTATGCCGTGCAGGGCCACCCAAGACAGACAGGTCATAGTGAAGAGTTCTGGCTAAATGTGATCAACCCGGAGCAGGAACCAGCAAGCCACTCCAGTATCCCTGCCAAGAAAACTCCATGGACAAAGACAACAGGCATATAAAAACATGGTGCAGACCCCTCAAACCATCCCAGCAAACAATGCACAACTTCTGTCAACTTCCCAAAGTCAATTCATCACACATTTAATTCATTCAAGATAAGTCCTTTCTTCCCTAAATTTGGCATGGACCATCCTCAAATGTACCTTTCCTCCAATGCCAAGTTTCAAATCTGCCTATTTTTCTGCCTACAAACCTACTACCTCTTGATTTCTCATTTTAATACCAGTACATTATTCAGCTGACTCATCCTTAACAAAGGCCAACACTGTGGTTCAATATATTTTGCATTTCCAAGAGCTTGATCTAAGCAAGGTTTCACCAGTCATTTTGGTCAGGGAATGTTCTGCACACCCCATTGCAAACGGACTCCAGGGTAGTGACTATGAAATCACAGGTCCTCATTGCGTAATTGATTTTTGTATTCCAGCCTAACAGCCTGATCACAAGCCATTTTAGATAGATTACTTGGCTGTAAACAGAGGACATTTTCACACCAGATTGTAAAACATCGTGTTTTGTTCCATTTTTTTACACTTATGCCCTTTGCTGCTAGAATGCCTATATTGACCAGAACGTCCTATTGGTTTTTAAAATGTCTCTCTTCCAGGTTCTGTTTCTTAGTAACAATAACCAAACATGCAGAAGAGAATTCTATACTAACTCCATTGACCTGCTCCCAGCCACTGGATTAGGGACTTCTGCTGCTGTTTGATCAAGGCAGAACTTGAAATGAAGAAACTGAATTTTACATCTAAGCCTAAACAAATATATAGATACCACACACATGCAGCAGACTAATATTATATATTAGTCTAATTTTAGTAGACATCTGAAGGCAGCCCTGTATAGGGAAGCTTTTTAAGGTTTAAGGTTTTACTACGTCTTTATAGATGCTGGAAGCCACCCAAAGTGGCTGGGGCAACCCAGTCAAATAGGCGGGATACAAATCACAAATTATTAGTTTTAGTGTTGCAATGCTAGCATGACATAATACTGCACTAGTCCAGAAGTAATTGTTCTTTGTATGGGGCCTCTGGTCCCATTGCATTAAAAAATAAAGTCAACCCTTAATACTTTATTTAGTTATAAGAATAGGGGAAGCACATGGTTCCAACAAAATGGGGGTGGTGTGAGGATATTAGACACATCAGTCCAGGCTTCCAGGAAATTTTAAATACTTCTGTAGAATTCTCTCATGCTGGTGGGAATAATCTCACAATGCCAAGCAAACTCTGTTTGCAGAAGATTTCCTTCCTCCTGAAGGAGGTCACTCGCCTTGACAGAATAAACTTCTTCCATCAGAGGAAGCCTTCCGTTGTGGATCTCAGCGCTGACACCAATTTGTAGCAGATCCCACTGATCTGGCTACCAACTGCAGTAGATCCCACCTATGAATGCACTTTATATGTCAGGGACCGTACCGAGGAGGGCTGTGCTGAGGAGGAATGGTGGGAGCCTCCCCTTCCCCCCGCTCCTGCTCAGGATCCTGAATTTTCCCAGGAGCAGGAGGACAGTATAGATTTGGGACAGTGGTTTGCAGAGGGGTATAGTTCAGAAGGCAGAAGCTGGGAAATACTGTGTGTGTATGAGAGAGAGAGTGAGTTAACAGATTCACTGTCTCTGGAAAGCATTCATTCACCCAGCCCAAGGTCACGAAGAGCTGATAAGGTGGCAGCAAAGAAAGCACAGTGGTTACAAGATCAGGTTACAATATGCGGTAGTGACATGGGTGACTAGGAAGGAAGCGGGTGGAACCCTTAATTGGGAGCACCTCATTCCTAGGGAATGGATTTCTTGTTCTCTTGCTGTGATCATTAAATTTCTAACTGGTCAGAAGATTCCTTTTCCTTTGTTCTGCTTAAAAGGTAAAGGTAAGGATCCCTGGCAGTTAAGTCCAGTCGCGAATGACTCTGGGGTTGTGGCGCTCACCTCGCTTTACTGGCTGAGGGAGCTGCTGTTTGTCTGCAGACAGTTTTTGCGGGTCATGTGGCCAGCATGACTAAGCTACTTCTGTCAAAACCAGAGCAGAGCACAGAAATGCCATTTACCTTCCCACTGGAGCGGTACCTATTTATCTACTTGCACTTTGATGTGCTTTCGAACTGCAAGGTTGGCAGGAGCTGGGACTGAGCAACGGGAGCTCACCCCGTCACGGGGATTCGAACCGCTGAGCTTCTGATCAGCAAGCCCTAGGCTCAGTGGTTTAGACCACAGCACCATCCGCGTTCCTTGTTCTGCTTATCTACTTCCAAAGGGGGAAGAAGCCAATTCCCTGAAGCCTGACACTATATAACAGCCACGGGTTATCGTATTGGTTTTTGTGAGACGGTAAACTTAGATACCTGGAGACTCGGGCAGAAGTTGAACAAATAAGAAAAGATTAATTTTATGAAGCAAAGTTGATAAAACAAAGGATGTGTCAGGAGATAATATTCTTCCAGGAATCAGTTAACTTATTAATAATTATACTAAATCTAGTGGATGTTACAGGCTTCTAAAGAAGGTAGTAAACACACAGTTTCTTTTAAAGTTCAGTTGCTTAATTTAGTTACTACTCCTCACTATTATGACCTCCCCAATGCCATTCCTCTTCGCCTCTTGCTCCTGAAACAACAGCAGCCCATCTGCCTGGAACCTGGCCTAGAGGCTGTGCCACATGTGGCAACCCACGCCTGCTCCTTAGCTTCAGCAAGATGGCGGCCTCTTGTACGTTCAGACCATACCTCTTGGTCTTGTCGGTCAGAAGGTTGGCGGTTTGAATCCGCACAACGGGGTCAGCTTCTGTTGCTCTGTCCCAGCTCCTGCCCACCTACCAGTTCGAAAGCACACCAGTGCAAGTAGATAAATAGGTGGCGGGAAGTTAAACGGTGTTTCCATGCGCTCTGGCTTCTGTCACGGTGTCCCGTTGCTCCAGAAGAGGTTTAGTCCTGCTGGCCACATGACCTGGAAAGCTGTCTGTGGACAAACGGCGGCTCCCTCAGCCTGAAAGCGAGATGAGCGCCACAACCCCATAATCGCCTTTGACTGGACTTAACTGTCCAGGTGTCCTTTACCTTTTTACCTTACTGAATATGCATTTTCCTTGCTGTATTCTTGTTCACAAAGCATTCTGACATTCGATTCAGAAAACAAATCATGCAAATTGTTTTAACAGAGAATAGCCCAAATCAACCATGCTACAGTAGTTTCACTAATTAGAGTATAGCTGTTGTTCAGCTACTTGAGAAGGCCAAGTATACTGAATAAGTCAACGTTTTCTTTTTTAGTGGCTATAAAAATAAGCACATTATGAAGTAAAAGAAAAACAGTTTTGAAATTCTTCAAATCTATTCCTACACAATTTTGCCTTTACTGCAGTGTCAAATGTAATAATAGGTATATTTGTAAGATTCTTTTGTTTGTAAGAAATGCTAGCGAAAGCTGTCAGTCATAAATGTTTTTAAAGTAAGGGTAGGAAAATGTGTTTTTTATGGATAATCTTACAAGATTCAATCTATGCCAATAAACTTTGGTGATCAACTTCCACTGTCAGAGAAATGGCAGAGCCAAACTAAGTCCGTCGCTGCCATTTAAAACTAGTCTTGTTTTAGTTAAGGTTTTCCATGAGAATATCCTCATGCAACTGGAATTCCAAGAACATTTGCATGGAAGGGAAATCTGTGCATTGAAGTATTTAAATCCCAGTGACATAATTAACAGATAATATTAAGATAGATAATAGGATAGGACAGATAACAGATAATATTAGGCTTAACACAATGAATTCACTGCTGGCTGGAATTGGCACAGGCAGATCTTCCTGATGGCCACTTCTGGACAGAGGTTGTCTGGTCATACTTATTCATGTGGAGATAATTTCCTCCTTGGATTATTTGCTTTGCACGAGCCATGGCCTAATCTGTCCATCTCAGTTCCTCCCAATTCCTCATTTTTCTTTTAAGTTCTGTTTGCCATATTTCCATTTTACTTCTGGAGAGAAAGGTACTGAAAGTTCTCAGCACTTTAGCGTATTACGAATATATTTCTGTTAATATACATATTTTAATGCAGTTTTGCAATCAATTTTCCATACTACAATACATTTCTGTGTATTAACTTTAACTGATATACACACTTTTCCTACATATTTTTTTTCTTAATAAACACATATATGTACACTTTTTTGGGTTGGAGAACTGCATTGCAAAATTCAAAGAAGTACACATGTGAAGGATAGCTGCATTTCTGTCTTGGGAAGTGTGAATTAGGTGGGTTCACATGATCCCTTTGCATGAATGAATGTGCGCTGGCCCTAAATTGCCATTGTAAGAAAACTGTAATAATCTGTTGTTCAAGAATCAGCACTCTTGTGATGTTTTGCTATAACTTGCAGGTGACTGTGACCATGATCCGAAATCTCAGCCATTGATTTCAGGGGAGCTCTGCAATCACAAATGCATTTGGATTTGCAGACTTCTGTTCATTTCTGTAATCCTATTGCCCACGAGCAAACCACTCAGAAAGATTTTCTATGGATTTTGTTAGTTCTGCTTTGCCTCCATTATACTGTATAAATATTGGTAGCAAATTGCTTTGCTTTGAAGCTGCTGTTTAGTCTGAATATCTCCTCCATTTACTCCCCCTTTTTAAAAAACATAGTGTAGTTACCAAAAGGTGAGTTTTATTCACCTTGAGATCTTCCCCAGTCGTACAATTCTTTATCTTAAGAAGAAAGGGAGGAAATCCACCGTCTCTCAGTAAAGAAAGCAAGGGGCGAGCGAAGCAGAATTGTAATATGTTTACAGTCTCCTTGTTAGCATGCAAATATCCAAAGGATAGTTTTACCTTAGGACAATTTTATAAGGCTACACTAAACAAAATCAATAATTAATTGGTAAATTACACACTGTGTGTAAAAGCTCCTTACATTTTAAAAATTGGTTTTCAAAGTAATGAAAGCCTAGAAGATTTTTTTTTCTGCAGTATATGCAGTATTGTATTGAAGAGGATTGGAGAACAGATGGCATAGTTTTCTTTTGGAAAAAATAAAACTTCGCGTGCAAATGACGCAAAGGGTTTGAATGTTTAACAGCATACACAGCAAATTCAAAAAGTTCTTGCAAAGACGTTGTTTACTTTGGAGACCATTGTGTGGGACTTCCTTTGAGGTCAGGCCAGACACTGCATCTACTGGTGGCTGAACTGCTCACTAGGTCAGGATAGCACCAGACTCTCCAAATGTCCCTGTTTTCCAGGGACAGTCCTGGATTTACAGAAGGCATCCTGGTGTCAGCCTGACCCACCCAGTGAATAGGAGGCCAGTATAGATTTACAACAGTGGTTTGCGGGAGATCATAGCTCAGAGGCAGATGAGGGGGGAAGCTGGGAAATAGTGAGAGAGGAGCAGGAAGAAGAAGAACCACCAGGGGAGAGACAGCTGGCAGACACAGTGTCTTTAGAAAGCATTCCAGACCCCTCCATTCTCCCAGAACCCGGCGGGCATTGAAAGTAGGAGAGCAGAGAACGCAGAGACAGAAGGCACAGATCAGCCACCGTAGGGATGACGTATAATGGGAGAGATGGAGGGGGTGGGGTTTCACTCCATTACTCCAAGAGGCAGCATTTCTAAGCCTCTCTCTGTGAATATTAAATAAAAGGCATTGGTAAGAACTCTCCCTGTTTGTCTATTCCTGGCAACCTACGGGGGGGGGGGGTCGGATTCCCTGAAAAATGACACCTGGTGTCAGGGAACTGACATCAGAGATCAACGGAGAGGGAAGTCGCTCCGAGGATGCAGGGGAGGGAACCAGCAAGGAGAGAGGGAGAGCTTCCGCTGGGGAAGGAAACCAAGGTGACACCAGGAAGAAAGGGGAGGCTGAGAGTACTTTGGAGGGAAGGCTCCGAGACTCTTCCAGTGAGATCAGTGGGGAGAGCACAGGACCTCCGCTCGGCACGCCTACTCTGCGCAGAAGGCTTCTGCGCAGAGAAGCTAGGCGGAGACTGGCTGTCAAGGAATTTTTATGTTGGAAGAAGTTCAGGAAACGCCCACTGACGGATTCTGCCAGTGATTAAGACAGTCACGTTGCAAGGCGCTGTCAAACCAGGGAAAGTTTGAGCTATATAACCTGCTTGGAGCAGTTTGGAGTTTTACGCATGAGCAACACCATTTCCCATTACACCTGGCTTCTTATTTGATCCTGGAATGCCTCACTTTTCCTTAGGATGTCCCTGTTTTCACTGGAGAATTGTTGGAGAGTATGTTGCACAGTCCTATAACATCACTATCAAAAGAAACCACACTGGCTGCCAGAATAAGTTCACGGTGCTGTTTTTGGAGTAGAAATCCCCATACAACTTGGTTCATCTCACGTCTTATACAGTGTTACCTCTGGTTAAGAAGTCGTTCTGGAGGTCTGTTCTTAACCTGAAACTGTTCTTAACCTGAGGTACCACTTTAGCTAATGGGGCCTCCTGCTGCTGCCGCGCCACTGTCGTGCGATTTCTGTTCTCATCCTGAAGCAAAGTTCTTAACCCGAGGTACTATTTCTGGGTTAGCAGAGTCTGTAACCTGAA
This sequence comes from Podarcis raffonei, assembly GCF_027172205.1. NCBI lineage: Eukaryota > Metazoa > Chordata > Lepidosauria > Squamata > Lacertidae > Podarcis > Podarcis raffonei. The sequence continues at coordinate 12,476,189 of NC_070611.1, read as the reverse complement.
GTGTCTGTAACCTGAAGCGTCTATAACCCAAGGTACCACTGTATAGCAAATCAATCACTGCACTCTGCAGGGGTGGCCCCCCCGTAGATGCCATCTTCTCAGGAAGTTCATACCACACAATACTGGAATTGGGCCTTTAGTGTTGTGGCACCCTCCCTTTGGAATTCCATTCTGTTAACTCTTATACACGTGTCAACTCTTGTGTTTTTGGTGCCTACCGAAGTCCTTCGCCTTTCAACAAACCTTTTAAAGTAGAAAACTTTTCCATTCTGCATCTGTACTGGAATTTCTTTCCATATTTTTTGTATCACTTATGTGTTTGCTGCCCTGGGCTCCTCTGGGGAGAAGGTGGGATACTGATAATATTAACAACAACAACAATAATAATAATAGTAACAGACACCATTAACACATAGTCACCATTCTCATCCTTAAAATATATGAGGTCATTTCCCACGCAGCAGAAAACCATTTTCCTGCTATATGTGTGGTATTGGCAAAATCTTGAACTCACCCATGCCCCTTTCCTCATGTTTCTTGTACACTAAAGAAGATCTACAGCTTCCACTCTTGATGTTGACTTAACCACAGTTCCCACTGCATCCAAACTGAGGGAACTCTGGTTAGTTTAAAATCTGGGTAGTTCAAAATACCATGCCCTACAACATTTCTCCGGTGAAAATAGGGACATCCCATTCCATAATGATAATTTTACTATACCCCACACATCTTACTCGGTTGCTCCAGCCACTCTGGGCAGCTTCCAACATATATAAAAACATAATCAAACATTAAACATTTAAAAAAGCTTTCAGCTATGATGATGGCTCGGGGGGGGGGTCGGATAACTCCATACTCCATTGTGCTGAATCCGGCCCCCGGGCCTTAGTTTCCCTACTCCATACCCTCCAACATTTCTCCAATGAAAACAAGAACGTCCTAAGGAAAAGTGGGACATTCTGGGATCAAATCAGAAACTGGGGCAGCTTTTCTAAATCAGGGACACCCCTGGAAAATAGGGACACTTGGAGGGTCTGAAATACCCAGGACTTTGCAAAGCACAATTTGACCCTGGCTTCTTTGAACTAACTGCAGGGGGCCAGTCCACTGTCCCTCAGACCTTGTGGGGGGCCGGACTATATTTTGAAAGGGGGGAATGAACGAATTCCTATGCCCCACAAATAACCCAGAGGTGCATTTTAAATAAAAGCACACATTCTACTCATGTAAAAACACACTGATTGCCGGACCATTCGCAGGCCGGATTTAGAAGACGATTGGGCTGGATCCGGCCCCCGGGCCTTAGTTTGCCTACCCATGAACTAAAGTTGAAATGAAGCACCAGATTTCTCCACATTTAGGAACTTTTAAAAAAATAAAAAAGTGGAAGCTTTTGATCTGCTCAGGTATACAAAAGTAGAGGGAAGAAAAAGAAGGGGAGAGGACTGTGTGAGCCCAAGGTTTGCTATGGTTCATGTATGTAACACTAAGCAGGGCTTTCCTAAAGCATCCAGATCCATTTTCTTACCATCTTCAGGCCCAACAACTAAAAGGCATTACATAGGTCAATTTTAATGTGGTATTCTGTGTTTTCTTTTAATTACTATTACACTTTGTAAAGGGTGGAATAGAAACAGAAATAAAACTTTTAATTCATATTCATCCCTGAAGTTCAAATTCCAGTACAATGTTATTGGAGTACAACATTATCGGAAAACACACATAATCCTCTTTCTTCGCTGGGGAGTGGGAGATGTTCTTCGACCTCATGCAGGAATCACCCATAGTTGAAATGAATTGGCCCTGTCTCAAAATACAATGCCCAAAGTTAACTCCGCACTATTTGAATGTTTCTTCAAAATGCCCTTGCGCTATTTTTTATTATTATTATTGCTTTATTTTTTCAAAATAGCAGAACGGGATTAGGTTCAGTATTATCATATCTGTAATATTTATTTGAAATTTTTATAACGTGGCCAATTATGAGCTGCCTAAGGGTGTTCAGCAAATGCTTCATCAACCCCTCTGAAGCTGGGCCAATTAAGCATGAATGAGTCAAAACTGGACTGGTTATTTTGCTAGTCTCTGTAGCTTCTCAGTGGGCCTCTGAGAGAAAAAGCAATGATCAGACAGTAGGTGGTAGCCTTAATAGCGGCAAGACAAGTAAACAAACAAACAAGCTGAGCCTACAGCCTAGTCTATCATTTTTTATATTTTGGCACCTAACTCTACTCTCCCCTCCAGAACCATAACAAATGGTGTGAGGATTGAGGGTGGGGGAGTGAAAAAAACAGTTGGTAGAGCTTTACAAATAAGAGGCATATACGAAAAACAGTCAGTAAAAGGCACAGCAGCTCCTCAATGGACCTGCCTTAGATTAACTTGAAAAAAACATGTAAACTATGGAGAAAAAATAAGAAAATGTTTCTCCAAACTTCCTACCATTGAGGGGCAGGGAAGAATACAAATATTTTTAATCCTAATCCTTAGTTGGTAAGCTCTTGACCAGTCAACATTCTTTCTGCAAATGAAGGCCATAAAGTACAACTCTAGAACATATGGGTGTGCTGAAATTGAGACAAAATCCATCTATGCTAAGCATTGTTCTGCTTTAGCATGTAATTAAAGGCAAGCTGGAAGTGCTACGCACATCGTAGGCAAAGCAACCCAATCCTATCCTGATAAGCAGCTATCAGCGTGGTCTCCCAGTGCTGGTAGTACCAGGGGAGAAGAGGCCAGCTGTTCTGCGACTAATTGCCTGCCATGAAACGGATCAAGTTAATCAGGTCAGATGCTCTACTCATTCATGCTGTTGGATTCCTCTTGTATGGTTACCAGACGTCCCCATCTCCCGGGCACAATCTGTCCCCGGAATGTCCATGGATTTCATTTACTGTCCCCGGATTTATATTTTAAGTGTCGTAGATTTATTAGTAGGGAATGAATGTTGCGTGATGGGTTCAACAGCACAATACACATCATATGGGGACTTCCGGCGAGGCAAAATGGCGGGCGTCGCGGCAGCGAGCAACTCCTGAAGCCAGCCAGAGCAAACTGCACTACCAGTCTGGCTCCGGGCTGCTGAGACTGCTGCTGCCGCCGCCGCTTCCAAGGGGGAACTGGGGAAGTCTGGCACATCAACTGGGGGAATCGCTGACCCTCCCCCCCCCATGACCCAAATTGAGCTGGGTGCAAGAGCACCCGGCCACGCGGCCGACTGCCCAGAGGTGCTCCGGGGCCAGGAAAACCCCGGAGCTGACACAGGGATAAAGGGGAGAGGAGAAGGAGAAGAAAGAGAGAGAAAGAGGAAGGAGAAAAAAGAGGGGAACCCCAACCTTGCCATGCCGCTGCTGCGGAGGAGAGGTAGGAGAGGACCAGGAGGGCAAGGACACATGGCCGAGCCCAGGCCCGACCCGAGCCTACTCCATGGCAGCTAGCACTCCAAGAGAGCAGGCTGAGGCCCAGAGGAAGGCCGCACGACAGAGGAGACCACAGAAGAGAAGATACAACTTTTTTAAAAAAGAAAAATAACTTTTTTAAAATAACTTTTTTTCTCTTTTCAAAAAAAAAAAAGTGTCCCCTAGATTCTTTGGAAAAAAGCTGGTAACCTTATGACCCCAGCTCTCCAGACGATGCTCCTCCAAACCTGAAGTGTATGTAACCTGAGATACCGCTGTAGTGCCTGTCTCTGCTCCTCCTTCTTCATGCCTCTTCTGGTTCTGGGAGACTGCAGGGAAGGGAGCTTGTTCCGGCAGGAGAGGGAGACACCCTGGCTTCTTTACCAGCCTGACTCATCTCTGGCTCTTGGCCTCCCTCCTCCCACCTTCCTGCTTCAGCTTCTGCCTCTGATTCTGGACTGTCCCAGACTCCTCCAGCTCACTAAGTCCTGTTACTCCTTCAGCTTCCAACACCTCCTCTTCCCAGTCTTCTCCCTCTTCTCCCTGTGACTGCTCATCATTGTCCCAGCATCACTCCCTGGGCTCTGAGCCTTCCTGGTTCCTCCCACCATTCCTCTGAGTCCAACCAGTCCATCACATGATTTTGACCAATGCTTTAAGTGACACTGAATATGGATTGCTGTTGTTGTTGTTGCTTAGGCATTTAGTCATGTCCAATTCTTCGTGACCCCATGGACCAGAGCACGCCAGGCACTCCTGTCTTCCACTGCCTCCCGCAGTTTGGTCAAACTCATGCTGGTAGCTTTGAGAACACTGTCCAACCATCTCGTTCTCTATCGTCCCCCTTCTCCTTGTGCCCTCCATCTTTCCCAACATCAGGGTCTTTTCCAGGGAGTCTTCTCTTCTCATGACGGGGCCAAAGTATTGGAGCCTCAGCTTCACGATCTGTCCTTCCAGGGAGCACTCAGGGCTGATTTCCTTCAGAATGGATAGGTTTGCTCTTCTTGCAGTCCATAGGACTCTCAAGAGTCTCCTCCAGCACCAGAATTCAAAAGCATCAATTCTTCATCGATCAGCCTTCTTTATGGTCCAGCTCTCACTTCCATACATCACTACTGGGGAAACCACAGCTTTTACTATACGGACCTTTGTTGGCAAGGTGATGTCTCTGCTTTTTAAGATGCTGTCTAGGTTTGGATTATGCAATGCCAAATAAGGATTATGCAACACTGTAAATCAGGACTCGGAAATGTTGTTGGGTTTTTTGGCAACTTTCCAGGGACCCCATGCCAGGGGTGAGCAGAGCAACAAATGTTAATGTTTCCTTTGTAAAATTGGCTTGCTCTTACATACTCACACATCTAAACAAACAAGAAGCAAAAACATTCAAGTTGTACAAAGCAGGGCTGCTGCGACCTGAGCCCCGGGGATAAGAGATGTGGCCAGGAAGGAACCCGAGGGCCAAATAAGATATTTGGGGGCTGCATTTGGCCCCAGGGTCTGAAGTTCCCCTTCTCTGCTGTAAATGATCACTTGACATTATTATTTTTTGTGTTTATCGTGAATTTTTGTTGTAATTTTTTTGCTTTGAAAACTATACCTGAATTTTCTATTCAAAAAAAGTATTGCCCTTTTTAGCCACCCCATGAAAACCATCTGCTGTTTATCTAGTGATAATCTAAAAGAGCCTCTTCAGAAGTATTAAAGTCCTTTGATACCACTACGTATGTTTCAGAAAACGAAAGAGCTATCATGTTTTATTAGTCTTAAAGCCAAGCTTTGAACTGGATTACCCCAAAATGGCATTGAACTATGAAAGTAGGGCACATTTGCACTCCAATATTCCTTCCCCAGCCATTTCGTATTCCCCCCTGTTAATGACTCCTCCGTTCTCCCTTCCCCAATTATTCAAGAATTTTTGTGCTCAAAAATCTTAATAGCCGTTGGCATGGCTTCACGTTTTATACATCCTTAATTGAAGATCTTGCCCCAATCATTTGCTGCCGAATACATATGCATTTGATGTAAAATGTAAGTAACTAGAACAGTTATTAACTGCAGAACAAATGCAAATGGATTGCTTAATGTACTTCTGTAATGCATGTATTTGGAGCCAAAAAGATGACCTTTGGATGTTATGAAGAACTGTGGAAAAGCCATTTACTGGAATTTTTTTTAAGGGGGGACACACTAAAAATGTGAACTGTCGACAATTTCTAAAAATTGCAAAAGTAGTAGCTGTGTGAGGTGCTAAGGTGTATCATCTATCTATCTATCATCATCTATCATCTATCTATCATCTATCTATCATCTATCAATCATCTATCAATCATCTATCATTTCTGTCTATCCATCTGTCTATCTATCATCTATCTATCTATCTATCTATATCTATCTATCATCTATCTATCTATCTATCCCCTTGATATCATGTATATGTCGGTTTTATAGGTCGCCTCTCAGCCTAAAAATACCCCAAGATGCTATCCAGACCATAGGACTATAAGACTCTTTTTTCAGAAGTTTATGGTATCTTGAATGGGACTTTGGTGGGTTTCTCATCTATGAAGCTGGATAGCTCAGGGTTTTTGAGTGTCGTTCTGACAATGACAAGGCTGCACGTTCGATCCCCATGAGGGACAGCTCCATATTCCTGCATAGCAGGTGGTTGGACCAGATCAGGCTTCCTCAACCCCGGCCCACCAGATGTTTTTGGCCTACAACTCCCATGATCCCTAGCTAGCAGGACCAGTGGTCAGGGATGATGGGAATTGTAGTCTCAAAACATCTGGAGGGCCAAGGTTGAGGAAGGCTGGACTACATGATCCTCAGGTTCCCTTACAACTCTATGGTTCTATGATTCTATGTGGCAAAACACTATTCAGATGCACATCCGTGTCCTAAGGAGCCAACTCCTTGGGGCTGAGGTCACTTCAGCCCCCCATAAAATATTTGAGGGGGCCTTTGCCTCCTCCCCAAGTTGATGGGCATTGCTATTCAAATCATCTGTCTGTGCACGGTGTCTTGTGATCGATTACACAGGGTGGGGCTTACTTGGGCTTCCCCCACCCCAGTATTTATTCAAGTTGGCATCCCTGCCTATGTCTCTTATTTATTATTTCTTTATCAAATCTGTGACCTGACCTTACGCTCTAGTTTTCTTCTGGCTTACATCATAGCTGAAAGCTTCTCCAGAATACAAAGCTTCTCAGGCTTCACAGTAGTGGAGAGGACACTCAGGAGAAATTGTATGGATCAACCACACATTTCATCTCACCATTCCAGGGCTTCAACAGCCTCATCTTACTCCTCTGGAAAATCTCCAGGAGAATTCAGGAACATATCAGATTCCATCCGTCTTCTAAGGCTGGCCATTCAAATAGACCCACCATGCTTACGGGAATGGTCGGATTTGCATCTACCAGTCCAAAGAATGCCAAAGGAAAATAAAATCTCACACATAAATGCCAAAAATGTAAATATAAAATAAGGTTACCAGATCTTTTTCAATGAATCCGGGGACACTTTTCAACTTCAGTTGATGGAGATGTATTTTGTCAGGGGACTTATTTGTAAATCTGGGGACAGTTCCCGGGAAACAATAAACCTTAATATAAAATTATGATGAGAGAAGAAAATCGCGATCTCTACTGTAATCAGTAGCATTTTCATTAATCTCAGAACGAGTTAGTAGTGTTTGAGTGAGACATGTAACATATTTGTCACTGTCTTTTAGTGGGAACAGCAACTTATCTCTGCAAAATAATACCATTTTAGAAGCTAGTAACAGATAGATGTATTAAATACAAAGGTATTTATGCACCTCACTTTCAAGTATATAGCGAACAATGGTCTGAGGGTTACAAAAAATATATACCAGACTCAACTTCCCTTATATAACTGGGTGTTGCATGGGGTAGGAGTGCAAGATCTTGACAGATCCATGTTTCAAATGACCAGCTGCATTTAATAGTTCCAAATGCCATACACAATCTCTTCAAAGCCAGTTACGAAAGTACCAGATTGAAAATAATCTTTATCCAGAAATTTCTTTCTGTTTCAGTGCCATAACCTCCAATCAGTACGAATGGTTGGCAGCTTGAGGTTGGTACTAACAATATCCTTCAAAGAAATTTATTTTGCACCTTTTCCAGGGGATCTACGGTTATCCATAATGAGACATAGTAGAATATCTGAGGGCAAAGAAATTTATTTTGCACTTTTTCCAGGGGATCTACGGTTATCCATAATGAGGCATAGTAGAATATCTGAGGGCAAGTTCTTCATCGATATAATTTCAGGACTAGATTCATAATAAGCCCATCCTTAGTTGGATAAAGATGAAGGAGGCCCTTAAGAATAATAGATTCTGAGGCTGACAGACTCTTCCTTGAGAATTCAACAAGACTGACAGGTCGTTCTTCCACTAAATTGCACAGATGAGTGTCAGATTGATTGTCAAGAACTGAAGTGGAAACATTGCATGACCGAAATACTGCTGGTCCTAACTCAAAAATTCCAGTTTATCTCAAAATTCCTGCAACATTTTGCCTAAGCAGGAAGCTCCCAAGTTTTCCTCAAAAGTCTGATTTGCACAATACTTGGTAGCAAGTGTCAGAGAAATCCTCCAGCTTTTTACAACTCTCCCTTTGCTTCCACCCAAGCTCTGCATGTTTTGTCCAAGCACAATAAACCTCCTCTTTGCCTCTGAAACTTTGCTTTAAGCAAAATCTGGTGGTAATTCTTGTTTATTAGCTCACCTTTCATTGGTACACCATGGCTGATCTTGCAGAAATGTCATAACTGAGGAGCTTTTCCACCTTAATAAAGACTGCATTTATTTTGCAGTCCTTCTTTCTATGTGAACACCTTCCCCCTCCTCATTCTCACAATATTTTGGCAGCCAGACCAGGGTAAAAAGAAAAAGAAAGAAAGAAAAAGGGATCTATAAAGCATGTGTGACAATAATTTAAACCCTCTCACCCTTTTAGCTACGAAGGCACAATACCTCATTTCCCTCCCAACCTCATGCTAGCAATTCAAACTTGGGGTGAGCACCATTGAGGGTAGTGGAAATAATGCAGCAGTCTTAATTACAGATTCACTGACCTTTGCAACGTGTTTAATAGGATGCGGCTGATGAACGAATGAGGCAATAAATGGTTAATGGTTTAAATGTCTCCCCCAGCATCTTACCTAAATTGGCTTCTGCGGCATTCTGACCTGAATAATTTTATCGGCTCAGTTCATCAACTAGTGAATCAGCTGTTCTGTAGCATGTGCTTGTGGAGGAACTATGGACATTGGTTAGAGCCAGCGGCTGTTATTAAAACTAGATAAAGCACATTGTGTTTTGGGTACTTTAGCAAATTTTCTCTCTTTTTTAAAAAAGAGAGAGGGAGAGAAATGTGATATTTATGAATTCTGATACAAGCTTCCCTCCTGGAAAAATGAGCAGGTCAGAATGTAGCTGGCCCATTGTTATTCTTCTCCAGATGTTGTATCACAGTTCTCTGTTCAATAAACATGGCAAAATGTGTGTCAAATGATTTTTTAAAAAAAAATAATCTTTATTGGTTTAAAATACAAACAGAAACATAAAAGATCATTTACAGTGGTACCTCAGGTTAAGTACTTAATTCGTTCCGGAGGTCCGTTCCTAACCTGAAACTGTTCTTAACCTGAAGCACCACTTTAGCTAATGGGGCCCCTGCTGCGGCTGTGCCGCCGGAGCACGATTTCTGTTCTCATCCTGAAGCAAAGTTCTTAACCTGAAGCACTATTTCTGGGTTAGCGGAGTCTGTAGCGTATGTAACCTGAAGCGTATGTAACCCGAGGTACCACTGTACAACCGAAACAAAGAAGAAAAGGAAAGGAACGTAAAGATGAAGAAAACAAAGAAAAAAACTGTGTACAAAAAGAAGCTGCATCTTCTCAAAAATCAATTAAATAAAAATTACGGATATAAAACTTCCAGTCGTTCTCATTATACTGTTTATACTGTCATTGTTTTCTCGCACAGCTTTATGTTATATCATATTATTTTCATATAATCCAAAAAGATATCTATTACATTTTTTCAAAACTTACAGGTATCATTCAAGTTCTGCTAGTATGGTATTATTTGTACAAAACGGTGTTTTTTAAGATGCGATAATTGGAGACCCCGACCCCCTGCCAAAACCCAATAAATTAATGAATGTCAGGATCTAGCTAATATTGGAAGACAACATTCCAGGCCAGTGGAAAACTTTAGGCTGAAATTGGGGGGGGGGTGCCAAATGTGGGAGACTGCATGAACTGTGGCTAGGGAGGAGAAGGAAGAAGGCCTGAAGAGATCTTGATGGACACATTACTTGAAAGGAACAAGCTGTTACTGCACTTGTTTGGGGTTAATAGTGTAATTGTGTTTTATTATCTGAAAGCAATGACAAACCTAGACAGCATCTTAAAAAGTAGAGACATCACCTTGCCAACAAAGGTCCATATAATAAAAGCTATGGTTTTCCCAGTAGTGATGTATGGAAGTGAAAGCTGGACCATAAAGAAGGTTGATCGCCGAAGAATTGATGCTTTTGAATTCTGCTGCTGGAGGAGACTCTAGAGAGTCCCATGGACTGCAAGAAGATCAAACCTATCCATTCTTAAGGAAATCAGCCCTGCGTGCTCACTGTAAGGACAGATCCTGAAGCTGAGGCTCCAATACTTTGGCCACCTCATGAGAAGAGAAGACTCCCTGGAAAAGACCCTGATGTTGGGAAAGATGGAGGGCACAAGGAGAACGGGACGACGGAGGACGAGATGGTTGAATAGTGTTCTCGAAGCTACCAGCATGAGTTTGACCAAACCGCGGGAGGCAGTGGAGGACAGAAGTGCCTGGCGTGCTCTGGTCCTGGGGTCACGAAGAGTCGGACACGACTAAACGACTAAACAACAACAACAACAACATCTGATTTTGATTATGTGAGTTCTGATGCCTTCGCATGTTATTTTTCTACAGGGAAGCTGTATTTTTCTGTTGGTTTGTACATCTGGGGACAGATGTCTTGTTCTGCGAGGGGTAGTGTTATGAGTTGTGAGAGGAAGGAGGCAGTATGTGAGATCCTTCTAGCCCCTGGATCCAGCAAGTGTTAAAATATAAACAAGGCTAGTTTCATGTATTGAGGTGACCGATCGCCTGGGTGATGGGCCATTAAGAAGAGGAGACTCTGTGTGAGAAGACAAGTGGATGGGGCCCCATCCACCAGCTCACAGTTAGTTAGAATATAAAGCCAGAGGTAAGAGGAGAGGAGAAATGTGACTTAGGGATAAAGCCGAAAGCTGGAGAGAATGTGAGCAGCATTTGAGAGCAATGTCTGATTTCGGGTTGAATCCAAGGCTGCGACTTTGGGAGAAAAAAGACCCTTTTGGGGTGTTGATGCTGTGAACCCTTCCATCATAGGCTCAGGTTGTATATATGTGTGTAAATAAACCATATATCACAACCATATATCCTGACCGTCTCTGCTGTGCTTCATTTCCAAAAGGAAACACAAACCCTGGATGAGTGCTGGGAACCCTTGGGATCTTTCACTGCTTGGAGATTGGGGTTGTGTGTGTGTGTGTGTGTGTGTGTGTGTGTGTATCAGGTTCCAGAGACTCGGCTTCCTCCCCGAACGCCCCCCTTGGCTGTGGATAAGCAGGACAAAGCGAAAAGAGTCCCTTACCATTTAAAGAGTCTTTAATGATCACAGCAAAAGAACAAAGCATCCATTTCGGAATGAAGGTGCTCCCAATTAAGGTTTCCACCCACTTCCCCGCTAGTCACTTCCGCTGCTGGTAACCTGATCAAGCAATCACTGTGTTTTTTGTGTAGCCACCTTATCTGCTCTACGTGACCTTGGACTGATATGCTGGATACTTTCCAGCGAGAGAGTCTGTTAGCTCTCTCTCTCCCTGTTCTTCTTCACTTTGCTGTTCAACCCCGGTTCTTCCCAACTTTTGTCTTCAGAACTATGGCCCTCCGCAAACCACTGTTCCAAATCTATATTGCTCCACAGCTCCCGGGCCACTTCAGGATCCTGGTCAGGAGCAGGGGGAGGGGGAGGCTCCCATCATTCCTTATCAGAGCTGTACTCCTCAGCCTGGTCTCTGACATCGCGTATGTACACACACACACACACACACACACACACACATAGAGTCACTGAAAGCTGCAGAAGCAAGGGGGTGGTGGGCAATTTTTTTGGGGGGGGGGAACCATAGCTGTCAACTTACAGATTTGAAAATAAGGTACCATCGGCCTTGAAAATAAGGAATCAGCAGCCAAAATAAGGGATTTTTCGGGCACAGGTATGTTCAACTTCTGAGCCCCTCCGAGCCAAAGGCAGAAAGCCCAGCCAGCAGCCAAACAAAGCCTCAAGCGGTGGTTCCCACAGTGCAGCAACCCGGCAAAGGGGATGCAGCAAGGAAAACCACATCACCTCTCCGCTGGGAAGCGCTGAGCAAAGGCGAGTCCCCAGGCAACGCGGCCAATTTGATCAACACAAGGCATGCAAGCTCCACCCCCCAGTCGTTCTTAGACTCCTTATTGGGTGAGCAACGCAGCCAAGCGACACAGTTGGAGCCTCCCTCCTCCCTGGCAGGCAGGGAGGGAGGGAGAGGAGCTACTTCCTTTGAAACCCAGGAAATTTAAGTGACATAATCAATAAGGGACAGCAGTGGGACACGGTGCTAGGATGAGGGAGTTTCCCGCCAAATAAGGGACGGTTGACAGCTATGGGGGGAAACACCTGCCACCTCTTGCTACACCCTTAGAATCACTCCCATGACTCTTCATATAAAAGGTAGTAAGTCAAAGATATTTGGGTACGTGGAAACAATTCCATTCTCACCACATTGCAACAGCATAATCGGCTCATTGCATTTGCTAAAAGAGATTTTAAAACCGCAGCGATGCTTGCGCAGCTAGCAAAACACGAGCTCTTCATTGGTACTGTTATGGAAATACAGATTGAGTAAATGCAACGAGAAAGGGGAAAGATTAATTCTTCTCCCAAATAACAAGATAATGCTGCTTGCTGTCCTTGCAGTTCACGTGTAGAATTTTTCATTTATTCCACCTTATTACTGGTGACAAATGTTGCTAGGATTCTGAATACCAATACAAAGCAATGGCCATTTGTCAGCGCAGTCTGTAAGGGTATTATAATTTGTTTCATGGCATCAGCAGATGCCAGAGACACGCTAAAAAAATTGGTGTCCTCAAACAGAGGCAACCAGCATTTCTGCATTTTACGATTTAGGTACAAAAAGACAGATTTGGACTCGTTCACTCAAAGGCACCAGTATTTCTCTGCCATAGATGCCCATGGTTTAAGATCAGTGCTGGACTGCAAAGCATTAGGGCAGAGCTTTCCAAACTGTGTGTCATGAAACATTAGTGTGTTGGCTGCAGTATGTAGTGCCAGTATTTCCATCCCTCCCATTGCAAGAATCACCAGATCATGTTTGTTTTACTTTCTGTCTGTGAGAAAGGAGGGTGCAGAACTACTCTTCCAGACTTCCGTCCCTAGTACTGTGGTGGTTTTCTTTGAACAGTCTAGAGACAAGATGGCAGTATGAGAGAGCTGTATCTCTCGTACTGTTTGCTATGTTCTTTTATTTCTTTAATCAGTAGAAATAAATTAGGTGTGCAGCAAAACCTCCACAGCTTTGCTTCTGTTACTCTGCTGCTTTTGAGGTGCTCACAACAGCAAATGTGAGTCCACTGCACCAGGACTTATTCCTTGGGAATGCTGTGGTGCTGTTCCTGCATTCCTGTGATCGGAAGGTTGGAGAAGGTGCTCCTGACACCCAGCCCATGTAGGAGCTGAAGACGTGGGCTGTACATGGGTGTACGGAAATGTAGGTGTGTCGGGCAAACGCTCCCCGCGCTCCTCCTGAGGCTGGAAAGGGGTTAGTTTAACCTCCGCTTTGCTAGTAAAGGGACGCGGGTGGCACTGTGGGTTAAACCACAGAGCCTAGGACTTGCCGATCAGAAGGTCAGCAGTTCAAATCCCTGCGACAGGGTGAGCTCCTGTTGCTCAGTCCTTGCTCCTGCAGTTCGAAAGCACGTCAAAGTGCAAGTAGATAAATAGGTACCACTCGGGCAGGAAGGTAAATGGCATTTTCGTGTGCTGCTCTGGTTCGCCAGAAGTGGCTTAGTCATGCTGGACACATGACCCGGAAGCTGTATACCTGCTCCGTCGGCCAATAAAGCGAGATGAGCACCGCAACCCCAGAGTCGGTCACGACTGGACCTAATGGTCAGGGGTCCCTTTACCTTTACCTTTATTGCTAGTAAAACTGAAATACAGTCATACCTTGGATCCTGAACGCCTTGGTACTTGGACGTTTTGGCTCCCGAACGCCGGAAACCTGGAAGTGAGTGTTCCGGTTTGCAAACGTTCTTTGGAACCCGAGCATCTGACGGGGCTTCCATGGCTTCCCATTAGCTGCAGGAGCTTCCTGCAGCCAATCAGAAGCCAGTCTTTGGTTTCCAAAGGTTTTGCAAGTCAAACGGACTTCCGGAATGGATTCCATTCGACTTCCAAGGTACGACTGTACTGTGTCATGAAATGATGCACGTCTAAAAAGTGTGTCACCAACATGGAAAGTTTGGAAAGCTCTGCTTGAGGGGAAGAGTTTTCTCCACAATTGCCTGTCTTGCCAAAGGGCAAGGGACTCTTTATGGATGAAGTCCCCCTTAAACAGGAGTATTACTGGGATTTATATACTAATTTTGGTGTCCAAATATGTATAGTTTGCTTCTTCAGTTGGAGTATGTCAAAAGGTTTCAAGACTCCCTAGTTTTAAAAAAGTATTTAATGGATGTGTTTTGGAACATACTGTTGGCTTGTTGTTAACATGGTGGCTTTGGAAAAGGTTTTATACTGGCTAAATTATATTTTTATTGCATTATGGGGGGGGGGGCCCTGCATACCTGAAGGAGCACTTTCACCTCCATCATCCAGCCCAGACACTGAGGTCCAGCTTTAAAGCCCTTCTAGTGGTTTCCTCAGTGTGAGACGTGAAGCTACAGGGAACCAGGCAGAGGGCCTTCTCAGTAGTGAATGCCCTGCCTGGCCTGTGGAATGCCCTGCCATCAAATGTCAAACAGGTAAAAACTATTTCACTTTTAGAAGGCATCTGAAGGCAGCCCTTTTCAGGGAAGATTTTAATGGTTGATGTTTTACTGTGTTTTGATATTTTGTTGGCTGGGGCAACCCAGACAGATGGGTGGCATATAAATTTATTTGTTTGCTTGCTTGCTTGCTTGCTTGCTTGTTTGTTTGTTATTAAAGTTTTAGTATAATGTTATGCTATATTCGGGCTTTCTTGAGGTTATATTTCTGTTTGCAACTTTGGGTTTCCAGAAAGATGGAAAATAAATTAGATGTTTTTCTACCCGAATAGAGCTAATTTTACCATTATTAAGGAAATTACCTGGTCGCTCGGAGGAAACTTATGTTAAATACCTTCTTGCCAATAAAGATTCTTTGCAACATTCTGTTTTGTAGCAACAAGGACAAGACAGGCTGTGGTGATAGAGATGGCTGGCGAATGATTACTGATTTTAATCTCTGAAATACAGATTTGAGCTGAAGGAGTGTTATTTTAAATGTTAATAAGTTTATAGGGAATTTTTAATTACATCTGCTTCTTTGTGCAGATGTGGCATATGTTGATGTTGTTAACTTTGCTGTCTGGTCTTTGACCGCAATAAAGATTGATTGATTGTTTTCTACTAGCTGAAGTATAGGCATTCTCCAAATGGTCATGTGACTGATATTTCAGTTAACTTGGGGGCAGCTAACCTGTGGCCTCCCAGATGTTTTTCAACTACAACTCCAATTATCCCTGATCACTGACCATGTTGGCTGAGATTGATGGGAGTTGTAGTTCAATAACATCTGGAGAGCCTGGAGTTAAACTGCAAGCAGGGCAACTGTGAAGATAAGTTAACAGATTTCATAGTTAAGATCTCAACACAGGAGGCTGGCTGGGGATTTACAAGGTACTGTAACAATTTAATCCAGTTTCCCAAGTTCATACTTGAGAAGCAAGCATTCAGATTTATTTTTCCTTCAGGCAACTTCTAACTTTGTCTTGGCCACATCTCAAGCAAGAATGTCTTGAGTCCATAAATCTGAATCTGTACCACAACAGGAGCAGGTTCCTTTTATATCGCAAAGGCTTACAGATGATGTTACCACTAAGGTCCCATTATGTCAAACTCATTATTCAAGTCTCTTCATTATAGGAATCCATAACTTGTTAATGTAGCACACTGGAACAGAAGTAGACCTAGCTCACTTGATCAGTGTCACACACATATTCTAACTAGAAGAATGTAAATCAAATTCCTAAGACAGCTATGGAGATCATAGACTTGATTTGAAACTGGTGGTTTTAAGAAGTCAGTGGAAGGCTAGGGCATTGGGAACAAGCTGGGGTGGAACTGGGCAGGTTTCAAAGAGCTGAACTAGATGGCAAGAAAAGGAATCAGCAGCCACCATTGCCAAGATAAAAAGTGACTTGTCCCATCGGATAAGGGGAGCTTAGGGGACACACCAATCAGTAAGCTTGAAAAGGTCTTCATTTGTGTGATTTCCATTCCTGCCCTCCAGGGAACATGCACATCGAGGCAATTTCCATTCCTGCTTCTATTTCTGATGAGATTCTCCAACATCTCTAGTTAGGGCTCCTTCATAACTTCACCCAGCCTTGTGGGAGACACTTCCTATAGCATTCTCCATGCTGCTGCAGCAAAACCACAAAGACTGCACCTTTGGCAGGTCACCATTTTTAGTGGAAAAGATCCATATGCTCACACAAATATGCACACACATGCCACAGCGGTGTGAGATACTAGCTCCCCCCAGGGAGTGGGGAATCTCTAACATTTTACTTTTCAATACTTGTACTTCCAGTTTACTTGGTAACCCCTATCCCTGGGAAAAGCTAATGTCTGAATAGCAGCTGGTTTAGGAACAACATTGGGCAGACACCATGATATGATTTTATCTGGACTGTGTGCCGATATGGCAGCTACCTGCAGTGGAAGGCTCCTGGACTGATTCGGCAGGAACACCAGTTTGTGAAGAGAGGATGCGAATTTACAGAGGGGAATCTTGGACTACAGATTTGGACTAGAAGGAAGAAGAGTAAAAACATAAAATCCACACAGAAACATTTTATTTGGACTTAAACTCACTTGCAGAATGGACGCAGAGGCTGTTGAAAATAGTGAAGAATTAGCATCAGAATGTATTGAGGGGGTTATTGTAATACAGTGGTACCTCAGGTTACATACGCTTCAGGTTACATACGCTTCAGGTTACAGACTCCGCTAACCCAGAAATAGTGCTTCAGGTTAAAAACTTTGCTTCAGGATGAGGACAGAAATCGTGCTCCAGCCGTGCAGCGGCAGCAGGAGGCCCCATTAGCTAAAGTGGTGCTTCAGGTTAAGAACAGTTTCAGGTTAAGAACGGACCTCCGGAACGAATTAAGTACTTAACCCGAGGTACCACTATATTTTGAAATGCAGTAGAACTATGTAATGATTAGGATTCCCTCTGATCTCGAAGCATGGGAAGTCAGCTAAAAAATAATAATAATTTATAATTAGGCATAACATTGGGATTTGTTTGATAATTGGATAATTTGTATAATTTGGAATATATAATTTGGTTTGATTGGAATTTTTAAAGAAATATTATTATTATTATTTTAAAAAGAGATACTAGCTTCCCCCCCAAAAAAAGATGCGTAATTCTGTTCTTTTCCCATAAAGGGCAAGGGGGTGCATTTGCTGAGAGAAGTTGAGATCAGACTATTTAAGACCACTGCACTGCACAAAATCCCCTCTTCTCATTGAGGGGTGGGGTCTACTAATTGCCTTCACGAAGGGGACTGAGTAGAATTGTTAGGGTGGCACTAATTGGCCCACGTCACGTCTTTTTCACCAACGTTGAACTGTTGGGTGTTGCCTGAATGACTGGAGTCATCTTTTGCCCAATTCAAAGTGTTGGTTTTGACCTATAAAGCCTTACACGGCTCAGGACCACAAGACCTCAAGGACTGCCTCTTCCCGTATGAATCTACCCGAACCCTGCAATCATCTCCTGAGGTCCTCCTTCATGTGCCCCCTCCTCAAGAGGGCCAGAGGGTGGCACCTCTAGAACAGGGCCTTCTCTACAGTGGTTCCCTGTCTATGAAATGCTCTCCCCAGGAAGTTCGCCTGGCGCCTTCATTATACACCTTTAGGCGCCAGGCAAAAATGTTCCTTTTTTTTACCAGGCCTTTGCTTGATCCGATTTACATCCTACGCCCTTTTTTTAAAAAAGTGTTTTTTGAGGGGGGGGCTATTGGGTTGCTGTTTTTATTTTTATTAAGTATTTTGTGGTTTTATATCTTGATTTTATTCTGTGAACCGCCCTGAGACCACTGGGTATAGGGTGGTATGTTGTTGTTGTTGTTTAGTCGTTTAGTCGTGTCCGACTCTTCGTGACCCCATGGACCAGCGCACTCCAGGCACTCCTGTCTTCCACTGCCTCCCACAGTTTGGTCAGACTCATGCTGGTAGCTTTGAGAACACTGTTCAACCATCTTGTCCTCTGTCGTCCCCTTCTCCTTGTGCCCTCCATCTTTCCCAACATCAGGGTCTTTTCCAGGGAGTCTTGGAAGTACTGGAGCCTCAGCTTCAGGATCTGTCCTTCCAGTGAGCACTCAGGGCTGATTTCCTTAAGAATGGATAGGTTTGATCTTCTTGCAGTCCATGGGACTCTCAAGAGTTAATAATAATAATAATAATAATAATAATAATAATAATAATAGTGGCTAGTTGGCATTTGGTCCAGGTGAATTAGTAGATTTTGGAAAATACCCAACTAATAACAGAGCCAGACTGGTATTGGGTCTGTCAGGTGCATCTGGGCGAATGTTGACCAATGGGGCCAATGTGTGCATGTCAGGTTCATATACCCAAGGAGCACACAGTGTAAGGAGAGGAATTTCCTCCGTACTTGTTGTGTAAACCTAGCGTGCAGCTAGCAGCTAGCTCAGGAGATGGGAGAGTTAGAACCCTCCCACCAGTCCACCTCGCTACCCAAACCTCATTGATTTTGATTACTTTGGTTGAATTACTCTGACTGCATACCCTCCAACATTTCTCCAAATGGAATCCTCTTCAACGAGGGTCTGGCTTGCGAGTGGGACCCTGGGGCACCTCGTTGGGGCTGGGCGTTGCCCAGTCCTATCCAGGATAGCTCCAGGATCGCACCAATCAATTGGAATGGCACAATTGTGGGGGTAGTATTTAAGCAGCAGCGCGACATGGCTCTGCCTCTTGCTTCGCACTGCACAACACCCGCCCACCTGCCCTTTCTTGGTTTCGGTGCTCTGGCCTTGCTCGGGACTTTGGTTTGTCGCCTGTCTTATGTCAGGGGCCTGGTAGGATTTTTTTCCATTTGGCAGATTGGCACTGGCCATTTGGCTTTCACCTACCTCCCAGCAAATTGTCACAACTTTGTTTGGCGGTTAGGCATTGGCTTAGTGAGGTGTGTGGGAGGGGAATAGGGTATTCCGGTAAAGGAATCTGGGGGGGTGGATCTCATCCAAAATCCGCTTGAGGGGCTAGGGCCATGCCAGGTCCACAGGAACCCCGGGGTGAGCTTCTGTCGATTTACATTGATGTAGCTCCCTTGTTTGGTGTTTACCCTTCCAGACTTCCTGCTGGGGGGCAGGAGTCAGTTATAGTCTTGCCAATGCCTAAGCCAATACCGGTCACATTATATAATCAACAAAGTTGTGGCCTAAATTTTGCCCATCAACTTTTAAACTAAAATAAGTGTCTGTGTGAATTTATTTATGGGGGTGACCTGGGGTCCCCGAAGCACAATGAAAATAGAGATGTCCTATTCCAGGGCTGGCCAACTCCCAAGAGACTGCGATATACTCACAGAGTTAAAAACTGGCAGTGATCTACCCCATTTTGGGGGGTTCAGGTCAAAGTTGTTGAGCATTTTTTTTTTTTTTGGAAGGAAAGCCCTTTTTGCCTGTCCTATTCCATCATCATCATCATTTTATTATTTATACCCCGCCCATCAGACTGGGTTCCTCCAAGCCCTCTGGGCAGCTTCCAACATATATAATAACATAATATGAAATGTTTTTAAACTTCCCTGTACAAGGCTGCCTTCAGATGTCTTCTAAAGGTTGTATAGTTGTATGTTCTTGGCTCAGGGGTCACATAACTCCAAACCCTCTAACATTTCTCCAATGAAAATTGGGATATCCTAAGGAAAAGTGGG
Organism: Podarcis raffonei; assembly: GCF_027172205.1. Taxonomy (NCBI): domain Eukaryota; kingdom Metazoa; phylum Chordata; class Lepidosauria; order Squamata; family Lacertidae; genus Podarcis; species Podarcis raffonei. The sequence continues at coordinate 12,456,457 of NC_070611.1, read as the reverse complement.
ACATTCCATGATCAAATCAGAAACTGGGATGGCTCCTGTAAATCCAGGACTGTCCCTGGAAAACAGGCACACTTGGAGGGTCTGTAGATTGCAGACTCTATAGATTCTATAGTTATATTTTAATAAATATAACCTGTTTCTTGTCTCAAGTCTTCTTGGGTGTGTTGGCAAATGGGTAATCTTGATAACATAGTGCTACAAAGGTGTTATATTGAAAAGACCTCATTTTAATGAGAAATTCCTACTTCTTCAGGCAGATAGCATTACTGAAAAGCTCTTACGTTATACGACATTTCCATTTTTCTTGCTATGCAGTGTCTTAGGGCTCTGAAGCAAACACACAAACACACCCACTTGAAAATAGCAAGATAGGCAGAGTACAGGTCCAACAATGACTCAAAGCAGAAACCTTTCTTGCATCTCGTATTCAAGCAGCAATTAGCTACCAATTAGTCAAAGCTGGCAGCCTGCGTTGAAGAGTCTAAAGACCAAGAAAAGATGTCAGGCAGAAATGGTAATCATTAAGGGGAAAAATAAGACACAACTAGGGAAGCTTTTTTTCTTTTCTTAAAGTTCTTGCTAACTTTTTCACACAGTATTGATTTATTCAGCTCTTTTAGCTTCTATGCAGCAGCAAGAAACCGTGGCTATTTGAAATTTAGAAGAGTTTTGAGTCAAGGACAGGTTGATAATCCTCCAAAATTTAACAGGCCTCCCCAGCCCCCAGAAAATCAACCATCATTATAGGTTTCCTTTAAAAACACTGACAGGTGTACTCTTCAGGCAAAAGAGCAGTATGGTTTCTGTGAGAGAGAGAGTGTGTGCTTGCCATGCTTTTGGACATAAGGAAGCATCTGACACAGAGATTTTTATCTTTCATTTTTTAAAGGCAGTCAGCAGTTGTTAAGGCCAAAGACTTGATTGCCTTATCTCTCACTTCACAAGTGTCAGATGGCCTAGCTGTTAGGAGAATTACCGAACTTGTTTTTAAATCGTGTCTTTAAACTGCTAGAAAGTCCACAGAAGTTTTCAGGATAAATTTTGGCTTGAACCTTTGCGACTTCCCCTCCCCGTTCCTCCTCCTGGGTAAGCCTTCAATTTTTGTACATGATTTCTGACATAGCGTGTTCTCACTAAAGGAGAGCACGTGTTGCGGATGGGGCCAGGCAAAGCACCCCGTAGTTGCCAGGCAGGATAGATTGAAGGGGCCTGGCTTGGATTGGTGGTTGGTGTTGCTGGGGTAAATTTGATGTTGCCAATTTGGGGGTGGGAACAGAAGTTATTTAAACAAGGTTCACAGCAAGCTGCTTTCTCTTTCGCTGTGGGCACCGGATCACCCGCCCGCCCTCCCTTGTTTGGGCTTGTGCTTTGACCTTGCTATGCCTATCATGGAGTCGTCTGCCTTGGTGCGGGGGCCTGGTAGGAATTTTTCCATTTGGCTGATGAGTGTGTGCCATTTGGTTTTTGCCTACTGCGTAGCAAATCGTCACAACTGGTAAGGTTGGCGGTTAGGCATTGGTTTAAATTGGTTGGTGGAGGGGTATGGATTGGCTGTGCCTGCCCCTCCAATGCTGCTGCTGCTGCTGCACGGGAATTCCGTTAAAGGAATTCAGGGGCTTACCATCCTTTCGTCCAAACCCCTGGAATCGGGTTTGGGCCGCGTAAGCCCCTGGGAGCATGTGGGGAGAAGCTGAGGGTCTGTGCCGCAGCTCCAGTTATCCCTGATCTTGTTCCTCCACACTGGCTTTCGCTGGAATCCGGGAGTCAGTGCTGTCCCCCAAGGGGGGGGGGCAGATAGTCATAACCAATGCCTAAGCAACCACTCACAATTTGTATGTTTAATAAAGTTGTGGCCAAAATTATGCCAAAAACCTTAAACAAAATTTATGAGTGATGTGTGAGTTATTGGGGTAGGGGTGTTTTGGGGGACCTCAGCACGCAAACAAAGACACTATTACCAGTTCAAGCTGCATTCCCTGCTCCACGCTTTACTATTCCCAAAATGTAAAATTATTGCCTCCCTATAAAAAAAAAATCTCTCTCCATGGCAGAAACATGTAAATATTAGCTTTCATCACCATGCGACTTAGTTCCTGTGAACTCATCTTGACATTAAAAAAACAAGATGTGATTTATTCATTGCTACTGTTCATCCAAACAAATATTATACAAGTTCTGCTCCATAGTCAAGGCACTGGGATGAAAACCGAAAATAATGTTTGTTCAAATAATTTAGCCATTGAATCAGAAATGAAAGCCTAACATCTTAGAGTGCTGGTACCCAAATCTTTTTGCTTGGAAAACCTATTGGTGGGGGAGGGGTAAAGGAGGGGCTGTTTTTGAAACTACAAAGGGGGGATTTTGAATCTCTCTATGCATTTTCTGAGTACTTCAAATGCTGTCTTGCACCTCCCCTTTAAAGTTAACGGCCAAGCATTTTTGCAGGGTGACCCACACACCTTGTACTTTTGGCTAAAGGCCACCTGAGCAGGGGAGAAAGGACACAATGGTGTGTTTGGCTGATGACAGATCATTTCAACAGATATAGCATGACCCCAAACAGTCTGAGTCATGTGCTTATGAACTGATGCTATCATCTCTTAAGAACACCATGATCTGGCATTTATCTAGGTGCATTTTCCTAAGACAAAAAAAAAAAAGCTTTGAAATGTAGCTGGTCTTTCTCTAAAAATCCTTTTTATCCTTGTTTTAATATGTAAACAGAAATTGCTTTTTAAAAGAAATATAATGGGCATGGATTGGCTCTTTCAGTTGCCAATAAGCCACTAGAGTCTCTAAATCACTAACAGGCTTTTAATAATGAACAAATGCTTATTTACAATATATCATTTGTGACAGCTGCTCAGCAGCGAGCCATGTTGCATTGCCAACTCAATAACCTGCCATTTTAGATGCCTCTCATTTGCATTATTAGCCATTGATAGGGAACAGCTATCTCACTAGCTGCGTACCATTTAATGTTCCCTAAAGGCTTTCATGTACCACTCTTATCTCAAGGCAACTGAAAATGAGGCTTGTTGTTGTTTAAGATCAGACTCTACTGCATTATATACAGAATATAGAAATTCAATATTCATTTGGAAGGTCAGGCTACAAGAACTCAGACAATGTTAAATATCTGCCCATTTGCTTGAAAACTCTTACTATTCGTCACATAGTCCAGCAGAGGCTGCTATCTAGCCTACAGTAATGTTTCCACAAGTCCCATTGGTTTTCAGGCATCTATAATTTAAAATGGTGGGCCACCCATTTATCTTCTTTGAGGGAGCACAGTAGACTAAGGGTCAGTGGCACATATAATCATACAACTGGAAGGTACATTGGAGAAGTTATCTAGTCAAACTCACTGATCAATGTAAAATCTACAGTGAATCATGCATTTGTGTAAACACAGAAAATGTGAACTAGTTTGTCTTACGTGCCTATAGACAACTGACAGATGGATAGTTGGAAGTCCTTTTCACTTATTTCTTTTTCTTTCTTCCTTTCATTTGCATAATTTTTATTAAATTTTCTGTTTTACATTTCGGAACGTTCATTTAAACAACCTTAAAATATCAATGACTTCCCTTCTTCTCGTTCCATGGTTCATTTTGCACAACATAAATCCCTACGTATTTTATATAAACTAAACCATTCACTATTCCATTATGACATCCAGCAAAACTTATTCACACTGTTGAATTTATCTTAATGCTGCCCACGTTTTCAAAAGTACACAATTTCCCCCCACATATTCAATAAACATTTTCCAATCTTCTTTAAACCTATGTTCTTCTTGTTCTCTTATTCTATATGTTAGGGCTGCAAGCTGTGCATATTCCACCAGTTTAAGTCGCCATTCTTCTTTAGTTGGGACTTCACTCGTTTTCCATTTTGGGGTTAACAAAACACGGGCCGCAGTAGTAGCATACATAAATAACCTTTTTTGGCACTCCCAGGTGCCACTTATTTCTTTTTCCTTCTTTTTAAAATTCCTTTATTATTATTTTTATTCCTTCAGTATTTCCACCTCTTTGTTATTTTTTTTTATTTTCCTTTGTCGCTTTGTTTTTGCTTCTGCTTTGCTCTGTTTCTCTGTGTGTGTTTTGTTATCCTCTACTCGGGGTTCATGAGGGTTTTGAATACAGATGAAGGTGACCAATGTTTGGTGAAAGACCCTGTGTGAGAAACAGCGAAGGAAGGATCTCCCAGGCTGGGAGAAGAAAGGGGCAGGAGAAAAGAAGAGGAAAGCAAGTCTTCAGCCATCAGTTATGTCTGTGTCTCATCCAGAAAGTATAGCCAGAGACATTTTGGCAAATTTTAAAAATCCACCCAGACAGAAATTTTACCCCTGAAAAAGAGGACATGTCCTAGAAAAAGAAGATACATGGGAACCCTACTAAGTGACCTACGTTTAACTAGTAATCCACCAGGACAATCCTAATTTTACTATATTATAAAATACTGTGATGTTGCCTGATGTAGCTTGTTCAACACACCTAGGATGAAGCTCAGCTGAATGGTTAATAGACAAATTGCTGACTCGCTCAGTCACAGAATTCATGTATATTCTAAGCTTTGATGTGAATAACAATCCTCGCGGCTAGATTTCTGTACATCAGAGGATAGGGTGTAACCTCTGCAGTTAATAAGAAGCCCATACTGACAGCAATTGATGCAGTTCAGCTATTTATAAGTATGGATAAAGCTCAAAGGATAATAGTGTTTGGTACATATATTTGCTTTTCCATAATCTTACTGAATCAATTTATTTTTCACTCTTCATCATCCACCATCATTATAGCTTGCATTACCCTGAAAAAACATGAAATCCATAAGCATCCAATATGATAGTTGCAATGGGAAAACATGCCAGGAAATTTATGATATCCATTATAGCAAAGATATATTTGATTTAGTGGCAGACTGACAAAGGGAAGCAAAATAATATTAGTCTTTCTATAGGCAACAATTTGTTTGCATTTTGCAGGCTTTTCCCTCTGCTCCATTACTGATGAAAGTCTGTTGTGTCAATAGTAAAAAAAAAAAAAGCTTAAATTCTGACATATATAGTCAACGTGCCACAGAAACATAGCTTGAACAACCAGTGTTTTCAAACAAACAAAATCTGGGCACTCATCATGTAAGCTGTTTTTATTGTATTGAGCTGCTAATTGACTGTATTTCACTCTGCCAAAAAAAATATGGAAGTTTATTGTTTCTGTATATGCTTTTAATTATTACCTTCTACCCTAGTGCTTAGCCCTGTAAGCCTCCTTGGGAAATGTGTTGATGAGAGGCAATATAAATCTGATAATAAGATCCATCTGTAACCAAGCTTAATGCATATTCCATTGATTGCAACGCTGTGCAGATAGACTGCATCAACACTTGAAGGCGCACTAAAAGTTCCCTGAAAATTGCAAATTCCAATCGGCCATCTATGGAGATTCCCCACACCGTCCCAAATTTTCTGTGTTTCCTGTTACGCATACACAAGGTAAGAGACTCACAGAGAGTGGAGGGGAAAGAGGAAACAAGGAGTTTGTTTTGTTTCTCTTGCTCACCTTTGTAATACATTTTTCAGCCAGACATTCGCAGCTTTCCATAAACATTCGTCTTCGAGCAAAGACCAAGGCTGGAAATTTTCATCCTCCCAGGTGAAAACTTCAGAAAGATTTAAGAGCAACCTCATTGCCAAGGCATCCCTAAACTGCTTATTACAGGAAGCTGGGGTTGAACGACAGGGAATGATGGATCACTCCATTACTGCCCTGTGACTTCTCATTCATTTCTTCCGAAGCCTCCGGTTCTGGCCACTGTCAGAGGTGGAAATCTGGGCTCGACGGACCATTGGGCTGACCCAGAAAGGCAGCTCTTTGGTTATCTTCTTAATCGATCTGATACAGAGAGCTAAACGGCACACTTAGTGTAGTTTAATGGGCAATATTGCCATTCACTTCAATGAGGCTAGGTTTCCACTCCAGAAATTAACTGCAGTCGTAACTACACTTGCCTCCGGCACTCTGCCATTTAAGGTAAAGACCAGAAAGCGAAGGAACTATGAATGGTCACTGCTAGAAGTTGCTACGGAAGCTGGCGCACACTAAAGAAACAAGCTTGCTATAACTCCCTATAATATTGTGTCCAACTCTTAAAAGCATTTGTGCTATGAATTACTCCTTACTGCCTTGAAATTTATTTAAAGGGGAAAGTTCCTGAGTAGATTTAGAAAGATTTAAAGGCTGCTTGGTTTCTTACACAGGAGAAGAAAGCAACCAGTCCCCACAAGGGATTTTGCTTTCTGAAGCAAAGCAGCAGATTTACAAAAACGTGACGCATGGCAGTCCTAGCAGATTCCCTGACCCATCATGTACCATGAAGATGCATAGAATTATCTTCCAAGAAACGCTTTCTTTCCAATCAGTAGGTGGAGCAAACATAATCTATGCTGTCTCCTTTCTCTTCCGATACAGCCAAAGATATATAGTGGGGTAGGAGAACTAAAAATAATTCCAATATATTTCACATCTGGCAACCAATGAGACCCTTTGGTTTCTGACACTACGAGTATAGAAAGCTAGCAACACAAATTTTCATGGTCCTCTAGTGTCTATGGTGGCTCATTTACCGTAAGTATTTAGCATTAAACTCTGGAAACGAAGACTCAATTTTGACCAAACTAGCATAGGAGGCTTAGTTTGGTCAGAATTGAGTATATGCTTCCAGAGTTAAAGCTAAATACATGACTTCTGGTAAATAAGCTACCATAGCCATTAGAGGGCCATAAAAATAGCTTTCTAGAACTCGAATCCCCACAACGGGGTGAGCTCCCGTTGCTCAGTCCCTGCTCCTGCCAACCCAGCAGTTCGAAAGCACATCAAAGTGCAAGTAGATAAATAGGTACCGCTCTGGCGGGAAGGTAAACGGTGTTTCCGTGGGCTGCTCTGGTTCGCTAGAAGCGGCTTAGTCATGCTGGCCACATGACCTGGAAGCTGTACGCCGGCTCCCTCGGCCAATAAAGCAAGATGAGTCCCGCAACCCCAGAGTTGCCCACGACCGGACCTAATGGTCAGGTGTCTATCTGACACCATGTGCTATCTGAAACCCAAGGGGTGCATTGGTTACCAGACATGTGTTGTTGTTTTTCCCAGCTGTCTTTCCCCACTAATAGGCCTTCAAATACCAAACAACTGAGCCAGAGCAGAATGCTTGTTATGACATTGTCTGTCTTGTGGGTTTATGCATGACTTGCCCCCTGCTTTTTTGCTGCATCTAACCCATGAGGAATTATTTGTGCCCCCTGATCTATCCATATTGGGGAAGCGCAGGAGAAATGGGTGCCCTTCAACATCTGCTGCCTGAGACAGCCCCTTAACTTTGCCCGATGGTAGGGCCAACCCTAGAGCCCCTCCTTCGTCATGTTGCTATACTTAAGGGTCTTCATAATCAGTGGCACTTTCTACATGGTCATCAACAGGCAACTGCATGAAGCCGATATTAATCTGGAACCACTTTGATGGCCATGTCCTCATTCTATTCATAACATCCATGTTGGGAGCAGGTGGTCTAAACCACTGAGCCTCTTGGGCTTGCTGATCGGAAGGTTGGCGGTTCAAATCTCCGTAACCGGGTGAGCTCCCATTGCTCTTTCCCAGCTTCTGCCAACCTAGCAGTTTGAAAGCACACCAGTGCAAGTAGATAAATAGGTACCACTGCAGCAGGAAGGTAAATTGTGTTTCTGTGCACTCTGACTTCCATCACGGTGTTCTGTTGCACCAGAAGCAGTTTAGTCATGCTGGCCACGTGACCCGGAAAGCTGTCTGTGGACAAACGCCAGCTCCCTTGGCCTCAAAAGCGAGATGAGCACTGTGACCCCATAGTCGCCTTTGACTGGACTTAACCGTCCAGGGGTCCTTTACCTTTTACCTTTACCATGATGGGCATCAGCCCATGCCTACAAAGCATGCTCACATGATCTTTTCAGGAAGCTCCACCAGGATACGATGTTATATTTAAAGGAGCCCTGTACTACTGAGACCACATGTGGTGCATTTACAAAATTTTAAAGAAAATAAAGAATCCTTGGCCACCAAATAAGAGTTCTTAAGAACCACACCCTCTCCTTTCCACTGATATTTTTTTAAAAAAGAAAAGAAAAAGTGTTAGCCCCTTTTACAGAATCAGCTTTGCTTCTCTTCCCTATGCTTCTTCAAATTGTTGAAATAAAGGTCATTTGAAGTTTCAGAATAGCTTGAGTTTCCACAGTTATTGAACACTGCACCACTTCAGCAGCCATCTATGAAATAGCACATGAAGCATGTAAAAACATCTTTCATTCAGCTTCTTCCTGATTGAGCAAGGCAATTAAGACGAGCTGGTTCCCTCTTCTGTGATTTGAAAATAGCCACCTTTTATTGTTTATATATATATATATTTAAAAAAACCTTCCTTCCAGAATATAGTTCTGCCTTATCAAATTCTCATTGCAACATTAGCAATTAGTAACTTCTCCACTCCATCAGGAAATCAGCCCTGAGTGAAGGACAGATCCTGAAGCTGATCCTGAACAGGACAGATCCTGAAACTGGAAGGACAGATCGTGAAGCTGAGGCTCCAATACTTTGGTCACCTCATGAGAAGAGAAGACTCCCTGAAAAAGACCCTGATGTTGGGAAAGATGGAGGGCACAAAGAGAAGGGGACGACAGAGGACGAGATGGTTGGACAGTGTTCTCGAAGCTACCAGCATGAGTTTGACCAAACTGTGGGAGGCAGTGGAAGACAGGAGTGGTTGGTGTGCTCTGGTCCATGGGGTCACGAAGAGTCGGACACGACTAAACGACTAAACAACAACAACCACTCCATGAATTTTAGAAATCATGACAATAATCTGTTTGTAGGGCCCATAATAATGTAGACATCTTCCATTCTTTATGAGTTCCTCACAAATGCCTTGGAATGTTGTGGGTTTTTTCCTGATGCATGTTTACAGTGACACCAGCCCTTTGGTCTCCACACAGTATTTCATGAAAATGTGCATTAAAGCATCATAGCAAGTCATGGGCAATTTCACAATTCCTCTGACAGAAGTTGGGGGGTCTACAATGTAGATGCTTGTAGGTGAAGTTGAAGAAAGGTATTTATTTGACAGTTATTTCTAAAAGCCTGCCTGAAATGCACTGAAAGATGTGGCCTTTACAAAGAAGGGCTAAATATTTCTTGCCATCGCCATGTGCCAGGCATAACAGAAATAGTTAAATCGGTAATGATACAGTGGGCAAAGGATTTTGGGTACAATATACAATTTGAGGAATGGGAAAAATTGTGGAAAGAGAATATAAAATTTACGGCATGTACGTTACTGAAAGAGAATGTGATGAAAATGTTTTATAGATGGTACATGACACCTGTAAAACTAGCAAAGATGTATAAGGTTGATAACAAATGTTGGAAATGCAAAGATAAAGAAGGGACGTTCTTTCATCAGTGGTGGGAATGTAAGAAAGTGAAAAGCTTTTGGGAAATGATATATAATGAGATGAAAAAAATGTTAAGATATACTTTTGTGGAAAAAACCCGAAGCTTTTCTTTTAGGTATTGTAGGAAAGGACATAAGAAGAAAGGACTGTAAGCTTTTCCAATATGCTGTAACGGCAGCCAGAATCCTGTTGGCCCAGAAGTGGAAACAAGAGGAGATACCGACGATAGAAGAATGGAGATTAAAATTGATAGACTATGCGGAACTGGATAAATTAACTGTGAAAATTAGATATACTAAAGACCAAAAGTTCATCGAGGACTGGGGAAAATTTGTGGATTATCTGAAAAACATATGTGGTGTAAATACAACGCTAGTGGGATTTCAAGAGGCACTGTAAAAAATAAATAAGTGTTGTTTATCAGAAATAATGGGAGTAAGGAGGAACAATGGCAATACGAAAGAAGGGAATGTGTATTAAAAGTATAAATATGGATGATTGTCAGAGACGCTGAAGGAAGTCCAAAACAGTCATAATTTGTTGTATTCGGGATAAAATGTATAACTGGATGAAAATTAATAAAATTTATTAAAAAAAAGAAAGAAAAAAGAAATAGCCATAATTGATTGGACATTTAAAAATTGGTATTCTTATAGTGTTAGGTCTGTTATGCTAATGTGCTTCTGTCACAAGCAGAGAAGGAATCCCTTTCTATTTGCATTTCCATGGTTTTCCTTCCTTGCAACCTTTGACTTAAACCACCTTTTGCAGTCGTTTCCTCCTGCCAAATACACCACCGGATTGTTCTTTCAAACCTCATTCATCATGTCCTTCCTTCCAAACTGTGCATTGTGTGTTATGTGGAAGGAAAGAAAGGAAATGAGATGGTCTTGCCTCAAATTCATAGACAATACATGAGCTACATTCTTGTGACCATGTTTTGTCCTTCAACAAATATGGCGGAACACTGGCTGTTTCCAATAAAATGAAGCCTTGGATGGCGAGTCCATGTTTGGACTCAATGCCCCAAAATCTGTAGCAAAAGATGGGCCATCCTCAATCATAAAAAGGGGGATCCCGTTCAACATTTACCCAGTTATTTATCATCTGGGAGATGATATATAACAAGCTGAAAAAAATGTTGAAATATACATTTATAAAGAAACCAGAAGCATTTCTCTTGGGTATTGTCGGAAATGATATAAATAGAAAGGAATGTAAGCTTTTTCTATATGCAGTAACAGCAGCAAGAATATTATTGGCCCAAAAATGGAAGCAAGAAGAATTACCAACGATGGAAGAATGGAGGATGAAATTAATGGACTATGCGGAACTTGACAAACTAGCAGGAAGGATTCGAAACCAGTGGGACCAGAAATTCACCGAAGACTGGAGTAAATTTACGGATTATTTGAAAAGTATTTGTGACGACCAGACAACGTTTGTAGGTTTACAAGAAGTTCTGTGAGGAATAAGATTAGAAATATTGTAAAAATGTAGAAGGAGAGATAATATGTTAAAAGATGTAAAGGCAATATTAAGCTAGGAAATGTGTAAGAAGTGATTAAGACGGAGGATTATCAGAGGTGCTGATGGAAGTCCAATAAGATTGTATTTGTGGTAAACTGTGTGGTATGTTTTATAATTTTATATGATAAAAACCAATAAAAAATATTTTTTTAAAAAAACAACATTTACCCAGTGCTTTTTTCTGGGGGTACTCAGGGGTACTTAGTACTGGCACCCTTTTTCTAGAAGAAAAGCACTGGTTTTACCTATTCTGTTTGTGTAATCTCATAGTCCTAGCTCCGTGCTTCTGCTGCAGATATGTAACTTCTTATCTCAGGGATATACACTGATTCTATTAGTGCAAAGCCTGGGGCCTGACAATATTGTGCTGAAATGATTGTTCTGTTGTGAGGGAAGAGTTACCCACACAGATTTAATTAACAGCAGCAGCAGTGTATTCACTGCTCTAGCACTGTGTGGTAAATTACTAATCAGAACTGCAGGCACACTGGAGAGAACTGGATGGGAGCTATTTTATGCAGTGTGCAACAGAAGTGAGCTACATTAACATCTTTTATATGTAATAAATTCAAAAATAGGCTACGGCTGTAAAGCCCAGCAGGCTAGCACCTAAATACTCACTATTACATTGGTGGCAACTGAATTCTTGAATTGCATTAATGATTACTACCTCTGCAATGGCTGGGCGAACCTTAGCAAATGTGATTCAGCCGTTTGGGACACAGGCAGAGCTCATAGCCTTTGTAATCTAAATTAAAGACAGCAGCCAGGCTAAATTAAAATTGTAGGTTGAATCCATGCTGTCAAAGGGGATAGCTAAAAACATCATGGTGTAACATGGGATAACTGCTCGGAAAGGCCATGTGTTTTGCCATTACTTTGCATTGTGTTCACAACATTGTCATTAATTTGGTCTCGCCTTAAAAAAAAACCCCACACACTTTGGGATCCTTCTGACTTAGGATATGATCAGCTAGCTTCCAATCTTTCTCTATTCCAATCTTTCTCCAGGCAGTCTTGGGTGAGGATCCCAGTGGCCTTGGGATTAACCAGGAAGTTCTAGGATTTGATCTGGAGGATACCTAGCTAGATTTGGGGATATATAGCTAGGGAAAATAAATTCCTTGTGATCTTTACATCAAAAGGGTAGGCAATAGATGTTTTGATAGATGATAGATAGATAGATAGATAGATAGATAGATAGATAGATAGATGATAGATAGATAGATAGATGATAGATAGATGATAGATAGATATAGATAGATAGATGATAGATGGATATCAAAACATCTATTACCTGCCCTTTTAGATAGATAGATATAGATAGATGATAGATAGATAGATAGATAGATAGATAGATAGATAGATGATAGATAGATGATAGATAGATAGATAGATTATAGATAGATGATAGAATTGCACCTTGGATCTCAAACGCCTTGGCTCCCAAACAAATCGGCTCCCGAATGATCGAGACCCGGGAGTGTTCCGGTTTTGAAACATTCTTTCAGAAGCAGAACATCCAACGGGGCTTATGGGGCTTCCAGTTAGCTGCAGGCGCTTCCTGCAGCCAATCGGAAGCCGTGCTTTGGTTTCTGAACATTTTGGAAGTTGAACGGACTTCCGGAACGGATTCCGTTCAACTTCCAAGGTACGACCGTAGATAGATTGTTGAATAAAAATGTTTTGAATATCTGTCGCAAACTAATTCGCACCACCGTTAAAATATCTTAAGTAGAATAAGTCAGTGCAAAACTCCCCACCCACCCCTTTCTGTTCCTTGCACGTTTGGGGCGGATAGGCATTGGGTAAGCCTTGGTTGGAGGGGAGGTTGTAGCCTCTGCCTGCCCCTCCATGGGCAAGGGTTTCTTGTAAGAGGATCTGGGAGGAGAGGCTCCTGTCCAGACAGGGGCTAGGGCCATACCACTCCTCCAGTGGAGACTGCTTGGGGATGCCCTGATTTGACATAGGTCATACGACATCCTACCCCACTGGCTTCACTCTTAGAAACACTCCCAGCTGACAGACAGGAGTGGTATACACAGTTGCTTACCACAATACCTATGACCAAACCTTCACATCTGTAGCCAATAAATTTGTGGCCTTATTTAATCCCAAACCAATATGCCTTGTCTTGTCTGGTTATTTTCATCTTAGGGAACAGGGTGGCCACGGGGTCTCACTACACAAACCGTACATGTATAGTAACTCAGCCATGGTTCTCAGTTCTCTGAATTTTACAATGCAGTTCTTTAGGAAAAATAATGTGCAAGTAATAAATTGTGCTAAAATGTGCATAGAAATGTGTATATGAGTAAAATCCGCATGCAAAAATGCATGACTTTTGAGGAAATTGGTTTGTTGAATTTTGTTTATCCAGGAAAATTGCAGACAAAAATATATATATTGGGAGAAAATCACTCTAAGACACTGGTGAATCTTCATGAGGACTTTTCTTTCTTAATTGCATCCTGATGTGGAAATGTGACCCATTGTGCCACCTGAGAGGAATAGCTGTCAGTTGTATTTCCTCTCAGTATCTTATCCTTGAAAACCTAAGTTCAGTTGTCTGCATTTTCACATCAGTTTGTGATACACATTTTTGTATGCCATCGTGTCTAATATAAATGTTGTTATTGTTTAGTTGTTTAGTCATGTCCAACTCTTTGTGACCCCATGGACCAGAGCATGCCAGGCACTCCTGTCTTCCACTGCCTCCCGCAGTTTGGTCAAACTCATGCTGGTAGCTTCGAGAACACTATCCAACCATCTCGTCCTCTGTCATCCCCTTCTCCTTGTACCCTCATTCTTTCCCAACATCAGGGTCTTTTCCAGGGAGTCTTCTCTTCTCATGAGGTGGCCAAAGTATTGGAGCCTCAGCTTCAGGATCTGGCCTTCCAGTGAGCACTCAGGGCTGATTTCCTTAAGAATGGATAGGTTTATCACTACCCGAAGGAGTCTCAAAGCGGCTAACGTTCTCCTTTCCCTTCCTCCCCCACAACAAACACTCTGTAAGGTGAGTGGGGCTGAGAGACTTCAGAGAAGTGTGACCAGCCCAAGGTCACCCAGCAGCTGCATGTGGAGGAGCGGAGACACGAACCCGGTTCCCCAGATTACGAGTCCACCTCTCTTAACCACTACACCATTAAGTTTGATCTAATACAAATATTTTCCCCCTAATATAAACAATTTCCCCTAACAACACATTTTTACACTTCATTTTCCAATTTGTTGCACTTTCCCCTAATATGTGCATTTTTGAAGCCTTCTTCGGTTATAGAACTACCAGGTAGCTCAGCCAGTTAGTGTGTGGTTTCGGGGTTGGTGTGTTGTGCGACAAGCACACAGAGTGCAATGAGATTGAGTGTTGGGGGGGGGGGGCTCAGTTAATTTCATTGTACACAGGTTGTACATTGGCAATAAAGGTATTATTATTATTATCATTATTATTATTATTATTGATAAGGCCAAGGTTGCAGGTTCGATTCCCACATGGGGCAGCTTCAGATTCTGCACTGTGGAGGGTTGGACTAAATAATCCTCAGGGTTCCTTCCAGCTCTACAATTCTATGGTTCTATAGAAGAAGTTCAGAGAAGGGTGGATTTCAAAGGTTAGCTGCACTTCGGTTTGTGCATTGTTTTGGGGAGGGTGAACAAGGTAGGTTCACATTAAGCTGAGAACTGAACTGGATTTGTCCCCTATCCCTGATTTTAAACATGTCCCAGCCCTACTTGGAAATGCTGAGGTGGAGCCTGGGGGGCCAGTGTGGTGTAGTGGTTAAGAGCAGTGGACTCGTAATCTGGGGAACTGGGTTCGCTTTCCCGCTCCTCCACATGCAGCTGCTGGGTGACCTTGGGCCAGTCACACTTCTCTGAAGTCTCTCAGCCCCACTCACCTCACAGAGTGTTTGTTTGGGGGAGGAAGGGAAAGGAGAATGTTAGCCGCTTTGAGACTCCTTAGGGTAGTGATAAAGCGGGATATCAAATCCAAACTCTTCTTCTTCTTCTTTTGCATGGAAAGTAGCAGTCGCCCCTTGAAGCATCACGTTGCCCTTATTAGAAAAGGCATAACCACAGTGTTAGATGTGATGTCTAAAAGCACGTCGAGATCTCATTTATAAGCTGTCAGGCTGTTCAGCAAAGCATTGCTACTTCTGCCAAAGTGCAGGCTGACGGTGTAAGAGATTTACATCCTTTGGGGATTTGAACTCACATCACAACTTGGTCAGGGGACTGGACTTACAATGGAATGCCCCAGTGCATTAAACATTTTTAGAAAAAATACCAAAGCAATAAAACAACAACAATAACCCAATCTGCACAGGAAAAACATACATTTTGCTCCGAGCTTCAAGACCAACCCTTCCTGTCACAATAATCCTTAATGGTGCCAGTTTGAGGAATGCTAGCATTCAGATGAACAAAGGGGCTTGAAGCACTCTCTGAGTACCTAAAGACATGTCTTGCCTTTCCCCACATTCCTTTTTCCCTCAGAAACAACCCATCATTTTCAAAAGATGACTTAGTCTTAACAGCATCCAGCATTGTAGTGTAAACAAAAATGGAATAAAATACAGCTTTGAGGAATGCGGGGAAAGCAGTTCATTTGGAACCCACACATTCCTTTGATAGAGTGCTTGTTAACACGGGAAACAATAAAAAAGAAAAACATACAGATTTATTGTGTGAATCTAAAAAAAAAAAAATTCTCATTCTCTCTTAAATGTGGAACTGTAATGACACTGTATCCTTGAGCTCTTTTTGTTATTTTTCAGAATGGGTTTTAAAACATACACATTTTTCCCCCTTCTGCTTTTCTTATACTTCTTCCCTTCCCATGTCCTCCAGCATTTCTCTGATGAAAATAGGGGTGCCCCATTCCATAACAATAATTTTACTATTGATACCACACACATCTTACTTTGGTTGCTCTGGGCAGCTTCCAACATAAAAACATAATAAAACATTAAAAGATTTTTTAAAAAAACTTCCCTATACAGGATTGCCTTCAGCCGGCTTGGTGGTCAGATAACTCCATGCCCTCCAACATTTCTCTGATAAAAATAGGGACATCCTACGAAAATGTGGGATCAGAAACCAGGATGGCTTCTCTAAAACAGAGATATCCCTGGAAATAGGGACACTAGGAGGATCTGCCTTCCGCATTCGGTTTTAAACACTGGCACTTTTAGCGACAACTAGAAATACTTTCTTGGGCTCCATGATCACTGCAGATGGTGACAGCAGTCACAAAATTAAAAGACGCCTGCTTCTTGGGAGAAAAGCAATGACAAACCTAGGCAGCATCTTAAAAAGCAGAGACATCACCTTGCCAACAAAGGTCCGTATAGTTAAAGCTATGGTTTTCCCAGTAGTGATGTATGGAAGTGAGAGCTGGACCATAAAGAAGGCTGATCACTGAAGAATTGATGCTTTTGAATTATGGTGCTGGAGGAGACTCTTGAGAGTCCCATGGACTGCAAGACGATCAAACCTATCCATTCTGAAGGAAATCAGTCCTGAGTGCTCACTGGAATGACAGATCCTGAAGCTGAGGCTCCAATACTTTGGCCACCTCATGAGAAGAGAAGACTCCCTGGAAAAGACCCTGATGTTGGGAAAGATGGAGGGCACAAGGAGAAGGGGAGGACAGAGGACGAGATGGTTGGACAGTGTTCTCAAAGCTACCAGCATGAGTTTGACCAAACTGTGGGAGGCAGTGGAAGACTGGAGTGCCTGGCGTGCTCTGGTCCATGGGGTCACGAAGAGTCGGGCACGACTAAATGACTAAACAACAACAGCAGAAATACATGAAAACCTGCAACAGATTTCCAGAATTCAAATAAGATGCCACCCCATCTTCTTTTTTAGATGGATGTAAAACCATCCTAATGTTTTTGTAATGGATTGAAAACTATACACAGCAGGGTAACACCAGTCTTGTAAAAAGTCACTTGGAGCAGGTTGCAGGATAGACAGTTCCCTCGTTGCCGTCGTCCTCCTCCTCCAGCAACTTAGGCCCCAGAGGAAGAGGAAGCTGCCTACCCAAGTGCCTGTCTGCTTTTGCAGTGCCTTCCTGTTGTTTTCCTCTACCAGCTCCACAAACAGCTCTGTTCTGAGCAAGGCTTAAAGATAGAAATAGTTACCTTTTATCCAGTATTATTCTTCTACAAAAAGAGGTGCCAGAAGTTACCATGAACCTTATTTTCTTATAATGGCAATGGCACCTGCCTGAGAGTTCTAACAACTTCTGATTGGAAGAAGCCATGCATTTACTCCATATTATCATTCTGAAGGAAATCAGCCCTGAGTGCTCACTGGAAGGACAGATCGTGAAGCTGAGGCTCCAATACTTTGGCCACCTTATGAGAAGAGAAGACTCCCTGGAAAAGACCCTGATGTTGGGAAAGATGGAGGGCACAAGGAGAAGGGGATGACAGAGGACGAGATGGTGGGACAGTGTTCTCAAAGCTACCAGCATGAGTTTGACCAAACTGTGGGAGGCAGTGGAAGACAGCAGTGGTTGGTGTGCTCTGGTCCATGGGGTCACGAAGAGTCGGACACAACTAATTGACTAAACAACAACAACAATCTTTTTTAAAAAACAAGCTCCCAGTATGATGTTCTTAGTTTGGTTGGCCGGGGGAATATATAAAACAACGTTTGCGAGAGGGACACCGGAATGCTGAGTATACTTTATGCCCTGCCCATACTAGTCTTATGTGCGCCAAGCCTAATACTAGACCCCATGCATTGATTTCATTTACCAGAGAAGTACAAGTTGGGGCCTGCAACGAAATGTTGCCGCATGAAGAGCTCTACCCAGCAAGCCATACCTTCTGAAAGGATCTCCATTTAATATCCCCCTAGTTTTTCACACGGGACACAGGTGGCGCTGTGGTCTAAACCACAGGGCCTAGGGCTTGCCGATCAGAAGGTCGGCAGTTCGAATCCTTACGACGGGGTGAGCTCCCATTGCTCGGTCCCTGCTCCTGCCAACCTAGCAATTTGAAAGCACATCAAAGTGCAAACAGATAAATAGGTACCGCTCTGGCAGGAAGGTAAACGGCGTTTCCATGCGCTGCTCTGGTTCGCCAGAAACAGCTTAATCATGCTGGCCACATGTACGCCAGCTCCCTCGGCCAGTAAAGCGAGATTAGCGCAGCAACCCCAGAGTCGTTCGCGACTGGTCCTAATGGTAAGGGATCCCTTTACCTTTTTAGTTTTTCACACACCACCACAACAGGCGTTCAACATTATGTAGCCAGTGAACTTGCTCATTTCTTATTGAGCTGGGGAACCATCAGGTCTCCCCCCCCCCCAAAGAAAAAATACACAGAAAGCTCCCCTTATTTCTATGTAGTCACATTTTGGCGACTTGGCCATCATAAATCAGCAGCTGGATTTGTCTTTGGTTTATTCAAGTGTAATCTGCAACACAATGTTGTAATCTGGAATGTCGAATCAGTATATCATTCCCCTGCCTTCTGTGTTTCTCCCAGTCAGCATTCTGTGCCCACTGAACATGCTCAGTCCTGGTTTTTGGGGGGTGGGCTGGGGTTTTTTTTTTTAGTACTAATGCAGACCCAACTACTGCTAAAGATCCTGTTGGGAAACTATCGGGAAATGTCAATGAATGGTACATTGAGAAAACCTTATTGCTTTTTCATCCTTTTTTAAATTGCCTCATCCAACCCTTCAGGATAGGGATGGCTATAAATCTAAATGTTATGATTGTAAGCAGAGAGGGAATTGCAATTCAGAACTGTTTGAGTGTTTTAGGGGGCAGGGGCTTCAGTTCATAGTAATAAACAACGTCAGAAATGGCCGACGTGGACCAGAATGGCCTGTGAACTTGTTGGAAGTAAAGCAGCAAAGCTTGCAATATGTTACCTGGGCCAGTGGGGGAGCCATAGACAGAAAGGCAACCCATTTTGGGTTCCTTCTTAAGGTGATTGTCTTTTCTCCCTCCTCTTCCTGTGCCTCTTAGTATTAGACCCTTTTGTTAACCTTCCTAACACCAGGAAGAACTGATCCTGCTCACTGGAAGGACAGACCCTGAAGCTGAGGCTCCAATACTTTGGCCACCTCATGAGAAGAGAAGACTCCCTGGAAAAGACCCTGATGTTGGGAAAGATGGAGGGCACAAGGAGAAGGGGAGGACAGAGGACGAGATGGTTGGACAGTGTTCTCAAAGCTACCAGCATGAGTTTGACCAAACTGCGGGAGGCAGTGGAAGACAGGAGTGCCTGGCGTGCTCTGGTCCGTGGGGTCACGAAGAGTCAGACACGACTAAACAACAACAAAACACCAGAAATGCTTGTACCAGGAATGGCTTTGTTTGCCAGAAATAATAAACCTTGAGTTTCTTTATTCTTCCAACCAGCAGTTTTAGCAGGCTATTTCTGCACTCCAAACTCCCCACACTCTTCAAAGTCAGTTTTTTACTGTAAAGTCAGAGGCACCTGGGAAGCAGAAGAAAAGATACCCACCTATCTCTGCAGGAACTTATACTCTCGGCTAAGCAAACAGTACCCATCTGGGGAGTGTGGCTACTAGCCATGTCCATAGCATTTCACACTCGGTTAGAAAATTTAAATGCCAAAAGCACACCAAAATGGAAGAAAGCAGGACAGAGGAGGCAGGGCAGGGGGACTTTCACAGACCATTTGACAGACAGCACTTTATTTTAATAGACCACTGAAATAACACTGTAGCATGACAATATGCAGGTGGAGCTGGGACTGTGAGGGTCATTGAGCACTTTGAATTTCCACATCGCATTACAATTATCGAAATCATGCTGAGGGAGGGGAGAGAGAGAAAAACCACAACTTTGTGCTGATCCTCTGTGAAAAACTCCCGGTGCTCACTGGCCCAGAAAATATTTTTCTTACCTGCGGTGGTTTAATAAACCAGTAGCAGAGCATTAAAGCATGACATAAAGTACTGTCTGGTTAAAAGAATTAAACCGACCAGCTCTAAAACCACGTCTTGCGTGCAGTCATTTGCGTGCCTGGCTTCCAAAATGGATAATTCACCGTTTCTCTCCGTACATTCAACAAAAGAGGAAAAGGGAATATCGAACAAGCTAGTGGACCATATTCATGAAGGGTAACAAAAACACCTCATAAAGCTAAATGTAATAACATAAGAATGGCCTTGCTGGATCTGATCTAGCTAAACTGGGAGATGCTGGTGGCGCTGTGGTCTAAACCACTGAGCCTCTTGGGCTTGCCGATCAGAAGGTCAGCAGTTCGAATCCCTGTGACCGGGTAAGCTCCTGTTGCTCTGTCCCAGCTCCTGCCAACTTAGCAGTTCGAAAGCACACCACTGCAAGTAGATAAATACGTAGGTAACTGCTGCGGCAGGAAAATAACCAATGTTTCTGTGCGCTTTGGTTTCCATCATGGTGTTCCATTATGCCAGAAGCAGTTAAGTCATGCTGGCCACATGACCCAGAAAGCTGTCTGTGGACACCAGCTCCCTCGGCCTGAAAGCGAGATGAGCGCTGCAACCCCATAGTCACCTTTGACTGGACTGAACCATCCAGAGGTCCTTTACCTTTCACTTAAACTAGAGGAAGGGAACCTGTGACCACCCAGATGTTTGTAGAGTACAAATCCCATCATCCCTGACCAATGGTCATGCTGGCTGAGACCGATGGGGGTTGTAGCCCAACAACACATGATGAGGAACATGTTCTCTAGCATGAGAAAGAAACTAAGGGGAGAACTCATCCCATGTGACAAATGTCGACAATTCCTTTAAAAAATGGCAAAAGTAGCTGTATAAGGAGCTAAGGTGCATTAATTCATTTATTTCCCTCATATCACAACAGACAGAGAAGATGAATTTGGCCCATTGATGTCCTAGAAGTCTATGGCAGCCATGGAGACAGTTTTGTCTCCCATGCAACATCCTGTTCTTCAGATATTCCATTTTTGATCTGATTCACATTTTACTACCTCCCCCTCTGTGACCTGCTGAGACCACACAAATGAAGTGAATAGCATTGTCCTTTCCTTCTTGAAGACCTCTTTCTCTGGGTAGGGATGGGGGTGAAATTTAATTCAGTAGACATTTAAATGTGAACCTACAAAATCTGCTCGCTCCGTAACAATACATGAACCGAAACTGAAATTCCCACTTGCCTGAATTTTGCAGTGCAGTTCTCCAACCAAGTACAGTGGTACCTCAGATTACATACGCTTCAGGTTACATACGCTTCAGGTTACGGACTCTGCTAACCCAGAAATAGTGCTTCAGGTTAAGAACTTTGCTTCAGGATGAGAACAGAAATCGTGCTCCAGCGGCGCAGCGGCAGCAGGAGGCCCCATTAGCTAAAGTGGTGCTTCAGGTTAAGAACAGTTTCAGGTTAAGAACGGACCTCCGGAACGAATTAAGTACTTAACCTGAGGTACCACTGTAATGTGTAAACAAATGTATATAGGAGGCTAAAGTGTGCATATGGTTGCTTGTGTTAGTGTAGCTAACATACAAAAATGCATTCTATGTGGGAGAAATTGTAAGAATGTTTGTACTAGGCAAAATGGCATAGAAAAATGTGCATATTAGAAGGACTCTCCTCCCTTGAAGAGAGGGGAGTGGTTGTGGGCGGAAGCCGAGCCCCGCCCAGGGGGCGGGAGCCCCCTGCTACCCTCACTTACCTGGCTGGCGCCCACGCCCACCGGCGGGTAGCCAATCAGGTGCCTCTGGGGGGCGTGCCGGGCAGCTTAATGCTGCGGCGCCAGCCTCGGCTCAGCCTCACTCTTCGCCGCACCGTCACGAGTCACCCACCCTCCATTCCCTTTAGGTTAGGGCCTAGGTCACTTGGCCTTGCTATGGACCTTAGGTTGGTCGCCCCGGTTGCCTGGGGGGCCTGGTAGGAATTTTTCCATTTGGCACTCGGCCTTTTGGTTTTTTCGCCTACCTCGTAGCAATCGTCACAACTTTTGTGGTATTGGTGGGTAGGTTAGGCATTGGATTAATGTGTTGTACTGTGTCGAGGAGCTAGGTGTGGCCATCGCCTATGCCTCCAATTTAGGGGTATTCCGTTAAAGGAATCTGGCGGTCGTGTATTCTGTCCGATGCCTGCTTGGCGGGAGGCCATGGCACGACCCTCGGTGACATCAGGGGTGAGCTTTCGTTGGATTTGCATCAACAGGCTCCACCTACTGCTGAATAAACCCACCACGTGTTAAACATCCAATGCCTAAGCCAATACCTTTTCACTGCTGTAATCAATAAAGTTGTGGCCATTTCATGCCCATTAACCATATATCACGTGTCCTTGTGTATTTATTCCTCGACGCGGGGATCGGGTCCTCGCACCACAAATCCACACTAAAATGCAAACACCAGCACACTTACATAGGACTCAGTTTTGGAGTTCAATATTATACAAGAATATTTCACTAGATTTTATACGAGTGGGAAAGCACCACCAAGTTCCAGCAGTGCTTCTTATGTATGTGACAATAATGCCTTGCTTTGAGCTGTTGACACTCAGATATTCTGGCAGCACAATCCCTATGCATGTCTGTTTAGAAGTAAACCTCATTAAGTTATTTTGGGCTTACTACCAGGGACACGGGTGGCACTGTGGGTTAAACCACAGAGCCTAGGATTTGCCAATGAGAAGGTCGGCGGTTCGAATCCCCGCAACGGGGTGAGCTCCCGTTGCTCAGTCCCTCCTCCTGCCAACCTAGCAGTTTGAAAGCACACCAGTGCAAGTAGATAAATAGGTATCGCTCCAGCAGGAAGGTAAACGGTGTTTCCGTGCGCTGCTCTTGTTCTCCAGAAGCGGCTTAGTCATGCTGGCCACATGACCTGGAAGCTGTACACCAGCTCCCTCGGCCAATAAAGCGAGATGAGTGCCGCAACCCCAGAGTCAGTCACGACTGGACCTAATGGTCAGGGGTCCCTTTACCTTTACCTTACCAGATAGGGATGGGGAAGAAATGTGGTTCATTTTGCATTTAAAGGAGAACCTACTTAAACCATACTTTCTGAAACAATGCCAAAACCAAAACACAGCCATCTTCCCTTAGTCACACTTTTCCAAATTTTGTAATGTAGTTCTCCACCCAAGTAATGTCTACAAAAATGCATATACAGTGGTACCTCGGGTTACAGATGCTTCAGGTTACAGACGCTTCAGGTTACAGACTCCCCTAACCCAGAAATAGTTCCTTGGGTTAAGAACTTTGCTTCAGGATGAGAACAGAAATTGCGCTGCGGCAGCAGCGGGAGGCCCCATTAGCTAAAGTGGTACCTCAGGTTAAGTACAGTTTCAGGACCTCCATAATGAATTAAGTTCTTAACTGGAGGTATCACTGTACTAGGGTAAAATGTGCATAAATTTGCATATATTAGTAAAAATGGCACATAAAAGTGCATTATATGAGGGGAAATTGTTTTGGGGAAAAACAATTGGGGGAAACTGCATGCAAAAATGTGTTTATTAGGAGAAATCCACTGCAGAATTCTCATGAGGGCTATATACATCATAATCATCATCATAAACAACTGATGTTGAAACATAGAGAACTGAAGTTATTAAATGCTTTCGCCCATCCCCTCTCCCAGGTCACAACAACACTTTCACAGCTAGTTTTAGCCAAAATATGCAGCAGGTACATCTCTAAGGTGATGAATAACGTGTTGAATTATTTGGTACTTTAAGCCAGCACATTTTAATTTACGAACATTTATTATTTGTAATAAGAACTAAAACAGCAGTCTTACAAAATTACTGAAATCATTAATTCCCCTTCACAAATAATCAGTGTATACAACTAATACCTTGATACAAATAAACCATACTCATAGGGTGGGACTTCTGTGCATAGTTTAAGATAACTGCCTGAGCAGCATAGCAGCTACTAAAATCATTCCTTACTAAGCTTCATTCAATGTTCTTTCAGTGACAGGCTAAGTAAAATAAACAGATCTGAACTTATTGGAGTTTTGTATTTGGTGCCCAGAAAAACCTTATAGCTTCTGGCTCTTTATACAACTAAGATTTATAGTATCTATTCTCACCGCGCAGAGTCCCAAGATAATGTTAATAGATGGCTAGTTTCACCAATAAATCCCCCAGGAAGCCAAGAGAAATATCTATTTCAGATGAATTGTTCAGAACTAAATCCACATCCCAAATGGTATACAGTACTTAGGCTTAAGAGACTCAGCTTTAAGGACGCAAAAGGCATTTCTCTCAATTCCTAGCTGAAGGAAACACCGAGTAAGAAAGGAGAATTGTGGGCCTCTGGTAGCTAACGCTCTTGATACTCAAGGGCTAAAGTCCTAATTTTCTTCAAAGGAATTGTGCTGCTTTGTGCAAAGGAAAAGATAAATTTCTCAGGGACTCGGCCACAGTTTCTCTAGGCCACAAGGAAGGTTGCAACAGTCATGTAGGAAAGCCTTGAGATACCTTTCAGAAATAACTATAGTGCAAACTATCAAGAGGACCTGAAAACTGCATTCAGATACTAGGGGTGTTTGGGCTTGGACTGAGACGATAGCAAGACAACAGTGCAAGCCATAAAAACAATCAGATAATTGGGAATAATTCCTTGGCATATAGATGATAATTATGATGCTAATACTAATAAACACAACTGTCAACATCATCATTAACATTATCATTAACAAGATTTCTTATCTGCCTTTTAAGATAGGGTCCAACAAAATAAAAATGAGATATTAAAATTAGTTAAAACAATTTACAATCCGAAGAGTTGTTTCAGTTGTAAACAGGTGTCTGTCTTCAGCTTTCAATGATAGATAGATAGATAGATGATAGATAGATAGATAGATGATAGATGATAGATAGATAGATAGATAGATAGATAGATAGATAGATAGATAGATGATAGATAGAGATACAAACATGTACATTTTATTTGAAAGTTACCTTCTAATAAATCTATGAAACTGCCTTCTAACAAGTCACACCATTTGTCTATCTAGTTCAGGATAGTCTACTGCTGTATCTAGGGATGTACATGCCTCAAACAGTTCCGATATTCATTTGTACATTCATTTCATATTTTTTATTCCACTGCAATTGGTTCATTTTTCACAGTGCATGTTCTGTTTTGCCATTTGCTGGCATGGAAATATACATAATTTGAACCTTTTTATACAAAACACACAATAAGGCATGCATATCTCAGCCATCAGCAAAAAGAATTCACTTCCCTGCATGTTCCCTGTGTGTTAGTCTTCTGCAGCAAAAAAAAATTAGAGTTTTCTAAGACAAAACTTTTTTAAAGACAAAGTTAATGAAATGATGACTAGTGGCCTATTACAAAACCACCTATGGCTGCAAATGTAACCATGTGTACTCATAAATAAGCCCTACTGAATTCACAGGGACTTAGTCTCAGGTAAACAGAACTAGGATTACAGTCACTCTTGCTACCTTGATTTCACAGTTCACTATAAACATTTCATTCTTATTGCCTTTCCACCATTCAGGCACCTGGGAGGGGCATTTTAATTAAAAGTCAAGAAAACCTGAGGGGTGAGGGAAGGAAATTTTAGATTAATTTTGCTTTTAGAATTCAGATTTAGGGTGGTCAAAAATGGTCAGACAAATACAGATGGTTCTCGTCAATTTGACAGAGGCTGAGACTTTAGCTTAGTAGTAGCAGAGATAAAATCTAATATAAGAGATCAACTCTTCCCTTGTGAAAAGAACAATAATGAGTACTAGGTTCCTATGGTTTTTTATTTTAAATTCACCAAAGGAGGCAGATCAAGGTTGAAATCCTAACCTCACTTACCCAGGAGTAAGCCTCACTAAAAACCATTTGGGTTTACTTCAGAGTGAGCATTGTTAAGACTGAACTCTTAGAAAAATGAATATATAAATGAATATCTAAATAATGTACATCACAAAGCAATTTGTGTATCAATTGATGTGGCATGTGGGCTTGTTGTAGACACCTAGGGCAAATAGCTTTCACAGCAACAGTTTGTGCCCCAGCAGGAGTCAAATGAGTGGACAAGAGGAAATCTACTCGATACTCCATTTTCAATGGATTCCTCTGGCATCCCTAGTTGTGTTGAAACTGCCCTTCACTCTCCCCAAAGCTTTCTTTCTTGGCAAAGAGGCTTCTGTTTTCCTTCCTTGTCCTCAGTTTGCTATAGAATTTTTGTAGGCGTGGGGTTGAGTTTACCTTATCGCTGCAAGACTGCTAAAGGTGGCACTTGTAATGTGTTTTTTCCTCTCCATTCAGTATTTCTCCAGGACACCATAGTCTCCATCGCTTGCACTATCTTCTTTGAAGAAGCTGTTTTAAAAAGAAATGAATAAATGGAAAACAACAAAAAGCAGAAGATATTTTTTTTGATACAGCACTAGTATTGGCTACAGCAGTTCGCTGGATTTCAAAGGTTTTCCTCAGCCCTACCTGGACACGTCAGGGATTTTAATAGGGGTCTTCAGCTGAGTTGTGGTCCTTCCCTGCATTTTAGCCAAATTACTGACCAGCCACTGACCAGTTCATTGTGCTTAGGGCTGCCATAAGTCCGGAATAGCACATCTCAACAACCTTTCCAGATAAAAGCTCAATAGGTTTTGTGTCTGGGATTTCACATTTTGAAATATGGAAACCCTAATTCTGCTATACTGAGGACATAAAGCAGGGGTTAGCAACCTAAGGCCCATGGGCCAGAAGCGGTTTGCGGAGATCGTTTGACTGGCCCACAACCCACCCCCGAAACGAGCTGTCAGCTTGCGCGCTGTGCTAAACCAGCACAACGCAGCATGGGGACTCGCTTCGGCGGCGCCACACAGGGATCTCCATGGGACCAATCCAGCCCAGGCAAGATAAACCTTGCTGGCCCCTGGCATAGAGAGTTTACAGACCGTCACTTTGGTTTCCTGCTGTAGATGAAGCATGGATGAAGGCCAAGCCAGAGCAGATTTTGTAGTCTTAGTTATTACAGCTTCGATCTACATATGCTTCATTTTGTATGCCCCTTCTTGCTTCATTGTTAATCCTTCCAAACAGATGGTGTTTGCCAAAGCATCTGGCTAAATATTTGCTCTAAACAAAAGAATGAGGACTAGTTGGATTTATGTTGGCTAGAAATACCAACGGACATTAACTAAGACCAGTCCAAGCAGAAACTCATAATGGCCCTGGGTTTTACAGATTGCTACCTCCTTTAGTAAAGAGGACCTTCATTATGGCTTGATGCTGTTTGTATAACTAGGATCACCAATGCTAGAAACTGCTGCCAATTGGATACTGGCTGAGTCTGAGCACTGCTCGCATTCTTCTACCTATTCAAAGCTATTCTAGTATGGTAGATATTTCGGAAATTCCCAGCGAAATGGGAAATAAGAAGCCTTAAAATAAAAGTAAAGTAAACTATAAAGCTGGAATTCATAAACTGAGTTGAAAATTGATTCTTGATTTCCAGGATATTAGGCCCAGTATGATTTATACAAAGCGACAGAGTAGTGGTATAAAACCACCCATAGGAACTAAGTCAACACACTTCAATTAATCTAACACTGAGATTTATCAACTAGAGCATGGGTTGATGAATCAGTAGGTAACAGTTGACTACACTAGTTTATTTTCTGAGCCTACTTTGTTCCTGGTGTGGTATTACAATAGGGAGGTGGGCGGTGTTTTGAAGGCATTTCCTCCTAACACTCAGTATGTGGTACCTTTTGTTTTTTAAATGCGCTGCACATTAATTTGTTCATTACTTCTCTTATTTCAAATTGGTATAGAGACTTACGTTGGCGTTTTGACAATATGCACATTTCGTTACATTTCAGGCTATTTATTATATTTATTGAGACTTAAAAATCACGTGTAAATTGATTATATAGCAAATCACTTCAAATGTAAAGAGGGCAAAATATGACCATTCATAAAAAAGAATGGTGCCTCTGATAATACGTAACAATTAATCAGCATTGGTTAATGAGCACAGAATGCAGAAAGGTGATTTCATTGGAAACTACCTTGATAAATAGCTATTTGACATGCACTTGCTAAAATTTGTGAAATAAATTATCAGCACCACAAGAGATTGAGATAATGGGCTCCATCTGGGATAAAAGTGATTTAAATCCAAACCAGCAGCTCAGAAGGGGAATAAAAGAAGGAAGCTAGGGGATTCTAGCAGCCAGAGAATAAAAGGGCAAGAAAAGTAGTTTAGGAAACTGGGACCACAAACAAAATGAAATTCACACACACACACACACACACACACACACACACAAAATACTTACCATATTTTTCGCTCCATAAGATGCACCCGACCATAAGACACACCTAGTTTTTAGAGGGGGAATGCAAGAAAAAAAATTCTTTAAAGGGAGCACTGAGGAGAGCCTGGGATGCATACAGGCTCTGCTCAGCGCTCCCTTTAAAGAGCCACGTGGAGCGTGTTTGGGGGGCTTTTCCCCGAGGAGGGAGAAGGGATTGACAGGCCAGGCCTTTAAAGGGAGCACAGCTCTTGCTGGCTTTTACGGGAGCTGGGGGAATTCCCCTACCTTGTAGAAAAGCTCGCAAGAGCCACACGGTCCATCAGTCCCTTCTCCCTCCTCGGGGAAAAGCCCCCAAGAGCCGCACACACGCTAGGTGTGGCTTTTTAAAGAGCGTGTGGCTCTTGCGGGCTTTTCTACGAGGTGGGGGAATTCTCCCAGTTCCCGCAAGAGCCAGCAAGAGCCGTGCTCCCTTTAAAGAGCGCACGGAGCTTGTGTGCAGCTCTTGGGGCTTTTCCCGCCTGCCTCCCGCCTGCATTCACTCCATAACACGCACACACATTTCCCCTTGGTTTTTAGGAGGGAAAAAGTGTGTCTTATGGAGCGAAAAATACGGTGAATGGGATCCAATGTTTAAACCGTTTTATGTGGCCAGAAATTGATCGTGTTGGTCCTTTCTCTGTAAACCTATACTGCATTTCTAAGTCCCAACAAAGTATTATTTGATACGTTGTATGTTGGTAGTACTAATCATGTTATACTCCTGCATGCTGAAAGGACAGGTTGAGGAAATGTATTAGCCAGAGTGCATCTTGCACATTGTCTCTAATGATTTATCTTTACTACCTTCATGTCCAAGATCTCTACACTAATGAAGCTGACACACTGTGAAAGAAATCAGATTGCATTCACTTGGATTCCTCTTCTTGCTGGCAAGGCAGAGGGAAGGAGAGGCTGCAGCCTCTGTAGGTCAGAAGGATCAGGGAGTGTTTTGTCATAGAGCAACAACCGAAACGTAGTCAGAAAGATGGATGAGCATTGCGTACAGGGCATCTAAAAATATTCTCACTTGTGTGGCGAGTATCAACGCTGCAGACTAGCCGAGATCAGAAAGTACCAGAGCCCATTGTGGAAATGAATTAAACAGTTTGGGTTTCATAGTCGCCACACCATATAAAAACCTTGTAAGGGACATCCAAATAATATTATTCCCGCTAGGGATGGGGAAGAAATTTGATTCAGTTTTCACTTAAAGCAAACCTACCTAATTTGGACTTTCTGAAACGCAGAATCGAAACACAGCCATCTTTTGAAATTCACGCTTCTCTGAATTTTGCAATGCAGTTCCCCAGCCAAGTAACGTGTACAAAGTCATATATACTAGATTAAAGGTATGCATAAAGATGCATGTATTAGTGGAAAATAGCATACAGAGATGCATTATATTAGGGGGAATTGATTTGCAAAAAATTTGTATATTGACAGAAATTGCAGGTTAAAATATGTGTATTAGGAGTAACCCAGACTAGAATCTAATAAATGTTCATGTATATATGTATATCTAGAGAGTGTGTGTGTGTGTCAATCTGATGTGATAATAGAGAAAACTGATCAAGATTGGAAAAATGAGAACCTGGGAGAAATTGAATTTGCACTCCTAATTACCATTGTGTGTGTGCATATACACAAGCATGTGCTGAGACAATGTTTTCCCAAAGCCATCTAGAAAATTTGTTGTGAGTTTGAGGTTTGAGTCAGACACATCCAGCTCAGAACTCATGTTCTTAACCACTATACCACAAGAGAAATTGACATGAAACCTTCACCTGATGCATGTTTAAGTTCTTCTTAAGCCATTTCCCATCCCTGGGGAAATGTTGTTGCGGGCTGGGCGCAAGCCCGACCCACGCACACAGGCCAGGATAGCCCCTGTGTTACTGGAGAGTCCTCGGCAGCATCATCCCTTGAGCCAACCTATCCTGTTGGCCCGGGGGTGTGGCTTGGGCTATTTATACTGCCTGTGGCTGAGGACTCACCCCTTTCCCTCCTGCTCACTCACCTACCCCTCCTAATTCAAGGGTATTTCGTTAAAGGAATCTGAGGGGGCGTGGTCTCTGTCCAAAGCCCCAGTTGGGGGGCTAGGGCCATGGCACGACCCCTAGCGGTGAGACTGGGGGAGTTCCTAGTTGATGTGCATCAGCAGGGCTCCCCCTACTGGTGGTTAACCCTTCCAAGACTTTCTGCGGATGGGCAGGAGTCAGATATAGTTGATTGGTTTCCAATGCCTAAGCCAATACCACTCACATTCTGTAACCAATAAAGTTGTGGCCTTTTTCACCCATTAACCTAAAGTACTGGTTTCGTGTGTCTTTATTTCAACATCTCAGGAGGGTTTGGGAGCCAGTGTGGTGTGGTGGTTAAGAGTGGTGGACTCGTAATCTGGTGAACCGGGTTCGATTCCCCGCTCCTCCACATGCAGCTGCTGGGTGACCTTGGGCCAGTCACACTTCTCTGAAGTCTCTCAGCCCCACTCACCTCACAGAGTGTCTGTTGTGGGGCAGGAAGGGAAAGGAGAATGTTAGCCGCTTTGAGACTCCTTCAGGTAGTGATAAAGAGGGATATCAAATCCAAACTCCTCCTCCTCCTCCTCCTCTTCTTCTTCTTCTTCTTCTTCTTCTTCTTCTTCTTCTTCTTGCCATGCAACTATTTCGCAGGAAAATGCAGCTGAGCAAATGCAGGCATAAGTTACCACATTATAAGGTAGTTTGGAACCATCCTGTGATGAGAGATCTATGGTGAATTCAGAACAGTGGGAGCTCAGAATTTAAACTCATCAAGTTAAAAAAAAACGCTTGCCCCAATTTGAACCAGCCTTTCCAAATTTTAGCTTAGCTTGTGATAGGCTTCGCCCGTCCCCTTCCACCAAAACTTGTTCAGAGCTCCTTGCTTGCCAGGAGTTGATCATGAAAACTGCATTATATTTTACTGGTAGTGCTGCACATTTCCTAAAAGTCAATTGCTTACAAAGCCCTGAAACCAATTGCAAAGAGGTGACAGAGAGACTATTTCAAATTTCAGAGGCTGGCAATAAAGTGCAAGTGATTTATACCGTCTTCCCCCAAATGGATAGTCACAAGGTGCCATTTTCACCAAGGACAGGACCCCACTTTTCCATTTAGTGAAGCACGGAGACCCTGATCTTTGTCACAGATAAGATTTTGGTTCCAGGGTTCAGCCAGGATTCTTTCTCCTCCTTTAGCTTCTTTCAGCTCAATTTACCTGTATTTCGTGACTGTGTTTTCATAGCGGGAAATATCCCACGAGATTAAACCCATTGCAGCCCCTTCTTCTCTGATCAGAAAAATATTGTCAGGATTCTTTCTCCTCCTTTAGCTTCTTTCAGCTCAATTTACCTGTATTTCGTGACTGTGTTTTCATAGCGGGAAATATCCCACGAGATTAAACCCATTGCAGCCCCTTCTTCTCTGATCAGAAAAATATTGTGTGTGAAGTATCTGTGGATTACCTTATTCTACTCAAAATATCCCATTATGGCTGTGCCACAACTTATCCCCCAAGTGTGCATAAACCTAAATTAGATTAATTCTTACCCTGAAGGAACAATAATTTCAAAAGAGATAGCTATATTATTACTTGGAAATTAGATGACGAATGTAGTGCATTTCCCAGGGGGCATCCAAACAGAGAGACTGATCGAGCTGTAGGCTGCAAACTCCATCTGCACTTTGTCTGAATTATCTTGTCAACAGGAAAATATTCTCTCTCGAAGTTAAGCTAACCTAATCAAATTCATCTGAGCTGCTTGGTCTTAAGCTAAATGTTTGGAACTTTATTTCCATGAGTCTGGGCTCCAGTGCGCTGCTCAATTTCATTACCGCGGACAACTGCCGCTCACACAGCACACCCACCTTCCTAGTCAATGCAAATTCCTAGCAGAAAGCAGGTGAGCTCCATTCAAATTGTCTTATTAGGCAAGATGAGCTAGGATGTGAATCAAGGGCAAAGTGGCCGTCCGAGGCTCTTTCCCCAAGTGACGCATTAAGGACAGACCAAAATGGTCCAAATGCGTTGGAACAAGACCTGTGCCGACAAAAGCACCTGTTAAAGAAATTGGAGTTCTTGTTGGAAATACACTAAAAAGGATATACCAAGAGCTCAGGCCACAAGTTTCAATATAAGGAATAATTCCTACTCGAGAGTTGAAAAGAAAAACGTGTATATTCTGCTAAGAATAACAGTTTGAAGCTAATAGTAAATTTAAACACAACGTGTATATGGAATATTATTTGCATCCATTCGCAAATAATATTCCATATACTGACAAAGGGGTTCCAAGAGAGAGTCATTACCTGAGACAATCGGTCTACCTGGTGGAGCATTGAGTGATTTGTGAATTTTTGGAAGTATGTAGAATACTGGGGTACGTGGATATTTGTTGAATAAAAATTCAGTTGTTTTTGTGTCGAGGTATCCAAAAGATATGCCTTCCGATAAGGTGGTCCTGATTATTCTAGATACATCGTCGGTGGGGTCCTTGGACAGTGGTTTATAAAAATTGCTATTTTGCAATTGTCTATTTACCTCTGCGGTATAATCCTGAGTATTCATAATAACTATGGCTCTGCCCTATCTGCTGGTTCTCCTTTTCGGCCCTATTTGATTCTTTATTCTTTACTCTGATTCTATATAATATGGACTCCTTTTGACTGCCATTGAGACTTGTACAAAATAATTGTTGTGTACTGGTATTTTATGTACCTTTATACTATATCACTGCATATTTGAAACTACATTATTTCTGTACTTAAACGTTTTACCTTAAAACTATCGTACTTACACGTTGTGACAAAAGCACCTGTAACATTAACACCACACATACAGGCTACCTAGCAGGTCCAGCACTCACAAGGCTTCCAATAGCCACAGGAAGCTCCCAGCTCCCACCTTGCAATATCAAATAGTGTTGCGCTGTGAAATTACACCCAGACTGTTTTCATGGATATCAAGAATTTGCTGCCTGCAGGTTTTAGACTGGATCTCAATACAAAATGAATTTAGAGTGGCCCTTCCCTTAAATGCCACACGAATGGTAAGTAAAGGTCCTTACATTCAGTACGGAAGGTCAAAGAGGACCCCCATCTTCAGTAAAAAGATTACACGAGCGTTTTTCAACTCTGGGGCCTGACCCATAAAAAAATCAACGTGTGGTGGGAGAGATGATATCTGGGCTGAGTTTGGGGGACTTTATAAACTTTTCCACAGAGCTGGGGAAGTTTGTTTTTAAAAAAGAACTGGTTCAAATTCAAGTTCAACATATACAGTGGTACCTCTGGATGCAAACGGGATCTGTTCGGGAGCCCCATTCGCATCCTGAAGCGAACGTAAGATGCGATTGCGCATCTGCGTGTGCGTGGGTCGCGTTTCGCCGCTTCCGCGCATTTGTGTGACATCATTTTGAGCATCTGCGCATGTGCGAGTGGCAAAACCCAAAGTAATGTGCTCCGTTACTTCCAGGTCGCTGCAGAGTGCAACCTGAAAATATTCATCCCGAAGCTACTTCAGTCTGAGGTATGACTTTAAAGCTAATGTTTGTCCCTTTACAAAATGAACTAGTTTGGTTCACATTCAGTTACTAGTTCAAGTTCATCCAAATGATCCTTAGCCAAACCCCACCCCAACTTTCAGAATGTTACAAGGTGCTGTGCTGGAGTATAAAGTATACTTAAGAGGACTAACAAAACATCAAACCACATACACACAGTGAATTGTTTAATTTATTTTCCCCTAACAATTGTGATATTTAAGCTGAAAAGCCCAAAGAGTCTAAAGCGTAAAAC
The DNA here is from genome assembly GCF_027172205.1 of Podarcis raffonei. NCBI lineage: Eukaryota > Metazoa > Chordata > Lepidosauria > Squamata > Lacertidae > Podarcis > Podarcis raffonei. The sequence goes on along the minus strand of NC_070611.1, from coordinate 12,422,340 downwards.
AAAATGTAAAAGAAGAAACTTGAAGATAAGTTAGAAATCATTCAAAATTCTACACCAGAACAAACATTTTTCAGCTCATTGTGGAAACTTCTTTCAGGTAAATCAGTTCCACGTCTTAGTGGGGACACATTGTGGGCGAGCCGCCAAGCCTCCCCCCTCAGTGTAGGGGGTGGGACTGCATCCTGCCTTACGCTGGGGAGGCCTAGCCACACCAGATAGCCAAGTGGCCAATCAGGGCTAATTTAAACCATGGTGCAATGCTGAATCACCCCTTTTCAGCCTCGCGCCACACATCTCCCGCCCTCACACCCTTTGTGCAGGTTGTGTCATTTGGCCTTGCTATGGACTTCGGTTGATCGCTGTTGAGGGGCTTGGTAGGAATTTTTCCACCTGGCAAATTGGCACTGGCCACCTGGTTTTTGCCTAGCAGGGTAAAGAGACCCCTGACCATTAGGTCCAGTTGTGACCGACTCTGCGGTTGCGGCGCTCATCTCGCTTTATTGGCCGAGGGAGCCGGCGTACAGCTTCCGGGTCACGTAGCCAACATGACTAAGCTGCTTCTGGCGAACCAGAGCAACGCACAGAAACACCGTTTACCTTCCCACCGGAGTGGTACCTATTTATCTACTTGCACTTTGACGTGCTTTCAAACTGCTAGGTGGGCAGGAGCTGGGACCGAGCAACAGGAGCTCACCCTGTCGCGAGGATTCAAACCGCCGACCTTCTGATCAGCAAGTCCTAGGCTCTGTGGTTTAACCCACAGTGCCACCCGCGTCCCCTTGGTTTTTGCCTACCTCGTAGCAATTGTCACAACTTTGTAAGGTTTGGCGGTTAGGCATTGGAATAGCGATGTGTGGGGGAGGGGAGGTGCGGCCATCACCTGCCCCTCCATGCTCAAGGATATTCCATTAAAGGAATCCGGGCGGTGGATCTCATCCGAAGCCCAGGGAGGGGCTAGGGACATGCCACGACCCCAGCGGGAACCCGGGGAGGGGGCTCGAGTCAATCCACACCGGCAGGGCTCCCTCTACTGGTGATTTACCCTTACCAGACTCCCTTCAAGGCAGACAGGAGTCAGATATAGTCTGTGGATGCCAATGCCTAAGCCAATACTGCTCACATTCTGTAACCAGTAAAGTTGTGGCCTAAATTTTGCCCATTAACATTAACCTAAAATTCTGTGTCCTTGTGTCTTTATTCTTATCGGGGTGGCTTGGGGCTTTGACACACAAGTCAGTAAACTTTGTTAAAGCAAACTAAGTAAAGGTAAAGGGACCCCTGACCATTAGGTCCAGTTGTGGCCGGCTCTGGGGTTGCGGTGCTCATCTCGCTTTATTGGCCGAGGGAGCCAGCGTACAGCTTCCGGGTCATGTGGCCAGAATGACTAAGCCGCTTCTGGTGAACCAGAGCAACACACGGAAACGCCATTTACCTTCCTGCTGGAGCGGTACCTATTTATCTACTTGCACTTTGACATGCTTTTGAACTGCTAGGTTGGCAGGAGCAGGGACCGAGCACCGGGAGCAAACCCCATCGTGGGGATTTGAACCACTGACCTTCTGATCGGCAAGCCCTAGGTTCTGTGGTTTAACCCACAGTGCCACCCGCTCATAAAGCAAACTAGTTCATCTCAAACACTGTAGATAAACACTGTAGATAAATCCAGTAGATATTTTTGAAATCACCCCCTTTATGCCATATTATTTCTGGACAAGACTTAGGTAAGGAGTTCCACTAGCTCTAATATCCACAGCTGTGCATCTGGAAAATGTACTGAATTTGAGGCAATCCGGCTTATCTAGAGCTCTGGGTATATGCAGATCTTTGAATCACAGCTCCAGTGTTCCACTTTCTAACCCAACTGTTGCAGACCCTTTTCTTCCAAGAAAATTATTCAGGATTGTCCAGGCGATATCACCTACTCCATATTTTGCATGCATATCACCTTTAGAGTAGTTGAAATATTATTCAGATTATGACAAACTGCCACATCAGATACGTTTATCTCCTTGTTGAGTGCTCATCCTGCTATTTTCCAGTCGTAAAGAGGAGGAAAGTGTCAAGAAGATATTGTAACTTTGAAATGTTTATTTTGAGCTCTCGTTTGCAATCCTCTTCAATATCTATGTTTGTTGACTAAATGTCACCAGAAATTACACAACTCATGTATCTTACAAAGGCCTCTATTATCACTTCTGATACATCTACAGCAAGATGCAAGAGAGGTTGAGGTGGTGGTGGTTGTTTAACACAAGATTTTACAAAGATTTTTGCAACCTTGGAAATTAATAGTGTTCTGCTAATTTGGCTGCATGTCCCACCAGTGGTGAAACTACCCACTGGGACTAGTACGGCAGGAAGCAGGGAAGCCAACAATAGATGTGGGGTCAATGATAAGCAGAGGCAGCTAATTCTCGTTTTGCCCCATCCTCCTCTGTTCTGAAATTAATAATGGCAAGGAGGTAGGGACGAAGGAGGACCTGGGTAAAATAAAGTCGGTAGAGGCTGACTGAGAGCCGACAAAGTTGGTCAGGCAGTAGTATCCCATTCATCCTAATGAACCAGTCTCGGCTGATTAACAACTCTTCACTGCTAAGTTACCCTGCATTTCTATTTATGAGGTTCTACTCATGTCCAACCAGTAGTGATGTATGGAAGTATGGAAGTGAGAGCTGGACCATAAAGAAGGCTGATAGCCAAAGAATTGATGCTTTTGAATTATGGTGCTGGAGGAGACTCTTGAGAGTCCCGTGGACTGCAAGAAGATCAAACCTATCCATTCTTAAGGAAATCAGCCCTGAGTGCTCACTGGAAGGACAGATCGTGAAGCTGAGGCTCCATTACTTTGGCCACCTCATGAGAAGAGAACGCTCCCTGGAAAAGACCCTGATGTTGGGAAAGATGGAGGGCACAAGGAGAAGGGGACGACAGAGGACAAGATGGTTGGACAGTGTTCTCGAAGCTACCAGCATGAGTTTGACCAAACTGCGGTAGGCAGTGGAAGACAGGAGTGCCTGGCGTGCTCTGGTCCATGGGGTCACGAAGAGTCAGACACAACTAAATGACTAAACAACAACACTCATGTCCAAAGAAACTTCGAGTCAGTCATTTTTTTAATTCCAGAGGTCAGTGAAACCCAGATATTTCAGACTGGTTTGTTCCGTTTCCATAAATTTGCAACAAAAGAAAATTACAACGTGTGATGTGAACTAATAGTTACATTATCACATTAGGACCTTCTCAGTGGCCGCTCTCAGACTTCAGAACTCCCTCCCTAGAGAAGGTAGACTGGCTCCATTGCTTGTCCTTCTGCCATCAGGTGAAGACTTCCTTTTTCCAAATGGCCTTGGGGAATTGACTGCTTTTAACGAAAGGGCTGGGGCTGTGCTGTTTTTGTTGTAATCATGTGTATGCTTGAGATATAGATAGATAGATTTCATTCTATCAATATTTACTTGTTTTTTAATGATTGTAGTTTTTTCTATGCTTTTAGTGGTTCTTGTTTTTATCTGTAAGCTGCCTTGGGTCCCTGTTGGGGGGGGAGATGGGGTATTAATTACTTAATTTAACAACAACAACACATTTAGTGCTGGTCAAAACAAGGTTTGAATACTTCATGCAAGGATGGGAAATGGCGAATTTCTGGATGCTTCTACAACTCTCCTCATCCCAGACAATTGCCCATGATGGCTTGGACTGATGGAGTGCAACCAACCAACCAATCAATCTTTATTGCACTCAAAGACCAGATAGCAAAATTAACAACAGCAACATACGCTTAATCAGCATCAAGAGGTGGACGTAATTAGAATTTCCCTATAAACTTATTTACATTAAAAAATAACACCCCTTCAACTAAAATCTGTGTTCCAAGTTTGAAATTGGTGCCATAAAACAGAATTCCACAACAGCCCCAGTGATATTCAGATTGTTGTCGGCAAGAAGGTATGTATTTAACATAGGTTTCCTTTGAGTGCAACAATATCTAGAGCATGGGTAGGCAAACTAAGGCCCGGGGGCCGGATCCGGCCCAATCGCCTTCTAAATCCAGCCCGGAGACAGTCCGAGAATCAGCGTGTTTTTACATGAGTAGAATGTGTCCTTTTATTGAAAATGCATTTCTGGGTTATTTGTGGGGCATAGGAATTTGTTCATTTTATTTTATTTTTCAAAATATAGTCCAGCCCCCCCCCCCAAATTCTGAGGGACAGTGGACTGACCCCCTGCTGAAAAAGTTTGCTGACCTCTGATCTAGAGGGCTACAGGTACAACTGTACAAAGAGTAGGAGTTTGGTGGGGGTCTGACCAACAATGGAAAAGTCGATACTCCAAATATTTCAGAAAAACTAACAAAGCGGATGAAATGAGCAACCTGCCTATACCTGCTTTAAACACTTAGGACTGGGTGCCTATTATCAGAAAAACTATTGTTATATGTCATATGAAAGGAAAATGACTATAGACAAGGCACTTGTTCAGTTCTGTCTTTTCAGAAAGACTTGATTTATTGCCTGGAAAATGGGGCAAGTGTGGGAAATATGCCAGGAATTCCATTGTTGAAATGGATCATTTAAAATAACCCACGATTCAATGTGCATCTCTTTCAAAAGGTTGTATCTGGTAATAACACCATATACTGTTGAAGTACAACATCCCTTTGGCCTTAGCCCATGTTAGACTACTTTCCCATCTAAACTACAACCAGGCAAAGGCCTTCCAAATTTTAAGGGAACAAAGTAAGTGGCTCTGTGCCAGAAGCCAAATGGATGGGACCCGCCCCCCCTTGAAGACATTTGACATCTGTGGTTCAGAATAATTGTGTTTTCTTGGCTTTCAAGATGGCGGCAGGCTAGGCTGTCAGCCCCAGAGCTCCACAAATTTTAACTGAGTTTTAATTGATTTTTAATTGATTTTATCTCGTTTTAACTCGTTTTAGACCAGTATTTTATTTTTCTTAACTACAACTGTTTCCTTTAGCCGGAGCTTGAGAGCAGAAGATTGTAGAGCTGTGAGCAGAGAAAGTGCCGGATGAGTCAGCGCCTTGTAGATAAGGAACAATAGACGACACCACTAATCTTGAAAGCCTGTGACTCCCACGGCAAAGGAGCTCAGCAATTGGTTTTAATTACTTGCCTAGAGCAGCAGCAACCTTGACGCTGCTCTGCCCCTCCGTCACTCGCTCGCCGGGTCTCTCCACAGTCTCACGACCACTCAAGACTGAAAGAAAGTGGTGAGGCAGAAGCAAGGAGGCGACGAGGTAAGACGCATTTGCCGGAGTTCATTTCGAATCCGCCCTAAACTTTGTGTTGCGGCTCCCAGCCCTTCAAACTCTTGCTGAAGATTGCACCAGGGTGTTGGAGCCCATGCCAGGTGCTCACATTACTGATAACTGATAACTGTAAAGCCTGCATCGTAAATTAGCTTTAACGAGCAGATAACTGTGTTCTCCGGCAGTCTTGGAAGCAACCTTTGTCTCACTGGCTTTGCGCCGGCCCACATCCGGCTGTATTTCTATTTTTACTACTTTTATTACCTTCTAAGCACTGCTATTTTAAAAGACTCACAACGATGGGCCAAGGCAAACGCCGAAGGGATTGTGACGAGGTTTCGCCCTCCCCAAGAACTAAACAATCAAAAACCGACCCCCCCGTGTCTGGCAAATGGAGTGTCCCCACTGATCACTGCTATAGGGTTAAAACTCAGAACCGTTTCTACCCTCTAACGTCTCCAGAAACAACGTCAACACCAGAGGAATTATTTTTACCCCAGACTAAAACTGCAGACGGCAAGCTCGGAGGAAGAGGGAGCCCCCCACTGGGGGTGGTGCAGGACGCCGGTGCCGAGGACTGCGCTAGACTAGAACAACATGAACATCTCCATCTTGTGGTCAGAACCCTTAATTGCATATTCAAGAAGATTGATGTGCTATCCTCCCAGTTATCTAGCCTTGAACAGAAAATTGACAACCTCGGGTCAATGTCTAAACCACCTGTAGATACGGGGGAAATGAAGTGCCAGAGGACCTTACACTCAACCAAAAAAGGAAGTGAGATCCCTAAATATAAACTAAATACTGCACTGAAACATCAAGCATTGTCCCTGCAACCTAAGAAAATCTGCCTAAATATCGGGGTAGGGTCAGCAAGGTGGCTCACCTTGGGAGGGGTTAAAAAGCAACTAAGCAACCTCCTAAACATAGAAATCACACAATGCGATCTTATTGCAGTATTACCTTTGAACCAGCACCTCAGGCAACAGAGAGTGATGCTTGCGTTTTACTCTCCAAGGATCCCTTCAGCTATCATCAGGCAGAAATCACCCTTGGCTAGGTACGATATCACCCCAACAAGAGTTTTTATGGATAGCATGAGCCATCCCCTTCTACTTGCCGACTACGGCACGGAGCGGACCCTGTCGGAGAGGTCGGGAGCATCTCGGGATATTGAGCCTCCTCTTCCGGAGGATACCCATCCGTACCGAAACTGGACTTACCCTACGTCCCCACGAGCTCTAAAGGAATCCACTGGCGCATGCAATTCTCTGACCCCGCCGGAGGAAAGAGAGCTTTTAGCCACCTTTGGCAACCTTCCACCGAGGGAACAACAAGAAATAATTGACAGATTAGAAGTACTTAATCATCAGCTCATATATGTCCAGAAGAACGGAAAAGTCCTGCCCACTTCTCAGGATAACCATGCCAGCTTTTCGGAGTCGTGTTCTAAGGAAGCAGGAAGACTTCCACACCTCAGTCCAGCTCCTAAACCCATGCCTCCCTCACCTGTGGGCAAAGCCCATCGTCGCTTGGCAGACCCAGGTTTTGCCTCACAAGTTGGCCTTTCATCTCAACTCCTGATAAATTTTGACTCGCCCTCCAAGAGTCCCCCGCTGAAGAGTGTAATTCAGAGTCCCCTCCACCAAAACAATTCTTTACCATCTAATCCATCAATGCCGGAATTGGAGTCATCATATTCTCCTGAGCGGCACAGACACGACATACAAACGGTATCTGTACGTCGAGCATCCCCAGTACCTTCGCTAGCATCAGGTCAGGGGAGCGTTCCACCTACATCAAAAAATGATCCGGATTTGACTGAAGACCCGACCGGACATATAAATCAAATGGTTTCATTGGCGACCTTCAGACCTCGCGGTGGGGCAGTCTCGGCAAATCCTGTGGAGCCTCCTACTGAAGTGGCCACCCTTGGGTTAGCCAGCGGGAGACCCGCTCTGTTGTCCCAGTCTGAACACCCCACTACCAACTCCAAGATTAGGTACCTCCAGCAGGTGCCTGCCATGCAAAGTAAAATAACTGACTTTTTTGTGGGGTCTGCCCTGCCTCCAAAGGACCCACTTCTCTCCCCGAAATGACAGCGAATTGAACACAACAGGAACTCCCCCCTATCAGTCCTCAGCTGGAACATTGCGGGCTGGAGGGGGAAAAAACATGAGCCAGAATTCTTGGAGTATATCAATCGGTTCCATATCATCCTGTTCCAAGAATCGTGGGAAGTAGAAAAAATTGTTCTAAATGGCTTTGAGCTTCTAGAACTCCCTGCCTGCCCCTCCCTGAAAGGAGGCCGCCCTAAAGGGGGCCTAATAATAGGCATCTCCCTCAACCTACATTCCAAATTTACTCTAGTACAGGCCTTGCCTCCCTACGCCCTCACCGGGCTGATTGCGGGGGAAAAGATCTCGCTCCTAGTTACAAATGTTTACTTGCCACCCGGGGGTTCTTCCCTTGAATTGGGCTCTAAATGGGGCTCGCTAGAAGAGCATTTGCTCTCATGCTATGTTAAGTTTCCTAACACCCCGGCCATAATTGGTGGTGATTTTAATGCCCGTACGGCAGCAAATTGGGACTCGTTGACCAAAGCCAAATGGTGGGTTACCCCAAACCTTGATAATTATGACCTGGAACACATCGTGAAGAGAACTTCTAAGGACCACAGAGCAAATGAGGCTGGAGTACTCCTCTATCAAATGGCCATCCGTTTGAATTTGGTCCCCTTAAATGGCACATGCCTCCCCGATATTCCAGGGGACTTCACTCACCTGAGCGTTAAATCAAACAGCGTCCTCGATTACCTGTTGGTCTCTAGGGATCTATTTAAGTGTATTTCCACTTTTAAGATCGAGAATGTACAATTTAGTGATCACCTTCCCCTTGTTGCTAAGCTTTCCCTGAACTGGCAGCCGGAGGCTCATAGACATGCGACTCAGGTGGTAACCAACGAATCTTTCCAAGTAAGAGGAATCAAATGGTCGGAGACACAGGCTCAAAGGTACCTGGAATTCTTTCAAAAAGAAATCCTCGGGCCCTATCCCAACATAGGCTCTGCCTCAGACGAGCATAGCATAGTACTGAAGCGCTTCTACCATCATATGACTGATCTTACGTCCTTCTTCAGGTTACCACCCAAAAATTTAAATCGAAACGAGTATACTCACGGTGCTCCCTGGTATAATTCCCAGTGCAAACAAGCAAGACAGCGCCTCCGTGATATATATAATGCATACAAGACCTCTGATGCATCTACCCTGCCAGCTAGCTATGCACAAGCCAAGCAAGTTTACAAACGCACGCAGATAATTGCCAAGCGTGAGTGGCAACATAATCGTTGGCAGGCTTTGATTATTGCTTCAAAATCACACAGATCCAGGGAATTCTGGTCTTTGATTAACAGAAGGGGGAGGAATTCCCCAAGGGCAGTCATCTCTGCACCGACATGGGAACGGTTCCTGAAGAAATGCTTCTCACAGGCAGATGCTCCCTCCGACCATCTGATGCACCTGTTTACCCACCTACCTATGTGGCCTCCCACCGATCCTGACGAAATAGCCAAGTTAATAGCTCAGCTGAAACCGGGCAAAGCTCCTGGGCCCGACCTGATCCCTGCTGAAGCCATCAAACTACACCCACAATGGTGGGCCGGCATCTTGGCCAAAACCTTCGATGTAATCAACGCTTCCGGTCTCATCCCCAAAACATGGAAGGAGGCCATTATTGTACCAATTCATAAAAAAGGTTCTCCAACGGAGCCGGAAAACTACCGTAACATCAGCCTCCTTTCGATCATAGGGAAAATTTATGCCAGCTTTTTGATGACTAAATTATTGCGATGGGTAGATGAGACTAACCAGATTGGCCATGAACAAGCAGGGTTCAGAACTAAACGCTCTACAACCGATCATGCGATAGTTCTTTATCATCTGGCTCGGAAGTACTCCTCCCCCCCCCCCGGGGCTACCTCTGTGCTGCCTTCTTAGATCTAAAGGCAGCCTTTGACAGCGTTCCTAGAAATATTCTTTGGGAGAAACTTGCGAAACAGGGCATTGATAGAAGACTCTTATGGCTCATAAGCCAGCTCCACGAAGGTACCCTTGCCAGAGTGAGATTCACTCCAGCGGGCGACCTTACAAATTCGATACCAATAAACAAGGGAGTGCGCCAAGGATGTATATTGGCTCCCTGCCTATTCAACCTATTCATCAGCGACATGCGAGCACCCCTAGTCAACTCATCTCCAAGTACACACGCGCCTAGACTAGCGGATTACCGCTGCCCACTCCTTTTATATGCGGACGACGCGGTAATTCTATCTTATACACGTGTTGGACTAAACAGAGCTCTGAAGATCTTTGCCACGTATTGTCAACTCAATCAATTAACCATCAACCATGCCAAGTCCAAGATCCTGATCTTCTCCAGAAGCCGGAGATTATACAAATGGAAGCTTGGTGGGGCAAAAATAGAGCAAGTCCTAAAATTTCAATACCTAGGAGCTATTTTTCAATACAATCTGGGGTGGAAAGCTCACATTCAACACCTACTTAATAAGGCCAAAACCTTGTCATATGCGCTCCTCCGATTCTTCTTTTCAGACGGAGCTTTGCATGTTCCCTCGGCCCTAAAGGTGTTCAAGGCAAAAGTGGTTGCCGTGCTTGCTTATGCTGCCCCGCTCTGGGCCGTGATGACAGATCTTGCTCCCCTTGAGACTCTGCAAAGCCAATTCCTACGTCGGCTCCTAATGCTCCCCCTGTGCGTAAGCAACGCAGCCATGCGACTAGAATTGAAGGTCGCATCCTTAGAAACTTGCCTGTGGAAGCAAGTCTTCAATTACTGGTTATCATTGTGGCATAGATTACCAAACCATTACCTTGCCCAATGCTTATGGCGAGATGAATTCTCTAGCCTTTGGACTAGTAGAATTCATGCCAAACTCCTGAGTTATGGAATCTCTCCCCAGATTCCCTAAAACTAGACCAAATCACTGCTCAGAGACTGATCCGCCAAAGACTGGATGACATCGATTTACAGCGAAATTATACGCTGGGGGGTGGTGTTTGTTCGCCCCAGAACATTGGTATCACTTTAACTTACTGCGTTCCATCATACCTCTCCTCCCTTTCGACTGTCGCACATAGACTGGCCTTCACCAAAGCGAGGTTTAACGTTTTTCCCTCTAATGTCCTGAGACATAGGTTCTCAAAGGGCCAAGCCTCCGCCGCGTGCGAATGCGATAAGGTGACGCCGGAGTCGCTCCAGCACATTATGTTCACTTGCCCCTTGTTTAATGTGCCACGGGTAAACTTGTTGGGATCAATCATACAGAAACTAGAGGGTACCCCACCAAAATTCCACCTTGCCCAAATCTTGCAGGACAAGGATACCCACACGACCCTGAAGGTGGCTAGGTTCCTAGTTGCTGTCCTTTCCCAAAAGCGACGCCAAGGAGCTCTACAAGCTAATTAAGGCGTAGCATGCCTTTCCATTTTATAGTATTTTATTGTTATAGTGGTGTTTTAGCGATTGTTTTTTTCTTTTTTTCTTTTTCTTTTTTTATTTTTCCTCCCTACGGCACAAGCTGTTATTGATGTGTTGTTTTTACCTGTATGGGCCTATGGCCGTAATAAATGATATTCTATTCTATTCTATTATACAACATCCCTTTCAGTAACTATTCCTTAAAACAAAATATAATTCAGCTTACCTTACCTTCTAAAGTTAATATTTTTGAATCAATCCATTTATTTTATTTACTAAATTTTTATACCGCCATTCATCGAAAGATCACAGGGCAGTTTTCAGTGTCTAGTCTGTAACATTTGTCACTGCTACGATTTTGAGATGTCATATTATGCCGACAAGAAATATATCGATGTGGTACAATTTAGGATGAATTCAGACACTTAAAATGTACTAGTGATGAAAGCCACAGCAACAAACCCCTCTAAAAATTCTCCCTAATAATGCTTATGTCTGTCAAAGACTACAACATCCATAACAGCAAAGCAGACATAGCATTTCAGCTTTGCCTGAATACACACAGGAATATCTGGCGGGGAGAAAAGAGTGATCTCAACAGGTTTACACCTCTTAAAGCCACTTCCACAGGCCAGAGAATGTGCTAATATTGTCATCCTACATAAGCACTGGACCTGACAAACCCCGGAATCCGATCTAATTGGATATTTCTTCTTCTGTCAATTATCCTTGCTCCTGGAAAATGCCAGAAAATGGTGTAGCCCTCATATGTCTTCTGTCTCCGTGTGCCTGAAGGAACTCTGTTTTCTCTTCCAGACAATGGGTCCCAGGTTGTTTGCCTGTCAGCTAAAGATACGCTACTTGTAAGTTACTGAATTTAGGAAGTGCATCAGCCAGAAATGAATTAGCCAAAAATGACTGTGTATTTTTATTTCTATGCCATCTTGCGTTTCTGCCTCTTTCTTATATTGAATTTAAATACCGTATTTTTCGCTCTATGAGATGCACCAGACCTCAAGACGCACCTAGTTTTTGGAGGAGGAAAACAAGAAAAAAAAATTCTGAATCTCAGAAGCCAGAACAGCAAGAGGGATAGCTGCGCAGTGAAAGCAGCAATCCCTCTTGCTTTTCTGGCTTCTGTGATAGCTGCATTCACTCCATAAGACACACACACATGTCCCCTTACTTTTTAGGAGGGAAAAAGTGAGTCTTATAGAGCAAAAAATACAGTAGTTAGATTCTTTCCATTTGGATTCTGGAGGAGACCAAGGGTTTTTAGAAAGCAACAAACTCTTGAATCCACAAGTTTGCTGTGGGGGGGGAGTGGTGTTGCAGTCAGTCCTGCTTGCAGGGTCCCCACAGGCATCTGACTGGTCGTTTGTGATACCAGGTTGCTCGATTAGATGGTCTTGTGCAGCTTTTCTTATGTTCTTATTGTGGGAGATTAGCAGCCCAAATTAGTGCCCGGAGAAAGATAGTCAGGTCCTGTATCCACAGGAGTGATCAGAGGAGGAATGACCGCTGGGAGGATGGCAAAGAGAAGAAATGTTGTGTTGCGCCTGTAGCTGCAAAACTGGATAATAATAATAATAATTATAATTATTATTTATTTATTTATACCCCACCCATCTGGCTGGGCTTCCCCAGCCACTCTGGGTGGCTTCCAACAAAATATTAAAATACCGTAATACATCAAACATTAAAAGCTTCCCTAAACAGATGTCTTCTAAAAGTCTGGTAGTTGTTGTTCTCTTTGACATCTGGTGGGAGGGTGTTCCACAAGGAAGGTGTCACTACCGAGAAGGCCCTCTGCCTGGTTCCCTGTAACTTGGCTTCTCACAGTGAGGGAATGGCCAGAAGGCCCTCGGTGCTGGACCTCAGTGTCCGGGTAGAACAATGGGGGTGGAGACACTCCTTCAGATATACTGGACCAATGGCTTTCTGTGCCCTGCCTGCAATAAAACAATTCTCTCCTGTATCAGTCTCCACAGTCACAGCAGGCACTGTAACTCTCCAGTGATTTGGCCTTACCCCTGAAGGTGTACTCTTCCTTTGTCTCCCGAGACAGATGGATGGTAATAATAGCAACAAGCAGCCGATTCTAACAATGGATATTATTGCTAGTTAGCATCTGAAGGGGTTAACAACACAGAGCTGTATTGCTGATAGGCAGTCCCAGACCATAGAAAAGTAATTGGGCTCTGTGTGATGTCATTTCCCCATCTCTCCTGAGTGGGGAGGAGCATATAGTATTTTCTGCTCCTTTCTTTCCCTTTCACCGCCTCTTCATCCAGCAATGGCAACAGACACACATCCAACTGCTCCAGCTCAGGCACATGCCTGAGGCTGCTTTTAATGTAAATATAAGTATTTTGCCAACATTTATTTTACTGCTGAGAATGAATGCAGGACAATGGGTAAGTAAATTTATTTTAAAATTACTTCTCAGTTTGTTGTCTGGTTTTTTTGTTAAGTGGGGTAAGAAAGGGGGAGACAGCTTGCTTTGCAGCTGGGCTTAATTAATTAAAAGGTTTCACAGACAAATTCCTATACTTCTAATGCATGGGTAGGCAAACTAAGGCCTGGGGACCGGATCTGGCCCAATTGCCTTCTAAATCCGGCCTGTGGATGGTCCGGGAATCAGCGTTTTGACATGAGTAGAATGTGTCCTTTTATTTAAAATGCATCTCTGGGTTATTTGTGGGGCCTGCCTGGTGTTTTTACATGAGTAGAATGTGTGTGTGTGCTTTTATTTAAAATGCATCTCTGGGTTATTTGTGGGGCATAGGAATTCGTTCATTTTTATTTTTATTTTCAAAATATAGTCCGGCCCCCCACAAGGTCTGAGGGACAGTGGACCAGCCCCCTGCTGAAAAAGTTTGCTGACCCCTGAATGTTTCTGTTAAAGATGGGACTTTAAACTCTACTCAGCCCCGTGTTTTAAACAAAGCAGTAAGCTGATCTCTTTGTATGTTAAACCCCCACACACGAGTGCCTGGAGGGATAGATTGCAATTAACATATCCTCTCCTACCTATTAAAACCCATCGCACACTTTTGATGAATTGTACATCAGATTTTTGCATATGGTCTTAAGTAATGTAAGACACTTCCATTCTGCTCTTCCTCTGTGCTCTTCCAGTCTTTGGGGCCACATTTGATTAGCTCTAGCACTAGAACTGTATCATGGACCTTCAGACCAGCGCTTGGATCATTGGATCCCATAACAAATGATAGCTCACAGAGGACCAAAGACCAAAGAGGGAAGAAGACAAATGCACTATCATGATGTTTGTTGCTGGCTTGGCAATGCTCCACTGTCTGGAGCTATTAGGATGAGGGTGGGTGGGAAAATAGGAGCCCACAGCTCTGTGCACTGATGCCCTCTATAGAAAGCACAGTTCCAAAGATTAAAGCATCTTCCTGTCAAGGACTGGACTGCGGAGGAATGGTGAAGATCACCTCCGCCACCATCTCCTGAACCTTCCAGAGAAGAGGAAGACAGTGTAGATTTACAACAGTGGTTTGCAGAAGGTCACAGCTCAGAGACAGAAGAGGGGCAAAGCTGGGAAATCATGGGGGAAGAGGAGGAGGAAGAAGCAGAGCCAGAGCAGCTGGCTGACACGTTATCACTATAAAGCATTCCAGACCCCCTTCTCCCAGAACCCGCTGAGCAGTGAAAGTAGGAGAGCAAAGAGCTAAGAGGCAATTGACCTTAAGCAGCCATCATAAAGGGGGGGTGCTGTTGAGAAGGGAAGGGGCTGGAGATTACTCGGAGCAATGCCATTATTCCAAGAGGCAGCATTTCTCAGCCTCTCTCTGTGACTATTGAATAAAAGACTTGGTAAGAGCTTTTATTGTCTGTTTTTATTTTATTTATCTATCCCTGGCAGCCTACCAAGGGAGGGGTCAGATTCCCTGATGCCTGACACTCCCTAGATAGTGAAATGATTCCCACTACACAGCATGAAGAAGGCTTGCTGTTCCTGCTGTGATTTTACCTGGGACATTATCATCTTTGTTGGCTCAGGGTTGTTCTTACACTTGCCGCGTTCCCTTGGTTCTGACCCCTGGCACCAATTTAAGAACATACAAGGGTACCATTGGTCTCCTTCCATCTCAGTACTGACCACTCTGAGCGGCAATGGCTCAGTCAGGGTACATTTCCAGCCTTACTTGGAGATTAAAGCCAGGGCATCTTGCATACAAGGCAGATGCTCCACGAATGTCAGGGATCGATGAGATGGAGGAGGAGGAATGGTGGAGATCACACACACCCTTCTCCTGACGCTGAAGAGGGAGGCAGCCTGGATTTACAGCAGGGGTTTGAGGAAAGTCCCAGCTCAGAGAGAGACGAATGGAGAAGATGAGCAGTGTTAGAAGAAGGGGGCAGGAACTGTGGCAGGGCAGCCAGATGACACATTGTCACTGAAAAGTATTTCTGATCCCCCTTCTCCCAGAACTCAGCGTTCATTAAGAGTGCAGGAACAACAGAATCAGAGACATAGGACCATGGGTGGCCACCATAAGGGAAGGTGCTGTTGCTAGGAAGGAGGGACAAGGAGCCCAGTTTGGAGCAACACCATTGCTGAGGCTTGTTGTGTTCTTCTGTCTCTCGCTATTGAATAAAACTCATTAAAAGGACTCTGCCTTGTTTTCTCTGCGCTTGCTGCAACCGGGGGAGGAATAGCTTTCCCAAAGCCTTGACAACCAATGAGCTACGGTCACTTAACGGCTTGACTGAAGCTTTGACGCTCTCCATGGTGGAGATATGAGCTGTCTGTGGGATTCTCTCCATAATATGGCATCTCTGAGAAGCTGTTCAAAACACTAACTGGGCTTCCTGTCTAATTTCCCTCACTTGTGTCCTACCTCATCCTTGCTGTGGCCTGCGGGGCACTCCTTTTGCCCCTAAACAGGTAGTAAATGAGAAATAGGGAACCAGTAGAACACCATGGGAGTTACAGCAGCTACATTCACTTTCAATGCATTGTCTCTCCTGAACCCATAAGCCCTAGCTGACACAGCCAATTGTCAGGAGATGGAGTTGTAGTCCAGATTTAAACAAACTGGCATTTGCCTGGCAACCTGAGCTCAGAACCTTCTAATAGATCATGATCCAGAGTTTCCCTTCTAAATATCCTCATTGACCAGGCATTGAGTAAGTTAAAAAAATATGCCAAAAGTACTGTAAAGATGTCCTGCAACTTGCACGTTGCCAGTCTGAGTTTTCAGGAAGAGCAGGGTTGTAAATGTAATACATATTTGCTTGTGTGTTCGTTTTGAATTAAAGGTTTATGGCAGTTAATCGTTTTTAACAATCGGGGAAATAAATATAAAGATCCCTTGCAGTTTTGGGGAGAGAGTTCTCTGGCGTTCATGGCAGAGGTTTATTGTTTCTGCTATAAAAATCCTACAATGACAGATGTCCGAGATCCATAGCAGATGCCTTGAAGGTCCATAGAGACCAATACCCAAAGACTCAGGATCATGAAATGTGAGGTCAGGAGAATAAATATTCATTGTTCTCATAAATTCACCTTACATGGTTTGGTGCCCTCAAAGTTTTGACTTCCTACGCCATTTCAGGAGGCTTAGAATGCCTCCTAATGAAGTTGGTGACATTCCGAAGGCTAATTTTGCATGGAATGTGAAAATTCACATTGGAGGATATTGATGAAAAGGCAACAGCAGCCGCAGCAGCTGTTGGCTTGAGAGTAGGGCTCTGGGCCAAGTGCTGAACATCTCTATTCCCTTCACTTCAACCGCATGACCTTATTAATAGACTTCCACATGCACTTCACACATTTCATCAACATTACTCTCTGGTGCACACACACAAACTTTGGGATGGGAAACAACTAAGTTTCAGGAATTTGCAGGATATGTTATAGCCAAGTGCAGGGCTACAGACCAGAAGCCAAATTCAAATCTACATTTTTGCCCTAAATAAGCAATTGAAGGGTTAATTTAGAGCCAGAATGGGGAACCTATAGCCCTCCAGATGTTCTTGTACTACAGAGAGCCAGTGTGGTGTAGTGGTTAAGAGTGGTGGACTCGTAATCTGGTGAACTGGGTTTGATTCCCCGCTCCTCCTCCTGCAGCTGCTGGGTGACCTTGGGCTAGTCACACTTCTTTGAAGTCTCTCAGCCTCACTCACCTCACAGAGTGTTTGTTGTGGGGGAGGAAGGGAAAGGAGATTGTTAGCCGCTTTGAGACTCCTTCGGGTAGTGATAAAGCGGGATATCAAATCCAAACTCTTCTTCTACAACTCCAATCCAGTCCAACTAGGGGCCATGACCTTAAGACCTTCCAGTGTGCATCGCATGACTTAGATGAGGATTTGATTCAGGCTATTACCTCAGGGGGACAACCACCAGAACTCTATTTGGAGTCTTCCCAACTAGAGGGCACAATCCTCTGGCTCAGTACCCCTGCAATACTCCCATTTCCCCAGCCTCACAGAAGCCAAAGGGTATAAGATAAGATGGGGGTCCTTTATCCAGTCAGCCAACTCATTCATGACATGGAGCTTACACAGTTCAGGCTTGGTCCTCCTACAAAGGGCTTCATTGGTCACCAGCTCCCTGAAGAGATCACTTCTGCTGCAACAGCAGAGCCCCTTTGAGCCATTCAAAGTCTTGTATGCTCTCAGTTGCAAGTTGTCTACTTGGGCAAATGCCAACTGCCCCTGAAAGCCTCGAACACTCACAGAACTGGCTTGGGATGGATGAATCTGTCAACTTCTGTTTCTCTCAGTTTCTCACTTATCTAATCTTAAACTCTGTTCGGCCCATAATATATCTACAGCCAGTTTGCAAATGACAGAAACAACTTGGTCCAACCCGCAAGCCAATACATCTACGGCTAATTTGCAGATGATGGGGAGGAAAACATGAGCACAATATCAAGGGATAAACCTTGATCACCTATGCAGCCGAAGACAAGCCGCCCCTGACTAACAATAAGGATTCGTGCTATACAGTACAATAGCTTGCTTTAATTTTCTATATTATTGTTGATGATATGGATACTGTTTTTTGGCCCAAAGCCCCAAAAGCAATGAACAACATGAATGAACAGCAGATTAAACTATAATCAATGAACAATGAACAACAGATTAAACTATAATCAGATAAACACACAATAAAGGACAGTGAATCGAAGCTCCGTTCCATACCCAATAAG
This sequence comes from Podarcis raffonei, assembly GCF_027172205.1. Lineage (NCBI taxonomy): Eukaryota > Metazoa > Chordata > Lepidosauria > Squamata > Lacertidae > Podarcis > Podarcis raffonei. Next base: position 12,404,388 of record NC_070611.1, on the reverse strand, counting down.
CATGGGACGCCTTTGCCCAGTGATGCTGTGGCCCATAGTTTGCAGCAAAATACTGGGCAGGGTTTTGCCCAGTATCTTCTCTGTGTGATAGGCTCATGGGAAAAAGCTGTCCCATGAGCCCTTGCTGCAGTGGGCAGGGGAAAGCCTGTATGAGGCAGCTGTCCCTGGAGTTCAGGGCCATTTTGTCTTGAGAGCTTTCTGCCCACCCAGAGCCTTCACTGAGCAATTTGGGGTTGCTGGTTGACAGGCCCAGAAATGAATTTACCTCTCTCAACCTGAATTACACTTGGTTGGGGGCTTCCCCCCTACACACACTTTTCGCTCAGTGAAATTATGTATTTCCTTTGCTAGGTGAAGAATGTTGTTTGTATGAGGGTGGAAATAGCATTGGGTAGGATGAACATGGTATGGGAGGGGCCGTAAGGGGCCTGAAGGAAGGTTTGGCCACGGCACCCCCAAGCTTGATATTGGGGTATCTGCTTGGTAGGACTCTGCACCCCAGTTGCCCAGTGAGACCTTGCTTGCTTGGTTTGCACCACAGCAAGGTTCAACACTGACCGACTCTCATAGAACGAGTTTGGCGTGGTCCAAATTCAGTAGATCCATTCCATCAACTTGTGGAATGATGAAATTATCCTGGGACCCAATGCCATGCCAACCCTTGCCCTGCCAGCTGCTGTCAAAAAAGATTTGGCCTGATTTTATCCCTTCGCCGTTGTACAGTCTTGCTATTTTGCCGCTCTCATGGGTCACACAATGCACCTGCCTGTCAGGCTACGGGGAGTCAGGTCTCTCCCATGGTGGCAGCCCAGAATCAGAGAAACGATAAAAGTTCTTACCAAGCAATTTCTTCACAGAGAGCGACGAAGGAATGCAGCGTTCCCTAAATAATAGTGTTGCTCCAAGTAAAGTCCCACCCCTCTCTCTCTCCTATTCTACGCCATCCCTGCGTCAGCTAATATGAGCTTTCTGCCTCTGAGCTTTCTGTTCTACTACCCTCAATGCCTGCCTGGTCCTGGGAGAAGGAGGGTCAGGAATGCTTTCCAAAGACACTGAGTCTCCTGGTGCTGCTGCTTCTTTCTGCTGTTCCTCGCCCAATATTTCCCAGCTTCTCCCCTCTGCAGCCTCTGAACTATGCCCTTCTGCAAACCACTGTTCTAAATCTATACCGTCCTCCTGTTCTCAGGAAGGTTGAGGAGAAGGAGTGTGGTGGTCCCCACCATTCCTCCTCAGTCCAGCCCCTGACACTGTAAATAACAGTAAAAGTACTGAAATAACAGTAAAAGAAATAACAGTAAAAGTACTGAAATAAAATCATTATCGATTATCTACCTTTGCACAGGCACCTCCAAACTCCAGCTGTTTTGGGACTACAACTCCCATCATCCCTAGCTAATGGGGCCAGTGATCAGGGATGATGGGAATTGTAGTCCCAAAACAGCTGGAGGGACGAGTTTGGGGATTTCTGCCTTTGCAGAATGAAAGTAGTAATATTCAGGACAAGAGCTAATCATGGTCAATAAACTTCCTTAGCACAGCAACTAGTGGAATTGTACCAATATTCCACTCTGTAAGTTTGCAGGCTGAACCCTTAAGATGAAAATATAGCCTGGGGCTTCTTCATCATGCACCCTGACTGAACAGTGAGACAGAGCAGTTGTCGTTATAATATTCACTGCTTGTGAAACGGGGGAAAGTGTGTGGCCCCACTCCCCTCTAAACATGGATATGTGCTACACATAATAATGTGTGAATAGGGATAGAACCATTTTGAAATTCTGGATATTTACCCTTAAGGCGAAGCTTTTCAGGGTGGGTGGATGAATGCAGATTTTAAAACAGCTCCTTCCAAGTCAACCCATTAAAGTGATTTTATGACAGAGGAGAGGAAATTGTGCTGCTTCCATGGGAGGAAGTATAGCATTAAAAGTGTCATTATCAATTGATTTTGATTTCTGGCTTCTTCCTGGCCTAGCATTACTGACTGCAAGAGGGGGGGAAAAACAAATTCCATCCTTTTAAAGGGAAAGTGTGCATAATACTACTGACATAAAAAGCACAGAACATTTCTGTTGTGTTTAAGAGTTTGACATGGCCTTTTTAGTGTAATAAATATTATTTAGAAGGTGATGGGCTACATTTGAGGGTGAAAGGTTAAACCCAGTCATGTGTATGTGTGTGTGAGAGAGAATAAGCCTGAATAAGAAATCCTGAGAATACACATTTATGTGATGCAGTGGGTCAGTTCATTCAGCCACCAATCTTGAAATACTTCACTCTCGCTCACAGAACATTGACCATGATCCAAAATGGAGCAAATCCTGCTTAACACTAGTTGTATCTGTAACAAAAAGGGCACACTTGTACCTATCCTGTGAAGTATGACAGACTGCAACTCTTTAGGTTATTTTGTCCTGGGTAGAGCCACCACTGTTTTGCCTAATAATAACAATAATAACAATAATAAATTATACTCTGCCCATCCGGCTGGGTTTTCCCAGCCACCCTGGGTGGCTCCCAACAAAATATTAAAAACACTATAAAACATCAAACATTAATACCTCCTCTAAACAGGGCTGCCTTCAGATGTCTTCTGAAAGTCAGATAGTTGTTTATTTCCCAGCCACCCTGGGCGGCTCCCAACAAAATATTAAAAACACTATAAAACATCAAACATTAAAACCTCCTCTAAACAGGGCTGCCTTCAGATGTCTTCTGAAAGTCAGATAGTTGTTTATTTCCTTGACATCTGATGGGAGGGCGTTCCACAGGGCAGGCGCCACTACCGAGAAGGCCCTCTGCCTGGTTCCCTGTAACCTCACTTCTCACAGTGAGGGAACCGCCAGAAGGCCCTCGGCGCTGGACCTCAGTGTCCAGGTAGAACGATGGGGGTGGAGATGCTCCTTCAGGTATACTGGGCCAAGGCCGTTGAGGGCTTTAAAGGTCAGCACCAACACTTTGGATTGTGGCCGGAAATGTACTCTATTTAGTACGTTTAGGCTAAAGAAGGAAGGAGATCCACATTTGCAGACTAGCTTGAGGAAGGGCTGTAGCTCAGTGATAGAGCCTCTCCTTTGCATGTAGAAGGTTCCAGAATCAATCCTGGGCATCTCCAGGTAAGGCTAGGAGGAAGCCCCACCCAAAACATTGGAGAGATGCTGCCAATCAATGTAGGCAATACTGAGCTAGATTGACCAATCGCCTGACTCAGCATAAAAAATTTTTCCTAAGTCCCTGTGTTGAATCGTCTGTGTCCCAGTGTGGAATTTTAGTGGAGAGGGAAATGATGATGATAATAATAATAATAATAATAATAATAATAATAATAATAATAATAATTTTTTATTTATACCCCACCCTCCCTGGCCAGAGCCAGGCTCAGGGTGGCTAACACCAGTAAAACTACAAAACAAAAACAATTTAAACTACAGGTTAAAATATAATTTAAAATGCAGCCTCATTTTAAAAGTAGCCCATAAATCAAAACCATAAGGAGAGGGAAACATAAGGGTCAGACTGAGTCCAAAACAAAGGCCAGGCGGAACAGCTCTGCCTTGCAGGCCCTGCGGAAAGATGTCAAGTCCCACAGGGCCCTAGTCTCTTGTGACAGAGCATCCCACCAAATCAGGGCCAGTACTGAAAAGACCCTGGCCCTAGTTGAGACCAATCTAACCACCTTGCGACTTGGGACCTCCATTTGTGGACTTTAAGGTCCTCCACGGGGCATACCAGGAGAGGCGGTCCCGTAGGTACGTGGGTACTAGGCTGCATAGGGCTTTAAAGGCCTAAACCAGCACCTTAAACCTGACCCTGTACTCCACCGGGAGCCAGTGCAGTTGGTAAAGCACTGGATGAATGTGATCCCGCGGCAAGGACCCCGTAAGGAGCCTCGCCACGGCATTCTGCACCCACTGGAGTTTCTGGGTCAGCTTCACGGGCAGCCCCACGTAGAGTGAGTTACAATAACCGAGCCTGGAGGTGACTGTCGCATGGATCACTGTGGCAAGGTCAGGGTGAGAGAGGTAAGGGACCAACTGCTTAATATGGCGGAGATGGAAAAATTCTGCCTCTCTCAGACACCACTTCGTCTGCAAATCCCAGCATCTCGGCTTAGAACATGAGCGACTGCTGAGGCAACATGAGCTAGACCAGCTCCTGTAGCTCAGAAAGAAAACTCGACACTCCCAAGTTACAATCAACAATATTGATTGATTTAAGAGACTTGAAAGAGTGGGAAGCTGACTTAAAAGAAAGAATACATATATTCACTATCTAAGGCAGCGACTTACAAAAAAAGGGCTTCTGCTGACATGCAAAACAGCATGGGTCATCCCAGACAGTTCATCAAAGGCACTCGAGGGAGATACAAAGAACATCCAGACTCTTTTTATCTCTGGAAATGCAAAGCTATCTGGCCAGGCACAGAAGGAATCCACCAATCAGGGGAAAACAGCTTGACTTGCAATGATGGCTCTTCCCAATTGGTCTTTTTAGGGCAGAAGGCAGGAAGGTGAAGCCAGAGATAATGACAAACAGAGCCATATATTTTATAGAGGTTGCAAGAATGCTGTTTTAATATTTTTTATGCTTGCAGGTCTTCTAAATGTAATATAGGTGGGTTGTTGTTTTTGTTTACCTTCACTATATTTATAAGTTGAGCACTGTTAGGAAAAAATTAAAACTTTTATGTTTCTGTGGTCAGGAGTACAACATCTTGTTAAACAACATTTAGTGAATGTGTGAGTGTGTTCACTGGCACACTCTTATGCAGCTATTTCTCCAGGATGGGTCCATTATTTCTAGAACAGGAGCTGAACCAACTCAGATATGATGCACTGTCACGGTCTGTCTGTCACGGTCCAGTCTACGGGAGATCGAAGTCCCGGCTGAGGACGTCGGGACCGGGGGCAAGATGGCAGGGTGGGAGCAGGAACAAGAGTTCAGAAGCCAGGGGTCCGAGGGTCAGGAAGCAGGGAGTCGAGAAGTCAAGGGTCCGAGGGTCAAGAAGCAAGGAGTCACGAAGTTAAGGGTCTGAGGGCCGAGAAGCAAGGAGTCACAAAGTCAAGGGTCCGAGGGTCGAGAAGCAAGGAGTCATGAAGTTAAGGGTCCGAGGGTCGAGAAGCAAGGAGTCATGAAGTTAAGGGTCTGAGGGCCGAGAAGCAAGGAGTCATGAAGTCAAGGCAGTGGCGTAGCGAGGGTTGTCAGCACCCGGGGCAAGGCAAGTAATTTGCGCCCCCTAACCCATGAATTTGCGTCCCGTAACCCGTGGATTTGCACCCCCTAACCCTAACCCCCAGATGTTGTGCCCGGTGCGGCCGGCCCCCCCTGCACCCCCCACGCTATGCCACTGAGTCAAGGGTCTGAGGGTAGAGAAGCAAGGAGTCACGAAGTTGAGGGTCCAAGGGTCGAGAAGCAAGGAGTCATGAAGCCGATGTCCGAGGATCAGGAAGCAAGAAGCCAAATGCAGCAAGGCAGGAAACATGTTGCTGTGGCAAAGAGCCGAAGGGAAATGCTGACCTTATATCCCAGCTCTTCCCGGCTCTTGTCACCAGGTGAAGTGAGTTACCAAGCGGCCTCACCTGTGCAACAGCGCCTTGCCTCCCCCAGAACAAACTTAGGAAGACCCCAGTCCTGCAAAGCCCTACTGGTCACAGGGCCCGGCTCTTGCACACACTCCTGACACTTTCTCTATGCCAATAAAGGAGTTTGATTGATTGACTGATTGATTGATTTGTTACGATAGCCACACACATCCTGTCTTTTCCCTTTGGATCTTCCATCTTTTCGCAGGCCACAGAAAGTTTTTCTTTTTCCCCCCTGGAGAATGAAAGAGCAGCAAAATTTCCCTTGGTTGTAGATGCCTCTGGGACTACTCTTCCATCATTCCCAAAGGGCAGTGATATATTGAGAAAGTGAACCTCTCAAAGTTCAACGCACATCCATCATAAACATTGTGGAGGACACCATTCTATGACACCATTTTGTTTTCCATTTATCTGTTTTTTTTAAAATTACAGCAAAAATGCTTTTCTGGCTTTAAAACAAAACAAAAACAAAAGAGAGGTATAGCACTGTAATGCTATAATGGTATGCTGTTATTCCTTTCAAGTCACCATTTTGTTAAAATGGCTGTGACCGGAAAGGTTTCTTATTTTTATTTCTTAATTAGCAGTATTGTAATATAATGTTATAGCGTATCATAATACGAAATCAATATTATGGCATTATGGTGCTATAGCGTTATACCTCTTTGGGCTGCATTAAAAAAAAGAAATCTGGAAAAGCTATAACATTGTGAGAAGTCAATTGAAATTTCACAGGTAGCTAATAGCAGAAGAACAGCGGCTGGGCAGTGCTAGGAGCCATCTGTCTGGCAGCAGCCGCTGTCAGTAATGCATGCTCTTCTCCAGAATACTCCATTTCATCTCCCCTTCCACTCATTTTCTAGTTCTCTACCCCTCACCCAAGAAGTGCCGTATTTTTCCATAAGATGCACCTGACTATAAGACGCGCCTAGTTTTTAGAGGAGGAAAACAAGAAAAAAAATATTCTGAATGAAACAGTGGGTGTATGATATTTGTGGTTCATGCTGTGGCAAAAATCCTGAGGATCCGTGTGGATTCATGCTTTGTAACCATGTTTTTGCGCCATTGCGGCCCCACGCAACAGTGCGTGTGTGATTTTTTTGGTGCAAGCTGGAGCCATGGACGTGCTATGTGATCTGATGGTGAATTTAGGGTGACCCAATGCAAAAAGCCTGAGGATCCATGGGCTTTTACCTCCCCCTCCCAGGCAGCCTCCGCTAGCATCCCTTATCTCTCTTCTGATCCTACTGATCAGCTGCTTCCTTTCAACAGTCCCTTCCCTCTTGTTTGCCTTAGTGTCTTTTCCTTAGCTGGAGCAGTTTTCTGCCCCTCCTTTTCTTCTAATTTCTCTCCTTATTGCTTTAGTCTTCCTGTTTCCCCCCTTTGCAAGTTTGCTGTCTTTACATCCCCCCTCCCAGGCAGCCTCCTCTATCTCTAGCATCCCTTATCTCTCTCCTGATCAGCAAACGATCAGCGGCTTTGTTTCAACACCAACTTCCCTCTTTCAAAAAAAAAAAAAAGCATGCTCTGCTTTTTGCCCCTGGGCAATTTGACTCCAAGGACCATGCATTCACTCCACAAGATGCACAGACATTTCCCCTTACTTTTTAGGAGGAAAAAAGTGCGTCTTATGGAGCAAAAAATACGGTATGTATTCTGTGGTCACAGAGCACACTTAATCCTCAGTGGCCTATCTGGGGATATCCCTCCCCTTTCCAAGTAATATCCAACTTAAGTCATACCAGCCACTCAAAGGAGACCCAACAGAACCAATAGGTCTCCAAGTATGACTGATCTTGGATGCCTCCCTCTGTTTTTCCCCCCACCTAAAGATTTTTGTTCTTCTACAAACCATCGGGTTCCCCCAACTCTGCAGATATGAGGCCTTACCACAATATTCCATTTACATCTGTGGCTTTGGGAAGCAACCCAATCTGTTTTAGAAGTGTGCTTGGTAGCTTTCCAATTCAGCTTGTCGGGGCTGAATTATATCTGTGAAAAATAAAGCTCCATTTCCCCCAGTTCATCCTAATGGGGAATCTAAAAATGGTCATAACCTTTTTCCCCCCTTCGCTCATAAATGGATGGAATTTGCAGACAAAGGAGCCCCTCTAGAGTGGACTAAGCCTGCCAAATTGTAGGTGGATACATCCCATGATTTATTTAATTTTTGAGGCCCTCAAGCAAAATGTTCCTGCATTTGGTCACAGCCAGCATGATGTCAGACTAGGACCTGGGAGTAAAAGGTAAAGGTAAAGGGACCCCTGACTATTAGGTCCAGTCTTGACCGACTCTGGGGTTGTGGCGCTCATCTCGCTTTACTGGCCGAGGGAGCTGGCGTACAGCTTCCGGGTCATGTGGCCAGCTTCTGGCAAACCAGAGCAGCACACGGAAATGCCGTTTACCTTCCCACCGGAGCGGTACCTATTTATCTACTTGCACTTTGACGTGCTTTCGAACTGCTAGATGGGCAGGAGGACCTGGGAGAGTGGGGTTCAAATCTTGACTCTGCCATGAAACTCATTGAGTGATCTTGGCCCAGTCACTGTGTCTCAGCCTAACTTGGCTTGTAGGGTTATTGTGAGGTAAAATGGGAGGGAAGGAACTGTATTTGCCACCTTGAGCTTCTTGAAGGAAAGATGGGGTATAAAATGTAAATAAAACAAATCATCAATTTTATTACTACTAAAAATAAGGAGGGAACGCCCTCCCAACAGATGTCAAAGAGAACAACAACTACCAGACTTTTAGAAGACATCTGAAGGCAGCCCTTCCCTTTTGTTGGAAGTCACCCAGAGTAGCTGGGGAAACCCAGGCAGATAGGCGGGGTATAAATAATAAATTATTATTATTATATTATATCTCATGGCAGATAACATTTCCTTATCTGTACGCAGAGAACAATCCTTTAATAGTGAAGCTTCTGTACTCCCATTTCAGGAATCTGGGACTGAGAAACTGACAAGAGCATGACAGCTGTCACTGAGGAACCATTTTGAGGTTCCTTTGAGGTTGAGTCATGTTTGTCCCACGACTGTCTTGCAAAATTTCAGGTTTGGGGAAATAACCTGTCAATACAGGTGTATGCTGGCGAAACCCTTAAAGCTGCCACTTGCCACTTTTCTTCTCAGTAAGATGTATCTTGGTTTACTGTTCCTCAATTCATGTTCTGTATAAAAACTCACTGTCAGAATACAAACCACTTCTAAAGAGTGAACTGAGGTGTGTGAGAAAGTAATGGCTGGTAAATGTGTCATCTATAGACTGAAACGGAACAATTTCCCCAATATGAAGTGTAATCAGGCTACACTTACAAAACTGAAAATATAGCTCTGGACCAGATGATTTTCTTATTATTTGTCTCAAAAAGTAATGAGAATGACTTGGGCAGTGAACCTTGTGCTGCCTTGCGACCCACCCTGACTCAAGCTCCCCTTTCAGATCTCTCTGCAGCAGCATTTAATATCAGACCATCCTTCTCTCATGAATCAAAATGCCTTTGTGTGGCACATTTCAGGCACTCTTCTACCTCTCCAGGTGTTGTTTGAATCCCATCAACTCCAACTGGCGTGGCCAATGGCCAGGGATGATGGTGGAAGTTGTAGTCAAACATCTGAAGGGCCACTCATTCCACACCATTATTTTCATCCCCTCAGTTAGCGCAAACCAACCCAGCTTTCTAAACAACTTCCATCTTTATGCCGGCCTTGAAGGTTGCATGGTGAATCTCCTCTCCCCACATCTCTTAAGAAGTCCTCTCTGGACATAGACACCTATGCTGCTGCTGCTGCTGCTTCTTCTTCTTCTTCTTCTTCTTCTTCTTTGGCGATCACTCATAGCCGAGTAAGATTGTCTTCCATAAACAGGGTTTTAACAGTGAGTCCATAGGTGACTGTGGAGGCCAATTCTGGATCCACACGTCCTTCCACAGTGAGGACATGTGTTTCCGAGAGGGAGTTGATCACTGTGAGGGTTTGCCAAGAGCGCCTTCCTCTTAGCACATTTCTCCCTTTTGTCCTGAATTCGAGTGTCTTCAAAGCCCATGACACCTTTGGTAAAGGCTGTTCTTCAATTGGAGCGCTCGCAAGCCATTGTTTCCCAATTGTTGGTGTTTATACTTTTTTTTTAGATTTGCCTTGAGAGAGTCTTTAAACCTCTTTTGTTGACCACCAGTATTATGCTTTCCATTTTTAAGTTTGGAATAGAGTAGTTGCTTTGGAAGACGATCATCAGGCATCCGCACAACATGACCAGTCCAACAAAGTTGATGTTGAAGAATCATTGCTTTGACACTGGTGATCTTTGCTTCTTCCAGTAGACTGGAATTAGTTCGCCTGTCTTCCCAAGTGATGTGTAACTCAGTGGTGTAACGTTGGAAAATGTCGATCACTTCTCCTACGTGAGCAGTTATTTTTCCACAAGGGCCAACATTGATGCTGAAATCCAGCATTGCCTGAGCTCTGTGAGTGCAGCTTTCTCCCGATTGAAGGCATATGCAACATTTGCTCAGCCACTAATATCCCCTCTCGGGGAAGGTGCTTGAGAAGATGGTGGCTGATCAGACATGATTGGAGGCAGCCAATTATTTAACCTCATTTCAATCCAGCTACAGAGCTGGTTTTGCCACTTAAAAGTGGGGAAACACAACATGCTAGTTCTCCTTGATCTCTCAGTAGCTTTGGATTATATATCCTCCTGAACTGGGTCTGTGCCTTGGGAGTTGAAGGCACAGCTTTGTGGTGGATCTGCTCCTATCTACTGCATGTATAAACACAACACAGGGGAACCATGGTGCCAAATAGTACAGCAGTGGAAGAGTGCTGGTCTAGACAGAAGCAAAAGTATTTGACTTTCAGCCTTCTTTAATCTGCTTTTTCAAAAAATGAGTCAAAGGGATGGGTACATTGAGACCATGATGCTAAGTAATCATCTTTAATGTTACGAACCAGCTCTTGGTCCTGGTCTTTCCTAATTGACATTGACAATAAAGGAAGAAAAAAATCTTCACTCTCCTGGCAGAATTACTTCAAATCAATTTAATTAGAACCCAGATCTTTGCAAGCCATGTTGACCTTCTGTTCCCTGTCCATTTACTGACACGGTTTAACTGAGAAGGATGAGAAGTTGCCTAATTCATTTGCTGCCCCAACAGCCTGCTACTCTATGACGTCCATCCCTTAGGCATCTGACTAACACAGGCAGCTGCCCATTTGTCTCATATCTGAGAACATTCTTTCAAGAGCAGACCAGAGACAAACCACCCCAAGACTATTTTAAAAGGATGAAGATATGACTCTGTATTTGTCCCAAGGTATGACTCCATATTGATGGCTCCCTGTTGGTTGGATGCCATGGTTTCAAGTTTTCTGTTTGGAACCAGCCAACTTGATCCAAGAGCTAATTGTATTGACATTAACCTGTTTTAACAAGCCTCAAGTATCAATAAATCATTTCTTTAATGCTCCAAGTTTTAACACTGCGTTGTTAATGTACTGTACTTGAATTGACAAATAGGCTGGAAAATCGTTCGTTTCCTGTAAGACGCGCTGCTTTCTCAAGCCTCACTTCCCATAGCTATGAAGGGGCCTTTCAAAATGGAGATTTTTATTTTTTTAAGGAGACTGTCATTGCATTACTCAAATTGTTTTAGCTTTAATGGATCTCTTCAGAGATACTTCATTCTTCTGGAAACCACCGAGAGCTGATTATCAATATCCCTTTGGGGAAGGGGGAATTCACCCTGAATGAAAGCAGTCTGTACCATCTTTACAGACGAAACGTATGCTGCATTTGTACCCAAGAACAGCATGCTTATATCGCCTCTTTAAATTTTATTTCTGCAACAAAAAGGTATCATTTGACAAATAATGGAAAAAACCTCGCACAGCTTTTTATGCACTCATCATGTACTTGAAATGAACAGTAATTTTACTAATTAGATACCACAGGAGCTAATTGCAAGAAGAATTCACAGCTCTGAGGTGTGAAGATTGCTACTAGCATTTTGCATCGCTGAAAAGCAAAGCTTTGTTATTTGAATTTTAAGAGATGAACCTCTTCCACACACACACCCATGCCATCACAGATGAGCTTTAGATATGCATTGAGCACTACGAAGCAATATTAAGGACATTTTGCATTTCCAGGTAAAACAATGAGAAGTCGTCCATACCAAAGCCCCTGGGGATATATCAGCGAAGGTCCCATCTTCACTGTGACTCTCCGTAACTTAACAAGCGTAAGATGACAGAGGTACTTACCTCAAGTGCAACCTATCAGAGGCAAAAAAGGGGGGGAGATCAACGATCGTGCAATATTTTGACAAGATATTTAAACTATGCTAAATTATGCATCTGGGTCTTTTCAGAATAGAATAAATTAAGCACTATTTCAAGACAGTAGATAAAAAATCTGGTTCTTTGCTGTGCAGCTTTAGGACTGAACATAAGCTTAGGCCTCTGGCATGAAGATGACACCTTCTCCGGGGCTCTAATAATTTGAAAGGAACTAACCTCTGAGTTGGAGATGCGGGTGGCGCTGTGGTGTAAACCACTGAGCCTTGGGCTTGCTGATCAGAAGGTTGTGGTTCGAATCCCCACGACGGGGTGAGCTCCTGTTGCTCAGTCCCAGCTCCTGCCAACCTAGAAGTTTGAAAGCATGCCAGCGAAAGTAGATAAATAGGCACTGCTGTGGCAGGAAGGCAAACGGCATTTCCATGCGCTGCTCTGGTTTCGCCAGAAGCGGCTTAGTCATGCTGGCCACATGACCCGGAAAAACTGTCTGCGGACAAATGCCAGGTCCCTCGGCCAGTAAAGTGAGATGAGTGCCGCAACCCCAGAGTCGTTCGTGACTGGACTTAACTGTCAGGGGTCCTTTATCTTTAACCTCTGAGTAAATAGGCTTAGGAATAGAGTCATGATATACTTTCAAGGGAGTATTTGGTTTGACCAGTAATCCTCATCTCCTCGTCTTCTTTTCCCTCCTTTTCTCTTCTGGATTTTGTTCGTTCAGGAGCCAAAACAGTTGAGAACTAGGCTGTTTGAAAACCAAGGTACAACTATATACAGAAGGAGAAGGAGAAGGAGAAGGAAGGAAGGAAGGAAGGAAGGAAGGAAGGAAGGAAGGAAAGAAAGAAAGAAACAGCACACACACATACATACACAAAAACACACACACACACACACACACACACACAAACATATATATACATATACATATACACATACATATAAATATATACATACACACATACATATACACTTTGACACTGTTCTGCAAAGGTACTGTTAGCCAATTTATCTTTCATCTTTTATACATTTACATATTTAAAATAAAAACTGACTGACAGCTGTAGACCAATTTCTCGGGATTTTAAATGAGATTTGATAAGTATGAGAAAGTAAAAAGTGTTTCCCTTTTAAGAAGCTCTTTTTAAAAGCCACCGTCTATAAAATTGGATTTTGACATAATTTCAGTACTTTTACCACCTTAACCCATTCCTATCTTGGCCATATGTAGAGAAAGCAGACACGGCAAAAACAGCTTCAGTCCACCTTTTCATCTCGTCTGCACAGCATGTGATATTCCCTGTGTTGGAATAATTAAAATTCAAGGAATGGTGAACTACCCATCTTTGCTAGGGTGATGCTTGCATTAGGAAGAAGAAGGAAAGATCAATTTCCTATTAAATATACAAATATAGGAATAATACAGAGGGGGGGAAGGGAGGGAGCGCACTCCCTACTACACATATTTTATGCAAATTCAAGAATTTCAATAACTTAATAAAACCTTTCGTTAGGAAAGGCTGTCGGCCTGTTAGAAAGGTTCATCAGGGGCCAGTGTGGTGTAGTGGTTAACCGGTGTAATCTGGGGAACCGGGTTCGCGTCTCCGCTCCTCCACATGCAGCTGCTGGGTGACCTTGGGCCAGTCACACTTCTCTGAAGTCTCTCAGCCCCATGCACCTCACAGAGTGTTTGTTGTGGGGGAGGAAGGGAAAGGAGATTGTTAGCCGCTTGGAGACTCCTGAAGGGGAGTGAAAGGTGGGATATCAAATCCAAACTCTAAACTCTACACAGTAAACAGAACTAGATCCCCAAATAGATGTAACCAGTGCAAAAAGTTGGCAGACCTGCATGGTTGTTTTGGTCTGCAGCGATATCCACACTACTAAAACATTTTAAGAGTTATGGCTTCCTCCAAACTGTACTAGGAACTGTAGTTTGTTAAGGGTGCTGTTAGGCAATACTGTTATTCCCCCCCCCCACAGAGCTTCAATTACCAGAGCTTCCTGGGGAGAGGGGGGCTTGTTAAAGTACTCTGAGAATTGTAGCTCTTGAGGGAAATAAGAAGAAGAAGAAGAAGAAGAAGAAGAAGAAGAAGAAGAAGAAGAAGAAGAAGAAGAAGAAGAAGAAGAAGAATACAGTGGTACCTCAGGTTACATACGCTTCAGGTTCATACGCTTCAGGTTACAGACTCCGCTAACCCAGAAATAGTGCTTCAGGTTAAGAACTTTGCTTCAGGATGAGAACAGAAATCATGCTCCGGCGGCGCGGCAGCAGCAGGAGGCCCCATTAGCTAAAGTGGTACCTCAGGTTAAGAACAGTTTCAGGTTAAGTACGGACCTCCGGAACAAATTAAGTACTTAACCTGAGATACCACTGTAATGGGGACGCAGGTCTTGCCCGATCCCATGGTCGGCGGTTCGAATCCCCGCGGCAGGGTGAGCTCCCGTTGTTCGGTCCCAGCTCCTGCCCACCTAGCAGTTCGAAAGCACTCTTAAGTGCAAGTAGATAAATAGGGACTGCTTTATAGCGGGAAGGTAAACGGTGTTTCCGTGTGCTGCTCTGGTGCCAGTTCGCCAGAGCAGCTTCGTCACGCTGGCCACGTGACCCGGAAGTGTCTGCGGACGGCGCTGGCTCCCGGCCACTAGAGTGAGATGAGCGCACAACCCTAGAGTCTGTCAAGACTGGCCCGTACGGGCAGGGGTACCTTTAGCTTTACCTTTACCACTGTAATACATTTTATTTATATCCCTCCCTCCCCAGCAGCCACTCCCAATTGCCAGTCTAGCTGATGCATTCTGGATTAATTGCAGAATGTTGTTGTTGTTCTGCCCATCTGACTGGTTTGCCCCAGCCACTCGTAACCCCAACCCTTATAAAATACATATAAAGTAAATAAGTTGTTAGTCAGAGGATCAGAGTCAGAGGCCAAGAAATAATGGCAAAGTAAGCATAATGGAGAAAGTTTGAAACAAGAATCAGTCCGTTATGGTTGGTACAGAAGGGGAATACAATTTTGAGCAATATTTTCCACTACTTGGACAACATTCTCCAATAGTCTTCCTATTTCACATCGTTCAATATTTGTTATAACGAGATTCACTGGAGTTTTTCCCTCTGCATATATCACAAATGCATTAATACGTTGTCCATTCCCCCCTGGGATTATAAGTAATCTGAGCAGTTTCTAGAGGCACCAGGTGTTTCTATTCACGGTTTCATTCAAGGCTCACAGGCCTCTGCAAATGGAAGCCGCCTCTGTGCTCCCTTCTGTTACATTCACTATCCTCTGTTCCATTCGCTTACCTTTCCTAAACCACTTAATCAGGTCCAGGAGCAGTTTTACAGGTGCTGATATAGCCAGGGATCTGTTGTTCAGCACACATAATCCTATGGAGATCTGCCATCTGTTGTAATTTCCTTACCGCAGGTGGCTATGGATACAATAAGCCTGTGAAGGATGTGAAAAGGATATGTGGGCACAGACGATAGTATCTGAAATTTGGCAAACTACTGCATAGTACTGATTTTTTTTTTTTAAGTATCTGAGATATTTCAAGGCAGAAAGAGTCTAGGCTTTATGCCTGTGAATACCTGTTGCTGATAATCGTAAGTCGGGAGAGCGCTGTGACATACGGGATCTGCTTTTGGGCTTCCCTTAGACATCGGGTTGTTCGGTTGTCTGCTAGACAAGATAGACCTTTGGTTTGATCCAACAGGGCTCTTATGTTCTTATCCCAATATTTTTCTACCTTTCTTGCTCATGCTATCCTCCCAAGGATTTCATGGATAGCTCAGATGGTGGAGTATGAGGCTCCGAATCTCAGGGCTGGGGGTTTCAGCCCCACATTGGACAAAAGATTTCTGCAACAGTTGTTGTTGCTGTTGTTGTTTAGTCATTTAGTCGTGTCCGACTCTTCGTGACCCCATGGACCAGAGCACACCAGGCACTCCTGTCTTCCACTGCCTCCCGCAGTTTGGTCAAACTCATGCTGGTAGATTCGAGAACACTGTCCAACCATCTCATTCTCTGTCGTCCCCTTCTCCTTGTGCCCTCCATCTTTCCCAACATCAGGGTCTTTTCCAGGGAGTCTTCTCTTCTCATGAGGTGGCCAAAGTATTGGAGCCTCAGCTTCAGGATCTGTCCTTCCAGTGAGCACTCAGGGCTGATTTCCTTCAGAATGGATAGGTTTGAACTTCTTAATGGATAGGTTTGATCTTCTTGCAGTCCATGGGACTCTCAAGAGTCTCCTCCAGCATCATAATTCAAAAGCATCAGTTCTTCAGTGATCAGCCTTCTTTATGGTCCAGCTCTCACTTCCATACATCACTACTGGGAAAACCATAGCTTTTACTATACGGACCTTTGTTGCCAAAGGGATGTCTCTACTTTTTAAAATGAGTACCTTATCTTTTTTTTCCCTCGTACCCGAAACCTCAAAATCTAGGACAAGAGACAGCAATTTGCTCGCCCCCAAGGCCACCCGCAGTGAGAGCCTTATGTTCTAAAATGTCACAGATGAAAACCAGGACATCTTTGTGTTGCAGTTGTCTATATTTGCTCAAGAAGGATTACTGACTCTTCTCTTCTATTTTTCTATTTTAAGGCCCTTCTCTGCCTGAAACAGATCTGTCCTGCAGAGATTTAAAAGCAGAGAGAGTATGTTGGGGGATAAAGATATATTATTATCATTGTGCTATAATTTGTTGCTAAATGATTAAAAAAAGTGAGCAAAGAAACACATCGCATTCCGTAGTTCAAATCTATGCTTCAGCAGAAATATTTGTACCTTTGTACGTGCACATAGGAACATGTGGCTTGCTCCATTTCCAATCTGAGTCAATTTCACACATGTTTATTGGAAGAAGGATGAGCATTCTCATCCCTTCCATCTTCTCACTATACTGTCCCATGTTCCCATGTTGAGCAGTGCATGTGAAAGGATCACATGTCCCTACAACTGACCCCAATTGCATTGGGTTCTGATGATGAAAAGCACCTATGTGCACATAATTGTATACTCATAGGTCCTCCTTTCACGTTTCCTTTAAAAAATAATAATATTGATTTTCTTTTCTCATAACAAATAACCAATATCATTACTTAACATATATTTTCCAGTTTCCCCCCTCCCCGTTGACTTCCCCCAACTTCCATTTCTGGTTTGTTACATCAAATGTTACATTCTGCTGTCTGTACATAATACTATGTTATCACCTGATCACCTGTTACATTTCTTATTCTCTGTAAATAAAATTGTAAATGTTTATTTAAATCCTGCCAACGAGTCCATTTTTTTTTGTTTCTGCAAATAAGTTGTAAAAGGTTCCCATTCTTTTTCAAAGTCACTATTGTCCTTTTCACGTAGTTTATCCGTTAACGCTGCTAACTCTGCATAGTTCATCAGCTTTTCTTGCCATTGTTCTTTTGATGGTACTTCTCCAGTCTTCCAATTTTGTGCTATTAAAATTCTTGCTGCTGTTGTAGCATACATAAATAACATCCGATTTTCTTTCGGCAATTCTTGTCCTAAAATACCTAACAGAAAGGCTTCTGGTTTTTTAACAAAGGTTATCTTAAACATTTTTTTCAGTTCATTGTATATCATTTCCCCCCAAAATTTTATGATCTTGCAATCCCACCACATACGGTAAAATGTACCTTCCTCTTCTTTAAATCTCCAACAGTTTTTTTGTTCTGTTTTATACATTTTTGCCTTTCACATTTCCCATTCACTGTGGGAACACTGGGAATCAGGGACAGCACAGCACTGTTCCATTATTGTACAATGCAGGCATGAAAAAGTCTTTCCATTTTCCCTGGAATCTGTAGCTCTAGATCAGAGGGTTGATTCTCAGTATTCTCACCAGAGAACCATTTCCATTGTAATAAATGAAAATCTGCCCTTATTCCCTTATGGGGGACACAAGAGCCCTTATAGAGTCCTTTGCAGGTTCTCCATCGGTCGGAGAAAGTAACAGAAGCCAGCCAGAGAATATTGAGAAGCAAAGCAGCTAGTAAGCCTGATCTTTATTGAAACTGTTGCAACAGGGTGCCCCCTTCACACGCAGGAGGATGGAGGAGGACCCCAAACCAAGTTGAGCCCGCCCTTATATAGACATTTTAAATTGCCTGCCTTGGAGTCCAAGACCACCCCCAGACACATCATACCTACATCACAGAAAGGGTGGTCTACAACAGAAATCTGAGTGTGTTGTTTACCTCCTGTCTGGCAGGTTACCTGTTAATGCTTACTTGATTGGATACCCTGGGGAGCCTGGCCAGTCTTTTGTAATGACAAATACTTAGTTCCTGAGCCAGGTCACGGGCTCACCCTATTCATAGACAAATACACCCTTAAGACAGGATTTGTGGACAAAAAGACTACGGGGAGGCTCCCCCACCTCCTCCCTCCTTGCAGAGAAAACATTTGGTCAGTTTGGGAGTGAAAATGGTTTCAGGGCAGTCCTCCTGTGCTGCTCCAGACATGTGGTCCACACATCTATGTACGCGCTTGGTTGGTACATTTATGAACATTTATTATATATAAGACCTTAAATTTTTCATTTCACCATTATTATTATTTTTTAAAGCCATAACAGTTACGCTGATAGAAATTTGATATACGTTTGTAGCATTGATGTGTTCTAGGGGTGCAAATAGATTGACGTTTATTGGGAACAGCTTGCTCTTCAATCATGGAAGTGTATTGCAGCGTCCACACAATGTCACAGGAATTAAAATGCCAGCTCACATTCCTCTCCCCATTTGCTCCAGATTTACCCTTTCCATGGGTATACAGTCATACCTTGGTTTTCGAAAGTAATCCGTTCTGGAAGTCCGTTCAACTTCCAAGATGTTCAAAAGCCAAGGCGCGGCTTCCTATTGGCTGCAGGAGATTCCTGCACTCAAGCGGAAGCTGTGTCAGAGGTCCGAAAAACGTTTGTAAACTGGAACACTCGCTTCTGGGTTTGGGGTGTTTGGGAGCCAAAATGTACGAGTACCAAGGCATTTGAGAACCAAGGTACGGCTGTATCTATGCCCAACAACCCATTGATCTCTGAGTGACTCATTCACATTATTAAGCCCCCACCTGGAATACCCTAGGTTGTCATTTTTTCCCCCGCTGTCTCAGATACATACTCCCGTCAGGTTGTTTCTCATTCTGCAAAGGCACAATTAGCTTTTCTTTCATGGAGTATTAAAGTTAAAAAAATGATAATTAAAAGTGATGGCTGCAGCAAAATAGTTGTTCACAAAAGACTCTTTTGCCATTCGGAGATTGGCACAGTATACAAGGTGTCAAATAAGGATTCGTGTGAATAAATCCTTGCTAACAAAGGTTTAGCATTAAGCGGAAGAAAACAAAGGGTTCTGTGCTTCAAAGCTAACTAAGATGAATGTTATCTTATCCCTCTACGGATGATTGAAACAGTCTCTTTCATCCCATTTAAGGTTACTGTCACTTAGGATTAGTTGTCTTTAGCCTCAGTTTCTCTGTATGAAGATTTATATTGAAGTGATTATTTGAGAATTATTGTCACACATAGTACGTGTTCTGATGGATAGAAAGAAAATTATTCTTACTATCACGAAGAGCAGCAGGTGACAGCAGGAAGAATATTATACGCACATATATTATATAATGAAATGGATGCCAGTAAATGTGTCTTGAAAACTAAACTATTTTTTTTTGGGGGGGGGTGCTTGTTCTGTGTAGTGTATTATAGGGGGGAGAGAATGTAGGTTAACAAAGTCAGCAGAAACTGTGAGCAGCAAACACAATCCTCCTGGAAAGATGTGCTTGAACCTGTAGAGCTGTTAAGTTATGGATTTTCATTATAATTTTATCACTATTATTTTTAAGGTTTAGGAGAAGGGGTGAAGAAAGCTTGTAGGCAGAATTGTTAGTAATTAGATAAGCGCCAAGCTGATGAACACAAAGAATGGTGCCAGGTAGGAGTAGGAGAAAAATCAGCCTCTTAAAAACCAGTTTAGCACTTCATTAGCGGTCTTTAGTCTAGCATATCTGCTAAACCGATCAGAGCTGCTGGTATTTTAGCCTGTTCAAATCCTCTAAAAAAAAAACCCCAGTGACAATCAAACTCAAATACTATTCTTACCTAAGTGACTATTTTGCTTCAACAGCTCTGCCTTGTGAAACCTGATAACTTCATGCAACCTTTTGACAGAGGTGGTCATTTTAAAAGGATATTAAACCGACCTCCCCCACCTGAAGAGAATACACTTTGACCCGGGCCAAATCGAAACGTGAAGACATATAGTAAAATGCCATCCTTGCCATCCTCTTCTTTGAAGCTTTGTTACCCAGAGAGAAACTGGTTCTCTGATCCAACAAGGTGTGCATAATTATAGTGACGGAGTGACTATGCAGTCAGCACAGTACTCTCTGTTTGGCTTGCGGAGAAAGGCTGCTGACCGATGAAATCCCAGGACAGAAAGGTTGCTTGAAAATATTAGGCAACAATTCACATGGCTATCAAACCCACAATGACGTTTTCAAACAGTAGTGTACATTGGCCTGTGACCAGTCATTCATGAGCAGCCATTGTCATGTGCAGTTTGGAGTTTTACTTGCTAGTGTAAGTTGTCTAAGGCTGTAATGCTGATTTTGGGTATAAGCTCTGTTGAACTCTGTGCAGAGATGTGGCTGCAAATATGCTTAGTGAATCCTGTATTTGACTGTGACTGCACAGGACAGATTGGCCCCAGCCTGGAGCCCCTTCCACACAGTAATTGTGTGAAATGAAGGCCAACGTCCCTGAAGCAAGAGTACTGCCACTATTACAACTAAAGGAGTTGAGAGTCAGCACCCACTTAGACTTAACACTGGAACCTGTCCAGACCGTAGGTATTTCTCAGTGTGTACTTTGAATTTTCTCCAATGCAGACGTCAGGGACCGTGCTGAGGAGGGCTACACTGAGGAGGAATGTCACTGACTCCTGACCCTGAATCTTCCCAGGAACAGGAGGACAGTATAGATTTGGAACAGTGGTTTGCAGAAGGGCATAGTTCAGAAGGCAAAAGCTGGGAAATACTGGCTGGAGAACAGCTAGAAGAAGAAACATTGGAAGAGAAGGTTAACAGATTCACAGTCGTTGGACAGCATTCCTCCACCGCCCTCCCCAAGGTTGAGAAGAGCTCAGAAAGTCTCAGAACAGAAAGCGCAGAGGATACAAACTCAGATTACAAAATGTAGGAGTCATGTAGATTAATAGGGGTGGAGGGGCGGGTAAGCCTTAATTGGGAGCCCCGCCATTTCTAGGGAGAAGCGTTCTTTTGTCTCTCACTGTGATCATTAAAGAATATAACTGGTAAGATGTTCCTTTCTTTTGATCTTCTTATTTCCTGCCATGGGGGAGGAAGCCGATTTTCTGAAGCTTGACAAGCAAGGCAAACATGTGTACCCTTACCCAAACACATGTGCGTCCTCCTGATGCCGTCCTGCCAGGGTGGGCTAGAAAGGAAACATGAGCGAGGCAGGCATGAGCCCTTAAAATCAGTCTGATAGGGCTGAATGGAATGGCGCATGACTGTTGCATCTGTTGGTTTCTGTGTGTTGCCACTGTGCAGTGCTTGGAGTCACAAGACTCTGTTTTGCATTCCAGCGATTCCAGGCTACTGGAAGTCTCACAGAAAACAGGAGACGGATGTGATGTTACTGGTTTCCTGATCCTTTGTTTTTCAGTTGCTCTCTGCTTTCACAGAGAGAGCATGTATATTTCTTTTCTGTCTGCGTAGTTAGAAATAAAACCTAGTGTGGCGTTTGCCTCCTAGGATGGGTCATAAGGAAGGGATTAAAATAGGTGTGATGTGATTGGACAGTGAGAATGCAAGGGGGAATAAAAGTTAGAGTGGGAGGTTTTGAAAGTCAGTTGGTTGAGTTGAGTTGACAGTTGAGGTTTGGGAGTTGAAGAAGGAAGAGGGCGGTTTAGGTGTGGGTTGGTAGAGTTGTATTGTGAGAGAGTGAGAGGAATTGTTAGGTGGAGTCAGATAGATAGTTGGGAATAATCAATTTGAAGTTGTTAGGAACTAAGATTAAGAAACTGTCAAGAAAAACTAAGTGAAACCATAAGCTTGTTCCTGCATTTAAAAATAAACTTGATTATTTGTTTATGTTAACAACTGACTGGACTCCATGTGTCCCCGTGAGATACGGGGTGGTGGCAGCGGAAAAAGCAATCGCAGTGGTGTCACAGGGTCAATAGACCATCAAACGTCTGGGGGCCCTGTGTGTGATCGCCACACCTAGCAATATAAGTCAATATTTCTCGTCCTTCCCTGATGCTGGATATTCTGCGTAATGAGGGAACGTGCCTGGAGCCTTATCAGAGGCTCAGGTTGTTAATCATCGTCGGAGGTGATTCCGAAGACTCGACCGGAGGATGAGCTTTTCTAGCTCGGTCGTAGTGGAGGCTCCGACAGCATCCTCATGGCGCCCTGCCAGCCTCACACAGCTTTACAAGGCTGGGATGCAGGATTGCCTCGCATAGCAGTGTGGGGATGGCGGGGGCAGCGTGAGGAGCAAAATGTGCCCTCAAAAAAACTGCGCCAGGAGGAACAGCCCCTTTACTCCACCCTCTGCCCTTGCCACCTCTTGCTGCCTGCCAAACAAATGCTGAAGGACAAGGCGTGAAGAGGGAAGTCAAAAAGATAAGCTGTACATCCTCTTCCCTCAAGTATATTGGAATGGGCAGTCATCTCTGGGCTTTTTTTAATGCCAACTTCACTACCATCTTCAACCCCATGCTCTTTTTCTAGAAAAAGAGGTGCCAGAACTCACCATGAACGGCAATGGCTCCCACCTGAGAGGTTCCAGAACTGATTTCCGGCGATTTCCGGCTGAAAAGAAAGCCCTGCTTGATGGCCATATCACTCATAGCAATTAATTTGCTCTGATCTAAAAGATGAAGCAAGCTCTAAATGAATTGACCAAACTGACTGTGGGTAGGCCACATCGCCACAGTTAAAATGAATATTTTAGCTGGGGTTCTTTTTTTATTTAACACGTTGCCAATTAAAATTCCAATTACAACGCTCAACATGCTGCAGTCATTAATTATGGAATTTATCGAGGGGGGGGGAACTAAAGACCTCTTGTAAAAATGTGTCACCTTACAAAGGAAAAATATTTGAAGGAGGCATAGTGACATCTAATTTTAAATTGTTTTGCAGCTGCACTGGGGAAAAAATGATATTTTGAGCTGAGAACGACGGCTTTAGTCTAATGTAATACTCATTTGTGGTTGCCAATCTGGGGGAGGGAAGACTGTCCTGACTTGGTTCCCCCCCCCCCCCACTTACCATTGTTAATGTATAAGGGGAAGGAAGCTCAGATTGTTCGCCACATCACCTTTCCCCTCAGAAAAACAATTTTTTTATATCTAATTGGTCATTTTTGTTCAACATGTATGCTGATGGGATGTGGCTGGTGGTAGTGGTTGTGTTAGAACACTTACAGGCCACAACGTATTTTTTTTCACAGCCACAGTATCATATCTCACTTGTTTCTTAGCACACCCCATAATATCCTCCTCCCATTGGGAGGTGAAAATCACATCAACAAGTTGTTTGACCATGTGCATTTTGATATGGGGATCCTTCAAAGCAAGTGATCACCCTCATGGATTCTAAGGTGCTACGGTCTACCACAAACCTGCATCAAGTTTTGGCCAGGGTACAGGCAGGCAGTAGAAAACAACAGCCACTTCTGACACCACAGTGACTTATTCAGACAAGCAAACGAGGAGTTGGAGGATGAGGAGACAAAGGATGGAGAAGGAGCAGGGAAACACACAGTAGACATGGAAGAATCCATCCGCTTTGGTTCTCTCAGTTTCTCATTTTTCCTGTCTTAAATTCAGTTCTCCACAGTCTTGCAGCAACCTGTTCGTACTATCTTATGTAACCACACGGTTCCACCATTTTTAACAGACAGGGTAAACAAATTTGCTTAAATTGATGAAATAATGATGTGGTACGTTTTTTGCTACATTGCTATCAAATATTTAAGGTAGTGCTTTTCATATGCAGCAAACTCTTTTCACACAGACTCGTGTAACCCATTTAAATAACATGCATCCTTGAAACCTGGTGTGGGAGCCAGATTGGAACTGTGATTCAAAAAAAGCCAGACGTTGTGTTTCTTCTTCTTCTTCTTCTTCTTCTTCTTCTTCTTCTTCTTCTTCTTCTTCTTCCTCTTCTTCTTCTTCTTCTTCTTCTTCTTCTTCTTCTTCTTCTTCTTCTTCTTTGGTGATCCCTCGTAGCCGAGTAAGATTGTCTTCCATAAACAATGTTTTAACAGTGGGTCGTAAGTGACTGTGTAGGCCAATTCTGGATCCACACGTCCTTCCACAGTGGGGACATAGGTTTCTGGGTGAGAGTTGATCATGGTGAGGGTTTGCCAAGCATACCTTCCTCTTAAAACGTTTGTCCCTTGCGTCCTGAGTTCGAGTGTCTTCAAAGCCCATGACACCTTTGGTAAAGGCTGTTCTCCAACTGGCGACTCGCAGACCAGTGTTTCCCAGTTGTCAGTTGTTATACTACTTTTTTTAGATTTGCCTTGAGAGAGTCTTTGAACCTCTTTTGTTGACCACCAACATTGTGCTTATCATTTTTAAGTTCAGAATAGAGTAGTTGCTTTGGAAGAGGATAATCAGGCATCCGCACAACGTGAACAGTCCAATGAAGCTGATGTTGAAGAATCATCGCTTCGACACTGGTGATCTTTGGAAAAGAGGAGGAGCAACTTTTAAGAAAGTTGAGGGGAGTAGAGGGGTTGTTACTCTGTTAAATAGTCCAAGTATTTTGCATTCTAGTAGGGGAGAACATGTTAAGGAGAAAGTGTGTGTGGGGGAAACAAAGCCATACTCAGATAGCCTTCCCCTATACCCTCCAACATTTCTCCAATGAAAATAGGGACATGCCATTTCCATAATGATAATTTTCCTATTTATACCCCACACATCTTTCTGGGTTGCCCCAGCCACCCTGGGCAGCTTCCAACACATAAAAAACCATAATAAAACATTAAACATTTTTAAAAACCTCCCTATACAGGATTGCCTTCAGACGGCTCCTGGGGGTGGGGTCACATAACTCCACACCCTCCAACATTTCTCCAATGAAAATAGGGGCATCCTAAGGAAAAGTGGGACATTCCAGGATCAAATCAGAAACCAGGACAGCTTCTCTAAATCAGGGATGTCCCTGGAAAATAGGGTCTGCTCTCCCCACTCGCCTGCATACATGCATTGCAGACCTCTGAAAGGATGGAAGGAGCCTTCCCATATAAAGACTGCTGTGCGATTTGGAACCTTGAACAATCAGAGTTCTGGATCATTTGGAAGGCTCCCTTTCCTTCAGGCTTTTGCCCTTTACAGAGGCCAAAGAGGGATTCCTTGTCATGGACACACTTCTTGGTCTCATGTTCTCCTTAACCAGAAGTGAACAGGGCTAGTGTTTATTCACTATTGTGTCATCCCTCATTCTCCCTCAGTTCTTCAACATTTTGGCAAAGCGCGGAGACTGCACACTAAATTAATGTCAACACTGGTTGGCTTAGACCAGATACCTCTCTATTTCACTGTGATATGAAATATAATTTTTTACATATCATTCCCAACAATCATATAGCATAGTTTCTTATCTTATACAGTGTTTTGAACTTCCATCAACCACATTTGAAGATTTTTCACTTTATCACTTAATCTACATTTCTTAATTTCCTTATTACTTTTAATTATCCTTAACTAACAATTCTCTTCATAATCTTCTCTGCAATATTTCGCATAGTCTTCCTTACAAAACTTCTTGCAATCCTACTAGCGTAATCTGTTTATTACAATTGCTTTTCAAACAGTTCAAATATTTACTCCAGTCCTCTGAGAATCTCTGGTCCCGCAGGTTTCGGATACTTCCTGTCATCTTATCTAATTCTGCATAGTCCATTATTTTCGTCTGCCATTCTTCTTTGGTCAGTAATTCTTATTCGCTGTGATATGAATTCATACTCATTGATTATGTGTACCACGGAGGCCATGCTTATTTCTAAGGACTTGGGTCACAATTTAGGGCACACACTCTCTCAATATCGGTAGACAATATGGGTGCTTCAACTGTTGCCCCAATTCAGCTAAGGCTGTGACTTCAAATAGGCTCAGCACTTTTCCTCAACTTACTGGACAAAGTTTGTAACAGTGACAAGCATGGACTTCTCTGGCACACAGTTTGAAAACCACTGTTTTCAGGCATATTTTCTGTAGTACAAATTACAAAGTCATGTCATTTGGCACTTCTTTTTCATCTTGAGAAACAATCCTCATAAATTTAGAAACTCCTTGTAAGAACAGCACCAGGGAAAAAATTAGGAAGTAAAGCCAATAGGTGAAAATACTATTTTAATGAACTATGCCAACACAGCGGGATTCTTCATGATGCAGTTCATTAAAAGTACAGTAATTCTGAACCTATTAGTTTCACCTCTTACTCTTTACTCATGCATCAAGAAAGGCATTTTAAACAGGCCTTTGGTTAGACAGTCCCAAGCCATCCATTTTGAACAGTGGAATTTATTCTGATTACAGTGGAACCTCCTCCTGCAACCATAATCCGTTCCAGAGGTCCGTCCAGAGGTCGAAACAGGTCGCTGGAAGAGGCGCAGCTGTGCGCAGGTGCGGGCGACGATCACCACTTCTGCACATGTGCTAATGGCGATCGCCGCTCCTGCACATGCGTGACTGGCGCCAAACCCGCCGGTTACTTCTGGGTTTGCCGTGGATGTTGGGCGAAACGGATGCAAGCGGAGGCGGACGTAAGAAGAGGCTTGACTGTACTGCTGTATCGTTTTGTTTCCCGAATGCCAGGAGCTCAACATGCAGTCCTCACAGAAAATACCGCAAGCAGCCTGAAGTTACACATATTTTCTCAGAAGCAAGTCAAAACAATCTTAATAGCACTTTGTTGCAGATAAGTGTCCTGAGGATGGGGGCTTTTAAAGCAGTATTCTTCAAATCACTTTTCTCTGAAATAACCGCACTGGAAAATAATGGCGGCCAAAGTGTTTTCCATTCTCAGCCTTTCTGCACTCTAGTGCAGTGAGCAAGCTTCAAAAGGTTGGAAGTAGACACATTTTTGAAGGCAAAGAGGTATATAGAAAGAGCTATAACATCCGCAATTGCTTTTTAATCAGTTACTCATAGGAGTGTTGATTTGGAATTCTCTTTTGATCTGTCTCAGGGATTCTCTTTGAACTTCAGTCGCTGCCAGTTTGAAGCTGCATTTCATGATCTCCACATCTCCTCAGAGGTAAGTGGAGAATAGAAGCCTCTTTAAAGTTCCATTTAGGGCCTGATGCTGGTCGTCCAGAAGTTGGTGATAACTGCTCACTCTGATTTCAGTGGAGGAGAATTGCAGCTTGGCTTTCCTAAGTATTTTCTGCAATAGGAGTATAGCATCTAGATCAAGGGAAGTAATAGTGCCACTGTATTCTGCTCTGGTCAGACCTCACCTGGAGTACTGTGTCCAGTTCTGGGCACCACAGTTCAAGAAGGACACTGACAAACTGGAACTTGTCCAGAGGAGGGCAACCAAAATGGTCAAAGGCCTGGAAACGATGCCCTATGAGGAACGGCTAAGGGAGCTGGGCATGTTTAGCTTGGAGAAGAGAAGGTTAAGGGGTGATATGATAGCCATGTTCAAATATATAAAAGGATGTCACATAGAGGAGGGAGAAAGGTTGTTTTCTGCTGCTCCAGAGAAGCGGACACGGAGCAATGGATCCAAACTACAAGAAAGAAGATTCCACCTAAACATTAGGAAGAACTTCCTGACAGTAAGAGCTGTTCGACAGTGGAATTTGCTGCCAAGGAGTGTGGTGGAGTCTCCTTCTTTGGAGGTCTTTAAGCAGAGGCTTGACAACCATATGTCAGGAGTGCTCTGATGGTGTTTCCTGCTTGGCAGGGGGTTGGACTCGATGGCCCTTGTGGTCTCTTCCAACTCTATGATTCTATGAAGTGGCTCACACCTGAAGCCATGTTGAGCCTAGGTGAGAGCAGCGTCAGCACCAGAGACATTTCATTTTCATCTATGTTTTTTTCAGGAGAAGAGATCAACATTATTTATAATAATAAATCTTTATTGCGGTCCAAAAACCCATAGAACAATTTCAGAACCAAAAAATACAGTTAAGACAGCCAACCACAAAAGAGAGAGAAACCGAGGCGGCCATTTTGTTTTATCTCGAGCATGATGGTCTTTGTTTCTTTTAACTTCCAAAAGAAACTTTGCCACGGCCAGTGTAATATCATTGGACCTGTCATCCAAAAGATATTTAATATGGGAGGATTCAGATTTTCCTGGCAGATTTGCCAGTAGGGCTTTGATCAGTTGGTCCCTTGCTTGCTCGTACTGCCCACAATGCAGTAAGATATGGTTCACGCAATCGACATCCTGAGAACATAAACAAAGCCTATTCTCATAAAGGATGCCTCTCAGTCTACTTCCGAGGGAAATACATTTAGTTTGGCTTTGGTAAATAAATGCTGGTAGGTTGGTACAGACAGGTTCCTAAAATATGAGGATATCTGAAAGTCGTACCCATATTGGATTCCTGCTGCTACTGGGTCACAGATTACATGAGATCAAGATCGCAGGTTGCTATGTGAAATGTCCCAAAGCCTTTGCCTCAGGGAATCAAGGGTGGTATCATAGCCCAGATGATACAACAGGGATGGTGGCAGTCCAATCGAGGTGGCTTTTCTGGCCATAGTTTTCAGCCATGGGCTGATAAACTCCTTGTTAGTTAAACGTAGAAATAATCCCTTCCCCAGGCCAAATACTGAGATCTTGAGCCAGTATCGCATTTATTTTTTATTACATCTTACTCCTCATAGATCAACTTGCTTCCCCCAAATGTTTCCTTCCTCTCTTAGTGCTATACTTGCAACAATCTTGTGAGGTAGGTTAGGCTAAGACAAAACCAGTATAATTCATGAGAACCAGCATAGTTTAATGGCACACCCTCCAACATTTCTCTAGTTCTTACAACGACAAAGATATGCTTGGAAAATGTTGACTGAATTATCAGTAATTAAATGATTGACCGAATAAGTGGTTTCTGTTTTTCGGCGTCTTTGCAAAACTTGCAGAACATATTATTCAAGGCTGGAGGAAATGCTCCAAATGTAGATAAACTCATTAAGGCTACAGAATTTAGCTTTTCTAGGTGCAGATTTGTTTACTTGCTTGGTGCTGAATTCACACATCCCGAGCCATAGGCTAGTTTCATTTTCTAGGAGATTTAAAAAATAGATTCTAGTGGATGACTAGGACTCACAGATTCCTACTTCAACCCCAAAAGCTTAGCATAATATCATGCATACTATTGGCCATCACTGTCTCTCTGGGAGCAACAGCAGTCAAGCTCAGTCTATTATATCTAATCTGTTTCTTGCTGCCCTTGCAATTCAAATTCCGCCTCAAAACCCATTATTTCACTACAGCGAGTCTGCCACCTAGCTGGATATCATCCTGAAGACAGTCATAACACATGGGTACAGGGTAGTAATTGCATTGTGAAATGAACCTTTAACTGTCAGTGGGGTTGGTAATCGATAATTAAATAAGGAGTCAAGATGAGTAAGTAACCCAATAAGCCAAATTGGTTTCGTGGCTGGTTGAGAATATCGATGACTCAATTTTCAGGTGAAAAGTAAAAGCGTGGTAGAAACAGAATGGTTGAGTACACTTTCAAAATGTTCGCTTCTCAGTGCGATGTGTCTCTGAGCACCTTCAACAACACTTTTATTACACCCTAATTAACCTGAAATAACTAACTGCCTTCTTCTCTCATAAATACAGTGGTTTGCATTAGAACCCCCCAGAACATACATGAACTGAAAGCATCAGAAAAATGGAACATAGGGCTATCCTGACTGGAGTATAAGAACAGGCTTTTTTCCAGGGTGACAAATTCATATTAAGTGATAATGAACATGTAACATAAGAACCATATAGAAAAGCAAAGGTCACAGCTGGAGGATTTTAATTATGAATTATTTCTTGTTTTACCTCCAAGAACAGTGTAACATATTCCCGACAAATTAACAGTTTAACACAGTGCACCTGCTGGAGATAAATAATGCACAGATCACTCCCATGCGTTTTTGCACGCCTTTATATTGTACAAATGCCAGGTGTAAAATAAAGTCCTGGTAAAGAAATTCCAAATGAAATGCATTATTCTAACCTAGGGCTGAGCCACTTGAACCCAGATCCAGTTCCTTTGAGGAGGGAACAGGCTCCCCTGCTCCCATCTGACAACCACAAGGAAAAATAGACACATTGGAAGGGTCTGTGGTTGTGGGAATGATGCCTGATAAAGAGTTCACATTAGAAAACTGGAAGGAGGGTGGTCCCTGTCAAAATAGTGAGTTGCATTCACTGATTAGGGTAGTAGATCGCAACGCTTTGAAAATTCTGGGTTGCGGTTCTTGATTTACCAATGCACCTCAGATTATTTGTTACTTTTATATCAGTGACTTGGGTTTTAATCACTGAATTTCACCCAGCAATGAGAATTATCCTGGGAGAAGACATGCAGCAGGAGGACAAAACAGTAGAGCAGAAGCCTTATTTTCCAAACATATAATACAATGGAACCTCTGTTTTCAAGCGTCTCAGAAGCCAGACGTTTCGGTTTTCAAACACCAAAAACCCGGAAGCGAATGCTTCCATTTTCGAACGCGCCTCAAAAGTCAAACAGCTTCCAAAGCATGTTTCTCCATTTTCTCAACGCAGTTCGCCGACTGCCCATTGCGCCTTGGTTGTCGAACGTTTTGGAAGTCAAACGGTCTTCTGGAATGGATAACATTCGACAACCGAGGTACTACTGTATAAAGTTTTCAAACGTTCATAATCCACTTTCACTATATGCACACACACACTTGAAGGTTCTTCAGTATCAGTTTGTGCTCCGAGCCCCAAAACCCATCCCTCATGGAAATAAAGACACAGTGGAGACAGAATTTAGTTTAAATGTTAGTGGGCAAATGTTGGCCACAACTCTATTGAATACACAAATGTGACTGGTATTGACTTAGGCATTGGTATCGAAACTATAACTGGCTCCTGCCCCACCCTGCAGGAAGCCTGTAAGGGTAAACAACCAGCAGGGGTATCTCCGTCAGTGTATATTAACTGGTGCTCACCCCTGGGGTTCCTGGGGGCCTGGCATGGCCCTAGCCCCTCTCTGGGCTTTAGACAAGATCCAGACCCCTGGATTCTTTTAACGGAATACCCTATTCATTGGAGGGGCAGGTGATGGGTGCACCTCCCCACATTCCCCTAAACCAATGCCTAAACACCAAACCTTACAAAGTTGTGACTATTGCTAAGATGTAGGCAAAAACCAAGTGGCCACAGCCAATCTGCCACATTGGGAAAAATTCCTACCCAGCCCCTGTTCCAAAACAGGTGACCAACCGAAGTCCAAAGCAAGGCCAAACACGACATAATTAACGGGTGGGTGGGCGGGTGTTCAGCAGCACGAAGCAAAAGGAGGTCCCTACGTTGCGCTGCCAAATAGATACCCCCAACCTTTGCCACAATGCCAATTGGCTAAAGGCCAGTGACATAACTGTGGCACCGCCAGCTTGGAGTGGGTAAGAGTTTCAGGGGCCGAGCACAACATGGACCCTCTGTTAGGAGGATCCAACTTAACAACCCTGTAGAAATATCCATTTCTTTTATCCATTCTTCCTATCCACCCGTCGATCCAGATAAATGTGAGAGGATCTCGGCCTTTCTACAGGAAATATGGTGCTCACTACATGGCTCATCGCTTCTCACATTAGCACAGAAGAAGCCACACGTCGGTGGCCTCACTGGTGTGATGAACACTGTCTTAGATGATCCCTTCCATAGATATTCCAATAAATTATTATTATATTATTATATAAGATAAAGGGGCCGGTTCCCTCCAACACAAAAATACAAACACCATCCCAACACCTGCGGATCTATTTCCTGTACCAGAAGATTTCACACTTCTTTCTACCAAGACCGCATGTGCTATCAAGACCAAAGATGGCTGCTTTGAACACACTGCGGTGATGAAAGTGATTTAATACCAAGGAGACAGCCTCCTGCAAGATGAGAGGGATATTTCCCAAAGGAATGACATTGATGAGGTCTGACTGGGTGAAACAAGCAT
Organism: Podarcis raffonei; assembly: GCF_027172205.1. Lineage (NCBI taxonomy): Eukaryota > Metazoa > Chordata > Lepidosauria > Squamata > Lacertidae > Podarcis > Podarcis raffonei. The sequence continues at coordinate 12,372,283 of NC_070611.1, read as the reverse complement.
GAAAACAGCATGAAGTGGTAGCTGTATAATCAAGGCAGAAGGAGTAGCATAGCTTGCGGCGGGGAAAGGGAGAAGTCTCTTCAGCAAAAAAAAAAAAAGGCCAGAGAGACTTGCTCATAAACATTTCAAATCTTAAATCAGAAAGCCCTCATTCGTGGCATATGCGCTATTGTCTCTCCAGGACAGAAAAAGAGGGCTGGGAGATTACTTGGCCTTGAGCAAAGAGAAGTCTTATTCTGATTGTGGTAAGAACGACAGTGGCAAAGGCCTCTTGCACATTTGAAGGAAGAACGGTCACACACACGCACACGGACCACCAATCAAGAGCCAGCTTTCAAGCCACCGCAGGTTCAGAAGAAAGGATTTGAAGCTGTCGCTTGCGAGATGCAAGGCCAGAGATGAACGACTCCAGAAGCAGTGGCAAAGATGGAAACCGAAAAGGAATTGTCTCTGGTACAAAAGCATGCATCACATTATGACATTTATCCAAAAGCCAGATGATGATAATAATAATAATAATAATAATAATAATAATAATAATAATAATAATAATAATAATAATAATTTATTATTTGTACCCCGCACATCTGGCTGGGTTTCCCCAGCCACTCTGGGCAGCTTCCAACAAAATATTTAAATATAATAGTCCATCAAACATTAAAAGCTTCCCTAAACAGGGATGCCTTCAGATGTCTTCTGAATGTCAGGTAGTTGTTTATCGCTTTGACATCTGATGGGAGGGTGTTCCACAGGGTGGGCGCCACTACCGAGAAGCCCTCTGCCTGGTTCCCTGTAGCTTTGCTTCTCGCAGTCAGGGAACCGCCAGAAGGCCCTTAGTGCTGGAACTCAGCGTCTGGGCAGAACGATGAGGATGGAGACGCTCCTTCAGGTATACTAGGCCAAGGCCGTTTATACTTTCCCACACACAGGAAATTCTCTTTCTAGCGTGCCTTCTGCATAGATGCAACTCCAGAAAAATGGAAGAGGCAGTGGAAGATAGGAGTGCCTGGCATGCTCTGGTCCATGGGGTCACGAAGAGTCAGACAAGACTAAACGACTAAACAACAACAATCATGGCATAATGTTTTATGACGGAGGCACTCCTATCATTTGCAGCTACATGGTGTCAGAACTTGCTCAAATGTAAATGGAACATGTATAAATGGTTAATGTATAAAATTCAACGGAAACAGAAGAGTGTGTAATCTTTCAAAAGTTAGGGTGGGGGAGATGTGCAATTCAGTTTGCATTTAAAGCCACATCTATCAAATCTGCACCGTCCAAAACAATATAAGAACAGCAACACTGTCATCTGGTGAAATTTGCACTTATCCAAATTTTACTATGCAATTCTCCAACCAACTTTTATAGATAGGAATGTATTAGAGATAAGCAGGCATAAAATGCACATATCAGTGAAAGTAATATACAAAATGCCATATTTTAGGGAGAACTGCCTGTGTACATTAGTCAAAACCGCGTACAAAAAATGTGTTTATTAGGTGAAATTCACACTAAAATGTTGATGAATTTTCATAAGGGTTTTTTTAAAAAAGTCCCAAACTGCTTCATTAAATGTAAAGACCCAAATTTAGAATTATAGAATCGTAGAATTGTAGAGTTGGAAGGGATTCTACAGATCATCTAGTCCAACCCTCCTGCACTGCCGGAATCTCAGCTAAAGCATCCATGACAGATGGCCATCCAACCTCTGCTTAAAAACCTCCAAGGAAGGAGAGTCCACAGCCTCCCAAGGGAGACCATTCCACTGTCAAACAACTCTTATAGTCAGAAAGATGTTTGGTCAGCATCTCCAATTTAAGATTGCAAATATGAGAAACTGAGAAGCTAAAACTGACAGGTGCTTCCATCCTTACTTGGAAGATAGCATGACAATGTATGATGTGTGGAAGTGAAAGCTGGACCATAAAGAAGGCTGATCGCCGAAGAATTGATGCTTTTGAATTATGGTGCTGGAGGAGACTCTGGAGAGTCCCATGGACTGCAAGAAGATCAAACATATCCATTCTGAAGGAAATCTGCCCTGATTGCTCACTGGAAGGACAGATCCTGAAGCTGAGGCTCCAATGATTTGGCCACCTCATGAGAAGAGAAGACTCCCTGGAAAAGACCCTGATGTTGGGAAAGATGGAGGGCACAAGGAGTAGGGGACGACAGATGATGGGATGGTTGGACAGTGTTCTCGAAGCTACCAGCATGAGTTTGACCAAACTGCGGGAGGCAGTGGAAGACAGAAGTGCCTGGTGTGCTCTGGTTCATGGGGTCACGAAGAGTCGGACACGACTAAACGACTAAATAACAACAACAAGAGCAGGCTTCCTCAACCTTGGCCCTCCAGATGTTTTGAGACTACAATTCCCATCATCCCTGACCACTGGTCCTGCTAGCTAGGGATCATGGGAGTTGTAGGCCAAAAACATCTGGAGGGCCGAGGTTGAGGAAGCCTGCTTTAGAGGAAGTGCTTATTCCCCCCACCCTCTAGAAATACAAAACAAGACCACAAACTCAAGAGTAGAGGAACTGATGTTATAATTCTGAAAACAAAACACTGCCCTGAGAGTTAATCCAATCTTGAACAGTTCAGTGACAGAGGACTACGGCTGTCATGGTATTAATTCATCCCATGCTAACTTCACAAGTGTCGTTACAGCCAACGAAGTTGCCTGATAAGGTGGTTAATTCTAGTAGTGAGCAGAACAAAATTCATTGAGCTTGGAGAAAATAGCAGTTCATTAGGGATCAATATAATGTGCTGCACCTGTATAAAATTATGCACAGGGCAGATAATACTAGAACCCAATGGGTGTCATCCAACAAAGCTGAATGGTACAAGATTCAGGGCAGACAGTACTTCTTCACCCAGTGTGTTGTCAAAACTATGGAATTTACCATCACAAGATGTTGTGAGGGTCACCAGCTTGGACAGCTTTACGATAGGATGAGGCAAATTTATAGAGGGTAAAGCTATCAATGGCAAGCAGTTATGATGACTATATATTACTTCCTGGATCAGAGGCAGCCTGGCTGTACTGGGAATCACAAGCGAGAGAGTGCTGCTGGCCTCAGATCCTGCCTGTGGCCTTTCCATAGGGATCTGGTCGACGACAGTGAGAACAGGATGCTGACATGAGGGAAAGAAGACTGGCTTATGAAGATGGTGGAATATGCTGAGGCGGCTAGACTAACTGTGAGAATTAGAGAACAAAATGAGGTGAAGGGGAATCTTGAAGAATGGAAGTGTTTTGTGGAATATTTTTTTTTAAAAGATATATATTATGGTTATGTTAAAACGTATTCTGTCAGGCTTCATGGAATCTGATCCCACTTCCTCACAGCTAGCAGCCAAAAATGGGAAAACAAGAAGTTCTTACCATGGTATTCAATTCAATATTCACAGAGAGAGAGACGGATGATGCTGCCTCTCAAGTAATGGCGTTGCTCCGAGTAAAGTCCCACCCCCTCTGTCTCTCCTATTCTACGTCATCCCAGTGCCAGCTGATCTGTGCTTTCTGCCTCTGAGCTTTCTGTTCTACTACTCTCAATACACGCCGGGTTCTGGAAGAAGGGGGTCAGGAATGCTTTCCAAGACCCTAAGTCTATCAGCTGTCTCTCCCCTCCTCCTCCTCCTCCTCCTCCTTCTTTCTTCCTGCTGTTCCTATTCCAAGATTTCCCAGCTTCACCCCTCTGCAGCCTCTGCAACTATGACCTTCTGCAAACCACTATTCTAAATCTATACTGTCCTTCTATTCTGGGGAAGGTTCAGGAAGAGGGGGGGCAGTCCCCACCATTCCTCCTCAGTCCAGTCCCTGACACAAAAGTAGGATTTGAATTATAGCAACAGATGAGTTATTTAGAATTAACGTGTATAATGGATAAAATATAATGTACTTTTCCGTGTATAACACTAGGGCTTTTTTAAACTAAAAAATAATGTTAAAAGGGGGGGTAGTCTTATACACAGGGGCAATCTCCCCCCATTTTCTTAATTTTGAGTCCCCCAAAATATGGGGCGTGTTATACACAGAAAAATACGGTAAGTAATGTGACAGCTCTATCAGGGAATAAAAGAACACCATGGAAGGGTGGATGGGAGATCAACAGATATGAGAGATTTGTTTTGACTGTATTTTTAAAAATATTAAAATATTTTAAAAAGGGAAAAGGATTCTGGGCTAGATAGGTCTGATCCAGCAGGACTCTTCTTATGCCAAGGTAGCAAATTATTCACATCCTGGTCCCCAAATTAACCCTAATCCCTACCCTTAGCCAGTACACTGGAGCTGAAGCAAAGTGTCATAACTTTCAGCCTGCTCTGTCTTCCTTCCAGAGGCTCATGTAGCATCTCCCGTTGCATTCCGTTGGTGTCTTCCTTGGACTACTGCAATGCGCTCTACGTGGGGCTACCTTTGAAGGTGACCTGGAAACTACAACTAATCCAGAATGCGGCAGCTAGACTGGTGACTGGGAGCGACCGCTGAGACCACATAACACCGGTCTTGAAAGACCTACATTGGCTCCCAGTACATTTCCAGGCACAATTCAAAATGTTGGTGCTGACCTTTAAAGCCCTAAATGGCCTCAGTCCAGTATACCTGAAGGACCATCTCCACCTCCATCGTTCTACCCGGACACTGAGGTCCAGTTCCGAGGGCCTTCTGGTGGTTCCCTCACTGCGAGAAGCCAAGTTACAGGGAACCAGGCAGAGGGCCTTCTCGGTATTGGCACCCGCCCTGTGGAACGCCCTCCCACAAGATTTCAATGAGAAAAACAACTACCAGACTTTTAGAAGACATCTGAAGGCAGCCCTGTTTAGGCAAGCTTTAAATGTTTGACGGACTATTGTATTTTAATATTTTGTTGGAAGCCGCCCAGAGTGGCTGGGGAAGCCCCGCCAGATGGGTGGGGTATAAATAAATTATTATTATTATTATTATTATTATTATTATTATTATTATTCCTCTTTTGAGACCTAATGCTGAGCATCCTCAGCTCTGGCCAGCAACATATGGGCCAGCATCTCTTATTATCTGCCCATTAAGCTGTGTGCTGCTTCCTATTATTTATTCATCTGAAGTACCACGGCATGCAGCTTGTCATTTCAAATGTATTGTTAAAGTGCTGCTTGATGTACTGTATTATGCAGCATATCAGTTTTGAAATAGACTTTAGCCTGTCAGTGTAATCCTTCTTACTGAACTCAAATAAAACTGCACCAACCTTGGATCAAGGTGGCTTAAGGAACTTAGGCGGTTTTAATGCCTCTGCCATGTTCTATTTGTATTTATTGAGCCTTTCGCACAAGGAACTGGTTGAGATCTCTTCTTCATATATGTGCATAATCCCCTCTGTTGTCAGCAGAGTGAAAAAGGAGCGTACACAGAGAATTTCTCTGCAGATGTTTAATTCTATTTTTATTCTTCACCCAAATCTATTTCTATGCCTTGCTTTCGGAGTTAGTTCAATGCTTTTCATCTGCAGGAAGAAAGGAATAATGGCATCCCCGCTGTCTTGAGCATTTTCAATTCAATGGTTGTTGCTTTGTTTGATGCTAGATTGCTTCTTCGGTGGCTTGGAAGCTGGTGGGACAAATCCACTCATCAGTTTGCCCGGTGCAAGCAGAACAGCCACCAGCACCCAGCTCTCCTCACTGAAGTTTACATTTACGCTGAGGTTTGTAGAAAATAATAAATAGCAGGAGTCTCTCCCACTGTTCCTTATCTTCCTTATCTTCTGTCCCTCCAACTCTATTACAAGCAACACCTAAAGGTAAAGGGACCCCTGACCATTAGGTCCAGTCGTGACTGACTCTGGGGTTGCGGCGCTCATCTCGCTTTATTGGCCGAGGGAGCAGGCGTACAGCTTCTGGGTCATGTGGCCAGCATGACTAAGCCGCTTCTGGCGAACCAAAGCAGCGCACGGAAACGCCGTTTACCTTCCCGCCGGAGTGGTACCTATTGATCTACTTGCACTTTGATGTGCTTTTGAACTGCTAGGTTGGCAGGAGCAGGGACCAAGCAACGGGAGCTCACCCTGTCACGGGGATTCGAACCGCTGACCTTCTGATTGGCAAGTCCTAGGCTCTGTGGTTTAACCCACAGTGCCACCCGTGTCCCTACAAGCAACACCTCCTCTCTCCTAACCCCCCTGGGCATGTCAGAAGGCTTGGGAGAAGGGAGAGGTTAGTGATGGCCACGAGTAATGGATCTCTAGCAAGGCAACCATTTCTTTATTGCTTATTCCTATACATTGCCTTGTATACGGTTTGCATAAAAGTGTGGGTCATTGGCAACAAAATTTTGCAACTCTAAATCATCCTTCCTTAACCATCTGCCTTCCAGGTGTTTCGGAGTCCTTCTGCTTCTGCTTCTTTGGGAATCTCTCATAGCTGAGTAAGATTGTCTTCCATGAACACAATCTTAAAAGTGAGTCCGTAAGTGAATGTGGAGGCCAATTCTGGATCCACACGTCCTTCCACAGTGGAGACAGAGGTTTCTGGGTGGGAGTTGATCACGGTGAGGGTTTGCCAAGCATGCCTTCTTCTTAGCATGTTTCTCCCTTTCATCCTGAGTCTGAGTGTCTTCAAAGCTCATGGCTCCTGTGGTAAAGGCTGTTCTCCAACTGGAGCGCTCACAGGCCAGTGTTTCCCGGTCGACAGTGTTTATGCTACATTTTTTAAGCTTTGCCTTGAGTGAGTCTTTAAACCTCTTTTGTTGACCACCAGCATTACGCCTTCCATTTTTAAGTCCAACCTCCCATTAGCCCGGCCTATTGTGGATCCCTGCTTGGAGGGGGGCACCATTTCTGATGCCTACTAAGTGATCACAATGTATACCTGGCCAAATGACAGCGATGGGGTGGTTGTAAGAAGAGGTTATTTAGTCATTGATTTGACAGATTTGTACACTGGGGGGGGTTGGGGGGGTTCTGTCCAAAGCAGCTCACAAATTCTACATGGAAAATATAATATAAAAGCATTTAACACATCCAACTTATTTCAAACATTACTCTGTCAAAACATTGTTAAAAACCAGGAGGGGGGCACCATTAAGCCTATGAAATCAAGCCACAAGAGTCTCTGCATTTTGACAAATTCCCTTTCTTTTCTTTTTGAAGAACATCCCTCTTCTATTTACCCAAAAAGTCAGCTCTGCCAGCATGGGTCCTTTAACACCAAACCAAAGAAGAATTAACATGCCAGATTTTCAGATCTACACACTTTCCTTTTCATCTGCTACAGGAAATAAGGAAAGCTTATTATGTATAACTTAATTTTTGCATATAGTGGTACCTCGGGTTACATGCGCTTCAGGTTACATGCACTTCAGGTTACACACTCCGCTAACCCAGAAATAGTGCTTCAGGTTAAGAACTCTGCCTCAGGATAAGAACAGAAATGAGGCTCTGGCGGCGCGGCGGCAGCAGGAGGCCCCATTAGCTAAAGTGGTGCTTCAGGTTAAGAACAGTTTCAGGTTAAGAACGGACCTCCGGAACGAATTAAGTACTTAACCCGAGGTACCACTGTATGTCTAAACCACGGGTGCCCAGCTTATGAATTCCAGAGTGGATGTTGTTGTTTTTTAGTCATTTAGTCGTGTCTGACTCTTCGTGACCCCCTGGACCAGAGCACGACAGGCACTCCTGTCTTCCACTGCCTCCCGCAGTTTGGTCAAACTCATGCTGGTAGCTTCGAGAACACTGTCCAGCCATCTCGTCCTCTGTCGTCCCCCTCTCCTTGTGCCCTCAATCTTTCCCAGAGTGGATATGTGATCCTAAATGTCTTTCTGACCTGATGTGATGCATAGAGGCACCCCCTCTACTGGCTTTTATCTGCTGTGCTGAGAGAATCCACCAACCAGTTAACAGAAACAGGAACAAAAGTATTCTGGTGCACAATCTATTCTAATGAATTTTGGGAGTTAGAATTTTACCAAAAGGTCAGCATCTATTAATTCATATTGTATATACCAACCCCCAAGCACAACCCTCTAGGTCAAAAGGTAGCATGCCTTCAGAATAAACCTATTTGAAAAAGGCCATACCAATGTCTTATGACAGTTATGAAATTATCTAGGCCACCATCCTAGACTAGTCTTACTTAATGGAACCATTCCCGGGCAAGTAACTTAAGAATTGGATTTTAAATGTAGAAAGAGTCGACTTTGATAGATGAACAAAGAAGAAAATAATCCCTTCATCTGCTTGGCACATTGAAAATAGTCACATTTGGTCTCTATTTTTATATTTGAAAAATATCTAAGTGGCATCACAAGAGAATTGAGATACATCCAGTATCTCACAGAAATCATTCAGAGCTTACATTAAAAGAAAGCAAAGGAACCAACATTCTTCACTAAGATTTACTTACTATATTTCAGAGAAAGAGAAATGAGTTATGCTTCTTTTCTTTTCTTTTTTACAAATGCATAAGGGATTAGAAAACCTCCTCAGACATCAAATATCGAATTATAACTGTTTCTGAATCAGGAAGGGTGACCAGTTTCCCCTTTTTTCATATCGATATTATTCTCCCTTTTAAAAGGGTGCGTCCAGACAACAGCCTCTTATTAATTTATTTAGCCTCATCTCACCAATACATAGTACAGGGTGCATGAGAAGTACTACTGTATAACAAGGGAAATCAGAGGATGGTTTGCTGTAAAGTCAGCCCTTGACATAATAGTTGTGAATTCCCTTAATACATTTTGTTTTACGATTAGAACATTTCCAGCTAATACAGAAAGAAAATCAGGGATAGGTCATGTTATGTACTGAAGTTCTGACCCTGGGCCAGCAGGGGGATACTGTAGATAGTTTTCACTCAGGTCCACATATGCAAATAAGGGATTGAAAGTGGCGTTCAGTGATTGGATAGCTACAGAGAATGGTTGCTGTTGCGTTCTAGTGGAGCTCTATATAAGCAGGCTGGCTGAACCCTTCAGTTCAGTTCTGTTCTGACTTGTGAACAAACAAGAGCTGTTTGAAGAATCGCTGTGTCGTCTGATATGTTCACCCACAACTTAACAGGTCAGTCAGTAGAGCATAAGGCTCTTAAACTCATTGTTGTGAGTTTGAGCTCCACGTTGGGCAAAAACATCCTTGTATTGCAGAGGTTGGACCAGATTAGCCTTGCGGTCCCTTCCAACTCTACAACTGCAACTTGTCTTCCAAAGGGCAAAGTGTTAGAATTCCTGCTCCATGACTGCAGTCATGGGATTGTTGTCTATCACATGACGGTGTATGTTTTGACTCCACAGAGTGGGAAGTGACGGATACAGGATGTTTGTGTTACTGTGTTCCGTGAAGTGGGACTATTGTCCTTTGTTCTTTTTCTCTTTGCTGTCTGATGCTAGAGAGAGAGGGAGCCATGCTGCAGTGCTCCATGTGTGTTTATATGTAAGTAAACGTAGATTAGTCAAAATGCTGAGTTGCTGAGGTCTGTTACGCAAGCTGCAAAGACTCTGCGGATCCCTAATTGTGCCGATGTCTGTTGGCATCAGTCACTGTGATGTTCGGGCAGAAGAAAGCTTTTGAAGCTCCCAAACGATCAACCAGGAGAGAGGTAGCATGCCAGTTAGGAATGTGTCTCTGCCAGGGTCCTACTCGACACAAAGGACTTCATGTGTTGAGATGAAATTTGGTCATTTTATGAAAGGCAACTTGTGATGGTCTTCTCCTTGCCTCTTCTTTCTGAACTAGCAGGAGGTTTCCCATCCACACTAAGGGATGCAGGTGGCACTGTGGACAGAGCCTAGGACTTGCCGATCAGAAGGTCGGCAGTTCAAATCCCCGCAACGGGGTGAGCTCCTGTTGTTTGGTCCCTGCTCCTGCCAACCTAGCAGTTCGAAAGCACGTCAAAGTGCAAGTGGATAAATAGGTACCGCTCCGGCGGGAAGGTAAGTGGTGTTTCCGTGTGCTGCTCTGGTTCGCCAGAAGCGGCTTAGTCATGCTGGCCACATGACCCAGAAGCTGTACGCCGGCTCCCTCGGCCAATAAAGCGAGATGACCCCAGAGTCGGCCATGACTGGGCCTAATGGTCAGGGGTCCCTTTACCTTTACCGATCCCATCCATAGAAACTACCACCACTAGTGCTATAAATAGAATTGCTTGTTTGTGCCAAGCATTTTACCTATGGGTGAATTGACTTTTCTCACTACAGTTGACATTTAGAAGGTACCCTTCCTTCTCACCTTCTCACTGAGTCAGATTAGCTGTGGACTGGAGGTTTCATTTTGGACCCTTTCCTACAGCAAGTAACTTGACTATTTAGCTTTTCATAATCTGTACCTGTTCTTCAGCAGGCACCTTTGACATCATGTGAATGAGCAAGGGACATTAGCCGCCGATTTGGGGTTGTAAGCATAACTCTAGGGCAGGAACGTACTAGAAAGTGGATCAGGATCTACTGGGAGAAGTTGCAGTAACTCAAAAAGGTATTCCAATACAGAATATTGGAATATTGGAAAGCAATCACAGAAAGCTTTCATCCAAAGTAATCAGAATCCCTGGTGTTCACCAACTCAGGCAAATATTTGTACTCACTTAGGCCAGGGTGTGACTCATTGGGTGCAGCAATGACTGCCATTTTGCGGTTGACTCTGTCTCCCCAAACCACCATTTTGGATTTGATTCCAGTTGGTGGACCATGCAGTCCTAGTTGTTGTTTTTATTTTATTTTTTAAAAACATACACAATTCCTTTGATCCAGTGGAGACTCCCTGCAGATCAGTTGTTTTGATGGGTCATAAAACCAGCACTTTTTTCTGGGGGTATGCAGGGGTACACATACCCCTAAACATTTTGTCAATCTAAGTTTGGCCTCATTGAGGGGCAGTTTTTCAATATGAGTAGGAAAATGAGAGTATCCCTAAACATTTTTTTAGAAAGAAAGAAAAAAGCTGCATAAAACTGTGGGAAATATCAGCTAGCATCACCTCCTCTTCCTTCTACCAGAAGCATGGGATCTTAGGATCCATGCAAATTTGTATCACTAATACAATGGTACCTCAGGTTACATTCGCTTCAGGTTACATACTGTCAGAGGCTCAGGAGCAGAAGCACAGGGGAGAGAGCAAGTAGAGAGCGGAGGAGAGGAATCCGAGGGGAGCGTAGGGGAATATGACAGTGACCCGAGAGATTCCATGAGCTTCTCCAGCGAATCAGAAGATTCCCAGAAGGGGGCGCCTATGGTAAGGGCAAGGGGGGTCCCAGGGGGGACGCTCCAGAAACAAGGGGCCAGCGGGGACTCCCAAGGGAGCAGCGGAGGATCAGGACCAGTTCCCCCACCAGAGCACAGTGGGGGGGAAGAGTCACATGAGTCAGGACCAGCCTCTCCTCCAGCGGGGAGAGAAGATGAGTCAGGGATAACCACGCCCCCATCGGAAAGTGGGGGAACGGAGGGAAGACCGGGTCCAGCTAGCCTCCCCGAGGGAGGGAGCAGTGACACAAGTGTAACGGTCAGAAGGAAAGTGGGAGGCTGCGCGCGCGCGCCAAGTTCAAATGTGCAGGAGCGCGGGACAGCAGAAGACCCGGTTTGGGAGCCAGGTCCAAAAGCCCGAAGGAGGGAGGGGGAAGAGTCAGGGGACTCAGCGTCAGAGGAGTCTAGGAAGAGTGAGACTCCGACTAGCAGGCGGACCCAGAGAAGGAAGGAACAGAGGAAGAGGTGGAGTAAGGCTAGAATCTTAAACTGGTGTCAGGGGGGAGGAGATTCAGATGGAGCTTCGGCGGTCTAAGGTACAGACGTAGCGTTGCACACTGCGCGTGTGGAAGTGAAACTGAACTTCAATAAAGACTTTTATACTAAAGGAAGAAGCAGCGTTGGTCTTGTGTGAGCTGGGACCTTGGGCAGCGCTGACACATACACTTCAGGTTACAGATTCCGCTAACCCAGAAATAGTACCTCTGGTTAAGAACTTTGCTTCAGGATGAGAACAGAAATCGTGCTCCGGCAGCACGGCAGCAGCGGGAGACCCCATTAGCTAAAGTGGTACTTCAGGTTAAGAACAGTTTCAGGTTAAGAACGGACCTCCAGAACAAATTAAGTACTTAACCCAAGGTACCACTGTATCTGTGTCTTTTACACTACAATGCTCTCTGTATGGATGCACTGAGAGAACTATATCTGCTCCTACTCAGTTGTCTGTTCTTCAGTGCCCTAGTGCAGGGGTGGCTAATCTTTTGAAGGCCAATTAATCCTTGGCCAACCCTCTAGGGTTGCTGTCAGCAATGAGTGTGGCCAGAACAGTATTGTTAACCAACAATCTCATGGACACAGGACATTCCTTCACTTTTAGGCACAGTGTACAAATGCCTTTCTGTACCTCTCCTGCCCAGGCCTGCAGATTTCACCCTCTCATTTCTTCTCATTCATGATTTTCAGTAGGGATTACCAGTTACAAAATGCATTTTTAAGGTATTTCTAATAAAGGGCTTACCCAATAAAACCTATAATTGGTCCATCTGAGCAATTAGGGGCAACATCAGTTAATGCAATGTATAATTAAGAAGTTTTAAAATGTAAAATATCCTCTAACCCCTTTGATTGTATAATTATGGACCTCTCCATTCTTGAAATGATAGATTAACAGCAGCTGTCTTGTCAATGCCCAGAGAAGAATTAACTTACAGATCCTTGACCTCAAGCATTTCCGCTGAAACATAAAGTACTTTAAAAAAGAACTGGCCATTCATTTATTCCACATGCTTATGTATGTGCCAAACTTATTTAAATGGTGCAACTTGTGTGCAAAAAGAGCATGCAGGATGTCAACCAGGAACAGGATTTTGTTTAGCATGAACTGGTAAAAAGCTTCAGGTAGGTAGCCGTGTTGGTCTGACGCAGTCAAAATAAATAAAAAAAATTATCCAGTAGCACCTTAGAGACCAACAGCATCCTAAAAGCAGAGACATCACCTTGCCAACTAAGGTCCGTATAGTTAAAGCTATGGTTTTCCCAGTAGTGATGTATGGAAGTGAGAGCTGGACCATAAAGAAGGCTGATAGCCAAAGAATTGATGCTTTTGAATTCTGGTGCTGGAGGAGACTCTTGAGAATCCCATGGACTGCAAGAAGACCAAACCTATCCATTCTTAGGGAAATCAGCCCTGAGTGCTCACTGGAAGAACAAATCCTGAAGCTGAGGCTCCAATACTTTGGCCACCTCATGAGAAGAGAAGACTCCCTGGAAAAGACCCTGATGTTGGGAAAGATGGAGGGCACAAGCAGAAGGGGACGACAGAGGACGAGATGGTGGGACAGTGTTCTCGAAGCTACCAGCATGAGTTTGACCAAACTGTGGGAGGCAGTGGAAGACAGGAGTGCCTGGCGTGCTCTGGTCCATGGGGTCATGAAGAGTCAGACACAACTAAACGACTAACCAACAACAACAAATATGTTCTGGGTATAAACTTTCGTGTGGATGCAGAAAATATTTAGTTGGTCTCTAAGGTGCTACTGGACAATTTTGGTAAAAAGCTTGGTGTAGGAGGAGCTCTGCAGAAGAATCTGTAGAACTGGTCTCTGAAACACATTTGTACCTCTGAGAAATAAAAAACAACAACAGCAACAGATCTACTGCATATTCATAGAATTGTATTCCATCTGACTGCAGAGGAGGGAAAGGTGAGATAGCCTGACTCACTCTTATCATCTTGGCTGGTTGTCATTTGGCTCCACCTTTCCCATCAGGTTCTTTCTCCATGGTCATAGCTCACTGGTAAGGTGTGTTCACATCAGCACAGCTTCAGTTCTTAGTTTCACTGAACTAAGTGGAAATTAGAGACCTTCTGGCATGCTAAGACTGATCCTATCCTGTAAAATTTATTTTTTAAAAAATATATATATATCATAAATTTAAACAAAACATATTATCCAAAAACATGTCATCATAATTCCCCCCCCCCCGTTTTCCTCCCTCCCCCCTCCTATACAACCCCCCCTACCCCCCTGACCTCTCTCAGTTCCAATCTTCGGTTTCTCTGTGAATGCTATTCTCTGCATGTTACAAAGTTGTATAAATCCTTAAATTATCTAACTTATTATTGTCAATAAAGAGTTTGTGAGTGTTTATTCAAAACCCGTCAAGGAGTCCAATTCACTTTGTTGCATCTTCAAATACTTTGTAAAGGGTACCCATTCATCTCTGAAGTCACAGTTGTCCTTGGCCCGTAGCTTATGTGTCAATTTTGCCAGTACTGCATAGTCCATCAGTTTCTCTTGCCATGATTCTTTAGCTGGAATTTCTTTAGTCTTCCATCTTGTGCTATTAGGACTCTTGCAGCCGTTGTTGCATACATGAAGATGTTTTTCAGCTTTTTTGGCAGGTCTTTCCCTACGATCCCTAACAGAAGTGCTTCAGCTTTTTTAACAAACGTTAAGTGGAACATTTTCTTCAATATCATTTCCCCCAAAAAATTAATTACATTACAATCCCACCACATATGATAAAATGTCCCCTCCTTTTCCTTACACTTCCAGCATATATTTGAACTAGTTTTATACATTTTCCCTAACTGCACTGGTGTCATATACCATCTATACATCATCTTCATATAATTCTCCTTCAACAAGGAACAGTCTGTAAATTTTAGATCAGTTTTCCATAACTTTTCCTATCCTGTAAAATTTTAGACTACAGAAGGAATGCATGACCCCTTGGACCTGTGGGTTCCATATGCTGTGGGACCAAAGCAACCACCGTCCCTGGGGGATGATCATAGTTGGAGTCCAACTCCAGGCCTGACTTAACCACAAGTAAGTTCCAATGAGTTGACTCCACAGTAAAACATGGACAACAGCAGGGCACTCCAGCGGCAGCTGGATTTGTAACCTGAATTTTAATCTCCTGTTTTCCGACTTTTAATAGGGAAAGGCTTTCAGGATCAAGGAGATGGGATGAATGCTTGGAGATAAATCTCGTGAAAGGTTGGTTGGTTGGATGGCCCTCTCTCATGTATGCTTTATTTGAGATTGTTGCTTTACAGGGGTTGGACTAGATAACCCTCAGGGGAACTGCCAACTCTACAATTTCATGATTCTATGATTCTGTGAGGCAGAATAAGGGATGGGTGACATCATGCGCTAGGAGCAGAACAAATCAGTTCTACCTGGTAACAGCCATTAGCATTTACATAGTGAAGATATTTACATGGTCGAAATAAATAAATAAAAATTTTAAAAAATTGTCCAGTAGTACCTTAGAGACCAACTACAGTGGTACCTCTGGTTACGTACCGCCAACATTTCTCCAGTGAAAACAGGGATGTCCTTAATACAGTGGTACCTCGGGTTAAGAACTTAATTCGTTCTGGAGGTCCGTTCTTAACCTGAAACTGTTCTTAACCTGAAGCACCGCTTTAGCTAATGGGGCCTCCTGCCGCTGCACGATTTCTGTTCTCATCCTGAAGCAAAGTTCTTAACCCGAGGTAATATTTCTGGGTTAGTGGAGTCTGTAACCTGAAGCACATGTAACCTGAAGCATATGTAACCCAAGGTACCACTGTAAGTTTGTTCTGGGTATATAAGCTTTCGTGTGCACGCATACTTCTTCAGATATACTGAAAGCTTATACCCAGAACAAACTTAGTTGGTCTCTAAGGTGCTACTGGACAATTTTTTTATTTTTTTATATATTTCAACTGCGTCAAACCAACATGGCTACCCACCTGAATATTTACATGGTGTTAGTGTTAAGGCAGGACAGATACACTCATCACACTCCAAACAAGAAGCCTTCTGATGGTAATAGGTAGGAATTGAAAGGAATGGGACACATTGCTTTCAAACTAGTTAGAACTTGCTCAGAAAAATGACGTTTTGAGACTTTCTGAAATGGAAGCTAGCAGGTCTGTAGAAATCACAATGAAGATAGACCGTGTTCATGACATCTGATGTGCTACTTTTATTTGTCTAGCAATTATTTCTCCCCCTCTGAGAAAGCATGAAATCCATTCCACCTGTAGTCAAAACTGTTAACGGTCCAAGAACAGCTGTATTGTCTAATGTTCAGTGTATCTAGAGAGGCTCTGACTTCCCAGAAAACCTGCTTCAGAGTTGGCTCTCAGGCTGTCAAGAACACATCCTGCAATCAAAGAAGCTACAGCTACAAGAGTTTTCCGGACAAGAGTCTTGCTAAATGGGAAAAAGCAAATGGTGGTATTTTTAAACTCAACTTAACAGGAAGAGAAGCCCCATTGAAACACTGAGTATATTCTCGAGTTTAGCAATGGACAAATATGACAGTTTTGGTTTCTCTCATTTTGTCGTTTCCCTAGTCTTAAGTTATGTTCTGCACATATCCATTTCAGTTTGTGATATTTATTTTTAAGTCCTCATTAAAATCTGTAAGCATTTAGTATGAATTTCTCCTAATATGTACATTCTTGTGTGCAATTTTATCTTGTGTACATATTTCTGCAATTTCCCCTAATATATTTTGTTTTAGATGACACTGACACAAACGTATGAATTTTTACGCACACAGTCCCCTAATATACACATTTGTGTACATGGCATTTGATAAGAGAACAACCTCACAGAAGTTAGAGATGTATGACTTTTGAAGGACATCTGAATTCCAGACTGCAAATTGATTTGGGAAAGGTGAATTAGGTAAGCTTGCTTTGAAATCCTAACTGAAACAAATTTCCCCTTCCTTTAGTAGCAGTTCATTGTGGGAATGCTCAGGGAGGCAGGAGAGGATATGTTGTTTATATTGTTTATTAATATCCTTCCTAACTTGCGCTAGCAAGTTCCTTTACTTAGCAGAGTTTTACATTCCCCTTTTAAATGCACAGTGGATAACTGGTTGCAGGCTTGTTTAAGATTCTGTCTATCATACAATTCAGTATTGAATTGTATGTTCCTGGTAAGTTCCCTTATTATCGCTCTTAAAAAGAATAAACACACAACAATCTTATTTAACGTAGATAAAAGAAGTTTACTCACATCATCAGTTCACAGTTGGTTCCCTGAAGGCAGACTTAGTTACAAAGCATATACATGTGGATCTATCCCATATGGGGATAATCCCAGTGTCCTCTGTTGGCTGAAAACTGAAAGCCAACAGAGCATTTCTAGCTAAAAAGCTGCTCCAACAACAGAGGAAGTCAAAGAAGGGAGAGAGTGCTGCATGCCTTGAGCTTTTGTTACCTGCACAGGTAAGGTCATGCCCACCTCTAGTCACATGCAAAAGGAAGTATGTCCCAGCCCAGGAGGAAACAGGAAGTTTCGACTGGCTGGACCAAACATCCCCTCGCATGTCCACTCTAGGAAAACAAGGAATGTTGTATTTGACTGCTACTTATGTATCACATCTCACATTCACTACAAAAAATAATAATAATACACAAACCCTTTTGAATAAGCTTAATTTCAATGGAAATAAAATCTATGTAATGGGTATGGAAGTTCTTCCACAAATGCAAGGCATCCAAATATCATGAGAATGGAACATGCATTTGTGTGCTAGTGTTCTCATCATGCACAATACACAAAAATAAATCCAGCCCAATTCTGAGCACTTATTGGCTGTGTTAGCAATACAGTTGACCCCATAATGTCTATGAGGCATTACAATATTTTAATGTTATTAAGTGAAGTTATTGAGTTATGAAGTGACGAACACCCCTTTGGACTCATCATTGCATGAGAAATGAGGAGTCTGCTTTCATATGTGTGCTCTGGAGACATTCATCTTAGATTATAATACAGCTTTATAGCATGCAATGTCCATCATTTGTCATATTATGCTAATTTAAATGAGAAACTTTTGCAACTAGTAGCATTAAACATCCTTCTTAGAATGGCCTTCACGATGAAATGTAATACTTGGTCATGTGCCCAGTTCTCAAGAGAATATAAATACAAGGCCATTCCAAATTTACCTAAAATAGCACAATTATATTGATAATTTGGGGCTTTGGTATCTATTTTGGATTTGGGGGGGTGCTTTGCTTATCATTGCTGCATTGTGCTTTGTATCGCAATCGTGTGCTTTTTTCATGTACACTGCCCAGAGAACTTTGTTTATGAGGCATGACAGAAATAACTGTCTAGAAGTAAAATGAAATAAATGTGAATGGCGGTTAACAATTTCAATTTCTCTTGCCGAAAGAGTGAAATTGTCAAGTTCACTACACTCAGTGAAAACCCTTTTTTCAAGAGGAAGTGTAGCACCCTGCTTGTGGTTAACGCTTAGCTGGAATGAAATATTCAACGCAGCAATAGAGAAATTAAAATAATAATTTATTTGTCGGACAAATAAATAAGAGGCACAGTGGTATATGGTTACCAAGCTCTGGCCTGGCCTCCTGCCATTATGGCCAGCACTTATATTCCCTCAGCTCAGCCCCCTTGCTCCTCCTTTGGCTGCCTCTGTCCAATCAGCCTGGTTAAAATTCCTATTGGCTGTTTGCTAGAACCAATCATAAAAGATACACCCATTTCCTATTACCTTTTATGGGAGACAAAGAGCTATATTTCCTTCTATTTATAATTGGCAAATAAGTAGTCATATATCTTACATTTACCTCGACCAGGCACCTTAATTACCAAATAACCTTTTGCCCTAGACTAGGCGCCTTAACTAACATTTCATCTTTTGCCCTATTGCCCTATTCACTCCAAAACAGATGGTGGCTAATTTTATCTGAACAGATCTTTTTGTTCATCTTCCCACACATTATCAATGAAAGATCTCCTTCTTTGGAGGTCATCAAGCAGAGGCTCGACAACCATATGTCAGGAGTGCTCTGATGGTGTTTTCTGCTCGGCAGGTGTCTGGACTCAATGGCCCTCGTGGTCTATTCCAACTCTTCTATGATTCTATGATTCTATGATTTCTTACTTTCTAAATCCTTTGCATAATTACATTTAAGCCAATATATTTCATAACATATATAGTTTTTTTTTTTTAGAAGAAAGGGAACTTAGTAAAAGCTAAGCTAAATTCTAAATTCTAAAGATTCAAAGCAGTTTCAGAGAGAAGCCTCTTCCCTAGCCAGCTGCTGTTTGTATTAGCTCTTGCCCTTTTAACCTTAGGAAGATGTGGCTCAAGTTTAATGGGAGGCACAATAATTATTACTATTTAATTGTGTTTTTGCAACCTTGATTGTATTCTATAATTTGTATGGTCAGTGTGACCTTTTGCTCCTAGCCTGTAATTTCCTTTTACAACCCTGAGACACTGCTATAGATCAGGGGGGCCCTTGATCAAGAAGATAAACAGCTGCCAGAGTATGGTTTCTGCCTGGCATGAGAGATACAAACATTTACAAATATATATTTCTTTAAGGTCATTTTTAGAATACAGGAATCTGATCAAAATATAAGCCTTGATTAAAAATGCAGGCTATGATCAGATGCCTCAGAAGCTCAGGTCTCAGGACTTTAAATCTGAGGATTCCATATACTGGATTATGGGTTGGAGACAAACCAGAGAAGACCCACTTGAATTGGTCATGAATACTTATCCGATTGATTTTAATGGGTGAACTTTAAGTACAACTAAGCCTCAACCCACTCCAATGTATGTGTATTGCTGTACCGTTAAAAAGCACACAACACACACAAACACAAATATGAACCAACATTTAAAGCTATCAGGAAACTTCACTAATATTCTTCTCAAGGTAGCAACTTGTTTTATGAGGTTTTTCTATAATTGCCACCAAGGTAATATATATGCACAAAACATTACCTTCCAACAGTGCTTTCATTCTTCGTTCATGAAGGTGGATTGCCCTTCCTTCTCTCTCTCTCTCTCTCTCTCTCTCTCTCTCTCTCTCTCTCGTCTTGTCAGAATGACAACTGGAAGATATTACGGTGATTGATTGATTGATTGATTGATGTGTGTCTGTTGTGTGATCTGGAAAATAACATATAATAAATGGAAAGAGTGTTCCAAAATCAATGAACTGATGACAATTCATGTGTTAAGTGTGTTTATTGTGGACTCCTCAGTTTCTTGATTTTTCCAAAATGGAAAAATTGAGCTTTTTGTCACCTCTTACCTCACTTCACTCACACCATTATTTGAAAGAAAAAACCAGCAACATTATATGGGGGAGAAAGAGAGCAAATCTCTACAAGCTCTGTTGGACTTAACATTTTCCCTGCAGTCTTGCCTCTCCAGCAGTTGGTCTGTGAATTGCTCAAGAGGCATTTTTTTGCACACATTTGAGAACTGAATTGCAAACTGTTTTGATTCACCTCCCCCAAAGCATGACATTGAGTCCATTTTATGACTGGGTGAGCATAACTTTTAGCATCAGGTTTCCAGAGACTGCTCACAGTTAGAGATGGAGATTTGATTTCTACAAATATTCTCTTCTCCCAACCAACCCCTCCTCTTCCTTAGAATTTGCTGCTACCAGGAAATCTTTTCCAGTAATACAGTTTACTTGAAAACAATTTTTTAAAGAAGAAGAAGAAGAAGACAAATAGAATTGGAACCCAAAGAATCACACATCTAGTTCCACAAATAAAATGAGACTTGGGGTTTCGGTTTCTGCGCTAGATGTAATCCACATCTGAAACCAAGGTGACTTTCAAAAATAGATCACAATATGGTTTACTCTTCTGTTGCTTGCACATCTGGGGACAGATGTTTTATTCTTGGGGGAGGTAATATTGTGAGTTTGATAAGAGGTTAAGCCTGAGTCCCTTCTAATTCCTTGATCCAATTGCTGAATACCAAGTTTCTTGGTAATGACCCCTAAGTAGGAGTCATTGAGGTAACAAGGTGACTCTGTGCCAGAAGACAAATGGGTGAGCCCCACTCTCTCAAACATCTGTTAGTTAGAAAGACAAAAGTTGAAAGCAGGTTGGGCAGCTGAGAGACAGAGTTACTCCTGACTTCTGCTGAAATCCAAGACTGTGGCTATAGGAGAAGCAATATCGTCTAGGGGTGTTAATGCTGTGAGCTCCTCTATCATAGGCTCAGGTTGTATATATCGTATTGGCCCGAATATATACCGCACCCACAAATAAGCCGCACCTTTAAAATTCAAGGGGGGGCGGAGAAAGACAATACCCGAATATAAGCCACTCCCTTAATATGGTTTGCTAAGAGTACCGAGAGTCGTTAGGAGACTACTATTCTCCTCACAGAGCTATAGTTCCCAGAGTGCAAGTAATGCACAAAGGGAGCTCTGGACCATAGTAGTTCAGCTTGCAAGTGATTTACTGTGTGATTTCACATTAAACAAATAATGTCAATATCAGCTTGATTAGACTTGCCAAAGCCTAGATTTTTAAGCACCCTCCATTGTCACCTTTGTCATGTAGAGAACTCTGGGTATGCTCTCATTTCAGGAAGGACATTAGCCAAGTGACATAGTTGTGCCAGAAGTGAGAACCAGACCCTCCAAGTTCCCCTTTTTCCAGGGATGGTCCCAGATTTACAGAAGCTGCCCCAGTTTTGATTTGATCTTGAAATGCCCCACTTTTTTTAGGATGTCCCTATCACCTTGCTGACAAAGGTTCATATAGTTAAAGCTATGGTTTTCCCAGTAGTGATGTATGGAAGTGAGAGCTGGACCATAAAGAAGGCTGATGGCCGAAGAATTGATGCTTTTGAATTATGGTGTTGGAGGAGACTATTGAGAGTCCCATGGACTGCAAGAAGATCAAACCTATCCATTCTTAGGGAAATCAGCCCTGAGTGCTCACTGGAAGAACAAATCCTGAAGCTGAGGCTCCAATACTTTGGCCACCTCATGAGAAGAGAAGACTCCCTAGAAAAGACCCTGATGTTGGGAAAGATGGAGGGCACAAGGAGAAGGGGATGACAGAGGACGAGATGGTTGGACAGTGCTCTTGAAGCTACGAACATGAGTTTGACCAAAGTGCAGGAGCCAGTGGAAGACAGGAGTGCCTGGCATGCTCTGGTCCATGGGGTCACGAAGAGTCAGACACGACTAAACGACTTAACAGCAACATTTTCATCAGAGAAATGTTGGAGGGTGTGGAGTTATGGGACCCTCCAAACCAAGGAGATAAGTAACTGTCTCCTTCTTTGGTCATCACTTGTAGCCAAGTAAGATTGTTTTCCATGAACACAGTCTTAACAGTGAGTCCGTAAGTGACTGTGGAGGCCAATTCTGGATCGACATCTCCTTCCACAGTGGGGGCATTGATTACTGGGCAGCAGTTGATCACGGTGTGGATTTGCCAAGCGTGCCTTCCTCTTAGCACGTTTCTCCCTTTCGTCCTGAGTTCGAGCGTCATCAGAATCCATGACACCTTTGGTAAAGGCTGTTCTCCAATTGGAGCACTTGCAGGCCAGTGCTTCCCATTTGTTGGTGCTTATGCTACATTTTTTAGTCTTAAAAAAGAAGGCAGCCCTGTATAGGGAAGTATTTTTAACATTAAAAATTTTATTATGCTTTTATATATGTTGGGTGCTGCCCAATAGGTTGTCCCAATTTTCAACAGAGAAATTTTGGAGGGTATGGAGATCTCTAGGCACACTTTTCAGTGCATACGCCCTATTTACATGTCACCAGTCATACCTCTGCTGTCTTTCTCATAAACACTTCAAGGTTTAGCTAAAGGAGGACTTTTCTCAGTATTAAAAAGGGGTGAGGAAGAGAGAAGATGGCAGAGATTTGCAGACAACAATAGCCAAAGAGCCCCTGAGACATGAAAGCAAAGCAAAGAATATATGTATTTCTCAAAAGGAACATGTCCCCACAGTGCAAGTCTAAGACAGTATTGAAGAACAAAAAGACCTCCATCTGGAAGAAACAAATGCCAGTCAGGCCTGGTTAAAATATGATGCACAGCGAGAGATAGCCAAGAGGCTCCTAAGTATTCTTCTAGTTGCACTGAGCTGCATAATTTTGTAACTCCTCTAAATTAGGGAGTTGAGAACTATCCCCAGAAGAGGGCTACCGGCAGTGCAGTCCAATGAACTATAAATATTGCCTGAGTCATTCAGAAAAGCATTGCCTATGAGCATTTGCATAACGCTGAATGAATCAGATCCCCAGCAGAGCAGCTCCTACACAAGGAATTACAATGAAATGGGAGGCTCAGCCAGTCGGCTATGCGTCCCTTGGTTACTTTCCCCTAGACGGTGAAGGAGGAGTGAGCAGGAGGTGGCTTTGGCAGAAGAAAATGAGAGAGAAAGAGCAGAGGAAGGAGATAGATGGGGTGGAACGCTTGCTTCACAGTGTTAATGCAAAGGCAGGCACGGACCCTCCAAGTGTCCCTATTTTCCAGGGACGTCCCTGATTTAGAGAAGCCATCACAGTCAGAATTTGGGGGGAAAGTGCGACTTATATTCAGGCCAATACGGTATGTGTAAATAAACCATATATCATAATGACACCACAGTCTCTGCTGTCCCTCATTCTGAAGAAACCATACCCTGGGTAATCGGTTGCAACCTCTGGAATTTTGCACTGCTCCGAGATTTGGAAGGCACACAACAATATGTTGCTAAATACCACAGGTGGGTTTTTTTCTTTTTCTTTTTCTTTTTCTTTTTCTTTTTCTTTTTCTTTTTCTTTATCTTTTTCTTTTTCTTTTTCTTTTGACTCTGGCCACTTTTAATGTTCTTCCACCCTCCTTTGGCAATCTTTACAGAACTTAAGCTTAATGGTTGCCATCAATTGGATTTTAATTGATTTTTATAATGAAATGTTTTTAGAATTTTAGAAATTTTAGAATTTATTGTTGTTAGCCGCCCTGAGCCTGGCTTCGGCTGGGGAGGGCGGAATATAAATAAAATTTATTATTATTATTATTATTATTATTATTATTATTATTATTATTAAACGCCATGGAGCAGGTATACTGGCAGCCCTCTTTCCTCAAGGGTTTGGCACTGTAATAATCAGGAGGCAGAATCTTTAGAACATGCCCTTCTGTTTTGTAATTTCAGCAGCATTTGATCAAATTACCAGGAAGGTCAATTCAATTCTATGTTAAATATCTGATGGAAGATTAAAACCCCCAAGGTGTCCCTGATAGCGGCTATATTTCTATCGGTAGCAGTGAGAACAAGAGAACAGCTCACCATCTGAAACTAGAAGTACCATCTCCAGGGATCAACCCGAGATTGCCAGAGCTCGATAGAATTGTCTTTATTTTTGAATCTGTTTTGCTTCCAGATTCTGTTGTACTGTATGATTTTGTTTTATTTTGGGTCTATTGACTGTAATGAATTGATGGATGAATCATCATCCTCATCATCAAAGAATTGACAGATTTACCAAATTCCCCCCTCCTGTTATTCCCTTTATTGAGGGCATTAGGTCCAGTGGTGGCCAACTAGGGTTGCAGCGCTCATCTCGCTTTACTGGCTGAGGGAGCTGGCATACAGCTTCTGGGTCATGTGGCCAGCATGACTAAGCCGCTTCTGGCGAACCAGAGCAGCTCACGGAAACGCCATTTACCTTCCTGCCGGAGCGGTAGCTATTTATCTACTTGCACTTTGATGTGCTTTCGAACTGCTAGGTTGGCAGGAGCAGGGACAGAGCAACGGGAGCTCACCCCATCGCAGGGATTCGAACCGTCAACCTTCCGATCAGCAAGCCCTAGTCTCTGTGATTTAACCCTCAGTGCCACCCACGTCCCACCTCCTTATATAGCTCCAGCTTAAAATGGAGCTCCAGTGTTGTGTACTAGTTAAAATGGGACTTGCAGGACCTGGGTTCACACCTACCTTTGAAGCTCAGTTGGTTACTCCTTTCAACATGAGAATAGCAGAAAGAATGAACTATGTATGCCATCCTGAGTTCCTTGGATAAAAGACATGAGATGATCATGGTATCAGATAGCTCAGTCGGAAGAACATGAGACTCTTAATCTCAGAGTTGTAGGTTTGAGCCCCACCTTGAGTAAAACGATTCCTGCATTTAAGCGGGTTGGACCAGATGACTCTTGTGATCCCAATTCTATGATTCTATGATGGTGATAATACTGGAAGCCTTGACAAAGTTTCTAAATGTAAATTTATAGAGTAGCTGTTTGGGTTGTGTCGCTGCCCAGTAGGGCTGCCTTTCTTAGAAACAGCTACTCCAGTTACTTCAGGTAAACTCAAACAGGAACTGCTTCGTTTAAGAATGGCAAACAAGATTTCTTGACCTCCAGGCCCACACTGGCTTCCTCTTCCTCCTCACCTCTACAGGAAGTTCCCTGTTCAGGTACTTTCCCTTACCCCAGGAACTAACACTATATGCACTGGTGAATTTGTTGTTCAGCCAAGGTTAAACAACTATTCTAAATCAGGAGGTCAAGGAATCCCCAACAGCAAATTTTCACCCCCTCACCCAACTACAGTGGTACCTCGGGTTGCATACGCTTCAGGTTACATACGCTTCAGGTTACACACTCCGCTAACCCAGAAATAGTGCTTCAGGTTAAGAACTTTGCTTCAGGAAAAGAACAGAAATCGGGCTCTGGCGGCGCAGCGGCAGCAGGAGGCCCCATTAGCTAAAGTAGTGCTTCTGGTTAAGAACAGTTACAGGTTAAGTACAGACCTCCGGAACGAATTAAGTACTTAACCCAAGGTACCACTGTACAATTCAGGAGTCTTTAAGGGTCCCAGGACAGTTTAACTGGGACAAAACTTACATAGCATTTGATTGCTGACCTGCTGCCTGATATGCAACAAAAATCACTTTTATAGAATTCTACTATATGGAATTCTAATATATACTATTGTGGAAGACAGGAGTGCCTGGCGTGCTCTGGTCCATGGGGTCACGAAGAGTCAGACACGACTAAACGACTAAACAACAACAATATGGAGTCTTTAAGTCCTTAAGAAATTCACTCTTTCTTGCAGTTGCTGCCTTTTCTCACCTTACTTTCTGTGTTGTTGTTTTAGTTATCTCGCTGCTTCTGTTCAGCTCCTGTCTTCTTCTTCTTCTTCTTCTTCTTCTTCTTCTTCTTCTTCTTCTTCTTCTTCTTCTTCTTCTTCTTCTTCAAATTAGCATGTCTTCTGTGCATGGGATTTCCTGGCCTCCTCCTTTTTCTTTCTGTTGTCTTCCTGTACCTTCTCAAAACCTATAAATTATTGCAGAACATATTGTGTGACTCCTGGCTTCATCCTCCCCAGGCTGGATACCTGGAGATCTCCGCCTACCTCAGCCAATCGCCCAATCCCGCCTGGGGAGGCGTTGCCAGGGGATTGGCCAGGTAACAGGAGGGACCGTCCTGCCCACACAACAGAAGGCGAATCTTACCTGTGAAGTGGCAGTCAGCTCCAGGGCTTCTCCCCCCTCCCCCCCTAGTTAAGTCTTCTTTTGCAGGTTAACCTCTTCTCCACAGGTATGCAGGGTTGAAGGGCCGGAAAGGAATTTTCCTTCATTGGCAGGTTTTGCCTTTCCTGTAGTAAAACGTTACAACTTTGGCAGTTTCAGGCCTTGGGTGGAATCCTTTAGTCTATCTTCCTAAATGGGGGGGGGGCGTGAAGCGGTGACCCATGCCCCCCTTGTGGCGGTGATCCCAGGGTTCCGCATTAAATGGATGGTAGAGCCCTATACACAGACACATTGTCCAAAATGAAAGATGAAGAAAGGGATGGAATATTGCAAAACTGACTCTACCGAACTGACTCCCACTGGTTGTCAATAGAATATAATGCCAGTTGTCTGTGCTGACAACACTGGGGGCAACCCAACAAGCAAAAAGGCCATCAGAAAACACGTCTGCAAAATACTGTAATGCAGGAGCAGAAATTGTGGTGACTATGTCATGTGACTGTTGTCTTTGTCCATGGAGTTTTCTTGGCAAGGATACTGGAGTGGCTTGCCGGTTCCTCCTCCAGGTGGATCACGTTTGGTCAAAACTCTCCACTATGACCTATTCATCTTGTGTGCCCTGCTCGGCGTAGTTCATAGCTTCTCTGAGTTCTTCAAGCCCCTTCGCCACGGCAAGGCAGTGATCCATGAAGCTGGACCATAAAGAAGGCTGATCGCCGAAGAATTGATGCTTTTGAATTATGGTGCTGGAGAAGACTCTTGAGAGTCCCATGGACTGCAAGAAGATCAAACGCATCCATTCTTAAGGAAATCAGCCCTGAGTGCTCACTGGAAGGACAGATCGTGAAGCTGAGGCTCCAGTACTTTGGCCACCTCATGAGAAGAGAAGACTCCCTGGAGAAGACACTGATGCTGGGAAAGATGGAGGGCACAAGGAGAAGGGGGCGACAGAGGATGAGATGGTTGGATAGTGTTTTCGAGGTTACCAGCATGAGTTTGACCAAACTGCAGGAGGTAGTGGAGGACAGAGGTGCCTGGCGTGCTCTGGTCCATGGGGTCACGAAGAGTCGGACACGACTAAACGACTAAACAACAACAACAACAACAACAACATGTCATGTGACAAGTTGGTGAATATGTCATGTGGCAGGAAAGTGAGTATTGGCCTTTGATTTATCTGCTCCAAGCGCAGAGCATGAATAAGAGGCGCAGTTGGAAAGTAGCTGATATTTTGTGACCGACTCTCCAAATACCAGCCAACTTTGGCTGTTTATGGTTAGGCTGGCTAAAGTTACCTCCAGATCTCAGGAAGAGGAGATAAATTTATTCAAGCAGGAATTAACTGTAGTGCTCCTTCGGATTTGAGGTTTTTTTTAAAGTCCATATTGATTTTCTGCAGAGGACACGCAGTACAATGCTAAGAAGAGTTTAACACTGGTTGTTACAGAAAATGTAAAAACATAATGACCAGAAGCAATGGTCTAAACCTTCAAAGGAAGCTTCCTACAAGCACAATTTCTTTATCGACTGAACTATCCTAGCCAAAACACCTGAAAAACATATTGATCCCAAAGAACTCTTAGCAACAAACTTCATACTTTTTCTTCAAACTTCGCTAATTATCGTCAAATCTCCAATGCTAGTACTAAAAGTGCTGGTGTTCTAAAAAGTTATAAAAGGTGTCAATGTTATGGTATGATTTAGAGCCCGAGGGAATGCTAACAGGTGCGGGGCATAATTGACCACATGGTGCGGTGCATGCACACCATTTGAAGGGCAGTGCCCATCAACTTTAGGAGGGGGCTCCGGCCCCCTCAAATATTTTATGGTGGAGCCAAAGATCCCTCGGCCCTTAGGAGTTGGCTCCTATGCTCCCAAGGTTGCTTCAGAAGAATTAAGAATGTTGTCATAGTACAAGGGGACGTGGTTGGCGCTGTGGGTTAAACCACAGAGCCTAGGACTTGCCAATCAGAAGGTCGGCGGTTCAAATCCCTGCGACGGGGTGAGCTCCCGTTGCTCGGTCCCTGCTCCTGCCAACCTAGCAGTTCGAAAGCACGTCAAAGTGCAAGTAGATAAATAGGTACCGCTCTGGCGGGAAGGTAAAATGGTGTTTCCGTGCGCTGCTCTGGTTTGCCAGAAGTGGCTTAGTCATGCTGGCCACATGACACGGAAGCTGTACGCCGGTTCCCTCAGCCAATAAAGCAAGATGAGCGCCGCAACCCCAGAGTCGGTCACGCCTGGACCTAATGGTCAGAGGTCCCTTTACCTTTACCTTTACATAGTACAAGAGCCTGGGTTCCCTCCTCTATATAGTCAGAGGGATCTGAAATAAGGTTACCAGATTTTTTTCAATGAATCCATCTATATCTATCTATCTATCTATCATCTATCTATAAATAATTACTTTTTTTAAAAAGGGGAAAGTTATTTAAAAAATAAAAAAGTAATATCTTCTCTTCTGTGGTCTCCTCTGTTGTGTGACCTTCTTCTGGGTCCTGGCCTTTCTTGGAGTGCTAGCCATGCTTCCCCCCTCCTTCCCTCCCTCGACCTCCTTGCACTGTGATCCCCTACAGGCTTACTCAGGAGTAAGCGTTAGCAGAAACCCCCTCCTGCTGCTGCTGCCCTGCCTGCCTGTCTTGCCATCTCCTGCACAGGCATCATCCGGCGGCCGCCCATCCATGCCCAGTCAGCGGGACTGGGGCAGAACCGGCGGTGAGCGAGCGGTAGGAGGCGCACTTGAGCCGGATCAGCTCGTCTCCTGCTTGCCTCTCATCCGCAATGGCCAACGATGAGCTGACCAACAAGCTGAGCCACCGCTTGCAAGTTGAGGAGCACAATGGCGAAGCCGGGCAGCAACCGCACAAGCACCACCATTGGCCCAAGCCAATGGCCTTGAATAGCAGCGCTGACAGCGAGCTGAGCACCAAGTTGCAGTGGCACACCAAGCTCAATGACCCCTCCCAGCTCTCGCCCGCCGGCGGCGCCCAGCAACGCATCTTCAGCTCCTACACCAAGTCCCCATATGATGTGTCTTGTGCGCAACACATCATATGGGGACTTCAAGCGAGGCAAAATGGCGGGTGCCACGGCAGCGGGCAGCTCCTGAAGCCAGCCAGAGCCAACTGTGCCACCAGGCTGGCTCTGGGCTGCTGAGATTGCCGCTGCCACATTTTCCGGGGACATTAGATGAAATCCGGGGACATTCCGGGGATGGAATTTGTCCGGGGAGAAATTTGCAAATCCAGGGACTGTCCCTGGGAAACGGGGACATCTGGTAACCCTAATCTGAAAAGCACTGTGTTCTTGACCCATCAAACAAGGCAGACCATGAAATCCCCATGTTTTCACTCCTTTTACTTTCCTTTCTTTTCTTCTTTACCTTTAGTTTGTCTTCTCTTTGCCTTTAGATTGTAAGCCTGTAGGAAGGGCCTATGTTATATCTAATACACAGCCCCTAGCGGTTTGGGGAAGGGTCAGTCCCCGTCATCTGCAGAGGGACTCCTGCTTGAAATCCTAGAGCGTCACTGCTGGTCAGTTTAGACAATACTGAGCTAGATAGACCCAATGTCTGACTTGGTATAATAAGGCAGCTTCCAATGTTCCTAAATCATTAGGGGAGGTTTCAAAGAAAAACAGAAGGATGCATTGTTTATTATTATACACTTTTAGGACCCTGTAATATTATCAATAAATTATGTTTGTCCTTAACACAGAAAGATTGTTCTCTACTAATTGTGAACATAAAACAAGGGGGGGAAGCATTACCAATATGTTGCATGCATCTTATTTTGGGAAATAAGAGCACTAAATTATGTCTGTGTATTGTTTTATCTAAGAGTGTACAAAAATGTTTTCGCAGCAATGATATATTGAATTAATACACTTCTGCAGGCCTGGAATCTGAATCAGCGAGGTATATTTTATTGCTCACTCGAAGCAACCAAAAAACAGTAGATGTCTAAACAAAGCAAAAATTAATAGCCATCTGTTTATTTCATTCCAGTCGATGAGGATGTCACATGTAAACAAGTATATTTTTACGTAATGAGAATAATTTTGCTGCTTTAAGGGAAGTTTGAATCTTGATGTTTTCTTTTTTTCTTTTTTTTTTACTTAGGCTTGTATGAGGATTATCCATAAATTATGTCACACAATAATTGTGCAGCACATCAATTGCAAGGAGACAGAAGTGGTGTGAGAAGGGGAGAGCATTAATATGGGTTAAAATAAGGAAAGGGTTAAAAAAAGGAAAGGAAGAATTTTAAAAGTGTAATACCTCCAGGTAGGACTGGGGAAACATCCCTGTCTAAAACCCTTGGGAGCTGCTGCCAGTCAGAAGAGAATACTGAGTTGGATGGACCAACAGTCTGACTTTCTATATAGGAGTGTGTTGGGCAGCGAAATGTTCTGATGTAAATGCACTGTTGTTTCCACTGAGCAAATGGAGAGGGGCCATTGTCAGGGACCATGCTGAAGAGGGCTGCACTGAGGAAGAATGGTGGGAGCCACCCCCTCCCCCTGATCCTGAATCTCCCCAGGAGCAGGGGGACAGTATAGATTTGGAAGAGTGGTTTGCAGAGGGGCATAGTTCAGAAGGCAGAAGCTGGGAAATACTGGATGGGAAACAGCGAGGAGGAGAAACACTGGAAGAGAGAGGGTTAATGGATTCACAGTCTCTGGATAGCATCCATCCCCCTTCTCCAAAGTCACAGAGAGCTCAGAAAGTCTCAGAACAGAAAGTGCAGAGGGTACAAACTCAGATTACAGTGACGTAGATTAATAGGGATGGAGAGGGGGTGAGCCTTAATGGGGAGCACCACCATTCTAGGTAGACGGGTTCTTTTGCCTCTCACTGTGATTATTAAAGAATCTAACTGGTAAGACATTCCTTTCATTTGATGTCTTCTTATTTACTGCCATGGGGGAGGAAGCCGATTCCCCAAAGCCTGACAGCCACCAACCCTCTATATTGCCTTTTGAGACGCTGGATGCAAGTGCCAGCATATTAGAATTCCTGAGAGAGCCAGCAGAAGCAATTCACTTGGGCTTTCTTTCTGAATAATAATGTTGACTGTGAGCATAAAGCTGTAACACAATTCAAAAATTAGAGATGCTTCTCAAATGGCCATCCTTGTAAGACCTAAGTCTGTGCATCTCATAGGATGCAGTCCAGCTCATGCGACCTTCCTTACTCATGTGGTAGCCATTATGTACACATGCGCGCCCCTCCAACACATGGAAGATAGCAATGGGAGCATGACAGAGGAGTGCGGTTCAGCTCCTCCTTACTTCCATGTGGTTGGAAATGGAATAGCCAAATAGGGCAAGAAAACCATGTGGGCAAGCAGTTTATGTCTGGCCAGTTGCTCACTGGGCCCCCTCAAACCATACTTTGGAGTGAATTTCACTGACATGGTGCCCTGTGAGGTTCGCCAGTTTTCTCATTCCTGTCTAATATCCCTAGCGCTGCAAGATTGTCACAAGACCGCCTGGACTAAAATTGTCTATCAAAAACTGCACTATTGTGGTTTATCACTGAAATATACTCAGAGTCGCAAAGTGATTTCATGCTCTTTATTCAGCTCATAGTGGTGAGGAGGAATGAATGAAAGTCCCCTCAAAGTACCTGCTTTATATACATTATTTACACAATGGGCTGCACATGATTGGCTAATTCCGGAATTCTACTGTAAGCCAATCAGGTTGTGGATTCACTTCTATCTGGAGCATGATTGGGTGGTTCCTACCAACCAATCATACTGCTGCATTGTTCTAGGACCAATCAGACTGCTGCATTCTGAATCCTATTGTTCTAGGACCAATCAGACTGCTGCCTTTTGGATCCTATTGTTCTAGGACCAATCAGACTGCTGCAGTTTGGATCCTATTCAACTCAGTACATAACAATCACCACAACAGCTACTCACTTTGGGTTTTAGTAAAGCAAACAGTCTAATTTGTCAGTGCCTAAATGATATCGAGAGCCAGAACAACTTTTGCCCATGGTATGACTATTTTCCACCTTCCCGTTTCGACTCTCTGGCACCCCATCTGCATAACCTAGCAATTCTAAAATAGAGACGCGCTTTTACTCTCGCAAGATTGAATGTATTGCCCTCGGCTGTACTTGAGGGATGATTCCAACAGATTCCACACGAAAAAGGCTTATGCCCCTGTGGAGATGGCAGTGCTGAATTGGTGGCACATGCCCTTCTGGCTTGCACTCTTTATAAAGACTTGAGGAATGAGGTTATCACCCCTCTTTTATTGTCCATTCCGGGTCGCCCAACCACTGCCACAGTGTCCTTTCTCTTGGCAGATCAAGATGAGCAGGTGACAGCAAAGGTTGCAAGGTTTTTAGCTGGGGCAATCAGAATAAGATCCACTATTTGACTATTGATTCAAAACCCTCAAATGTATTTTATATAACTGACTTTTATTTCTACTCTTTGTATATTGTATTGTTGTTTTATTGCTATGGCCGATGGCTGACGCAAATAAAGATTCATTCATTCATTCCTGCTCACATCTAGAAAGCAATGAAAAATCATCTGCGGGGTCCTTTTAGAAATATAGTTTGGAGGTTGGATGGGAAGGATGAACTGAAAGCTGAGATGCTCTGAAAATGTGATCCTGTGCCCAATATGCACTTGCACAGAGACACATAAATGCACACACTTCTCTGTACACTTATGCTCACAGCGATCCTGCCCTTTACATAATGCACATCTTCAAATCGCTGGGAATGAAAACTGCACTTTAAAAATATGTGATAATATATCACCCCAAATAAATAACACCAATTGCTTAGTGGGTGTACATTTTTAAAGATAACCATCAGCCTACTGTTAACAGCGATACTAAACCAATAAGATGCAACAACAACAGAAGATTCAGGCTTAAATCCTTACAACTTAAAAAACTCCTTTAGGCCCCTGAGACTTACATTTGATTATTGCAGCTTTAGTTTATCATACTTTTTACCATCAAAGGAGGAGCCATTTGGATTTTCTGCCTCAGATACGAAAATGTTACAATAAACAACCGTTTAATGTGTACGGCTGAAAATCAGATAAAAAGTATATATTCAAAGTGGCGTAATTAGCCGGAAACTTAAAATATTGTCTTAGAGATTTCAAAGTAAGACATAACAAAGGAAAGCAACTACAGAATGCACATTTAACAAAATAATTATCTTAATCATTTCAAAATAAAGCATTGCTAAAGGAAGTCAAATATAAGACACATTTAAAACAGCATAATTAGCAAGAGAATAAGTTATTATCTTAAACATAGAACATATCTGCTTCTGTTGCTGCTACTGCTGTCAATAGTGGTTCATAGCAGATGGCGGTTGTGGAAGCTGGGGCTCGGTGCAACTATTCCAGTTCATTCCAGTGCACAATGGTACCTTCGTTCTCAAACTTAATCTGTTCTGGAAGTTCGTTCCAAAACCAAAGCGTTCCTAAACCAAGGTGCACTTTCCCATAGAAAGTAATGCAAAACGGATTAATCCGTTCCAGACTTTTAAAAACAACCCCTAAAACAGCAATTTAACATGAATTTTACTCTCTAACAAGACCATTGATCCATAAATTGAAAGCAATAATCAATGTACTGTACTATAAAATAAATAAGACAGTATTGTAGATGATAAAAATTAAAATTATTACTTTTTCTTACCTGCACTGGTGATAGTCATTGTTTGGATGGGGGGCTTTTATCCATTTCTGCAGTCACACAATCAATCAGTCAATAGCTGAACTGGGTTCCACACAGTCACAAAAACAAATGAACCAAAAAAGCCTCAAAAATGCAAAATAAATAGCAAAAACAAAAGCACCAAACTTAATCCATTCCGGAAGTCCATTTGACTTCTGAAATGTTCGAAAACCAAGGCGCAGCTTCTGATTGGTGCAGGTACCCCGGAAACAATAGCCGACAACCACATCGGATGTTCGGCTTCCGAAAAACGGAACACTTACTTCTGGGTCTTTGGTGTTTGGGAACCAAGGTGTTTGAGAACCAAGGTACCACTGGAACAGAATCACCAACAAGTGCCACAGTCCCTTTAGGATGAACCACAAATGTACACTGAGATACTGTTTTGCCACAGACATTGTACACTTCCATTCCCCTATTTTTTGAGTGTGCCAGTAACATAATTCACAACCACAACATACTTTTAAAGCATATTTAAATCACATGGCTTCCCAAAAATATACATAAGGAATTGAAAAGAATGATCAAAATAACAACTGGTAAAAAGCCGGAAGCATTCCTTTTAGGAATCATAACAAATGACATCCCCAAAGACATGAAGAGAATTTTTCTATATGCAACAGCTGCCGTTAAGTTATTGGTTGCTAAAAACTGGAAATTAGAATAAGTACCATCAGTGGCTATGGTGCTGGAGGAAACTCTTGAGAGTCCCATGGACTGTAAGAAGATCAAGCCTATCCATTCTGAAGGAAATCAGCCCTGAGTGCTCACTGGAAGGACAGATCCTGAAGCTGAGGCTCCAATACTTTGGCCACCTCATGAGAAGAGAAGACTCCCTGGAAAAGACCCTGATGTTGGGAAAGATGGAGGGCACAAGGAGAAGGGGACGACAGAGGACGAGATGGTGGGACACTGTTCTCGAAACTACCAGCATGAGTTTGACCAAACTGCGGGAGGCAGTGGAAGACAGGAGTGCCTGGCGTGCTCTGGTCCATGGGGTCACGCAGAGTCGGACACGACTAAACAACTAAACAACAACAACAACCATCAATGGCAGATTGGCAACATTTTTTAAAAAAAAATGATTGAATTAGCAAAAATGACGGCAACAATTAGAATGCAACCTAACCAAAATCTCAAACTGGAATGGAAGTGTGTAGATGAATACATGATTAAAAGATACTTCAACAAAAATTTATTGATATGTATTAGACTGATCTCACAAAGTGAATTTAAATAGATATACAAGAATGTATGTTTAATTATTAAGATACAAGAATACAATCACAACAATAAAGTTATTAAATTAAAAATTAGGAAGTCAAGCACGGGTTGAGGGAAGACATAGGGTAAGACAAGAAGGAAGGAAGAAATGAAGAAATGTTGATCCATAATGAAGTGAAAAATGTGAATTTACAAGTATAATGTATATGTAATATTATGTAAACATTCTGTATATGTATTGAGATACCAATAAATAAATAAATGGGCAAAAAAAAATCGCATGGCTTCCCCAAAAGAAGATTTACAATTCCCAGTACCCTTAAGAAACTTATCTGAGGAAGCTATGTGCTTTAAACTTGCATTAAATGTGTTTTAACCGTATGGTGTAAAGTGACCAAGGCTAAGACACATTTTCAAAATTCATTTGCAAAAGGAAAATAATATTTCATGAGCTAATTAAACATCCTTTTCTGTTTTATTAGTAACAGCATTTTTAGAGAGAGCTTTTTGAAGGTTCAAAAACAATTCACTTACATCTTAATCATCCTTATATGCCATAAAGTAGGTTGTATTCCACATTTTATAGGGGGAGGAACTGAGATTTACCAAAAGTGTTAGCTATAGCCATCTGGGGACCTCATTCATGTTATTTGCAAAAACTGGAAATCTGTTAGGGGGCATTTCTCTGAACTATTCTGTTTTTCTGGGATGCCACACTCGGATCCGCAGTATGGCAACAACCAAAAAACTATTGTATATGAATGAGGCACAAATCCCTCCAACACTTATCCTATAACGAAATACAGCTCCCTCAGGAGAAACAAATGAGTAGAAATGTTTTGCTGCCACATTGAAAAGTCATGTCCAATTTGCTCTCCATTCTCGCCCTCTAGGTTTCCTTGAAGCCTACCTACTTTGCACAGCAGTACGTGTTTTCTCCCCTACACATTACCTGGAGCATTTGCAACAGTTTGTCAACATTTTTGAGTGAATTGCCAAAAGTCAGATTTTTGATGAAATTGTGACCCCGGGGCTTAGGGATTTTTTCAAAAAAATCTTTTTCTGCCGGTTAAGTTGTCGAGGGCTGATTTCTTCTCCTGTGATAAAAAGCCTTCTGTTTCGACCGCCAAACCTTTCAGCGGAGCATTTGCAACCGTTTGGCACCATTTTTGAGTGAATTGCCAAAAGTCAGGTTTTTGATGAAATTGTGACCCCGGGGCTTAGGGATTTTTTCTAAAAAATCTTTTTCTGCCGGTTAAGTTGTCGAGGGCTGATTTCTTGTCCTGTGATAAAAAGCCTTCTGTTTCGACTGCAAAACCTCATTTTTGAGTGAATTGCCGAAAGTCAGATTTTTGATGAAATTGTGATCCCAGGACTTAGGGATTTTCTCAAAAAAATCTTTTTCTGCCGGTTAAGTTGTCGAGGGCTGATTTCTTGTCCTGTGATAAAAAGCCTTCTGTTTCGACCGCCAAACCTCTCAGGGGAGCATTTGCAACAGTTCGTCACCATTTTTGAGTGAATTGGAGAACGCCAGACTTAACTGGGCCCGAACAAGCTGGATTCCGCCCAAAACAGTCAACAATAAATCATATTCTAATTTTACAGCATCTTGCCTGGAAATATTCCACCCCAAAGGGTGGCCAACTCTGTGTGGCATTCATTGACCTAAAGGCAGCATTCGATAGTATCTCCAGGAGCATCCTCTGGGAAAAACTCATCCGCTGGGGCATCGACAGAAGGCTTCTCTGGCTAATAATCAAACTCCATGAGAACTCAGCGGCTAGAGTGAGACTCACCCCGGAGGGCGATCTCACCAATTCAATTCCCATTAACAGAGGTGTCCGACAGGGTTGTATATTGGCTCCATTCCTGTTTAATTTGTTCATAAGCGACGTGAGGACTCCCCTAATAGAGGCTCAAGAAAGGATTCATGCACCCCGCCTAGCACTTTATCGCTGCCCTTTGTTACTATATGCAGATGACGCAGTCATCCTTTCTTTTTCTAGAGTAGGTCTTATGAGGGCCTTAAAAATTTTTGGATCATATTGTAACGCAAATTCCCTTACAATTAATTATGATAAATCTAAAATCCTAATTTTCTCAAAGAGCCGGAAACTCCATAATTGGAGAATTGATGGGAGAGTCATCGAACAAGTCTATAGATTCCAATACTTGGGAGTTTGGTTACAACATAACCTTAGATGGAAGGCCCATGTAGCCTATGTTACAAATAGAGCCAAAGCTATCTCCTTGGCGATCTTGCAATTTTTCTTCACCGATGGGGCCCTTCATATCCCATCGGCGTTGAAAGTCTTCAAGGCCAAGGTGATCCCGACAATTGCTTATGCCATCTCAATTTGGGGGACTTTTGTCAACCTATCTCACCTAGAGGTTTTTCAAAATCAGTTTTTAAGAAGGATATTGAAACTGCCCAACTGTGTAAGTAATACAGCGCTACGCATGGAACTTAATATTGTATCCCTGGAAAACGCTCTGTGGAAGCACATACTTTGTCACTGGTTATCTCTATGGCACAATCTCCCAAACTTGTACTTGATACAATGTATGTGGAGAGATGATTTCCAGAGCCCATGGGTAAAAAATTTACAACTGAAAATTACGGCAATGGGAATCTCCCCATCCAAATTACTAGAGCAGGATATAGTTCCAGCTAAAAGAACAGTAACCTGTAAACTAGAGGAGATGGACTTGCAGCAGAAAATGGTCTTGGGCAATGGTACCTGCTCACCTCTAAACCTTGGTTTCTTACCCCTCTTAAGGCTCCCAAACTATTTGAATTCCTTAACTTCTTTGGCTCATAGATATGCCTTTGTAAAGGCAAGATTCAACACCTTCCCATCGAACGTGCTGAGAAATAGATTCTCCAATGGACAGATATCGCTCTTATGTGATTGTAATTGTGGGGCACCGGAATCGTTGCATCACATAATTTTTTATTGTGCTTTTCACTCATCGGCCAGGAGCAAGTTTCTTGCTCAATATCTAAAGGGAATTGCCGATGATACAAATGAAGCCAAACTGAGATATCTTTTAAATGATGATGACCCCCTAAGATCACTCATGGTTGCCAGATTCTTGATCAACGTCCTATCCCTAAAGAAGAGAAACGGACTCCTGTGCGGCTCGGATAATCTCTTTAAACTATGATCTATGTTTTAGGATGTAATTAGGTGATTTCACCATTGATGTCTTCTACTAATTTATGAGTAGAGGGCGATGTTTATGTTACAAATTTATTGTAATGTATGATGTTGGTCTTTTGTTTTTGTTTTGCTTTGGTTCTTGTCTATTTTTTGTAAGTCTAGGAGGATTTAAATTTGGAGGTTTAAGTAAATTATGTTGGTATGGGAAACTGTCGTGTGATGGGCCAATGGCCGTAATAAAGAATCAATCTATGTGATGCAGGGGCTTAGGGATTTTTTCAAAAAAATCTTTTTCTGCCAGTTAAGTTGTCGAGGGCTGATTTCTTCTCCTGGGATAAAAAGCCTTCTGTTACGACCGCCAAACCTCTCAGGTGAGCATTTGCAACCGTTTGGCACTATTTTTGAGTGAATTGGAGAACGTCAGACTTTTGATGAAATTGTGACCCCGGGGCTTAGGGATTTTTTCAAAAAAATCTTTTTCTGCCGGTTAAGTTGTCGAGGGCTGATTTCTTGTCCTGTGATAAAAAGCCTTCTTTTTCGACCGCAAAACCTTTCAGGGGAGCATTTGCAACCGTTTGGCACCATTTTTGAGTGAAATGCCGAAAGTCAGATTTTTTATGAAATAGTGACCCCGGGGCTTAGGGATTTTTTCAAAAAAATATTTTTCTGCTGGTTAAGTTGTCGAGGGCTGATTTCTTGTCCTGTGATAAATGCCATCTGTTTCGACCACCAAACATCTCAGGTGAGCATTTGCAACCGTTTGGCACTATTTTTGAGTGAATTGGAGAACGTCAGACTTTTGATGAAATTGTGACCCCGGGGCTTAGGGATTTTGTCAAAAAAATCTTTTTCTGCCGGTTAAGTTGTCAAGGGCTGATTTCTTGTCCTCTGATAAAAAGCCTTCTGTTACGACCGCCAAACGTCTCAGGTGAGCATTTGCAACCGTTTGGCACTATTTTTGAGTGAATTGGAGAACGTCAGACTTTTGATGAAATTGTGGCCCCGGGGCTTAGGGATTTTGTCAAAAAAATCTTTTTCTGCCGGTTAACTTGTCAAGGGCTGATTTCTTGTCCTGTGATAAAAAGCCTTCTGTTTCGACCGCAAAACCTTTCAGGGGAGCATTTGCAATCGTTTGGCACCATTTTTGAGTGAAATGCCGAAAGTCAGATTTTTTGTGAAATAGTGACCCCGGGGCTTAGCGATTTTTTCAAAAAAAAAAATTTCTACCGGTTAAGCTTTTGAGGTCTGTTTTCTTGTCCTGTGATAAAAACCCTTCTGTTCCAACCGCCAAACCTTTCAGGGGAGCATTTGCATTTTTGATGAAATTGTGACCGCGCGGCTTAGGGATTTTTTAAAAAAAAATCTTTTTCTACAGACTACGTTGTGGAGGTCTGATTTCTTGTCCTGTGATAAAAAGCCTTCTGTTTTGACTGAAAAACCTCTCAGGCGAACATTTGCAACAGCTGGGCACCATTTTTGAGTGAATTGCAGAACGTCAGATTTTTGCTGAAATTGTGACCGTGCCCTAATTTAAATTAGTCAACCACATTTTGTATAAATTCATTCGAAATACTGTCGTATTTATCCAAGCAGTCTATGTTTGTAAGCAGTCCGTTCACAGGTTGCAAGTGTTACCATATTATCAATCCACCGATTAAAGGAGATCATCTCTTTACTCTTCCACTTTATCAATATCAGCCTCTCAGCTACCATTAGAGTGTGTACAATCCATTTCTGTTGTCCAGTTGTTAACTTCCATATAGTAGGCATATAGTTAAAAAAAGTTTCATGTTTTATTGTATATTATTTTATCCTGCAAGCTGCTGAGCGTGGCTGGCACGACCCAGTCAGATGGGTGGGGTATAAATAATAAAACGATTATTATTATTTATTTATTATTGAATAGGACATCCTTTTTTTCATCAGAGAAGTGTTGGAGTCGAGAGTGGATTTCATGCTCTTTATTCAGCTCATAGTGGTGAGGACGAATGGATGTTCCCTCAAAGTATCTGCTTTATATACATTATTTACACAATGGGCTGCATGTGATTGGCTAATTTACTCCTGCCTTACTCCTACTTTACACCTAAATTACTCCTAGTTTACTCCTAGTTTACTCCTAGTTTACACCTACTCTACTCCTACTTTACACCTACTTTACTCCTAGTTTACTCCTACTTTACACCTGATCTGCTCCTACTTTACTCCTATTTTACACCTACTTTATTCCTACTTTGCAGCTACTTTACTCCTAGTTTACTCCTACTTTACACCTAGTCTACACCTACTTTACTCCTACTTTACACCTACTTTATTCCTAGTTTACACCTACTTTATGTGTGCATTTATTTAAAATGCATCTCTGGGTTACTTGTGGGGCATAGGAATTTGTTCATTTTTTCCTTACACCACATGGTCTGAGGGACGGGGCACAGGCGGTGGACAACATCTCAGGGGAGCATTGGCGATTTTTTCCAAAAAATCTTTTTCTCCCGGTTAAGTTGTCGAGGGCTAATTTCCTGTCCCGTGATAAAAAGCCTTCTGTTTCGACCGTCAAACCTCTCAGGGGATCATTTGCAACCATTTGGCACCATTTTTGAGTGAATTACCGAAAGTCAGATTTTTGATGAAATTGTGACCCCGGGGCTTAGGGATTTTTTTAAAAAAAAACTTTTTCTGTCAGTTAAGTTGTCGAGGGCTGATTTCTTTTCCTGTGATAAAAAGCCTTCTGTTTCGACTGCCAAACCTCTCACGGGAGCATTTGCAACCTTTTGGCACCATTTTTCTGCCGGTTAATTGTCCATGGCTGATTTCTTGCTCTGTGATATAAAGTCTTCTGTTTCGACCGCCAAACCTCTCAGGGGAGCATTTGCAACCGCTTGGCACCATTATTCTGCCGGTTAAGTTGTCCATGGCTCATTTACCGCTCTGTGATATAAAGACTTCT
This sequence comes from Podarcis raffonei, assembly GCF_027172205.1. Taxonomy (NCBI): domain Eukaryota; kingdom Metazoa; phylum Chordata; class Lepidosauria; order Squamata; family Lacertidae; genus Podarcis; species Podarcis raffonei. The sequence continues at coordinate 12,330,994 of NC_070611.1, read as the reverse complement.
GTTTCGACGGACAAAACTCTCAGGGGAGCATTTGCAACCGTTTGGCACCATTTTTGAGTGAATTGCCAAAAGTCAGATTTTTGATGAAATTGTGACCGCGCCCTAATATAAATTAGTCTTACTCCTACTTTACACCTAGTCTACTCCTACTTTACACCTAGTTTACTCCTCCTTTACACCTAGTCTACTTCTACTTTACATCTAGTTTAATCCTACTCTACACCTAGTTTACTCCTACTTTACACCTACTATACCCCTTGTTTACACATACTTTACTCCTAGTTTACACCTACTTTACTCCTAGTTTACTCCTCCTTTATGTGTGCATTTATTTAAAATGCATCTCTGGGTTACTTGTGGGGCATAGGAATTTGTTCATTTTTTTCTTACACCACATGGTCTGAGGAACAGTGCACAGGCGGTGGACAACATCTCAGGGGAGCATTAGCGATATTTTCAAAAAAATATTTTTCTCCCTGTTAAGTTGTCGAGGGCTGATTTCTTTTCCTGTGATAAAAAGCCTTCTGTTTCGACCGCCAAACCTCTCAGTGGAGCATTTGCAACCGCTTGGCACCATTATTCTGCCGGGTAAGTTGTCCATGGCTCATTTACCGCTCTGTGATATAAAGACTTCTGTTTCGACGGACAAAACTCTCAGGGGAGCATATGCAACCGTTTGGCACCATTTTTGAGTGAATTGCCGCAAGTCAGATTTTTGATGAAATTGTGACCGCGCCCTAATATAAATTAGTCTTACTCCTACTTTACACCTAGTCTACTCCTACTTTACATCTACTTTAATCCTACTCTACACCTAGTTTACTCCTACTTTACACCTACTTTACCCCTAGTTTATACCTACTTTACTCCTAGTTTACACCTGGTTTACTCCTAGTTTACTCCTACTTTACTCCTAGTTTACTCCTACTTTATGTGTGCATTTATTTAAAATGCATCTCTGGGTTACTTGTGGGGCATAGGAATTTGTTCATTTTTTTCTTACACCACATGGTCTGAGGGACGATGCACAGGCGGTGGACAACATCTCAGGGGAGCATTAGCGATTTTTTCAAAAAAAAAATTTCTCCCGGTTAAGTTGTCGAGGGCTGATTTCCTGTGCTGTGATAAAAAGCCTTCTGTTTGGACCGCCAAACCTCTCAGGGGAGCATTTGCAACCGTTTGGCACCATTTTTGAGTGAGTTGCCGAAAGTCAGACTTTTGATGAAATTGTGACCCCAGGGCTTAGGGATTTTTTCGAAAAAATGTTTTTCTGCCGGTTAAGTTGTCGAGGGCTGATTTCTTTTCCTGTGATAAAAAGCCTTCTGTTTCGACTGCCAAACCTCCCACGGGAGCATTTGCAACCTTTTGGCAACATTTTTCTGCCGGTTAATTGTCTGTGGCTAATTTCTTGCTCTGTGATATAAAGCCTTCTGTTTCGACCGCCAAACCTCTCAGGGGAGCATTGGCACCATTATTCTGCCGGTTAAGTTGTCCATGGCTGATTTACCGCTCTGTGATATAAAGACTTCTGTTTCGACAGACAAAACTCTCAGGGGAGCATTTGCAACCGTTTGGCACCATTTTTGAGTGAACTGCCAAAAGTCAGATTTTTGATGAAATTGTGACTGCGCCCTAATATAAATTAGTCTTACTCCCGCTTTACACCTAGTCTACTCCTACTTTACATCTAGTTTAATCCTACTCTACACCTAGTTTACTCCTACTTTACACCTACTATACCCCTAGTTTACACCTACTTTACTCCTAGTTTACACCTGGTTTACTCCTAGTTTACTCCTACTTTACTCCTACTTTACTCCTAGTTTACTCCTACTTTACTTGTAGTTTACTCCTACTTTACTCCTAGTTTACTCCTACTTTATGTGTGCATTTATTTAAAATGCATCTCTGGGTTACTTGTGGGGCATAGGAATTTGTTCATTTTTTTCTTACACCACATGGTCTGAGGGACGATGCACAGGCGGTGGACAACATCTCAGGGGAGCATTAGCGATTTTTTCAAAGAAATCTTTTTCTGCTGGTTAAGTTGTCGAGGGCTGATTTCCTGTCCCGTGATAAAAAGCCTTCTGTTTCGACCGCCAAACCTCTCAGGGGAGCATTTGCAACCGCTTGGCACCATTATTCTGCCGGTTAAGTTGTCCATGGCTCATTTACCGCTCTGTGATATAAACACTTCTGTTTCGACGGACAAAACTCTCAGGGGAGCATTTGCAACTGTTTGGCACCATTTTTGAGTGAATTGCCGCAAGTCAGATTTTTATGAAATTGTGACCCCGGGGCTTAGGGATTTTTTCAAAGAAATCTTTTTCTGCTGGTGAAGTTGTCGAGGGCTGATTTCCTGTCCCGTGATAAAAAGCCTTCTGTTTCGACCGCCAAACCTCTCAGGGGAGCATTTGAAACCGCTTGGCACCATTATTCTGCCAGTTAAGTTGTCCATGGCTCATTTACCGCTCTGTGATATAAAGACTTCTCTTTCGACGGACAAAACTCTCAGGAGAGCATTTGCAACCGTTTGGCACCATTTTTGAGTGAATTGCCAAAAGTCAGATTTTTGATGAAATTGTGACCGCGCCCTAATATAAATTAGTCTTACTCCTACTTTACACCTAGTCTACTCCTACTTTACATCTCGTTTAATCCTACTCTACACCTAGTTTACTCCTACTTTACACCTACTTTACCCCTAGTTTATACATACTTTACTCCTAGTTTACACCTGGTTTACTCCTAGTTTACTCCTACTTTACTCCTAGTTTACTCCTACTTTACTCCTAGTTTACTCCTACTTTATGTGTGCATTTATTTAAAATGCATCTCTGGGTTACTTGTGGGGCATAGGAATTTGTTCATTTTTTTCTTACACCACATGGTCTGAGGGACGGTGCACAGGCGGTGGACAACATCCCAGGGGAGCATTAGCGATTTTTTCAAAAAAATCTTTTTCTCCCGGTTAAGTTGTCGAGGGCTGATTTCCTGTGCTGTGATAAAAAGCCTTCTGTTTGGACCGCCAAACCTCTCAGGGGAGCATTTGCAACCGTTTGGCACCATTTTTGAGTGAGTTGCCGAAAGTCAGACTTTTGATTAAATTGTGACCCCGGGGCTTAGGGATTTTTTCAAAAAAAATGTTTTTCTGCCGGTTAAGTTGTCGAGGGCTGATTTCTTTTCCTGTGATAAAAAGCCTTCTGTTTCGACTGCCAAACCTCCCACGGGAGCATTTGCAACCTTTTGGCACCATTTTTCTGCCGGTTAATTGTCCATGGCTGATTTCTTGCTCTGTGATATAAAGCCTTCTGTTTCGACCGCCAAACCTCTCAGGGGAGCATTGGCACCATTATTCTGCCGGTTAAGTTGTCCATGGCTGATTTACCGCTCTGTGATATAAAGACTTCTGTTTCGACGGACAAAACTCTCAGGGGAGCATTTGCAACCGTTTGGCACCATTTTTGAGTGAATTGCCAAAAGTCAGATTTTTGATGAAATTGTGACCGCGCCCTAATATAAATTAGTCTTACTCCTACTTTACACCTAGTCTACTCCTACTTTACATCTAGTTTAATCCTACTCTACACCTAGTTTACTCCTACTATACACCTACTATACCCCTAGTTTACACCTACTTTACTCCTAGTTTACACCTGGTTTACTCCTAGTCTACTCCTACTTTACTCGTAGTTTACACATACCTTACTCCTAGTTTACACCTACTTTACTCCTAGTTTACTCCTACTTTACTCCTAGTTTACTCGTAGTTTACACATACTTTACTCCTAGTTTACACCTACTTTACTCCTAGTTTACTCCTAGTTTACTCCTACTTTACTCCTACTTTACTCCTACTTTATGTGTGCATTTATTTAAAATGCATCTCTGTGGGGCATAGGAATTTGTTCATTTTTTTCTTACACTACATCGTCTGAGGGACGGTGCACCGGCGGTGGACAACATCCCAGGGGAGCATTAGCGATTTTTTCAAAAAAATGTTTTTCTCCCGGTTAAGTTGTCGAGGGCTGATTTCCTGTCCCGTGATAAAAAGCTTTCTGTTTCGACCGCCAAACCTCTCAGGGGAGCATTTGCAACTGTTTGGCACCATTTTTGAGTGAATTGCCGCAAGTCAGATTTTTGATGAAATTGTGACCCCGGGGCTTAGGGATTTTTTCAAAGAAATCTTTTTCTGCTGGTTAAGTTGTCAAGGGCTGATTTCCTGTCCCGTGATAAAAAGCCTTCTGTTTCGACCGCCAAACCTCCCAGGGGAGCATTTGCAACCGCTTGGCACCATTATTCTGCCGGTTAAGTTGTCCATGGCTCATTTACCGCTCTGTGATATAAAGACTTCTTTTTCGACGGACAAAACTCTCAGGGGAGCATTTGCAACCGTTTGGCACCATTTTTGAGTGAATTGCCAAAGGTCAGATTTTTGATGAAATTGTGACCGCGCCCTAATATAAATTAGTCTTACTCCTACTTTACACCTAGTCTACTCCTACTTTACACCTAGTTTACTCCTCCTTTAGACCTAGTCTACTCCTACTTTACATCTAGTTTAATCCTACTCTACACCTAGTTTACTCCTACTTTACACCTATTATACCCCTAGTTTACACCTACTTTACTCCTAGTTTACACCTGGTTTACTCCTAGTTTACTCCTACTTTACTCGTAGTTTACACATACTCTGCCGGTTAAGTTGTCCATGGCTCATTTACCGCTCTGTGATAAAAAGCCTTCTGTTTCGATGGACAAAACTCTCGGGGGAGCATTTGCAACTGTTTGGCACCATTTTTGAGTGAATTGCCGCAAGTCAGATTTTTGATGAAATTGTGACCCCGGGGCTTAGGGATTTTTTCAAAGAAATCTTTTTCTGCTGGTTAAGTTGTCGAGGGCTGATTTCTGTAACGTGATAAAAAGCCTTCTGTTTCGACCGCCAAACCTCTCATGGGAGCATTTGCAACCGCTTGGCACCATTATTCTGCCGGTTAAGTTGTCCATGGCTCATTTACCGCTCTGTGATATAAAGACTTCTGTTTCGACGGACAAAACACTCAGGGGGGCATTTGCAAGTGTTTGGCACCATTTTTGAGTGAATTGCCGCAAGTCAGATTTTTGATAAAATTGTGACCCCGGGGCTTAGGGATTTTTTCAAAGAAATCTTTTTCTGCCGGTTAAGTTGTCGAGGGCTTATTTCTTTTCCTGTGATAAAAAGCCTTGTTTCGACTGCCAAACCTCTCACGGGAGCATTGGCACCATTATTCTGCCGGTTAAGTTGTCCATGGCTGATTTACCGCTCTGTAATATAAAGACTTCTGTTTCGACGGACAAAACTCTCAGGGGAGCATTTGCAACCGTTTGGCACCATTTTTGAGTGAATTGCCAAAAGTCAGATTTTTGATGAAATTGTGACCGCGCCCTAATATAAATTAGTCTTACTCCTACTTTACACCTAGTCTACTCCTACTTTACACCTAGTTTACTCCTCCTTTACACCTAGTCTACTCCTACTTTACATCTAGTTTAATCCTACTCTACACCTAGTTTACTCCTACTTTACACCTACTATACCCCTTGTTTACACATACTTTACTCCTAGTTTACACCTACTTTACTCCTAGTTTACTCCTCCTTTATGTGTGCATTTATTTAAAATGCATCTCTGGGTTACTTGTGGGGCATAGGAATTTGTTCATTTTTTTCTTACACCACATGGTCTGAGGAACAGTGCACAGGCGGTGGACAACATCTCAGGGGAGCATTAGCGATATTTTCAAAAAAATATTTTTCTCCCTGTTAAGTTGTCGAGGGCTGATTTCTTTTCCTGTGATAAAAAGCCTTCTGTTTCGACCGCCAAACCTCTCAGTGGAGCATTTGCAACCGCTTGGCACCATTATTCTGCCGGGTAAGTTGTCCATGGCTCATTTACCGCTCTGTGATATAAAGACTTCTGTTTCGACGGACAAAACTCTCAGGGGAGCATATGCAACCGTTTGGCACCATTTTTGAGTGAATTGCCGCAAGTCAGATTTTTGATGAAATTGTGACCGCGCCCTAATATAAATTAGTCTTACTCCTACTTTACACCTAGTCTACTCCTACTTTACATCTACTTTAATCCTACTCTACACCTAGTTTACTCCTACTTTACACCTACTTTACCCCTAGTTTATACCTACTTTACTCCTAGTTTACACCTGGTTTACTCCTAGTTTACTCCTACTTTACTCCTAGTTTACTCCTACTTTATGTGTGCATTTATTTAAAATGCATCTCCGGGTTACTTGTGGGGCATAGGAATTTGTTCATTTTTTTCTTACACCACATGGTCTGAGGGACGATGCACAGGCGGTGGACAACATCTCAGGGGAGCATTAGCGATTTTTTCAAAAAAAAAATTTCTCCCGGTTAAGTTGTCGAGGGCTGATTTCCTGTGCTGTGATAAAAAGCCTTCTGTTTGGACCGCCAAACCTCTCAGGGGAGCATTTGCAACCGTTTGGCACCATTTTTGAGTGAGTTGCCGAAAGTCAGACTTTTGATGAAATTGTGACCCCAGGGCTTAGGGATTTTTTCGAAAAAATGTTTTTCTGCCGGTTAAGTTGTCGAGGGCTGATTTCTTTTCCTGTGATAAAAAGCCTTCTGTTTCGACTGCCAAACCTCCCACGGGAGCATTTGCAACCTTTTGGCAACATTTTTCTGCCGGTTAATTGTCTGTGGCTAATTTCTTGCTCTGTGATATAAAGCCTTCTGTTTCGACCGCCAAACCTCTCAGGGGAGCATTGGCACCATTATTCTGCCGGTTAAGTTGTCCATGGCTGATTTACCGCTCTGTGATATAAAGACTTCTGTTTCGACAGACAAAACTCTCAGGGGAGCATTTGCAACCGTTTGGCACCATTTTTGAGTGAACTGCCAAAAGTCAGATTTTTGATGAAATTGTGACTGCGCCCTAATATAAATTAGTCTTACTCCCGCTTTACACCTAGTCTACTCCTACTTTACATCTAGTTTAATCCTACTCTACACCTAGTTTACTCCTACTTTACACCTACTATACCCCTAGTTTACACCTACTTTACTCCTAGTTTACACCTGGTTTACTCCTAGTTTACTCCTACTTTACTCCTACTTTACTCCTAGTTTACTCCTACTTTACTTGTAGTTTACTCCTACTTTACTCCTAGTTTACTCCTACTTTATGTGTGCATTTATTTAAAATGCATCTCTGGGTTACTTGTGGGGCATAGGAATTTGTTCATTTTTTTCTTACACCACATGGTCTGAGGGACGATGCACAGGCGGTGGACAACATCTCAGGGGAGCATTAGCGATTTTTTCAAAGAAATCTTTTTCTGCTGGTTAAGTTGTCGAGGGCTGATTTCCTGTCCCGTGATAAAAAGCCTTCTGTTTCGACCGCCAAACCTCTCAGGGGAGCATTTGCAACCGCTTGGCACCATTATTCTGCCGGTTAAGTTGTCCATGGCTCATTTACCGCTCTGTGATATAAACACTTCTGTTTCGACGGACAAAACTCTCAGGGGAGCATTTGCAACTGTTTGGCACCATTTTTGAGTGAATTGCCGCAAGTCAGATTTTTGATGAAATTGTGACCCCGGGGCTTAGGGATTTTTTCAAAGAAATCTTTTTCTGCTGGTTAAGTTGTCAAGGGCTGATTTCCTGTCCCGTGATAAAAAGCCTTCTGTTTCGACCGCCAAACCTCCCAGGGGAGCATTTGCAACCGCTTGGCACCATTATTCTGCCGGTTAAGTTGTCCATGGCTCATTTACCGCTCTGTGATATAAAGACTTCTTTTTCGACGGACAAAACTCTCAGGGGAGCATTTGCAACCGTTTGGCACCATTTTTGAGTGAATTGCCAAAGGTCAGATTTTTGATGAAATTGTGACCGCGCCCTAATATAAATTAGTCTTACTCCTACTTTACACCTAGTCTACTCCTACTTTACACCTAGTTTACTCCTCCTTTAGACCTAGTCTACTCCTACTTTACATCTAGTTTAATCCTACTCTACACCTAGTTTACTCCTACTTTACACCTATTATACCCCTAGTTTACACCTACTTTACTCCTAGTTTACACCTGGTTTACTCCTAGTTTACTCCTACTTTACTCGTAGTTTACACATACTCTGCCGGTTAAGTTGTCCATGGCTCATTTACCGCTCTGTGATAAAAAGCCTTCTGTTTCGACGGACAAAACTCTCGGGGGAGCATTTGCAACTGTTTGGCACCATTTTTGAGTGAATTGCCGCAAGTCAGATTTTTGATGAAATTGTGACCCCGGGGCTTAGGGATTTTTTCAAAGAAATCTTTTTCTGCTGGTTAAGTTGTCGAGGGCTGATTTCTGTAACGTGATAAAAAGCCTTCTGTTTCGACCGCCAAACCTCTCATGGGAGCATTTGCAACCGCTTGGCACCATTATTCTGCCGGTTAAGTTGTCCATGGCTCATTTACCGCTCTGTGATATAAAGACTTCTGTTTCGACGGACAAAACACTCAGGGGGGCATTTGCAAGTGTTTGGCACCATTTTTGAGTGAATTGCCGCAAGTCAGATTTTTGATAAAATTGTGACCCCGGGGCTTAGGGATTTTTTCAAAGAAATCTTTTTCTGCCGGTTAAGTTGTCGAGGGCTTATTTCTTTTCCTGTGATAAAAAGCCTTGTTTCGACTGCCAAACCTCTCACGGGAGCATTGGCACCATTATTCTGCCGGTTAAGTTGTCCATGGCTGATTTACCGCTCTGTGATATAAAGACTTCTGTTTCGACGGACAAAACTCTCAGGGGAGCATTTGCAACCGTTTGGCACCATTTTTGAGTGAATTGCCAAAAGTCAGATTTTTGATGAAATTGTGACCGCGCCCTAATATAAATTAGTCTTACTCCTACTTTACACCTAGTCTACTCCTACTTTACACCTAGTTTACTCCTCCTTTACACCTAGTCTACTCCTACTTTACATCTAGTTTAATCCTACTCTACACCTAGTTTACTCCTACTTTACACCTACTATACCCCTTGTTTACACATACTTTACTCCTAGTTTACACCTACTTTACTCCTAGTTTACTCCTCCTTTATGTGTGCATTTATTTAAAATGCATCTCTGGGTTACTTGTGGGGCATAGGAATTTGTTCATTTTTTTCTTACACCACATGGTCTGAGGGACGGTGCACAGGCGGTGGACAACATCCCAGGGGAGCATTAGCGATTTTTTCAAAAAAATCTTTTTCTCCCGGTTAAGTTGTCGAGGGCTGATTTCCTGTGCTGTGATAAAAAGCCTTCTGTTTGGACCGCCAAACCTCTCAGGGGAGCATTTGCAACCGTTTGGCACCATTTTTGAGTGAGTTGCCGAAAGTCAGACTTTTGATTAAATTGTGACCCCGGGGCTTAGGGATTTTTTCAAAAAAAATGTTTTTCTGCCGGTTAAGTTGTCGAGGGCTGATTTCTTTTCCTGTGATAAAAAGCCTTCTGTTTCGACTGCCAAACCTCCCACGGGAGCATTTGCAACCTTTTGGCACCATTTTTCTGCCGGTTAATTGTCCATGGCTGATTTCTTGCTCTGTGATATAAAGCCTTCTGTTTCGACCGCCAAACCTCTCAGGGGAGCATTGGCACCATTATTCTGCCGGTTAAGTTGTCCATGGCTGATTTACCGCTCTGTGATATAAAGACTTCTGTTTCGACGGACAAAACTCTCAGGGGAGCATTTGCAACCGTTTGGCACCATTTTTGAGTGAATTGCCAAAAGTCAGATTTTTGATGAAATTGTGACCGCGCCCTAATATAAATTAGTCTTACTCCTACTTTACACCTAGTCTACTCCTACTTTACATCTAGTTTAATCCTACTCTACACCTAGTTTACTCCTACTATACACCTACTATACCCCTAGTTTACACCTACTTTACTCCTAGTTTACACCTGGTTTACTCCTAGTCTACTCCTACTTTACTCGTAGTTTACACATACCTTACTCCTAGTTTACACCTACTTTACTCCTAGTTTACTCCTACTTTACTCCTAGTTTACTCGTAGTTTACACATACTTTACTCCTAGTTTACACCTACTTTACTCCTAGTTTACTCCTAGTTTACTCCTACTTTACTCCTACTTTACTCCTACTTTACTCCTACTTTATGTGTGCATTTATTTAAAATGCATCTCTGTGGGGCATAGGAATTTGTTCATTTTTTTCTTACACTACATCGTCTGAGGGACGGTGCACCGGCGGTGGACAACATCCCAGGGGAGCATTAGCGATTTTTTCAAAAAAATGTTTTTCTCCCGGTTAAGTTGTCGAGGGCTGATTTCCTGTCCCGTGATAAAAAGCTTTCTGTTTCGACCGCCAAACCTCTCAGGGGAGCATTTGCAACTGTTTGGCACCATTTTTGAGTGAATTGCCGCAAGTCAGATTTTTGATGAAATTGTGACCCCGGGGCTTAGGGATTTTTTCAAAGAAATCTTTTTCTGCTGGTTAAGTTGTCAAGGGCTGATTTCCTGTCCCGTGATAAAAAGCCTTCTGTTTCGACCGCCAAACCTCCCAGGGGAGCATTTGCAACCGCTTGGCACCATTATTCTGCCGGTTAAGTTGTCCATGGCTCATTTACCGCTCTGTGATATAAAGACTTCTTTTTCGACGGACAAAACTCTCAGGGGAGCATTTGCAACCGTTTGGCACCATTTTTGAGTGAATTGCCAAAGGTCAGATTTTTGATGAAATTGTGACCGCGCCCTAATATAAATTAGTCTTACTCCTACTTTACACCTAGTCTACTCCTACTTTACACCTAGTTTACTCCTCCTTTAGACCTAGTCTACTCCTACTTTACATCTAGTTTAATCCTACTCTACACCTAGTTTACTCCTACTTTACACCTATTATACCCCTAGTTTACACCTACTTTACTCCTAGTTTACACCTGGTTTACTCCTAGTTTACTCCTACTTTACTCGTAGTTTACACATACTCTGCCGGTTAAGTTGTCCATGGCTCATTTACCGCTCTGTGATAAAAAGCCTTCTGTTTCGACGGACAAAACTCTCGGGGGAGCATTTGCAACTGTTTGGCACCATTTTTGAGTGAATTGCCGCAAGTCAGATTTTTGATGAAATTGTGACCCCGGGGCTTAGGGATTTTTTCAAAGAAATCTTTTTCTGCTGGTTAAGTTGTCGAGGGCTGATTTCTGTAACGTGATAAAAAGCCTTCTGTTTCGACCGCCAAACCTCTCATGGGAGCATTTGCAACCGCTTGGCACCATTATTCTGCCGGTTAAGTTGTCCATGGCTCATTTACCGCTCTGTGATATAAAGACTTCTGTTTCGACGGACAAAACACTCAGGGGGGCATTTGCAAGTGTTTGGCACCATTTTTGAGTGAATTGCCGCAAGTCAGATTTTTGATAAAATTGTGACCCCGGGGCTTAGGGATTTTTTCAAAGAAATCTTTTTCTGCCGGTTAAGTTGTCGAGGGCTTATTTCTTTTCCTGTGATAAAAAGCCTTGTTTCGACTGCCAAACCTCTCACGGGAGCATTGGCACCATTATTCTGCCGGTTAAGTTGTCCATGGCTGATTTACCGCTCTGTGATATAAAGACTTCTGTTTCGACGGACAAAACTCTCAGGGGAGCATTTGCAACCGTTTGGCACCATTTTTGAGTGAATTGCCAAAAGTCAGATTTTTGATGAAATTGTGACCGCGCCCTAATATAAATTAGTCTTACTCCTACTTTACACCTAGTCTACTCCTACTTTACACCTAGTTTACTCCTCCTTTACACCTAGTCTACTCCTACTTTACATCTAGTTTAATCCTACTCTACACCTAGTTTACTCCTACTTTACACCTACTATACCCCTTGTTTACACCTACTTTACTCCTAGTTTAAACCTGGTTTACTCCTAGTTTACTCCTACTTTACTCGTAGTTTACTCCTACTTTACTCCTAGTTTACTCCTACTTTATGTGTGCATTTATTTAAAATGCATCTCTGGGTTACTTGTGGGGCATAGGAATTTGTTCATTTTTTTCTTACACCACATGGTCTGAGGGACGGTGCACAGGCGGTGGACAACATCTCAGGGGAGCATTAGCGATTTTTTCAAAAAAATCTTTTTCTCCCGGTTAAGTTGTCGAGAGCTGATTTCCTGTCCCGTGATAAAAAGCTTTCTGTTTCGACCGCCAAACCTCTCAGGGGAGCATTTGCAACCGTTTGGCACCATTTTTGAGTGAATTGCCAAAAGTCAGATTTTTGATGAAATTGTGACCGCGCCCTAATATAAATTAGTCTTACTCCTACTTTACACCTAGTCTACTCCTACTTTACATCTAGTTTAATCCTACTCTACACCTAGTTTACTCCTACTTTACACCTACTATACCCCTAGTTTACACCTACTTTACTCCTAGTTTACACCTGGTATACTCCTAGTTTACTCCTACTTTACTCGTAGTTTACACATACTTTACTCCTAGTTTACACCTACTTTACTCCTAGTTTACTCCTACTTTACTCCTAGTTTACTCGTAGTTTACACATACTTTACTCCTAGTTTACACCTACTTTACTCCTAGTTTACTCCTACTTTACTCCTATTTTACTCGTAGTTTACACATACTTTACTCCTAGTTTACACCTACTTTACTCCTAGTTTACTCCTACTGTACTCCTAGTTTACTCCTACTTTATGTGTGCATTTATTTAAAATGCATCTTTGGGTTACGTGTGGGGCATAGGAATTTGTTCATTTTTTTCTTACACCACATGGTCTGAGGGACGGTGCACAGGCGGTGGACAACATCTCAGGGGAGCATTAGCGATTTTTTCAAAAAAATGTTTTTCTCCCGGTTAAGTTGTCGAGGGCTGATTTCCTGTCCCGTGATAAAAAGCTTTCTGTTTCGACCGCGAAACCTCTCAGGGGAGCATTTGCAACTGTTTGGCACCATTTTTGAGTGAATTGCCGCAAGTCAGATTTTTGATGAGATTGTGCATTTATTTAAAATGCATCTCTGGGTTACTTGTGGGGCATAGGAATTTGTTCATTTTTTTCTTACACCACATGGTCTGAGGGACGGTGCACAGGCGGTGGACAACAACTCAGGGGAGCATTAGCGATCTTTTCAAAAAAATATTTTTCTCCCGGTTAAGTTGTCAAGGGCTGATTTCTTTTCCTGTGATAAAAAGCCTTCTGTTTCGACCGCCAACCTCTCAGGGGAGCATTTGCAACCGCTTGGCACCATTATTCTGCCGGTTAAGTTGTCCATGGCTCATTTATTGCTCTGTGATATAAAGACTTCTGTTTCGACGGACAAAACTCTCAGGGGAGCATTTGCAACCGTTTGGCACCATTTTTGAGTGAATTGCTGCAAGTCAGATTTTTGATGAAATTGTGACCGCGCCCTAATATAAATTAGTCTTCTCCTACTTTACACCTAGTCTACTCCTACTTTACATCTAGTTTAATCCTACTCTACACCTAGTTTACTCCTACTTTACACCTACTTTACCCCTAGTTTATACCTACTTTACTCCTAGTTTACTCCTACTTTACTCCTAGTTTACTCCTACTTTATGTGTGCATTTATTTAAAATGCATCTTTGGGTTACTTGTGGGGCATAGGAATTTGTTCATTTTTTCCTTACACCACATGGTCTGAGGGACGGTGCACAGGCGGTGGACAACATCTCAGGGGAGCATTAGCGATTTTTTCAAAAAAATGTTTTTCTCCCGGTTAAGTTGTCGAGGGCTGATTTCCTGTCCCGTGATAAAAAGCTTTCTGTTTCGACCGCCAAACCTCTTAGGGGAGCATTTGCAACTGTTTGGCACCATTTTTGAGTGAATTGCCGCAAGTCAGATTTTTGATGAAATTGTGACCCCGGGGCTTAGGGATTTTTTCAAAGAAATCTTTTTCTGCTGGTTAAGTTGTCAAGGGCTGATTTCCTGTCCCGTGATAAAAAGCCTTCTGTTTCGACCGCCAAACCTCCCGGGGGAGCATTTGCAACCGCTTGGCACCATTATTCTGCCGGTTAAGTTGTCCATGGCTCATTTACCGCTCTGTGATATAAAGACTTCTGTTTCGACGGACAAAACTCTCAGGGGAGCATTTGCAACCGTTTGGCACCATTTTTGAGTGAATTGCCAAAAGTCAGATTTTTGATGAAATTGTGACCGCGCCCTAATATAAATTAGTCTTACTCCTACTTTACACCTAGTCTACTCCTACTTTACACCTAGTTTACTCCTCCTTTAGACCTAATCTACTCCTACTTTACATCTAGTTTAATCCTACCCTACACCTAGTTTACTCCTACTTTACACCTATTATACCCATAGTTTACACCTACTTTACTCCTAGTTTACACCTGGTTTACTCCTAGTTTACTCCTACTTTACTCGTAGTTTACACATACTCTGCCGGTTAAGTTGTCCATGGCTCATTTACCGCTCTGTGATAAAAAGCCTTCTGCTTCGACGGACAAAACTCTCGGTGGAGCATTTCCAACTGTTTGGCACCATTTTTGAGTGAATTGCCGCAAGTCAGATTTTTGATGAAATTGTGACCCCGGGGCTTAGGGATTTTTTCAAAGAAATCTTGTTCTGCTGGTGAAGTTGTCGAGGGCTGATTTCCTGTCCCGTGATAAAAAGCCTTCTGTTTCGACCACCAAACCTCTCAGGGGAGCATTTGCAACCGCTTGGCACCATTATTCTGCCGGTTAAGTTGTCCATGGCTCATTTACCGCTCTGTGATATAAAGACTTCTGTTTCGACGGACAAAACTCTCAGGGGAGCATTTGCAACCGTTTGGCACCATTTTTGAGTGAATTGCTGCAAGTCAGATTTTTGATGAAATTGTGACCGCGCCCTAATATAAATTAGTCTTACTCCTACTTTACACCTAGTCTACTCCTACTTTACATCTAGTTTAATCCTACTCTACACCTAGTTTACTCCTACTTTACACCTACTTTACCCCTAGTTTATACCTACTTTACTCCTAGTTTACTCCTACTTTACTCCTAGTTTACTCCTACTTTATGTGTGCATTTATTTAAAATGCAACTTTGGGTTACTTGTGGGGCATAGGAATTTGTTCATTTTTTTCTTACACCACATGGTCTGAGGGACGGTGCACAGGCGGTGGACAACATCTCAGGGGAGCATTAGCGATTTTTTCAAAAAAATGTTTTTCTCCCGGTTAAGTTGTCGAGGGCTGATTTCTTTTCCTGTGATAAAAAGCCTTGTTTCGACTGCCAAACCTCTCACGGGAGCATTGGCACCATTATTCTGCCGGTTAAGTTGTCCATGGCTGATTTACCGCTCTGTGATATAAAGACTTCTGTTTCGACGGACAAAATTCTTAGGGGAGCATTTGTAACCGTTTGGCACCATTTGTGAGTGAATTGTCGCAAGTCAGATTTTTGATGAAATTGTGACCGCGCCCTAATATAAATTAGTCTTACTCCTACTTTACACCTAGTCTACTCCTACTTTACACCTAGTTTACTCCTCCTTTACACCTAGTCTACTCCTACTTTACATCTAGTTTAATCCTACTCTACACCTAGTTTACTCCTACTTTACACCTACTATACCCCTTGTTTACACCTACTTTACTCCTAGTTTAAACCTGGTTTACTCCTAGTTTACTCCTACTTTACTCGTAGTTTACTCCTAGTTTACTCCTACATAATGTGTGCATTTATTTAAAATGCATCTCTGGGTTACTTGTGGGGCATAGGAATTTGTTCATTTTTTTCTTACACCACATGGTCTGAGGGACGGTGCACAGGCGGTGGACAACATCTCAGGGGAGCATTAGCGATTTATTCAAAAAAATATTTTTCTCCCGGTTAAGTTGTCGAGGGCTGATTTCTGTCCCGTGATAAAAAGCCTTCTGTTTCGACCGCCAAACCTCTCAGGGGAGCATTTGCAACCGCTTGGCACCATTATTCTGCCGGTTAAGTTGTCCATGGCTCATTTACCGCTCTGTGATATAAAGACTTCTGTTTCGACGGACAAAACTCTCAGGGGAGCATTTGCAACCGTTTGGCACCATTTTTGAGTGAATTGCTGCAAGTCAGATTTTTGATGAAATTGTGACCGCGCCCTAATATAAATTAGTCTTACTCCTACTTTACACCTAGTCTACTCCTACTTTACACCTAGTTTAATCCTACTCTACACCTAGTTTACTCCTACTTTACACCTACTTTACCCCTAGTTTATACCTACTTTACTCCTAGTTTACTCCTACTTTATGTGTGCATTTATTTAAAATGCATCTTTGGGTTACTTGTGGGGCATAGGAATTTGTTC
Organism: Podarcis raffonei; assembly: GCF_027172205.1. NCBI lineage: Eukaryota > Metazoa > Chordata > Lepidosauria > Squamata > Lacertidae > Podarcis > Podarcis raffonei. The sequence goes on along the minus strand of NC_070611.1, from coordinate 12,314,652 downwards.
ATTTTTTTCTTACACCACATGGTCTGAGGGACGGTGCACAGGCGGTGGACAACATCTCAGGGGAGCATTAGCGATTTTTTCAAAAAAAAGTTTTTCTCCCGGTTAAGTTGTCGAGGGCTGATTTCCTGTCCCGTGATAAAAAGCTTTCTGTTTCGACCGCCAACCCTCTCAGGGGAGCATTTGCAACCATTTGTGAGTGAATTGTCGCAAGTCAGATTTTTGATGAAATTGTGACCGCGCCCTAATGTAAATTAGTCTTACTCCTACTTTACACCTAGTCTACTCCTACTTTACATCTAGTTTAATCCTACTCTACACCTAGTTTACTCCTACTTTACACCTATTATACCCCTAGTTTACACCTTCTTTACTCCTAGTTTAAAGCTGGTTTACTCCTAGTTTACTCCTACTTTACTCGTAGTTTACACATACTTTACTCCTAGTTTACACCCACTTTACTCCTAGTTTACACTTGGTTTACTCCTACTTTACTCCTACTTTATGTATGCATTTATTTAAAATGCATCTCTGGGTTACTTGTGGGGCATAGGAATTTGTTCATTTTTTTCTTACACCACATGGTCTGAGGGACGGTGCACAGGCGGTGGACAACATCTCAGAGGAGCATTAGCGATTTTTTCAAAAAAATCTTTTTCTCCCGGTTAAGTTGTCGAGGGCTGATTTCCTGTCCTGTGATAAAAAGCCTTCTGTTTCGACCGCCAAACCTCTCAGGGGAACATTTGCAACCGTTTGGCACCATTTTTGAGTGAGTTGCCGAAAGTCAGACTTTTGATGAAATTGTGACCCCGGGGCTTAGGGATTTTTTCAAAAAAATCTTTTTCTGCCGGTTAAGATGTCGAGGGCTGATTTCTTGTCCTGTGATAAAACGCCTTCTGTTTTGACCGCCAATCCTTTCAGCGGAGCATTTGCTACCGTTTGGCACCATTTTTGAGGGAATTGCCGAAAGTCAGATTTTTGATGAAATTGTGACCCCGGGGCTTAGGGATTTTTTCAAAAAAATCTTTTTCTGCCGGTTAAGATGTCAAGGGCTGATTTCTTGTCCTGTGATAAAAAGCCTTCTGTTTCGACCGCCAAACCTCTCAGCGGAGCATTTGCAACCGTTTGGCACCATTTTTGAGTGAGTTGCCGAAAGTCAGACTTTTGATGAAATTGTGACCCCGGGGGTTAGGGATTTTTTCAAAAAAATCTTTTTCGGCTGCTTAAGTTGTCGAAGGCTGATTTCTTTTCCTGTAATAAAAAGCCTTCTGCTTGGACCGCCAAACCTCTCAGGGGAGCATTTGCAACCGTTTGGCACCATTTTTGAGTGAGTTGCCGAAAGTCAGACTTTTGATGAAATTGTGACCTCGGGGGTTAGGGATTTTTTCAAAAAAATGTTTTTCTGCCGGTTAAGTGGTCGAGGGCTGATTTCTTTTACTGTGATAAAAAGTCCTTTTGTTTCGACCGCCAAACCGTTCAGGGGAACATTTGCAACCGTTTGGCACCATTTTTGAGTGAGTTGCCGAAAGTCATATTTTTGATGAAATTGTGACCCCGGGGCTTAGGGATTTTTTCGAAAAAAAAACTTTTTCTGCCGGTTAAATTGTCGAGGGCTGATTTCTTGTCCTGTGATAAAAAGCCTTCTTTTTCGACCGCCAAACCTCTCAGGGGAGCATTTGCAACCGTTTGGCACCATTTTTGAGTGAATTGCCAAAAGTCAGATTTTTTTGTGAAATTGTGACCCCGGGGCTTAGGGATTTTTTCAAAAAAATCTTTTTCGGCTGGTTAAATTGTCGAGGGCTGATTTCTTGTCCTGTGATAAAAAGCCTTCTTTTTCGACCGCCAAACCTCTCAGGGGAGCATTTGCAAGCCTTTGGCACCATTTTTGATTGAATTGCCAAAAGTCAGATTTTTTGTGAAATTGTGACCCCGGGACTTAGGGATTTTTTCAAAAAAATCTTTTTCTGCCGGTTAAGTTGTCAAGGGCTGATTTCTTTTCCTGTGATAAAAAGCCTTCTGTTTGGACTGCCAAACCTCTCAGGGGAGCATTTGCAACCGTTTGGCACCATTTTTGAGTGAGTTGCCGAAAGTCAGACTTTTGATGAAATTGTGACCCCGGGGCTTAGGGATTTTTTCAAAAAAATCTTTTTCGGCTGATTAAGTTGTCGAGGGCTGATTTCTTTTCCTGTGATAAAAAGTCCTTCTGTTTTGACCGCCAAACCTTTCAGTGGAGCATTTGCAACCGTTTGGCACCATTTTTGAGTGAGTTGCCGAAAGTCAGACTTTTGATGAAATTGTGACCGCGGGGGTTAGGGATTTTTTCAAAAAAATCTTTTTCTGCTGGTTAAGTGGTCGAGGGCTGATTTCTTTTCCTGTGATAAAAAGTCCTTCTGTTTTGACCGCCAAACTTCTCAGTGGAACATTTGCAACCGTTTGGCACCATTTTTGAGTGAGTTGCCGAAAGTCATATTTTGGATGAAATTGTGACCCCGGGGCTTAGGGATTTTTTCAAAAAAATCTTTTTCTGCCGGTTAAATTTTTGAGGGCTGATATCTTGTCCTGTGATAAAAAGCCTTCTGTTTCGACCGCCAAACCTCTCAGGGGAGCATTTGCAACCGTTTGGCACCATTTTTGAGTGAGTTGCCGAAAGTCAGACTTTTGATGAAATTGTGACCCCGGGGGTTAGGGATTTTTTCAAAAAAATCTTTTTCGGCTGGATAAATTGTCGAAGGCTGATTTCTTTTCCTGTGATAAAAAGCCTTGTGTTTGGACCGCCAAACCTCTCAGGGGAGCATTTGCAACCGTTTGGCACCATTTTTGAGTGAGTTGCCGAAAGTCAGACTTTTGATGAAATTGTGACCTCGGGGGTTAGGGATTTTTTCAAAAAAATGTTTTTCTGCCGGTTAAGTGATCGAGGGCTGATTTCTTTTACTGTGATAAAAAGTCCTTTTGTTTCGTCCGCCAAACCTCTCAGGGGAGCATTTGCAACCGTTTGGCACCATTTTTGAGTGAGTTGCCAAAAGTCATATTTTGGATGAAATTGTGACCCCGGGGCTTAGGGATTTTTTCAAAAAAAAGCTTTTTCTGCCGGTTAAGTTGTCGGGGGCTGATTTCTTTTTCTGTGATAAAAAGTCTTCTGTTTGGACTACCAAACCTCTCAGGGGAGCATTTGCAACCGTTTGGCACCATTTTTGAGTGAGTTGCCGAAAGTCAGACTTTTGATGAAATTGTGACCCCGGGAGTTAGTGATTTTTTCAAAAAAATGTTTTTCTGCTGCTAAAGTGGTCGAGGGCTGATTTATTTTCCTGTGATAAAAAGTCCTTCTGTTTCGACCGCCAAACCTCTCAGTGGAACATTTGCAACCGTTTGGCACCATTTTTGAGTGAGTTGCCGAAAGTCATATTTTGGATGAAATTGTGACCCCGGGGCTTAGGGATTTTTTCAAAAAAATCTTTTTCTGCCGGTTAAATTGTCGAGGGCTGATTTCTTGTCCTGTGATAAAAAGCCTTCTGTTTCGACCGCCAAACCTCTCAGGGGAGCATTTGCAACCGTTTGGCGCCATTTTTGAGTGAGTTGCCGAAAGTCAGACTTTTGATGAAATTGTGACCCCGGGGGTTAGGGATTTTTTCAAAAAAATCTTTTTCGGCTGGCTAAGTTGTCGAGGGCTGATTTATTTTCCTGTGATAAAAAGTCCTTCTGATTTGACCGCCAAACCTCTCAGTGGAACATTTGCAACCGTTTGGCACCATTTTTGAGTGAGTTGCCGAAAGTCATATTTTGGATGAAATTGTGACCCCGGGGCTTAGGGATTTTTTCAAAAAAATCTTTTTCTGCCGGTTAAATTGTCGAGGGCTGATTTCTTGTCCTGTGATAAAAAGCCTTCTGTTTCGACCGCCAAACCTCTCAGGGGAGCATTTGCAACCGTTTGGCACCATTTTTGAGTGAGTTGCCGAAAGTCAGACATTTTGATGAAATTGTGACCCCGGGGGTTAGGGATTTTTTCAAAAAAATCTTTTTCGGCTGGTTAAGTTGTCGAACGCTGATTTCTTTTCCTGTGATAAAAAGCCTTCTGTTTGGACTGCCAAACCTCTCAGGGGAGCATTTGCAACCGTTTGGCACCATTTTTGAGTGAGTTGCCGAAAGTCAGACTTTTGATGAAATTGTGACCTCGGGGTTTAGGGATTTTTTCAAAAAAATGTTTTTCTGCCGGTTAAGTGATCGAGGGCTGATTTCTTTTCCTGTGATAAAAAGTACTTTTGTTTCGTCCGCCAAACCTCTCAGGGGAACATTTGCAACCGTTTGACACCATTTTTGAGTGAGTTGCCAAAAGTCATATTTTTGATGAAATTGTGACCCCGGGGCTTAGGGATTTTTTCAAAAAAATCTTTTTCTGCCGGTTAAGTGATCGAAGGCTGATTTCTTGTCCTGTGATAAAAAGCCTTCTGTTTCGACCGCCAAACCTCTCAGGGGAGCATTTGCAACCATTTGGCACCATTTTTGAGTGAATTGCCAAAAGTCAGATTTTTTGTGAAATTGTGACCCCGGGGGTTAGGGATTTTTTCAAAAAAATCTTTTTCGGCTGGTTAAGTTGTCGACGGCTGATTTATTTTCCTGTGATAAAAAGTCCTTCTGTTTTGACCGCCAAACCTCTCAGTGGAACATTTGCAACCGTTTGGCACCATTTTTGAGTGAGTTGCCGAAAGTCATATTTTGGATGAAATTGTGACCCCGGGGCTTAGGGATTTTTTCAAAAAAATCTTTTTCTGCCGGTTAAGTTGTCGGGGGCTGATTTCTTTTTCTGTGATAAAAAGTCTTCTGTTTTGACCGCCAAACCTCTCAGCGGAGCATTTGCAACCGTTTGGCACCATTTTTGAGTGAGTTGCCGAAAGTCAGATTTTTTTGTGAAATTGTGACCCCGGGGCTTAGGGATTTTTTCAAAAAAATCTTTTTCGGCTGGTTAAATTGTCGAGGGCTGATTTCTTGTCCTGTGATAAAAAGCCTTCTTTTTCGACCGCCAAACCTCTCAGGGGAGCATTTGCAAGCCTTTGGCACCATTTTTGATTGAATTGCCAAAAGTCAGATTTTTTGTGAAATTGTGACCCCGGGACTTAGGGATTTTTTCAAAAAAATCTTTTTCTGCCGGTTAAGTTGTCAAGGGCTGATTTCTTTTCCTGTGATAAAAAGCCTTCTGTTTGGACTGCCAAACCTCTCAGGGGAGCATTTGCAACCGTTTGGCACCATTTTTGAGTGAGTTGCCGAAAGTCAGACTTTTGATGAAATTGTGACCCCGGGGCTTAGGGATTTTTTCAAAAAAATCTTTTTCGGCTGATTAAGTTGTCGAGGGCTGATTTCTTTTCCTATGATAAAAAGTCCTTCTGTTTGGACCGCCAAACCTCTCAGGGGAGCATTTGCAACCGTTTGGCACCATTTTTGAGTGAGTTGCCGAAAGTCAGACTTTTGATGAAATTGTGACCTCGGGGGTTAGGGATTTTTTCAAAAAAATGTTTTTCTGCCGGTTAAGTGATCGAGGGCTGATTTCTTTTACTGTGATAAAAAGTCCTTCTGTTTTGACCGCCAAACTTCTCAGTGGAACATTTGCAACCGTTTGGCACCATTTTTGAGTGAGTTGCCGAAAGTCATATTTTGGATGAAATTGTGACCCCGGGGCTTAGGGATTTTTTCAAAAAAATCTTTTTCTGCCGGTTAAATTTTTGAGGGCTGATATCTTGTCCTGTGATAAAAAGCCTTCTGTTTCGACCGCCAAACCTCTCAGGGGAGCATTTGCAACCGTTTGGCACCATTTTTGAGTGAGTTGCCAAAAGTCATATTTTGGATGAAATTGTGACCCCGGGGCTTAGGGATTTTTTCAAAAAAAAGCTTTTTCTGCCGGTTAAGTTGTCGGGGGCTGATTTCTTTTTCTGTGATAAAAAGTCTTCTGTTTGGACTACCAAACCTCTCAGGGGAGCATTTGCAACCGTTTGGCACCATTTTTGAGTGAGTTGCCGAAAGTCAGACTTTTGATGAAATTGTGACCCCGGGAGTTAGTGATTTTTTCAAAAAAATGTTTTTCTGCTGCTAAAGTGGTCGAGGGCTGATTTATTTTCCTGTGATAAAAAGTCCTTCTGTTTCGACCGCCAAACCTCTCAGTGGAACATTTGCAACCGTTTGGCACCATTTTTGAGTGAGTTGCCGAAAGTCATATTTTGGATGAAATTGTGACCCCGGGGCTTAGGGATTTTTTCAAAAAAATCTTTTTCTGCCGGTTAAATTGTCGAGGGCTGATTTCTTGTCCTGTGATAAAAAGCCTTCTGTTTCGACCGCCAAACCTCTCAGGGGAGCATTTGCAACCGTTTGGCGCCATTTTTGAGTGAGTTGCCGAAAGTCAGACTTTTGATGAAATTGTGACCCCGGGGGTTAGGGATTTTTTCAAAAAAATCTTTTTCGGCTGGCTAAGTTGTCGAGGGCTGATTTATTTTCCTGTGATAAAAAGTCCTTCTGATTTGACCGCCAAACCTCTCAGTGGAACATTTGCAACCGTTTGGCACCATTTTTGAGTGAGTTGCCGAAAGTCATATTTTGGATGAAATTGTGACCCCGGGGCTTAGGGATTTTTTCAAAAAAATCTTTTTCTGCCGGTTAAATTGTCGAGGGCTGATTTCTTGTCCTGTGATAAAAAGCCTTCTGTTTCGACCGCCAAACCTCTCAGGGGAGCATTTGCAACCGTTTGGCACCATTTTTGAGTGAGTTGCCGAAAGTCAGACATTTTGATGAAATTGTGACCCCGGGGGTTAGGGATTTTTTCAAAAAAATCTTTTTCGGCTGGTTAAGTTGTCGAAGGCTGATTTCTTTTCCTGTGATAAAAAGCCTTCTGTTTGGACTGCCAAACCTCTCAGGGGAGCATTTGCAACCGTTTGGCACCATTTTTGAGTGAGTTGCCGAAAGTCAGACTTTTGATGAAATTGTGACCCCGGGGCTTAGGGATTTTTTCAAAAAAATGTTTTTCTGCCGGTTAAGTGATCGAGGGCTGATTTCTTTTCCTGTGATAAAAAGTACTTTTGTTTCGTCCGCCAAACCTCTCAGGGGAACATTTGCAACCGTTTGACACCATTTTTGAGTGAGTTGCCAAAAGTCATATTTTTGATGAAATTGTGACCCCGGGGCTTAGGGATTTTTTCAAAAAAATCTTTTTCTGCCGGTTAAGTGATCGAAGGCTGATTTCTTGTCCTGTGATAAAAAGCCTTCTGTTTCGACCGCCAAACCTCTCAGGGGAGCATTTGCAACCATTTGGCACCATTTTTGAGTGAATTGCCAAAAGTCAGATTTTTTGTGAAATTGTGACCCCGGGGGTTAGGGATTTTTTCAAAAAAATCTTTTTCGGCTGGTTAAGTTGTCGACGGCTGATTTATTTTCCTGTGATAAAAAGTCCTTCTGTTTTGACCGCCAAACCTCTCAGTGGAACATTTGCAACCGTTTGGCACCATTTTTGAGTGAGTTGCCGAAAGTCATATTTTGGATGAAATTGTGACCCCGGGGCTTAGGGATTTTTTCAAAAAAATCTTTTTCTGCCGGTTAAGTTGTCGGGGGCTGATTTCTTTTTCTGTGATAAAAAGTCTTCTGTTTTGACCGCCAAACCTCTCAGCGGAGCATTTGCAACCGTTTGGCACCATTTTTGAGTGAGTTGCCGAAAGTCAGACTTTTGATGAAATTGTGACCCCGGGGCTTAGGGATATTTTCAAAAAAATCTTTTTCTGCTGCTAAAGTGGTCGAGGGCTGATTTCTTGTCCTGTGATAAAAAGCCTTCTGTTTCGACCGCCAAACCTCGCAGGGGAGCATTTGCAACCGTTTGGCACCATTTTTGAGTGAGTTGCCGAAAGTCAGACTTTTGATGAAATTGTGACCCCGGGGGTTAGGGATTTTTTCAAAAAAATGTTTTTCTGCCGGTTAAGTGATCGAAGGCTGATTTCTTTTCCTGTGATAAAAAGCCTTGTGTTTGCACTGCCAAACCTCTCAGGGGAGCATTTGCAACCATTTGGCACCATTTTTGAGTGAGTTGCCGAAAGTCAGACTTTTGATGAAATTGTGACCTCGGGGGTTAGGGATTTTTTCAAAAAAATGTTTTTCTGCCGGTTAAATTGTCGACGGCTGATTTCTTGTCCTGTGATAAAAAGCCTTCTGTTTCGACCTCCAAACCTCTCAGGGGAACATTTGCAACCGTTTGGCACCATTTTTGAGTGAATTGCTAAAAGTCAGATTTTTTGTGAAATTGGGACCCCCGGGCTTAGGGATTTTTTCAAAAAAATCTTTTTCGGCTGGTTAAGTTGTCGAGGGCTGATTTCTTTTCCTGTGATAAAAAGTCCTTCTGTTTTGACCGCCAAACCTTTCAGCGGAGCATTTGCAACCGTTTGGCACCATTTTTGAGTGAGTTGCCGAAAGTCAGACTTTTGATGAAATTGTGACCCCGGGGGTTAGGGATTTTTTCAAAAAAATGTTTTTCTGCCGGTTAAGTGATCGAGGGCTGATTTCTTTTCCTGTGATAAAAAGTCCTTCTGTTTCGTCCGCCAAACCTCTCAGGGGAACATTTGCAACCGTTTGACACCATTTTTGAGTGAGTTGCCGAAAGTCATATTTTGGATGAAATTGTGACCCCGGGGCTTAGGGATTTTTTCAAAAAAATCTTTTTCTGCCGGTTAAATTGTCGAGGGCTGATTTCTTGTCCTGTGATAAAAAGCCTTCTGTTTCGACCGCCAAACCTCTCAGGGGAGCATTTGCAACCGTTTGGCACCATTTTTGAGTGAGTTGCCGAAAGTCAGACATTTTGATGAAATTGTGACCCCGGGGGTTAGGGATTTTTTCAAAAAAATCTTTTTCGGCTGGTTAAGTTGTCGAAGGCTGATTTCTTTTCCTGTGATAAAAAGCCTTCTGTTTGGACTGCCAAACCTCTCAGGGGAGCATTTGCAACCGTTTGGCACCATTTTTGAGTGAGTTGCCGAAAGTCAGACTTTTGATGAAATTGTGACCTCGGGGTTTAGGGATTTTTTCAAAAAAATGTTTTTCTGCCGGTTAAGTGATCGAGGGCTGATTTCTTTTCCTGTGATAAAAAGTACTTTTGTTTCGTCCGCCAAACCTCTCAGGGGAACATTTGCAACCGTTTGACACCATTTTTGAGTGAGTTGCCAAAAGTCATATTTTTGATGAAATTGTGACCCCGGGGCTTAGGGATTTTTTCAAAAAAATCTTTTTCTGCCGGTTAAGTGATCGAAGGCTGATTTCTTGTCCTGTGATAAAAAGCCTTCTGTTTCGACCGCCAAACCTCTCAGGGGAGCATTTGCAACCATTTGGCACCATTTTTGAGTGAATTGCCAAAAGTCAGATTTTTTGTGAAATTGTGACCCCGGGGGTTAGGGATTTTTTCAAAAAAATCTTTTTCGGCTGGTTAAGTTGTCGACGGCTGATTTATTTTCCTGTGATAAAAAGTCCTTCTGTTTTGACCGCCAAACCTCTCAGTGGAACATTTGCAACCGTTTGGCACCATTTTTGAGTGAGTTGCCGAAAGTCATATTTTGGATGAAATTGTGACCCCGGGGCTTAGGGATTTTTTCAAAAAAATCTTTTTCTGCCGGTTAAGTTGTCGGGGGCTGATTTCTTTTTCTGTGATAAAAAGTCTTCTGTTTTGACCGCCAAACCTCTCAGCGGAGCATTTGCAACCGTTTGGCACCATTTTTGAGTGAGTTGCCGAAAGTCAGACTTTTGATGAAATTGTGACCCCGGGGCTTAGGGATATTTTCAAAAAAATCTTTTTCTGCTGCTAAAGTGGTCGAGGGCTGATTTCTTGTCCTGTGATAAAAAGCCTTCTGTTTCGACCGCCAAACCTCGCAGGGGAGCATTTGCAACCGTTTGGCACCATTTTTGAGTGAGTTGCCGAAAGTCAGACTTTTGATGAAATTGTGACCCCGGGGGTTAGGGATTTTTTCAAAAAAATGTTTTTCTGCCGGTTAAGTGATCGAAGGCTGATTTCTTTTCCTGTGATAAAAAGCCTTGTGTTTGCACTGCCAAACCTCTCAGGGGAGCATTTGCAACCATTTGGCACCATTTTTGAGTGAGTTGCCGAAAGTCAGACTTTTGATGAAATTGTGACCTCGGGGGTTAGGGATTTTTTCAAAAAAATGTTTTTCTGCCGGTTAAATTGTCGACGGCTGATTTCTTGTCCTGTGATAAAAAGCCTTCTGTTTCGACCTCCAAACCTCTCAGGGGAACATTTGCAACCGTTTGGCACCATTTTTGAGTGAATTGCTAAAAGTCAGATTTTTTGTGAAATTGGGACCCCCGGGCTTAGGGATTTTTTCAAAAAAATCTTTTTCGGCTGGTTAAGTTGTCGAGGGCTGATTTCTTTTCCTGTGATAAAAAGTCCTTCTGTTTTGACCGCCAAACCTTTCAGCGGAGCATTTGCAACCGTTTGGCACCATTTTTGAGTGAGTTGCCGAAAGTCAGACTTTTGATGAAATTGTGACCCCGGGGGTTAGGGATTTTTTGAAAAAAAATGTTTTTCTGCCGGTTAAGTGGTCGAGGGCTGATTTCTTTTCCTGTGATAAAAAGTCTTTTTGTTTTGACCGCCAAACCTCTCAGGGCAACATTTGCAACCGTTTGGCACCATTTTTGAGTGAGTTGCCGAAAGTCAGACTTTTGATGAAATTGTGACCCCGGGGGTTAGGGATTTTTTCAAAAAAATCTTTTTCGGCTGGTTAAATTGTCGAGGGCTGATTTCTTTTCCTGTGATAAAAAGTCCTTCTGTTTCGACCGCCAAACCTCTCAGGGGAGCATTTGCAACCGTTTGGCACCATTTTTGAGTGAGTTGCCGAAAGTCAGACTTTTGATGAAATTGTGACCCCGGGGGTTAGGGATTTTTTCAAAAAAATCTTTTTTGGCTGGTTAAGTTGTCGAAGGCTGATTTCTTTTCCTGTGATAAAAAGTCCTTCTGTTTGGACTGCCAAACCTCTCAGGGGAGCATTTGCAACCGTTTGGCACCATTTTTTAGTGAGTTGCCGAAAGTCAGACTTTTGATGAAATTGTGACCTCGGGGTTTAGGGATTTTTTCAAAAAAATGTTTTTCTGCCGGTTAAGTGATTGAGGGCTGATTTCTTTTCCTGTGATAAAAAGTCCTTCTGTTTCGTCCGCCAAACCTCTCAGGGGAACATTTGCAACCGTTTGACACCATTTTTGAGTGAGTTGCCGAAAGTCATATTTTGGATGAAATTGTGACCCCGGGGCTTAGGGATTTTTTCAAAAAAATCTTTTTCTGCCGGTTAAATTGTCGAGGGCTGATTTCTTGTCCTGTGATAAAAAGCCTTCTGTTTCGACCGCCAAACCTCTCAGGGGAGCATTTGCAACCGTTTGGCACCATTTTTGAGTGAGTTGCCGAAAGTCAGACATTTTGATGAAATTGTGACCCCGGGGGTTAGGGATTTTTTCAAAAAAATCTTTTTCGGCTGGTTAAGTTGTCGAAGGCTGATTTCTTTTCCTGTGATAAAAAGCCTTCTGTTTGGACTGCCAAACCTCTCAGGGGAGCATTTGCAACCGTTTGGCACCATTTTTGAGTGAGTTGCCGAAAGTCAGACTTTTGATGAAATTGTGACCTCGGGGTTTAGGGATTTTTTCAAAAAAATGTTTTTCTGCCGGTTAAGTGATCGAGGGCTGATTTCTTTTCCTGTGATAAAAAGTACTTTTGTTTCGTCCGCCAAACCTCTCAGGGGAACATTTGCAACCGTTTGACACCATTTTTGAGTGAGTTGCCAAAAGTCATATTTTTGATGAAATTGTGACCCCGGGGCTTAGGGATTTTTTCAAAAAAATCTTTTTCTGCCGGTTAAGTGATCGAAGGCTGATTTCTTGTCCTGTGATAAAAAGCCTTCTGTTTCGACCGCCAAACCTCTCAGGGGAGCATTTGCAACCATTTGGCACCATTTTTGAGTGAATTGCCAAAAGTCAGATTTTTTGTGAAATTGTGACCCCGGGGGTTAGGGATTTTTTCAAAAAAATCTTTTTCGGCTGGTTAAGTTGTCGACGGCTGATTTATTTTCCTGTGATAAAAAGTCCTTCTGTTTTGACCGCCAAACCTCTCAGTGGAACATTTGCAACCGTTTGGCACCATTTTTGAGTGAGTTGCCGAAAGTCATATTTTGGATGAAATTGTGACCCCGGGGCTTAGCGATTTTTTCAAAAAAATCTTTTTCTGCCGGTTAAGTTGTCGGGGGCTGATTTCTTTTTCTGTGATAAAAAGTCTTCTGTTTTGACCGCCAAACCTCTCAGCGGAGCATTTGCAACCGTTTGGCACCATTTTTGAGTGAGTTGCCGAAAGTCAGACTTTTGATGAAATTGTGACCCCGGGGCTTAGGGATATTTTCAAAAAAATCTTTTTCTGCTGCTAAAGTGGTCGAGGGCTGATTTCTTGTCCTGTGATAAAAAGCCTTCTGTTTCGACCGCCAAACCTCGCAGGGGAGCATTTGCAACCGTTTGGCACCATTTTTGAGTGAGTTGCCGAAAGTCAGACTTTTGATGAAATTGTGACCCCGGGGGTTAGGGATTTTTTCAAAAAAATGTTTTTCTGCCGGTTAAGTGATCGAAGGCTGATTTCTTTTCCTGTGATAAAAAGCCTTGTGTTTGCACTGCCAAACCTCTCAGGGGAGCATTTGCAACCATTTGGCACCATTTTTGAGTGAGTTGCCGAAAGTCAGACTTTTGATGAAATTGTGACCTCGGGGGTTAGGGATTTTTTCAAAAAAATGTTTTTCTGCCGGTTAAATTGTCGACGGCTGATTTCTTGTCCTGTGATAAAAAGCCTTCTGTTTCGACCTCCAAACCTCTCAGGGGAACATTTGCAACCGTTTGGCACCATTTTTGAGTGAATTGCTAAAAGTCAGATTTTTTGTGAAATTGGGACCCCAGGGCTTAGGGATTTTTTCAAAAAAATCTTTTTCGGCTGGTTAAGTTGTCGAGGGCTGATTTCTTTTCCTGTGATAAAAAGTCCTTCTGTTTTGACCGCCAAACCTTTCAGCGGAGCATTTGCAACCGTTTGGCACCATTTTTGAGTGAGTTGCCGAAAGTCAGACTTTTGATGAAATTGTGACCCCGGGGGTTAGGGATTTTTTGAAAAAAAATGTTTTTCTGCCGGTTAAGTGGTCGAGGGCTGATTTCTTTTCCTGTGATAAAAAGTCTTTTTGTTTTGACCGCCAAACCTCTCAGGGCAACATTTGCAACCGTTTGGCACCATTTTTGAGTGAGTTGCCGAAAGTCAGACTTTTGATGAAATTGTGACCCCGGGGGTTAGGGATTTTTTCAAAAAAATCTTTTTCGGCTGGTTAAATTGTCGAGGGCTGATTTCTTTTCCTGTGATAAAAAGTCCTTCTGTTTCGACCGCCAAACCTCTCAGGGGAGCATTTGCAACCGTTTGGCACCATTTTTGAGTGAGTTGCCGAAAGTCAGACTTTTGATGAAATTGTGACCCCGGGGGTTAGGGATTTTTTCAAAAAAATCTTTTTTGGCTGGTTAAGTTGTCGAAGGCTGATTTCTTTTCCTGTGATAAAAAGTCCTTCTGTTTGGACTGCCAAACCTCTCAGGGGAGCATTTGCAACCGTTTGGCACCATTTTTTAGTGAGTTGCCGAAAGTCAGACTTTTGATGAAATTGTGACCTCGGGGTTTAGGGATTTTTTCAAAAAAATGTTTTTCTGCCGGTTAAGTGATCGAGGGCTGATTTCTTTTCCTGTGATAAAAAGTCCTTCTGTTTCGTCCGCCAAACCTCTCAGGGGAACATTTGCAACCGTTTGACACCATTTTTGAGTGAGTTTCCGAAAGTCATATTTTTGATGAAATTGTGACCCCGGGGCTTAGGGATTTTTTCAAAAAAATCTTTTTCTGCCGGTTAAATTGTCGAGGGCTGATTTCTTGTCCTGTGATAAAAAGCCTTCTGTTTCGACCGCCAAACCTCTCAGGGGAGCATTTGCAACCATTTGGCACCATTTTTGAGTGAATTGCCAAAAGTCAGATTTTTTGTGAAATTGTGACCCCGGGGGTTAGGGATTTTTTCAAAAAAATCTTTTTCGGCTGGTTAAGTTGTCGACGGCTGATTTATTTTCCTGTGATAAAAAGTCCTTCTGTTTTGACCGCCAAACCTCTCAGGGGAACATTTGCAACCGTTTGGCACCATTTTTGAGTGAGTTGCCGAAAGTCATATTTTGGATGAAATTGTGACCCCGGGGCTTAGGGATTTTTTCAAAAAAATCTTTTTCTGCCGGTTAAGTTGTCGGGGGCTGATTTCTTTTTCTGTGATAAAAAGTCTTCTGTTTTGACCGCCAAACCTCTCAGCGGAGCATTTGCAACCGTTTGGCACCATTTTTGAGTGAGTTGCCGAAAGTCAGACTTTTGATGAAATTGTGACCCCGGGGCTTAGGGATATTTTCAAAAAAATCTTTTTCTGCTGCTAAAGTGGTCGAGGGCTGATTTCTTTTCCTGTGATAAAAAGCCTTCTGTTTCGACCGCCAAACCTCGCAGGGGAGCATTTGCAACCGTTTGGCACCATTTTTGAGTGAGTTGCCGAAAGTCAGACTTTTGATGAAATTGTGACCCCGGGGGTTAGGGATTTTTTCAAAAAAATGTTTTTCTGCCGGTTAAGTGATCGAAGGCTGATTTCTTTTCCTGTGATAAAAAGCCTTGTGTTTGCACTGCCAAACCTCTCAGGGGAGCATTTGCAACCATTTGGCACCATTTTTGAGTGAGTTGCCGAAAGTCAGACTTTTGATGAAATTGTGACCTCGGGGGTTAGGGATTTTTTCAAAAAAATGTTTTTCTGCCGGTTAAATTGTCGACGGCTGATTTCTTGTCCTGTGATAAAAAGCCTTCTGTTTCGACCTCCAAACCTCTCAGGGGAACATTTGCAACCGTTTGGCACCATTTTTGAGTGAATTGCTAAAAGTCAGATTTTTTGTGAAATTGGGACCCCCGGGCTTAGGGATTTTTTCAAAAAAATCTTTTTCGGCTGGTTAAGTTGTCGAGGGCTGATTTCTTTTCCTGTGATAAAAAGTCCTTCTGTTTTGACCGCCAAACCTTTCAGCGGAGCATTTGCAACCGTTTGGCACCATTTTTGAGTGAGTTGCCGAAAGTCAGACTTTTGATGAAATTGTGACCCCGGGGGTTAGGGATTTTTTGAAAAAAAATGTTTTTCTGCCGGTTAAGTGGTCGAGGGCTGATTTCTTTTCCTGTGATAAAAAGTCTTTTTGTTTTGACCGCCAAACCTCTCAGGGCAACATTTGCAACCGTTTGGCACCATTTTTGAGTGAGTTGCCGAAAGTCAGACTTTTGATGAAATTGTGACCCCGGGGGTTAGGGATTTTTTCAAAAAAATCTTTTTCGGCTGGTTAAATTGTCGAGGGCTGATTTCTTTTCCTGTGATAAAAAGTCCTTCTGTTTCGACCGCCAAACCTCTCAGGGGAGCATTTGCAACCGTTTGGCACCATTTTTGAGTGAGTTGCCGAAAGTCAGACTTTTGATGAAATTGTGACCCCGGGGGTTAGGGATTTTTTCAAAAAAATCTTTTTTGGCTGGTTAAGTTGTCGAAGGCTGATTTCTTTTCCTGTGATAAAAAGTCCTTCTGTTTGGACTGCCAAACCTCTCAGGGGAGCATTTGCAACCGTTTGGCACCATTTTTTAGTGAGTTGCCGAAAGTCAGACTTTTGATGAAATTGTGACCTCGGGGTTTAGGGATTTTTTCAAAAAAATGTTTTTCTGCCGGTTAAGTGATCGAGGGCTGATTTCTTTTCCTGTGATAAAAAGTCCTTCTGTTTCGTCCGCCAAACCTCTCAGGGGAACATTTGCAACCGTTTGACACCATTTTTGAGTGAGTTTCCGAAAGTCATATTTTTGATGAAATTGTGACCCCGGGGCTTAGGGATTTTTTCAAAAAAATCTTTTTCTGCCGGTTAAATTGTCGAGGGCTGATTTCTTGTCCTGTGATAAAAAGCCTTCTGTTTCGACCGCCAAACCTCTCAGGGGAGCATTTGCAACCGTTTGGCACCATTTTTGAGTGAATTGCCAAAAGTCAGATTTTTTGTGAAATTGTGACCCCGGGGCTTAGGGATTTTTTCAAAAAAATCTTTCTCGGCTGGTTAAGTTGTCGAGGGCTGATTTATTTTCCTGTGATAAAAAGTCCTTCTGTTTTGACCGCCAAACCTCTCAGTGGAACATTTGCAACCGTTTGGCACCATTTTTGAGTGAGTTGCCGAAAGTCATATTTTGGATGAAATTGTGACCCCGGGGCTTAGGGATTTTTTCAAAAAAAGCTTTTTCTGCCGGTTAAGTTGTCGGGGGCTGATTTCTTTTTCTGTGATAAAAAGTCTTCTGTTTGGACTGCCAAACCTCTCAGGGGAGCATTTGCAACCGTTTGGCACCATTTTTGAGTGAGTTGCCGAAAGTCAGACTTTTGATGAAATTGTGACCCCGGGGCTTAGGGATTTTTTCAAAAAAATCTTTTTCGGCTGGTTAAGTTGTCGAAGGCTGATTTCTTTTCCTGTGATAAAAAGCCTTGTGTTTGGACCGCCAAACCTCTCAGGGGAGCATTTGCAACCGTTTGGCACCATTTTTGAGTGAGTTGCCGAAAGCCAGACTTTTGATGAAATTGTGACCTCGGGGGTTAGGGATTTTTTCAAAAAAAGCTTTTTCTGCCGGTTAAGTTGTCGGGGGCTGATTTCTTTTCCTGTGATAAAAAGTCCTTCTGTTTCGACCTCCAAACCTCTCAGGGGAGCATTTGCAACCGTTTGGCACCATTTTTGAGTGAATTGCCAAAAGTCAGATTTTTTGTGAAATTGTGACCCCGGGGCTTAGGGATTTTTTCAAAAAAATCTTTTTCTGCCGGTTAAGATGTCAAGGGCTGATTTCTTGTCCTGTGATAAAAAGCCTTCTGTTTCGACCGCCAAACCTCTCAGGGGAGCATTTGCAACCGTTTGGCACCATTTTTGAGTGAGTTGCCGAAAGTCAGACTTTTGATGAAATTGTGACCCCGGGGGTTAGGGATTTTTTCAAAAAAATCTTTTGCGGCTGCTTAAGTTGTCGAAGGCTGATTTCTTTTCCTGTGATAAAAAGCCTTCTGTTTCGACCGCCAAACCTCTCAGGGGAGCATTTGCAACCGTTTGGCACCATTTTTGAGTGAGTTGCCGAAAGTCAGACTTTTGATGAAATTGTGACCTCGGGGGTTAATGATTTTTTCAAAAAAATGTTTTTCTGCCGGTTAAGTGATCGAAGGCTGATTTCTTTTCCTGTGATAAAAAGCCTTGTGTTTGGACCGCCAAACCTCTCAGGGGAGCATTTGCAACCGTTTGGCACCATTTTTGAGTGAGTTGCCGAAAGTCAGATTTTTGTTGAAATTGTGACCCCGGGGCTTAGGGATTTTTTCAAAAAATCTTTTTCTGCCGGTTAAGTTGTCGAGGGCTGATTTCTTTTCCTGTGATAAAAAGCCTTCTGTTTGGACTGCCAAACCTCTCAGGGGAGCATTTGCAACCGTTTGGCACCATTTTTGAGTGAGTTGCCGAAAGTCACACTTTTGATGAAATTGTGACCCAGGGGGTTAGGGATTTTTTCAAAAAAATCTTTTTCTGCCGGTTAAATTGTCGAGGGCTGATTTCTTTTCCTGTGATAAAAAGTCCTTCTGTTTCGACCGCCAAACCTCTCAGGGGAGCATTTGCAACCGTTTGGCACCATTTTTGAGTGAGTTGCCGAAAGTCAGATTTTTGTTGAAATAGTGACCCCGGGGCTTAGGGCTTTTTTCAAAAAAATGTTTTTCGGCCGGTTAAGTGGTCGAGGGCTGATTTCTTGTCCTGTGATAAAAAGCCTTCTGTTTCGACCGCCAAACCTCTCAGGGTAGCATTTGCAACCGTTTGGCACCATTTTTGAGTGAATTGCCAAAAGTCAGATTTTTTGTGAAATTGTGACCCCGGCGCTTAGGGATTTTTTCAAAAAAATCTTTTTCTGCCGGTTAAGATGTCAAGGGCTGATTTCTTGTCCTGTGATTAAAAGCCTTCTGTTTCGACCGCCAAACCTCTCAGGGGAGCATTTGCAACCGTTTGGCACCATTTTTGAGTGAGTTGCCGAAAGTCAGACTTTTGATGAAATTGTGACCCCGGGGGTTAGGGATTTTTTCAAAAATATGTTTTTCTGCTGGTTAAGTGGTCGAGGGCTGATTTCTTTTCCTGTGATAAAAAGTCCTTCCGTTTCGACCGCCAAACCTCTCAGGGGAGCATTTGCAACCGTTTGGCACCATTTTTGAGTGAGATGCCGAAAGTCAGATTTTTGTTGAAATTGTGACCCCGGGGCTGAGGGATTTTTTCAAAAAAAATCTTTTTCTGCCGGTTAAGTGGTCGAGGGCTGATTTCTTTTTCTGTGATAAAAAGCCTTCTGTTTGGACTGCCAAACCTCTCAGGGGAGCATTTGCAACCGTTTGGCACCATTTTTGAGTGAGTTGCCGAAAGTCAGACTTTTGATGAAATTGTGACCCCGGGGCTTAGGGATTTTTTCAAAATAATCTTTTTCTGCCGGTTAAATTGTCGAGGGCTGATTTCTTTTCCTGTGATAAAAAGCCTTTTTTTTCGACCGCCAAACCTCTCAGTGGAGTATTTGCAACCTTTTGGCACCATTTTTGAGTGAGTTGCCGAAAGTCAGACTTTTGATGAAATTGTGACCCCGGGGCTTAGGGATATTTTCAAAAAAATCTTTTTCGGCTGGTTAAGTTGTCGAAGGCTGATTTCTTTTCCTGTGATAAAAGTCCTTCTGTTTTGACCGCCAGACCTCTCAGTGGAACATTTGCAACCGTTTGGCACCATTTTTGAGTGAGTTGCCGAAAGTCATACTTTTGATGAAATTGTGACCCCGGGGGTTAGGGATTTTTTCAAAAAAATCTTTTTCGGCTGCTTAAGTTGTCGAAGGCTGATTTCTTTTGCTGTGATAAAAAGCCTTGTGTTTGGAACGCCAAACCTCTCAGGGGAGCATTTGCAACCGTTTGGCACCATTTTTGAGTGAGTTGCCGAAAGTCAGACTTTTGATGAAATTGTGACCCCGGGGGTTAGGGATTTTTTCAAAAAAATGTTTTTCTGCTGGTTAAGTGGTCGAGGGCTGATTTCTTTTCCTGTGATAAAAAGTCCTTCCGTTTCGACCGCCAAACCTCTCAGGGGAGCATTTGCAACCGTTTGGCACCATTTTTGAGTGAGATGCCGAAAGTCAGATTTTTGTTGAAATTGTGACCCCGGGGCTTAGGGATTCTTTCAAAAAAATCTTTTTCGGCCGGTTAAGTGGTCGAGGGCTGATTTCTTTTTCTGTGATAAAAAGCCTTCTGTTTGGACTGCCAAACCTCTCAGGGGAGCATTTGCAACCGTTTGGCACCATTTTTGAGTGAGTTGCCGAAAGTCAGACTTTTGATGAAATTGTGACCCCGGGGGTTAGGGATTTTTTCAAAAAAATGTTTTTCTGCCGGTTAAGTGGTCGAGGGCTGATTTATTTTCCTGTGATAAAAGTCCTTCTGTTTCGACCGCCAGACCTCTCAGTGGAACATTTGCAACCGTTTGGCACCATTTTTGAGTGAGTTGCCGAAAGTCAGACTTTTGATGAAATTGTGACCCCGGGGGTTAGGGATTTTTTCAAAAAAATCTTTTTCGGCCGGTTAAATTGTCGATGGCTGATTTCTTGTCCTGTGATAAAAAGCCTTCTGTATCGACCGCCAAACCTCTCAGGGGAGCATTTGCAACCGTTTGGCACCATTTTTGAGTGAGTTGCCGAAAGTCAGACTTTTGATGAAATTGTGACCTCGGGGGTTAGGGATTTTTTCAAAAAAATGTTTTTCTGCCGGTTAAGTGGTCGAGGGCTGATTTCTGGTCCTGTGATAAAAAGCCTTCTGTTTCGACCGCCAAACCTCTCAGGGGAGCATTTGCAACCGTTTGGCACCATTTTTGAGTGAATTGCCAAAAGTCAGATTTTTTGTGAAATTGTGACCCCGGGGCTTATGGATTTTTTCAAAAAAATCGTTTTTGACTGGTTAAGTAGTCGAGGGCTGATTTCTTTTCATGTGATAAAAAGTCCTTCTGTTTTGACCGCCAAACCTTTCAGCGGAGCATTTGCAACCGTTTGGCACCATTTTTGAGTGAGTTGCCGAAAGTCAGACTTTTGATGAAATTGTGACCCCGGGCCTTAGGGATTTTTTGATAAAAATCTTTTTCTGCCGGTTAAGATGTCAAGGGCTGATTTCTTGTCCTGTGATAAAAAGCCTTCTGTTTCGACCGCCAAACCTGTCAGGGGAGCACTTGCAACCGTTTGGCACCATTTTTGAGTGAGTTGCCGAAAGTCAGACTTTTGATGAAATTGTGACCCCGGGGGTTAGGGATTTTTTCAAAAAAATCTTTTTCGGCTGGTTAAGTTGTCGAAGGCTGATTTCTTTCCCTGTGATAAAAAGCCTTCTGTTTGGACCGCCAAACCTCTCAGGGGAGCATTTGCAACCGTTTGGCACCATTTTTGAGTGAATTGCCAAAAGTCAGATTTTTTGTGAAATTGTGACCCCGGGGCTTAGGGATTTTTTCAAAAAAATCTTTTTTGGCTGGTTAAGTAGTCGAGGGCTGATTTCTTTTCCTGTGATAAAAAGTCCTTCTGTTTTGACCGCCAAACCTTTCAGCGGAGCATTTGCAATCGTTTGGCACCATTTTTGAATGAGTTGCTGAAAGTCAGACTTTTGATGAAATTGTGACCCCGGGGGTTATGGATTTTTTCAAAAAAATCTTTTTTGGCTGCTTAAGTTGTCGAAGGCTGATTTCTTTTCCTGTGATAAAAAGCCTTCTGTTTCGACCGCCAAACCTCTCAGGGGAGCATTTGCAACCGTTTGGCACCATTTTTGAGTGAGTTGCCGAAAGTCAGACTTTTGATGAAATTGTGACCCCGGGGGTTAGGGATTTTTTCAAAAAAATATTATTCGACTGGTTAAGTTGTAGAGGGCTGATTTGTTGTCCTGTGATAAAAAGCCTTCTGTTTCGACCGCCAAACCTTTCAGCGGAGCATTTGCAACCCTTTGGCAATATTTTTGAGTGAATTGCCGAAAGTCAGATTTTTTGTGAAATTGTGACCCCGGGGCTTAGGGATTTTTTCAAAAAAATCTTTTTCTGCCGGTTAAGTTGTCGGGGGCTGATTTCTTTTTCTGTCATAAAAAGTCTTCTGTTTGGACTGCCAAACCTCTCAGGGGAGCATTTGCAACCGTTTGGCACCATTTTTGAGTGAGTTACCGAAAGTCAGACTTTTGATGAAATTTTGACCCCGGGGGTTAGTTATTTTTTCAAAAAAATCTTTTTCTGCCGGTTAAATTGTTGAGGGCTGATTTCTTGTCCTGTGATAAAAAGCCTTCTGTTTCGACCGCCAAACCTCTCAGGGGAGCATTTGCAACCGTTTGGCACCATTTTTGAGTGAGTTACCGAAAGTCAGACTTTTGATGAAATTTTGACCCCGGGGGTTAGGGATTTTTTCAAAAAAATCTTTTTCTGCCGGTTAAATTGTTGAGGGCTGATTTCTTGTCCTGTGATAAAAAGCCTTCTGTTTCGACCGCCAAACCTCTCAGTGGAGTATTTGCAACCATTTGGCACCATTTTTGAGTGAATTGCCGAAAGTCATATTATTTATGAAATTGTGAACCCGGGGCTTAGGGATTTTTTCAAAAAAATCTTTTTTGACCGGTTAAGTTGTCGAACGCTGTTTTCTTGTCCTGTAATAAAAAGCCTTCTGTTTCGACCGCCAAACCTTTCAGCGGAGCATTTGCAACCGTTTGGCACCATTTTTGAGTGAGTTGCCGAAAGTCATATTTTTGATGAAATTGTGACCCCGGGGCTTAGGGATTTTTTCAAAAAAATCTTTTTCTGCCGGTTAAATTGTCGAGGGCTGATTTCTTTTCCTGTGATAAAAAGCCTTTTTTTTCGACCGCCAAACCTCTCAGTGGAGTATTTGCAACCTTTTGGCACCATTTTTGAGTGAGTTGCCGAAAGTCAGACTTTTGATGAAATTGTGACCCCGGGGCTTAGGGATTTTTTCAAAAAAATCTTTTTCGGCTGGTTAAGTTGTCGAAGGCTGATTTCTTTTCCTGTGATAAAAAGCCTTGTTTTTGGACCGCCAAACCTCTCAGGGGAGCATTTGCAACCGTTTGGCACCATTTTTGAGTGAGTTGCCGAAAGTCAGACTTTTGATGAAATTGTGACCCCGGGGGTTAGGGATTTTTTCAAAAAAATGTTTTTCTGCTGGTTAAGTGGTCGAGGGCTGATTTCTTTTCCTGTGATAAAAAGTCCTTCTGTTTCGACCGCCAAACCTCTCAGGGGAGCATTTGCAACCGTTTGGCACCATTTTTGAGTGAGTTGCCGAAAGTCAGACTTTTGATGAAATTGTGACCCCGGGGGTTAGGGATTTTTTCAAAAAAATGTTTTTCTGCCGGTTAAATTGTCGACGGCTGATTTCTTGTCCTGTGATAAAAAGCCTTCTGTTTCGACCTCCAAACCTCTCAGGGGAACATTTGCAACCGTTTGGCACCATTTTTGAGTGAATTGCTAAAAGTCAGATTTTTTGTGAAATTGTGACCCCAGGGCTTAGGGATTTTTTCAAAAAAATCTTTTTCGGCTGGTTAAGTTGTCGAGGGCTGATTTCTTTTCCTGTGATAAAAAGTCCTTCTGTTTTGACCGCCAAACCTTTCAGCGGAGCATTTGCAACCGTTTGGCACCATTTTTGAGTGAGTTGCCGAAAGTCAGACTTTTGATGAAATTGTGACCCCGGGGGTTAGGGATTTTTTCAAAAAAATGTTTTTCTGCCGGTTAAGTGGTCGAGGGCTGATTTCTTTTCCTGTGATAAAAAGTCTTTTTGTTTTGACCGCCAAACCTCTCAGGGGAACATTTGCAACCGTTTGGCACCATTTTTGAGTGAGTTGCCGAAAGTCAGACTTTTGATGAAATTGTGACCCCTGGGGTTAGGGATTTTTTCAAAAAAATCTTTTTCGGCTGGTTAAGTTGTCGAAGGCTGATTTCTTTTCCTGTGATAAAAAGTCCTTCTGTTTGGACTGCCAAACCTCTCAGGGGAACATTTGCAACCGTTTGGCACCATTTTTTAGTGAGTTGCCGAAAGTCAGACTTTTGATGAAATTGTGACCTCGGGGTTTAGGGATTTTTTCAAAAAAATGTTTTTCTGCCGGTTAAGTGATCGAGGGCTGATTTCTTTTCCTGTGATAAAAAGTCCTTTTGTTTCGTCCGCCAAACCTCTCAGGGGAACATTTGCAACCGTTTGACACCATTTTTGAGTGAGTTGCCAAAAGTCATATTTTTGATGAAATTGTGACCCCGGGGCTTAGGGATTTTTTCAAAAAAATCTTTTTCTGCCGGTTAAATTGTCGAGGGCTGATTTCTTGTCCTGTGATAAAAAGCCTTCTGTTTCGACCGCCAAACCTCTCAGGGGAGCATTTGCAACCGTTTGGCACCATTTTTGAGTGAATTGCCAAAAGTCAGTTTTTTTGTGAAATTGTGACCCCGGGGCTTAGGGATTTTTTCAAAAAAATCTTTCTCGGCTGGTTAAGTTGTCGAGGGCTGATTTATTTTCCTGTGATAAAAAGTCCTTCTGTTTTGACCGCCAAACCTCTCAGTGGAACATTTGCAACCGTTTGGCACCATTTTTGAGTGAGTTGCCGAAAGTCATATTTTGGATGAAATTGTGACCCGGGGCTTAGGGATTTTTTCAAAAAAAGCTTTTTCTGCCGGTTAAGTTGTCGGGGGCTGATTTCTTTTTCTGTGATAAAAAGTCTTCTGTTTGGACTGCCAAACCTCTCAGGGGAGCATTTGCAACCGTTTCGCACCATTTTTGAGTGAGTTGCCGAAAGTCAGACTTTTGATGAAATTGTGACCCCGGGGCTTAGGGATTTTTTCAAAAAAATCTTTTTCGGCTGGTTAAGTTGTCGAAGGCTGATTTCTTTTCCTGTGATAAAAAGCCTTGTGTTTGGACCGCCAAACCTCTCAGGGGAGCATTTGCAACCGTTTGGCACCATTTTTGAGTGAGTTGCCGAAAGCCAGACTTTTGATGAAATTGTGACCTTGGGGGTTAGGGATTTTTTCAAAAAAATCTCTTTCTGCCGGTTAAATTGTCGACGGCTGATTTCTTGTCCTGTGATAAAAAGCCTTCTGTTTCGACCTCCAAACCTCTCAGGGGAGCATTTGCAACCGTTTGGCACCATTTTTGAGTGAATTGCCAAAAGTCAGATTTTTTGTGAAATTGTGACCCCGGGGCTTAGGGATTTTTTCAAAAAAATCTTTTTCTGCCGGTTAAGATGTCAAGGGCTGATTTCTTGTCCTGTGATAAAAAGCCTTCTGTTTCGACCGCCAAACCTCTCAGGGGAGCATTTGCAACCGTTTGGCACCATTTTTGAGTGAGTTGCCGAAAGTCAGACTTTTGATGAAATTGTGACCCCGGGGGTTAGGGATTTTTTCAAAAAAATCTTTTGCGGCTGCTTAAGTTGTGGAAGGCTGATTTCTTTTCCTGTGATAAAAAGCCTTGTGTTTCGACCGCCAAACCTCTCAGGGGAGCATTTGCAACCGTTTGGCACCATTTTTGAGTGAGTTGCCGAAAGTCAGACTTTTGATGAAATTGTGACCTCGGGGGTTAAGGATTTTTTCAAAAAAATGTTTTTCTGCCGGTTAAGTGATCGAAGGCTGATTTCTTTTCCTGTGATAAAAAGCCTTGTGTTTGGACCGCCAAACCTCTCAGGGGAGCATTTGCAACCGTTTGGCACCATTTTTGAGTGAGTTGCCGAAAGTCAGATTTTTGTTGAAATTGTGACCCCGGGGCTTAGGGATTTTTTCAAAAAATCTTTTTCTGCCGGTTAAGTTGTCGAGGGCTGATTTCTTTTCCTGTGATAAAAAGCCTTCTGTTTGGACTGCCAAACCTCTCAGGGGAGCATTTGCAACCGTTTGGCACCATTTTTGAGTGAGTTGCCGAAAGTCAGACTTTTGATGAAATTGTGACCCCGGGGGTTAGGGATTTTTTCAAAAAAATCTTTTTCTGCCGGTTAAATTGTCGAGGGCTGATTTCTTTTCTTGTGATAAAAACCCTTCTGTTTCGACCTCCAAACCTCTCAGGGGAGCATTTGCAACCGTTTGGCACCATTTTTGAGTGAGTTGCCGAAAGTCAGATTTTTGTTGAAATAGTGACCCCGGGGCTTAGGGCTTTTTTCAAAAAAATGTTTTTCGGCCGGTTAAGTGGTCGAGGGCTGATTTCTTGTCCTGTGATAAAAAGCCTTCTGTTTCGACCGCCAAACCTCTCAGGGGAGCATTTGCAACCGTTTGGCACCATTTTTGAGTGAATTGCCAAAAGTCAGACTTTTGATGAAATTGTGACCCCGGGACTTAGGGATTTTTTCAAAAAAATCTTTTTCTGCCGGTTAAGATGTCAAGGGCTGATTTCTTGTCCTGTGATAAAAAGCCTTCTGTTTCGACCGCCAAAACTCTGAGGGGAGCATTTGCAACCGTTTGGCACCATTTTTGAGTGAATTGCCAAAAGTCAGTTTTTTTGTGAAATTGTGACCCCGGGGCTTAGGGATTTTTGCAAAAAAATCTTTTTCTGCCGGTTAAATTGTTGAGGGCTGATTTCTTGTCCTGTGATAAAAAGCCTTCTGTTTCGACCGCCAAACCTCTCAGGGGAACATTTGCAACCGTTTGGCACCATTTTTGAGTGAGTTGCCGAAAGTCATATTTTTGATGAAATTGTGACCCCGGGGCTTAGGGATTTTTTTCAAAAAAATCTTTTTCTGCCGGTTAAATTGTCGAGGGCTGATTTCTTGTCCTGTGATAAAAACCCTTCTGTTTCGACCGCCAAACCTCTCAGGGGAGCATTTGCAACCGTTTGGCACCATTTTTGAGTGACTTGCCGAAAGTCAGACTTTTGATGAAATTGTGACCCCGGGGCTTAGGGATTTTTTCAAAAAAATCTTTTTCTGCCGGTTAAATTGTTGAGGGCTGATTTCTTGTCCTGTGATAAAAAGCCTTCTGTTTCGACCGCCAAAACTCTGAGGGGAGCATTTGCAACCGTTTGGCACCATTTTTGAGGGAATTGCCGAAAGTCATATTTTTTATGAAATTGTCACGCTGGGGCTTAGGGATTTTTTCAAAAAAATCTCTTTCTGCCGGTTAAGTTGTCGAGGGCTGATTTCTTTTCCTGTTATAAAAAGCCTTCTGTTTCGACCGCCAAACCTCTCAGGGGAACATTTGCAACCGTTTGGCACCATTTTTGAGTGAATTGCCAAAAGTCAGATTTTTTGTGAAATTGTGACCCCGGGGCTCAGGGATTTTTGCAAAAAAATCTTTTTCGGCTGGTTAAGTTGTCGAGGGCTGATTTCTTTTCCTGTGATAAAAAGTCCTTTTGTTTCGACCGCCAAGACTCTCAGGGGAACATTTGCAACCGTTTGGCACCATTTTTGAGTGAGTTTCCGAAAGTCATATTTTTGGTGAAATTGTGACCCCGGGGCTTAGGGATTTTTTCAAAAAAATCTTTTTCTGCCGGTTAAATTGTCGAACGCTGATTTCTTTTTCTGTGATAAAATGCCTTCTGTTTCGACCTCCAAACATCTCAGGGGAGTATTTGCAACCGTTTGGCACCATTTTTGAGTGAATTGCCGAAAGTCATATTTTTTATGAAATTGTGAACCTGGGGCTTAGGGATTTTTTCAAAAAAATCTTTTTCTGCCGGTTAAGTTGTCGGGTGCTGATTTCTTGTCCTGTGATAAAAAGCCTTTTGTTTCAACCGCCAAACCTCTCAGTGGAGTATTTGCAACCTTTTGGCACCATTTTTGAATGAATTGCCGAAAGTCATATTTTTTATGAAATTGTGAACCCGGGGCTTAGGGATTTTTTCAAAAAAACCTTTTTCTGCCGGTTAAATTGTCGAACGCTGTTTTCTTTTTCTGTGATAAAATGCCTTCTGTTTCGACCGCCAAACCTCTCAGGGGAGTATTTGCAACCGTTTGGCACCATTTTTGAGTGAATTGCCGAAAGTCATATTTTTTATGAAATTGTGAACCTGGGGCTTAGGGATTTTTTCAAAAAAATCTTTTTCTGCCGGTTAAGTTGTCGGGTGCTGATTTCTTGTCCTGTGATAAAAAGCCTTTTGTTTCGACCGCCAAACCTCTCAGTGGAGTATTTGCAACCTTTTGGCACCATTTTTGAATGAATTGCCGAAAGTCATATTTTTTATTAAATTCTGACCCCGGGGCTTAGGGATTTTTTCAAAAAAATCTTTTTTTGGACCGGTTAAGTTGTGGAAGGCTGTTTTCTTGTCCTGTAATAAAAAGCCTTCTGTTTCGACCGCCAAACATTTCAGCGGAGCATTTGCAACCGTTTGGCACCATTTTTGAGTGAGTTGCCGAAAGTCAGACTTTTGATGAAATTGTGACCCCGGGGGTTAGGGATTTTTTCAAAAACATGTTTTTCTGCTGGTTAAGTGGTCGAGGGCTGATTTCTTTTCCTGTGATAAAAAGTCCTTCTGTTTCGACTGCCAAACCTCTCAGGGGAACATTTGCAACCGTTTGGCACCATTTTTGAGTGAGTTGTCGAAAGTCATATTTTTGATGAAATTGTGACCCCGGGGCTTAGGGATTTTTTCAAAAAAATCTTTTTCTGCCGGTTAAATTGTCGAGGGCTGATTTCTTATCCTGTGATAAAAAGCCTTCTGTTTCGACCACCAAAACTCTGAGGGGAGCATTTGCAACCGTTTGGCACCATTTTTGAGGGAATTGCCGAAAGTCATATTTTTTATGAAATTGTGACGCTGGGGCTTAGGGATTTTTTCAAAAAAATCTCTTTCTGCCGGTTAAGTTGTCGAGGGCTGATTTCTTTTCCTGTAATAAAAAGCCTTCTGTTTCGACCGCCAAACCTCTCAGGGGAACATTTGCAACCGTTTGGCACCATTTTTGAGTGAATTGCCAAAAGTCAGATTTTTTGTGAAATTGTGACCCCGGGGCTTAGGGATTTTTGCAAAAAAATCTTTTTCGGCTGGTTAAGTTGTCGAGGGCTGATTTCTTTTCCTGTCATAAAAAGTCCTTCTGTTTTGACCGCCAAACCTTTCAGCGGAGCATTTGCAACCGTTTGGCACCATTTTTGAGTGAGTTGCCGAAAGTCAGACTTTTGATGAAATTGTGACCCCGGGGCTTAGGGATTTTTTCAAAAAAATCTTTTTCTGCCGGTTAAGATGTCAAGGGCTGATTTCTTGTCCTGTGATAAAAAGCCTTCTGTTTCGACCGCCAAACCTCTCAGGGGAGCATTTGCAACCGTTTGGCACCATTTTTGAGTGAGTTGCCGAAAGTCATATTTTTGATGAAATTGTGACCCCGGGGCTTAGGGATTTTTTCAAAAAAATCTTTTTCTGCCGGTTAAGATGTCAAGGGCTGATTTCTTGTCCTGTGATAAAAAGCCTTCTGTTTCGACCGCCAAACCTCTCAGGGGAACATTTGCAACCGTTTGGCACCATTTTTGAGTGAGTTTCCGAAAGTCAGGCTTTTGATGAAACTGTGACAACGGGATTTAGGGATTTTTGCAAAAAAATATTTTTCTGCCGGTTAAGATGTCGAGGGCTGATTTGTTGTCCTGTGATAAAAAGCCTTTTGTTTCGACCGCCAAACCTCTCCGGGGAACATTTGCAACGATTTGGCACCATTTTTGAGTGAATTGCCGAAAGTCAGATTTTTTGTGAAATTGTGACCCCGGGGCTTAGGGATTTTTTCAAAAAAATCTTTTTCCTCCGGTTAAGTTGTCGGAGGCTGATTTCTTTTCCTGTGATAAAAAGCCTTTTGTTTCGACCGCCAAACCTCTCAGGGGAACATTTGCAACGATTTGGCACCATTTTTGAGTGAATTGCCGAAAGTCATATTTTTTATGAAATTGTGAACCTGGGGCTTAGGGATTTTTTCAAAAAAATCTCTTTGTGCCGGTTAAGTTGTCGAGGGCTGATTTCATTTCCTGTGATAAAAAGCCTTCTGTTTCGACCGCCAAACCTCTCAGGGGAACATTTGCAACCGTTTGGCACCATTTTTGAGTGAGTTTCCGAAAGTCAGACTTTTGATGAAATTGTGACCCCGGGGCTTAGGGATTTTTTCAAAAAAATCTTTTTCTGCCGGTTAAGATGTCAAGGGCTGATTTCTTGTCCTGTGATAAAAAGCCTTCTGTTTCGACCGCCAAACCTCTCAGGGGAGCATTTGCATCCGTTTGGCACCATTTTTGAGTGAGTTGCCGAAAGTCAGATTTTTGATGAAATTGTGACCCCCCGGGGCTTAGGGATTTTTTCAAAAAAATATTTTTCTGCCGGTTAAGATGTCGAGGGCTGATTTCTTGTCCTGTGATAAAAAGCCTTCTGTTTCGACCACCAAACCTCTCAGGGGAGCATTTCAACCGTTTGGCACCATTTTTTAGTGAATTGGAGAACGTCAGGCTTTTGATGAAACTGTGACAACGGGGTTTAGGGATTTTTGCAAAAAAATATTTTTCTGCCGGTTAAGATGTCGAGGGCTGATTTGTTGTCCTGTGATAAAAAGCCTTCTGTTTCGACCGCCAAACCTTTCAGCGGAGCATTTGCAACCCTTTGGCACCATTTTTGAGTGAATTGCCGAAAGTCAGATTTTTTGTGAAATTGTGACCCCGGGGCTTAGGGATTTTTTCAAAAAAATCTTTTTCCTCCGGTTAAGTTGTCGGAGGCTGATTTCTTTTCCTGTGATAAAAAGCCTTTTGTTTCGACCGCCAAACCTCTCAGGGGAACATTTGCAACGATTTGGCACCATTTTTGAGTGAATTGCCGAAAGTCATATTTTTTATGAAATTGTGACGCTGGGGCTTAGGGATTTTTTCAAAAAAATCTCTTTCTGCCGGTTAAGTTGTCGAGGGCTGATTTCTTTTCCTGTGATGAAAAGCCTTCTGTTTCGACCGCCAAACCTCTCAGTGGAGTATTTGCAACCATTTGGCACCATTTTTGAGTGAATTGCCAAAAGTCAGATTGTTTATGAAATTGTGAACCCGGGGCTAAGGGATTTTTTCAAAAAAATCTTTTTTGACCGGTTAAGTTGTCGAAGGCTGTTTTCTTGTCCTGTAATAAAAAGCCTTTTGTTTCGACCGCCAAACCTTTCAGCGGAGCATTTGCAACCGTTTGGCACCATTTTTGAGTGAGTTGCCGAAAGTCAGACTTTTGATGAAATTCTGACCCCGGGGCTTAGGGATTTTTTCAAAAAAATCTTTTTCTGCCGGTTAAAATGTTGAGGGCTGATTTCTTGTCCTGTGATAAAAAGCCTTCTGTTTCGACCGCCAAAATTCTGAGGGGAGCATTTGCAACCGTTTGGCACCATTTTTGAGGGAATTGCCGAAAGTCATATTTTTTATGAAATTGTGACGCTGGGGTTTAGGGATTTTTTCAAAAAAATCTCTTTCTGCCGGTTAAGTTGTCGAGGGCTGATTTCTTTTCCTGTGATAAAAAGCCTTCTGTTTCGACCGCCAAACCTCTCAGGGGAGCATTTGCATCTGTTTGGCACCATTTTTGAGTGAGTTGCCGAAAGTCAGATTTTTGATGAAATTGTGACCCCAGGGCTTAGGGATTTTTTCAAAAAAATATTTTTCTGCCGGTTAAGATGTCGAGGGCTGATTTCTTGTCCTGTGATAAAAAGCCTTCTGTTTCAACCACCAAACCTCTCAGGGGAGCATTTCAACCGTTTGGCACCATTTTTTAGTGAATTGGAGAACGTCAGGCTTTTGATGAAACTGTGACAACGGGGTTTAGGGATTTTTGCAAAAAAATATTTTTCTGCCGGTTAAGATGTCGAGGGCTGATTTGTTGTCCTGTGATAAAAAGCCTTCTGTTTCGACCGCCAAACCTTTCAGCGGAGCATTTGCAACCCTTTGGCACCATTTTTGAGTGAATTGCCGAAAGTCAGACTTTTGATGAAATTGTGACCCCGGGGCTTAGGGATTTTTTCAAAAAAATCTTTTTCTGCCGGTTAAGATGTCAAGGGCTGATTTCTTGTCCTGTGATAAAAAACCTTCTGTTTCGACCGCCAAACCTCTCAGGGGAGCATTTGCATCCGTTTGGCACCATTTTTGAGTGAGTTGCCGAAAGTCAGATTTTTGATGAAATTGTGACCCCGGGGCTTAGGGATTTTTTCAAAAAAATATTTTTCTGCCGGTTAAGATGTCGACGGCTGATTTCTTGTCCTGTGATAAAAAGCCTTCTGTTTCGACCACCAAACCTCTCAGGGGAGCATTTCAACCGTTTGGCACCATTTTTTAGTGAATTGGAGAACGTCAGGCTTTTGATGAAACTGTGACAACGGGGTTTAGGGATTTTTGCAAAAAAATATTTTTCTGCCGGTTAAGATGTCGAGGGCTGATTTGTTGTCCTGTGATAAAAAGCCTTCTGTTTCGACCGCCAAACCTTTCAGCGGAGCATTTGCAACCCTTTGGCACCATTTTTGAGTGAATTGCCGAAAGTCAGATTTTTTGTGAAATTGTGACCCCGGGGCTTAGGGATTTTTTCAAAAAAATCTTTTTCCTCCGGTTAAGTTGTCGGAGGCTGATTTCTTTTCCTGTGATAAAAAGCCTTTTGTTTCGACCGCCAAACCTCTCCGGGGAACATTTGCAACGATTTGGCACCATTTTTGAGTGAATTGCCGAAAGTCATATTTTTTATGAAATTGTGAACCTGGGGCTTAGGGATTTTTTCAAAAAAATCTCTTTCTGCCGGTTAAGTTGTCGAGGGCTGATTTCTTTTCCTGTGATGAAAAGCCTTCTGTTTCGACCGCCAAACCTCTCAGTGGAGTATTTGCAACCATTTGGCACCATTTTTGAGTGAATTGCCAAAAGTCAGATTGTTTATGAAATTGTGAACCCGGGGCTAAGGGATTTTTTCAAAAAAATCTTTTTTGACCTTTTAAGTTCTCGAAGGCTGTTTTCTTGTCCTGTAATAAAAAGCCTTCTGTTTCGACCGCCAAACCTTTCAGCGGAGCATTTGCAACCGTTTGGCACCATTTTTGAGTGAGTTGCCAAAAGTCAGACTTTTGATGAAATTGTGACCCCGGGGCTTAGGGATTTTTTCAAAAAAATCTTTTTCTGCCGGTTAAATTGTTGAGGGCTGATTTCTTGTCCTGTGATAAAAAGCCTTCTGTTTCGACCGCCAAAACTCTGAGGGGAGCATTTGCAACCGTTTGGCACCATTTTTGAGGGAATTGCCGAAAGTCATATTTTTTATGAAATTGTGACGCTGGGGTTTAGGGATTTTTTCAAAAAAATCTCTTTCTGCCGGTTAAGTTCTCGAGGGCTAATTTCTTTTCCTGTGATAAAAAGCCTTCTGTTTCGACCGCCAAACCTCTCAGGGGAACATTTGCAACCGTTTGGCACCATTTTTGAGTGAGTTTCCGAAAGTCAGACTTTTGATGAAATTGTGACCCCGGGGCTTAGGGATTTTTTCAAAAAAATATTTTTCTGCCGGTTAAGATGTCGAGGGCTGATTTCTTGTCCTGTGATAAAAAGCCTTCTGTTTCGACCGCCAAACCTCTCAGGGGAGCATTTCAACCGTTTGGCACCATTCTTTAGTGAATTGGAGAACGTCAGGCTTTTGATGAAACTGTGACAACGGGGCTTAGGGATTCTTGCAAAAAAATATTTTTCTGCCGGTTAAGATGTCGAGGGCTGATTTGTTGTCCTGTGATAAAAAGCCTTCTGTTTCGACCGCCAAACCTTTCAGCGGAGCATTTGCAACCCTTTGGCACCATTTTTGAGTGAATTGCCGAAAGTCATATTTTTGATGAAATTGTGACCCCGGGGCTTAGGGATTTTTTCAAAAAAAAATTTTTTTCTACCGGTTAAATTGTCGAGGGCTGATTTCTTTTCCTGTTATAAAAAGCCTTCTGTTTCGACCGCCAAACCTCTCAGTGGAGTATTTGCAACCATTTGGCACCATTTTTGAGTGAATTGCCGAAAGTCATATTTTTTATGAAATTGTGAACCCGGGGCTTAGGGATTTTTTCAAAAAAACCTTTTCGACCGGTTAAGTTGTCGAAGGCTGTTTTCTTGTCCTGTAATAAAAAGCCTTCTGTTTCGACCGCCAAACCTTTCAGCGGAGCATTTCCAACCGTTTGGCACCATTTTTGAGTGAGTTGTCGAAAGTCAGACTTTTGATGAAATTGTGACCCCAGGGGTTAGGGATTTTTTCAAAAACATGTTTTTCTGCTGGTTAAGTGGTCGAGGGCTGATTTCTTTTCCTGTGATAAAAAGTCCTTCTGTTTCGACCGCCAAACCTCTCAGGGGAACATTTGCAACCGTTTGGCACCATTTTTGAGTGAGTTGCCGAAAGTCATATTTTTGATGAAATTGTGATTTTTTCAAAAAAATCTCTTTCTGCCGGTTAAATTGTCGAGGGCTGATTTCTTGTCCTGTGATAAAAAGCCTTCTGTTTCGACCGCCAAACCTTTCAGCAGAGCATTTGCAACCCTTTGGCACCATTTTTGAGTGAATTGCCGAAAGTCTTTTTTTTTATGAAATTGTGAACCTGGGGCTTAGGGTTTTTTTCAAAAAAATCTTTTTCTGCCGGTTAAGTTGTCGGGGGCTGCTTTCTTTTCATGTGATAAAAAGCCTTTTGTTTCGACCGCCACACCTCTCTGGGGAGCATTTGCAACCGTTTGGCACCATTTTTCAGTGAATTGCCGAAAGTCATATTTTTTATGAAATTGTGAACCTGGGGTTTAGGGATTTTTTCAAAAAAATCTTTTTCGGCCGGTTAAGTTGTCAAGGGCTGATTTGTTGTCCTGTGATAAAAAGCCTTCTGTTTCGACCGCCAAACCTTTCAGCGGCGCATTTGCAACCCTTTGGCACCATTTTTGAGTGAATTGCCAAAAGTCATATTTTTTGTGAAATTGTGACCCTGGGGCTTAGGGATTTTTTCAAAAAAATCTCTTTCTGCCGGTTAAGTTGTCGAGGCCTGATTTCTTTTCCTGTGATATAAAGTCCTTCTGTTTTGACCGCCAAACCTTTCAGCGGAGCATTTGCAACCGTTTGGCACCATTGTTGAGTGAGTTGCCGAAAGTCAGACTTTTGATGAAATTGTGACCCCGGGGCTTAGGGATTTTTTCAAAAAAATCTTTTTCTGCCGGTTAAGATGTCAAGGGCTGATTTCTTGTCCTGTGATAAAAAGCCTTCTGTTTGGACCGCCAAACCTCTCAGGGGAGCATTTGCATCCGTTTGGCACCATTTTTGAGTGAGTTGCCGAAAGTCAGATTTTTGATGAAATTGTGACCCCGGGGGTTAGGGATTTTTTCAAAAAAATATTTTTCTGACGGTTAAGATGTCGAGGGCTGATTTCTTGTCCTGTGATAAAAAGCCTTCTGTTTCGACCGCCAAACCTCTCAGGGGAGCATTTCAACCGTTTGGCACCATTTTTTTCGTGAATTGGAGAACGTCAGGCTTTTGATGAAACTGTGACAACGGGGCTTAGGGATTTTTGCAAAAAAATATTTTTCTGCCGGTTAAGATGTCGAGGGCTGATTTGTTGTCCTGTGATAAAAAGCCTTCTGTTTCGACCGCCAAAAATTTCAGCGGAGCATTTGCAACCCTTTGGCACCATTTTTGAGTGAATTGCCGAAAGTCAGATTTTTTGTGAAATTGTGACCCCGGGGCTTAGGGATTTTTTCAAAAAAATCTTTTTCCTCCGGTTAAGTTATCGGAGGCTGATTTCTTTTCCTGTGATAAAAAGCCTTTTGTTTCGACCGCCAAACCTCTCAGGGGAACATTTGCAACGATTTGGCACCATTTTTGACTGAATTGCAGGAAGTCATATTTTTTATGAAATTGTGAACCTGGGGCTTAGGGATTTTTTCAAAAAAATCTCTTTCTGCCCGTTAAGTTGTCGAGGGCTGATTTCTTTTTCTGTGATAAAGAGCCTTTTGTTTCGACCGCCAAACCTCTCAGTGGAGTATTTGCAACCATTTGGCACCATTTTTGAGTGAATTGCCGAAAGTCATATTTTTTATGAAATTGTGAACCCGGGGCTTAGGGATTTTTTCAAAAAAATCTTTTTTGACCGGTTAAGTTGTCGAAGGCTGTTTTCTTGTCCTGTAATAAAAAGCCTTCTGTTTCGACCGCCAAACCTCTCAGGGGAACATTTGCAACTATTTGGCACCATTTTTGAGTGTGTTGCCGAAAGTCAGACTTTTGATGAAATTGTGACCCCGGGGCTTAGGGATTTTTTCAAAAACGTGTTTTTCTGCTGGTTAAGTGGTCGAGGGCTGATTTCTTTTCCTGTGATAAAAAGTCCTTCTGTTTCGACCGCCAAACCTCTCAGGGGAACATTTGCAACCGTTTTGCACCATTTTTGAGTGAGTTGCCGAAAGTCAGATTTTTGATGAAATTGTGACCCTGGGGCTTAGGGATTTTTTCAAAAAAATCTTTTTCTGCCGGTTAAATTGTCGAGGGCTGATTTCTTGTCCTGTGATAAAAACCCTTCTGTTTCGACCGCCAAACCTCTCAGGGGAGCATTTGCAACCGTTTGGCACCATTTTTGAGTGAGTAGCCGAAAGTCAGACTTTTGATGAAATTGTGACCCCGGGGCTTAGGGATTTTTTCAAAAAAATCTTTTTCTGCCGGTTAAATTGTTGAGGGCTGATTTCTTGTCCTGTGATAAAAAGCCTTCTGTTTCGACTGCCAAAACTCTGAGGGGAGCATTTGCAACCGTTTGGCACCATTTTTGAGGGAATTGCCGAAAGTCATATTTTTTATGAAATTGTGACGCTGGGGCTTAGGGATTTTTTCAAAAAAACCTTTTCGACCGGTTAAGTTATCGAAGGCTGTTTTCTTGTCCTGTAATAAAAAGCCTTCTGTTTCGACCGCCAAACCTTTCAGCGGACCATTTCAACCGTTTGGCACCATTTTTGAGTGAATTGGAGAATGTCAGACTTTTGATGAAACTGTGACCCCGGGAGTTAGGGATTTTTTCAAAAAAATCATTTTCTGCCGGTTAAGTTGTCGGAGGCTGATTTCTTTTCCTGTGAAAAAAAGCCTTTTGTTTCGACCGCCAAACCTCTCAGGGGAACATTTGCAACGATTTCGCACCATTTTTGAGTGATTTGCCGAAAGTCATATTTTTTATGAAATTGTGAACCTGGGGCTTAGGGATTTTTTCAAAAAAATCTCTTTCTGCCGGTTAAGTTGTCGAGGGCTGATTTCTTTTCCTGTGATGAAAAGCCTTCTGTTTCGACCGCCAAACCTCTCAGTGGAGTATTTGCAACCGTTTGGCACCATTTTTGAGTGAGTTGTCGAAAGTCAGACTTTTGATGAAATTGTGACCCCGGGAGTTAGGGATTTTTTCAAAAACATGTTTTTCTGTTGGTTAAGTGGTCGAGGGCTGATTTCTTTTCCTGTGATAAAAAGTCCTTCTGTTTCGACCGCCAAACCTCTCAGGGGAACATTTGCAACCGTTTGGCACCATTTTTGAGTGAGTTTCCGAAAGTCATATTTTTGATGAATTTGTGACCCCGGGGCTTAGGGATTTTTTCAAAAAAATCTTTTTCTGCCGGTTAAATTGTCGAGGGCTGATTTCTTGTCCTGTGATAAAAAGCCTTCTGTTTCGACCGCCAAACCTCTCAGGGAAGCATTTGCAACGTTTGGCACCATTTTTGAGTGAGTTGCCGAAAGTCAGACTTTTGATGAAATTGTGACCCCGGGGGTTAGGAATTTTTTCAAAAAAATGTTTTTCTGCTGGTTAAGTGGTCGAGGGCTGATTTCTTTTCCTGTGATTAAAAGTCCTTCTGTTTCGACCGCCAAACCTCTCAGGGGGACATTTGCAACCGTTTTGCACCATTTTTGAGTGAGTTGCCGAAAGTCAGATTTTTGATGAAATTGTGACCCCGGGGCTTCGGGATTTTTTCAAAAAAATCTTTTTCTGCCGGTTAAATTGTCAAGGGCTGATTTCTTTTCCTGTGATAAAAAGCCTTCTGTTTGGACCGCCAAACCTCTCAGGGGAGCATTTGCAACCGTTTGGCACCATTTTTGAGTGAGTTGCCGAAAGTCAGACTTTTGATGAAATTGTGACCCCGGGGGTTAGGGATTTTTTCAAAAAAATGTTTTTCTGCTGGTTAAGTTGTCGAGGGCTTATTTCTTTTCCTGTGATAGAAAGCCGTCTGTTTCGACCGCCAAACCTCTCAGGGGAACATTTGCAACTATTTGGCACCATTTTAGAGTGAGTTGCCGAAAGTCAGACTTTTGATGAAATTGTGACCCCGGGGGTTAGGGATTTTTTCAAAAAAATATTTTTCTGCCGGGTAAGATGTCGAGGGCTGATTTCTTGTCCTGTGATAAAAAGCCTTCTGTTTCGACCACCAAACCTTTCAGCGGAGCATTTGCAACCCTTTGGCACCATTTTTGAGTGAATTGCCGAAAGTCAGATTTTTTGTGAAATTGTGACCCCGGGGCTTAGGGATTTTTTCAAAAAAATCTTTTTCTGCGGGTTAAGTTGTCGGGGGCTGGTTTCTTTTCCTGTGATAAAAAGCCTTTTGTTTCGACCGCCACACCTCTCAGGGGAACATTTGCAACTATTTGGCACCATTTTTGAGTGAGTTGCCGAAAGTCAGATTTTTGATGAAATTGTGACCCCGGGGCTTAGGGATTTTTTCAAAAAAAATCATTTTCTGCCGGTTAAGTTGTCGGAGGCTGATTTCTTTTCCTGTGAAAAAAAGCCTTTTGTTTCGACCGCCAAACCTCTCAGGGGAACATTTGCAACGATTTGGCACCATTTTTGAGTGATTTGCCGAAAGTCATATTTTTTATGAAATTGTGAACCTGGGGCTTAGGGATTTTTTCAAAAAAATCTCTTTCTGCCGGTTAAGTTGTCGAGGGCTGATTTCTTTTCCTGTGATGAAAAGCCTTCTGTTTCGACCGCCAAACCTCTCAGTGGAGTATTTGCAACCGTTTGGCACCATTTTTGAGTGAGTTGTCGAAAGTCAGACTTTTGATGAAATTGTGACCCCGGGAGTTAGGGATTTTTTCAAAAACATGTTTTTCTGCTGGTTAAGTGGTCGAGGGCTGATTTCTTTTCCTGTGATAAAAAGTCCTTCTGTTTCGACCGCCAAACCTCTCAGGGGAACATTTGCAACCGTTTGGCACCATTTTTGAGTGAGTTTCCGAAAGTCATATTTTTGATGAATTTGTGACCCCGGGGCTTAGGGATTTTTTCAAAAAAATCTTTTTCTGCCGGTTAAATTGTCGAGGGCTGATTTCTTGTCCTGTGATAAAAAGCCTTCTGTTTCGACCGCCAAACCTCTCAGGGAAGCATTTGCAACGTTTGGCACCATTTTTGAGTGAGTTGCCGAAAGTCAGACTTTTGATGAAATTGTGACCCCGGGGGTTAGGAATTTTTTCAAAAAAATGTTTTTCTGCTGGTTAAGTGGTCGAGGGCTGATTTCTTTTCCTGTGATTAAAAGTCCTTCTGTTTCGACCGCCAAACCTCTCAGGGGGACATTTGCAACCGTTTTGCACCATTTTTGAGTGAGTTGCCGAAAGTCAGATTTTTGATGAAATTGTGACCCCGGGGCTTCGGGATTTTTTCAAAAAAATCTTTTTCTGCCGGTTAAATTGTCAAGGGCTGATTTCTTTTCCTGTGATAAAAAGCCTTCTGTTTGGACCGCCAAACCTCTCAGGGGAGCATTTGCAACCGTTTGGCACCATTTTTGAGTGAGTTGCCGAAAGTCAGACTTTTGATGAAATTGTGACCCCGGGGGTTAGGGATTTTTTCAAAAAAATGTTTTTCTGCTGGTTAAGTTGTCGAGGGCTTATTTCTTTTCCTGTGATAGAAAGCCGTCTGTTTCGACCGCCAAACCTCTCAGGGGAACATTTGCAACTATTTGGCACCATTTTAGAGTGAGTTGCCGAAAGTCAGACTTTTGATGAAATTGTGACCCCGGGGGTTAGGGATTTTTTCAAAAAAATATTTTTCTGCCGGGTAAGATGTCGAGGGCTGATTTCTTGTCCTGTGATAAAAAGCCTTCTGTTTCGACCACCAAACCTTTCAGCGGAGCATTTGCAACCCTTTGGCACCATTTTTGAGTGAATTGCCGAAAGTCAGATTTTTTGTGAAATTGTGACCCCGGGGCTTAGGGATTTTTTCAAAAAAATCTTTTTCTGCGGGTTAAGTTGTCGGGGGCTGGTTTCTTTTCCTGTGATAAAAAGCCTTTTGTTTCGACCGCCACACCTCTCAGGGGAACATTTGCAACTATTTGGCACCATTTTTGAGTGAGTTGCCGAAAGTCAGATTTTTGATGAAATTGTGACCCCGGGGCTTAGGGATTTTTTCAAAAAAAATCATTTTCTGCCGGTTAAGTTGTCGGAGGCTGAT
The DNA here is from genome assembly GCF_027172205.1 of Podarcis raffonei. Classification (NCBI taxonomy): domain Eukaryota; kingdom Metazoa; phylum Chordata; class Lepidosauria; order Squamata; family Lacertidae; genus Podarcis; species Podarcis raffonei. The sequence continues at coordinate 12,275,228 of NC_070611.1, read as the reverse complement.
TTCTTTTCCTGTGAAAAAAAGCCTTTTGTTTCGACCGCCAAACCTCTCAGGGGAACATTTGCAACGATTTGGCACCATTTTTGAGTGATTTGCCGAAAGTCATATTTTTTATGAAATTGTGAACCTGGGGCTTAGGGATTTTTTCAAAAAAATCTCTTTCTGCCGGTTAAGTTGTCGAGGGCTGATTTCTTTTCCTGTGATGAAAAGCCTTCTGTTTCGACCGCCAAACCTCTCAGTGGAGTATTTGCAACCGTTTGGCACCATTTTTGAATGAGTTGTCGAAAGTCAGACTTTTGATGAAATTGTGACCCCGGGAGTTAGGGATTTTTTCAAAAACATGTTTTTCTGCTGGTTAAGTGGTCGAGGGCTGATTTCTTTTCCTGTGATAAAAAGTCCTTCTGTTTCGACCGCCAAACCACTCAGGGGAACATTTGCAACCGTTTGGCACCATTTTTGAGTGAGTTTCCGAAAGTCATATTTTTGATGAATTTGTGACCCCGGGGCTTAGGGATTTTTTCAAAAAAATCTTTTTCTGCCGGTTAAATTGTCGAGGGCTGATTTCTTGTCCTGTGATAAAAAGCCTTCTGTTTCGACCGCCAAACCTCTCAGGGAAGCATTTGCAACGTTTGGCACCATTTTTGAGTGAGTTGCCGAAAGTCAGACTTTTGATGAAATTGTGACCCCGGGGGTTAGGAATTTTTTCAAAAAAATGTTTTTCTGCTGGTTAAGTGGTCGAGGGCTGATTTCTTTTCCTGTGATTAAAAGTCCTTCTGTTTCGACCGCCAAACCTCTCAGGGGGACATTTGCAACCGTTTTGCACCATTTTTGAGTGAGTTGCCGAAAGTCAGATTTTTGATGAAATTGTGACCCCGGGGCTTCGGGATTTTTTCAAAAAAATCTTTTTCTGCCGGTTAAATTGTCAAGGGCTGATTTCTTTTCCTGTGATAAAAAGCCTTCTGTTTGGACCGCCAAACCTCTCAGGGGAGCATTTGCAACCGTTTGGCACCATTTTTGAGTGAGTTGCCGAAAGTCAGACTTTTGATGAAATTGTGACCCCGGGGGTTAGGGATTTTTTCAAAAAAATGTTTTTCTGCTGGTTAAGTTGTCGAGGGCTTATTTCTTTTCCTGTGATAGAAAGCCGTCTGTTTCGACCGCCAAACCTCTCAGGGGAACATTTGCAACTATTTGGCACCATTTTAGAGTGAGTTGCCGAAAGTCAGACTTTTGATGAAATTGTGACCCCGGGGGTTAGGGATTTTTTCAAAAAAATATTTTTCTGCCGGGTAAGATGTCGAGGGCTGATTTCTTGTCCTGTGATAAAAAGCCTTCTGTTTCGACCGCCAAACCTTTCAGCGGAGCATTTGCAACCCTTTGGCACCATTTTTGAGTGAATTGCCGAAAGTCAGATTTTTTGTGAAATTGTGACCCCGGGGATTAGGGATTTTTTCAAAAAAATCTTTTTCTGCCGGTTAAGTTGTCGGGGGCTGGTTTCTTTTCCTGTGATAAAAAGCCTTTTGTTTCGACCGCCACACCTCTCAGGGGAACATTTGCAACTATTTGGCACCATTTTTGAGTGAGTTGCCGAAAGTCAGATTTTTGATGAAATTGTGACCCCGGGGCTTAGGGATTTTTTCAAAAAATCTTTTTCTGCCTGTTAAGATGTCGAGGGCTGATTTCTTGTCCTGTGATAAAAAGCCTTCTGATTTGACCGCCAAACCTTTCAGCGGAGCATTTGCAACCCTTTGGCACCATTTTTGAGTGAATTGCCGAAAGTCAGATTTTTTGTGAAATTGTGACCCCGGGGCTTAGGGATTTTTTCAAAAAAATCTCTTTCTGCCGGTTAAGTTGTCGAGGGCTGATTTCTTTTCCTGTGATGAAAAGCCTTCTGTTTCGACTGCCAAACCTCTCAGTGGAGTATTTGCAACCGTTTGGCACCATTTTTGAGTGAGTTGTCGAAAGTCAGACTTTTGATGAAATTGTGACCCCGGGAGTTAGGGATTTTTTCAAAAACATGTTTTTCTGCTGGTTAAGTGGTCGAGGGCTGATTTCTTTTCCTGTGATAAAAAGTCCTTCTGTTTCGACCGCCAAACCTCTCAGGGGAACATTTCCAACCGTTTGGCACCATTTTTGAGTGAGTAGCCGAAAGTCAGACTTTTGATGAAATTGTGACCCCGGGGCTTAGGGATTTTTTCAAAAAAATCTTTTTCTGCCGGTTAAATTGTTGAGGGCTGATTTCTTGTCCTGTGATAAAAAGCCTTCTGTTTCGACCGCCAAAACTCTGAGGGGAGCATTTGCAACCGTTTGGCACCATTTTTGAGGGAATTGCCGAAAGTCATATTTTTTATGAAATTGTGACGCTGGGGCTTAGGGATTTTTTCAAAAAAACCTTTTCGACCGGTTAAGTTATCGAAGGCTGTTTTCTTGTCCTGTAATAAAAAGCCTTCTGTTTCGACCGCCAAACCTTTCAGCGGAGCATTTCAACCGTTTGGCACCATTTTTGAGTGAGTTGCCGAAAGTCAGACTTTTGATGAAATTGTGACCCCGGGGGTTAGGGATTTTTTCAAAAAAATGTTTTTCTGCTGGTTAAGTTGTCGAGGGCTCATTTCTTTTCCTGTGATAGAAAGCCGTCTGTTTCGACCGCCAAACCTCTCAGGGGAACATTTGCAACTATTTGGCACCATTTTAGAGTGAGTTGCCGAAAGTCAGACTTTTGATGAAATTGTGACCCCGGGGGTTAGGGATTTTTTCAAAAAAATATTTTTCTGCCGGGTAAGATGTCGAGGGCTGATTTCTTGTCCTGTGATAAAAAGCCTTCTGTTTCGACCGCCAAACCTTTCAGCGGAGCATTTGCAACCCTTTGGCACCATTTTTGAGTGAATTGCCGAAAGTCATATTTTTTGTGAAATTGTGACTCCGGGGCTTAGGGATTTTTTCAAAAAAATCTTTTTCTGCCGGTTAAGTTGTCGGGGGCTAGTTTCTTTTCCTGTGATAAAAAGCCTTTTGTTTCGACCGCCACACCTCTCAGGGGAACATTTGCAAATATTTGGCACCATTTTTGAGTGAGTTGCCGAAAGTCAGATTTTTGATGAAAATTGTGACCCCGGGGCTTAGGGATTTTTTCAAAAAATCTTTTTCTGCCGGTTAAGATGTCGAGGGCTGATTTCTTGTCCTGTGATAAAAAGCCTTCTGATTTGACCGCCAAACCTTTCAGCGGAGCATTTGCAACCCTTTGGCACCATTTTTGAGTGAATTGCCGAAAGTCAGATTTTTTGTGAAATTGTGACCCCGGGGCTTAGGGATTTTTTCAAAAAAATCTTTTTCTGCCGGTTAAATTGTCGGGGGCTGGTTACTTTTCCTGTGATAAAAAGCCTTTTGTTTCGACCGCCACACGTCTCTGGGGAGTATTTGCAATCGTTTGGCACCATTTTTCAGTGAATTGCCGAAAGTCATATTTTTTATGAAATTGTGAACCTGGGCTTTAGGGATTTTTTCAAAAAAATCTTTTTCGGCCGGTTAAGTTGTCAAGGGCTGATTTCTTGTCCTGTGATAAAAAGCCTTCTGTTTCGACCGCCAAACCTTTCAGCGGAGCATTTGCAACCCTTTGGCACCATTTTTGAGTGAATTGCCAAAAGTCAGATTTTTTGTGAAATTGTGACCCCGGGGCTTAGGGATTTTTTCGAAAAAATCTTTTTCTGCCGGTCAAGTTGTCGGGGGCTGGTTTCTTTTCCTGTGATAAAAAGCCTTTTGTTTCGACCGCCAAACCACTCAGGGGAGTATTTGCAACCGTTTGGCACCATTTTTGAGTGAATTGCCGAAAGTCATATTTTTTATGAAATTGTGAACCTGGGGCTTAGGGATCTTTTCAAAAAAATCTCTTTCTGCCCGTTAAGTTGTCGAGGGCTGATTTCTTTTCCTGTGATGAAAAGCCTTCTGTTTCGACCGCCAAACCTCGCAGTGGAGTATTTGCAACCATTTGGCACCATTTTTGAGTGAATTGCCGAAAGTCATATTTTTTATGAAATTGTGAACACGGGGCTTAGGGATTTTTTTCAAAAAAACTTTTTCGACCGTTTAAGTTGTCGAAGGCTGTTTTCTTGTCCTGTAATAAAAAGCCTTCTGTTTCGACCGCCAAACCTTTCAGCGGAGCATTTGCAACCATTTGGCACCATTTTTGAGTGAGTTGCCGAAAGTCAGACTTTTGATGAAATTGTGACCCCGGGGCTTAGGGATTTTTTCAAAAACATGTTTTTCTGCTGGTTAAGTGGTCGAGGGCTGATTTCTTTTCCTGTGATAAAAAGTCCTTCTGTTTCGACCGCCAAACCTCTCAGGGGAACATTTGCAACCGTTTGGCACCATTTTTGAGTGAGTAGCCGAAAGTCAGACTTTTGATGAAATTGTGACCCCGGGGCTTAGGGATTTTTTCAAAAAAATATTTTTCGGCCGGTTAAATTGTTGAGGGCTGATTTCTTGTCCTGTGATAAAAAGCCTTCTGTTTCGACCGCCAAAACTCTGAGGGGAGCATTTGCAACCGTTTGGCACCATTTTTGAGGGAATTGCCGAAAGTCATATTTTTTATGATATTGTGACGCTGGGGCTTAGGGATTTTTTCAAAAAAACCTTTTCGACCGGTCAAGTTATCGAAGGCTGTTTTCTTGTCCTGTAATAAAAAGCCTTCTGTTTCGACCGCCAAACCTTTCAGCGGAGCATTTCAACCGTTTGGCACCATTTTTGAGTGAATTGGAGAACGTCAGGCTTTTGATGAAACTGTGACAACGGGGCTTAGGGATTTTTTCAAAAAAATCATTTTCTGCCGGTTAAGTTGTCGGAGGCTGATTTCTTTTCCTGTGATAAAAAGCCTTTTGTTTCGACCGCCAAACCTCTCAGGGGAACATTTGCAACGATTTGGCACCATTTTTGAGTGATTTGCCGAAAGTCATATTTTTTATGAAATTGTGAACCTGGGGCTTAGGGATTTTTTCAAAAAAATCTCTTTCTGCCGGTTAAGTTGTCGAGGGCTGATTTCTTTTCCTGTGATGAAAAGCCTTCTGTTTCGACCGCCAAACCTCTCAGTGGAGTATTTGCAACCGTTTGGCACCATTTTTGAGTGAGTTGTCGAAAGTCAGACTTTTGATGAAATTGTGACCCCGGGAGTTAGGGATTTTTTCAAAAACATGTTTTTCTGCTGGTTAAGTGGTCGAGGGCTGATTTCTTTTCCTGTGATAAAAAGTCCTTCTGTTTCGACCGCCAAACCTCACAGGGGAACATTTGCAACCGTTTGGCACCATTTTTGAGTGAGTTTCCGAAAGTCATATTTTTGATGAATTTGTGACCCCGGGGCTTAGGGATTTTTTCAAAAAAATCTTTTTCTGCCGGTTAAATTGTCGAGGGCTGATTTCTTGTCCTGTGATAAAAACCCTTCTGTTTCGACCGCCAAACCTCTCAGGGAAGCATTTGCAACGGTTGGCACCATTTTTGAGTGAGTTGCCGAAAGTCAGACTTTTGATGAAATTGTGACCCCGGGGGTTAGGAATTTTTTCAAAAAAATCTCTTTCTGCCGGTTAAATTGTCGAGGGCTGATTTCTTTTCCTGTGATTAAAAGTCCTTCTGTTTCGACCGCCAAACCTCTCAGGGGGACATTTGCAACCGTTTTGCACCATTTTTGAGTGAGTTGCCGAAAGTCAGATTTTTGATGAAATTGTGACCCCGGGGCTTCGGGATTTTTTCAAAAAAATCTTTTTCTGCCGGTTAAATTGTCAAGGGCTGATTTCTTTTCCTGTGATAAAAAGCCTTCTGTTTGGACCGCCAAACCTCTCAGGGGAGCATTTGCAACCGTTTGGCACCATTTTTGAGTGAGTTGCCGAAAGTCAGACTTTTGATGAAATTGTGACCCCGGGGGTTAGGGATTTTTTCAAAAAAATCTTTTTCTGCCGGTTAAGTTGTCGGGGGCTGGTTTCTTTTCCTGTGATAAAAAGCTTTTTGTTTCGACCGCCACACCTCTCAGGGGAACATTTGCAACTATTTGGCACCATTTTTGAGTGAGTTGCCGAAAGTCAGATTTTTGATGAAATTGTGACCCCGGGGCTTAGGGATTTTTTCAAAAAAATCTTTTTCTGCCGGTTAAGATATCCAGGGCTGGTTTCTTGTCCTGTGGTAAAAAGCCTTCTGTTTCGACCGCCAAACCTCTCAGGGGAGCATTTGCAACCGTTTGGCACCATTTTTGAGTGAGTTGCCGAAAGTCAGACTTTTGATGAAATTGTGACCCCGGGGGTTAGGGATTTTTTCAAAAAAATGTTTTTCTGCTGGTTAAGTTGTTGAGGGCTTATTTCTTTTCCTGTGATAGAAAGCCGTCTGTTTCGACGGCCAAACCTCTCAGGGGAACATTTGCAACTATTTGGCACCATTTTAGAGTTAGTTGCCGAAAGTCAGACTTTTGATGAAATTGTGACCCCGGGGGTTAGGGATTTTTGCAAAAAAATATTTTTCTGCCGGTTAAGATGTCGCGGGCTGATTTGTTGTCCTGTGATAAAAAGCCTCCTGTTTCGACCGCCAAACCTTTCAGCGGAGCATTTGCAACCCTTTGGCACCATTTTTGAGTGAATTGCCGAAAGTCAGATTTTTTGTGAAATTGTGACCCCGGGGCTTAGGGATTTTTTCAAAAAAATCTTTTTCTGCCGGTTAAGTTGTCGGGGGCTGGTTTCTTTTCATGTGATAAAAAGCCTTTTGTTTCGACCGCCACACGTCTCTGGGGAGCATTTGCAACCGTTTGGCACCATTTTTCAGTGAATTGCCGAAAGTCATATTTTTTATGAAATTGTGAACCTGGGGTTTAGGGATTTTTTCAAAAAAATCTTTTTCGGCCGGTTAAGTTGTCAAGGGCTGATTTGTTGTCCTGTGATAAAAAGCCTTCTGTTTCGACCGCCAAACCTTTCAGCGGAGCATTTGCAACCGTTTGGCACCATTTTTGAGGGAATTGCCAAAAGTCAGATTTTTTGTGAAATTGTGACCCTGGGGCTTAGGGATTTTTTCGAAACAATCTTTTTCTGCCGGTCAAGTTGTCGGGGGCTGGTTTCTTTTCCTGTGATGAAAAGCCTTCTGTTTCGACCGCCAAACCTCTCAGTGGAGTATTTGCAACCATTTGGCACCATTTTTGAGTGAATTGCCGAAAGTCATATTTTTTATGAAATTGTGACGCTGGGGCTTAGGGATTTTTTCAAAAAAATCTCTTTCTGCCGGTTAAGTTGTCGAGGGCTGATTTCTTTTCCTGTGATAAAAAGTCCTTCTGTTTTGACCGCCAAACCTTTCAGCGGAGCATTTGCAACCGTTTGGCACCATTGTTGAGTTAGTTGCCGAAAGTCAGACTTTTGATGAAATTGTGACCCCGGGGCTTAGGGATTTTTTCAAAAAAATCTTTTTCTGCCGGTTAAGATGTCAAGGGCTGATTTCTTGTCCTGTGATAAAAAGCCTTCTGTTTGGACCGCCAAACCTCTCAGGGGAGCATTTGAATCCGTTTGGCACCATTTTTGAGTGAGTTGCCGAAAGTCAGATTTTTGATGAAATTGTGACCCCGGGGGTTAGGGATTTTTTCAAAAAAATATTTTTCTGACGGTTAAGATGTCGAGGGCTGATTTCTTGTCCTGTGATAAAAAGCCTTCTGTTTCGACCGCCAAACCTCTCAGGGGAGCATTTCAACCGTTTGGCACCATTTTTTTGGTGAATTGGAGAACGTCAGGCTTTTGATGAAACTGTGACAACGGGGCTTAGGGATTTTTGCAAAAAAATATTTTTCTGCCGGTTAAGATGTCGAGGGCTGATTTGTTGTCCTGTGATAAAAAGCCTTCTGTTTCGACCGCCAAAAATTTCAGCGGAGCATTTGCAACCCTTTGGCACCATTTTTGAGTGAATTGCCGAAAGTCAGATTTTTTGTGAAATTGTGACCCCGGGGCTTAGGGATTTTTTCAAAAAAATCTTTTTCCTCCGGTTAAGTTATCGGAGGCTGATTTCTTTTCCTGTGATAAAAAGCCTTTTGTTTCGACCGCCAAACCTCTCAGGGGAACATTTGCAACGATTTGGCACCATTTTTGAGTGAATTGCAGGAAGTCATATTTTTTATGAAATTGTGAACCTGGGGCTTAGGGATTTTTTCAAAAAAATCTCTTTCTGCCCGTTAAGTTGTCGAGGGCTGATTTCTTTTTCTGTGATAAAGAGCCTTTTGTTTCGACCGCCAAACCTCTCAGTGGAGTATTTGCAACCATTTGGCACCATTTTTGAGTGAATTGCCGAAAGTCATATTTTTTATGAAATTGTGAACCCGGGGCTTAGGGATTTTTTCAAAAAAATCTCTTTCTGCCGGTTAAGTTGTCGAGGGCTGATTTCTTTTCCTGTGATAAAAAGTCCTTCTGTTTTGACCGCCAAACCTTTCAGCGGAGCATTTGCAACCATTTGGCACCATTTTTGAGTGAGTTGCCGAAAGTCAGACTTTTGATGAAATTGTGACCCCGGGGCTTAGGGATTTTTTCAAAAACGTGTTTTTCTGCTGGTTAAGTGGTCGAGGGCTGATTTCTTTTCCTGTGATAAAAAATCCTTCTGTTTCGACCGCCAAACCTCTCAGGGGAACATTTGCAACCGTTTGGCACCATTTTTGAGTGAGTAGCCGAAAGTCAGACTTTTGATGAAATTGTGACCCCGGGGCTTAGGGATTTTTTCAAAAAAATATTTTTCGGCCGGTTAAATTGTTGAGGGCTGATTTCTTGTCCTGTGATAAAAAGCCTTCTGTTTCGACCGCCAAAACTCTGAGGGGAGCATTTGCAACCGTTTGGCACCATTTTTGAGGGAATTGCCGAAAGTCATATTTTTTATGATATTGTGACGCTGGGGCTTAGGGATTTTTTCAAAAAAACCTTTTCGACCGGTCAAGTTATCGAAGGCTGTTTTCTTGTCCTGTAATAAAAAGCCTTCTGTTTCGACCGCCAAACCTTTCAGCGGAGCATTTCAACCGTTTGGCACCATTTTTGAGTGAATTGGAGAACGTCAGGCTTTTGATGAAACTGTGACAACGGGGCTTAGGGATTTTTTCAAAAAAATCATTTTCTGCCGGTTAAGTTGTCGGAGGCTGATTTCTTTTCCTGTGATAAAAAGCCTTTTGTTTCGACCGCCAAACCTCTCAGGGGAACATTTGCAACGATTTGGCACCATTTTTGAGTGATTTGCCGAAAGTCATATTTTTTATGAAATTGTGAACCTGGGGCTTAGGGATTTTTTCAAAAAAATCTCTTTCTGCCGGTTAAGTTGTCGAGGGCTGATTTCTTTTCCTGTGATGAAAAGCCTTCTGTTTCGACCGCCAAACCTCTCAGTGGAGTATTTGCAACCGTTTGGCACCATTTTTGAGGGAGTTGTCGAAAGTCAGACTTTTGATGAAATTGTGACCCCGGGAGTTAGGGATTTTTTCAAAAACATGTTTTTCTGCTGGTTAAGTGGTCGAGGGCTGATTTCTTTTCCTGTGATAAAAAGTCCTTCTGTTTCGACCGCCAAACCTCTCAGGGGAACATTTGCAACCGTTTGGCACCATTTTTGAGTGAGTTTCCGAAAGTCATATTTTTGATGAATTTGTGACCCCGGGGCTTCGGGATTTTTTCAAAAAAATCTTTTTCTGCCGGTTAAGTGATCGAAGGCTGATTTCTTGTCCTGTGATAAAAAGCCTTCTGTTTCGACCGCCAAACCTCTCAGGGAAGCACTTGCAACGTTTGGCACCATTTTTGAGTGAGTTGCCGAAAGTCAGACTTTTGATGAAATTGTGACCCCGGGGGTTAGGAATTTTTTCAAAAAAATGTTTTTCTGCTGGTTAAGTGGTCGAGGGCTGATTTCTTTTCCTGTGATTAAAAGTCCTTCTGTTTCGACCGCCAAACCTCTCAGGGGGACATTTGCAACCGTTTTGCACCATTTTTGAGTGAGTTACCGAAAGTCAGATTTTTGATGAAATTGTGACCCCGGGGCTTCGGGGTTTTTTCAAAAAAATCTTTTTCTGCCGGTTAAATTGTCAAGGGCTGATTTCTTTTCCTGTGATAAAAAGCCTTCTGTTTGGACCGCCAAACCTCTCAGGGGAGCATTTGCAACCGTTTGGCACCATTTTTGAGTGAGTTGCCGAAAGTCAGACTTTTGATGAAATTGTGACCCCGGGGGTTAGGGATTTTTTCAAAAAAATGTTTTTCTGCTGGTTAAGTTGTCGAGGGCTTATTTCTTTTCCTGTGATAGAAAGCCGTCTGTTTCGACCGCCAAACCTCTCAGGGGAACATTTGCAACTATTTGGCACCATTTTAGAGTGAGTTGCCGAAAGTCAGACTTTTGATGAAATTGTGACCCGGGGGTTAGGAATTTTTTCAAAAAAATATTTTTCTGCCGGGTAAGATGTCGAGGGCTGATTTCTTGTCCTGTGATAAAAAGCCTTCTGTTTCGACCGCCAAACCTTTCAGCGGAGCATTTGCAACCCTTTGGCACCATTTTTGAGTGAATTGCCGAAAGTCAGATTTTTTGTGAAATTGTGACCCCGGGGCTTAGGGATTTTTTCAAAAAAATCTTTTTCTGCCGGTTAAGTTGTCGGGGGCTGGTTTCTTTTCCTGTGATAAAAAGCCTTTTGTTTCGACCGCCACACCTCTCAGGGGAACATTTGCAACTATTTGGCACCATTTTTGAGTGAGTTGCCGAAAGTCAGATTTTTGATGAAATTGTGACCCCGGGGCTTAGGGATTTTTTCAAAAAATCTTTTTCTGCCGGTTAAGATGTCGAGGGCTGATTTCTTGTCCTGTGATAAAAAGCCTTCTGATTTGACCGCCAAACCTTTCAGCGGATCATTTGCAACCCTTTGGCACCATTTTTGAGTGAATTGCCGAAAGTCAGATTTTTTGTGAAATTGTGACCCCGGGGCTTAGGGATTTTTTCAAAAAAATCTTTTTCTGCCGGTTAAATTGTCGGGGGCTGGTTACTTTTCCTGTGATAAAAAGCCTTTTGTTTCGACCGCCACACGTCTCTGGGGAGTATTTGCAATCGTTTGGCACCATTTTTCAGTGAATTGCCGAAAGTCATATTTTTTATGAAATTGTGAACCTGGGCTTTAGGGATTATTTCAAAAAAATCTTTTTCGGCCGGTTAAGTTGTCAAGGGCTGATTTCTTGTCCTGTGATAAAAAGCCTTCTGTTTCGACCGCCAAACCTTTCAGCGGAGCATTTGCAACCCTTTGGCACCATTTTTGAGTGAATTGCCAAAAGTCAGATTTTTTGTGAAATTGTGACCCCGGGGCTTAGGGATTTTTTCGAAAAAATCTTTTTCTGCCGGTCAAGTTGTCGGGGGCTGGTTTCTTTTCCTGTGATAAAAAGCCTTTTGTTTCGACCGCCAAACCACTCAGGGGAGTATTTGCAACCGTTTGGCACCATTTTTGAGTGAATTGCCGAAAGTCATATTTTTTATGAAATTGTGAACCTGGGGCTTAGGGATCTTTTCAAAAAAATCTCTTTCTGCCGGTTAAGTTGTCGAGGGCTGATTTCTTTTCCTGTGATGAAAAGCCTTCTGTTTCGACCGCCAAACTTCGCAGTGGAGTATTTGCAACCATTTGGCACCATTTTTGAGTGAATTGCCGAAAGTCATATTTTTTATGAAATTGTGAACACGGGGCTTAGGGATTTTTTCAAAAAAACTTTTTCGACCGTTTAAGTTGTCGAAGGCTGTTTTCTTGTCCTGTAATAAAAAGCCTTCTGTTTCGACCGCCAAACCTTTCAGCGGAGCATTTGCAACCATTTGGCACCATTTTTGAGTGAGTTGCCGAAAGTCAGACTTTTGATGAAATTGTGACCCCGGGGCTTAGGGATTTTTTCAAAAACATGTTTTTCTGCTGGTTAAGTGGTCGAGGGCTGATTTCTTTTCGTGTGATTAAAAGTCCTTCTGTTTCGACGGCCAAACCTCTCAGGGGAACATTTGCAACCGTTTGGCACCATTTTTGAGTGAGTAGCCGAAAGTCAGACTTTTGATGAAATTGTGACCCCGGGGCTTAGGGATTTTTTCAAAAAAATCTTTTTCTGCCGGTTAAATTGTTGAGGGCTGATTTCTTGTCCTGTGATAAAAAGCCTTCTGTTTCGACCGCCAAAACTCTGAGGGGAGCATTTGCAACCGTTTGGCACCATTTTTGAGGGAATTGCCGAAAGTCATATTTTTTATGAAATTGTGACGCTGGGGCTCAGGGATTTTTTCAAAAAAACCTTTTCGACCGGTTAAGTTATCGAAGGCTGTTTTCTTGTCCTGTAATAAAAACCTTCTGTTTCGACCGCCAAACCTTTCAGCGGAGCATTTCAACCGTTTGGCACCATTTTTGAGTGAATTGGAGAACGTCAGGCTTTTGATGAAACTGTGACAACGGGGCTTAGGGATTTTTTCAAAAAAATCTTTTTCTGCCGGTTAAGATGTCGAGGGCTGATTTCTTGTCCTGTGATAAAAAGCCTTCAGATTTGACCGCCAAACCTTTCAGCGGAGCATTTGCAACCCTTTGGCACCATTTTTGAGTGAATTGCCTAAAGTCAGATTTTTTGTGAAATTGTGACCCCGGGGCTTAGGGATTTTTTCAAAAAAATCTCTTTCTGCCGGTTAAGTTGTCGAGGGCTGATTTCTTTTCCTGTGATGAAAAGCCTTCTGTTTCGACCGCCAAACCTCTCAGTGGAGTATTTGCAACCGTTTGGCACCATTTTTGAGTGAGTTGTCGAAAGTCAGACTTTTGATGAAATTGTGACCCCGGGAGTTAGGGATTTTTTCAAAAACATGTTTTTCTGCTGGTTAAGTGGTCGAGGGCTGATTTCTTTTCCTGTGATAAAAAGTCCTTCTGTTTCGACCGCCAAACCTCTCAGGGGAGCATTTGCAACCATTTGGCACCATTTTTGAGTGAGTTGCCGAAAGTCATACTTTTGATGAAATTGTGACCCCGGGGCTTAGGGATTTTTTCAAAAACATGTTTTTCTGCTGGTTAAGTGGTCGAGGGCTGATTTCTTTTCCTGTGATAAAAAGTCCTTCTGTTTCGACCGCCAAACCTCTCAGGGGAACATTTGCAACCGTTTGGCACCATTTTTGAGTGAGTAGCCGAAAGTCAGACTTTTGATGAAATTGTGACCCCGGGGCTTAGGGATTTTTTCAAAAAAATCTTTTTCTGCCGGTTAAATTGTTGAGGGCTGATTTCTTGTCCTGTGATAAAAAGCCTTCTGTTTCGACCGCCAAAACTCTGAGGGGAGCATTTGCAACCGTTTGGCACCATTTTTGAGGGAATTGCCGAAACTCATATTTTTTATGAAATTGTGACGCTGGGGCTTAGGGATTTTTTCAAAAAAACCTTTTCGACCGGTTAAGTTATCGAAGGCTGTTTTCTTGTCCTGTAATAAAAAGCCTTCTGTTTCGACCGCCAAACCTTTCAGCGGAGCATTTCAACCGTTTGGCACCATTTTTGAGTGAGTTGCCGAAAGTCAGACTTTTGATGAAATTGTGACCCCGGGGGTTAGGGATTTTTTCAAAAAAATGTTTTTCTGCTGGTTAAGTTGTCGAGGGCTCATTTCTTTTCCTGTGATAGAAAGCCGTCTGTTTCGACCGCCAAACCTCTCAGGGGAACATTTGCAACTATTTGGCACCATTTTTGAGTGAGTTGCCGAAAGTCAGACTTTTGATGAAATTGTGACCCCGGGGGTTAGGGATTTTTTCAAAAAAATATTTTTCTGCCGGGTAAGATGTCGAGGGCTGATTTCTTGTCCTGTGATAAAAAGCCTTCTGTTTCGACCGCCAAACCTTTCAGCGGAGCATTTGCAACCCTTTGGCACCATTTTTGAGTGAATTGCCGAAAGTCAGATTTTTTGTGAAATTGTGACCCCGGGGCTTAGGGATTTTTTCAAAAAAATCTTTTTCTGCCGGTTAAGTTGTCGGGGGCTGGTTTCTTTTCCTGTGATAAAAAGCCTTTTGTTTCGACCGCCACACCTCTCAGGGGAACATTTGCAACTATTTGGCACCATTTTTGAGTGAGTTGCCGAAAGTCAGATTTTTGATGAAATTGTGACCCCGGGGCTTAGGGATTTTTTCAAAAAATCTTTTTCTGCCGGTTAAGATGTCGAGGGCTGATTTCTTGTCCTGTGATAAAAAGCCTTCTGATTTGACCGCCAAACCTTTCAGCGGATCATTTGCAACCCTTTGGCACCATTTTTGAGTGAGTAGCCGAAAGTCAGACTTTTGATGAAATTGTGACCCCGGGGCTTAGGGATTTTTTCAAAAAAATCTTTTTCTGCCGGTTAAATTGTTGAGGGCTGATTTCTTGTCCTGTGATAAAAAGCCTTCTGTTTCGACCGCCAAAACTCTGAGGGGAGCATTTGCAACCGTTTGGCACCATTTTTGAGGGAATTGCCGAAAGTCATATTTTTTATGAAATTGTGACGCTGGGGCTCAGGAATTTTTTCAAAAAAACCTTTTCGACCGGTTAATTTATCGAAGGCTGTTTTCTTGTCCTGTAATAAAAAGCCTTCTGTTTCGACCGCCAAACCTTTCAGCGGAGCATTTCAACCGTTTGGCACCATTTTTGAGTGAATTGGAGAACGTCAGGCTTTTGATGAAACTGTGACAACGGGGCTTAGGGATTTTTTCAAAAAAATCTCTTTCTGCCGGTTAAGTTGTCGAGGGCTGATTTCTTTTCCTGTGATGAAAAGCCTTCTGTTTCGACCGCCAAACCTCTCAGTGGAGTATTTGCAACCGTTTGGCACCATTTTTGAGTGAGTTGTCGAAAGTCAGACTTTTGATGAAATTGTGACCCCGGGAGTTAGGGATTTTTTCAAAAACATGTTTTTCTGCTGGTTAAGTGGTCGAGGGCTGATTTCTTTTCCTGTGATAAAAAGTCCTTCTGTTTCGACCGCCAAACCTCTCAGGGGAGCATTTGCAACCATTTGGCACCATTTTTGAGTGAGTTGCCGAAAGTCATACTTTTGATGAAATTGTGACCCCGGGGCTTAGGGATTTTTTCAAAAACATGTTTTTCTGCTGGTTAAGTGGTCGAGGGCTGATTTCTTTTCCTGTGATAAAAAGTCCTTCTGTTTCGACCGCCAAACCTCTCAGGGGAACATTTGCAACCGTTTGGCACCATTTTTGAGTGAGTAGCCGAAAGTCAGACTTTTGATGAAATTGTGACCCCGGGGCTTAGGGATTTTTTCAAAAAAATCTTTTTCTGCCGGTTAAATTGTTGAGGGCTGATTTCTTGTCCTGTGATAAAAAGCCTTCTGTTTCGACCGCCAAAACTCTGAGGGGAGCATTTGCAACCGTTTGGCACCATTTTTGAGGGAATTGCCGAAACTCATATTTTTTATGAAATTGTGACGCTGGGGCTTAGGGATTTTTTCAAAAAAACCTTTTCGACCGGTTAAGTTATCGAAGGCTGTTTTCTTGTCCTGTAATAAAAAGCCTTCTGTTTCGACCGCCAAACCTTTCAGCGGAGCATTTCAACCGTTTGGCACCATTTTTGAGTGAGTTGCCGAAAGTCAGACTTTTGATGAAATTGTGACCCCGGGGGTTAGGGATTTTTTCAAAAAAATGTTTTTCTGCTGGTTAAGTTGTCGAGGGCTCATTTCTTTTCCTGTGATAGAAAGCCGTCTGTTTCGACCGCCAAACCTCTCAGGGGAACATTTGCAACTATTTGGCACCATTTTTGAGTGAGTTGCCGAAAGTCAGACTTTTGATGAAATTGTGACCCCGGGGGTTAGGGATTTTTTCAAAAAAATATTTTTCTGCCGGGTAAGATGTCGAGGGCTGATTTCTTGTCCTGTGATAAAAAGCCTTCTGTTTCGACCGCCAAACCTTTCAGCGGAGCATTTGCAACCCTTTGGCACCATTTTTGAGTGAATTGCCGAAAGTCAGATTTTTTGTGAAATTGTGACCCCGGGGCTTAGGGATTTTTTCAAAAAAATCTTTTTCTGCCGGTTAAGTTGTCGGGGGCTGGTTTCTTTTCCTGTGATAAAAAGCCTTTTGTTTCGACCGCCACACCTCTCAGGGGAACATTTGCAACTATTTGGCACCATTTTTGAGTGAGTTGCCGAAAGTCAGATTTTTGATGAAATTGTGACCCCGGGGCTTAGGGATTTTTTCAAAAAATCTTTTTCTGCCGGTTAAGATGTCGAGGGCTGATTTCTTGTCCTGTGATAAAAAGCCTTCTGATTTGACCGCCAAACCTTTCAGCGGATCATTTGCAACCCTTTGGCACCATTTTTGAGTGAGTAGCCGAAAGTCAGACTTTTGATGAAATTGTGACCCCGGGGCTTAGGGATTTTTTCAAAAAAATCTTTTTCTGCCGGTTAAATTGTTGAGGGCTGATTTCTTGTCCTGTGATAAAAAGCCTTCTGTTTCGACCGCCAAAACTCTGAGGGGAGCATTTGCAACCGTTTGGCACCATTTTTGAGGGAATTGCCGAAAGTCATATTTTTTATGAAATTGTGACGCTGGGGCTCAGGAATTTTTTCAAAAAAACCTTTTCGACCGGTTAATTTATCGAAGGCTGTTTTCTTGTCCTGTAATAAAAAGCCTTCTGTTTCGACCGCCAAACCTTTCAGCGGAGCATTTCAACCGTTTGGCACCATTTTTGAGTGAATTGGAGAACGTCAGGCTTTTGATGAAACTGTGACAACGGGGCTTAGGGATTTTTTCAAAAAAATCTCTTTCTGCCGGTTAAGTTGTCGAGGGCTGATTTCTTTTCCTGTGATGAAAAGCCTTCTGTTTCGACCGCCAAACCTCTCAGTGGAGTATTTGCAACCGTTTGGCACCATTTTTGAGGGAGTTGTCGAAAGTCAGACTTTTGATGAAATTGTGACCCCGGGAGTTAGGGATTTTTTCAAAAACATGTTTTTCTGCTGGTTAAGTGGTCGAGGGCTGATTTCTTTTCCTGTGATAAAAAGTCCTTCTGTTTCGACCGCCAAATCTCTCAGGGAAGCATTTGCAACGGGTGGCACCATTTTTGAGGGAGTTGTCGAAAGTCAGACTTTTGATGAAATTGTGACCCCGGGGGTTAGGGATTTTTTCAAAAAAATCTTTTTCTGCCGGTTAAGTTGTCGGGGGCTGGTTTCTTTTCCTGTGATAAAAAGCCTTTTGTTTCGACCGCCACACCTCTCAGGGGAACATTTGCAACTATTTGGCACCATTTTTGAGTGAGTTGCCGAAAGTCAGATTTTTGATGAAATTGTGACCCCGGGGCTTAGGGATTTTTTCAAAAAATCTTTTTCTGCCGGTTAAGATGTCGAGGGCTGATTTCTTGTCCTGTGATAAAAAGCCTTCTGATTTGAGCGCCAAACCTTTCAGCGGAGCATTTGCAACCCTTTGGCACCATTTTTGAGTGAATTGCCGAAAGTCAGATTTTTTGTGAAATTGTGACCCCGGGGCTTAGGGATTTTTTCAAAAAAATCTCTTTCTGCCGGTTAAGTTGTCGAGGGCTGATTTCTTTTCCTGTAATGAAAAGCCTTCTGTTTCGACCGCCAAACCTCTCAGTGGAGTATTTGCAACCGTTTGGCACCATTTTTGAGTGAGTTGTCGAAAGTCAGACTTTTGATGAAATTGTGACCCCGGGAGTTAGGGATTTTTTCAAAAACATGTTTTTCTGCTGGTTAAGTGGTCGAGGGCTGATTTCTTTTCCTGTGATAAAAAGTCCTTCTGTTTCGACCGCCAAACCTCTCAGGGGAACATTTGCAACCGTTTGGCACCATTTTTGAGTGAGTTTCCGAAAGTCATATTTTTGATGAATTTGTGACCCCGGGGCTTAGGGATTTTTTCAAAAAAATCTTTTTCTGCCGGTTAAATTGTCGAGGGCTGATTTCTTGTCCTGTGATAAAAACCCTTCTGTTTCGACCGCCAAACCTCTCAGGGAAGCATTTGCAACGGTTGGCACCATTTTTGAGTGAGTTGCCGAAAGTCAGACTTTTGATGAAATTGTGACCCCGGGGGTTAGGAATTTTTTCAAAAAAATCTCTTTCTGCCGGTTAAATTGTCGAGGGCTGATTTCTTTTCCTGTGATTAAAAGTCCTTCTGTTTCGACCGCCAAACCTCTCAGGGGGACATTTGCAACCGTTTTGCACCATTTTTGAGTGAGTTGCCGAAAGTCAGATTTTTGATGAAATTCTGACCCCGGGGCTTCGGGATTTTTTCAAAAAAATCTTTTTCTGCCGGTTAAATTGTCAAGGGCTGATTTCTTTTCCTGTGATAAAAAGCGTTCTGTTTGGACCGCCAAACCTCTCAGGGGAGCATTTGCAACCGTTTGGCACCATTTTTGAGTGAGTTGCCGAAAGTCAGACTTTTGATGAAATTGTGACCCCGGGGGTTAGGGATTTTTTCAAAAAAATGTTTTTCTGCTGGTTAAGTTGTCGAGGGCTCATTTCTTTTCCTGTGATAGAAAGCCGTCTGTTTCGACCGCCAAACCTCTCAGGGGAACATTTGCAACTATTTGGCACCATTTTTGAGTGAGTTGCCGAAAGTCAGACTTTTGATGAAATTGTGACCCCGGGGGTTAGGGATTTTTTCAAAAAAATATTTTTCTGCCGGGTAAGATGTCGAGGGCTGATTTCTTGTCCTGTGATAAAAAGCCTTCTGTTTCGACCGCCAAACCTTTCAGCGGAGCATTTGCAACCCTTTGGCACCATTTTTGAGTGAATTGCCGAAAGTCAGATTTTTTGTGAAATTGTGACCCTGGGGCTTAGGGATTTTTTCAAAAAAATCTTTTTCTGCCGGTTAAGTTGTCGGGGGCTGGTTTCTTTTCCTGTGATAAAAAGCCTTTTGTTTCGACCGCCACACCTCTCAGGGGAACATTTGCAACTATTTGGCACCATTTTTGAGTGAGTTGCCGAAAGTCAGATTTTTGATGAAATTGTGACCCCGGGGCTTAGGGATTTTTTCAAAAAATCTTTTTCTGCCGGTTAAGATGTCGAGGGCTGATTTCTTGTCCTGTGATAAAAAGCCTTCTGATTTGACCGCCAAACCTTTCAGCGGATCATTTGCAACCCTTTGGCACCATTTTTGAGTGAATTGCCGAAAGTCAGATTTTTTGTGAAATTGTGACCCCGGGGCTTAGGGATTTTTTCAAAAAAATCTTTTTCTGCCGGTTAAATTGTCGGGGGCTGGTTACTTTTCCTGTGATAAAAAGCCTTTTGTTTCGACCGCCACACGTCTCTGGGGAGTATTTGCAATCGTTTGGCAGCATTTTTCAGTGAATTGCCGAAAGTCATATTTTTTATGAAATTGTGAACCTGGGCTTTAGGGATTATTTCAAAAAAATCTTTTTCGGCCGTTTAAGTTTTCAAGGGCTGATTTCTTGTCCTGTGATAAAAAGTCCTTCTGTTTCGACCGCCAAACCTCTCAGGGGAACATTTGCAACCGTTTGGCACCATTTTTGAGTGAGTTTCCGAAAGTCATATGTTTGATGAATTTGTGACCCCGGGGCTTAGGGATTTTTTCAAAAAAATCTTTTTCTGCCGGTTAAATTGTCGAGGGCTGATTTCTTGTCCTGTGATAAAAAGCCTTCTGTTTCGACCGCCAAACCTCTCAGGGAAGCATTTGCAACGGTTGGCACCATTTTTGAGTGAGTTGCCGAAAGTCAGACTTTTGATGAAATTGTGACCCCGGGGGTTAGGAATTTTTTCAAAAAAATCTCTTTCTGCCGGTTAAATTGTCGAGGGCTGATTTCTTTTCCTGTGATTAAAAGTCCTTCTGTTTCGACCGCCAAACCTCTCAGGGGGACATTTGCAACCGTTTTGCACCATTTTTGAGTGAGTTGCCGAAAGTCAGATTTTTGATGAAATTCTGACCCCGGGGCTTCGGGATTTTTTCAAAAAAATCTTTTTCTGCCGGTTAAATTGTCAAGGGCTGATTTCTTTTCCTGTGATAAAAAGCGTTCTGTTTGGACCGCCAAACCTCTCAGGGGAGCATTTGCAACCGTTTGGCACCATTTTTGAGTGAGTTGCCGAAAGTCAGACTTTTGATGAAATTGTGACCCCGGGGGTTAGGGATTTTTTCAAAAACATGTTTTTCTGCTGGTTAAGTTGTCGAGGGCTCATTTCTTTTCCTGTGATAGAAAGCCGTCTGTTTCGACCGCCAAACCTCTCAGGGGAACATTTGCAACTATTTGGCACCATTTTTGAGTGAGTTGCCGAAAGTCAGACTTTTGATGAAATTGTGACCCCGGGGGTTAGGGATTTTTTCAAAAAAATCTTTTTCTGCCGTGTAAGATGTCGAGGGCTGATTTCTTGTCCTGTGATAAAAAGCCTTCTGTTTCGACCGCCAAACCTTTCAGCGGAGCATTTGCAACCCTTTGGCACCATTTTTGAGTGAATTGCCGAAAGTCAGATTTTTTGTGAAATTGTGACCCCGGGGCTTAGGGATTTTTTCAAAAAAATCTTTTTCTGCCGGTTAAGTTGTCGGGGGCTGGTTTCTTTTCCTGTGATAAAAAGCCTTTTGTTTCGACCGCCACACCTCTCAGGGGAACATTTGCAACTATTTGGCACCATTTTTGAGTGAGTTGCCGAAAGTCAGATTTTTGATGAAATTGTGACCCCGGGGCTTAGGGATTTTTTCAAAAAATCTTTTTCTGCCGGTTAAGATGTCGAGGGCTGATTTCTTGTCCTGTGATAAAAAGCCTTCTGATTTGACCGCCAAACCTTTCAGCGGAGCATTTGCAACCCTTTGGCACCATTTTTGAGTGAATTGCCGAAAGTCAGATTTTTTGTGAAATTGTGACCCCGGGGCTTAGGGATTTTTTCAAAAAAATCTCTTTCTGCCGGTTAAGTTGTCGAGGGCTGATTTCTTTTCCTGTAATGAAAAGCCTTCTGTTTCGACCGCCAAACCTCTCAGTGGAGTATTTGCAACCGTTTGGCACCATTTTTGAGTGAGTTGTCGAAAGTCAGACTTTTGATGAAATTGTGACCCCGGGAGTTAGGGATTTTTTCAAAAACATGTTTTTCTGCTGGTTAAGTGGTCGAGGGCTGATTTCTTTTCCTGTGATAAAAAGTCCTTCTGTTTCGACCGCCAAACCTCTCAGGGGAACATTTGCAACCGTTTGGCACCATTTTTGAGTGAGTTTCCGAAAGTCATATTTTTGATGAATTTGTGACCCCGGGGCTTAGGGATTTTTTCAAAAAAATCTTTTTCCGCCGGTTAAATTGTCGAGGGCTGATTTCTTGTCCTGTGATAAAAACCCTTCTGTTTCGACCGCCAAACCTCTCAGGGAAGCATTTGCAACGGTTGGCACCATTTTTGAGTGAGTTGCCGAAAGTCAGACTTTTGATGAAATTGTGACCCCGGGGGTTAGGAATTTTTTCAAAAAAATCTCTTTCTGCCGGTTAAATTGTCGAGGGCTGATTTCTTTTCCTGTGATTAAAAGTCCTTCTGTTTCGACCGCCAAACCTCTCAGGGGGACATTTGCAACCGTTTTGCACCATTTTTGAGTGAGTTGCCGAAAGTCAGATTTTTGATGAAATTCTGACCCCGGGGCTTCGGGATTTTTTCAAAAAAATCTTTTTCTGCCGGTTAAATTGTCAAGGGCTGATTTCTTTTCCTGTGATAAAAAGCGTTCTGTTTGGACCGCCAAACCTCTCAGGGGAGCATTTGCAACCGTTTGGCACCATTTTTGAGTGAGTTGCCGAAAGTCAGACTTTTGATGAAATTGTGACCCCGGGGGTTAGGGATTTTTTCAAAAAAATGTTTTTCTGCTGGTTAAGTTGTCGAGGGCTCATTTCTTTTCCTGTGATAGAAAGCCGTCTGTTTCGACCGCCAAACCTCTCAGGGGAACATTTGCAACTATTTGGCACCATTTTTGAGTGAGTTGCCGAAAGTCAGACTTTTGATGAAATTGTGACCCCGGGGGTTAGGGATTTTTTCAAAAAAATATTTTTCTGCCGGGTAAGATGTCGAGGGCTGATTTCTTGTCCTGTGATAAAAAGCCTTCTGTTTCGACCGCCAAACCTTTCAGCGGAGCATTTGCAACCCTTTGGCACCATTTTTGAGTGAATTGCCGAAAGTCAGATTTTTTGTGAAATTGTGACCCCGGGGCTTAGGGATTTTTTCAAAAAAATCTTTTTCTGCCGGTTAAGTTGTCGGGGGCTGGTTTCTTTTCCTGTGATAAAAAGCCTTTTGTTTCGACCGCCACACCTCTCAGGGGAACATTTGCAACTATTTGGCACCATTTTTGAGTGAGTTGCCGAAAGTCAGATTTTTGATGAAATTGTGACCCCGGGGCTTAGGGATTTTTTCAAAAAATCTTTTTCTGCCGGTTAAGATGTCGAGGGCTGATTTCTTGTCCTGTGATAAAAAGCCTTCTGATTTGACCGCCAAACCTTTCAGCGGATCATTTGCAACCCTTTGGCACCATTTTTGAGTGAATTGCCGAAAGTCAGATTTTTTGTGAAATTGTGACCCCGGGGCTTAGGGATTTTTTCAAAAAAATCTTTTTCTGCCGGTTAAATTGTCGGGGGCTGGTTACTTTTCCTGTGATAAAAAGCCTTTTGTTTCGACCGCCACACGTCTCTGGGGAGTATTTGCAATCGTTTGGCAGCATTTTTCAGTGAATTGCCGAAAGTCATATTTTTTATGAAATTGTGAACCTGGGCTTTAGGGATTATTTCAAAAAAATCTTTTTCGGCCGGTTAAGTTGTCAAGGGCTGATTTCTTTTCCTGTGATAAAAAGTCCTTCTGTTTCGACCGCCAAACCTCTCAGGGGAACATTTGCAACCGTTTGGCACCATTTTTGAGTGAGTTTCCGAAAGTCATATGTTTGATGAATTTGTGACCCCGGGGCTTAGGGATTTTTTCAAAAAAATCTTTTTCTGCCGGTTAAATTGTCGAGGGCTGATTTCTTGTCCTGTGATAAAAAGCCTTCTGTTTCGACCGCCAAACCTCTCAGGGAAGCATTTGCAACGGTTGGCACCATTTTTGAGTGAGTTGCCGAAAGTCAGACTTTTGATGAAATTGTGACCCCGGGGGTTAGGAATTTTTTCAAAAAAATCTCTTTCTGCCGGTTAAATTGTCGAGGGCTGATTTCTTTTCCTGTGATTAAAAGTCCTTCTGTTTCGACCGCCAAACCTCTCAGGGGGACATTTGCAACCGTTTTGCACCATTTTTGAGTGAGTTGCCGAAAGTCAGATTTTTGATGAAATTCTGACCCCGGGGCTTCGGGATTTTTTCAAAAAAATCTTTTTCTGCCGGTTAAATTGTCAAGGGCTGATTTCTTTTCCTGTGATAAAAAGCGTTCTGTTTGGACCGCCAAACCTCTCAGGGGAGCATTTGCAACCGTTTGGCACCATTTTTGAGTGAGTTGCCGAAAGTCAGACTTTTGATGAAATTGTGACCCCGGGGGTTAGGGATTTTTTCAAAAAAATGTTTTTCTGCTGGTTAAGTTGTCGAGGGCTCATTTCTTTTCCTGTGATAGAAAGCCGTCTGTTTCGACCGCCAAACCTCTCAGGGGAACATTTGCAACTATTTGGCACCATTTTTGAGTGAGTTGCCGAAAGTCAGACTTTTGATGAAATTGTGACCCCGGGGGTTAGGGATTTTTTCAAAAAAATATTTTTCTGCCGGGTAAGATGTCGAGGGCTGATTTCTTGTCCTGTGATAAAAAGCCTTCTGTTTCGACCGCCAAACCTTTCAGCGGAGCATTTGCAACCCTTTGGCACCATTTTTGAGTGAATTGCCGAAAGTCAGATTTTTTGTGAAATTGTGACCCCGGGGCTTAGGGATTTTTTCAAAAAAATCTTTTTCTGCCGGTTAAGTTGTCGGGGGCTGGTTTCTTTTCCTGTGATAAAAAGCCTTTTGTTTCGACCGCCACACCTCTCAGGGGAACATTTGCAACTATTTGGCACCATTTTTGAGTGAGTTGCCGAAAGTCAGATTTTTGATGAAATTGTGACCCCGGGGCTTAGGGATTTTTTCAAAAAATCTTTTTCTGCCGGTTAAGATGTCGAGGGCTGATTTCTTGTCCTGTGATAAAAAGCCTTCTGATTTGACCGCCAAACCTTTCAGCGGATCATTTGCAACCCTTTGGCACCATTTTTGAGTGAATTGCCGAAAGTCAGATTTTTTGTGAAATTGTGACCCCGGGGCTTAGGGATTTTTTCAAAAAAATCTTTTTCTGCCGGTTAAATTGTCGGGGGCTGGTTACTTTTCCTGTGATAAAAAGCCTTTTGTTTCGACCGCCACACGTCTCTGGGGAGTATTTGCAATCGTTTGGCAGCATTTTTCAGTGAATTGCCGAAAGTCATATTTTTTATGAAATTGTGAACCTGGGCTTTAGGGATTATTTCAAAAAAATCTTTTTCGGCCGGTTAAGTTGTCAAGGGCTGATTTCTTTTCCTGTGATAAAAAGTCCTTCTGTTTCGACCGCCAAACCTCTCAGGGGAACATTTGCAACCGTTTGGCACCATTTTTGAGTGAGTTTCCGAAAGTCATATGTTTGATGAATTTGTGACCCCGGGGCTTAGGGATTTTTTCAAAAAAATCTTTTTCTGCCGGTTAAATTGTCGAGGGCTGATTTCTTGTCCTGTGATAAAAAGCCTTCTGTTTCGACCGCCAAACCTCTCAGGGAAGCATTTGCAACGGTTGGCACCATTTTTGAGTGAGTTGCCGAAAGTCAGACTTTTGATGAAATTGTGACCCCGGGGGTTAGGAATTTTTTCAAAAAAATCTCTTTCTGCCGGTTAAATTGTCGAGGGCTGATTTCTTTTCCTGTGATTAAAAGTCCTTCTGTTTCGACCGCCAAACCTCTCAGGGGGACATTTGCAACCGTTTTGCACCATTTTTGAGTGAGTTGCCGAAAGTCAGATTTTTGATGAAATTCTGACCCCGGGGCTTCGGGATTTTTTCAAAAAAATCTTTTTCTGCCGGTTAAATTGTCAAGGGCTGATTTCTTTTCCTGTGATAAAAAGCGTTCTGTTTGGACCTCCAAACCTCTCAGGGGAGCATTTGCAACCGTTTGGCACCATGTTTGAGTGAGTTGCCGAAAGTCAGACTTTTGATGAAATTGTGACCCCGGGGGTTAGGGATTTTTTTCAAAAACATGTTTTTCTGCTGGTTAAGTTGTCGAGGGCTCATTTCTTTTCCTGTGATAGAAAGCCGTCT
Source organism: Podarcis raffonei (assembly GCF_027172205.1). NCBI lineage: Eukaryota > Metazoa > Chordata > Lepidosauria > Squamata > Lacertidae > Podarcis > Podarcis raffonei. The sequence goes on along the minus strand of NC_070611.1, from coordinate 12,250,100 downwards.
GTTTCGACCGCCAAACCTCTCAGGGGAACATTTGCAACTATTTGGCACCATTTTTGAGTGAGTTGCCGAAAGTCAGACTTTTGATGAAATTGTGACCCCGGGGGTTAGGGATTTTTTCAAAAAAATCTTTTTCTGCCGTGTAAGATGTCGAGGGCTGATTTCTTGTCCTGTGATAAAAAGCCTTCTGTTTCGACCGCCAAACCTTTCAGCGGAGCATTTGCAACCCTTTGGCACCATTTTTGAGTGAATTGCCGAAAGTCAGATTTTTTGTGAAATTGTGACCCCGGGGCTTAGGGATTTTTTCAAAAAAATCTTTTTCTGCCGGTTAAGTTGTCGGGGGCTGGTTTCTTTTCCTGTGATAAAAAGCCTTTTGTTTCGACCGCCACACCTCTCAGGGGAACATTTGCAACTATTTGGCACCATTTTTGAGTGAGTTGCCGAAAGTCAGATTTTTGATGAAATTGTGACCCCGGGGCTTAGGGATTTTTTCAAAAAATCTTTTTCTGCCGGTTAAGATGTCGAGGGCTGATTTCTTGTCCTGTGATAAAAAGCCTTCTGATTTGACCGCCAAACCTTTCAGCAGAGCATTTGCAACCCTTTGGCACCATTTTTGAGTGAATTGCCGAAAGTCAGATTTTTTGTGAAATTGTGACCCCGGGGCTTAGGGATTTTTTCAAAAAAATCTTTTTCTGCCGGTTAAATTGTCGGGGTCTGGTTACTTTTCCTGTGATAAAAAGCCTTTTGTTTCGACCGCCACACGTCTCTGGGGAGTATTTGCAATCGTTTGGCACCATTTTTCAGTGAATTGCCGAAAGTCATATTTTTTATGAAATTGTGAACCTGGGCTTTAGGGATTTTTTCAAAAAAATCTTTTTCGGCCGGTTAAGTTGTCAAGGGCTGATTTCTTGTCCTGTGATAAAAAGCCTTCTGTTTCGACCGCCAAACCTTTCAGCGGAGCATTTGCAACCCTTTGGCACCATTTTTGAGTGAATTGCCGAAAGTCAGATTTTTTGTGAAATTGTGACCCCGGGGCTTAGGGATTTTTTCAAAAAAATCTTTTTCTGCGGGTTAAGTTGTCGGGGGCTGGTTTCTTTTCCTGTGATAAAAAGCCTTTTGTTTCGACCGCCACACCTCTCAGGGGAACATTTGCAACTATTTGGCACCATTTTTGAGTGAGTTGCCGAAAGTCAGATTTTTGATGAAATTGTGACCCCGGGGCTTAGGGATTTTTTCAAAAAATCTTTTTCTGCCGGTTAAGATGTCGAGGGCTGATTTCTTGTCCTGTGATAAAAAGCCTTCTGATTTGACCGCCAAACCTTTCAGCGGAGCATTTGCAACCCTTTGGCACCATTTTTGAGTGAATTGCCGAAAGTCAGATTTTTTGTGAAATTGTGACCCCGGGGCTTGGGAATTTTTTAAAAAAATCTCTTTCTGCCGGTTAAGTTGTCGAGGGCTGATTTCTTTTCCTGTAATGAAAAGCCTTCTGTTTCGACCGCCAAACCTCTCAGTGGAGTATTTGCAACCGTTTGGCACCATTTTTGAGTGAGTTGTCGAAAGTCAGACTTTTGATGAAATTGTGACCCCGGGAGTTAGGGATTTTTTCAAAAACATGTTTTTCTGCTGGTTAAGTGGTCGAGGGCTGATTTCTTTTCCTGTGATAAAAAGTCCTTCTGTTTCGACCGCCAAACCTCTCAGGGGAACATTTGCAACCGTTTGGCACCATTTTTGAGTGAGTTTCCGAAAGTCATATTTTTGATGAATTTGTGACCCCGGGGCTTAGGGATTTTTTCAAAAAAATCTTTTTCTGCCGGTTAAATTGTCGAGGGCTGATTTCTTGTCCTGTGATAAAAACCCTTCTGTTTCGACCGCCAAACCTCTCAGGGAAGCATTTGCAACGGTTGGCACCATTTTTGAGTGAGTTGCCGAAAGTCAGACTTTTGATGAAATTGTGACCCCGGGGGTTAGGGATTTTTTCAAAAACATGTTTTTCTGCTGGTTAAGTTGTCGAGGGCTCATTTCTTTTCCTGTGATAGAAAGCCGTCTGTTTCGACCGCCAAACCTCTCAGGGGAACATTTGCAACTATTTGGCACCATTTTTGAGTGAGTTGCCGAAAGTCAGACTTTTGATGAAATTGTGACCCCGGGGGTTAGGGATTTTTTCAAAAAAATCTTTTTCTGCCGGGTAAGATGTCGAGGGCTGATTTCTTGTCCTGTGATAAAAAGCCTTTTGTTTCGACCGCCACACCTCTCAGGGGAACATTTGCAACTATTTGGCACCATTTTTGAGTGAGTTGCCGAAAGTCAGATTTTTGATGAAATTGTGACCCCGGGGCTTAGGGATTTTTTCAAAAAATCTTTTTCTGCCGGTTAAGATGTCGAGGGCTGATTTCTTGTCCTGTGATAAAAAGCCTTCTGATTTGACCGCCAAACCTTTCAGCAGAGCATTTGCAACCCTTTGGCACCATTTTTGAGTGAATTGCCGAAAGTCAGATTTTTTGTGAAATTGTGACCCCGGGGCTTAGGGATTTTTTCAAAAAAATCTTTTTCTGCCGGTTAAATTGTCGGGGTCTGGTTACTTTTCCTGTGATAAAAAGCCTTTTGTTTCGACCGCCACACGTCTCTGGGGAGTATTTGCAATCGTTTGGCACCATTTTTCAGTGAATTGCCGAAAGTCATATTTTTTATGAAATTGTGAACCTGGGCTTTAGGGATTTTTTCAAAAAAATCTTTTTCGGCCGGTTAAGTTGTCAAGGGCTGATTTCGTGTCCTGTGATAAAAAGCCTTCTGTTTCGACCGCCAAACCTTTCAGCGGAGCATTTGCAACCCTTTGGCACCATTTTTGAGTGAATTGCCGAAAGTCAGATTTTTTGTGAAATTGTGACCCCGGGGCTTAGGGATTTTTTCAAAAAAATCTCTTTCTGCCGGTTAAGTTGTCGAGGGCTGATTTCTTTTCCTGTGATGAAAAGCCTTCTGTTTCGACCGCCAAACCTCTCAGGGGAGTATTTGCAACCGTTTGGCACCATTTTTGAGTGAGTTGTCGAAAGTCAGACTTTTGATGAAATTGTGACCCCGGGAGTTAGGGATTTTTTCAAAAACATGTTTTTCTGCTGGTTAAGTGGTCGAGGGCTGATTTCTTTTCCTGTGATAAAAAGTCCTTCTGTTTCGACCGCCAAACCTCTCAGGGGAACATTTGCAACCGTTTGGCACCATTTTTGAGTGAGTTTCCGAAAGTCATATTTTTGATGAATTTGTGACCCCGGGGCTTAGGGATTTTTTCAAAAAAATCTTTTTCTGCCGGTTAAATTGTCGAGGGCTGATTTCTTGTCCTGTGATAAAAACCCTTCTGTTTCGACCGCCAAACCTCTCAGGGAAGCATTTGCAACGGTTGGCACCATTTTTGAGTGAGTTGCCGAAAGTCAGACTTTTGATGAAATTGTGACCCCGGGGATTAGGAATTTTTTCAAAAAAATGTTTTTCTGCTGGTTAAGTGGTCGAGGGCTGATTTCTTTTCCTGTGATTAAAAGTCCTTCTGTTTCGACCGCCAAACCTCTCAGGGGGACATTTGCAACCGTTTTGCACCATTTTTGAGTGAGTTGCCGAAAGTCATATTTTTTATGAAATTGTGAACCTGGGGCTTAGGGATCTTTTCAAAAAAATCTCTTTCTGCCGGTTAAGTTGTCGAGGGCTGATTTCTTTTCCTGTGATGAAAAGCCTTCTGTTTCGACCGCCAAACCTCGCAGTGGAGTATTTGCAACCATTTGGCACCATTTTTGAGTGAATTGCCGAAAGTCATATTTTTTATGAAATTGTGAACACGGGGCTTAGGGATTTTTTCAAAAAAACTTTTTCGACCGTTTAAGTTGTCGAAGGCTGTTTTCTTGTCCTGTAATAAAAAGCCTTCTGTTTCGACCGCCAAACCTTTCAGCGGAGCATTTGCAACCATTTGGCACCATTTTTGAGTGAGTTGCCGAAAGTCAGACTTTTGATGAAATTGTGACCCCGGGGCTTAGGGATTTTTTCAAAAACATGTTTTTCTGCTGGTTAAGTGGTCGAGGGCTGATTTCTTTTCCTGTGATAAAAAGTCCTTCTGTTTCGACTGCCAAACCTCTCAGGGGAACATTTGCAACCGTTTGGCACCATTTTTGAGTGAGTTCCCGAAAGTCATATTTTTGATGAAATTGTGATCCCGGGGCTTAGGGATTTTTTCAAAAAAATCTTTTTCGGCTGGTTAAATTGTCGATGGCTGATTTCTTGTCCTGTGATAAAAAGCCTTCTGTTTCGACCGCCAAACCTCTCAGTGCAGTATTTGCAACGTTTTGGCACCATTTTTGAGGAATTGCCGAAAGTCAGATTTTTTATGCAATTGTGACGCCGGGGCTTAGGGATTTCTTCAAAAAAATCTCTTTCTGCCGGTTAAGTTGTCGAGGGCTGATTTCTTGTCCTGTGATAAAAAACCTTCTGTTTCGACCGCCAAACCTCTCAGGGGAGCATTTGCAACCGTTTGGCACCATTTTTGAGTGAATTGCCGAAAGTCAGACTTTTGATGAAATTGTGACCCCGGGGGTTAGGGATTTTTTCAAAAAAATCTTTTTCTGCCGGTTAAATTGTCGAGGGCTGATTTCTTGTCCTGTGATAAAAAGCCTTCTGTTTCGACCGCCAAACCTCTCAGGGGAGCATTTGCAACCGTTTGGCACCATTTTTGAGTGAATTGCCGCAAGTCAGATTTTTGATGAAATTGTGACCGCGCCCTAATATAAATTAGTCTTACTCCTACTTTACACCTAGTCTACTCCTACTTTACATCTACTTTAATCCTACTCTACACCTAGTTTACTCCTACTTTACACCTACTTTACCCCTAGTTTATACCTACTTTACTCCTAGTTTACACCTGGTTTACTCCTAGTTTACTCCTACTTTACTCCTAGTTTACTCCTACTTTACTCCTAGTTTACTCCTACTTTGTGTGCATTTATTTAAAATGCATCTCTGGGTTACTTGTGGGGCATAGGAATTTGTTCATTTTTTTCTTACACCACATGGTCTGAGGGACGGTGCACAGGCGGTGGACAACATCTCAGGGGAGCATTAGCGATTTTTTCAAAAAAATCTTTTTCTCCCAGTTAAGTTGTCGAGGGCTGATTTCTTTTCCTGTGATAAAAAGCCTTCTGTTTCGACCGCGAAACCTCTCAGGGGAGCATTTGCAACCGTTTGGCACCATTATTCTGCCGGTTAAGTTGTCCATGGCTCATTTACCGCTCTGTGATATAAAGACTTCTGTTTCGACGGACAAAACTCTCAGGGGAGCATTTGCAACCGTTTGGCACCATTTTTGAGTGAATTGCCAAAAGTCAGTGTCAGCGCTGCCCAAGGTCCCAGCTCACACAAGACCAACGCTGCTTCTTCCTCAAGTAAAAAGGTCTTTATTGAAGTTCAGTTTCATTTCCAGACGCGCAGCGCGCAACGCTACGTCTATACCTTAGACCGTAGAAGTCCCATCTGAATCTCCTCCCCCCTGACACCAGCTTAAGATTCTAGCCTTACTCCACCTCTTCCTCTGTTCCTTCTTTCTCTGGGTCCTCCTGCTAGTCGGAGTTTCAGCCCTCCTAGATTCTTCTGACGCTGAGTCCCCCGACTCTTCTCCCCCCCTCCTTCGGGCTTTAGGACCTGGCTCCCAATCCGGGTTTTCTGCTGTCCCGCGCTCCTCCACATTTGAAGTTGGCGCGCGCGCGCAGCCTCCCACTTTCCTTCTGACCGTTACACTTGTGTCACTGCTCCCTCTTTCGGGGAGGCTAGCTGGACCTGGCCTTCCCTCCGTTTCCCCACTCCCCGATGGGGGCGTGGTTACCCCTGACTCATCTTCTCTCCCCGCTGGAGGAGAAGCTGGTCCTGACTCATGTGACTCTTCCCCCCCACTGTGCTATGGTGGGGGAACTGGTCCTGATCCTCCGCTACTCCTTTGGGAGTCCCCTCTGGTTCCTTGTTTATGGAGCGTCCCCCCTGGGACTCCCCTCGCCCTTACCATAGGCGCCCCCTCCTGGGAATCTTCTGATTCGCTGGAGAAGCTCATGGAATCTCTCGGGCCACTGTCATATTCCCCTACGCTCCCCTCTGATTCCTCTCCTCCGCTCTCTATTTGCTCTCTCCCCTGCTCTTCTGCTCCTGAGCCTCTGACAGTCAGATTTTTGATGAAATTGTGACCGCGCCCTAATATAAATTAGTCTTACTCCTACTTTACACCTAGTCTACTCCTACTTTACACCTAGTTTACTCCTCCTTTACACCTAGTCTACTCCTACTTTACATCTTGTTTAATCCTACTCTACACCTAGTTTACTCCTACTTTACACCTATTATACCCCTAGTTTGCACCTACTTTACTCCTAGTTTAAACCTGGTTTACTCCTAGTTTACTCCTACTTTACTCGTAGTTTACACATGCTCTGCCGGTTAAGTTGTTCATGGCTCATTTACCGCTCTGTAATAAAAAGCCTTCTGTTTCGACGGAGAAAACTCTCAGGGGAGCATTTGCAACTGTTTGGCACCATTTTTCAGTGAATTGCCGCAAGTCAGATTTTTGATGAAATTGTGACCCCGAAGCTTAGGGATTTTTTCAAAGAAATCTTTTTCTGCTGGTTAAGTTGTTGAGGGCTGATTTCTGTCCCGTGATAAAAAGCCTTCTGTTTCGACCGCCAAACCTCTCAGGGGAGCATTTACAACCGCTTGGCACCATTATTCTGCCGGTTAAGTTGTCCATGGCTCATTTACCGCTCTGTGATATAAAGACTTCTGTTTCGACGGACAAAACTCTCAGGGGGGCATTTGCAACTGTTTGGCACCATTTTTGAGTCAATTGCCGCAAGTCAGATTTTTGATAAAATTGTGACCCCGGGGCTTAGGGATTTTTTCAAAGAAATCTTTTTCTGCCGGTTAAGTTGTCGAGGGCTGATTTCTTTTCCTGTGATAAAAAGCCTTGTTTCGACTGCAAAACCTCTCAGGGGAGCATTGGCACCATTATTATGCCGGTTAAGTTGTCCATGGCTGATTTACCGCTCTGTGATATAAAGACTTCTGTTTCGACGGACAAAACTCTCAGGGGAGCATTTGCAACCGTTTGGCACCATTTTTGAGTGAATTGCCAAAAGTCAGATTTTTGATGAAATTGTGACCGCGCCCTAATATAAATTAGTCTTACTCCTACTTTACACCTAGTCTACACCTACTTTACATCTAGTTTAATCCTACTCTACACCTAGTTTACTCCTACTTTACACCTACTTTACCCCTAGTTTACACCTACTTTACTCCTAGTTTACACCTGGTTTACTCCTAGTTTACTCCTACTTTACTCGTAGTTTACACATACTTTACTCCTAGTTTACACCTACCTTACTCCTAGTTTACTCCTACTTTACTCCTAGTTTACTCCTAGTTTACACCTACTTTACTCCTAGTTTACACCTACTTTACTCCTAGTTTACTCCTAGTTTACACCTACTTTACTCCTAGTTTACTCCTACTTTACTCCTAGTTTACTCCTACTTTATGTGTGCATTTCTTTAAAATGCATCTCTGGGTTACTTGTGGGGCATACGAATTTGTTCATTTTTTTCTTACACCACATGGTCTGAGGGACGGTGCACAGGCGGTGGACAACATCTCAGGGGAGCATTAGCGTTTTTTTCAAAGAAATCTTTTTCTGCTGGTTAAGATGTCGAGGGCTGATTTCTTTTCCTGTGATAAAAAGCCTTCTGTTTCGACCGCCAAACCTCTCAGGGGAGCATTTGCAACCGCTTGGCACCATTATTCTGCCGGTTAAGTTGTCCATGGCTCATTTACCGCTCTGTGATATGAAGACTTCTATTTCGATGGACAAAACTCTCAGGGGAGCATTTGCAACCGTTTGGCACCATTTTTGAGTGAATTGCCAAAAGTCAGATTTTTGATGAAATTGTGACCGTGCCCTAATATAAATTAGTCTTACTCCTACTTTACACCTAGTCTACTCCTACTTTACATCTAGTTTAATCCTACTCTACACCTAGTTTACTCCTACTTTACACCTACTATACCCCTAGTTTATACCTACTTTACTCCTAGTTTACACCTGGTTTACTCCTAGTTTACTCCTAGTTTACTCCTACTTTACTCCTAGTTTACTCCTACTTTATGTGTGCATTTATTTAAAATGCATCTCTGGGTTACTTGTCGGGCATAGGAATTTGTTCATTTTTTTCTTACACCACATGGTCTGAGGGACGGTGCACAGGCGGTGGACAACATCTCAGGGGAGCATTAGCGATTTTTTCAAAGAAATCTTTTTCTGCTGGTTAAGTTGTCGAGGGCTGATTTCCTGTCCCGTGATAAAAAGCCTTCTGTTTCGACTGACAAAACTCTCAGGGGCGCATTTGCAACCGTGTGGCACCATTTTTGAGTGAATTGCCGCAAGTCAGATTTTTGATGAAATTGTGACCGCGCCCTAATATAAATTAGTCTTACTCCTACTTTACACCTAGTCTACTCCTACTTTACATCTAGTTTACTCCTCCTTTACACCTAGTCTACTCCTACTTTACATCTAGTTTAATCCTGCTCTACACCTAGTTTACTCCTACGTTACACCTATTATACCCCTAGTTTACACCTACTTTACTCCTAGTTTAAACCTGGTTTACTCCTAGTTTACTCCTACTTTGCTCGTAGTTTACACATGCTCTGCCGGTTAAGTTGTCTATGGCTCATTTACCTAACCTCTCAGAGGAGCATTTGCAACTGTTTGGCACCATTTTTGAGTGAATTGCCAAAAGTCAGATTTTTGATGAAATTGTGACCCCGGGGCTTAGGGATTTTTTCAAAGAAATCTTTTTCTGCTGGTTAAGTTGTCGAGGGCTGATTTCCTGTCCCGTGATAAAACGCCTTCTGTGACAACGGGGCTTAGGGATTTTTTCAAAAAAATCTTTTTCGGCCGGTTAAGTTGTCGAGGGCTGATTTGTTGTCCTGTGATAAAAACCTTCTGTTTCGACCGCCAAACCTTTCAGGGGAACATTTGCAACCATTTGGCACCATTTTTGAGTGAGTTGCCAAAAGTCAGATTTTTTGTGAAATTGTGACCCCGGGGCTTAGGGATTTTTTCAAAAAAATCTTTTTCTGCCGGTTAAGTGGTCGAGGGCTGATTTCTTTTTCTGTGATAAAAAGCCTTCTGTTTGGACTGCCAAACCTCTCAGGGGAGCATTTGCAACCGTTTGGCACCATTTTTGAGTTAGTTGCCGAAAGTCAGACTTTTGATGAAATTGTGACCCCGGGGGTTAGGGATTTTTTCAAAAAAATGTTTTTCTGCTGGTTAAGTGGTTGAGGGCTGATTTCTTTTCCTGTGATAAAAAGTCCATCTGTTTTGACCGCCAAACCTCTCAGTGGAACATTTGCAACCGTTTGGCACCATTTTTGAGTGAGTTGCCGAAAGTCATATTTTGGATGAAATTGTGACCCCGGGGCTTAGGGATTTTTTCAAAAAAATCTTTTTCTGCAGGTTAAATTGTTGAGGGCTGATTTCTTGTCCTGTGATAAAAAGCCTTCTGTTTCGACCGCCAAACCTCTCAGGGGAGCATTTGCAACCGTTTGGCACCATTTTTGAGTGAGTTGCCGAAAGTCAGACTTTTGATGAAATTGTGACCCCGGGGGTTAGTGATTTTTTCAAAAAAATGTTTTTCTGCTGCTTAAGTGGTCGAGGGCTGATTTCTTTTCCTGTGATAAAAAGTCCTTCTGTTTCGACCGCCAAACCTCTCAGTGGAGCATTTTCAACCGTTTGGCACCATTTTTGAGTGAGTTGCCGAAAGTCAGATTTTTTGTGAAATTGTGACCCCGGGGCTTAGGGATTTTTTCAAAAAAATCTTTTTCTGCCGGTTAAATTGTTGAGGGCTGATTTCTTGTCCTGTGATAAAAAGCCTTCTGTTTCGACCGCCAAACCTCTCAGGGGAGCATTTGCAACCGTTTGGCACCATTCTTGAGTGAGGTGCCGAAAGTCAGACTTTTGATGAAATTGTGACCCCGGGGGTTAGGGATTTTTTCAAAAAAACCTTTTTCGGCTGGTTAAGTTGTCGAAGGCTGATTTCTTTTCCTGTAATAAAAAGCCTTGTGTTTAGACCGCCAAACCTCTCAGGGGAGCATTTGCAACCGTTTGGCACCATTTTTGAGTGAGTTGCCGAAAGTCAGACTTTTGATGAAATTGTGACCTCGGGGGTTAGGGATTTTTTCAAAAAAATGTTTTTCTGCCGGTTAAGTGGTCGAGGGCTGATTTCTTGTCCTGTGATAAAAAGCCTTCTGTTTCGACCGCCAAACCTCTCAGGGGAGCATTTCAACCGTTTGGCACCATTTTTGAGTGAATTGGAGAACGTCAGGCTTTTGATGAAACTGTGACAACGGGGCTTAGGGATTTTTGCAAAAAAATATTTTTCTGCCGGTTAAGATGTCGAGGGCTGATTTGTTGTCCTGTGATAAAAAGCCTTCTGTTTCGACCGCCAAACCTTTCAGCGGAGCATTTGCAACCCTTTGGCACCATTTTTGAGTGAATTGCCGAAAGTCAGATTTTTTGTGAAATTGTGACCCCGGGGGTTAGGGATTTTTTCAAAAAAATCTTTTTCTACTGGTTAAGTTGTCGGGGGCTGATTTCTTTTCCTGTGATAAAAAGCCTTTTGTTTCGACCGCCAAACCTCTCCGGGGAACATTTGCAACGATTTGGCACCATTTTTGAGTGAATTGCCGAAAGTCATATTTTTTATGAAATTGTGAACCTGGGGCTTAGGGATTTTTTCAAAAAAATCTCTTTCTGCCGGTTAAGTTGTCGAGGGCTGATTTCTTTTCCTGTGATAAAAAGCCTTCTGTTTCGACCGCCAAACCTCTCAGTGGAGTATGTGCAACCGTTTGGCACCATTTTTGAGTGAATTGCCAAAAGTCAGATTTTTTGTGAAATTGTGACCCCGGGGGTTAGGGATTTTTTCAAAAAAACCTTTTTCGGCTGGTTAAGTTGTCGAAGGCTGATTTCTTTTCCTGTGATAAAAAGCCTTCTGTTTGGACCGCCAAACCTCTCAGGGGAGCATTTGCAACCGTTTGGCACCATTTTTGAGTGAGTTGCCGAAAGTCAGACTTTTGATGAAATTGTGACCCCGGGGGTTAGGGATTTTTTCAAAAAAAATGTTTTTCTGCTGGTTAAGTTGTCGAGGGCTTATTTCTTGTCCTGTGATAAAAAGCCTTCTGTTTCGACCGCCAAAACTCTCAGGGGAACATTTGCAACTATTTGGCACCATTTTTGAGTGAGTTGCCGAAAGTCAGACTTTTGATGAAATTGTGACCCCGGGGGTTAGGGATTTTTTCAAAAAAATGTTTTTCTGCTGGTTAAGTTGTCGAGGGCTTATTTCTTTTCCTGTGATAAAAAGCCTTCTGTTTCGACCGCCAAACCTTTCAGCGGAGCATTTGCAACCCTTTGGCACCATTTTTGAGTGAATTGCCGAAAGTCAGATTTTTTGTGAAATTGTGACCCCGGGGCTTAGGGATTTTTTCAAAAAAATCTTTTTTGGCTGGTTAGGTTGTCGAGGGCTGATTTCTTTTCCTGTGATAAAAAGTCCTTCTGTTTTGACCGCCAAACCTTTCAGCGGAGCATTTGCAACCGTTTGGCACCATTTTTGAGTGAGTTGCCGAAAGTCAGACTTTTGATGAAATTTTCACCCCGGGGGTTAGGGATTTTTTCAAAAACATGTTTTTCTGCTGGTTAAGTGGTCGAGTGCTGATTTCTTTTCCTGTGATAAAAAGTCCTTCTGTTTCGACCGCCAAACCTCTCAGTGGAGCATTTTCAACCGTTTGGCACCATTTTTGAGTGAGTTGCCGAAAGTCAGATTTTTTGTGAAATTGTCACCCCGGGGCTTAGGGATTTTTTCAAAAAAATCTTTTTCTGCCGGTTAAATTGTTGAGGGCTGATTTCTTGTCCTGTGATAAAAAGCCTTCTGTTTCGACCGCCAAACCTCTCAGGGGAGCATTTGCAACCGTTTGGCACCATTCTTGAGTGAGGTGCCGAAAGTCAGACTTTTGATGAAATTGTGACCCCGGGGGTTAGGGATTTTTTCAAAAAAACCTTTTTCGGCTGGTTAAGTTGTCGAAGGCTGATTTCTTTTCCTGTAATAAAAAGCCTTGTGTTTAGACCGCCAAACCTCTCAGGGGAGCATTTGCAACCGTTTGGCACCATTTTTGAGTGAGTTGCCGAAAGTCAGACTTTTGATGAAATTGTGACCTCGGGGGTTAGGGATTTTTTCAAAAAAATGTTTTTCTGCCGGTTAAGTGGTCGAGGGCTGATTTCTTGTCCTGTGATAAAAAGCCTTCTGTTTCGACCGCCAAACCTCTCAGGGGAGCATTTCAACCGTTTGGCACCATTTTTGAGTGAATTGGAGAACGTCAGGCTTTTGATGAAACTGTGACAACGGGGCTTAGGGATTTTTGCAAAAAAATATTTTTCTGCCGGTTAAGATGTCGAGGGCTGATTTGTTGTCCTGTGATAAAAAGCCTTCTGTTTCGACCGCCAAACCTTTCAGCGGAGCATTTGCAACCCTTTGGCACCATTTTTGAGTGAATTGCCGAAAGTCAGATTTTTTGTGAAATTGTGACCCCGGGGGTTAGGGATTTTTTCAAAAAAATCTTTTTCTACTGGTTAAGTTGTCGGGGGCTGATTTCTTTTCCTGTGATAAAAAGCCTTTTGTTTCGACCGCCAAACCTCTCCGGGGAACATTTGCAACGATTTGGCACCATTTTTGAGTGAATTGCCGAAAGTCATATTTTTTATGAAATTGTGAACCTGGGGCTTAGGGATTTTTTCAAAAAAATCTCTTTCTGCCGGTTAAGTTGTCGAGGGCTGATTTCTTTTCCTGTGATAAAAAGCCTTCTGTTTCGACCGCCAAACCTCTCAGTGGAGTATGTGCAACCGTTTGGCACCATTTTTGAGTGAATTGCCAAAAGTCAGATTTTTTGTGAAATTGTGACCCCGGGGGTTAGGGATTTTTTCAAAAAAACCTTTTTCGGCTGGTTAAGTTGTCGAAGGCTGATTTCTTTTCCTGTGATAAAAAGCCTTCTGTTTGGACCGCCAAACCTCTCAGGGGAGCATTTGCAACCGTTTGGCACCATTTTTGAGTGAGTTGCCGAAAGTCAGACTTTTGATGAAATTGTGACCCCGGGGGTTAGGGATTTTTTCAAAAAAAATGTTTTTCTGCTGGTTAAGTTGTCGAGGGCTTATTTCTTGTCCTGTGATAAAAAGCCTTCTGTTTCGACCGCCAAAACTCTCAGGGGAACATTTGCAACTATTTGGCACCATTTTTGAGTGAGTTGCCGAAAGTCAGACTTTTGATGAAATTGTGACCCCGGGGGTTAGGGATTTTTTCAAAAAAATGTTTTTCTGCTGGTTAAGTTGTCGAGGGCTTATTTCTTTTCCTGTGATAAAAAGCCTTCTGTTTCGACCGCCAAACCTTTCAGCGGAGCATTTGCAACCCTTTGGCACCATTTTTGAGTGAATTGCCGAAAGTCAGATTTTTTGTGAAATTGTGACCCCGGGGCTTAGGGATTTTTTCAAAAAAATCTTTTTTGGCTGGTTAGGTTGTCGAGGGCTGATTTCTTTTCCTGTGATAAAAAGTCCTTCTGTTTTGACCGCCAAACCTTTCAGCGGAGCATTTGCAACCGTTTGGCACCATTTTTGAGTGAGTTGCCGAAAGTCAGACTTTTGATGAAATTTTCACCCCGGGGGTTAGGGATTTTTTCAAAAACATGTTTTTCTGCTGGTTAAGTGGTCGAGTGCTGATTTCTTTTCCTGTGATAAAAAGTCCTTCTGTTTCGACCGCCAAACCTCTCAGTGGAGCATTTTCAACCGTTTGGCACCATTTTTGAGTGAGTTGCCGAAAGTCAGATTTTTTGTGAAATTGTCACCCCGGGGCTTAGGGATTTTTTCAAAAAAATCTTTTTCTGCCGGTTAAATTGTTGAGGGCTGATTTCTTGTCCTGTGATAAAAAGCCTTCTGTTTCGACCGCCAAACCTCTCAGGGGAGCATTTGCAACCGTTTGGCACCATTCTTGAGTGAGGTGCCGAAAGTCAGACTTTTGATGAAATTGTGACCCCGGGGGTTAGGGATTTTTTCAAAAAAATCTTTTTCGGCTGGTTAAGTTGTCGAAGGCTGATTTCTTTTCCTGTAATAAAAAGCCTTGTGTTTGGACCGCCAAACCTCTCAGGGGAGCATTTGCAACCGTTTGGCACCATTTTTGAGTGAGTTGCCGAAAGTCAGACTTTTGATGAAATTGTGACCTCGGGGGTTAGGGATTTTTTCAAAAAAATGTTTTTCTGCCGGTTAAGTGGTCGAGGGCTGATTTCTTGTCCTGTGATAAAAAGCCTTCTGTTTCGACCGCCAAACCTCTCAGGGGAGCATTTCAACCGTTTGGCACCATTTTTGAGTGAATTGGAGAACGTCAGGCTTTTGATGAAACTGTGACAACGGGGCTTAGGGATTTTTGCAAAAAAATATTTTTCTGCCGGTTAAGATGTCGAGGGCTGATTTGTTGTCCTGTGATAAAAAGCCTTCTGTTTCGACCGCCAAACCTTTCAGCGGAGCATTTGCAACCCTTTGGCACCATTTTTGAGTGAATTGCCGAAAGTCAGATTTTTTGTGAAATTGTGACCCCGGGGCTTAGGGATTTTTTCAAAAAAATCTTTTTCTACTGGTTAAGTTGTCGGGGGCTGATTTCTTTTCCTGTGATAAAAAGCCTTTTGTTTCGACCGCCAAACCTCTCCGGGGAACATTTGCAACGATTTGGCACCATTTTTGAGTGAATTGCCGAAAGTCATATTTTTTATGAAATTGTGAACCTGGGGCTTAGGGATTTTTTCAAAAAAATCTCTTTCTGCCGGTTAAGTTGTCGAGGGCTGATTTCTTTTCCTGTGATAAAAAGCCTTCTGTTTCGACCGCCAAACCTCTCAGTGGAGTATGTGCAACCGTTTGGCACCATTTTTGAGTGAATTGCCAAAAGTCAGATTTTTTGTGAAATTGTGAACCTGGGGCTTAGGGATTTTTTCAAAAAAATCTTTTTCTGCCGGTTAAGATGTCCAGGGCTGATTTCTTGTCCTGTGATAAAACCTTCTGTTTCGACCGCCAAACCTCTCAGGGGAGCATTTGCAACCGTTTGGCAACATTTTTGAATGAGTTGCCGAAAGTCAGACTTTTGATGAAATTGTGACCCCGGGGGTTAGGGATTTTTTCAAAAAAACCTTTTTCGGCTGGTTAAGTTGTCGAAGGCTGATTTCTTTTCCTGTGATAAAAAGCCTTCTGTTTGGACCGCCAAACCTCTCAGGGGAGCATTTGCAACCGTTTGGCACCATTTTTGAGTGAGTTGCCGAAAGTCAGACTTTTGATGAAATTGTGACCCCGGGGGTTAGGGATTTTTTCAAAAAAAATGTTTTTCTGCTGGTTAAGTTGTCGAGGGCTTATTTCTTGTCCTGTGATAAAAAGCCTTCTGTTTCGACCGCCAAAACTCTCAGGGGAACATTTGCAACTATTTGGCACCATTTTTGAGTGAGTTGCCGAAAGTCAGACTTTTGATGAAATTGTGACCCCGGGGGTTAGGGTTTTTTTCAAAAAAATGTTTTTCTGCTGGTTAAGTTGTCGAGGGCTTATTTCTTTTCCTGTGATAAAAAGCCTTCTGTTTCGACCGCCAAACCTTTCAGCGGAGCATTTGCAACCCTTTGGCACCATTTTTGAGTGAATTGCCGAAAGTCAGATTTTTTGTGAAATTGTGACCCCGGGGCTTAGGGATTTTTTCAAAAAAATATTTTTCTGCCGGTTAAGATGTCGAGGGCTGATTTCCTGTCCTGTGATAAAAAGCCTTCTGTTTCGACCGCCAAACCTCTCAGGGGAGCATTTGCCATCGTTTGGCACCATTTTTGAGTGAATTGCCAAAAGTCAGATTTTTTGTGAAATTGTGACCCCGGGGCTTAGGGATTTTTTCAAAAAAATCTTTTTTGGCTGGTTAGGTTGTCGAGGGCTGATTTCTTTTCCTGTGATAAAAAGTCCTTCTGTTTTGACCGCCAAACCTTTCAGCGGAGCATTTGCAACCGTTTGGCACCATTTTTGAGTGAGTTGCCGAAAGTCAGACTTTTGATGAAATTGTGACCCCGGGGCTTAGGGATTTTTTCAAAAAAATATTTTTCTGCCGGTTAAGATGTCAAGGGCTGATTTCTTGTCCTGTGATAAAAAGCCTTCTGTTTCAACCGCCAAACCTTTCAGCGGAGCATTTGCAACCCTTTGGCACCATTTTTGAGTGAGTTGCCGAAAGTCAGACTTTTGATGAAATTTTCACCCCGGGGGTTAGGGATTTTTTCAAAAACATGTTTTTCTGCTGGTTAAGTGGTCGAGGGCTGATTTCTTTTCCTGTGATAAAAAGTCCTTCTGTTTTGACCGCCAAACCTCTCAGGGGAACATTTGCAACCGTTTGGCACCATTTTTGAGTGAGTTTCCGAAAGTCATATTTTTAATGAAATTGTGACCCCGGGGCTTAGGGATTTTTTCAAAAAAATCTTTTTCTGCCGGTTAAATTGTCGAGGGCTGATTTCTTGTCCTGTGATAAAAAGCCTTCTGTTTCGACCGCCAAAACTCTCAGGGGAGCATTTGCAACCGTTTGGCACCATTTTTGAGGGAATTGTCGAAAGTCATATTTTTTATGAAATTGTGACGCTGGGGCTTCGGGATTTTTTCAAAAAAATCTTTTTCGGCTGGTTAAGTTGTCGAAGGTTGATTTCTTGTCCTGTGATAAAAAGCCTTTTGTTTCGACCGCCAAACCTTTCAGTGGAGCATTTGCAACCGTTTGGCACCATTTTTGAGTGAGTTGCCGAAAGTCAGATTTTTGATGAAATTGTGACCACGGGGCTTAGGGATTTTTTCAAAAAAATATTTTTCTGCCGGTTAAGATGCCGAGGGCTGATTTCTTGTCCTGTGATAAAAAGCCTTCTGTTTCGACCGCCAAACCTTTCAGCAGAGCATTTGCAACCCTTTGGCACCATTTTTGAGTGAATTGCCGAAAGTCATATTTTTTATGAAATTGTGAACCCGGGGCTTAGGGATTTTTTCAAAAAAATCTCTTTCTGCTGGTTAAGTTGTCGATGGCTTATTTCTTTTCCTGTGATAAAAAGCCTTCTGTTTCGACCGCCAAACCTCTCAGTGGAGTATTTGCAACCATTTGGCACCATTTTTTAGTGAATTGCCGAAAGTCATATTTTTTCTGAAATTGTGAACCCGGGGCTTAGGGATTTTTTCAAAAAAACCTTTTCGACCGGTTAAGTTGTCGAAGGCTGTTTTCTTGTTCTGTAATAAAAAGCCTTCTGTTTCGACCGCCAAACCTTTCAGCGGAGCATTTGCAACCGTTTGGCACCATTTTTGAGTGAGTTGCAGAAAGTCAGACTTTTGATGAAATTGTGACCCCGTGGGTTAGGGATTTTTTCAAAAACATATTTTTCTGCTGGTTAAGTGGTCTAGGGCTGATTTCTTTTCCTGTGATTAAAAGTCCTTCTGTTTCGACCGCCAAACCTCTCAGGGGAACATTTGCAACTGTTTTGCACCATTTTTGAGTGAGTTGCCGAAAGTCACATTTTTGATGAAATTGTGACCCCGGGGCTTAGGGATTTTTTCAAAAAAATCTTTTTCTGCCGGTTAAATTGTCGAGGGCTGATTTCTTGTCCTGTGATAAAAAGCCTTCTGTTTCGACTGCCAAACCTCTCAGGGGAGCATTTGCAACCGTTTGGCACCATTTTTGAGTGAATTGCCAAAAGTCAGATTTTTTGTGAAATTGTGACCCCGGGGGTTAGGGATTTTTTCAAAAAAATCTTTTTCTGCCGGTTAAGATATCCAGGGCTGAGTTCTTGTCCTGTGATAAAAAGCCTTCTGTTTCGACCGCCAAACCTCTCAGGGGAGCATTTGCAACCGTTTGGCAACATTTTTGAATGAGTTGCCGAAAGTCAGACTTTTGATGAAATTGTGACCCCGGGGGTTACGGATTTTTTCAAAAAAATCTTTTTCAGCTGGTTAAGTTGTCGAAGGCTGATTTCTTTTCCTGTGATAAAAAGCCTTCTGTTTGGACCGCCAAACCTCTCAGGGGAGCATTTGCAACCGTTTGGCACCATTTTTGAGTGAGTTGCCGAAAGTCAGACTTTTGATGAAATTGTGACCCCGGGGGTTAGGGATTTTTTCAAAAAAATGTTTTTCTGCTGGTTAAGTTGTCGAGGGCTTATTTCTTTTCCTGTCATAAAAAGCCTTCTGTTTCGACCGCCAAACCTCTCAGGGGAACATTTGCAACTATTTGGCACCATTTTTGAGTGAGTTGCCGAAAGTCAGACTTTTGATGAAATTGTGACCCCGGGGGTTAGGGATTTTTTCAAAAAAATGCCTTTCTGCTGGTTAAGTTGTCGAGGGCTTATTTCTTTTCCTGTCATAAAAAGCCTTCTCTTTCGACCGCCAAACCTCTCAGGGGAACATTTGCAACTATTTGGCACCATTTTTGAGTGAGTTGCCGAAAGTCAGACTTTTGATGAAATTGTGACCCCGGGGGTTAGGGATTTTTTCAAAAAAATGTTTTTCTGCTGGTTAAGTTGTCGAGGGCTTATTTCTTTTCCTGTGATAAAAAGCCTTTTGTTTCGACCGCCAAACCTCTCAGGGGAGCATTTGCAACCGTTTTGCACCATTTTTGAGTGAGTTGCTGAAAGTCAGATTTTTGATGAAATTGTGACCCCGGGGCTTAGGGATTTTTTCAAAAAAATCTTTTTCGGCCGGTTAAGTTGTCAAGGGCTGATTTGTTGTCCTGTGATAAAAAGCCTTCTGTTTCGACCGCCAAACCTTTCAGCGGAGCATTTGCAACCCTTTGGCACCATTTTTGAGTGAATTGCCGAAAGTCAGATTTTTTGTGAAATTGTGACCCCGGGGCTTAGGGATTTTTTCAAAAAAATCTTTTTCTGCCGGTTAAATTGTCAAGGGCTGATTTCTTGTCCTGTGATAAAAAGCCTTCTGTTTCGACCGCCAACCCTCTCAGGGGAGCATTTGCAACCGTTTGGCACCATTTTTGAGTGAGTTGCCGAAAGTCAGACTTTTGATGAAATTGTGACCCCGGGGGTTAGGAATTTTTTCAAAAACATGTTTTTCTGCTGGTTAAGTGGTCGAGGGCTGATTTCTTTTCCTGTGATAAAAAGTCCTTCTGTTTTGACCGCCAAACCTCTCAGGGGAACTGTCAGGGAACTGCCATCTGAGACGCAGGAGGTGAAAGGGCTTACGGAGGGTGAGAGAGACCAATCAGCTGGGGAGGGAACCAGCAGGGGGAGAAGTGGAGTTACAAGGGAAAGTGAGTCGGAGGGAGGGCTCAGACATACTTCAAGCGAGAACAGTGGGGAGGTTTCAGGACCTCCTGTAGGGACACCCACTCCTCGCCGGAAACTGTCACGCCGAGAGTCCAGAAGACGCGTTTCCGTTAAGGAGCTTTTATGCTGGAAGAAGTTCCGTAAACGCCCACTGTCCGATTCAACGAGCGACTGATGGAGCCATGCTTAAGGAGCTCCGTCACAGACAGAGGTTTGTGGACTTAGCCAAACTCTGAGGGACTAGGATTTTACGCACAAGCAGCTCACCATCCCATCACAGCAATCGGACAGTCCCTGAAAGCAGCTTGTGCAGAGAGGCATCATGAGCAACCCAGCCGGAGCCGGGGGAGCAGGAGGAGCTGGAGAGGGTCCAAGCCTGGAAGAAAGGTACAGGGTGTTGGAAGTCCAGCTAGCACTGCAAACGGCGAGGCTAGAGGAAAGGAGGGCGCAGGATGCAGAAAAGGCAAAAGGCGCTACACTAGCAAGAAAGATGCCAGGATTGGTGCAGAAGTTTGGGGGGGACCCCAGGAACTACCAAGCCTTTAGGACAGAGATGCAGTATGCTCTCGAACTGCAGTTTAACGACTTTCCCGACGAGGCATCACGAGTGGCGTTTGTGATTGGCCATCTCGAAGGGGGGGCGAGAGACTGGGTTAGACCCCTGATGGCAGGGAATAGTGAAATGCTGAAGGACACGAGGAAGTTTTTTCGCGCCATGGATTTGATGTTTTCCAGCGAGATTGAACAGGGACTGGTGCGCAGACAATTGATGGCTTGCAAACAGGGTAGCCGATCGGTTCGTGAGTACTGGACTGAGTTTACAATGTTGATACATAAATTGGGGTGGGACCTATCGGCGGAACCCATTCAAATGCTCTTTGAAGAGGGGCTTTCTTCGGAGGTGAAAGACGAACTTTCCCGGGCACCCAGGGCGGAGTCTATGGACCAGCTGACCAAATCAGCGCTGACCATTGGAGCGCGCCAGGAGGCAAGAGCCTTGGAGAAGCGGGAGGGGAAAGGAGAGCGTTGGAGGGATTTCCGCATTCCAGAGATTCCAGAGCCAAGTTTCCCGCCCGGAGAGCCGATGGAAGTTGGAACAGCGCGCGCGCGCGCAGTTTCAAATCCCAGTGAAGGGAGGAAGAAGGAGGGAAAGAGCGCCAAGAAATGTTATCTCTGCCAGCAGCCAGGTCACTTTGCCAGAGTCTGCCCACAAAGAAAGGAATGGCAAGGGATGGCGGGAGCTGTTGGGGGGAAGGAGGAGGGGGTCCAGGAGCCAGTACAAGCCAACGCCTGGCTGCCACCGTCAGGGCACAGCAGCCAGGCCAAGGAGCAGTAAAAGTGCCCACTCCGGAACCTCCAAGACCAGCCCTAGTAATAGAGGTGTTGCTAGAGCTGGCAAACGGATACCCACTAAAGACAAAGGCGCTGTTGGACTCAGGCAGCTCCTGTAATTTCATGAGTAAGGAGTTTGCAGCTGAACACCAGATACAGATACTCCCTTTAAGCAATCCCCTGCAGGTGACCACGATCGATGGGAGGGAGCTGTTGGGAGGAGAAGTTAGCCTGCAGACCGTCCCAATGGTTATGAGGGTGGCCAGGCACACCGAAAGGATAACGTTCAATGTGGCCACCCTGGGAGGGGCTCCCGTCATTTTGGGAATGAGCTGGCTAGCGTTGCATGACCCGCTAGTGGGCTGGCATCAGAGAGTGGTCTCCTTTGGGTCAGCACATTGCCTGGAACACTGCAGAGAAGGAAAGGTGCCAGAAGGGGCAAAAGCCTTTCTAGCAGGGACGGAAGTGGCGGACAAAGGGAAGGTGCCCAAACAATACGCTGACCTGAGCAAGGTCTTCAGCGAAAGGGAAGCAGATAAACTACCACCGCATAGAGACTTTGACTGCCAGATTAACCTGGTCCCTGGGGCCCAGCTCCCCGTGGGCAAGCTGTACGCCATGTCAGACAGAGAAATGCAGGAGTTAAGGGAGTTTATTGATAAAAACCTGAAGAGGGGCTTCATCAGAGAGTCCAGAGCGGTGGGGGGGAGCCCAGTGTTTTTTGTGGACAAAAAAAACACGGATAAACCCAGGCTTGTAGTGGACTACCGGCGGCTAAATGCCGTGTCAGAACCAGTGACTTTCCCCATGCCCAGGATTGATGACATTTTGACCAGGGTGAGGAAGGGAAAGATATTCACGAAACTGGACCTGAGAGGGGCATACAACCTGATACGAATAAGGAAAGGGGATGAATGGAAAACCACCATGTTCACCCCTTTGGGGGCTTTTGAATATTTAGTTATGCCATTCGGATTGCAATCAGGCTCCGCCTGTTTTCAATCGCTCATGAACCATGTCCTGGGACCTTTGCTCTACAAGAACTGCGTGGCCTTCCTCGATGACGTGCTGATATATTCAGAGAATGAGGAGCAGCATGTAAAGGATGTCAGGGAAGTGCTGAGCCAGCTGCAAGCAAACCAGCTGTGGGTGAAATTGGAGAAGTGTCAGTTTCACACCAAGGAGGTGGAATTCCTGGGGTACCGCTTATCAGACAAGGGATTAGCCATGGATCCAGGCAAGGTCCAGGCGGTGCTGGAATGGAAGACACCGAAAACGAAAAAGGATGTGCAAAGGTTCTTAGGGTTTGGGAACTTTTACCGTAAATTCATCAAGAACTTTGCCCACTTAACGGCTCCCATCACGGACTGTCTAAGCAGCAAGAAGAAATTCGTTTGGACGGCGGAGGCGGAGCAAGCATTTGAGGAATTGAAAAGGGCATTCGCTTCGGAAGAACAGCTCCTGCATGTGGATTTACAAAAACCCATGAGAGTGGAAACTGATGCCTCAGACCGGGCGGTGGGGGCGATGCTGCTTCAGCCAGGGAGCAATAAGTCGGAATGGAGACCGTGTGCCTTCTTTTCGCGTAAGCTGAACAAATCCGAGAGGAACTACACCGTATATGACCGAGAACTACTTGCCATTCACGAAGCGTTCCGGAGATGGAGACATTTACTAATTGGCGCACAGCATAAGGTGCAAGTGTGTACGGACCACAAGAATTTGGAGTATTGGAGAACAGCACGAGTGCTCAACCAACGACAAGTGAGGTGGGCCCAGGAGTTCTCCAAATTCCATTTTGAAATCTGCTATGTGCCAGGTCCAGAAAACATCAGAGCGGACGCTCTCTCACGCAAACCTGAATATTTGGAGGGGGAGGGAGCGCCTGAAGAGAGACATATTATCCCAGAGGACCACTGGGTGTGTGGGGCGGCCTGGGTGGGGCAAAGAGAACTGGTAGAGGGAACGGTAAATGATGAATACGCCCAGGATAAGCTCAGAGGTTTAAGGAGAGAGGGAGAGGACCCCGGAGGTTTTGAAGAAAGAAACGGGGCATTGTATTACAAAGGGGCACTATATATACCCGAAGGGGAATTGAGGGGGAGAGTACTCAAACAGCTGCACGACAATCCCACAGCGGGGCATTTTGGGCAACACAAGACCATGTGGTTGGTGACCAGGGAGTTTTGGTGGCCCAAGGTGAGGGAGGATGTACGGGAGGATGTGAGAAGGTGTGACCAATGCCAGAGAGCCAAAGGAGAAAGGCGGGCGCCAGCGGGGTTATTAGAACCGTTACCCACACCAGAACGACCGTGGGAGGCGGTATCGATAGATTTTATGACTGATCTGCCCAAATCCCAGGGGAAAACCGCCATACTAGTCGTAGTAGACCTGTTAACTAAGATGGGTCACTTTGTAGCTTGCTCACGTGCAGTCACGGCGGAAGAGACAGCGAAATTGTTTGTAGAACATATTTTTAGGCTGCATGGCGCCCCCTTGAGGGTGGTCTCCGACAGAGGGAAACAGTTCACGTCCAGATTCTGGAGGAAACTTATGAGCTTGTTGCACGTAGAGGTCAACTTTTCGACTGCCAGGCACCCTGAGACCAATGGGCAGGCGGAGAGGGCAAACGGTATCCTCCAACAATACCTGAGGTGTTATGTCAATGACAGAGAGAATGATTGGGTCGAAAAGTTGGCGCTAGCGGAATTTGCTTACAATAATGCAGAGAATGTGTCCACCGGGATGAGCCCCTTTTTGGCTAATTATGGGTGCCACCCCAGGGCGTTTCCAGGGGGAGGAGGGGAGAGATGGAGTGTCCCGGCCGCTGAACATTTTGTAGAAGAAATGGAAGCGATCCATCGTCAACTCCAACTCAACTTAGAAAGGGCCAAAGAAGAATATAAGAGGCAGGCAGACAAGAGCAGAAGGGAAGGTGAAACCATTAGGGTGGGGAGTCAGGTCTGGCTATCAACCCAAGGGTTGCCGTTCAAGGGGGGTTGCAAGAAATTGAGACCCAAAAGATTGGGACCTTTTGAGGTCATCCAACAGGTCAACCCAGTGGCTTTCAGACTCCGGTTACCGAACCACATGAAACTGCACCCAGTATTCCACAGGTCATTACTGTCACCATATAGGGGGGAAGGTGAAGGGGTATCCACACGGGGGCCAGCCATAGAAGAAAGGGAAAGCAGCAACCATGTGGCGGAAATCATCGACTCCAGGTGGAAGGGTAATCAGGTGGAGTATTTGGTCGCGTGGGAAGGGGAACCGGAGTCGGAAAACACCTGGGTGACGGCAGAGGAGGTCCGTGACGAGATCTTGGTCGAAACGTTCCACCAAAGGTTCCCCAGGAAACCTCAGCCAGTAGCGGGATTCCGGAGGGAGTACTTTGGCACCACCGACGATGAGGAGGAACTGGAAGGATTCAGGGAATCGGAGTTGGAGGAAGGAACAGACTCCGATGAGGAGGAGTACTTGGAAACCGGAAACAGCAACAGGTGGAGGGAAGTGTTCGAAACTTCGGAAGATGAGGGAGGTTCCTTCAGGGGTTTTGCTCCCTCGCCTCCCGCAGAGGAGGGGAGGGAAGGGGGTGAAGGGGGCCCTGGAGGGGAGGTGGATGTCAGGGAACTGCCATCTGAGACGCAGGAGGTGAAAGGGCTCACGGAGGGTGAGAGAGACCATTCAGCTGGGGAGGGAAACAGCAGGGGGAGAAGTGGAGTTACAAGGGAAAGTGAGTCGGAGGGAGGGCTCAGAGATACTTCAAGCGAGAACAGTGGGGAGGTTTCAGGACCTCCTGTAGGGACACCCACTCCTCGCCGGAAACTGTCACGCCGAGAGTCCAGAAGACGCGTTTCCGTTAAGGAGCTTTTATGCTGGAAGAAGTTCCGTAAACGCCCACTGTCCGATTCAACGAGCGACTGATGGAGCCATGCTTAAGGAGCTCCGTCACAGACAGAGGTTTGTGGACTTAGCCAAACTCTGAGGGACTAGGATTTTACGCACAAGCAGCTCACCATCCCATCACAGGAACATTTGCAACCGTTTGGCACCATTTTTGAGTGAGTTTCCGAAAGTCATATTTTTGATGAAATTGTGACCCCGGGGCTTAGGGATTTTTTTAAAAAAAAAAATTTCTGCCGCTTAAATTGTCGAGGGCTGATTTCTTGTCCTGTGATAAAAAGCCTTCTGTTTCGACTGCCAAACCTTTCAGCGGAGCATTTGCAACCCTTTGGCACCATTTTTGAGTGAATTGCCGAAAGTCAGATTTTTTGTGAAATTGTGACCCCGGGGCTTAGGGATTTTTTCAAAAAAATCTTTTTCTGCCGGTTAAGTTGTCGAGGGCTGATTTCTTTTCCTGTGATAAAAAGCCTTCTGTTTCGACCGCCAAAACTCTCAGGGGAACATTTGCAACCGTTTGGCACCATTTTTGAGTGAGTTTCCTAAAGTCATATTTTTGATGAAATTGTGACCCCGGGGCTTAGGGATTTTTTCAAAAAAATCTTTTTTGGCTGGTTAAGTTGTCGAGGCCTGATTTCTTTTCCTGTGATAAAAACTCATTCTGTTTTGACCGCCAAACCTTTCAGCGGAGCATTTGCAACCGTTTGGCACGATTTTTGAGTGACTTGCCGAAAGTCAGACTTTTGATGAAATTGTGAACCTGGGGCTTAGGGATTTTTTCAAAAAAATCTCTTTCTGCCGGTTAAGTTGTCGAGGGCTTATTTCTTTTCCTGTGATAAAAAGCCTTGTGTTTCGACCGCCAAACCTCTCAGTGGAGTATTTGCAACCATTTGGCACCATTTTTGAGTGAATTGCCGAAAGTCATATTTTTTATGAAATTGTGAACCCGGGGCTTAGGGATTTTTTCAAAAAAACCTTTTCGACCGGTTAAGTTGTTGAAGGCTGTTTTCTTGTCCTGTAGTAAAAAGCCTTCTGTTTCGACCGCCAAACCTTTCAGCGGAGCATTTGCAACCGTTTGGCACCATTTTTGAGTGAGTTGCCGAAAGTCAGACTTTTGATGAAATTGTGACCCCGTGGGTTAGGGATTTTTTCAAAAACATGTTTTTCTGCTGGTTAAGTGGTCTAGGGCTGATTTCTTTTCCTGTGATTAAAAGTCCTTCTGTTTCGACCGCCAAACCTCTCAGGGGAACATTTGCAACCGTTTTGCACCATTTTTGAGTGAGTTGCCGAAAGTCAGATTTTTGATGAAATTGTGACCCCGGGGGTTAGGGATTTTTTCAAAAAAATCTTTTTCTGCCGGTAAAATTGTCGAGGGCTGATTTCTTGTCCTGTGATAAAAAACCTTCTGTTTCGACCGCCAAACCTCTCAGGGGAGCATTTGCAACCGTTTGGCACCATTTTTGAGTGAATTGCCAAAAGTCAGATTTTTTATGAAATTGTGACCCCGGGGCTTAGGGATTTTTTCAAAAAAATCTTTTTCTGCTGGTTAAGATATCTAGGGCTGATTTCTTGTCCTGTGATAAAAAGCCTTCTGTTTCGACCGCCAAACCTCTCAGGGGAGCATTTCCAACCGTTTGGCAACATTTTTGAATGAGTTGCCGAAAGTCTGACTTTTGATGAAATTGTGACCCCGGGGGTTAGGGATTTTTTCAAAAAAATCTTTTTTGACCGGTTAAGTTGTCGAAGGCTGTTTTCTTGTCCTGTAATAAAAAGCCTTCTGTTTCGACCGCCAAACCTTTCAGCGGAGCATTTGCAACTGTTTGGCACCATTTTTGAGTGAGTTGCCGAAAGTCAGACTTTTGATGAAATTATGACGCTGGGGCTTAGGGATTTTTTCAAAAAAATCTTTTTCTGCCGGTTAAGTTGTCGAGGGCTGATTTCTTTTCCTGTGATAAAAAGCCTTCTGTTTCGACCGCCAAACCTCTCAGGGGAACATTTGCAACCGTTTGGCACCATTTTTGAGTGAATTGCCAAAAGTCAGATTTTTTGTGAAATTGTGACCCCGGGGCTTAGGGATTTTTTCAAAAAAATTTTTTTTGCCTGGTTAAGTTGTCGAGGGCTGATTTCTTTTCCTGTGATAAAAAGTCCTTCTGTTTTGACCGCCAAACCTTTCAGCGGAGCATTTGCAACCGTTTGGCACCATTTTTGAGTGAGTTGCCGAAAGTCAGACTTTTGATGAAATTGTGACCCCGGGGGTTAGGGATTTTTTCAAAAAAATGTTTTTCTGCTGGTTAAGTGGTCGAGGGCTGATTTCTTTTCCTGTGATAAAAAGTCCTTCTGTTTCGACCGCCAAACCTCTCAGGGGAACATTTTCAACCGTTTGGCACCATTTTTGAGTGAGTTTCCGAAAGTCAGATTTTTGATGAAATTGTGACCCCGGGGGTTAGGAATTTTTTCAAAAACATGTTTTTCTCCTGGTTAAGTGGTCGAGGGCTGTTTTCTTGTCCTGTAATAAAAAGCCTTCTGTTTCGACCGCCAAACCTTTCAGCGGAGCATTTGCAACCCTTTGGCACCATTTTTGAGTGAGTTGCCGAAAGTCAGACTTTTGATGAAATTGTGACCCCGGGGGTTAGGGATTTTTTCAAAAATATGTTTTTCTGCTGGTTAAGTGGTCGAGGCTTGATTTCTTTTCCTGTGATTAAAAGTCCTTCTGTTTCGACCGCCAAACCTCTCAGGGGAACATTTGCAACCGTTTGGCACCATTTTTGAGTGAGTTTCCGAAGGTCATATTTTTGTTGAAATTGTGACCCCGGGGCTTAGGGATTTTTTCAAAAAAATCTTTTTCTGCCGGTTAAGTTGTCGGGGGCTGGTTTGCTTTCCTGTGATAAAAAGCCTTTTGTTTCGACCGCCAAACCTCTCAGGGGAGTATTTGCAACCGTTTGGCACCATTTTTGAGTGAATTGCCGAAAGTCATATTTTTTATGAAATTGTGAACCTGGGGTTTAGGGATTTTTTCAAAAAAATCTTTTTCTGCCGGTTAAGTTGTTGAGGGCTGATTTCTTTTCGTGTGATTAAAAGTCCTTCTGTTTCGACCGCCAAACCTCTCAGGGGAGCAGTTGCAACCATTTGGCACCATTTTTGAGTGAGTTGCCGAAAGTCAGATTTTTGATGAAATTGTGACCCCGGGGGTTAGGGATTTTTTCAAAAAAATCTTTTTCGGCTGGTTAGGATGTCAAGGGCTGATTTCTTTTCCTGTAATAAAAATTCCTTCTGTTTTGACCGCCAAACCTTTCAGCGGAGCATTTGCAACCGTTTGGCACCATTTTTGAGTGAGTTGCCAAAAGTCAGACTTTTGATGAAATTGTGACCCCGGGGCTTAGGGATTTTTTCAAAAAAATGCTTTTTCTGCCGGTTAAGATGTCAAGGGCTGATTTCTTGTCCTGTGATAAAAAGCCTTCTGTTTCGACCGCCAAACCTCTGAGGTGAGCATTTGCCATCGTTTGGCAGCATTTTTGAGTGAATTGGAGAACGTCAGACTTTTGATGAAACTGTGACAAAGGGGCTTAGGGATTTTTGCAAAAAAATCTTTTTCGGCCGGTTAAGTTGTCGGGGGCTGGTTTATTTTCCTGTGATAAAAAGCCTTTTGTTTCGACCGCCAAACCTCTCAGGGGAGTATTTGCAACCGTTTGGCACCATTTTTGATTGAATTGCCGAAAGTCATATTTTTTATGAAATTGTGAACCTGGGGTTTAGGGATTTTTTCAAAAAAATCTTTTTCTGCCGGTTAAGTTGTTGAGGGCTGATTTCTTTTCGTGTGATTAAAAGTCCTTCTGTTTCGACCGCCAAACCTCTCAGGGGAGGAGTTGCAACCATTTGGCACCATTTTTGAGTGAGTTGCCGAAAGTCAGATTTTTGATGAAATTGTGACCCCGGGGGTTAGGGATTTTTTCAAAAAAATCTTTTTTGACCGGTTAAGTTGTCGAAGGCTGTTTTCTTGTCCTGTAATAAAAAGCCTTCTGTTTCGACCGCCAAACCTTTCAGCGGAGCATTTGCAACTGTTTGGCACCATTTTTGAGTGAGTTGCCGAAAGTCAGACTTTTGATGAAATTATGACGCTGGGGCTTAGGGATTTTTTCAAAAAAATGCTTTTTCTGCCGGTTAAGATGTCAAGGGCTGATTTCTTGTCCTGTGATAAAAAGCCTTCTGTTTCGACCGCCAAACCTCTGAGGTGAGCATTTGCCATCGTTTGGCAGCATTTTTGAGTGAATTGGAGAACGTCAGACTTTTGATGAAACTGTGACAAAGGGGCTTAGGGATTTTTGCAAAAAAATCTTTTTCGGCCGGTTAAGTTGTCGGGGGCTGGTTTATTTTCCTGTGATAAAAAGCCTTTTGTTTCGACCGCCAAACCTCTCAGGGGAGTATTTGCAACCGTTTGGCACCATTTTTGATTGAATTGCCGAAAGTCATATTTTTTATGAAATTGTGAACCTGGGGTTTAGGGATTTTTTCAAAAAAATCTTTTTCTGCCGGTTAAGTTGTTGAGGGCTGATTTCTTTTCGTGTGATTAAAAGTCCTTCTGTTTCGACCGCCAAACCTCTCAGGGGAGGAGTTGCAACCATTTGGCACCATTTTTGAGTGAGTTGCCGAAAGTCAGATTTTTGATGAAATTGTGACCCCGGGGGTTAGGGATTTTTTCAAAAAAATCTTTTTTGACCGGTTAAGTTGTCGAAGGCTGTTTTCTTGTCCTGTAATAAAAAGCCTTCTGTTTCGACCGCCAAACCTTTCAGCGGAGCATTTGCAACTGTTTGGCACCATTTTTGAGTGAGTTGCCGAAAGTCAGACTTTTGATGAAATTATGACGCTGGGGCTTAGGGATTTTTTCAAAAAAATCTTTTTCTGCCGGTTAAGTTGTCGAGGGCTGATTTCTTTTCCTGTGATAAAAAGCCTTCTGTTTCGACCGCCAAACCTCTCAGGGGAACATTTGCAACCGTTTGGCACCATTTTTGAGTGAATTGCCAAAAGTCAGATTTTTTGTGAAATTGTGACCCCGGGGCTTAGGGATTTTTTCAAAAAAATTTTTTTTGCCTGGTTAAGTTGTCGAGGGCTGATTTCTTTTCCTGTGATAAAAAGTCCTTCTGTTTTGACCGCCAAACCTTTCAGCGGAGCATTTGCAACCGTTTGGCACCATTTTTGAGTGAGTTGCCGAAAGTCAGACTTTTGATGAAATTGTGACCCCGGGGGTTAGGGATTTTTTCAAAAATATGTTTTTCTGCTGGTTAAGTGGTCGAGGCCTGATTTCTTTTCCTGTGATTAAAAGTCCTTCTGTTTCGACCGCCAAACCTCTCAGGGGAGCATTTGCAACGATTTGGCACCATTTTTGAGTGAATTGCCGAAAGTCATATTTTTTATGAAATTGTGAACCTGGGGCTTAGGGATTTTTTCAAAAAAACCTTTTCGACCGGTTAAGTTGTCGAAGGCTGTTTTCTTGTCCTGTGATAAAAAGCCTTCTGTTTCGACCGCCAAACCTTTCAGCGGAGCATTTGCAACCGTTTGGCACCATTTTTGAGTGAGTTGCCGAAAGTCAGACTTTTGATGAAATTGTGACCTCGGGGGTTAGGGATTTTTTCAAAAATATGTTTTTCTGCTGGTTAAGTGGTCGAGGCTTGATTTCTTTTCCTGTGATTAAAAGTCCTTCTGTTTCGACCGCCAAACCTCTCAGGGGAACATTTGCAACCGTTTGGCACCATTTTTGAGTGAGTTTCCGAAGGTCATATTTTTGATGAAATTGTGACCCCGGGGCTTAGGGATTTTTTCAAAAAAATCTTTTTCTGCCGGTTAAGTTGTCGGGGGCTGGTTTGCTTTCCTGTGATAAAAAGCCTTTTGTTTCGACCGCCAAACCTCTCAGGGGAGTATTTGCAACCGTTTGGCACCATTTTTGAGTGAATTGCCGAAAGTCATATTTTTTATGAAATTGTGAACCTGGGGTTTAGGGATTTTTTCAAAAAAATCTTTTTCTGCCGGTTAAGTTGTTGAGGGCTGATTTCTTTTCGTGTGATTAAAAGTCCTTCTGTTTCGACCGCCAAACCTCTCAGGGGAGCAGTTGCAACCATTTGGCACCATTTTTGAGTGAGTTGCCGAAAGTCAGATTTTTGATGAAATTGTGACCCCGGGGGTTAGGGATTTTTTCAAAAAAATCTTTTTCGGCTGGTTAGGATGTCAAGGGCTGATTTCTTTTCCTGTAATAAAAATTCCTTCTGTTTTGACCGCCAAACCTTTCAGCGGAGCATTTGCAACCGTTTGGCACCATTTTTGAGTGAGTTGCCAAAAGTCAGACTTTTGATGAAATTGTGACCCCGGGGCTTAGGGATTTTTTCAAAAAAATGCTTTTTCTGCCGGTTAAGATGTCAAGGGCTGATTTCTTGTCCTGTGATAAAAAGCCTTCTGTTTCGACCGCCAAACCTCTGAGGTGAGCATTTGCCATCGTTTGGCAGCATTTTTGAGTGAATTGGAGAACGTCAGACTTTTGATGAAACTGTGACAAAGGGGCTTAGGGATTTTTGCAAAAAAATCTTTTTCGGCCGGTTAAGTTGTCGGGGGCTGGTTTATTTTCCTGTGATAAAAAGCCTTTTGTTTCGACCGCCAAACCTCTCAGGGGAGTATTTGCAACCGTTTGGCACCATTTTTGAGTGAATTGCCGAAAGTCATATTTTTTATGAAATTGTGAACCTGGGGTTTAGGGATTTTTTCAAAAAAATCTTTTTCTGCCGGTTAAGTTGTTGAGGGCTGATTTCTTTTCGTGTGATTAAAAGTCCTTCTGTTTCGACCGCCAAACCTCTCAGGGGAGCAGTTGCAACCATTTGGCACCATTTTTGAGTGAGTTGCCGAAAGTCAGATTTTTGATGAAATTGTGACCCCGGGGGTTAGGGATTTTTTCAAAAAAATCTTTTTTGACCGGTTAAGTTGTCGAAGGCTGTTTTCTTGTCCTGTAATAAAAAGCCTTCTGTTTCGACCGCCAAACCTTTCAGCGGAGCATTTGCAACTGTTTGGCACCATTTTTGAGTGAGTTGCCGAAAGTCAGACTTTTGATGAAATTATGACGCTGGGGCTTAGGGATTTTTTCAAAAAAATCTTTTTCAGCCGGTTAAGTTGTCGAGGGCTGATTTCTTTTCCTGTGATAAAAAGCCTTCTGTTTCGACCGCCAAACCTCTCAGGGGAACATTTGCAACCGTTTGGCACCATTTTTGAGTGAATTGCCAAAAGTCAGATTTTTTGTGAAATTGTGACCCCGGGGCTTAGGGATTTTTTCAAAAAAATTTTTTTTGCCTGGTTAAGTTGTCGAGGGCTGATTTCTTTTCCTGTGATAAAAAGTCCTTCTGTTTTGACCGCCAAACCTTTCAGCGGAGCATTTGCAACCGTTTGGCACCATTTTTGAGTGAGTTGCCGAAAGTCAGACTTTTGATGAAATTGTGACCCCGGGGGTTAGGGATTTTTTCAAAAATATGTTTTTCTGCTGGTTAAGTGGTCGAGGCCTGATTTCTTTTCCTGTGATTAAAAGTCCTTCTGTTTCGACCGCCAAACCTCTCAGGGGAGCATTTGCAACGATTTGGCACCATTTTTGAGTGAATTGCCGAAAGTCATATTTTTTATGAAATTGTGAACCTGGGGCTTAGGGATTTTTTCAAAAAAACCTTTTCGACCGGTTAAGTTGTCGAAGGCTGTTTTCTTGTCCTGTGATAAAAAGCCTTCTGTTTCGACCGCCAAACCTTTCAGCGGAGCATTTGCAACCGTTTGGCACCATTTTTGAGTGAGTTGCCGAAAGTCAGACTTTTGATGAAATTGTGACCCCGGGGGTTAGGGATTTTTTCAAAAATATGTTTTTCTGCTGGTTAAGTGGTCGAGGCTTGATTTCTTTTCCTGTGATTAAAAGTCCTTCTGTTTCGACCGCCAAACCTCTCAGGGGAACATTTGCAACCGTTTGGCACCATTTTTGAGTGAGTTTCCGAAGGTCATATTTTTGATGAAATTGTGACCCCGGGGCTTAGGGATTTTTTCAAAAAAATCTTTTTCTGCCGGTTAAGTTGTCGGGGGCTGGTTTACTTTCCTGTGATAAAAAGCCTTTTGTTTCGACCGCCAAACCTCTCAGGGGAGTATTTGCAACCGTTTGGCACCATTTTTGAGTGAATTGCCGAAAGTCATATTTTTTATGAAATTGTGAACCTGGGGTTTAGGGATTTTTTCAAAAAAATCTTTTTCTGCCGGTTAAGTTGTTGAGGGCTGATTTCTTTTCGTGTGATTAAAAGTCCTTCTATTTCGACCGCCAAACCTCTCAGGGGAGCAGTTGCAACCATTTGGCACCATTTTTGAGTGAGTTGCCGAAAGTCAGATTTTTGATGAAATTGTGACCCCGGGTGTTAGGGATTTTTTCAAAAAAATCTTTTTCGGCTGGTTAGGATGTCAAGGGCTGATTTCTTTTCCTGTAATAAAAATTCCTTCTGTTTTGACCGCCAAACCTTTCAGCGGAGCATTTGCAACCGTTTGGCACCATTTTTGAGTGAGTTGCCAAAAGTCAGACTTTTGATGAAATTGTGACCCCGGGGCTTAGGGATTTTTTCAAAAAAATGCTTTTTCTGCCGGTTAAGATGTCAAGGGCTGATTTCTTGTCCTGTGATAAAAAGCCTTCTGTTTCGACCGCCAAACCTCTGAGGGGAGCATTTGCCATCGTTTGGCAGCATTTTTGAGTGAATTGGAGAACGTCAGACTTTTGATGAAACTGTGACAAAGGGGCTTAGGGATTTTTGCAAAAAAATCTTTTTCGGCCGTTTAAGTTGTCAAGGGCTGATTTGTTGTCCTGTGATAAAAAGCCTTCTGTTTCGACCGCCAAACCTTTCAGCGGAGCATTTGCAACCCTTTGGCACCATTTTTGAGTGAATTGCCGAAAGTCAGTTTTTTTGTGAAATTGTGACCCCGGGGCTTAGGGATTTTTTCAAAAAAATCTTTTTCTGCCGGTTAAGTTGTCGGGGGCTGGTTTATTTTCCTGTGATAAAAAGCCTTTTGTTTCGACCGCCAAACCTCTCAGGGGAGTATTTGCAACCGTTTGGCACCATTTTTGAGTGAATTGCCGAAAGTCATATTTTTTATGAAATTGTGAACCTGGGGTTTAGGGATTTTTTCAAAAAAATCTTTTTCTGCCGGTTAAGTTGTTGAGGGCTGATTTCTTTTCGTGTGATTAAAAGTCCTTCTGTTTCGACCGCCAAACCTCTCAGGGGAGCAGTTGCAACCATTTGGCACCATTTTTGAGTGAGTTGCCGAAAGTCAGATTTTTGATGAAATTGTGACCCCGGGGGTTAGGGATTTTTTCAAAAAAATCTTTTTCGGCTGGTTAGGATGTCAAGGGCTGATTTCTTTTCCTGTAATAAAAATTCCTTCTGTTTTGACCGCCAAACATTTCAGTGGAGCATTTGCAACCGTTTGGCACCATTTTTGAGTGAGTTGCCAAAAGTCAGACTTTTGATGAAATTGTGACCCCGGGGCTTAGGGATTTTTTCAAAAAAATGCTTTTTCTGCCGGTTAAGTTGTCGGGGGCTGGTTTCTTTTCCTGTGATAAAAAGCCTTCTGTTTCGACCGCCAAACCTCTGAGGGGAGTATTTGCAACCGTTTGGCACCATTTCTGAGTGAATTGCCGAAAGTCATATTTTTTATGAAATTGTGAATCTGTGGTTTAGGGATTTTTTCAAAAAAATCTTTTTCGGCCGGTTAAGTTGTCAAGGGCTGATTTGTTGTCCTGTGATAAAAAGCCTTCTGTTTCGACCGCCAAACCTTTCAGCGGAGCATTTGCAACCCTTTGGCACCATTTTTGAGTGAATTGCCGAAAGTCAGATTTTTTGTGAAATTGTGACCCCGGGGCTTAGGGATTTTTTCAAAAAAATCTCTTTCTGCCGGTTAAGTTGTCGGGGGCTGGTTTCTTTTCCTGTGATAAAAAGCCTTTTCTTTCGACCGCCAAACCTCTCAGGGGAGCATTTGCAACCGTTTGGCACCATTTTTGAGTGAGTTGCCGAAAGTCAGACTTTTGATGAAATTGTGACCCCGGGGTTAGGGATTTTTTCAAAAAAATGTTTTTCTGCTGGTTAAGTTGTCGAGGGCTTATTTCTTTTCCTGTGATAGAAAGCCGTCTGTTTCGACCGCCAAACCTCTCAGGGGAACATTTGCAACTATTTGGCACCATTTTTGAGTGAGTTGCCGAAAGTCAGACTTTTGATGAAATTGTGAACCCGGGGCTTAGGGATTTTTTCAAAAAAACCTTTTCGACCGGTTAAGTTGTTGAAGGCTGTTTTCTTGTCCTGTAATAAAAAGCCTTCTGTTTCGACCGCCAAACCTTTCAGCGGAGCATTTGCAACCCTTTGGCACCATTTTTGAGTGAGTTGCCGAAAGTCAGACTTTTGATGAAATTGTGACCCCGGGGGTTAGGGATTTTTTCAAAAACATGTTTTTCTCCTGGTTAAGTGGTCGAGGGCTGATTCCTTTTCCTGTGATAAAAAGTCCTTCTGTTTCGACCGCCAAACCTCTCAGGGGAACATTTGCAACCGTTTGGCACCATTTTTGAGTGAGCTGCCGAAAGTCATATTTTTTATGAAATTGTGACCCCGGGGCTTAGGGATTTTTTCAAAAAAATCTTTTTCTGCCGGTTAAATTGTCGAGGGCTGATTTCTTGTCCTGTGATAAAAACCCTTCTGTTTCGACCGCCAAACCTCTCAGGGGAGCATTTGCAACCGTTTGGCACCATTTTTGAGTGAATTGCCAAAAGTCATATTTTTTATGAAATTGTGAACCCGGGGCTTAGGGATTTTTTTGAAAAAAACCTTTTCGACCGGTTAATTTGTCGAAGGCTGTTTTCTTGTCCTGTAATAAAAAGCCTTCTGTTTCGACCGCCAAACCTTTCAGCGGAGCATTTGCAACCGTTTGGCACCATTTTTGAGTGAGTTGCCGAAAGTCAGACTTTTGATGAAATTGTGACCCCGGGGGTTAGGGATTTTTTCAAAAAAATGTTTTTCTGCTGGTTAAGTGGTCGAGGGCTGATTTCTTTTCGTGTGATTAAAAGTCCTTCTGTTTCGACCGCCAAACCTCTCAGGGGAGCAGTTGCAACCATTTGGCACCATTTCTGAGTGAGTTGCCGAAAGTCAGACTTTTGATGAAATTGTGACCCCGGGGGTTAGGGATTTTTTCAAAAAAATCTTTTTCTGCCGGTTAAGATGTCAAGGGCTGATTTCTTGTCCTGTGATAAAAAGCCTTCTGTTTCGACCGCCAAACCTCTCAGGGGAGCATTTGCAACCGTTTGGCACCATTTTTGAGTGAGTTGCCGAAAGTCAGACTTTTGATGAAATTGTGACCCCGGGGGTTAGGGATTTTTTCAAAAAAATGCTTTTCTGCTGGTTAAGTTGTCGAGGGCTTATTTCTTTTCCTGTGACAAAAAGCCTTCTGTTTGGACCGTCAAACCTCTCAGGGGAGCATTTGCAACCGTTTGGCACCATTTTTGAGTGAGTTGCCGAAAGTCAGACTTTTGATGAAATTGTGACCCCGGGGGTTAGGGATTTTTTCAAAAAAATGCTTTTCTGCTGGTTAAGTTGTCGAGGGCTGATTTCTTCTCCTGTGATAAAAAGCCTTCTGTTTCAACCGCAAAACCTTTCAGCGGAGCATTTGCAACCCTTTGGCACCATTTTTGAGTGAATTGCCGAAAGTCAGATTTTTTGTGAAATTGTGACCCCGGGGCTTAGGGATTTTTTCAAAAAAATCTTTTTCTGTCGGTTAAGTTGTCGGGGGCTGGTTTCTTGTCCTGTGATAAAAAGCCTTCTGTTTCGACCGCCAAACCTCTCAGGGGATTATGTGCAACCGTTTGGCACCATTTTTGAATGAATTGCCAGAAGTCATATTTTTTATGAAATTGTGAACCTGGGGTTTAGGGATTTTTTCAAAAAAATCTTTTTCGGCCAGTTAAGTTGTCAAGGGCTGATTTGTTGTCCTGTGATAAAAAGCCTTCTGTTTCGACCGCCAAACCTTTCAGCGGAGCATATGCAACCCTTTGGCACCATTTTTGAGTGAATTGCCGAAAGTCAGATTTTTTGTGAAATTGTGACCCCGGGGCTTAGGGATTTTTTCAAAAAAATCTTTTTCTGCCGGTTAAGTTGTCGGGGGCTGGTTTCTTTTCCTGTGATTAAAAGCCTTTTGTTTCGACTGCCAAACCTCTCAGGGGAGTATTTGCAACCGTTTGGCACCATTTTTGAGTGAATTGCCGAAAGTCATATTTTTTATGAAATTGTGAACCTGGGGCTTAGTGATTTTTTCAAAAAAATCTCTTTCTGCCGGTTAAGTTGTCGAGGGCTGATTTCTTTTCCTGTGATGAAAAGCCTTCTGTTTCGACCGCCAAACCTCTCAGTGGAGTATTTGCAACCATTTGGCACCATTTTTGAATGAATTGCCGAAAGTCATATTTTTTATGAAATTGTGAACCCGGGGCTTAGGGATTTTTTCAAAAAAACCTTTTCGACCGGTTAAGTTGTCGAAGGCTGTTTTCTTGTCCTGTGATAAAAACCCTTCTGTTTCGACTGCCAAACCTTTCAGCGGAGCATTTGCAACCGTTTGGCACCATTTTTGAGTGAGTTGCCGAAAGTCAGACTTTTGATGAAATTGTGACCCCGGGGGTTAGGGATTTTTTTAAAAAAATGTTTTTTCTGCTGGTTAAGTTATCGAGGGCTTATTTCTTTTCCTGTGATAAAAAGCCTTCTGTTTCGACCGCCAAACCTCTCAGGGGAACAATTGCAACTATTGGGCAGCATTTTTGAGTGAGTTTCCGAAAGTCATATTTTTGATGAAATTGTGACTCCGGGGCTTAGGGATTTTTTCAAAAAAATATTTTTCTGCCGGTTAAGATGTCGGGGGCTGATTTCTTGTCCTGTGATAAAAAGCCTTCTGTTTCGAACGCCAAACCTTTCAGCGGAGCATTTGCAACTCTTTGGCACCATTTTTGATTGAATTGCCGAAAGTCAGATTTTTGGTGAAATTGTGACCCCGGGGCTTAGGGATTTTTTCAAAAAAATCTTTTTCTGCCGGTTAAGTTGTCGGGGGCTGGTTTCTTTTCCTGTGATAAAAAGCCTTTTGTTTCGACCGCCAAACCTCTCAGGGGAGTATTTGCAACCTTTTGGCACCATTTCTGAGTGAATTGCCGAAAGTCATATTTTTTATGAAATTGTGAATCGGTGGTTTAGGGATTTTTTCAAAAAAATCTTTTTCGGCCGGTTAAGTTGTCAAGGGCTAATTTGTTGTCCTGTGATAAAAAGCCTTCTGTTTCGACCGCCAAACCTTTCAGCGGAGCATTTGCAACCCTTTGGCACCATTTTTGAGTGAATTGCCGAAAGTCAGATTTTTTGTGAAATTGTGACCCCGGGGCTTAGGGATTTTTTCAAAAAAATCTTTTTCTGCCGGTTAAGTTGTCGGGGGCTGGTTTCTTTTCCTGTGATTAAAAGCCTTTTGTTTCGACTGCCAAACCTCTCAGGGGAGTATTTGCAACCGTTTGGCACCATTTTTGAGTGAATTGCCGAAAGTCATATTTTTTATGAAATTGTGAACCTGGGGCTTAGTGATTTTTTCAAAAAAATCTCTTTCTGCCGCTTAAGTTGTCGAGGGCTGATTTCTTTTCCTGTGATGAAAAGCCTTCTGTTTCGACCGCCAAACCTCTCAGTGGAGTATTTGCAACCATTTGGCACCATTTTTGAGTGAATTGCCGAAAGTCATATTTTTTATGAAATTGTGAACCCGGGGCTTAGGGATTTTTTCAAAAAAACCTTTTCGACCGGTTAAGTTGTCGAAGGCTGTTTTCTTGTCCTGTGATAAAAACCCTTCTGTTTCGACCGCCAAACCTTTCAGCGGAGCATTTGCGACCGTTTGGCACCATTTTTGAGTGAGTTGCCGAAAGTCAGACTTTTGATGAAATTGTGACCCCGGGGGTTAGGGATTTTTTCAAAAAAATGTTTTTTCTGCTGGTTAAGTTATCGAGGGCTTATTTCTTTTCCTGTGATAAAAAGCCTTCTGTTTCGACCGCCAAACCTCTCAGGGGAACAATTGCAACTATTGGGCACCATTTTTGAGTGAGTTTCTGAAAGTCATATTTTTGATGAAATTGTGACCCCGGGGCTTAGGGATTTTTTCAAAAAAATCTTTTTCTGCCGGTTAAGATGTCGAGGGCTGATTTCTTGTCCTGTGATAAAAAGCCTTCTGTTTCGAACGCCAAACCTTTCAGCGGAGCATTTGCAACTCTTTGGCACCATTTTTGATTGAATTGCCGAAAGTCAGATTTTTGGTGAAATTGTGACCCCGGGGCTTAGGGATTTTTTCAAAAAAATCTTTTTCTGCCGGTTAAGTTGTCGGGGGCTGGTTTCTTTTCCTGTGATAAAAAGCCTTTTGTTTCGACCGCCAAACCTCTCAGGGGAGTATTTGCAACCGTTTGGCTCCATTTTTGAGTGAGTTGCCGAAAGTCAGACTTTTGATGAAATTGTGACCCCGGGGGTTAGGGATTTTTTCAAAAACATGTTTTTCTGCTGGTTAAGTGGTCGAGGGCTGATTTCTTTTCCTGTGATAAAAAGTCCTTCTGTTTCGACCGCCAAACCTCTCAGGGGAACATTTTCAACCGTTTGGCACCATTTTTGAGTGAGTTTCCGAAAGTCAGATTTTTGATGAAATTGTGACCCCGGGGGTTAGGAATTTTTTCAAAAACATGTTTTTCTCCTGGTTAAGTGGTCGAGGGCTGTTTTCTTGTCCTGTAATAAAAAGCCTTCTGTTTCGACCGCCAAACCTTTCAGCGGAGCATTTGCAACCCTTTGGCACCATTTTTGAGTGAGTTGCCGAAAGTCAGACTTTTGATGAAATTGTGACCCCGGGGGTTAGGGATTTTTTCAAAAACATGTTTTTCTCCTGGTTAAGTGGTCGAGGGCTGATTCCTTTTCCTGTGATAAAAAGTCCTTCTGTTTCGACCGCCAAACCTCTCAGGGGAACATTTGCAACCGTTTGGCACCATTTTTGAGTGAGCTGCCGAAAGTCATATTTTTTATGAAATTGTGACCCCGGGGCTTAGGGATTTTTTCAAAAAAATCTTTTTCTGCCGGTTAAATTGTCGAGGGCTGATTTCTTGTTCTGTGATAAAAACCCTTCTGTTTCGACCCCCAAACCTCTCAGGGGAGCATTTGCAACCGTTTGGCTCCATTTTTGAGTGAATTGCCAAAAGTCAGATTTTTTGTGAAGTTGTGACCCCGGGGCTTAGGGATTTTTTCAAAAAAATCTTTTTCGGCTGGTTAAGTTTTCGAAGGCTGATTTCTTTTCCTGTGACAAAAAGCATTCTGTTTGGACCGTCAAACCTCTCAGGGGAGTATGTGCAACCGTTTGGCACCATTTTTGAATGAATTGCCAGAAGTCATATTTTTTATGAAATTGTGAACCTGGGGTTTAGGGATTTTTTCAAAAAAATCTTTTTCGGCCAGTTAAGTTGTCAAGGGCTGATTTGTTGTCCTGTGATAAAAAGCCTTCTGTTTCGACCGCCAAACCTTTCAGCGGAGCATTTGCAACCCTTTGGCACCATTTTTGAGTGAATTGCCGAAAGTCAGATTTTTTGTGAAATTGTGAACCCGGGGCTTAGGGATTTTTTCAAAAAAACCTTTTCGACCGGTTAAGTTGTCGAAGGCTGTTTTCTTGTCCTGTGATAAAAACCCTTCTGTTTCGACCGCCAAACCTTTCAGCGGAGCATTTGCAACCGTTTGGCACCATTTTTGAGTGAGTTGCCGAAAGTCAGACTTTTGATGAAATTGTGACCCCGGGGGTTAGGGATTTTTTCAAAAAAATGTTTTTCTGCTGGTTAAGTGGTCGAGGGCTGATTTCTTTTCCTGTGATAAAAAGTCCTTCTGTTTCGACCGCCAAACCTCTCAGGGGAACATTTTCAACCGTTTGGCACCATTTTTGAGTGAGTTTCCGAAAGTCAGATTTTTGATGAAATTGTGACCCCGGGGGTTAGGAATTTTTTCAAAAACATGTTTTTCTCCTGGTTAAGTGGTCGAGGGCTGTTTTCTTGTCCTGTAATAAAAAGCCTTCTGTTTCGACCGCCAAACCTTTCAGCGGAGCATTTGCAACCCTTTGGCACCATTTTTGAGTGAGTTGCCGAAAGTCAGACTTTTGATGAAATTGTGACCCCGGGGGTTAGGGATTTTTTCAAAAACATGTTTTTCTCCTGGTAAAGTGGTCGAGGGCTGATTCCTTTTCCTGTGATAAAAAGTCCTTCTGTTTCGACCGCCAAACCTCTCAGGGGAACATTTGCAACCGTTTGGCACCATTTTTGAGTGAGCTGCCGAAAGTCATATTTTTTATGAAATTGTGACCCCGGGGCTTAGGGATTTTTTCAAAAAAATCTTTTTCTGCCGGTTAAATTGTCGAGGGCTGATTTCTTGTTCTGTGATAAAAACCCTTCTGTTTCGACCCCCAAACCTCTCAGGGGAGCATTTGCAACCGTTTGGCACCATTTTTGAGTGAATTGCCAAAAGTCAGATTTTTTGTGAAGTTGTGACCCCGGGGCTTAGGGATTTTTTCAAAAAAATCTTTTTCGGCTGGTTAAGTTGTCGAAGGCTGATTTCTTTTCCTGTGACAAAAAGCATTCTGTTTGGACCGTCAAACCTCTCAGGGGAGTATGTGCAACCGTTTGGCACCATTTTTGAATGAATTGCCAGAAGTCATATTTTTTATGAAATTGTGAACCTGGGGTTTAGGGATTTTTTCAAAAAAATCTTTTTCGGCCAGTTAAGTTGTCAAGGGCTGATTTGTTGTCCTGTGATAAAAAGCCTTCTGTTTCGACCGCCAAACCTTTCAGCGGAGCATTTGCAACCCTTTGGCACCATTTTTGAGTGAATTGCCGAAAGTCAGATTTTTTGTGAAATTGTGAACCCGGGGCTTAGGGATTTTTTCAAAAAAACCTTTTCGACCGGTTAAGTTGTCGAAGGCTGTTTTCTTGTCCTGTGATAAAAACCCTTCTGTTTCGACCGCCAAACCTTTCAGCGAAGCATTTGCAACCGTTTGGCACCATTTTTGAGTGAGTTGCCGAAAGTCAGACTTTTGATGAAATTGTGACCCCGGGGGTTAGGGATTTTTTCAAAAAAATGTTTTTCTGCTGGTTAAGTTATCGAGGGCTTATTTCTTTTCCTGTGATAAAAAGCCTTCTGTTTCGACCGCCAAACCTCTCAGGGGAACAATTGCAACTATTGGGCACCATTTTTGAGTGAGTTTCCGAAAGTCATATTTTTGATGAAATTGTGACCCCGGGGCTTAGGGATTTTTTCAAAAAAATATTTTTCTGCCGGTTAAGATGTCGAGGGCTGATTTCTTGTCCTGTGATAAAAAGCCTTCTGTTTCGAACGCCAAACCTTTCAGCGGAGCATTTGCAACTCTTTGGCACCATTTTTGATTGAATTGCCGAAAGTCAGATTTTTGGTGAAATTGTGACCCGGGGGCTTAGGGATTTTTTCAAAAAAATCTTTTTCTGCCGGTTAAGTTGTCGGGGGCTGGTTTCTTTTCCTGTGATAAAAAGCCTTTTGTTTCGACCGCCAAACCTCTCAGGGGAGTATTTGCAACCGTTTGGCACCATTTCTGAGTGAATTGCCGAAAGTCATATTTTTTATGAAATTGTGAATCGGTGGTTTAGGGATTTTTTCAAAAAAATCTTTTTCGGCCGGTTAAGTTGTCAAGGGCTAATTTGTTGTCCTGTGATAAAAAGCCTTCTGTTTCGACCGCCAAACCTTTCAGCGGAGCATTTGCAACCCTTTGGCACCATTTTTGAGTGAATTGCCGAAAGTCAGATTTTTTGTGAAATTGTGACCCCGGGGCTTAGGGATTTTTTCAAAAAAATCTCTTTCTGCCGGTTAAGTTGTCGGGGGCTGGTTTCTTTTCCTGTGATAAAAAGCCTTTTCTTTCGACCGCCAAACCTCTCAGGGGAGTATTTGCAACCGTTTGGCACCATTTTTGAGTGAGTTGCCGAAAGTCAGACTTTTGATGAAATTGTGACCCCGGGGGTTAGGGATTTTTTCAAAAAAATGTTTTTCTGCTGGTTAAGTGGTCGAGGGCTGATTTCTTTTCCTGTGATAAAAAGTCCTTCTGTTTCGACCGCCAAACCTCTCAGGGGAACATTTTCAACCGTTTGGCACCATTTTTGAGTGAGTTTCCGAAAGTCAGATTTTTGATGAAATTGTGACCCCGGGGGTTAGGAATTTTTTCAAAAACATGTTTTTCTCCTGGTTAAGTGGTCGAGGGCTGTTTTCTTGTCCTGTAATAAAAAGCCTTCTGTTTCGACCGCCAAACCTTTCAGCGGAGCATTTGCAACCCTTTGGCACCATTTTTGAGTGAGTTGCCGAAAGTCAGACTTTTGATGAAATTGTGACCCCGGGGGTTAGGGATTTTTTCAAAAACATGTTTTTCTCCTGGTTAAGTGGTCGAGGGCTGATTCCTTTTCCTGTGATAAAAAGTCCTTCTGTTTCGACCGCCAAACCTCTCAGGGGAACATTTGCAACTATTTGGCACCATTTTTGAGTGAGTTGCCGAAAGTCAGATTTTTGATGAAATTGTGACCCCGGGGCTTAGGGATTTTTTCATAAAAATATTTTTCTGCCGGTTAAGATGTCGAGGGCTGATTTCTTGTCCTGTGATAAAAAGCCTTCTGTTTCGACCGCCAAACCTTTCAGCGGAGCATGTGCAACCCTTTGGCACCATTTTTGAGTGAATTGCCGAAAGTCAGATTTTTTGTGAAATTGTGACCCCGGGGCTTAGGGATTTTTTCAAAAAAATCTTTTTCTACCGGTTAAGTTGTCGGGGGCTGGTTTCTTTTCCTGTGATAAAAAGCCTTCTGTTTCGACCGCCAAACCTCTCAGTGGAGTATTTGCAACCATTTGGCACCATTTTTGAGTGAATTGCCAAAAGTCATATTTTTTATGAAATTGTGAACCCGGAGCTTAGGGATTTTTTCAAAAAAACCTTTTCGACCGGTTAAGTTGTTGAAGGCTGTTTTCTTGTCCTGTAATAAAAAGCGTTCTGTTTCGACCACCAAACCTTTCAGCGGAGCATTTGCAACCGTTTGGCACCATTTTTGAGTGAGTTGCCGAAAGTCAGACTTTTGATGAAATTGTGACCCTGGGGGTTAGGGATTTTTTCAAAAACATGTTTTTCTCCTGGTTAAGTGGTCGAGGGCTGATTCCTTTTCCTGTGATAAAAAGTCCTTCTGTTTCGACCGCCAAACCTCTCAGGGGAATATTTGCAACGGTTTTGCACCATTTTTGAGTGAGTTGCCGAAAGTCAGATTTTTGATGAAATTGTGACCCTGGGGCTTAGGGATTTTTTCAAAAAAATCTTTTTCGGCTGGTTAAGTTGTCGAAGGCTGATTTCTTTTCCTGTGACAAAAAGCCTTCTGTTTGGACCGTCAAACCTCTCAGGGGAGTATTTGCAACCGTTTGGCACCATTTTTGAGTGAGTTGCCGAAAGTCAGACTTTTGATGAAATTGTGACCCCGGGGGTTAGGGATTTTTTCAAAAAAATGCTTTTCTGCTGGTTAAGTTGTCGAGGGCTTATTTCTTTTCCTCTGATAGAAAGCCGTCTGTTTCGACCGCCAAACCTCTCAGGGGAACATTTGCAACTATTTGGCACCATTTTTGAGTGAGTTGCCGAAAGTCAGACTTTTGATGAAATTGTGACCCCGGGGGTTAGGGATTTTTTCAAAAAAATGTTTTTCTGCTGGTTAAGTTGTCGAGGGCTTATTTCTTTTCCTGTGATAAAAAGCCTTCTGTTTCGAACGCCAAACCTCTCAGGGGAACATTTGCAACTATTTCGCACCATTTTTGAGTGAGTTGCCGAAAGTCAGATTTTTGATGAAATTGTGACCCCGGGGCTTAGGGATTTTTTCAAAAAAATCTTTTTCTGCCGGTTAAGTTGTCGGGGGCTGGTTTCTTTTCCTGTGATAAAAAGCCTTTTGTTTCGACCGCCAAACCTCTCAGGGGAGCATTTGCAAC
This sequence comes from Podarcis raffonei, assembly GCF_027172205.1. NCBI lineage: Eukaryota > Metazoa > Chordata > Lepidosauria > Squamata > Lacertidae > Podarcis > Podarcis raffonei. The sequence continues at coordinate 12,205,386 of NC_070611.1, read as the reverse complement.
CGTTTTGCACAATTTTTGAGTGAGTTGCCGAAAGTCAGATTTTTGATGAAATTGTGACCCCGGAGCTTAGGGATTTTTTCAAAAAAATCTTTTTCTGCCGGTTAAATTGTCAAGGGCTGATTTCTTGTCCTGTGATAAAAAGCCTTCTGTTTCGACCGCCAAACCTCTCAGGGGAGCATTTGCAACCGTTTGGCACCATTTTTGAGTGAGTATCCGAAAGTCAGACTTTTGATGAAATTGTGACCCCGGGGGTTAGGAATTTTTTCAAAAAAATGTTTTTCTGCTGGTTAAGTGGTCGAGGGCTGATTTCTTTTCCTGTGATTAAAAGTCCTTCTGTTTTGACCGCCAAACCTCTCAGGGGAACATTGGCAACCGTTTTGCACCATTTTTGAGTGAGTTGCCGAAAGTCAGATTTTTGATGAAATTGTGACCCCGGGGCTTAGGGATTTTTTCAAAAAAATCTTTTTCTGCCGGTTAAATTGTCGAGGGCTGATTTCTTTTCCTGTGATAAAAAGTCCTTCTGTTTCGACCGCCAAACCTCTCAGGGGAACATTTGCAACCGTTTGGCACCATTTTTGAGTGAGTTGCCGAAAGTCATATTTTTTATGAAATTGTGACCCTGGGGCTTAGGGATTTTTTCAAAAAAATCTTTTTCTGCCGGTTAAATTGTCGAGGGCTGATTTCTTGTCCTGTGATAGAAAGCCGTCAGTTTCGACCGCCAAACCTCTCAGGGGAACATTTGCAACTATTTGGCACCATTTTTGAGTGAGTTGCCGAAAGTCAGACTTTTGATGAAATTGTGACCCCGGGGCTTAGGGATTTTTTCAAAAAAATCTTTTTCTGCCGGTTAAATTGTCGAGGGCTGATTTCTTGTCCTATGATAAAAACCCTTCTGTTTGGACCGTCAAACCTCTCAGGGGAGTATTTGCAACCGTTTGGCACCATTTTTGAGTGAGTTGCCGAAAGTCAGACTTTTGATGAAATTGTGACCCCTGGGGTTAGGGATTTTTTCAAAAAAATGCTTTTCTGCTGGTTAAGTTGTCGAGGGCTTATTTCTTTTCCTGTGATAGAAAGCCGTCAGTTTCGACCGCCAAACCTCTCAGGGGAACATTTGCAACTATTTGGCACCATTTTTGAGTGAGTTGCCGAAAGTCAGACTTTTGATGAAATTGTGACCCCGGGGGTTAGGGATTTTTTCAAAAAAATGTTTTTCTGCTGGTTAAGTTGTCGAGGGCTTATTTCTTTTCCTGTGATAAAAAGCCTTCTGTTTCGAACGCCAAACCTCTCAGGGGAACATTTGCAACTATTTCGCACCATTTTTGAGTGAGTTGCCGAAAGTCAGATTTTTGATGAAATTGTGACCCCGGCGCTTAGGGATTTTTTCAAAAAAATCTTTTTCTGCCGGTTAAATTGTCAAGGGCTGATTTCTTGTCCTGTGATAAAAAGTCCTTCTGTTTTGACCGCCAAACCTTTCAGCGGAGCATTTGCAACCGTTTGGCACCATTTTTGAGTGAGTTGCCGAAAGTCAGACTTTTGATGAAATTGTGACCCCGGGGGTTAGGGATTTTTTCAAAAAAATCTTTTTCGGCTGGTTAAGTTGTCGAAGGCTTATTTCTTTTCCTGTGACAAAAAGCCTTCTGTTTGGACAGTCAAACCTCTCAGGGGAGCATTTGCAACCGTTTGGCACCATTTTTGAGTGAGTAGCCGAAAGTCAGACTTTTGATGAAATTGTGACCCTGGGGCTTAGGGATTTTTTCAAAAAAATCTTTTTCTGCCTGTTAAATTGTCGAGGGCTGATTTCTTTTCCTGTGATAAAAAGTCCTTCTTTTTCGACCGCCAAACCTCTCAGGGGAACATTTGCAACCGTTTGGCACCATTTTTGAGTGAGTTGCCGAAAGTCATATTTTTTATGAAATTGTGACCCTGGGGCTTAGGGATTTTTTCAAAAAAATCTTTTTCTGCCGGTTAAATTGTCGAGGGCTGATTTCTTGTCCTGTGATAAAAACCCTTCTGTTTCGACCCCCAAACCTCTCAGGGGAGCATTTGCAACCGTTTGGCACCATTTTTGAGTGAGTAGCCGAAAGTCAGATTTTTTGTGAAGTTGTGACCCCGGGGCTTAGGGATTTTTTCAAAAAAATCTTTTTCGACTGGTTAAGTTGTCGAAGGCTGATTTCTTTTCCTGTGACAAAAAGCCTTCTGTTTGGACCGTCAAACCTCTCAGGGGAGTATTTGCAACTATTTGGCACCATTTTTGAGTGAGTTGCCGAAAGCCAGACTTTTGATGAAATTGTGACCCCGGGGGTTAGGGATTTTTTCAAAAAAATGCTTTTCTGCTGGTTAAGTTGTCGAGGGCTTATTTCTTTTCCTGTGATAGAAAGCCGTCAGTTTCGACCGCCAAACCTCTCAGGGGAACATTTGCAACTATTTCGCACCATTTTTGAGTGAGTTGCCGAAAGTCAGACTTTTGATGAAATTGTGACCCCGGGGCTTAGGGATTTTTTCAAAAAAATGTTTTTCTGCTGGTTAAGTTGTCGAGGGCTTATTTCTTTTCCTGTTATAAAAAGCCTTCTGTTTCGAACGCCAAACCTCTCAGGGGAACATTTGCAACTATTTCGCACCATTTTTGAGTGAGTTGCCGAAAGTCAGATTTTTGATGAAATTGTGACCCCGGGGCTTAGGGATTTTTTCAAAAAAATATTTTTCGGCCGGTTAAGTTGTCAAGGGCTGATTTCTTGTCCTGTGATAAAAACCCTTCTCTTTCGACCGCCAAACCTTTCAGCGGAGCATTTGCAACCGTTTGGCACCATTTTTGAGTGAATTGCCGAAAGTCAGATTTTTTGTGAAATTGTGACCCCGGGGCTTAGGGATTTTTTCAAAAAAATCTTTTTCTGCCGGTTAAATTGTCAAGGGCTGATTTCTTGTCCTGTGATAAAAAGCCTTCTGTTTCGACCGCCAAACCTCTCAGGGGAGCATTTGCAACCGTTTGGCACCATTTTTGAGTGAGTATCCGAAAGTCAGACTTTTGATGAAATTGTGACCCCGGGGGTTAGGAATTTTTTCAAAAAAATGTTTTTCTGCTGGTTAAGTGGTCGAGGGTTGATTTCTTTTCCTGTGATTAAAAGTCCTTCTGTTTTGACCGCCAAACCTCTCAGGGGAACATTGGCAACCGTTTTGCACCATTTTTGAGTGAGTTGCCGAAAGTCAGATTTTTGATGAAATTGTGACCCCGGGGCTTAGGGATTTTTTCAAAAAAATCTTTTTCGGCCGGTTAAGTTGTCGAAGGCTGATTTCTTTTCCTGTGACAAAAAGCCTTCTGTTTGGACCGTCAAACCTCTCAGGGGAACATTTGCAACTATTTGGCACCATTTTTGAGTGAGTTGCCGAAAGTCAGACTTTTGATGAAATTGTGACCCCGTTGCTTAGGGATTTTTTCAAAAAAATCTTTTTCTGCCGGTTAAATTGTCGAGGGCTGATTTCTTGTCCTATGATAAAAACCCTTCTGTTTGGACCGTCAAACCTCTCAGGGGAGTATTTGCAACCGTTTGGCACCATTTTTGTGTGAGTTGCCGAAAGTCAGACTTTTGATGAAATTGTGACCCCTGGGGTTAGGGATTTTTTCAAAAAAATGCTTTTCTGCTGGTTAAGTTGTCGAGGGCTTATTTCTTTTCCTGTGATAGAAAGCCGTCAGTTTCGACCGCCAAACCTCTCAGGGGAACATTTGCAACTATTTGGCACCATTTTTGAGTGAGTTGCCGAAAGTCAGACTTTTGATGAAATTGTGACCCCGGGGGTTAGGGATTTTTTCAAAAAAATGTTTTTCTGCTGGTTAAGTTGTCGAGGGCTTATTTCTTTTCCTGTGATAAAAAGCCTTCTGTTTCGAACGCCAAACCTCTCAGGGGAACATTTGCAACTATTTCGCACCATTTTTGAGTGAGTTGCCGAAAGTCAGATTTTTGATGAAATTGTGACCCCGGCGCTTAGGGATTTTTTCAAAAAAATCTTTTTCGGCCGGTTAAATTGTCAAGGGCTGATTTCTTGTCCTGTGATAAAAAGTCCTTCTGTTTTGACCGCCAAACCTTTCAGCGGAGCATTTGCAACCGTTTGGCACCATTTTTGAGTGAGTTGCCAAAGTCAGACTTTTGATGAAATTGTGACCCTGGGGCTGAGGGATTTTTTCAAAAAAATCTTTTTCTGCCTGTTAAATTGTCGAGGGCTGATTTCTTTTCCTGTGATAAAAAGTCCTTCTGTTTCGACCGCCAAACCTCTCAGGGGAACATTTTCAACCGTTTGGCACCATTTTTGAGTGAGTTTCCGAAAGTCAGATTTTTGATGAAATTGTGACCCCGGGGGTTAGGAATTTTTTCAAAAACATGTTTTTCTCCTGGTTAAGTGGTCGAGGGCTGTTTTCTTGTCCTGTAATAAAAAGCCTTCTGTTTCGACCGCCAAACCTTTCAGCGGAGCATTTGCAACCCTTTGGCACCATTTTTGAGTGAGTTGCCGAAAGTCAGACTTTTGATGAAATTGTGACCCCGGGGGTTAGGGATTTTTTCAAAAACATGTTTTTCTCCTGGTTAAGTGGTCGAGGGCTGATTCCTTTTCCTGTGATAAAAAGTCCTTCTGTTTCGACCGCCAAACCTCTCAGGGGAACATTTGCAACTATTTGGCACCATTTTTGAGTGAGTTGCCGAAAGTCAGATTTTTGATGAAATTGTGACCCCGGGGCTTAGGGATTTTTTCATAAAAATATTTTTCTGCCGGTTAAGATGTCGAGGGCTGATTTCTTGTCCTGTGATAAAAAGCCTTCTGTTTCGACCGCCAAACCTTTCAGCGGAGCATGTGCAACCCTTTGGCACCATTTTTGAGTGAATTGCCGAAAGTCAGATTTTTTGTGAAATTGTGACCCCGGGGCTTAGGGATTTTTTCAAAAAAATCTTTTTCTACCGGTTAAGTTGTCGGGGGCTGGTTTCTTTTCCTGTGATAAAAAGCCTTCTGTTTCGACCGCCAAACCTCTCAGTGGAGTATTTGCAACCATTTGGCACCATTTTTGAGTGAATTGCCAAAAGTCATATTTTTTATGAAATTGTGAACCCGGAGCTTAGGGATTTTTTCAAAAAAACCTTTTCGACCGGTTAAGTTGTTGAAGGCTGTTTTCTTGTCCTGTAATAAAAAGCGTTCTGTTTCGACCACCAAACCTTTCAGCGGAGCATTTGCAACCGTTTGGCACCATTTTTGAGTGAGTTGCCGAAAGTCAGACTTTTGATGAAATTGTGACCCTGGGGGTTAGGGATTTTTTCAAAAACATGTTTTTCTCCTGGTTAAGTGGTCGAGGGCTGATTCCTTTTCCTGTGATAAAAAGTCCTTCTGTTTCGACCGCCAAACCTCTCAGGGGAATATTTGCAACGGTTTTGCACCATTTTTGAGTGAGTTGCCGAAAGTCAGATTTTTGATGAAATTGTGACCCTGGGGCTTAGGGATTTTTTCAAAAAAATCTTTTTCGGCTGGTTAAGTTGTCGAAGGCTGATTTCTTTTCCTGTGACAAAAAGCCTTCTGTTTGGACCGTCAAACCTCTCAGGGGAGTATTTGCAACCGTTTGGCACCATTTTTGAGTGAGTTGCCGAAAGTCAGACTTTTGATGAAATTGTGACCCCGGGGGTTAGGGATTTTTTCAAAAAAATGCTTTTCTGCTGGTTAAGTTGTCGAGGGCTTATTTCTTTTCCTCTGATAGAAAGCCGTCTGTTTCGACCGCCAAACCTCTCAGGGGAACATTTGCAACTATTTGGCACCATTTTTGAGTGAGTTGCCGAAAGTCAGACTTTTGATGAAATTGTGACCCCGGGGGTTAGGGATTTTTTCAAAAAAATGTTTTTCTGCTGGTTAAGTTGTCGAGGGCTTATTTCTTTTCCTGTGATAAAAAGCCTTCTGTTTCGAACGCCAAACCTCTCAGGGGAACATTTGCAACTATTTCGCACCATTTTTGAGTGAGTTGCCGAAAGTCAGATTTTTGATGAAATTGTGACCCCGGGGCTTAGGGATTTTTTCAAAAAAATCTTTTTCTGCCGGTTAAGTTGTCGGGGGCTGGTTTCTTTTCCTGTGATAAAAAGCCTTTTGTTTCGACCGCCAAACCTCTCAGGGGAGCATTTGCAACCGTTTTGCACAATTTTTGAGTGAGTTGCCGAAAGTCAGATTTTTGATGAAATTGTGACCCCGGAGCTTAGGGATTTTTTCAAAAAAATCTTTTTCTGCCGGTTAAATTGTCAAGGGCTGATTTCTTGTCCTGTGATAAAAAGCCTTCTGTTTCGACCGCCAAACCTCTCAGGGGAGCATTTGCAACCGTTTGGCACCATTTTTGAGTGAGTATCCGAAAGTCAGACTTTTGATGAAATTGTGACCCCGGGGGTTAGGAATTTTTTCAAAAAAATGTTTTTCTGCTGGTTAAGTGGTCGAGGGCTGATTTCTTTTCCTGTGATTAAAAGTCCTTCTGTTTTGACCGCCAAACCTCTCAGGGGAACATTGGCAACCGTTTTGCACCATTTTTGAGTGAGTTGCCGAAAGTCAGATTTTTGATGAAATTGTGACCCCGGGGCTTAGGGATTTTTTCAAAAAAATCTTTTTCTGCCGGTTAAATTGTCGAGGGCTGATTTCTTTTCCTGTGATAAAAAGTCCTTCTGTTTCGACCGCCAAACCTCTCAGGGGAACATTTGCAACCGTTTGGCACCATTTTTGAGTGAGTTGCCGAAAGTCATATTTTTTATGAAATTGTGACCCTGGGGCTTAGGGATTTTTTCAAAAAAATCTTTTTCTGCCGGTTAAATTGTCGAGGGCTGATTTCTTGTCCTGTGATAGAAAGCCGTCAGTTTCGACCGCCAAACCTCTCAGGGGAACATTTGCAACTATTTGGCACCATTTTTGAGTGAGTTGCCGAAAGTCAGACTTTTGATGAAATTGTGACCCCGGGGCTTAGGGATTTTTTCAAAAAAATCTTTTTCTGCCGGTTAAATTGTCGAGGGCTGATTTCTTGTCCTATGATAAAAACCCTTCTGTTTGGACCGTCAAACCTCTCAGGGGAGTATTTGCAACCGTTTGGCACCATTTTTGAGTGAGTTGCCGAAAGTCAGACTTTTGATGAAATTGTGACCCCTGGGGTTAGGGATTTTTTCAAAAAAATGCTTTTCTGCTGGTTAAGTTGTCGAGGGCTTATTTCTTTTCCTGTGATAGAAAGCCGTCAGTTTCGACCGCCAAACCTCTCAGGGGAACATTTGCAACTATTTGGCACCATTTTTGAGTGAGTTGCCGAAAGTCAGACTTTTGATGAAATTGTGACCCCGGGGGTTAGGGATTTTTTCAAAAAAATGTTTTTCTGCTGGTTAAGTTGTCGAGGGCTTATTTCTTTTCCTGTGATAAAAAGCCTTCTGTTTCGAACGCCAAACCTCTCAGGGGAACATTTGCAACTATTTCGCACCATTTTTGAGTGAGTTGCCGAAAGTCAGATTTTTGATGAAATTGTGACCCCGGCGCTTAGGGATTTTTTCAAAAAAATCTTTTTCTGCCGGTTAAATTGTCAAGGGCTGATTTCTTGTCCTGTGATAAAAAGTCCTTCTGTTTTGACCGCCAAACCTTTCAGCGGAGCATTTGCAACCGTTTGGCACCATTTTTGAGTGAGTTGCCGAAAGTCAGACTTTTGATGAAATTGTGACCCCGGGGGTTAGGGATTTTTTCAAAAAAATCTTTTTCGGCTGGTTAAGTTGTCGAAGGCTTATTTCTTTTCCTGTGACAAAAAGCCTTCTGTTTGGACAGTCAAACCTCTCAGGGGAGCATTTGCAACCGTTTGGCACCATTTTTGAGTGAGTAGCCGAAAGTCAGACTTTTGATGAAATTGTGACCCTGGGGCTTAGGGATTTTTTCAAAAAAATCTTTTTCTGCCTGTTAAATTGTCGAGGGCTGATTTCTTTTCCTGTGATAAAAAGTCCTTCTTTTTCGACCGCCAAACCTCTCAGGGGAACATTTGCAACCGTTTGGCACCATTTTTGAGTGAGTTGCCGAAAGTCATATTTTTTATGAAATTGTGACCCTGGGGCTTAGGGATTTTTTCAAAAAAATCTTTTTCTGCCGGTTAAATTGTCGAGGGCTGATTTCTTGTCCTGTGATAAAAACCCTTCTGTTTCGACCCCCAAACCTCTCAGGGGAGCATTTGCAACCGTTTGGCACCATTTTTGAGTGAGTAGCCGAAAGTCAGATTTTTTGTGAAGTTGTGACCCCGGGGCTTAGGGATTTTTTCAAAAAAATCTTTTTCGACTGGTTAAGTTGTCGAAGGCTGATTTCTTTTCCTGTGACAAAAAGCCTTCTGTTTGGACCGTCAAACCTCTCAGGGGAGTATTTGCAACTATTTGGCACCATTTTTGAGTGAGTTGCCGAAAGCCAGACTTTTGATGAAATTGTGACCCCGGGGGTTAGGGATTTTTTCAAAAAAATGCTTTTCTGCTGGTTAAGTTGTCGAGGGCTTATTTCTTTTCCTGTGATAGAAAGCCGTCAGTTTCGACCGCCAAACCTCTCAGGGGAACATTTGCAACTATTTCGCACCATTTTTGAGTGAGTTGCCGAAAGTCAGACTTTTGATGAAATTGTGACCCCGGGGCTTAGGGATTTTTTCAAAAAAATGTTTTTCTGCTGGTTAAGTTGTCGAGGGCTTATTTCTTTTCCTGTTATAAAAAGCCTTCTGTTTCGAACGCCAAACCTCTCAGGGGAACATTTGCAACTATTTCGCACCATTTTTGAGTGAGTTGCCGAAAGTCAGATTTTTGATGAAATTGTGACCCCGGGGCTTAGGGATTTTTTCAAAAAAATATTTTTCGGCCGGTTAAGTTGTCAAGGGCTGATTTCTTGTCCTGTGATAAAAACCCTTCTCTTTCGACCGCCAAACCTTTCAGCGGAGCATTTGCAACCGTTTGGCACCATTTTTGAGTGAATTGCCGAAAGTCAGATTTTTTGTGAAATTGTGACCCCGGGGCTTAGGGATTTTTTCAAAAAAATCTTTTTCTGCCGGTTAAATTGTCAAGGGCTGATTTCTTGTCCTGTGATAAAAAGCCTTCTGTTTCGACCGCCAAACCTCTCAGGGGAGCATTTGCAACCGTTTGGCACCATTTTTGAGTGAGTATCCGAAAGTCAGACTTTTGATGAAATTGTGACCCCGGGGGTTAGGAATTTTTTCAAAAAAATGTTTTTCTGCTGGTTAAGTGGTCGAGGGTTGATTTCTTTTCCTGTGATTAAAAGTCCTTCTGTTTTGACCGCCAAACCTCTCAGGGGAACATTGGCAACCGTTTTGCACCATTTTTGAGTGAGTTGCCGAAAGTCAGATTTTTGATGAAATTGTGACCCCGGGGCTTAGGGATTTTTTCAAAAAAATCTTTTTCGGCCGGTTAAGTTGTCGAAGGCTGATTTCTTTTCCTGTGACAAAAAGCCTTCTGTTTGGACCGTCAAACCTCTCAGGGGAACATTTGCAACTATTTGGCACCATTTTTGAGTGAGTTGCCGAAAGTCAGACTTTTGATGAAATTGTGACCCCGTTGCTTAGGGATTTTTTCAAAAAAATCTTTTTCTGCCGGTTAAATTGTCGAGGGCTGATTTCTTGTCCTATGATAAAAACCCTTCTGTTTGGACCGTCAAACCTCTCAGGGGAGTATTTGCAACCGTTTGGCACCATTTTTGTGTGAGTTGCCGAAAGTCAGACTTTTGATGAAATTGTGACCCCTGGGGTTAGGGATTTTTTCAAAAAAATGCTTTTCTGCTGGTTAAGTTGTCGAGGGCTTATTTCTTTTCCTGTGATAGAAAGCCGTCAGTTTCGACCGCCAAACCTCTCAGGGGAACATTTGCAACTATTTGGCACCATTTTTGAGTGAGTTGCCGAAAGTCAGACTTTTGATGAAATTGTGACCCCGGGGGTTAGGGATTTTTTCAAAAAAATGTTTTTCTGCTGGTTAAGTTGTCGAGGGCTTATTTCTTTTCCTGTGATAAAAAGCCTTCTGTTTCGAACGCCAAACCTCTCAGGGGAACATTTGCAACTATTTCGCACCATTTTTGAGTGAGTTGCCGAAAGTCAGATTTTTGATGAAATTGTGACCCCGGCGCTTAGGGATTTTTTCAAAAAAATCTTTTTCGGCCGGTTAAATTGTCAAGGGCTGATTTCTTGTCCTGTGATAAAAAGTCCTTCTGTTTTGACCGCCAAACCTTTCAGCGGAGCATTTGCAACCGTTTGGCACCATTTTTGAGTGAGTTGCCAAAGTCAGACTTTTGATGAAATTGTGACCCTGGGGCTGAGGGATTTTTTCAAAAAAATCTTTTTCTGCCTGTTAAATTGTCGAGGGCTGATTTCTTTTCCTGTGATAAAAAGTCCTTCTGTTTCGACCGCCAAACCTCTCAGGGGAACATTTGCAACCGTTTGGCACCATTTTTGAGTGAGTTGCCGAAAGTCATATTTTTTATGAAATTGTGACCCTGGGGCTTAGGGATTTTTTCAAAAAAATCTTTTTCTGCCGGTTAAATTGTCGAGGGCTGATTTCTTGTCCTGTGATAAAAACCCTTCTGTTTCGACCCCCAAACCTCTCAGGGGAGCATTTGCAACCGTTTGGCACCATTTTTGAGTGAGTAGCCGAAAGTAAGATTTTTTGTGAAGTTGTGACCCCGGGGCTTAGGGATTTTTTCAAAAAAATCTTTTTCGACTGGTTAAGTTGTCGAAGGCTGATTTCTTTTCCTGTGACAAAAAGCCTTCTGTTTGGACCGTCAAACCTCTCAGGGGAGTATTTGCAACTATTTGGCACCATTTTTGAGTGAGTTGCCGAAAGTCAGACTTTTGATGAAATTGTGACCCCGGGGGTTAGGGATTTTTTCAAAAAAATGCTTTTCTGCTGGTTAAGTTGTCGAGGGCTTATTTCTTTTCCTGTGATAGAAAGCCGTCAGTTTCGACCGCCAAACCTCTCAGGGGAACATTTGCAACTGTTTGGCACCATTTTTGAGTGAGTTGCCGAAAGTCAGACTTTTGATGAAATTGTGACCCCGGGGCTTAGGGATTTTTTCAAAAAAAATGTTTTTCTGCTGGTTAAGTTGTCGAGGGCTTATTTCTTTTCCTGTGATAGAAAGCCGTCAGTTTCGACCGCCAAACCTCTCAGGGGAACATTTGCAACTATTTGGCACCATTTTTGAGTGAGTTGCCGAAAGTCAGACTTTTGATGAAATTGTGACCCCGGGGGTTAGGGATTTTTTCAAAAAAATGTTTTTCTGCTGGTTAAGTTGTCGAGGGCTTATTTCTTTTCCTGTGATAAAAAGCCTTCTGTTTCGAACGCCAAACCTCTCAGGGGAACATTTGCAACTATTTCGCACCATTTTTGAGTGAGTTGCCGAAAGTCAGATTTTTGATGAAATTGTGACCCCGGCGCTTACGGATTTTTTCAAAAAAATCTTTTTCTGCCGGTTAAATTGTCAAGGGCTGATTTCTTGTCCTGTGATAAAAAGTCCTTCTGTTTTGACCGCCAAACCTTTCAGCGGAGCATTTGCAACCGTTTGGCACCATTTTTGAGTGAGTTGCCGAAAGTCAGACTTTTGATGAAATTGTGACCCCGGGGGTTAGGGATTTTTTCAAAAAAATCTTTTTCGGCTGGTTAAGTTGTCGAAGGCTTATTTCTTTTCCTGTGACAAAAAGCCTTCTGTTTGGACAGTCAAACCTCTCAGGGGAGCATTTGCAACCGTTTGGCACCATTTTTGAGTGAGTAGCCGAAAGTCAGACTTTTGATGAAATTGTGACCCTGGGGCTTAGGGATTTTTTCAAAAAAATCTTTTTCTGCCTGTTAAATTGTCGAGGGCTGATTTCTTTTCCTGTGATAAAAAGTCCTTCTTTTTCGACCGCCAAACCTCTCAGGGGAACATTTGCAACCGTTTGGCACCATTTTTGAGTGAGTTGCCGAAAGTCATATTTTTTATGAAATTGTGACCCTGGGGCTTAGGGATTTTTTCAAAAAAATCTTTTTCTGCCGGTTAAATTGTCGAGGGCTGATTTCTTGTCCTGTGATAAAAACCCTTCTGTTTCGACCCCCAAACCTCTCAGGGGAGCATTTGCAACCGTTTGGCACCATTTTTGAGTGAGTAGCCGAAAGTCAGATTTTTTGTGAAGTTGTGACCCCGGGGCTTAGGGATTTTTTCAAAAAAATCTTTTTCGACTGGTTAAGTTGTCGAAGGCTGATTTCTTTTCCTGTGACAAAAAGCCTTCTGTTTGGACCGTCAAACCTCTCAGGGGAGTATTTGCAACTATTTGGCACCATTTTTGAGTGAGTTGCCGAAAGTCAGACTTTTGATGAAATTGTGACCCCGGGGGTTAGGGATTTTTTCAAAAAAATGCTTTTCTGCTGGTTAAGTTGTCGAGGGCTTATTTCTTTTCCTGTGATAGAAAGCCGTCAGTTTCGACCGCCAAACCTCTCAGGGGAACATTTGCAACTATTTCGCACCATTTTTGAGTGAGTTGCCGAAAGTCAGACTTTTGATGAAATTGTGACCCCGGGGCTTAGGGATTTTTTCAAAAAAATGTTTTTCTGCTGGTTAAGTTGTCGAGGGCTTATTTCTTTTCCTGTTATAAAAAGCCTTCTGTTTCGAACGCCAAACCTCTCAGGGGAACATTTGCAACTATTTCGCACCATTTTTGAGTGAGTTGCCGAAAGTCAGATTTTTGATGAAATTGTGACCCCGGGGCTTAGGGATTTTTTCAAAAAAATATTTTTCGGCCGGTTAAGTTGTCAAGGGCTGATTTCTTGTCCTGTGATAAAAACCCTTCTCTTTCGACCGCCAAACCTTTCAGCGGAGCATTTGCAACCGTTTGGCACCATTTTTGAGTGAATTGCCGAAAGTCAGATTTTTTGTGAAATTGTGACCCCGGGGCTTAGGGATTTTTTCAAAAAAATCTTTTTCTGCCGGTTAAATTGTCAAGGGCTGATTTCTTGTCCTGTGATAAAAAGCCTTCTGTTTCGACCGCCAAACCTCTCAGGGGAGCATTTGCAACCGTTTGGCACCATTTTTGAGTGAGTATCCGAAAGTCAGACTTTTGATGAAATTGTGACCCCGGGGGTTAGGAATTTTTTCAAAAAAATGTTTTTCTGCTGGTTAAGTGGTCGAGGGTTGATTTCTTTTCCTGTGATTAAAAGTCCTTCTGTTTTGACCGCCAAACCTCTCAGGGGAACATTGGCAACCGTTTTGCACCATTTTTGAGTGAGTTGCCGAAAGTCATATTTTTGATGAAATTGTGACCCCGGGGCTTAGGGATTTTTTCAAAAAAATCTTTTTCGGCCGGTTAAGTTGTCGAAGGCTGATTTCTTTTCCTGTGACAAAAAGCCTTCTGTTTGGACCGTCAAACCTCTCAGGGGAACATTTGCAACTATTTGGCACCATTTTTGAGTGAGTTGCCGAAAGTCAGACTTTTGATGAAATTGTGACCCCGTTGCTTAGGGATTTTTTCAAAAAAATCTTTTTCTGCCGGTTAAATTGTCGAGGGCTGATTTCTTGTCCTATGATAAAAACCCTTCTGTTTGGACCGTCAAACCTCTCAGGGGAGTATTTGCAACCGTTTGGCACCATTTTTGTGTGAGTTGCCGAAAGTCAGACTTTTGATGAAATTGTGACCCCTGGGGTTAGGGATTTTTTCAAAAAAATGTTTTTCTGCTGGTTAAGTTGTCGAGGGCTTATTTCTTTTCCTGTGATAAAAAGCCTTCTGTTTCGAACGCCAAACCTCTCAGGGGAACATTTGCAACTATTTCGCACCATTTTTGAGTGAGTTGCCGAAAGTCAGATTTTTGATGAAATTGTGACCCCGGCGCTTAGGGATTTTTTCAAAAAAATCTTTTTCTGCCGGTTAAATTGTCAAGGGCTGATTTCTTGTCCTGTGATAAAAAGTCCTTCTGTTTTGACCGCCAAACCTTTCAGCGGAGCATTTGCAACCGTTTGGCACCATTTTTGAGTGAGTTGCCAAAGTCAGACTTTTGATGAAATTGTGACCCTGGGGCTGAGGGATTTTTTCAAAAAAATCTTTTTCTGCCTGTTAAATTGTCGAGGGCTGATTTCTTTTCCTGTGATAAAAAGTCCTTCTGTTTCGACCGCCAAACCTCTCAGGGGAACATTTGCAACCGTTTGGCACCATTTTTGAGTGAGTTGCCGAAAGTCATATTTTTTATGAAATTGTGACCCTGGGGCTTAGGGATTTTTTCAAAAAAATCTTTTTCTGCCGGTTAAATTGTCGAGGGCTGATTTCTTGTCCTGTGATAAAAACCCTTCTGTTTCGACCCCCAAACCTCTCAGGGGAGCATTTGCAACCGTTTGGCACCATTTTTGAGTGAGTAGCCGAAAGTAAGATTTTTTGTGAAGTTGTGACCCCGGGGCTTAGGGATTTTTTCAAAAAAATCTTTTTCGACTGGTTAAGTTGTCGAAGGCTGATTTCTTTTCCTGTGACAAAAAGCCTTCTGTTTGGACCGTCAAACCTCTCAGGGGAGTATTTGCAACTATTTGGCACCATTTTTGAGTGAGTTGCCGAAAGTCAGACTTTTGATGAAATTGTGACCCCGGGGGTTAGGGATTTTTTCAAAAAAATGCTTTTCTGCTGGTTAAGTTGTCGAGGGCTTATTTCTTTTCCTGTGATAGAAAGCCGTCAGTTTCGACCGCCAAACCTCTCAGGGGAACATTTGCAACTATTTCGCACCATTTTTGAGTGAGTTGCCGAAAGTCAGACTTTTGATGAAATTGTGACCCCGGGGCTTAGGGATTTTTTCAAAAAAAATGTTTTTCTGCTGGTTAAGTTGTCGAGGGCTTATTTCTTTTCCTCTGATAAAAAGCCTTCTGTTTCGAACGCCAAACCTCTCAGGGGAACATTTGCAACTATTTCGCACCATTTTTGAGTGAGTTGCCGAAAGTCAGATTTTTGATGAAATTGTGACCCCGGGGCTTAGGGATTTTTTCAAAAAAATATTTTTCGGCCGGTTAAGTTGTCAAGGGCTGATTTCTTGTCCTGTGATAAAAACCCTTCTCTTTCGACCGCCAAACCTTTCAGCGGAGCATTTGCAACCCTTTGGCACCATTTTTGAGTGAATTGCCGAAAGTCAGATTTTTTGTGAAATTGTGACCCCGGGGCTTAGGGATTTTTTCAAAAAAATCTTTTTCTGCCGGTTAAATTGTCAAGGGCTGATTTCTTGTCCTGTGATAAAAAGCCTTCTGTTTCGACCGCCAAACCTCTCAGGGGAGCATTTGCAACCGTTTGGCACCATTTTTGAGTGAGTAGCCGAAAGTCAGACTTTTGATGAAATTGTGACCCCGGGGGTTAGGAATTTTTTCCAAAAAATATTTTTCTGCTGGTTAAGTGGTTGAGTGCTGATTTCTTTTCCTGTGATTAGAAGTCCTTCTGTTTCGACCGCCTACCTCTCAGGGGAACATTTGCAACCGTTTTGCACCATTTTTGAGTGAGTTGCCGAAAGTCAGACTTTTGATGAAATTGTGACCCCGGGGGTTAGGGATTTTCCAAAAAAATCTTTTTCTGCCGTTTAAATTGTCAAGGGCTGATTTCTTGTCCTGTGATAAAAAGCCTTCTGTTTCGACCGCCAAACCTCTCAGGGGAGCATTTGCAACCGTTTGGCACCATTTTTGAGTGAGTTGCCGAAAGTCAGACTTTTGATGAAATTGTGACCCCGGGGGTTAGGGATTTTTTCAAAAAAATCTTTTTCGGCTGGTTAAGTTGTCGAAGGCTGATTTCTTTTCCTGTGACAAAAAGCCTTCTGTTTGGACCGTCAAACCTCTCAGGGGAGCATTTGCAACCGTTTGGCACCATTTTTGAGTGAGTAGCCGAAAGTCAGATTTTTGATGAAATTGTGACCCCTGGGGTTAGGGATTTTTTCAAAAAAATGCTTTTCTGCTGGTTAAGTTGTCGAGGGCTTATTTCTTTTCCTGTGATAGAAAGCCGTCAGTTTCGACCGCCAAACCTCTCAGGGGAACATTTGCAACTATTTGGCACCATTTTTGAGTGAGTTGCCGAAAGTCAGACTTTTGATGAAATTGTGACCCCGGGGGTTAGGGATTTTTTCAAAAAAATGTTTTTCTGCTGGTTAAGTTGTCGAGGGCTTATTTCTTTTCCTGTGATAAAAAGCCTTCTCTTTCGAACGCCAAACCTCTCAGGGGAACATTTGCAACTATTTCGCACCATTTTTGAGTGAGTTGCCGAAAGTCAGATTTTTGATGAAATTGTGACCCCGGCGCTTAGGGATTTTTTCAAAAAAATCTTTTTCTGCCGGTTAAATTGTCAAGGGCTGATTTCTTGTCCTGTGATAAAAAGTCCTTCTGTTTTGACCGCCAAACCTTTCAGCGGAGCATTTGCAACCGTTTGGCACCATTTTTGAGTGAGTTGCCGAAAGTCAGACTTTTGATGAAATTGTGACCCCGGGGGTTAGGGATTTTTTCAAAAAAATCTTTTTCGGCTGGTTAAGTTGTCGAAGGCTTATTTCTTTTCCTGTGACAAAAAGCCTTCTGTTTGGACAGTCAAACCTCTCAGGGGAGCATTTGCAACCGTTTGGCACCATTTTTGAGTGAGTAGCCGAAAGTCAGACTTTTGATGAAATTGTGACCCTGGGGCTTAGGGATTTTTTCAAAAAAATCTTTTTCTGCCTGTTAAATTGTCGAGGGCTGATTTCTTTTCCTGTGATAAAAAGTCCTTCTTTTTCGACCGCCAAACCTCTCAGGGGAACATTTGCAACCGTTTGGCACCATTTTTGAGTGAGTTGCCGAAAGTCATATTTTTTATGAAATTGTGACCCTGGGGCTTAGGGATTTTTTCAAAAAAATCTTTTTCTGCCGGTTAAATTGTCGAGGGCTGATTTCTTGTCCTGTGATAAAAACCCTTCTGTTTCGACCCCCAAACCTCTCAGGGGAGCATTTGCAACCGTTTGGCACCATTTTTGAGTGAGTAGCCGAAAGTCAGATTTTTTGTGAAGTTGTGACCCCGGGGGTTAGGGATTTTCCAAAAAAATCTTTTTCTGCCGTTTAAATTGTCAAGGGCTGATTTCTTGTCCTGTGATAAAAAGCCTTCTGTTTCGACCGCCAAACCTCTCAGGGGAGCATTTGCAACCGTTTGGCACCATTTTTGAGTGAGTTGCCGAAAGTCAGACTTTTGATGAAATTGTGACCCCGGGGGTTAGGGATTTTTTCAAAAAAATCTTTTTCGGCTGGTTAAGTTGTCGAAGGCTGATTTCTTTTCCTGTGACAAAAAGCCTTCTGTTTGGACCGTCAAACCTCTCAGGGGAGCATTTGCAACCGTTTGGCACCATTTTTGAGTGAGTAGCCGAAAGTCAGATTTTTGATGAAATTGTGACCCCTGGGGTTAGGGATTTTTTCAAAAAAATGCTTTTCTGCTGGTTAAGTTGTCGAGGGCTTATTTCTTTTCCTGTGATAGAAAGCCGTCAGTTTCGACCGCCAAACCTCTCAGGGGAACATTTGCAACTATTTGGCACCATTTTTGAGTGAGTTGCCGAAAGTCAGACTTTTGATGAAATTGTGACCCCGGGGGTTAGGGATTTTTTCAAAAAAATGTTTTTCTGCTGGTTAAGTTGTCGAGGGCTTATTTCTTTTCCTGTGATAAAAAGCCTTCTCTTTCGAACGCCAAACCTCTCAGGGGAACATTTGCAACTATTTCGCACCATTTTTGAGTGAGTTGCCGAAAGTCAGATTTTTGATGAAATTGTGACCCCGGCGCTTAGGGATTTTTTCAAAAAAATCTTTTTCTGCCGGTTAAATTGTCAAGGGCTGATTTCTTGTCCTGTGATAAAAAGTCCTTCTGTTTTGACCGCCAAACCTTTCAGCGGAGCATTTGCAACCGTTTGGCACCATTTTTGAGTGAGTTGCCGAAAGTCAGACTTTTGATGAAATTGTGACCCCGGGGGTTAGGGATTTTTTCAAAAAAATCTTTTTCGGCTGGTTAAGTTGTCGAAGGCTTATTTCTTTTCCTGTGACAAAAAGCCTTCTGTTTGGACAGTCAAACCTCTCAGGGGAGCATTTGCAACCGTTTGGCACCATTTTTGAGTGAGTAGCCGAAAGTCAGACTTTTGATGAAATTGTGACCCTGGGGCTTAGGGATTTTTTCAAAAAAATCTTTTTCTGCCTGTTAAATTGTCGAGGGCTGATTTCTTTTCCTGTGATAAAAAGTCCTTCTTTTTCGACCGCCAAACCTCTCAGGGGAACATTTGCAACCGTTTGGCACCATTTTTGAGTGAGTTGCCGAAAGTCATATTTTTTATGAAATTGTGACCCTGGGGCTTAGGGATTTTTTCAAAAAAATCTTTTTCTGCCGGTTAAATTGTCGAGGGCTGATTTCTTGTCCTGTGATAAAAACCCTTCTGTTTCGACCCCCAAACCTCTCAGGGGAGCATTTGCAACCGTTTGGCACCATTTTTGAGTGAGTAGCCGAAAGTCAGATTTTTTGTGAAGTTGTGACCCCGGGGCTTAGGGATTTTTTCAAAAAAATCTTTTTCGACTGGTTAAGTTGTCGAAGGCTGATTTCTTTTCCTGTGACAAAAAGCCTTCTGTTTGGACCGTCAAACCTCTCAGGGGAGTATTTGCAACTATTTGGCACCATTTTTGAGTGAGTTGCCGAAAGTCAGACTTTTGATGAAATTGTGACCCCGGGGGTTAGGGATTTTTTCAAAAAAATGCTTTTCTGCTGGTTAAGTTGTCGAGGGCTTATTTCTTTTCCTGTGATAGAAAGCCGTCAGTTTCGACCGCCAAACCTCTCAGGGGAACATTTGCAACTATTTCGCACCATTTTTGAGTGAGTTGCCGAAAGTCAGACTTTTGATGAAATTGTGACCCCGGGGCTTAGGGATTTTTTCAAAAAAATGTTTTTCTGCTGGTTAAGTTGTCGAGGGCTTATTTCTTTTCCTGTTATAAAAAGCCTTCTGTTTCGAACGCCAAACCTCTCAGGGGAACATTTGCAACTATTTCGCACCATTTTTGAGTGAGTTGCCGAAAGTCAGATTTTTGATGAAATTGTGACCCCGGGGCTTAGGGATTTTTTCAAAAAAATATTTTTCGGCCGGTTAAGTTGTCAAGGGCTGATTTCTTGTCCTGTGATAAAAACCCTTCTCTTTCGACCGCCAAACCTTTCAGCGGAGCATTTGCAACCGTTTGGCACCATTTTTGAGTGAATTGCCGAAAGTCAGATTTTTTGTGAAATTGTGACCCCGGGGCTTAGGGATTTTTTCAAAAAAATCTTTTTCTGCCGGTTAAATTGTCAAGGGCTGATTTCTTGTCCTGTGATAAAAAGCCTTCTGTTTCGACCGCCAAACCTCTCAGGGGAGCATTTGCAACCGTTTGGCACCATTTTTGAGTGAGTATCCGAAAGTCAGACTTTTGATGAAATTGTGACCCCGGGGGTTAGGGATTTTTTCAAAAAAATGTTTTTCTGCTGGTTAAGTGGTCGAGGGTTGATTTCTTTTCCTGTGATTAAAAGTCCTTCTGTTTTGACCGCCAAACCTCTCAGGGGAACATTGGCAACCGTTTTGCACCATTTTTGAGTGAGTTGCCGAAAGTCAGATTTTTGATGAAATTGTGACCCCGGGGCTTAGGGATTTTTTCAAAAAAATCTTTTTCGGCCGGTTAAGTTGTCGAAGGCTGATTTCTTTTCCTGTGACAAAAAGCCTTCTGTTTGGACCGTCAAACCTCTCAGGGGAACATTTGCAACTATTTGGCACCATTTTTGAGTGAGTTGCCGAAAGTCAGACTTTTGATGAAATTGTGACCCCGTTGCTTAGGGATTTTTTCAAAAAAATCTTTTTCTGCCGGTTAAATTGTCGAGGGCTGATTTCTTGTCCTATGATAAAAACCCTTCTGTTTGGACCGTCAAACCTCTCAGGGGAGTATTTGCAACCGTTTGGCACCATTTTTGTGTGAGTTGCCGAAAGTCAGACTTTTGATGAAATTGTGACCCCTGGGGTTAGGGATTTTTTCAAAAAAATGCTTTTCTGCTGGTTAAGTTGTCGAGGGCTTATTTCTTTTCCTGTGATAGAAAGCCGTCAGTTTCGACCGCCAAACCTCTCAGGGGAACATTTGCAACTATTTGGCACCATTTTTGAGTGAGTTGCCGAAAGTCAGACTTTTGATGAAATTGTGACCCCGGGGGTTAGGGATTTTTTCAAAAAAATGTTTTTCTGCTGGTTAAGTTGTCGAGGGCTTATTTCTTTTCCTGTGATAAAAAGCCTTCTGTTTCGAACGCCAAACCTCTCAGGGGAACATTTGCAACTATTTCGCACCATTTTTGAGTGAGTTGCCGAAAGTCAGATTTTTGATGAAATTGTGACCCCGGCGCTTAGGGATTTTTTCAAAAAAATCTTTTTCTGCCGGTTAAATTGTCAAGGGCTGATTTCTTGTCCTGTGATAAAAAGTCCTTCTGTTTTGACCGCCAAACCTTTCAGCGGAGCATTTGCAACCGTTTGGCACCATTTTTGAGTGAGTTGCCAAAGTCAGACTTTTGATGAAATTGTGACCCTGGGGCTGAGGGATTTTTTCAAAAAAATCTTTTTCTGCCTGTTAAATTGTCGAGGGCTGATTTCTTTTCCTGTGATAAAAAGTCCTTCTGTTTCGACCGCCAAACCTCTCAGGGGAACATTTGCAACCGTTTGGCACCATTTTTGAGTGAGTTGCCGAAAGTCATATTTTTTATGAAATTGTGACCCTGGGGCTTAGGGATTTTTTCAAAAAAATCTTTTTCTGCCGGTTAAATTGTCGAGGGCTGATTTCTTGTCCTGTGATAA
Source organism: Podarcis raffonei (assembly GCF_027172205.1). Lineage (NCBI taxonomy): Eukaryota > Metazoa > Chordata > Lepidosauria > Squamata > Lacertidae > Podarcis > Podarcis raffonei. Next base: position 12,184,579 of record NC_070611.1, on the reverse strand, counting down.
AAACCCTTCTGTTTCGACCCCCAAACCTCTCAGGGGAGCATTTGCAACCGTTTGGCACCATTTTTGAGTGAGTAGCCGAAAGTAAGATTTTTTGTGAAGTTGTGACCCCGGGGCTTAGGGATTTTTTCAAAAAAATCTTTTTCGACTGGTTAAGTTGTCGAAGGCTGATTTCTTTTCCTGTGACAAAAAGCCTTCTGTTTGGACCGTCAAACCTCTCAGGGGAGTATTTGCAACTATTTGGCACCATTTTTGAGTGAGTTGCCGAAAGTCAGACTTTTGATGAAATTGTGACCCCGGGGGTTAGGGATTTTTTCAAAAAAATGCTTTTCTGCTGGTTAAGTTGTCGAGGGCTTATTTCTTTTCCTGTGATAGAAAGCCGTCAGTTTCGACCGCCAAACCTCTCAGGGGAACATTTGCAACTATTTCGCACCATTTTTGAGTGAGTTGCCGAAAGTCAGACTTTTGATGAAATTGTGACCCCGGGGCTTAGGGATTTTTTCAAAAAAAATGTTTTTCTGCTGGTTAAGTTGTCGAGGGCTTATTTCTTTTCCTCTGATAAAAAGCCTTCTGTTTCGAACGCCAAACCTCTCAGGGGAACATTTGCAACTATTTCGCACCATTTTTGAGTGAGTTGCCGAAAGTCAGATTTTTGATGAAATTGTGACCCCGGGGCTTAGGGATTTTTTCAAAAAAATATTTTTCGGCCGGTTAAGTTGTCAAGGGCTGATTTCTTGTCCTGTGATAAAAACCCTTCTCTTTCGACCGCCAAACCTTTCAGCGGAGCATTTGCAACCCTTTGGCACCATTTTTGAGTGAATTGCCGAAAGTCAGATTTTTTGTGAAATTGTGACCCCGGGGCTTAGGGATTTTTTCAAAAAAATCTTTTTCTGCCGGTTAAATTGTCAAGGGCTGATTTCTTGTCCTGTGATGAAAAGCCTTCTGTTTCGACCGCCAAACCTCTCAGGGGAGCATTTGCAACCGTTTGGCACCATTTTTGAGTGAGTAGCCGAAAGTCAGACTTTTGATGAAATTGTGACCCCGGGGGTTAGGAATTTTTTCCAAAAAATATTTTTCTGCTGGTTAAGTGGTTGAGGGCTGATTTCTTTTCCTGTGATTAAAAGTCCTTCTGTTTCGACCGCCAAACCTCTCAGGGGAACATTTGCAACCGTTTTGCACCATTTTTGAGTGAGTTGCCGAAAGTCAGACTTTTGATGAAATTGTGACCCCGGGGGTTAGGGATTTTCCAAAAAAATCTTTTTCTGCCGGTTAAATTGTCAAGGGCTGATTTCTTGTCCTGTGATAAAAAGCCTTCTGTTTCGACCGCCAAACCTCTCAGGGGAGCATTTGCAACCGTTTGGCACCATTTTTGAGTGAGTTGCCGAAAGTCAGACTTTTGATGAAATTGTGACCCCGGGGGTTAGGGATTTTTTCAAAAAAATCTTTTTCGGCTGGTTAAGTTGTCGAAGGCTGATTTCTTTTCCTGTGACAAAAAGCCTTCTGTTTGGACCGTCAAACCTCTCAGGGGAGCATTTGCAACCGTTTGGCACCATTTTTGAGTGAGTAGCCGAAAGTCAGATTTTTGATGAAATTGTGACCCCGGGGCTTAGGGATTTTTTCAAAAAAATCTTTTTCTGCCGGTTAAATTGTCGAGGGCTGATTTCTTTTCCTGTGATAAAAAGTCCTTCTGTTTCGACCGCCAAACCTCTCAGGGGAACATTTGCAACCGTTTGGCACCATTTTTGAGTGAGTTGCCGAAAGTCACATTTTTTATGAAATTGTGACCCTGGGGCTTAGGGATTTTTTCAAAAAAATCTTTTTCTGCCGGTTAAATTGTCGAGGGCTGATTTCTTGTCCTGTGATAAAAACCCTTCTGTTTCGACCCCCAAACCTCTCAGGGGAGCATTTGCAACCGTTTGGCACCATTTTTGAGTGAGTAGCCGAAACTCAGATTTTTTGTGAAGTTGTGACCCCGGGGCTTAGGGATTTTTTCAAAAAAATCTTTTTCTGCCGGTTAAATTGTCGAGGGCTGATTTCTTTTCCTGTGATAAAAAGTCCTTCTGTTTCGACCGTCAAACCTCTCAGGGGAACATTTGCAACCGTTTGGCACCATTTTTGAGTGAGTTGCCGAAAGTCACATTTTTTATGAAATTGTGACCCTGGGGCTTAGGGATTTTTTCAAAAAAATCTTTTTCTGCCGGTTAAATTGTCGAGGGCTGATTTCTTGTCCTGTGATAAAAACCCTTCTGTTTCGACCCCCAAACCTCTCAGGGGAGCATTTGCAACCGTTTGGCACCATTTTTGATTGAGTAGCCGAAAGTCAGATTTTTTGTGAAGTTGTGACCCCGGGGCTTAGGGATTTTTTCAAAAAAATCTTTTTCGGCTGGTTAAGTTGTCGAAGGCTGATTTCTTTTCCTGTGACAAAAAACCTTCTGTTTGGACCGTCAAACCTCTCAGGGGAGCATTTGCAACCGTTTGGCACCATTTTTGAGTGAGTAGCCGAAAGTCAGATTTTTGATGAAATTGTGACCCCGGGGGTTAGGGATTTTTTCAAAAAAATCTTTTTCTGCCGGTTAAATTGTCGAGGGCTGATTTCTTTTCCTGTGATAAAAAGTCCTTCTGTTTCGACCGTCAAACCTCTCAGGGGAACATTTGCAACCGTTTGGCACCATTTTTGAGTGAGTTGCCGAAAGTCACATTTTTTATGAAATTGTGACCCTGGGGCTTAGGGATTTTTTCAAAAAAATCTTTTTCTGCCGGTTAAATTGTCGAGGGCTGATTTCTTGTCCTGTGATAAAAACCCTTCTGTTTCGACCCCCAAACCTCTCAGGGGAGCATTTGCAACCGTTTGGCACCATTTTTGATTGAGTAGCCGAAAGTCAGATTTTTTGTGAAGTTGTGACCCCGGGGCTTAGGGATTTTTTCAAAAAAATCTTTTTCGGCTGGTTAAGTTGTCGAAGGCTGATTTCTTTTCCTGTGACAAAAAGCCTTCTGTTTGGACCGTCAAACCTCTCAGGGGAGTATTTGCAACCGTTTGGCACCATTTTTGAGTGAGTTGCCGAAAGTCAGACTTTTGATGAAATTGTGACCCCGGGGGTTAGGGATTTTTTCAAAAAAATGCTTTTCTGCTGGTTAAGTTGTCGAGGGCTTATTTCTTTTCCTGTGATAGAAAGCCGTCAGTTTCGACCGCCAAACCTCTCAGGGTAACATTTGCAACTATTTGGCACCATTTTTGAGTGAGTTGCCAAAAGTCAGACTTTTGATGAAATTGTGACCCCGGGGCTTAGGGATTTTTTCAAAAAAATCTTTTTCTGCCGGTTAAATTGTCGAGGGCAGATTTCTTGTCCTGTGATAAAAACCCTTCTGTTTGGACCGTCAAACCTCTCAGGGGAGTATTTGCAACCGTTTGGCACCATTTTTGAGTGAGTTGCCGAAAGTCAGACTTTTGATGAAATTGTGACCCCGGGGGTTAGGGATTTTTTCAAAAAAATGCCTTTCTGCTGGTTAAGTTGTCAAGGGCTTATTTCTTTTCCTGTGATAGAAAGCCGTCAGTTTCGACCGCCAAACCTCTCAGGGGAGCATTTGCAACCGTTTGGCACCATTTTTGAGTGAGTAGCCGAAAGTCAGACTTTTGATGAAATTGTGACCCCGGGCGTTAGGAATTTTTTCCAAAAAATATTTTTCTGCTGGTTAAGTGGTTGAGGGCTGATTTCTTTTCCTGTGATTAAAAGTCCTTCTGTTTCGACCGCCAAACCTCTCAGGGGAACATTTGCAACCGTTTTGCACCATTTTTGAGTGAGTTGCCGAAAGTCAGACTTTTGATGAAATTGTGACCCCGGGGGTTAGGGATTTTCCAAAAAAATCTTTTTCTGCCGGTTAAATTGTCAAGGGCTGATTTCTTGTCCTGTGATAAAAAGCCTTCTGTTTCGACCGCCAAACCTCTCAGGGGAGCATTTGCAACCGTTTGGCACCATTTTTGAGTGAGTTGCCGAAAGTCAGACTTTTGATGAAATTGTGACCCCGGGGGTTAGGGATTTTTTCAAAAAAATCTTTTTCGGCTGGTTAAGTTGTCGAAGGCTGATTTCTTTTCCTGTGACAAAAAGCCTTCTGTTTGGACCGTCAAACCTCTCAGGGGAGCATTTGCAACCGTTTGGCACCATTTTTGAGTGAGTAGCCGAAAGTCAGACTTTTGATGAAATTGTGACCCCGGGGGTTAGGAATTTTTTCCAAAAAATATTTTTCTGCTGGTTAAGTGGTTGAGGGCTGATTTCTTTTCCTGTGATTAAAAGTCCTTCTGTTTCGACCGCCAAACCTCTCAGGGGAACATTTGCAACCGTTTTGCACCATTTTTGAGTGAGTTGCCGAAAGTCAGACTTTTGATGAAATTGTGACCCCGGGGGTTAGGGATTTTCCAAAAAAATCTTTTTCTGCCGGTTAAATTGTCAAGGGCTGATTTCTTGTCCTGTGATAAAAAGCCTTCTGTTTCGACCGCCAAACCTCTCAGGGGAGCATTTGCAACCGTTTGGCACCATTTTTGAGTGAGTTGCCGAAAGTCAGACTTTTGATGAAATTGTGACCCCGGGGGTTAGGGATTTTTTCAAAAAAATCTTTTTCGGCTGGTTAAGTTGTCGAAGGCTGATTTCTTTTCCTGTGACAAAAAGCCTTCTGTTTGGACCGTCAAACCTCTCAGGGGAGCATTTGCAACCGTTTGGCACCATTTTTGAGTGAGTAGCCGAAAGTCAGATTTTTGATGAAATTGTGACCCCGGGGCTTAGGGATTTTTTCAAAAAAATCTTTTTCTGCCGGTTAAATTGTCGAGGGCTGATTTCTTTTCCTGTGATAAAAAGTCCTTCTGTTTCGACCGCCAAACCTCTCAGGGGAACATTTGCAACCGTTTGGCACCATTTTTGAGTGAGTTGCCGAAAGTCACATTTTTTATGAAATTGTGACCCTGGGGCTTAGGGATTTTTTCAAAAAAATCTTTTTCTGCCGGTTAAATTGTCGAGGGCTGATTTCTTGTCCTGTGATAAAAACCCTTCTGTTTCGACCCCCAAACCTCTCAGGGGAGCATTTGCAACCGTTTGGCACCATTTTTGAGTGAGTAGCCGAAACTCAGATTTTTTGTGAAGTTGTGACCCCGGGGCTTAGGGATTTTTTCAAAAAAATCTTTTTCGGCTGGTTAAGTTGTCGAAGGCTGATTTCTTTTCCTGTGACAAAAAACCTTCTGTTTGGACCGTCAAACCTCTCAGGGGAGCATTTGCAACCGTTTGGCACCATTTTTGAGTGAGTAGCCGAAAGTCAGATTTTTCATGAAATTGTGACCCCGGGGCTTAGGGATTTTTTCAAAAAAATCTTTTTCTGCCGGTTAAATTGTTGAGGGCTGATTTCTTTTCCTGTGATAAAAAGTCCTTCTGTTTCGACCGTCAAACCTCTCAGGGGAACATTTGCAACCGTTTGGCACCATTTTTGAGTGAGTTGCCGAAAGTCACATTTTTTATGAAATTGTGACCCTGGGGCTTAGGGATTTTTTCAAAAAAATCTTTTTCTGCCGGTTAAATTGTCGAGGGCTGATTTCTTGTCCTGTGATAAAAACCCTTCTGTTTCGACCCCCAAACCTCTCAGGGGAGCATTTGCAACCGTTTGGCACCATTTTTGAGTGAGTAGCCGAAAGTCAGATTTTTTGTGAAGTTGTGACCCCGGGGCTTAGGGATTTTTTCAAAAAAATCTTTTTCGGCTGGTTAAGTTGTCGAAGGCTGATTTCTTTTCCTGTGACAAAAAGCCTTCTGTTTGGACCGTCAAACCTCTCAGGGGAGTATTTGCAACCGTTTGGCACCATTTTTGAGTGAGTTGCCGAAAGTCAGACTTTTGATGAAATTGTGACCCCGGGGGTTAGGGATTTTTTCAAAAAAATGCTTTTCTACTGGTTAAGTTGTCGAGGGCTTATTTCTTTTCCTGTGATAGAAAGCCGTCAGTTTCGACCGCCAAACCTCTCAGGGTAACATTTGCAACTATTTGGCACCATTTTTGAGTGAGTTGCCAAAAGTCAGACTTTTGATGAAATTGTGACCCCGGGGCTTAGGGATTTTTTCAAAAAAATCTTTTTCTGCCGGTTAAATTGTCGAGGGCAGATTTCTTGTCCTGTGATAAAAACCCTTCTGTTTGGACCGTCAAACCTCTCAGGGGAGTATTTGCAACCGTTTGGCACCATTTTTGAGTGAGTTGCCGAAAGTCAGACTTTTGATGAAATTGTGACCCCGGGGGTTAGGGATTTTTTCAAAAAAATGCCTTTCTGCTGGTTAAGTTGTCAAGGGCTTATTTCTTTTCCTGTGATAGAAAGCCGTCAGTTTCGACCGCCAAACCTCTCAGGGGAACATTTGCAACTATTTGGCACCATTTTTGAGTGAGTTGCCGAAAGTCAGACTTTTGATGAAATTGTGACCCCGGGGGTTAGGGATTTTTTCAAAAAAATGTTTTTCTGCTGGTTAAGTTGTCGAGGGCTTATTTCTTTTCCTGTGATAAAAAGCCTTCTGTTTCGAACGCCAAACCTCTCAGGGGAACATTTGCAACTATTTCGCACCATTTTTGAGTGAGTTGCCGAAAGTCAGATTTTTGATGAAATTGTGACCCCGGGGCTTAGGGATTTTTTCAAAAAAATATTTTTCGGCCGGTTGAGTTGTCAAGGGCTGATTTGTTGTCCTGTGATAAAAAGCCTTCTGTTTCGACCGCCAAACCTTTCAGCGGAGCATTTGCAACCCTTTGGCACCATTTTTGAGTGAATTGCCGAAAGTCAGATTTTTTGTGAAATTGTGCCCCGGGGCTTAGGGATTTTTTCAAAAAAATCTTTTTCTGCCGGTTAAATTGTCAAGGGCTGATTTCTTGTCCTGTGATAAAAAGCCTTCTGTTTCGACCGCCAAACCTCTCAGGGGAGCATTTGCAACCGTTTGGCACCATTTTTGAGTGAGTAGCCGAAAGTCAGACTTTTGATGAAATTGTGACCCCGGGGGTTAGGAATTTTTTCAAAAAAATGTTTTTCTGCTGGTTAAGTGGTTGAGGGCTGATTTCTTTTCCTGTGATTAAAAGTCCTTCTGTTTCGACCGCCAAACCTCTCAGGGGAGCATTTGCAACCGTTTTGCACCATTTTTGATTGAGTTGCCGAAAGTCAGACTTTTGATGAAATTGTGACCCCGGGGGTTAGGGATTTTTTCAAAAAAATGCTTTTCTGCTGGTTAAGTTGTCGAGGGCTTATTTCTTTTCCTGTGATATAAAGCCGTCAGTTTCGAACGCCAAACCTCTCAGGGGAACATTTGCAACTATTTGGCACCATTTTTGAGTGAGTTGCCGAAAGTCAGACTTTTGATGAAATTGTGACCCCGGGGCTTAGGGATTTTTTCAAAAAAATCTTTTTCTGCCGGTTAAATTGTCGAGGGCTGATTTCTTGTCCTGTGATAAAAACCCTTCTGTTTGGACCGTCAAACCTCTCAGGGGAGTATTTGCAACCGTTTGGCACCATTTTTGAGTGAGTTGCCGAAAGTCAGACTTTTGATGAAATTGTGACCCCGGGGGTTAGGGATTTTTTCAAAAAAATGCTTTTCTGCTGGTTAAGTTGTCGAGGGCTTATTTCTTTTCCTGTGATAGAAAGCCGTCAGTTTCGACCGCCAAACCTCTCAGGGGAACATTTGCAACTATTTGGCACCATTTTTGAGTGAGTTGCCGAAAGTCAGACTTTTCATGAAATTGTGACCCCGGGGGTTAGGGATTTTTTCAAAAAAATGTTTTTCTGCTGGTTAAGTTGTCGAGGGCTTATTTCTTTTCCTGTGATAAAAAGCCTTCTGTTTCGAACGCCAAACCTCTCAGGGGAACATTTGCAACTATTTCGCACCATTTTTGAGTGAGTTGCCGAAAGTCAGATTTTTGATGAAATTGTGACCCCGGGGCTTAGGGATTTTTTCAAAAAAATATTTTTCGGCCGGTTAAGTTGTCAAGGGCTGATTTGTTGTCCTGTGATAAAAAGCCTTCTCTTTCGACCGCCAAACCTTTCAGCGGAGCATTTGCAACCCTTTGGCACCATTTTTGAGTGAATTGCCGAAAGTCAGATTTTTTGTGAAATTGTGACCCCGGGGCTTAGGGATTTTTTCAAAAAAATCTTTTTCGGCTGGTTAAGATGTCAAGGGCTGATTTCTTTTCCTGTGATAAAAAGTCCTTCTGTTTTGACCGCCAAACCTTTCAGCGGAGCATTTGCAACCGTTTGGCACCATTTTTGAGTGAGTTGCCGAAAGTCAGACTTTTGATGAAATTGTGACCCCGGGGGTTAGGGATTTTTTCAAAAAAATCTTTTTCGGCTGGTTAAGTTGTCGAAGGCTGATTTCTTTTCCTGTGACAAAAAGCCTTCTGTTTCGACCGTCAAGCCTCTCAGGGGAGCATTTGCAACCGTTTTGCACCATTTCTGAGTGAGTTGCCGAAAGTAAGATTGTTGATGAAATTGTGACCCCGGGGCTTAGGGATTTTTTCAAAAAAATCTTTTTCTGCCGGTTAAATTGTCGAGGGCTGATTTCTTGTCCTGTGATAAAAACCCTTCTGTTTCGACCCCCAAACCTCTCAGGGGAGCATTTGCAACCGTTTGGCACCATTTTTGAGTGAGTAGCCGAAAGTCAGATTTTTTGTGAAGTTGTGACCCCGGGGCTTAGGGATTTTTTCAAAAAAATCTTTTTCGACTGGTTAAGTTGTCGAAGGCTGATTTCTTTTCCTGTGACAAAAAGCCTTCTGTTTGGACCGTCAAACCTCTCAGGGGAGTATTTGCAACTATTTGGCACCATTTTTGAGTGAGTTGCCGAAAGTCAGACTTTTGATGAAATTGTGACCCCGGGGGATAGGGATTTTTTCAAAAAAATGCTTTTCTGCTGGTTAAGTTGTCGAGGGCTTATTTCTTTTCCTGTGATAGAAAGCCGTCAGTATCGACCGCCAAACCTCTCAGGGGAACATTTGCAACTATTTCGCACCATTTTTGAGTGAGTTGCCGAAAGTCAGACTTTTGATGAAATTGTGACCCCGGGGCTTAGGGATTTTTTCAAAAAAATGTTTTTCTGCTGGTTAAGTTGTCGAGGGCTTATTTCTTTTCCTGTTATAAAAAGCCTTCTGTTTCAAACGCCAAACCTCTCAGGGGAACATTTGCAACTATTTCGCACCATTTTTGAGTGAGTTGCCGAAAGTCAGATTTTTGATGAAATTGTGACCCCGGGGCTTAGGGATTTTTTCAAAAAAATATTTTTCGGCCGGTTAAGTTGTCAAGGGCTGATTTCTTGTCCTGTGATAAAAACCCTTCTCTTTCGACCGCCAAACCTTTCAGCGGAGCATTTGCAACCGTTTGGCACCATTTTTGAGTGAATTGCCGAAAGTCAGATTTTTTGTGAAATTGTGACCCCGGGGCTTAGGGATTTTTTCAAAAAAATCTTTTTCTGCCGGTTAAATTGTCAAGGGCTGATTTCTTGTCCTGTGATAAAAAGCCTTCTGTTTCGACCGCCAAACCTCTCAGGGGACCATTTGCAACCGTTTGGCACCATTTTTGAGTGAGTATCCGAAAGTCAGACTTTTGATGAAATTGTGACCCCGGGGGTTAGGAATTTTTTCAAAAAAATGTTTTTCTGCTGGTTAAGTGGTCGAGGGCTGATTTCTTTTCCTGTGATTAAAAGTCCTTCTGTTTTGACCGCCAAACCTCTCAGGGGAACATTGGCAACCGTTTTGCACCATTTTTGAGTGAGTTGCCGAAAGTCAGATTTTTGATGAAATTGTGACCCCGGGGCTTAGGGATTTTTTCAAAAAAATCTTTTTCGGCCGGTTAAGTTGTCGAAGGCTGATTTCTTTTCCTGTGACAAAAAGCCTTCTGTTTGGACCGTCAAACCTCTCAGGGGAGTATTTGCAACCGTTTGGCACCATTTTTGTGTGAGTTGCCGAAAGTCAGACTTTTGATGAAATTGTGACCCCTGGGGTTAGGGATTTTTTCAAAAAAATGCTTTTCTGCTGGTTAAGTTGTCGAGGGCTTATTTCTTTTCCTGTGATAGAAAGCCGTCAGTTTCGACCGCCAAACCTCTCAGGGGAACATTTGCAACTATTTGGCACCATTTTTGAGTGAGTTGCCGAAAGTCAGACTTTTGATGAAATTGTGACCCCGGGGGTTAGGGATTTTTTCAAAAAAATGTTTTTCTGCTGGTTAAGTTGTCGAGGGCTTATTTCTTTTCCTGTGATAAAAAGCCTTCTGTTTCGAACGCCAAACCTCTCAGGGGAACATTTGCAACTATTTCGCACCATTTTTGATTGAGTTGCCGAAAGTCAGATTTTTGATGAAATTGTGACCCCGGCGCTTAGGGATTTTTTCAAAAAAATCTTTTTCTGCCGGTTAAATTGTCAAGGGCTGATTTCTTGTCCTGTGATAAAAAGTCCTTCTGTTTTGACCGCCAAACCTTTCAGCGGAGCATTTGCAACCGTTTGGCACCATTTTTGAGTGAGTTGCCGAAAGTCAGACTTTTGATGAAATTGTGACCCTGGGGCTGAGGGATTTTTTCAAAAAAATCTTTTTCTGCCTGTTAAATTGTCGAGGGCTGATTTCTTTTCCTGTGATAAAAAGTCCTTCTGTTTCGACCGCCAAACCTCTCAGGGGAACATTTGCAACCGTTTGGCACCATTTTTGAGTGAGTTGCCGAAAGTCATATTTTTTATGAAATTGTGACCCTGGGGCTTAGGGATTTTTTCAAAAAAATCTTTTTCTGCCGGTTAAATTGTCGAGGGCTGATTTCTTGTCCTGTGATAAAAACCCTTCTGTTTCGACCCCCAAACCTCTCAGGGGAGCATTTACAACCGTTTGGCACCATTTTTGAGTGAGTAGCCGAAAGTAAGATTTTTTGTGAAGTTGTGACCCCGGGGCTTAGGGATTTTTTCAAAAAAATCTTTTTCGACTGGTTAAGTTGTCGAAGGCTGATTTCTTTTCCTGTGACAAAAAGCCTTCTGTTTGGACCGTCAAACCTCTCAGGGGAGTATTTGCAACTATTTGGCACCATTTTTGAGTGAGTTGCCGAAAGTCAGACTTTTGATGAAATTGTGACCCCGGGGGTTAGGGATTTTTTCAAAAAAATGCTTTTCTGCTGGTTAAGTTGTCGAGGGCTTATTTCTTTTCCTGTGATAGAAAGCCGTCAGTTTCGACCGCCAAACCTCTCAGGGGAACATTTGCAACTATTTCGCACCATTTTTGAGTGAGTTGCCGAAAGTCAGACTTTTGATGAAATTGTGACCCCGGGGCTTAGGGATTTTTTCAAAAAAAATGTTTTTCTGCTGGTTAAGTTGTCGAGGGCTTATTTCTTTTCCTCTGATAAAAAGCCTTCTGTTTCGAACGCCAAACCTCTCAGGGGAACATTTGCAACTATTTCGCACCATTTTTGAGTGAGTTGCCGAAAGTCAGATTTTTGATGAAATTGTGACCCCGGGGCTTAGGGATTTTTTCGAAAAAATATTTTTCGGCCGGTTAAGTTGTCAAGGGCTGATTTCTTGTCCTGTGATAAAAACCCTTCTCTTTCGACCGCCAAACCTTTCAGCGGAGCATTTGCAACCCTTTGGCACCATTTTTGAGTGAATTGCCGAAAGTCAGATTTTTTGTGAAATTGTGACCCCGGGGCTTAGGGATTTTTTCAAAAAAATCTTTTTCTGCCGGTTAAATTGTCAAGGGCTGATTTCTTGTCCTGTGATAAAAAGCCTTCTGTTTCGACCGCCAAACCTCTCAGGGGAGCATTTGCAACCGTTTGGCACCATTTTTGAGTGAATTGCCGAAAGTCAGATTTTTTGTGAAATTGTGCCCCGGGGCTTAGGGATTTTTTCAAAAAAATCTTTTTCTGCCGGTTAAATTGTCAAGGGCTGATTTCTTGTCCTGTGATAAAAAGCCTTCTGTTTCGACCGCCAAACCTCTCAGGGGAGCATTTGCAACCGTTTGGCACCATTTTTGAGTGAGTAGCCGAAAGTCAGACTTTTGATGAAATTGTGACCCCGGGGGTTAGGAATTTTTTCAAAAAAATGTTTTTCTGCTGGTTAAGTGGTTGAGGGCTGATTTCTTTTCCTGTGATTAAAAGTCCTTCTGTTTCGACCGCCAAACCTCTCAGGGGAGCATTTGCAACCGTTTTGCACCATTTTTGAGTGAGTTGCCGAAAGTCAGACTTTTGATGAAATTGTGACCCCGGGGGTTAGGGATTTTTTCAAAAAAATGCTTTTCTGCTGGTTAAGTTGTCGAGGGCTTATTTCTTTTCCTGTGATATAAAGCCGTCAGTTTCGAACGCCAAACCTCTCAGGGGAACATTTGCAACTATTTGGCACCATTTTTGAGTGAGTTGCCGAAAGTCAGACTTTTGATGAAATTGTGACCCCGGGGCTTAGGGATTTTTTCAAAAAAATCTTTTTCTGCCGGTTAAATTGTCGAGGGCTGATTTCTTGTCCTGTGATAAAAACCCTTCTGTTTGGACCGTCAAACCTCTCAGGGGAGTATTTGCAACCGTTTGGCACCATTTTTGAGTGAGTTGCCGAAAGTCAGACTTTTGATGAAATTGTGACCCCGGGGGTTAGGGATTTTTTCAAAAAAATGCTTTTCTGCTGGTTAAGTTGTCGAGGGCTTATTTCTTTTCCTGTGATAGAAAGCCGTCAGTTTCGACCGCCAAACCTCTCAGGGGAACATTTGCAACTATTTGGCACCATTTTTGAGTGAGTTGCCGAAAGTCAGACTTTTCATGAAATTGTGACCCCGGGGGTTAGGGATTTTTTCAAAAAAATGTTTTTCTGCTGGTTAAGTTGTCGAGGGCTTATTTCTTTTCCTGTGATAAAAAGCCTTCTGTTTCGAACGCCAAACCTCTCAGGGGAACATTTGCAACTATTTCGCACCATTTTTGAGTGAGTTGCCGAAAGTCAGATTTTTGATGAAATTGTGACCCCGGGGCTTAGGGATTTTTTCAAAAAAATATTTTTCGGCCGGTTAAGTTGTCAAGGGCTGATTTGTTGTCCTGTGATAAAAAGCCTTCTGTTTCGACCGCCAAACCTTTCAGCGGAGCATTTGCAACCCTTTGGCACCATTTTTGAGTGAATTGCCGAAAGTCAGATTTTTTGTGAAATTGTGACCCCGGGGCTTAGGGATTTTTTCAAAAAAATCTTTTTCGGCTGGTTAAGATGTCAAGGGCTGATTTCTTTTCCTGTGATAAAAAGTCCTTCTGTTTTGACCGCCAAACCTTTCAGCGGAGCATTTGCAACCGTTTGGCACCATTTTTGAGTGAGTTGCCGAAAGTCAGACTTTTGATGAAATTGTGACCCCGGGGGTTAGGGATTTTTTCAAAAAAATCTTTTTCGGCTGGTTAAGTTGTCGAAGGCTGATTTCTTTTCCTGTGACAAAAAGCCTTCTGTTTCGACCGTCAAGCCTCTCAGGGGAGCATTTGCAACCGTTTTGCACCATTTCTGAGTGAGTTGCCGAAAGTAAGATTGTTGATGAAATTGTGACCCCGGGGCTTAGGGATTTTTTCAAAAAAATCTTTTTCTGCCGGTTAAATTGTCGAGGGCTGATTTCTTGTCCTGTGATAAAAACCCTTCTGTTTCGACCCCCAAACCTCTCAGGGGAGCATTTGCAACCGTTTGGCACCATTTTTGAGTGAGTAGCCGAAAGTCAGATTTTTTGTGAAGTTGTGACCCCGGGGCTTAGGGATTTTTTCAAAAAAATCTTTTTCGACTGGTTAAGTTGTCGAAGGCTGATTTCTTTTCCTGTGACAAAAAGCCTTCTGTTTGGACCGTCAAACCTCTCAGGGGAGTATTTGCAACTATTTGGCACCATTTTTGAGTGAGTTGCCGAAAGTCAGACTTTTGATGAAATTGTGACCCCGGGGGATAGGGATTTTTTCAAAAAAATGCTTTTCTGCTGGTTAAGTTGTCGAGGGCTTATTTCTTTTCCTGTGATAGAAAGCCGTCAGTATCGACCGCCAAACCTCTCAGGGGAACATTTGCAACTATTTCGCACCATTTTTGAGTGAGTTGCCGAAAGTCAGACTTTTGATGAAATTGTGACCCCGGGGCTTAGGGATTTTTTCAAAAAAATGTTTTTCTGCTGGTTAAGTTGTCGAGGGCTTATTTCTTTTCCTGTTATAAAAAGCCTTCTGTTTCAAACGCCAAACCTCTCAGGGGAACATTTGCAACTATTTCGCACCATTTTTGAGTGAGTTGCCGAAAGTCAGATTTTTGATGAAATTGTGACCCCGGGGCTTAGGGATTTTTTCAAAAAAATATTTTTCGGCCGGTTAAGTTGTCAAGGGCTGATTTCTTGTCCTGTGATAAAAACCCTTCTCTTTCGACCGCCAAACCTTTCAGCGGAGCATTTGCAACCGTTTGGCACCATTTTTGAGTGAATTGCCGAAAGTCAGATTTTTTGTGAAATTGTGACCCCGGGGCTTAGGGATTTTTTCAAAAAAATCTTTTTCTGCCGGTTAAATTGTCAAGGGCTGATTTCTTGTCCTGTGATAAAAAGCCTTCTGTTTCGACCGCCAAACCTCTCAGGGGACCATTTGCAACCGTTTGGCACCATTTTTGAGTGAGTATCCGAAAGTCAGACTTTTGATGAAATTGTGACCCCGGGGGTTAGGAATTTTTTCAAAAAAATGTTTTTCTGCTGGTTAAGTGGTCGAGGGCTGATTTCTTTTCCTGTGATTAAAAGTCCTTCTGTTTTGACCGCCAAACCTCTCAGGGGAACATTGGCAACCGTTTTGCACCATTTTTGAGTGAGTTGCCGAAAGTCAGATTTTTGATGAAATTGTGACCCCGGGGCTTAGGGATTTTTTCAAAAAAATCTTTTTCGGCCGGTTAAGTTGTCGAAGGCTGATTTCTTTTCCTGTGACAAAAAGCCTTCTGTTTGGACCGTCAAACCTCTCAGGGGAGTATTTGCAACCGTTTGGCACCATTTTTGTGTGAGTTGCCGAAAGTCAGACTTTTGATGAAATTGTGACCCCTGGGGTTAGGGATTTTTTCAAAAAAATGCTTTTCTGCTGGTTAAGTTGTCGAGGGCTTATTTCTTTTCCTGTGATAGAAAGCCGTCAGTTTCGACCGCCAAACCTCTCAGGGGAACATTTGCAACTATTTGGCACCATTTTTGAGTGAGTTGCCGAAAGTCAGACTTTTGATGAAATTGTGACCCCGGGGGTTAGGGATTTTTTCAAAAAAATGTTTTTCTGCTGGTTAAGTTGTCGAGGGCTTATTTCTTTTCCTGTGATAAAAAGCCTTCTGTTTCGAACGCCAAACCTCTCAGGGGAACATTTGCAACTATTTCGCACCATTTTTGATTGAGTTGCCGAAAGTCAGATTTTTGATGAAATTGTGACCCCGGCGCTTAGGGATTTTTTCAAAAAAATCTTTTTCTGCCGGTTAAATTGTCAAGGGCTGATTTCTTGTCCTGTGATAAAAAGTCCTTCTGTTTTGACCGCCAAACCTTTCAGCGGAGCATTTGCAACCGTTTGGCACCATTTTTGAGTGAGTTGCCGAAAGTCAGACTTTTGATGAAATTGTGACCCTGGGGCTGAGGGATTTTTTCAAAAAAATCTTTTTCTGCCTGTTAAATTGTCGAGGGCTGATTTCTTTTCCTGTGATAAAAAGTCCTTCTGTTTCGACCGCCAAACCTCTCAGGGGAACATTTGCAACCGTTTGGCACCATTTTTGAGTGAGTTGCCGAAAGTCATATTTTTTATGAAATTGTGACCCTGGGGCTTAGGGATTTTTTCAAAAAAATCTTTTTCTGCCGGTTAAATTGTCGAGGGCTGATTTCTTGTCCTGTGATAAAAACCCTTCTGTTTCGACCCCCAAACCTCTCAGGGGAGCATTTACAACCGTTTGGCACCATTTTTGAGTGAGTAGCCGAAAGTAAGATTTTTTGTGAAGTTGTGACCCCGGGGCTTAGGGATTTTTTCAAAAAAATCTTTTTCGACTGGTTAAGTTGTCGAAGGCTGATTTCTTTTCCTGTGACAAAAAGCCTTCTGTTTGGACCGTCAAACCTCTCAGGGGAGTATTTGCAACTATTTGGCACCATTTTTGAGTGAGTTGCGGAAAGTCAGACTTTTGATGAAATTGTGACCCCGGGGGTTAGGGATTTTTTCAAAAAAATGCTTTTCTGCTGGTTAAGTTGTCGAGGGCTTATTTCTTTTCCTGTGATAGAAAGCCGTCAGTTTCGACCGCCAAACCTCTCAGGGGAACATTTGCAACTATTTCGCACCATTTTTGAGTGAGTTGCCGAAAGTCAGACTTTTGATGAAATTGTGACCCCGGGGCTTAGGGATTTTTTCAAAAAAAATGTTTTTCTGCTGGTTAAGTTGTCGAGGGCTTATTTCTTTTCCTCTGATAAAAAGCCTTCTGTTTCGAACGCCAAACCTCTCAGGGGAACATTTGCAACTATTTCGCACCATTTTTGAGTGAGTTGCCGAAAGTCAGATTTTTGATGAAATTGTGACCCCGGGGCTTAGGGATTTTTTCGAAAAAATATTTTTCGGCCGGTTAAGTTGTCAAGGGCTGATTTCTTGTCCTGTGATAAAAACCCTTCTCTTTCGACCGCCAAACCTTTCAGCGGAGCATTTGCAACCCTTTGGCACCATTTTTGAGTGAATTGCCGAAAGTCAGATTTTTTGTGAAATTGTGACCCCGGGGCTTAGGGATTTTTTCAAAAAAATCTTTTTCTGCCGGTTAAATTGTCAAGGGCTGATTTCTTGTCCTGTGATAAAAAGCCTTCTGTTTCGACCGCCAAACCTCTCAGGGGAGCATTTGCAACCGTTTGGCACCATTTTTGAGTGAGTATCCGAAAGTCAGACTTTTGATGAAATTGTGACCCCGGGGGTTAGGAATTTTTTCCAAAAAATATTTTTCTGCTGGTTAAGTGGTTGAGGGCTGATTTCTTTTCCTGTGATTAAAAGTCCTTCTGTTTCGACCGCCAAACCTCTCAGGGGAACATTTGCAACCGTTTTGCACCATTTTTGAGTGAGTTGCCGAAAGTCAGACTTTTGATGAAATTGTGACCCCGGGGGTTAGGGATTTTCCAAAAAAATCTTTTTCTGCCGGTTAAATTGTCAAGGGCTGATTTCTTGTCCTGTGATAAAAAGCCTTCTGTTTCGACCGCCAAACCTCTCAGGGGAGCATTTGCAACCGTTTGGCACCATTTTTGAGTGAGTTGCCGAAAGTCAGACTTTTGATGAAATTGTGACCCCGGGGGTTAGGGATTTTTTCAAAAAAATCTTTTTCGGCTGGTTAAGTTGTCGAAGGCTGATTTCTTTTCCTGTGACAAAAAGCCTTCTGTTTGGACCGTCAAACCTCTCAGGGGAGCATTTGCAACCGTTTGGCACCATTTTTGAGTGAGTAGCCGAAAGTCAGATTTTTGATGAAATTGTGACCCCGGGGCATAGGGATTTTTTCAAAAAAATCTTTTTCTGCCGGTTAAATTGTCGAGGGCTGATTTCTTTTCCTGTGATAAAAAGTCCTTCTGTTTCGACCCCCAAACCTCTCAGGGGAGCATTTGCAACCGTTTGGCACCATTTTTGAGTGAGTTGCCGAAAGTCACATTTTTTATGAAATTGTGACCCTGGGGCTTAGGGATTTTTTCAAAAAAATCTTTTTCTGCCGGTTAAATTGTCGAGGGCTGATTTCTTGTCCTGTGATAAAAACCCTTCTGTTTCGACCCCCAAACCTCTCAGGGGAGCATTTGCAACCGTTTGGCACCATTTTTGAGTGAGTAGCCGAAAGTCAGATTTTTTGTGAAGTTGTGACCCCGGGGCTTAGGGATTTTTTCAAAAAAATCTTTTTCGGCTGGTTAAGTTGTCGAAGGCTGATTTCTTTTCCTGTGACAAAAAGCCTTCTGTTTGGACCGTCAAACCTCTCAGGGGAGTATTTGCAACCGTTTGGCACCATTTTTGAGTGAGTTGCCGAAAGTCAGACTTTTGATGAAATTGTGACCCCGGGGGTTAGGGATTTTTTCAAAAAAATGCTTTTCTGCTGGTTAAGTTGTCGAGGGCTTATTTCTTTTCCTGTGATAGAAAGCCGTCAGTTTCGACCGCCAAACCTCTCAGGGTAACATTTGCAACTATTTGGCACCATTTTTGAGTGAGTTGCCAAAAGTCAGACTTTTGATGAAATTGTGACCCCGGGGCTTAGGGATTTTTTCAAAAAATTCTTTTTCTGCCGGTTAAATTGTCGAGGGCAGATTTCTTGTCCTGTGATAAAAACCCTTCTGTTTGGACCGTCAAACCTCTCAGGGGAGTATTTGCAACCGTTTGGCACCATTTTTGAGTGAGTTGCCGAAAGTCAGACTTTTGATGAAATTGTGACCCCGGGGCTTAGGGATTTTTTCAAAAAAATGCCTTTCTGCTGGTTAAGTTGTCAAGGGCTTATTTCTTTTCCTGTGATAGAAAGCCGTCAGTTTCGACCGCCAAACCTCTCAGGGGAACATTTGCAACTATTTGGCACCATTTTTGAGTGAGTTGCCGAAAGTCAGACTTTTGATGAAATTGTGACCCCGGGGGTTAGGGATTTTTTCAAAAAAATGTTTTTCTGCTGGTTAAGTTGTCGATGGCTTATTTCTTTTCCTGTGATAAAAAGCCTTCTGTTTCGAACGCCAAACCTCTCAGGGGAACATTTGCAACTATTTCGCACCATTTTTGAGTGAGTTGGCGAAAGTCAGATTTTTGATGAAATTGTGACCCCGGGGCTTAGGGATTTTTTCAAAAAAATATTTTTCGGCCGGTTGAGTTGTCAAGGGCTGATTTGTTGTCCTGTGATAAAAAGCCTTCTGTTTCGACCGCCAAACCTTTCAGCGGAGCATTTGCAACCCTTTGGCACCATTTTTGAGTGAATTGCCGAAAGTCAGATTTTTTGTGAAATTGTGCCCCGGGGCTTAGGGATTTTTTCAAAAAAATCTTTTTCTGCCGGTTAAATTGTCAAGGGCTGATTTCTTGTCCTGTGATAAAAAGCCTTCTGTTTCGACCGCCAAACCTCTCAGGGGAGCATTTGCAACCGTTTGGCACCATTTTTGAGTGAGTAGCCGAAAGTCAGACTTTTGATGAAATTGTGACCCCGGGGGTTAGGAATTTTTTCAAAAAAATGTTTTTCTGCTGGTTAAGTGGTTGAGGGCTGATTTCTTTTCCTGTGATTAAAAGTCCTTCTGTTTCGACCGCCAAACCTCTCAGGGGAGCATTTGCAACTATTTCGCACCATTTTTGAGTGAGTTGCCGAAAGTCAGATTTTTGATGAAATTGTGACCCCGGGGCTTAGGGATTTTTTCAAAAAAATATTTTTCGGCCGGTTAAGTTGTCAAGGGCTGATTTCTTGTCCTGTGATAAAAAGCCTTCTGTTTCGACCGCCAAACCTTTCAGCGGAGCATTTGCAACCCTTTGGCACCATTTTTGAGTGAATTGCCGAAAGTCAGATTTTTTGTGAAATTGTGACCCCGGGGCTTAGGGATTTTTTCAAAAAAATCTTTTTCGGCTGGTTAAGATGTCAAGGGCTGATTTCTTTTCCTGTGATAAAAAGTCCTTCTGTTTTGACCGCCAAACCTTTCAGCGGAGCATTTGCAACCGTTTGGCACCATTTTTGAGTGAGTTGCCGAAAGTCAGACTTTTGATGAAATTGTGACCCCGGGGGTTAGGGATTTTTTCAAAAAAATCTTTTTCGGCTGGTTAAGTTGTCGAAGGCTGATTTCTTTTCCTGTGACAAAAAGCCTTCTGTTTCGACCGTCAAGCCTCTCAAGGGAGCATTTGCAACCGTTTTGCACCATTTCTGAGTGAGTTGCCGAAAGTAAGATTGTTGATGAAATTGTGACCCCGGGGCTTAGTGATTTTTTCAAAAAAATGTTTTTCTGCCGGTTAAATTGTCGAGGGCTGATTTCTTGTCCTGTGATAAAAAGCCTTCTGTTTCGACCCCCAAACCTCTCAGGGGAGCATTTGCAACCGTTTGGCACCATTTTTGAGTGAGTAGCCGAAAGTCAGACTTTTGATGAAATTGTGACCCCGGGGGTTAGGAATTTTTTCAAAAAAATGTTTTTCTGCTGGTTAAGTGGTCGAGGGCTGATTTCTTTTCCTATGATTAAAAGTCCTTCTGTTTCAACCGCCAAACCTCTCAGGGGAACATTTGCAACCGTTTGGCACCATTTTTGAGTGAGTTGCCGAAAGTCACATTTTTTATGAAATTGTGACCCTGGGGCTTAGGGATTTTTTCAAAAAAATCTTTTTCTGCCGGTTAAATTGTCGAGGGCTGATTTCTTGTCCTGTGATAAAAACCCTTCTGTTTCGACCCCCAAACCTCTCAGGGGAGCATTTGCAACCGTTTGGCACCATCTTTGAGTGAGTAGCCGAAAGTCAGATTTTTTGTGAAGTTGTGACCCCGGGGCTTAGGGATTTTTTCAAAAAAATCTTTTTCGGCTGGTTAAGTTGTCGAAGGCTGATTTCTTTTCCTGTGACAAAAAGCCTTCTGTTTGGACCGTCAAACCTCTCAGGGGAGTATTTGCAACCGTTTGGCACCATTTTTGAGTGAGTTGCCGAAAGTCAGACTTTTGATGAAATTGTGACCCCGGGGGTTAGGGATTTTTTCAAAAAAATGCTTTTCTGCTGGTTAAGTTGTCGAGGGCTTATTTCTTTTCCTGTGATAGAAAGCCGTCAGTTTCGACCGCCAAACCTCTCAGGGTAACATTTGCAACTATTTGGCACCATTTTTGAGTGAGTTGCCGAAAGTCAGACTTTTGATGAAATTGTGACCCCGGGGCTTAGGGATTTTTTCAAAAAAATCTTTTTCTGCCGGTTAAATTGTCGAGGGCAGATTTCTTGTCCTGTGATAAAAACCCTTCTGTTTGGACCGTCAAACCTCTCAGGGGAGTATTTGCAACCGTTTGGCACCATTTTTGAGTGAGTTGCCGAAAGTCAGACTTTTGATGAAATTGTGACCCCGGGGGTTAGGGATTTTTTCAAAAAAATGCCTTTCTGCTGGTTAAGTTGTCGAGGGCTTATTTCTTTTCCTGTGATAGAAAGCCGTCAGTTTCGACCGCCAAACCTCTCAGGGGAACATTTGCAACTATTTGGCACCATTTTTGAGTGAGTTGCCGAAAGTCAGACTTTTGATGAAATTGTGACCCCGGGGGTTAGGGATTTTTTCAAAAAAATGTTTTTCTGCTGCTTAAGTTGTCGAGGGCTTATTTCTTTTCCTGTGATAAAAAGCCTTCTGTTTCGAACGCCAAACCTCTCAGGGGAACATTTGCAACTATTTCGCACCATTTTTGAGTGAGTTGCCGAAAGTCAGATTTTTGATGAAATTGTGACCCCGGGGCTTAGGGATTTTTTCAAAAAAATATTTTTCGGCCGGTTGAGTTGTCAAGGGCTGATTTGTTGTCCTGTGATAAAAAGCCTTCTGTTTCGACCGCCAAACCTTTCAGCGGAGCATTTGCAACCCTTTGGCACCATTTTTGAGTGAATTGCCGAAAGTCAGATTTTTTGTGAAATTGTGCCCCGGGGCTTAGGGATTTTTTCAAAAAAATCTTTTTCTGCCGGTTAAATTGTCAAGGGCTGATTTCTTGTCCTGTGATAAAAAGCCTTCTGTTTCGACCGCCAAACCTCTCAGGCGAGCATTTGCAACCGTTTGGCACCATTTTTGAGTGAGTAGCCGAAAGTCAGACTTTTGATGAAATTGTGACCCCGGGGGTTAGGAATTTTTTCAAAAAAATGTTTTTCTGCTGGTTAAGTGGTTGAGGGCTGATTTCTTTTCCTGTGATTAAAAGTCCTTCTGTTTCGACCGCCAAACCTCTCAGGGGAGCATTTGCAACCGTTTTGCACCATTTTTGAGTGAGTTGCCGAAAGTCAGACTTTTGATGAAATTGTGACCCCGGGGGTTAGGGATTTTTTCAAAAAAATGCTTTTCTGCTGGTTAAGTTGTCGAGGGCTTATTTCTTTTCCTGTGATATAAAGCCGTCAGTTTCGAACGCCAAACCTCTCAGGGGAACATTTGCAACTATTTGGCACCATTTTTGAGTGAGTTGCCGAAAGTCAGACTTTTGATGAAATTGTGACCCCGGGGCTTAGGGATTTTTTCAAAAAAATCTTTTTCTGCCGGTTAAATTGTCGAGGGCTGATTTCTTGTCCTGTGATAAAAACCCTTCTGTTTGGACCGTCAAACCTCTCAGGGGAGTATTTGCAACCGTTTGGCACCATTTTTGAGTGAGTTGCCGAAAGTCAGACTTTTGATGAAATTGTGACCCCGGGGGTTAGGGATTTTTTCAAAAAAATGCTTTTCTGCTGGTTAAGTTGTCGAGGGCTTATTTCTTTTCCTGTGATAGAAAGCCGTCAGTTTCGACCGCCAAACCTCTCAGGGGAACATTTGCAACTATTTGGCACCATTTTTGAGTGAGTTGCCGAAAGTCAGACTTTTCATGAAATTGTGACCCCGGGGGTTAGGGATTTTTTCAAAAAAATGTTTTTCTGCTGGTTAAGTTGTCGAGGGCTTATTTCTTTTCCTGTGATAAAAAGCCTTCTGTTTCGAACGCCAAACCTCTCAGGGGAACATTTGCAACTATTTCGCACCATTTTTGAGTGAGTTGCCGAAAGTCAGATTTTTGATGAAATTGTGACCCCGGGGCTTAGGGATTTTTTCAAAAAAATATTTTTCGGCCGGTTAAGTTGTCAAGGGCTGATTTGTTGTCCTGTGATAAAAAGCCTTCTGTTTCGACCGCCAAACCTTTCAGCGGAGCATTTGCAACCCTTTGGCACCATTTTTGAGTGAATTGCCGAAAGTCAGATTTTTTGTGAAATTGTCACCCCGGGGCTTAGGGATTTTTTCAAAAAAATCTTTTTCGGCTGGTTAAGATGTCAAGGGCTGATTTCTTTTCCTGTGATAAAAAGTCCTTCTGTTTTGACCGCCAAACCTTTCAGCGGAGCATTTGCAACCGTTTGGCACCATTTTTGAGTGAGTTGCCGAAAGTCAGACTTTTGATGAAATTGTGACCCCGGGGGTTAGGGATTTTTTCAAAAAAATCTTTTTCGGCTGGTTAAGTTGTCGAAGGCTGATTTCTTTTCCTGTGACAAAAAGCCTTCTGTTTCGACCGTCAAGCCTCTCAGGGGAGCATTTGCAACCGTTTTGCACCATTTCTGAGTGAGTTGCCGAAAGTAAGATTGTTGATGAAATTGTGACCCCGGGGCTTAGGGATTTTTTCAAAAAAATGTTTTTCTGCCGGTTAAATTGTCAAGGGCTGATTTCTTGTCCTGTGATAAAAAGCCTTCTGTTTCGACCGCCAAACCTCTCAGGGGAGCATTTGCAACCGTTTGGCACCATTTTTGAGTGAGTAGCCGAAAGTCAGACTTTTGATGAAATTGTGACCCCGGGGGTTAGGAATTTTTTCAAAAAAATGTTTTTCTGCTGGTTAAGTGGTCGAGGGCTGATTTCTTTTCCTATGATTAAAAGTCCTTCTGTTTCAACCGCCAAACCTCTCAGGGGAACATTTGCAACCGTTTTGCACCATTTTTGAGTGAGTTGCCGAAAGTCAGATTTTTGATGAAATTGTGACCCCGGGGGTTAGGGATTTTTTCAAAAAAATCTTTTTCTGCCGGTTAAATTGTCGAGGGCTGATTTCTTTTCCTGTGATAAAAAGTCCTTCTGTTTTGACCGCCAAACCTCTCAGGGGAACATTTGCAACCGTTTGGCACAATTTTTGAGTGAGTTGTCCGAAAGTCATATTTTTTATGAAATTGTGACCCCGGGGCTTAGGGATTTTTTCAAAAAAATCTTTTTCTGCCGGTTAAGTTGTCGGGGGCTCGTTTCTTTTCCTGTGATAAAAAGCCTTTTCTTTCGACCGCCAAACCTCTCAGGGGAGTATTTGCAACCGTTTGGCACCATTTTTGAGTGAGTTGCCGAAAGTCAGACTTTTGATGAAATTGTGACCCCGGGGCTAGGGATTTTTTCAAAAAAAATCTTTTTCGGCTGGTTAAGTTGTCGAAGGCTGATTTCTTTTCCTGTGACAAAAAGCCTTCTGTTTGGACGGTCAAACCTCTCAGGGGAGCATTTGCAACCGTTTGGCACCATTTTTGAGTGATTAGCCAAAATCAGGCTTTTGATGAAATTGTGACCCCGGGGGTTAGGAATTTTTTCAAAAAAATGTTTTTCTGCTGGTTAAGTGGTCGAGGGCTGATTTCTTTTCCTGTGATTAAAAGTCCTTCTGTTTCGACGGCCAAACCTCTCAGGGGAACATTTGCAACCGTTTTGCACCATTTTTGAGTGAGTTGCCGAAAGTCAGATTTTTGATGAAATTGTGACCCCGGGGCTTAGGGATTTTTTCAAAAAAATCTTTTTCTGCCGGTTAAATTGTCGAGGGCTGATTTCTTTTCCTGTGATAAAAAGTCCTTCTGTTTCGACCGCCAAACCTCTCAGGGGAACATTTGCAACCGTTTGGCACAATTTTTGAGTGAGTTGCCGAAAGTCATATTTTTTATGAAATTGTGACCCCGGGGGTTAGGGATTTTTTCAAAAAAATCTTTTTCTGCCGGTTAAGTTGTCGGGGGCTGGTTTCTTTTCCTGTGATAAAAAGCCTTTTCTTTCGACCGCCAAACCTCTCAGGAGAGTATTTGCAACCGTTTGGCACCATTTTTGAGTGAGTTGCCGAAAGTCAGACTTTTGATGAAATTGTGACCCCGGGGTTAGGGATTTTTTCAAAAAAAATCTTTTTCGGCTGGTTAAGTTGTCGAAGGCTGATTTCTTTTCCTCTGACAAAAAGCCTTCTGTTTGGACCGTCAAACCTCTCAGGGGAGCATTTGCAACCGTTTGGCACCATTTTTGAATGAGTAGCCAAAATCAGACTTTTGATGAAATTGTGACCCCGGGGGTTAGGAATTTTTTCAAAAAAATGTTTTTCTGCTGGTTAAGTGGTCGAGGGCTGATTTCTTTTCCTGTGATTAAAAGTCCTTCTGTTTCGACCGCCAAACCTCTCAGGGGAACATTTGCAACCGTTTTGCACCATTTTTGAGTGAGTTGCCGAAAGTCAGATTTTTGATGAAATTGTGACCCCGGGGCTTAGGGATTTTTTCAAAAAAATCTTTTTCTGCCGGTTAAATTGTCGAGGGCTGATTTCTTTTCCTGTCATAAAAAGTCCTTCTGTTTCGACCGCCAAACCTCTCAGGGGAACATTTGCAACCGTTTGGCACCATTTTTGAGTGAGTTGCCGAACGTCATATTTTTTATGAAATTGTGACCCTGGGGCTTAGGGATTTTTTCAAAAAAATCTTTTTCTGCCGGTTAAATTGTTGAGGGCTGATTTCTTGTCCTGTGATAAAAACCCTTCTGTTTCGACCGCCAAACCTCTCAGGGGAGCATTTGCAACCGTTTGGCACCATTTTTGAGTGAGTAGCCGAAAGTCAGATTTTTTGTGAAGTTGTGACCCCGGGGCTTAGGGATTTTTTCAAAAAAATCTTTTTCGGCTGGTTAAGTTGTCGAAGGCTGATTTCTTTTCCTGTTACAAAAAGCCTTCTGTTTGGACCGTCAAACCTCTCAGAGGAGTATTTGCAACCGTTTGGCACCATTTTTGAGTGAGTTGCCGAAAGTCAGACTTTTGATGAAATTGTGACCCCGGGGGTTAGGGATTTTTTCAAAAAAATGCTTTTCTGCTGGTTAAGTTGTCGAGGGCTTATTTCTTTTCCTGTGATAGAAAGCCGTCAGTTTCGACCGCCAAACCTCTCAGGGGAACATTTGCAACTATTTGGCACCGTTTTTGAGTGAGTTGCCGAAAGTCAGACTTTTGATGAAATTGTGACCCCGGGGGTTAGGGATTTTTTCAAAAAAATGTTTTTCTGGTGGTTAAGTTGTCGAGGGCTTATTTCTTTTCCTGTGATAAAAAGCCTTCTGTTTCGAACGCCAAACCTCTCAGGGGAACATTTGCAACTATTTCGCACCATTTTTGAGTGAGTTGCCGAAAGTCAGACTTTTGATGAAATTGTGACCCTGGGGCTTAGGGATTTTTTCAAAAAAATCTTTTTCGGCCGGTTAAGTTGTCAAGGGCTGATTTGTTGTCCTGTGATAAAAAGCCTTCTGTTTCGACAGCCAAACCTTTTAGCGGAGCATTTCCAACCGTTTGGCACCATTTTTGAGTGAATTGCCGAAAGTCAGACTTTTGATGAAATTGTGACCCCGGGGCTTAGGGATTTTTTCAAAAAAATCTTTTTCGGCTGGTTAAGTTGTCGAAGGCTGATTTCTTTTCCTGTGATAAAAAACCTTCTGTTTCGACCGCCAAACCTCTCAGGGAAGCATTTGCAACCGTTTGGCACCATTTTTGAGTGAGTTGCCGAAAGTCAGACTTTTGATGAAATTGTGACCCAGGGGGTTAGGGATTTTTTCAAAAAAATCTTTTTCAGCTGGTTAAGTTGTCGAGGGCTTATTTCTTTTCCTGTGATAGAAAGCCGTCTGTTTCGACCGCCAAACCTCTCAGGGGAACATTTGCAACTATTTGGCACCATTTTTGAGTGAGTTGCCGAAAGTCAGACTTTTGATGAAATTGTGACCCCGGGGGTTAGGGATTTTTTCAAAAAAATCTTTTTCTGCTGGTTAAGTTGTCGAGGGCTTATTTCTTTTCCTGTGATAAAAAGCCTTCTGTTTCGACCGCCAAACCTCTCAGGGGAACATTTGCAACTATTTGGCACCATTTTTGAGTGAGTTGCCGAAAGTCAGATTTTTGATGAAATTGTGACCCCGGGGCTTAGGGATTTTTTCAAAAAAATATTTTTCTGCCGGTTAAGATGTCGAGGGCTGATTTCTTGTCCTGTGATAAAAAACCTTCAGTTTCGACCGCCAAACCTTTCAGCGGAGCATTTGCAACACTTTGGCACCATTTTTGAGTGAATTGCCGAAAGTCAGATTTTTTGTGAAATTGTGACCCCGGGGCTTAGGGATTTTTTCAAAAAAATCTTTTTCTGCCGGTTAAGTTGTCGGGGGCTGGTTTCTTTTCCTGTGATAAAAAGCCTTCTGTTTCGACCGCCAAACCTCTCAGGGGAGCATTTGCAACCGTTTTGCACCATTTTTGAGTGAGTTGCCGAAAGTCAGATTTTTGATGAAATTGTGACCCCGGGGCTTAGGGATTTTTTCAAAAAAATCTTTTTCTGCCGGTTAAATTGTCAAGGGCTGATTTCTTGTCCTGTGATAAAAAGCCTTCTGTTTCGACCGCCAAACCTCTCAGGGGAGCATTTGCAACCGTTTGGCACCATTTTTGAGTGAGTAGCCGAAAGTCAGACTTTTGATGAAATTGTGACCCCGGGGGTTAGGAATTTTTTCAAAAAAATGTTTTTCTGCTGGTTAAGTGGTCGAGGGCTGATTTCTTTTCCTGTGATTAAAAGTCCTTCTGTTTCGACCGCCAAACCTCTCAGGGGAACATTTGCAACCGTTTTGCACCATTTTTGAGTGAGTTGCCGAAAGTCAGATTTTTGATGAAATTGTGACCCCGGGGCTTAGGGATTTTTTCAAAAAAATCTTTTTCTGCCGGTTAAATTGTCGAGGGCTGATTTCTTTTCCTGTGATAAAAAGTCCTTCTGTTTCGACCGCCAAACCTCTCAGGGGAACATTTGCAACCGTTTGGCACCATTTTTGAGTGAGTTGCCGAAAGTCATATTTTTTATGAAATTGTGACCCCGGGGCTTAGGGATTTTTTTAAAAAAATCTTTTTCTGCCGGTTAAATTGTCGAGGGCTGATTTCTTGTCCTGTGATAAAAAGCCTTCTGTTTCGACCGCCAAACCTCTCAGGGGAGCATTTGCAACCGTTTTGCACCATTTTTGAGTGAGTTGCCAAAAGTCAGATTTTTTGTGGAGTTGTGACCCCGGGGCTTAGGGATTTTTTCAAAAAAATCTTTTTCGGCTTGTTAAGATGTCAAGGGCTGATTTCTTTTCCTGTGATAAAAAGTCCTTCTGTTTGGACCGCCAAACCTTTCAGCGGAGCATTTGCAACCGTTTGGCACCATTTTTGAGTGAGTTGCCGAAAGTCAGACTTTTGATGAAATTGTTAGGGATTTTTTCAAAAAAATCTTTTTCGGCTGGTTAAGTTGTCGAAGGCTGATTTCTTTTCCTGTGACAAAAGGCCTTCTGTTTGGACCGTCAAACCTCTCAGAGGAGTATTTGCAACCGTTTGGCACCATTTTTGAGTGAGTTGCCGAAAGTCAGACTTTTGATGAAATTGTGACCTCGGGGGTTAGGAATTTTTTCAAAAACATGTTTTTCTCCTGGTTAAGTGGTTGAGGGCTGATTTCTTTTCCTGTGATAAAAAGTCCTTCTGTTTCGACCGCCAAACCTCTCAGGGGAACATTTGCAACCGTTTGGCACCATTTTTGAGTGAGTTGCCGAAAGTCATATTTTTAATGAAATTGTGACCCCGGGGCTTAGGGATTTTTTCAAAAAAATCTTTTTCTGCCGGTTAAATTGTCGAGGGCTGATTTCTTGTCCTGTGATAAAAACCCTTCTGTTTCGACCGCCAAACCTCTCAGGGGAGCATTTGCAACCGTTTGGCACCATTTTTGAGTGAGTAGCCGCAAGTCATATTTTTTGTGAAGTTGTGACCCCGGGGCTTAGGGATTTTTTCAAAAAAATCTTTTTCGGCTGGTTAAGTTGTCGAAGGCTGATTTCTTTTCCTGTGACAAAAAGCCGTCTGTTTGGACCGTCAAACCTCTCAGGGGAGCATTTGCAACCGTTTGGCACCATTTTTGAGTGAGTTGCCGAAAGTCAGATTTTTGATGAAATTGTGACCCCGGGGGTTAGGGATTTTTTCAAAAAAATGCTTTTCTGCTGGTTAAGTTGTCGAGGGCTTATTTCTTTTCCTGTGATAGAAAGCCGTCAGTTTCGACCGCCAAACCTCTCGGGAACATTTGCAACTATTTGGCACCATTTTTGAGTGAGTTGCCGAAAGTCAGACTTTTGATGAAATTGTGACCCCGGGGGTTAGGGATTTTTTCAAAAAAATGTTTTTCTGCTGGTTAAGTTGTCGAGGGCTTATTTCTTTTCCTGTGATAAAAAGCCTTCTATTTCGAACGCCAAACCTCTCAGGGGAACATTTGCAACTATTTCGCACCATTTTTGAGTGAGTTGCCGAAAGTCAGATTTTTGATGAAATTGTGACCCCGGGGCTTAGGGATT
Source organism: Podarcis raffonei (assembly GCF_027172205.1). Classification (NCBI taxonomy): domain Eukaryota; kingdom Metazoa; phylum Chordata; class Lepidosauria; order Squamata; family Lacertidae; genus Podarcis; species Podarcis raffonei. The sequence goes on along the minus strand of NC_070611.1, from coordinate 12,155,425 downwards.
TTTTCAAAAAAATATTTTTCGGCCGGTTAAGTTGTCAAGGGCTGATTAGTTGACCTGTGATAAAAAGCCTTCTGTTTCGACCACCAAACCTTTCAGCGGAGCATTTGCAACCCTTTGGCACCATTTTTGAGTGAATTGCCGAAAGTCAGATTTTTTGTGAAATTGTGACCCCGGGGCTTAGGGATTTTTTCAAAAAAATCTTTTTCTGCCGGTTAAGTTGTCGGGGGCTGGTTTCTTTTCCTGTGATAAAAAGCCTTTTGTTTCGACCGCCAAACCTCTCCGGGGAGCATTTGCAACCGTTTTGCACCATTTTTGAGTGAGTTGCCGAAAGTCAGATTATTGATGAAATTGTGACCCCGGGGCTTAGGGATTTTTTCAAAAAAATCTTTTTCTGCCGGTTAAATTGTCAAGGGCTGATTTCTTGTCCTGTGATAAAAAGCCTTCTGTTTCGACCGCCAAACCTCTCAGAGGAGCATTTGCAACCGTTTGGCACCATTTTTGAGTGAGTAGCCGAAAGTCAGATTTTTTGTGAAGTTGTGACCCCGGGGCTTAGGGATTTTTTCAAAAAAATCTTTTTCGGCTGGTTAAGTTGTCGAAGGCTGATTTCTTTTCCTGTGACAAAAAGCCTTCTGTTTGGACCGTCAAACCTCTCAGGGGAGTATTTGCAACCGTTTGGCACCATTTTTGAGTGAGTTGCCGAAAGTCAGACTTTTGATGAAATTGTGACCCCGGGGGTTAGGGATTTTTTCAAAAAAATGCTTTTCTGCTGGTTAAGTTGTCGAGGGCTTATTTCTTTTCCTGTGATAGAAAGCCGTCAGTTTCGAACGCCAAACCTCTCAGGGGAGCATTTGCAAGCGTTTGGCACCATTTTTGAGTGAATTGCCAAAAGTCAGATTTTTTGTGAAGTTGTGACCCCGGGGCTTAGGGATTTTTTCAAAAAAATCTTTTTCGGCTGGTTAAGTTGTCGAAGGCTGATTTCTTTTCCTGTGACAAAAAGCCTTCTGTTTGGACCGTCAAACCTCTCAGGGGAGCATTTGCAACCGTTTGGCACAATTTTTGAGTGAATTGCCGAAAGTCAGATTTTTTGTGAAATTGTGACCCCGGGGCTTAGGGATTTTTTCAAAAAAATCTTTTTCTGCCGGTTAAGTTGTCGAGGGCTGATTTCTTGTCCTGTGATAAAAACCCTTCTGTTTCGACCGCCAAACCTCTCAGGGGAGCATTTGCAACCGTTTGGCACCATTTTTGAGTGAGTAGCCAAAATCAGACTTTTGATGAAATTGTGACCCCGGGGGTTAGGAATTTTTTCAAAAAAATGTTTTTCTGCTGGTTAAGTGGTCGAGGGCTGATTTCTTTTCCTGTGATTAAAAGTCCTTCTGTTTCGACCGCCAAACCTCTCAGGGGAACATTTGCAACCGTTTGGCACCATTTTTGAGTGAGTTTCCGAAAGTCATATTTTTGATGAAATTGTGACCCCGGGGCTTAGGGATTTTTTCAAAAAAATCTTTGTCGGCTGTTTAAGATGTCAAGGGCTGATTTCTTTTCCTGTGATAAAAAGTCCATCTGTTTTGACCGCCAAACCTTTCAGCGGAGCATTTGCAACCGTTTGGCACCATTTTTGAGTGAGTTGCCAAAAGTCAGACTTTTGATGAAATTGTGACCCCGGGGGTTAGGGATTTTTTCAAAAAAATCTTTTTCGGCTGGTTAAGTTGTCGAAGGCTGATTTCTTTTCCTGTGACAAAAAGCCGTCTGTTTGGACCGTCAAACCTCTCAGGGGAGCATTTGCAACCGTTTGGCACCATTTTTGAGTGAGTTGCCGAAAGTCAGATTTTTGATGAAATTGTGACCCCGGGGGTTAGGGATTTTTTCAAAAAAATGCTTTTCTGCTGGTTAAGTTGTCGAGGGCTTATTTCTTTTCCTGTGATAGAAAGCCGTCAGTTTCGACCGCCAAACCTCTCGGGAACATTTGCAACTATTTGGCACCATTTTTGAGTGAGTTGCCGAAAGTCAGACTTTTGATGAAATTGTGACCCCGGGGGTTAGGGATTTTTTCAAAAAAATGTTTTTCTGCTGGTTAAGTTGTCGAGGGCTTATTTCTTTTCCTGTGATAAAAAGCCTTCTATTTCGAACGCCAAACCTCTCAGGGGAACATTTGCAACTATTTCGCACCATTTTTGAGTGAGTTGCCGAAAGTCAGATTTTTGATGAAATTGTGACCCCGGGGCTTAGGGATTTTTTCAAAAAAATATTTTTCGGCCGGTTAAGTTGTCAAGGGCTGATTAGTTGACCTGTGATAAAAAGCCTTCTGTTTCGACCACCAAACCTTTCAGCGGAGCATTTGCAACCCTTTGGCACCATTTTTGAGTGAATTGCCGAAAGTCAGATTTTTTGTGAAATTGTGACCCCGGGGCTTAGGGATTTTTTCAAAAAAATCTTTTTCTGCCGGTTAAGTTGTCGGGGGCTGGTTTCTTTTCCTGTGATAAAAAGCCTTTTGTTTCGACCGCCAAACCTCTCCGGGGAGCATTTGCAACCGTTTTGCACCATTTTTGAGTGAGTTGCCGAAAGTCAGATTTTTGATGAAATTGTGACCCCGGGGCTTAGGGATTTTTTCAAAAAAATCTTTTTCTGCCGGTTAAATTGTCAAGGGCTGATTTCTTGTCCTGTGATAAAAAGCCTTCTGTTTCGACCGCCAAACCTCTCAGAGGAGCATTTGCAACCGTTTGGCACCATTTTTGAGTGAGTAGCCGAAAGTCAGATTTTTTGTGAAGTTGTGACCCCGGGGCTTAGGGATTTTTTCAAAAAAATCTTTTTCGGCTGGTTAAGTTGTCGAAGGCTGATTTCTTTTCCTGTGACAAAAAGCCTTCTGTTTGGACCGTCAAACCTCTCAGGGGAGTATTTGCAACCGTTTGGCACCATTTTTGAGTGAGTTGCCGAAAGTCAGACTTTTGATGAAATTGTGACCCCGGGGGTTAGGGATTTTTTCAAAAAAATGCTTTTCTGCTGGTTAAGTTGTCGAGGGCTTATTTCTTTTCCTGTGATAGAAAGCCGTCAGTTTCGAACGCCAAACCTCTCAGGGGAGCATTTGCAAGCGTTTGGCACCATTTTTGAGTGAATTGCCAAAAGTCAGATTTTTTGTGAAGTTGTGACCCCGGGGCTTAGGGATTTTTTCAAAAAAATCTTTTTCGGCTGGTTAAGTTGTCGAAGGCTGATTTCTTTTCCTGTGACAAAAAGCCTTCTGTTTGGACCGTCAAACCTCTCAGGGGAGCATTTGCAACCGTTTGGCACAATTTTTGAGTGAATTGCCGAAAGTCAGATTTTTTGTGAAATTGTGACCCCGGGGCTTAGGGATTTTTTCAAAAAAATCTTTTTCTGCCGGTTAAGTTGTCGAGGGCTGATTTCTTGTCCTGTGATAAAAACCCTTCTGTTTCGACCGCCAAACCTCTCAGGGGAGCATTTGCAACCGTTTGGCACCATTTTTGAGTGAGTAGCCAAAATCAGACTTTTGATGAAATTGTGACCCCGGGGGTTAGGAATTTTTTCAAAAAAATGTTTTTCTGCTGGTTAAGTGGTCGAGGGCTGATTTCTTTTCCTGTGATTAAAAGTCCTTCTGTTTCGACCGCCAAACCTCTCAGGGGAACATTTGCAACCGTTTGGCACCATTTTTGAGTGAGTTTCCGAAAGTCATATTTTTGATGAAATTGTGACCCCGGGGCTTAGGGATTTTTTCAAAAAAATCTTTGTCGGCTGTTTAAGATGTCAAGGGCTGATTTCTTTTCCTGTGATAAAAAGTCCATCTGTTTTGACCGCCAAACCTTTCAGCGGAGCATTTGCAACCGTTTGGCACCATTTTTGAGTGAGTTGCCAAAAGTCAGACTTTTGATGAAATTGTGACCCCGGGGGTTAGGGATTTTTTCAAAAAAATCTTTTTCGGCTGGTTAAGTTGTCGAAGGCTGATTTCTTTTCCTGTGACAAAAAGCCTTCTGTTTGGACCGTCAAACCTCTCAGGGGAGTATTTGCAACCGTTTGGCACCATTTTTGAGTGAGTTGCCGAAAGTCAGACTTTTGATGAAATTGTGACCCCGGGGGTTAGGGATTTTTTCAAAAAAATGCTTTTCTGCTGGTTAAGTTGTCGAGGGCTTATTTCTTTTCCTGTGATAGAAAGCCGTCAGTTTCGACCGCCAAACCTCTCAGGGTAACATTTGCAACTATTTGGCACCATTTTTGAGTGATTTGCCGAAAGTCAGACTTTTGATGAAATTGTGACCCCGGGGGTTAGGGATTTTTTCAAAAAAATGTTTTTCTGCTGGTTAAGTTGTCGAGGGCTTATTTCTTTTCCTGTGATAAAAAGCCTTCTGTTTCGAACGCCAAACCTCTCAGGGGAACATTTGCAACTATTTCGCACCATTTTTGAGTGAGTTGCCGAAAGTCAGATTTTTGATGAAATTGTGACCCCGGGGCTTAGGGATTTTTTCAAAAAAATATTTTTCGGCCGGTTAAGTTGTCAAGGGCTGATTTGTTGTCCTGTGATAAAAAGCCTTCTGTTTCGACCGCCAAACCTCTCAGGGGAGCATTTGCAACCGTTTTGCACCATTTTTGAGTGAGTTGCCAAAAGTCAGATTTTTTGTGGAGTTGTGACCCCGGGGCTTAGGGATTTTTTCAAAAAAATCTTTTTCGGCTTGTTAAGATGTCAAGGGCTGATTTCTTTTCCTGTGATAAAAAGTCCTTCTGTTTTGACCGCCAAACCTTTCAGCGGAGCATTTGCAACCGTTTGGCACCATTTTTGAGTGAGTTGCCGAAAGTCAGACTTTTGATGAAATTGTTAGGGATTTTTTCAAAAAAATCTTTTTCGGCTGGTTAAGTTGTCGAAGGCTGATTTCTTTTCCTGTGACAAAAGGCCTTCTGTTTGGACCGTCAAACCTCTCAGGGGAGCATTTGCAACCGTTTGGCACCATTTTTGAGTGAATTGCCGAAAGTCAGATTTTTTGTGAAATTGTGACCCCGGGGCTTAGGGATTTTTTCAAAAAAATCTTTTTCTGCCGGTTAAGTTGTCAGGGGCTGGTTTCTTTTCCTATGATTAAAAGTCCTTCTCTTTCGACCGCCAAACCTCTCAGGGGAACATTTGCAACCGTTTTGCACCATTTTTGAGTGAGTTGCCGAAAGTCAGATTTTTGATGAAATTGTGACCCCGGGGCTTAGGGATTTTTTCAAAAAAATCTTTTTCTGCCGGTTAAATTGTCGAGGGCTGATTTCTTTTCCTGTGATAAAAAGTCCTTCTGTTTCGACCGCCAAACCTCTCAGGGGAACATTTGCAACCGTTTGGCACCATTTTTGAGTGAGTTGCCGAAAGTCATATTTTTTATGAAATTGTGACCCCGGGGCTTAGGGATTTTTTCAAAAAAATCTTTTTCTGCCGCTTAAATTGTCGAGGGCTGATTTCTTGTCCTGTGATAAAAACCCTTCTGTTTCGACCGCCAAACCTCTCAGGGGAGCATTTGCAACCGTTTGGCACCATTTTTGAGTGAGTAGCCGAAAGTCAGATTTTTTGTGAAGTTGTGACCCCGGGGCTTAGGGATTTTTTCAAAAAAATGTTTTTCTGCTGGTTAAGTTGTCGGGGGCTGGTTTCTTTTCCTGTGATAAAAAGCCTTTTGTTTCGACCGCCAAACCTTTCAGTGGAGCATTTGCAACCCTTTGGCACCATTTTTGAGTGAATTGCCGAAAGTCAGATTTTTTGTGAAATTGCTTAGGGATTTTTTCAAAAAAATCTTTTTCTGCCGGTTAAGTTGTCGGGGGCTGGTTTCTTTTCCTGTGATAAAAAGCCTTTTCTTTCGACCGCAAAACCTCTCAGGGGAGTATTTGCAACCGTTTGGCACCATTTTTGAGTGAGTTGCCGAAAGTCACATTTTTGATGAAATTGTGACCCCGGGGCTTAGGGATTTTTTCAAAAAAATCTTTTTCGGCTGGTTAAGATGTCAAGGGCTGATTTCTTTTCCTGTGATAAAAAGTCCTTCTGTTTTTACCGCCAAACCTTTCAGCGGAGCATTTGCAACCGTTTGGCACCATTTTTGAGTGAGTTGCCGAAAGTCAGACTATTGATGAAATTGTGACCCCGGGGGTTAGGGATTTTTTCAAAAAAATCTTTTTCTGCCGGTTAAGTTGTCGGGGGCTTATTTCTTTTCCTGTGATAAAAAGCCTTCTGTTTCGACCGCCAAACCTCTCAGGGGAGCATTTGCAACCGTTTGGCACCATTTTTGAGTGAGTTGCCGAAAGTCAGACTTTTGATGAAATTGTGACCCCGGGGTTGGGGATTTTTTCAAAAAAATGTTTTTCTGCTGGTTAAGTTGTCGAGGGCTTATTTCTTTTGCTGTGATAGAAAGCCGTCTGTTTCGACCGCCAAACCTCTCAGGGGAACATTTGCAACTATTTGGCACCATTTTTGAGTGAGTTGCCGAAAGTCAGACTTTTGATGAAATTGTGACCCCGGGGGTTAGGGATTTTTTCAAAAAAAATGTTTTTCTGCTGGTTAAGTTGTCGGGGGCTTATTTCTTTTCCTGTGATAAAAAGCCTTCTGTTTCGACCGCCAAACCTTTCAGCGGAGCATTTGCAACCCTTTGAAACCATTTTTGAGTGAATTGCCGAAAGTCAGATTTTTTGTGAAATTGTGACCCCGGGGCTTAGGGATTTTTTCAAAAAAATCTTTGTCTGCCGGTTAAGTTGTCGGAGGCTGGTTTCTTTTCCTGTGATAAAAACCCTTCTGTTTCGACCACCAAACCTCTCAGGGGAGCATTTGCAACCGTTTGGCACCATTTTTGAGTGAGTAGCCGAAAGTCAGATTTTTTGTGAAGTTGTGACCCCGGGGCTTAGGGATTTTTTCAAAAAAATCTTTTTCGGCTGGTTAAGTTGTCGAAGGCTGATTTCTTTTCCTGTGACAAAAAGCCTTCTGTTTGGACCGTCAAACCTCTCAGGGGAGTATTTGCAACCGTTTGGCACCATTTTTGAGTGAGTTGCCGAAAGTCAGACTTTTGATGAAGTTGTGACCCCGGGGCTTAGGGATTTTTTCAAAAAAATCTTTTTCGGCTGGTTAAGTTGTCGAAGGCTGATTTCTTTTCCTGTGACAAAAAGCCTTCTGTTTGGACCGTCAAACCTCTCAGGGGAGTATTTGCAACCGTTTGGCACCATTTTTGAGTGAGTTGCCGAAAGTCAGACTTTTGATGAAATTGTGACCCCGGGGTTAGGGATTTTTTCAAAAAAATGCTTTTCTGCTGGTTAAGTTGTCGAGGGCTTATTTCTTTTCCTGTGATAGAAAGCCGTCAGTTTCGACCGCCAAACCTCTCAGGGGAACATTTGCAACTATTTGGCACCATTTTTGAGTGAGTTGCCGAAAGTCAGACTTTTGATGAAATTGTGACCCCGGGGGTTAGGGATTTTTTCAAAAAAATGTTTTTCTGCTGGTTAAGTTGTCGAGGGCTTATTTCTTTTCCTGTGATAAAAAGCCTTCTGTTTCGACCGCCAAACCTCTCAGGGGAGCATTTGCAACCGTTTTGCACCATTTTTCAGTGAGTTGCCGAAAGACTTTTGATGAAATTGTGACCCCGGGGGTTAGGAATTTTTCCAAAAAAATCTTTTTCTGCTGGTTAAGTGGTCGAGGGCTGATTTCTTTTCCTGTGATAAAAAGTCCTTCTGTTTCGACCGCCAAACCTTTCAGCGGAGCATTTGCAACCCTTTGGCACCATTTTTGAGTGAATTGCCGAAAGTCAGATTTTTTGTGAAATTGTGACCCCGGGGCTTAGGGATTTTTTCAAAAAATCTTTTTCTGCCGGTTAAATTGTCAAGGGCTGATTTCTTGTCCTGTGATAAAAACCCTTCTCTTTCGACCGCCAAACCTCTCAGGGGAGCATTTGCAACCGTTTGGCACCATTTTTGAGTGAGTAGCCGAAAGTCAGACTTTTGATGAAATTTTGACCCCGGGGGTTAGGAATTTTTTCAAAAAAATGTTTTTCTGCTGGTTAAGTGGTCGAGGGCTGATTTCTTTTCCTGTGATTAAAAGTCCTTCTGTTTCGACCGCCAAACCTCTCAGGGGAACATTTGCAACCGTTTTGCACCATTTTTGAGTGAGTTGCCGAAAGTCAGATTTTTGATGAAATTGTGACCCCGGGGCTTAGGGATTTTTTCAAAAAAATCTTTTTCCGCCGGTTAAATTGTCAAGGGCTGATTTCTTGTCCTGTGATAAAAACCCTTCTGTTTCGACCGCCAAACCTCTCAGGGGAGCATTTGCAACCGTTTGGCACCATTTTTGAGTGAATTGCCAAAAGTCAGATTTTTTGTGAAGTTGTGACCCCGGGGCTTAGGGATTTTTTCAAAAAAATCTTTTTCGGCTGGTTAAGATGTCAAGGGCTGATTTCTTTTCCTGTGATAAAAAGTCCTTCTGTTTTGACCGCCAAACCTTTCAGCGGAGCATTTGCAACCGTTTGGCACCATTTTTGAGTGAGTTGCCGAAAGTCAGACTTTTGATGAAATTGTTAGGGATTTTTTCAAAAAAATCTTTTTCGGCTGGTTAAGTTGTCGAAGGCTGATTTCTTTTCCTGTGACAAAAGGCCTTCTGTTTGGACCGTCAAACCTCTCAGGGGAGCATTTGCAACCGTTTGGCACCATTTTTGAGTGAATTGCCGAAAGTCAGATTTTTTGTGAAATTGTGACCCCGGGGCTTAGGGATTTTTTCAAAAAAATCTTTTTCTGCCGGTTAAGTTGTCAGGGGCTGGTTTCTTTTCCTATGATTAAAAGTCCTTCTCTTTCGACCGCCAAACCTCTCAGGGGAACATTTGCAACCGTTTTGCACCATTTTTGAGTGAGTTGCCGAAAGTCAGATTTTTGATGAAATTGTGACCCCGGGGCTTAGGGATTTTTTCAAAAAAATCTTTTTCTGCCGGTTAAATTGTCGAGGGCTGATTTCTTTTCCTGTGATAAAAAGTCCTTCTGTTTCGACCGCCAAACCTCTCAGGGGAACATTTGCAACCGTTTGGCACCATTTTTGAGTGAGTTGCCGAAAGTCATATTTTTTATGAAATTGTGACCCCGGGGCTTAGGGATTTTTTCAAAAAAATCTTTTTCTGCCGCTTAAATTGTCGAGGGCTGATTTCTTGTCCTGTGATAAAAACCCTTCTGTTTCGACCGCCAAACCTCTCAGGGGAGCATTTGCAACCGTTTGGCACCATTTTTGAGTGAGTAGCCGAAAGTCAGATTTTTTGTGAAGTTGTGACCCCGGGGCTTAGGGATTTTTTTAAAAAAATGTTTTTCTGCTGGTTAAGTTGTCGGGGGCTGGTTTCTTTTCCTGTGATAAAAAGCCTTTTGTTTCGACCGCCAAACCTTTCAGTGGAGCATTTGCAACCCTTTGGCACCATTTTTGAGTGAATTGCCGAAAGTCAGATTTTTTGTGAAATTGCTTAGGGATTTTTTCAAAAAAATCTTTTTCTGCCGGTTAAGTTGTCGGGGGCTGGTTTCTTTTCCTGTGATAAAAAGCCTTTTCTTTCGACCGCAAAACCTCTCAGGGGAGTATTTGCAACCGTTTGGCACCATTTTTGAGTGAGTTGCCGAAAGTCAGACTTTTGATGAAATTGTGACCCCGGGGGTTAGGGATTTTTTCAAAAACATGTTTTTCTGCTGGTTAAGTGGTCGAGGGCTGATTTCTTTTCCTGTGATAAAAAGTCCTTCTGTTTCGACCGCCAAACCTCTCAGGGGAACATTTGCAACCGTTTGGCACCATTTTTGAGTGAGTTTCCGAAAGTCATATTTTTGATGAAATTGTGACCCCGGGGCTTAGGGATTTTTTCAAAAAAATGTTTTTCTGCCGGTTAAATTGTCAAGGGCTGATTTCTTGTCCTGTGATAAAAAGCCTTCTGTTTCGACCGCCAAACCTCTCAGGGGAGCATTTGCAACCGTTTGGCACCATTTTTGAGTGAGTAGCCGAAAGTCAGACTTTTGATGAAATTTTGACCCCGGGGGTTAGGAATTTTTTCAAAAAAATGTTTTTCTGCTGGTTAAGTGGTCGAGGGCTGATTTCTTTTCCTGTGATTAAAAGTCCTTCTGTTTCGACCGCCAAACCTCTCAGGGGAACATTTGTAACCGTTTTGCACCATTTTTGAGTGAGTTGCCGAAAGTCACATTTTTGATGAAATTGTGACCCCGGGGCTTAGGGATTTTTTCAAAAAAATCTTTTTCGGCTGGTTAAGATGTCAAGGGCTGATTTCTTTTCCTGTGATAAAAAGTCCTTCTGTTTTTACCGCCAAACCTTTCAGCGGAGCATTTGCAACCGTTTGGCACCATTTTTGAGTGAGTTGCCGAAAGTCAGACTATTGATGAAATTGTGACCCCGGGGGTTAGGGATTTTTTCAAAAAAATCTTCTTCTGCCGGTTAAGTTGTCGGGGGCTTATTTCTTTTCCTGTGATAAAAAGCCTTCTGTTTCGACCGCCAAACCTCTCAGGGGAGCATTTGCAACCGTTTGGCACCATTTTTGAGTGAGTTGCCGAAAGTCAGACTTTTGATGAAATTGTGACCCCGGGGGTTAGGGATTTTTTCAAAAAAATCTTTGTCTGCCGGTTAAGTTGTCGGAGGCTGGTTTCTTTTCCTGTGATAAAAACCCTTCTGTTTCGACCACCAAACCTCTCAGGGGAGCATTTGCAACCGTTTGGCACCATTTTTGAGTGAGTAGCCGAAAGTCAGATTTTTTGTGAAGTTGTGACCCCGGGGCTTAGGGATTTTTTCAAAAAAATCTTTTTCGGCTGGTTAAGTTGTCGAAGGCTGATTTCTTTTCCTGTGACAAAAAGCCTTCTGTTTGGACCGTCAAACCTCTCAGGGGAGTATTTGCAACCGTTTGGCACCATTTTTGAGTGAGTTGCCGAAAGTCAGACTTTTGATGAAATTGTGACCCCGGGGTTAGGGATTTTTTCAAAAAAATGCTTTTCTGCTGGTTAAGTTGTCGAGGGCTTATTTCTTTTCCTGTGATAGAAAGCCGTCAGTTTCGACCGCCAAACCTCTCAGGGGAACATTTGCAACTATTTGGCACCATTTTTGAGTGAGTTGCCGAAAGTCAGACTTTTGATGAAATTGTGACCCCGGGGGTTAGGGATTTTTTCCAAAAAAATGTTTTTCTGCTGGTTAAGTTGTCGAGGGCTTATTTCTTTTCCTGTGATAAAAAGCCTTCTGTTTCGACCGCCAAACCTCTCAGGGGAGCATTTGCAACCGTTTTGCACCATTTTTGAGTGAGTTGCTGAAAGTCAGATTTTTGATGAAATTGTGACCCCGGGGCTTAGGGATTTTTTCAAAAAAATCTTTTTCGGCCGGTTAAGTTGTCAAGGGCTGATTTGTTGTCCTGTGATAAAAAGCCTTCTGTTTCGACCGCCAAACCTCTCAGGGGAGCATTTGCAACCGTTTGGCACCATTTTTCAGTGAGTTGCCGAAAGACTTTTGATGAAATTGTGACCCCGGGGGTTAGGAATTTTTTCAAAAAAATCTTTTTCTGCTGGTTAAGTGGTCGAGGGCTGATTTCTTTTCCTGTGATAAAAAGTCCTTCTGTTTCGACCGCCAAACCTTTCAGCGGAGCATTTGCAACCCTTTGGCACCATTTTTGAGTGAATTGCCGAAAGTCAGATTTTTTGTGAAATTGTGACCCCGGGGCTTAGGGATTTTTTCAAAAAATCTTTTTCTGCCGGTTAAATTGTCAAGGGCTGATTTCTTGTCCTGTGATAAAAACCCTTCTCTTTCGACCGCCAAACCTCTCAGGGGAGCATTTGCAACCGTTTGGCACCATTTTTGAGTGAGTAGCCGAAAGTCAGACTTTTGATGAAATTTTGACCCCGGGGGTTAGGAATTTTTTCAAAAAAATGTTTTTCTGCTGGTTAAGTGGTCGAGGGCTGATTTCTTTTCCTGTGATTAAAAGTCCTTCTGTTTCGACCGCCAAACCTCTCAGGGGAACATTTGCAACCGTTTTGCACCATTTTTGAGTGAGTTGCCGAAAGTCAGATTTTTGATGAAATTGTGACCCCGGGGCTTAGGGATTTTTTCAAAAAAATCTTTTTCCGCCGGTTAAATTGTCAAGGGCTGATTTCTTGTCCTGTGATAAAAACCCTTCTGTTTCGACCGCCAAACCTCTCAGGGGAGCATTTGCAACCGTTTGGCACCATTTTTGAGTGAATTGCCAAAAGTCAGATTTTTTGTGAAGTTGTGACCCCGGGGCTTAGGGATTTTTTCAAAAAAATCTTTTTCGGCTGGTTAAGATGTCAAGGGCTGATTTCTTTTCCTGTGATAAAAAGTCCTTCTGTTTTGACCGCCAAACCTTTCAGCGGAGCATTTGCAACCGTTTGGCACCATTTTTGAGTGAGTTGCCGAAAGTCAGACTATTGATGAAATTGTGACCCCGGGGGTTAGGGATTTTTTCAAAAAAATCTTTTTCGGCTGGTTAAGTTGTCGAAGGCTGATTTCTTTTCCTGTTACAAAAAGCCTTCTGTTTGGACCGTCAAACCTCTCAGGGGTGCATTTGCAACCGTTTGGCACCATTTTTGAGTGAATTGCCGAAAGTCAGATTTTTTGTGAAATTGTGACCCCGGGGCTTAGGGATTTTTTCAAAAAAATCTTTTTCTGCCGGTTAAGTTGTCGTGGGCTGGTTACTTTTCCTGTGATAAAAAGCCTTTTGTTTCGACCGGCAAACCTCTCAGGGGAGCATTTGCAACCGTTTTGCACCATTTTTGAGTGAGTTGCCGAAAGTCAGATTTTTGATGAGATTGTGACCCCGGGGCTTAGGGATTTTTTCAAAAAAATCTTTTTCTGCCGGTTAAATTGTCAAGGGCTGATTTCTTGTCCTGTGATAAAAAGCCTTCTGTTTCGACCGCCAAACCTCTCAGGGGAGCATTTGCAACCGTTTGGCACCATTTTTGAGTGAGTAGCCGAAAGTCAGATTTTGATGAAATTGTGACCCCGAGGGTTAGGAATTTTTTCAAAAAAATGTTTTTCTGCTGGTTAAGTTGTCAAGGGCTGATTTCTTTTCCTGTGATTAAAAGTCCTTCTGTTTTGACCGCCAAACCTTTCAGCGGAGCATTTGCAACCGTTTGGCACCATTTTTGAGTGAGTTGCCGAAAGTCAGACTATTGATGAAATTGTGACCCCGGGGGTTAGGGATTTTTTCAAAAAAATCTTTTTCGGCTGGTTAAGTTGTCGAAGGCTGATTTCTTTTCCTGTTACAAAAAGCCTTCTGTTTGGACCGTCAAACCTCTCAGGGGAGCATTTGCAACCGTTTGGCACCATTTTTGAGTGAATTGCCGAAAGTCAGATTTTTTGTGAAATTGTGACCCCGGGGCTTAGGGATTTTTTCAAAAAAATCTTTTTCTCCCGGTTAAGTTGTCGTGGGCTGGTTACTTTTCCTGTGATAAAAAGCCTTTTGTTTCGACCGGCAAACCTCTCAGGGGAGCATTTGCAACCGTTTTGCACCATTTTTGAGTGAGTTGCCGAAAGTCAGATTTTTGATGAAATTGTGACCCCGGGGCTTAGGGATTTTTTCAAAAAAATCTTTTTCTGCCGGTTAAATTGTCAAGGGCTGATTTCTTGTCCTGTGATAAAAAGCCTTCTGTTTCGACCGCCAAACCTCTCAGGGGAGCATTTGCAACCGTTTGGCACCATTTTTGAGTGAGTAGCCGAAAGTCAGATTTTGATGAAATTGTGACCCCGAGGGTTAGGAATTTTTTCAAAAAAATGTTTTTCTGCTGGTTAAGTTGTCAAGGGCTGATTTCTTTTCCTGTGATTAAAAGTCCTTCTGTTTTGACCGCCAAACCTTTCAGCGGAGCATTTGCAACCGTTTGGCACCATTTTTGAGTGAGTTGCCGAAAGTCAGACTATTGATGAAATTTTGACCCCGGGGGTTAGGGATTTTTTCAAAAAAATCTTTTTCGGCTGGTTAAGTTGTCGAAGGCTGATTTCTTTTCCTGTTACAAAAAGCCTTCTGTTTGGACCGTCAAACCTCTCAGGGGAGCATTTGCAACCGTTTGGCACCATTTTTGAGTGAATTGCCGAAAGTCAGATTTTTTGTGAAATTGTGACCCCGGGGCTTAGGGATTTTTTCAAAAAAATCTTTTTCTGCCGGTTAAATTGTCAAGGGCTGATTTCTTGTCCTGTGATAAAAACCCTTCTGTTTCGACCGCCAAACCTCTCAGGGGAGCATTTGCAACCGTTTGGCACCATTTTTGAGTCAGTAGCCGAAAGTCAGACTTTTGATGAAATTGTGACCCCGGGGCTTAGGGATTTTTTCAAAAAAATCTTTTTCGGCTGGTTAAGTTGTCGAAGGCTGATTTCTTTTCCTGTGATAAAAAGCCATTTGTTTCGACCGCCAAACCTCTCAGGGGAGCATTTGCAACCGTTTTGCACCATTTTTGAGTGAGTTGCTGAAAGTCAGATTTTTGATGAAATTGTGACCCCGGGGCTTAGGGATTTTTTCAAAAAAATCTTTTTCGGCCGGTTAAGTTGTCAAGGGCTGATTTGTTGTCCTGTGATAAAAAGCCTTCTGTTTCGACCGCCAAACCTTTCAGCGGAGCATTTGCAACCCTTTGGCACCATTTTTGAGTGAATTGCCGAAAGTCAGATTTTTTGTGAAATTGTGACCCCGGGGCTTAGGGATTTTTTCAAAAAAATCTTTTTCTGCCGGTTAAATTGTCAAGGGCTGATTTCTTGTCCTGTGATAAAAAGCCTTCTGTTTCGACCGCCAACCCTCTCAGGGGAGCATTTGCAACCGTTTGGCACCATTTTTGAGTGAGTAGCCGAAAGTCAGACTTTTGATGAAATTGTGACCCCGGGGGTTAGGGATTTTTTCAAAAAAATGCTTTTCTGCTGCTTAATTTGTCGAGGGCTTATTTCTTTTCCTGTGATAGAAAGCCGTCAGTTTCGACCGCCAAACCTCTCAGGGGAACATTTGCAACTATTTGGCACGATTTTTGAGTGAGTTGCCGAAAGTCAGACTTTTGATGAAATTGTGACCCCGGGGGTTAGGGATTTTTTCAAAAAAATATTTTTCGGCCGGTTAAGTTGTCAAGGGCTGATTTGTTGTCCTGTGATAAAAAGCCTTCTGTTTCGACCGCCAAACCTTTCAGCGGAGCATTTGCAACCCTTTGGCACCATTTTTGAGTGAATTGCCGAAAGTCAGATTTTTTGTGAAATTGTGACCCCGGGGCTTAGGGATTTTTTCAAAAAAATCTTTTTCGGCTTGTTAAGATGTCAAGGGCTGATTTCTTTTCCTGTGATAAAAAGTCCTTCTGTTTTGACCGCCAAACCTTTCAGCGGAGCATTTGCAACCGTTTGGCACCATTTTTGAGTGAGTAGCCGAAAGTCAGACTTTTGATGAAATTGTGTACCCGGGGGTTAGGGATTTTTTCAAAAAAATCTTTTTCGGCTGGTTAAGTTGTCGAAGGCTGATTTCTTTTCCTGTGACAAAAAGCCTTCTGTTTGGACCGTCAAACCTCTCAGGGGAGCATTTGCAACCCTTTGGCACCATTTTTGAGTGAGTTGCCGAAAGTCAGACTTTAGATGAAATTGTGACCCCGGGGCTTAGGGATTTTTTCAAAAAAATGTTTTTCTGCTGCTTAAGTTGTCGAGGGCTTATTTCTTTTCCTGTTATAAAAAGCCTTCTGTTTCGAACGCCAAACCTCTCAGGGGAACATTTGCGACTATTTCGAACCATTTTTGAGTGAGTTGCCGAAAGTCAGATTTTTGATGCAATTGTGACCCCGGGGCTTAGGGATTTTTTCAAAAAAATCTTTTTCTGCCGGTTAAATTGTCAAGGGCTGATTTCTTGTCCTGTTACAAAAAGCCTTCTGTTTGGACCGTCAAACCTCTCAGGGGAGCATTTGCAACCGTTTGGCACCATTTTTGAGTGAGTTGCCGAAAGTCAGACTTTAGATGAAATTGTGACCCCGGGGGTTAGGGATTTTTACAAAAAAATATTTTTCGGCCGGTTAAGTTGACAAGGGCTGATTTGTTGTCCTGTGATAAAAAGCCTTCTGTTTTGACCGCCAAACCTTTCAGCGGAGCATTTACAACCCTTTGGCACCATTTTTGAGTGAATTGCCAAAAGTCAGATTTTTTGTGAAATTGTGACCCCGGGGCTTAGGGATTTTTTCAAAAAAATCTTTTTCTACCGGTTAAATTGTCAAGGGCTGATTTCTTGTCCTGTGATAAAAAGCCTTCTGTTTCGACCGCCAAACCTCTCAGGGGAGCATTTGCAACCGTTTGGCACCATTTTTGAGTGAGTAGCCGAAAGTCAGATTTTGATGAAATTGTGACCCAGAGGGTTAGGAATTTTTTCAAAAGAATGTTTTTCTGCTGGTTAAGTGGTCGAGGGCTGATTTCTTTTCCTGTGATTAAAAGTCCTTCTGTTTCGACCGCCAAACCTCTCAGGGGAACATTTCCAACCTTTTTGCACCATTTTTGAGTGAGTTGCCGAAAGTCAGATTTTTGATGAAATTGTGACCCCGGGGCTTAGGGATTTTTTCAAAAAAATCTTTTTCTGCCGGTTAAATTGTCGAGGGCTTATTTCTTTTCCTGTGATAGAAAGCCGTCAGTTTCGACCGCCAAACCTCTCAGGGGAGCATTTGCAACCGTTTGGCACCATTTTTGAGTGAATTGCCAAAAGTCAGATTTTTTGTGAAGTTGTGACCCCGGGGCTTAGGGATTTTTTCAAAAAAATCTTTTTCGGCTGGTTAAGTTGTCGAAGGCTGATTTCTTTTCCTGTGACAAAAAGCCTTCTGTTTGGACCGTCAAACCTCTCAGGGGAGCATTTGCAACCGTTTGGCACCATTTTTGAGTGAATTGCCGAAAGTCAGATTTTTTGTGAAATTGTGACCCCGGGGCTTAGGGATTTTTTCAAAAAAATCTTTTTCTGCCGGTTAAATTGTCAAGGGCTCATTTCTTGTCCTGTGATAAAAACCCTTCTGTTTCGACCGCCAAACCTCTCAGGGGAGCATTTGCAACCGTTTGGCACCATTTTTGAGTGAGTAGCCGAAAGTCAGACTTTTGATGAAATTGTGACCCCGGGGCTTAGGGATTTTTTCAAAAAAATCTTTTTCGGCTGGTTAAGTTGTCGAAGGCTGATTTCTTTTCCTGTGATAAAAAGCCATTTGTTTCGACCGCCAAACCTCTCAGGGGAGCATTTGCAACCGTTTTGCACCATTTTTGAGTGAGTTGCTGAAAGTCAGATTTTTGATGAAATTGTGACCCCGGGGCTTAGGGATTTTTTCAAAAAAATCTTTTTCGGCCGGTTAAGTTGTCAAGGGCTGATTTGTTGTCCTGTGATAAAAAGCCTTCTGTTTCGACCGCCAAACCTTTCAGCGGAGCATTTGCAACCCTTTGGCACCATTTTTGAGTGAATTGCCGAAAGTCAGATTTTTTGTGAAATTGTGACCCCGGGGCTTAGGGATTTTTTCAAAAAAATCTTTTTCTGCCGGTTAAATTGTCAAGGGCTGATTTCTTGTCCTGTGATAAAAAGCCTTCTGTTTCGACCGCCAACCCTCTCAGGGGAGCATTTGCAACCGTTTGGCACCATTTTTGAGTGAGTAGCCGAAAGTCAGACTTTTGATGAAATTGTGACCCCGGGGGTTAGGGATTTTTTCAAAAAAATGCTTTTGTGCTGCTTAATTTGTCGAGGGCTTATTTCTTTTCCTGTGATAGAAAGCCGTCAGTTTCGACCGCCAAACCTCTCAGGGGAACATTTGCAACTATTTGGCACGATTTTTGAGTGAGTTGCCGAAAGTCAGACTTTTGATGAAATTGTGACCCCGGGGGTTAGGGATTTTTTCAAAAAAATATTTTTCGGCCGGTTAAGTTGTCAAGGGCTGATTTGTTGTCCTGTGATAAAAAGCCTTCTGTTTCGACCGCCAAACCTTTCAGCGGAGCATTTGCAACCCTTTGGCACCATTTTGGAGTGAATTGCCGAAAGTCAGATTTTTTGTGAAATTGTGACCCCGGGGCTTAGGGATTTTTTCAAAAAAATCTTTTTCGGCTTGTTAAGATGTCAAGGGCTGATTTCTTTTCCTGTGATAAAAAGTCCTTCTGTTTTGACCGCCAAACCTTTCAGCGGAGCATTTGCAACCGTTTGGCACCATTTTTGAGTGAGTAGCCGAAAGTCAGACTTTTGATGAAATTGTGTACCCGGGGGTTAGGGATTTTTTCAAAAAAATCTTTTTCGGCTGGTTAAGTTGTCGAAGGCTGATTTCTTTTCCTGTGACAAAAAGCCTTCTGTTTGGACCGTCAAACCTCTCAGGGGAGCATTTGCAACCGTTTGGCACCATTTTTGAGTGAGTTGCCGAAAGTCAGACTTTAGATGAAATTGTGACCCCGGGGCTTAGGGATTTTTTCAAAAAAATGTTTTTCTGCTGCTTAAGTTGTCGAGGGCTTATTTCTTTTCCTGTTATAAAAAGCCTTCTGTTTCGAACGCCAAACCTCTCAGGGGA
Source organism: Podarcis raffonei (assembly GCF_027172205.1). NCBI lineage: Eukaryota > Metazoa > Chordata > Lepidosauria > Squamata > Lacertidae > Podarcis > Podarcis raffonei. Next base: position 12,136,951 of record NC_070611.1, on the reverse strand, counting down.
ACATTTGCGACTATTTCGCACCATTTTTGAGTGAGTTGCCGAAAGTCAGATTTTTGATGCAATTGTGACCCCGGGGCTTAGGGATTTTTTCAAAAAAATCTTTTTCTGCCGGTTAAATTGTCAAGGGCTGATTTCTTGTCCTGTTACAAAAAGCCTTCTGTTTGGACCGTCAAACCTCTCAGGGGAGCATTTGCAACCGTTTGGCACCATTTTTGAGTGAGTTGCCGAAAGTCAGACTTTAGATGAAATTGTGACCCCGGGGGTTAGGGATTTTTACAAAAAAATATTTTTCGGCCGGTTAAGTTGACAAGGGCTGATTTGTTGTCCTGTGATAAAAAGCCTTCTGTTTTGACCGCCAAACCTTTCAGCGGAGCATTTACAACCCTTTGGCACCATTTTTGAGTGAATTGCCAAAAGTCAGATTTTTTGTGAAATTGTGACCCCGGGGCTTAGGGATTTTTTCAAAAAAATCTTTTTCTACCGGTTAAATTGTCAAGGGCTGATTTCTTGTCCTGTGATAAAAAGCCTTCTGTTTCGACCGCCAAACCTCTCAGGGGAGCATTTGCAACCGTTTGGCACCATTTTTGAGTGAGTAGCCGAAAGTCAGATTTTGATGAAATTGTGACCCAGAGGGTTAGGAATTTTTTCAAAAGAATGTTTTTCTGCTGGTTAAGTGGTCGAGGGCTGATTTCTTTTCCTGTGATTAAAAGTCCTTCTGTTTCGACCGCCAAACCTCTCAGGGGAACATTTGCAACCTTTTTGCACCATTTTTGAGTGAGTTGCCGAAAGTCAGATTTTTGATGAAATTGTGACCCCGGGGCTTAGGGATTTTTTCAAAAAAATCTTTTTCTGCCGGTTAAATTGTCGAGGGCTTATTTCTTTTCCTGTGATAGAAAGCCGTCAGTTTCGACCGCCAAACCTCTCAGGGGAGCATTTGCAACCGTTTGGCACCATTTTTGAGTGAATTGCCAAAAGTCAGATTTTTTGTGAAGTTGTGACCCCGGGGCTTAGGGATTTTTTCAAAAAAATCTTTTTCGGCTGGTTAAGTTGTCGAAGGCTGATTTCTTTTCCTGTGACAAAAAGCCTTCTGTTTGGACCGTCAAACCTCTCAGGGGAGCATTTGCAACCGTTTGGCACCATTTTTGAGTGAATTGCCGAAAGTCAGATTTTTTGTGAAATTGTGAACCCGGGGCTTAGGGATTTTTTCAAAAAAATCTTTTTCTGCCGGTTAAGTTGTCGGGGGCTGATTTCTTTTCCTGTGATTAAAAGTCGTTCTGTTTCGACCGCCAAACCTCTCAGGGGAACATTTGCAACCGTTTTGCACCATTTTTGAGTGAGTTGCCGAAAGTCAGATTTTTGATGAAATTGTGACCCCGGGGCTTAGGGATTTTTTCAAAAAAATCTTTTTCTGCCGGTTAAATTGTCGAGGGCTGATTTCTTTTCCTGTGATAAAAAGTCCTTCTGTTTCGACCGCCAAACCTCTCAGGGGAACATTTGCAACCGTTTGGCACCATTTTTGAGTGAGTTGCCGAAAGTCAGATTTTTGATGAAATTGTGACCCCAGGGCTTAGGGATTTTTTCAAAAAAATATTTTTCGGCCGGTTAAATTGTCGAGGGCTGATTTCTTGTCCTGTGATAAAAACCCTTCTGTTTCGACCGCCAAACCTCTCAGGGGAGCATTTGCAACCGTTTGGCACCATTTTTGAGTGAGTAGCCGAAAGTCAGACTTTTGATGAAATTGTGACCCCGGGGGTTAGGAATTTTTTCAAAAAAATGTTTTTCTGCTGGTTAAGTGGTCGAGGGCTGATTTCTTTTCCTGTGATTAAAAGTCCTTCTGTTTCGACGGCCAAACCTCTCAGGGGAACATTTGCAACCGTTTTGCACCATTTTTGAGTGAGTTGCCGAAAGTCAGATTTTTGATGAAATTGTGACCCCGGGGCTTAGGGATTTTTTCAAAAAAATCTTTTTCTGCCGGTTAAATTGTCGAGGGCTTATTTCTTTTCCTGTGATAGAAAGCCGTCAGTTTCGACCGCCAAACCTCTCAGGGGAGCATTTGCAACCGTTTGGCACCATTTTTGAGTGAATTGCCGAAAGTCAGATTTTTTGTGAAATTGTGACCCCGGGGCTTAGGGATTTTTTCAAAAAAATCTTTTTCTGCCGGTTAAGTTGTCAGGGGCTGGTTTCTTTTCCTGTGATAAAAAGCCTTTTGTTTCGACCGCCAAACCTCTCAGGGGAGCATTTGCAACCGTTTTGCACCCTTTTTGAGTGAGTTGCCGAAAGTCAGATTGTTGATGAAATTGTGACCCCGGGGCTTAGGGATTTTTTCAAAAAAATCTTTTTCTGCCGGTTAAATTGTCAAGGGCTGATTTCTTGTCCTGTGATAAAAAGCCTTCTGTTTCGACCGCCAAACCTCTCAGGGGAGCATTTGCAACCGTTTGGCACCATTTTTGAGTGAGTAGCCGAAAGTCAGACTTTTGATGAAATTGTGTCCCCGGGGGTTAGGAATTTTTTCAAAAAAATGTTTTTCTGCTGGTTAAGTGGTCGAGGGCTGATTTCTTTTCCTATGATTAAAAGTCCTTCTGTTTCGACCGCCAAACCTCTCAGGGGAACATTTGCAACCGTTTGGCACCATTTTTGAGTGAGTTTCCGAAAGTCATATTTTTGATGAAATTGTGACCCCGGGGCTTAGGGATTTTTTCAAAAAAATCTTTTTCTGCCGGTTAAATTGTCGAGGGCTGATTTCTTGTCCTGTGATAAAAACCCTTCTGTTTCGACCGCCAAACCTCTCAGGGGAGCATTTGCAACCGTTTGGCACCATTTTTGAGTGAGTTGCCGAAAGCCAGACTTTTGATGAAATTGTGACCCCGGGGGTTAGGGATTTTTTCAAAAAAATCTTTTTCGGCCGGTTAAGTTGTCGAGGGCTTATTTCTTTTCCTGTGATAGAAAGCCGTCTGTTTCGACCGCCAAACCTCTCAGGGGAACATCATTTGGCATCATTTTTGAGTGAGTTGCCGAAAGTCAGACTTTTGATGAAATTGTGACCCCGGGGGTTAGAGATTTTTTCAAAAAAATGTTTTTCTGCTGGTTAAGTTGTCGAGGGCTTATTTCTTTTCCTGTGATAAAAAGTCCTTCTGTTTTGACCGCCAAACCTCTCAGGGGAACATTTGCAACTGTTTGGCACCATTTTTGAGTCAGTTGCCGAAAGTCAGATTTTTGATGAAATTGTGACCCCGGGGCTTAGGGATTTTTTCAAAAAAATATTTTTCTGCCGGTTAAGATGTCGAGGGATGATTTCTTGTCCTGTGATAAAAAACCTTCAGTTTCGACCGCCAAACCTTTCAGCGGAGCATTTGCAACACTTTGGCACCATTTTTGAGTGAATTGCCGAAAGTCAGATTTTTTGTGAAATTGTGACCCCGGGGCTTAGGGATTTTTTCAAAAAAATCTTTTTCTGCCGGTTAAGTTGTCGGGGGCTGGTTTCTTTTCCTGTGATAAAAAGCCTTCTGTTTCGACCGCCAAACCTCTCAGGGGAGCATTTGCAACCGTTTGGCACCATTTTTGAGGGAATTGCCGAAAGTCATATTTTTTATGAAATTGTGAACCCGGGGTTTAGGGATTTTTTCAAAAAAATCTCTTTCTAACGGTTAAGTTGTCGACGGCTGATTTCTTTTCCTGTGTTAAAAAGCCTTTTGTTTCGACCGCCAAACCTCTCAGTAGAGTATTTGCAACCATTTGGCACCATTTTTGAGTGAATTGCCGAAAGTCATATTTTTTATGAAATTGTGAACCCGGGGCTTAGGGATTTTTTCAAAAAAACCTTTTCGACCGGTTAAGTTGTTGAAGGCTGTTTTCTTGTCCTGTAATAAAAAGCCTTCTGTTTCGACCGCCAAACCTTTCAGCGGAGCATTTGCAACCGTTTGGCACCATTTTTGAGTGAGTTGCCGAAAGTCAGACTTTTGATGAAATTGTGACCTCGGGGGTTAGGAATTTTTTCAAAAACATGTTTTTCTCCTGGTTAAGTGGTTGAGGGCTGATTTCTTTTCCTGTGATAAAAAGTCCTTCTGTTTCGACCGCCAAACCTCTCAGGGGAACATTTGCAACCGTTTGGCACCATTTTTGAGTGAGTTGCCGAAAGTCATATTTTTAATGAAATTGTGACCCCGGGGCTTAGGGATTTTTTCAAAAAAATCTTTTTCTGCCGGTTAAATTGTCGAGGGCTGATTTCTTGTCCTGTGATAAAAACCCTTCTGTTTCGACCGCCAAACCTCTCAGGGGAGCATTTGCAACCGTTTGGCACCATTTTTGAGTGAGTAGCCGAAAGTCATATTTTTTGTGAAGTTGTGACCCCGGGGCTTAGGGATTTTTTCAAAAAAATCTTTTTCGGCTGGTTAAGTTGTCGAAGGCTGATTTCTTTTCCTGTGACAAAAAGCCTTCTGTTTGGACCGCCAAACCTCTCAGGGGAGTATTTGCAACCGTTTGGCACCATTTTTGAGTGAGTTGCCGAAAGTCAGACTTTTGATGAAATTGTGACCCCGGGGGTTAGGGATTTTTTCAAAAAAATGCTTTTCTGCTGGTTAAGTTGTCGAGGGCTTATTTCTTTTCCTGTGATAGAAAGCCGTCAGTTTCGACCGCCAAACCTCTCAGGGGAACATTTGCAACTATTTGGCACCATTTTTGAGTGAGTTGCCGAAAGTCAGACTTTTGATGAAATTGTGACCCCGGGGGTTAGGGATTTTTTCAAAAAAATATTTTTCTGCTGGTTAAGTTGTCGAGGGCTTATTTCTTTTCCTGTGATAAAAAGCCATCAGTTTCGAACGCCAAACCTCTCAGGGGAACATTTGCAACTGTTTGGCACCGTTTTTGAGTGAGTTGCCGAAAGTCAGATTTTTGATGAAATTGTGACCCCGGGGCTTAGGGATTTTTTCAAAAAAATATTTTTCGGCCGGTTAAGTTGTCAAGGGCTGATTTGTTGTCCTGTGATAAAAAGCCTTCTGTTTCGACCGCCAAACCTTTCAGCGGACCATTTGCAACCCTTTGGCACCATTTTTGAGTGAATTGCCGAAAGTCAGATTTTTTGTGAAATTGTGACCCCGGGGCTTAGGGATTTTTTCAAAAAATCTTTTTCTGCCTGTTAAATTGTCAAGGGCTGATTTCTTGTCCTGTGATAAAAAGCCTTCTGTTTCGACCGCCAAACCTCTCAGGGGAGCATTTGCAACCGTTTGGCACCATTTTTGAGTGAGTAGCCGAAAGTCAGATTTTTGATGAAATTGTGACCCCGGGGCTTAGGGATTTTTTCAAAAAAATCTTTTTCTGCCGGTTAAATTGTCGAGGGCTTATTTCTTTTCCTGTGATAGAAAGCCGTCAGTTTCGACCGCCAAACCTCTCAGGGGAGCATTTGCAAGCGTTTGGCACCATTTTTGAGTGAATTGCCAAAAGTCAGATTTTTTGTGAAGTTGTGACCCCGGGGCTTAGGGATTTTTTCAAAAAAATCTTTTTCGGCTGGTTAAGTTGTCGAAGGCTGATTTCTTTTCCTGTGACAAAAAGCCTTCTGTTTGGACCGTCAAACCTCTCAGGGGAGCATTTGCAACCGTTTGGCACAATTTTTGAGTGAATTGCCGAAAGTCAGATTTTTTGTGAAATTGTGACCCCGGGGCTTAGGGATTTTTTCAAAAAAATCTTTTTCTGCCGGTTAAGTTGTCGAGGGCTGATTTCTTGTCCTCTGATAAAAACCCTTCTGTTTCGACCGCCAAACCTCTCAGGGGAGCATTTGCAACCGTTTGGCACCATTTTTGAGTGAGTAGCCAAAATCAGACTTTTGATGAAATTGTGACCCCGGGGGTTAGGAATTTTTTCAAAAAAATGTTTTTCTGCTGGTTAAGTGGTCGAGGGCTGATTTCTTTTCCTGTGATTAAAAGTCCTTCTGTTTCGACCGCCAAACCTCTCAGGGGAACATTTGCAACCGTTTTGCACCATTTTTGAGTGAGTTGCCGAAAGTCAGACTTTTGATGAAATTGTGACCCCGGGGCTTAGGGATTTTTTCAAAAAAATCTTTGTCGGCTGTTTAAGATGTCAAGGGCTGATTTCTTTTCCTGTGATAAAAAGTCCATCTGTTTTGACCGCCAAACCTTTCAGCGGAGCATTTGCAACCGTTTGGCACCATTTTTGAGTGAGTTGCCGAAAGTCAGACTTTTGATGAAATTGTGACCCCGGGGCTTAGGGATTTTTTCAAAAAAATCTTTTTCTGCCGGTTAAGATATCAAGGGCTGATTTCTTCTCCTGTGATAAAAAGCCTTCTGTTTCGACCGCCAAACCTCTCAGGGGAGCATTTGCAACCGTTTGGCACCATTTTTGAGTGAGTTGCCGAAAGTCAGACTTTTGATGAAATTGTGACCCCGGGGCTTAGGGATTTTTTCAAAAAAATCTTTTTCGGCTGGTTAAGTTGTCGAAGGCTGATTTCTTTTCCTGTGACAAAAAGCCTTCTGTTTGGACCGTCAAACCTCTCAGGGGAGTATTTGCAACCGTTTGGCACCATTTTTGAGTGAGTTGCCGAAAGTCAGACTTTTGATGAAATTGTGACCCCGGGGGTTAGGGATTTTTTCAAAAAAATGCTTTTCTGCTGGTTAAGTTGTCGAGGGCTTATTTCTTTTCCTGTGATAGAAAGCCGTCAGTTTCGACCGCCAAACCTCTCAGGGGAACATTTGCAACTATTTGGCACCATTTTTGAGTGATTTGCCGAAAGTCAGACTTTTGATGAAATTGTGACCCCGGGGGTTAGGGATTTTTTCAAAAAAATGTTTTTCTGCTGGTTAAGTTGTCGAGGGCTTATTTCTTTTCCTGTGATAAAAAGCCTTCTCTTTCGAACGCCAAACCTCTCAGGGGAACATTTGCAACTATTTCGCACCATTTTTGAGTGAGTTGCCGAAAGTCAGATTTTTGATGAAATTGTGACCCCGGGGCTTAGGGATTTTTTCAAAAAAATATTTTTCGGCCGGTTAAGTTGTCAAGGGCTGATTTGTTGTCCTGTGATAAAAAGCCTTCTGTTTCGACCGCCAAACCTCTCAGGGGAGCATTTGCAACCGTTTTGCACCATTTTTGAGTGAGTTGCCAAAAGTCAGATTTTTTGTGGAGTTGTGACCCCGGGGCTTAGGGATTTTTTCAAAAAAATCTTTTTCGGCTTGTTAAGATGTCAAGGGCTGATTTCTTTTCCTGTGATAAAAAGTCCTTCTGTTTTGACCGCCAAACCTTTCAGCGGAGCATTTGCAACCGTTTGGCACCATTTTTGAGTGAGTTGCCGAAAGTCAGACTTTTGATGAAATTGTGACCCCGGGGGTTAGGGATTTTTTCAAAAAAATCTTTTTCGGCTGGTTAAGTTGTCGAAGGCTGATTTCTTTTCCTGTGATGAAAAGCCTTCTGTTTCGACCGTCAAACCTCTCAGGGGAGCATTTGCAACCGTTTGGCACCATTTTTGAGTGAATTGCCGAAAGTCAGATTTTTTGTGAAATTGTGACCCCGGGGCTTAGGGATTTTTTCAAAAAAATCTTTTTCTGCCGGTTAAGTTGTCAGGGGCTGGTTTCTTTTCCTGTGATAAAAAGCCTTTTGTTTCGACCGCCAAACCTCTCAGGGGAGCATTTGCAACCGTTTTGCACCATTTTTGAGTGAGTTGCCGAAAGTCAGATTGTTGATGAAATTGTGACCCCGGGGCTTAGGGATTTTTTCAAAAAAATCTTTTTCTGCCGGTTAAATTGTCAAGGGCTGATTTCTTGTTCTGTGATAAAAAGCCTTCTGTTTCGACCGCCAAACCTCTCAGGGGAGCATTTGCAACCGTTTGGCACCATTTTTGAGTGAGTAGCCGAAAGTCAGACTTTTGATGAAATTGTGTCCCCGGGGGTTAGGAATTTTTTCAAAAAAATGTTTTTCTGCTGGTTAAGTTGTCGGGGGCTGGTTTCTGTTCCTGTGATAAAAAGCCTTTTGTTTCGACCGCCAAACCTCTCAGGGGAACATTTGCAACCCTTTGGCACCATTTTTGAGTGAGTTGCCGAAAGTCAGACTTTAGATAAAATTGTGACCCCGGGGGTTAGGGATTTTTTCAAAAAAATCTTTTTCTGCCGGTTAAGTTGTCGGGGGCTTATTTCTTTTCCTGTGATAAAAAGCCTTCTGTTTCGACCGCCAAACCTCTCAGGGGAGCATTTGCAACCGTTTGGCACCATTTTTGAGTGAGTTGCCGAAAGTCAGACTTTTGATGAAATTGTGACCCCGGGGGTTAGGGATTTTTTCAAAAAAATCTTTTTCTGCCGGTTAAATTGTCGAGGGCTTATTTCTTTTCCTGTGATAGAAAGCCGTCAGTTTCGACCGCCAAACCTCTCAGGGGAGCATTTGCAAGCGTTTGGCACGATTTTTGAGTGAATTGCCAAAAGTCAGATTTTTTGTGAAGTTGTGACCCCGGGGCTTAGGGATTTTTTCAAAAAAATCTTTTTCTGCCGGTTAAGTTGTCGGGGGCTGGTTTCTTTTCCTGTGATAAAAAGACTTTTGTTTCGACCGCCAAACCTCTCAGGGGAGCATTTGCAACCGTTTGGCACCATTTTTGAGTGAGTAGCCGAAAGTCAGACTTTTGATGAAATTGTGACCCCGGGGGTTAGGAATTTTTTCAAAAAAATGTTTTTCTTCTGGTTAAGTGGTCGAGGGCTGATTTCTTTTCCTGTGATTAAAAGTCCTTCTGTTTCGACCGCCAAACCTCTCAGGGGAACATTTGCAACCGTTTTGCACCATTTTTGAGTGAGTTGCCGAAAGTCAGATTTTTGATGAAATTGTGACCCCGGGGCTTAGGGATTTTTTCAAAAAAATCTTTTTCTGCCGGTTAAATTGTCGAGGGCTGATTTCTTTTCCTGTGATAAAAAGTCCTTCTGTTTCGACCGCCAAACCTCTCAGGGGAACATTTGCAACCGTTTGGCACCATTTTTGAGTGAGTTGCCGAAAGTCAGATTTTTGATGAAATTGTGACCCCAGGGCTTAGGGATTTTTTCAAAAAAATATTTTTCGGCCGGTTAAATTGTCGAGGGCTGATTTCTTGTCCTGTGATAAAAACCCTTCTGTTTCGACCGCCAAACCTCTCAGGGGAGCATTTGCAACCGTTTGGCACCATTTTTGAGTGAGTTGCCGAAAGACTTTTGATGAAATTGTGACCCCGGGGCTTAGGGATTTTTTCAAAAAAATCGTTTTCGGCTTGTTAAGATGTCAAGGGCTGATTTCTTTTCCTGTGATTAAAAGTCCTTCTGTTTTGACCGCCAAACCTTTCAGCGGAGCATTTGCAACCGTTTGGCACCATTTTTGAGTGAGTTGCCGAAAGTCAGACTTTTGATGAAATTGTGACCCCGGGGGTTAGGGATTTTTTCAAAAAAATCTTTTTCGGCTGGTTAAGTTGTCGAAGGCTGATTTCTTTTAATGTGACAAAAAGCCTTCTGTTTGGACCGTCAAACCTCTCAGGGGAGCATTTGCAACCGTTTGGCACCATTTTTGAGTGAATTGCCGAAAGTCAGATTTTTTGTGAAATTGTGACCCCGGGGCTTAGGGATTTTTTCAAAAAAATCTTTTTCTGCCGGTTAAGTTGTCAGGGGCTGGTTTCTTTTCCTGTGATAAAAAGCCTTTTGTTTCGACCGCCAAACCTCTCAGGGGAGCATTTGCAACCGTTTTGCACCCTTTTTGAGTGAGTTGCCGAAAGTCAGATTGTTGATGAAATTGTGACCCCGGGGCTTAGGGATTTTTTCAAAAAAATCTTTTTCTGCCGGTTAAATTGTCAAGGGCTGATTTCTTGTCCTGTGATAAAAAGCCTTCTGTTTCGACCGCCAAACCTCTCAGGGGAGCATTTGCAACCGTTTGGCACCATTTTTGAGTGAGTAGCCGAAAGTCAGACTTTTGATGAAATTGTGTCCCCGGGGGTTAGGAATTTTTTCAAAAAAATGTTTTTCTGCTGGTTAAGTGGTCGAGGGCTGATTTCTTTTCCTATGATTAAAAGTCCTTCTGTTTCGACCGCCAAACCTCTCAGGGGAACATTTGCAACCGTTTGGCACCATTTTTGAGTGAGTTTCCGAAAGTCATATTTTTGATGAAATTGTGACCCCGGGGCTTAGGGATTTTTTCAAAAAAATCTTTTTCTGCCGGTTAAATTGTCGAGGGCTGATTTCTTGTCCTGTGATAAAAACCCTTCTGTTTCGACCGCCAAACCTCTCAGGGGAGCATTTGCAACCGTTTTGCACCATTTTTGAGTGAGTTGCCGAAAGTCAGATTTTTGATGAAATTGTGACCCCGGGGCTTAGGGATTTTTTCAAAAAAATCTTTTTCTGCCGGTTAAATTGTCAAGGGCTGATTTCTTGTCCTGTGATAAAAAGCCTTCTGTTTGGACCGTCAAACCTCTCAGGGGAGCATTTGCAACCGTTTGGCACAATTTTTGAGTGAATTGCCGAAAGTCAGATTTTTTGTGAAATTGTGACCCCGGGGCTTAGGGATTTTTTCAAAAAAATCTTTTTCTGCCGGTTAAATTGTCAAGGGCTGATTTCTTGTCCTGTGATAAAAAGCCTTCTGTTTCGACCGCCAAACCTCTCAGGGGAGCATTTGCAACCGTTTGGCACCATTTTTGAGTGAGTAGCCGAAAGTCAGACTTTTGATGAAATTGTGACCCCGGGGGTTAGGAATTTTTTCAAAAAAATGTTTTTCTGCTGGTTAAGTGGTCGAGGGCTGATTTCTTTTCCTGTGATTAAAAGTCCTTCTGTTTCGACCGCCAAACCTCTCAGGGGAACATTTGCAACCGTTTTGCACCATTTTTGAGTGAGTTGCCGAAAGTCAGATTTTTGATGAAATTGTGACCCCGGGGCTTAGGGATTTTTTCAAAAAAATCTTTTTCTGCCGGTTAAATTGTCGAGGGCTGATTTCTTTTCCTGTGATAAAAAGTCCTTCTGTTTCGACCGCCAAACCTCTCAGGGGAACATTTGCAACCGTTTGGCACCATTTTTGAGTGAGTTGCCGAAAGTCAGATTTTTGATGAAATTGTGACCCCAGGGCTTAGGGATTTTTTCAAAAAAATATTTTTCGGCCGGTTAAATTGTCGAGGGCTGATTTCTTGTCCTGTGATAAAAACCCTTCTGTTTCGACCGCCAAACCTCTCAGGGGAGCATTTGCAACCGTTTGGCACCATTTTTGAGTGAGTTGCCGAAAGACTTTTGATGAAATTGTGACCCCGGGGCTTAGGGATTTTTTCAAAAAAATCTTTTTCGGCTTGTTAAGATGTCAAGGGCTGATTTCTTTTCCTGTGATTAAAAGTCCTTCTGTTTTGACCGCCAAACCTTTCAGCGGAGCATTTGCAACCGTTTGGCACCATTTTTGAGTGAGTTGCCGAAAGTCAGACTTTTGATGAAATTGTGACCCCGGGGGTTAGGGATTTTTTCAAAAAAATCTTTTTCGGCTGGTTAAGTTGTCGAAGGCTGATTTCTTTTAATGTGACAAAAAGCCTTCTGTTTGGACCGTCAAACCTCTCAGGGGAGCATTTGCAACCGTTTGGCACCATTTTTGAGTGAATTGCCGAAAGTCAGATTTTTTGTGAAATTGTGACCCCGGGGCTTAGGGATTTTTTCAAAAAAATCTTTTTCTGCCGGTTAAGTTGTCAGGGGCTGGTTTCTTTTCCTGTGATAAAAAGCCTTTTGTTTCGACCGCCAAACCTCTCAGGGGAGCATTTGCAACCGTTTTGCACCCTTTTTGAGTGAGTTGCCGAAAGTCAGATTGTTGATGAAATTGTGACCCCGGGGCTTAGGGATTTTTTCAAAAAAATCTTTTTCTGCCGGTTAAATTGTCAAGGGCTGATTTCTTGTCCTGTGATAAAAAGCCTTCTGTTTCGACCGCCAAACCTCTCAGGGGAGCATTTGCAACCGTTTGGCACCATTTTTGAGTGAGTAGCCGAAAGTCAGACTTTTGATGAAATTGTGTCCCCGGGGGTTAGGAATTTTTTCAAAAAAATGTTTTTCTGCTGGTTAAGTGGTCGAGGGCTGATTTCTTTTCCTATGATTAAAAGTCCTTCTGTTTCGACCGCCAAACCTCTCAGGGGAACATTTGCAACCGTTTGGCACCATTTTTGAGTGAGTTTCCGAAAGTCATATTTTTGATGAAATTGTGACCCCGGGGCTTAGGGATTTTTTCAAAAAAATCTTTTTCTGCCGGTTAAATTGTCGAGGGCTGATTTCTTGTCCTGTGATAAAAACCCTTCTGTTTCGACCGCCAAACCTCTCAGGGGAGCATTTGCAACCGTTTTGCACCATTTTTGAGTGAGTTGCCGAAAGTCAGATTTTTGATGAAATTGTGACCCCGGGGCTTAGGGATTTTTTCAAAAAAATCTTTTTCTGCCGGTTAAATTGTCAAGGGCTGATTTCTTGTCCTGTGATAAAAAGCCTTCTGTTTGGACCGTCAAACCTCTCAGGGGAGCATTTGCAACCGTTTGGCACAATTTTTGAGTGAATTGCCGAAAGTCAGATTTTTTGTGAAATTGTGACCCCGGGGCTTAGGGATTTTTTCAAAAAAATCTTTTTCTGCCGGTTAAATTGTCAAGGGCTGATTTCTTGTCCTGTGATAAAAAGCCTTCTGTTTCGACCGCCAAACCTCTCAGGGGAGCATTTGCAACCGTTTGGCACCATTTTTGAGTGAGTAGCCGAAAGTCAGACTTTTGATGAAATTGTGACCCCGGGGGTTAGGAATTTTTTCAAAAAAATGTTTTTCTGCTGGTTAAGTGGTCGAGGGCTGATTTCTTTTCCTGTGATTAAAAGTCCTTCTGTTTCGACCGCCAAACCTCTCAGGGGAACATTTGCAACCGTTTTGCACCATTTTTGAGTGAGTTGCCGAAAGTCAGATTTTTGATGAAATTGTGACCCCGGGGCTTAGGGATTTTTTCAAAAAAATCTTTTTCTGCCGGTTAAATTGTCGAGGGCTGATTTCTTTTCCTGTGATAAAAAGTCCTTCTGTTTCGACCGCCAAACCTCTCAGGGGAACATTTGCAACCGTTTGGCACCATTTTTGAGTGAGTTGCCGAAAGTCAGATTTTTGATGAAATTGTGACCCCAGGGCTTAGGGATTTTTTCAAAAAAATATTTTTCGGCCGGTTAAATTGTCGAGGGCTGATTTCTTGTCCTGTGATAAAAACCCTTCTGTTTCGACCGCCAAACCTCTCAGGGGAGCATTTGCAACCGTTTGGCACCATTTTTCAGTGAGTTGCCGAAAGACTTTTGATGAAATTGTGACCCCGGGGCTTAGGGATTTTTTCAAAAAAATCTTTTTCGGCTTGTTAAGATGTCAAGGGCTGATTTCTTTTCCTGTGATTAAAAGTCCTTCTGTTTTGACCGCCAAACCTTTCAGCGGAGCATTTGCAACCGTTTGGCACCATTTTTGAGTGAGTTGCCGAAAGTCAGACTTTTGATGAAATTGTGACCCCGGGGGTTAGGGATTTTTTCAAAAAAATCTTTTTCGGCTGGTTAAGTTGTCGAAGGCTGATTTCTTTTCCTGTGACAAAAAGCCTTCTGTTTGGACCGTCAAACCTCTCAGGGGAGCATTTGCAACCGTTTGGCACCATTTTTGAGTGAATTGCCGAAAGTCAGATTTTTTGTGAAATTGTGACCCCGGGGCTTAGGGATTTTTTCAAAAAAATCTTTTTCTGCCGGTTAAGTTGTCAGGGGCTGGTTTCTTTTCCTGTGATAAAAAGCCTTTTGTTTCGACCGCCAAACCTCTCAGGGGAGCATTTGCAACCGTTTTGCACCCTTTTTGAGTGAGTTGCCGAAAGTCAGATTGTTGATGAAATTGTGACCCCGGGGCTTAGGGATTTTTTCAAAAAAATCTTTTTCTGCCGGTTAAATTGTCAAGGGCTGATTTCTTGTCCTGTGATAAAAAGCCTTCTGTTTCGACCGCCAAACCTCTCAGGGGAGCATTTGCAACCGTTTGGCACCATTTTTGAGTGAGTAGCCGAAAGTCAGACTTTTGATGAAATTGTGTCCCCGGGGGTTAGGAATTTTTTCAAAAAAATGTTTTTCTGCTGGTTAAGTGGTCGAGGGCTGATTTCTTTTCCTATGATTAAAAGTCCTTCTGTTTCGACCGCCAAACCTCTCAGGGGAACATTTGCAACCGTTTGGCACCATTTTTGAGTGAGTTTCCGAAAGTCATATTTTTGATGAAATTGTGACCCCGGGGCTTAGGGATTTTTTCAAAAAAATCTTTTTCTGCCGGTTAAATTGTCGAGGGCTGATTTCTTGTCCTGTGATAAAAACCCTTCTGTTTCGACCGCCAAACCTCTCAGGGGAGCATTTGCAACCGTTTGGCACCATTTTTGAGTGAGTTGCCAAAAGCCAGACTTTTGATGAAATTGTGACCCCGGGGGTTAGGGATTTTTTCAAAAAAATCTTTTTCGGCCGGTTAAGTTGTCGAGGGCTTATTTCTTTTCCTGTGATAGAAAGCCGTCTGTTTCGACCGCCAAACCTCTCAGGGGAACATTTGCAACTATTTGGCATCATTTTTGAGTGAGTTGCCGAAAGTCAGACTTTTGATGAAATTGTGACCCCGGGGGTTAGGGATTTTTTCAAAAAAATGTTTTTCTGCTGGTTAAGTTGTCGAGGGCTTATTTCTTTTCCTGTGATAAAAAGTCCTTCTGTTTTGACCGCCAAACCTCTCAGGGGAACATTTGCAACTGTTTGGCACCATTTTTGAGTGAGTTGCCGAAAGTCAGATTTTTGATGAAATTGTGACCCCGGGGCTTAGGGATTTTTTCAAAAAAATATTTTTCTGCCGGTTAAGATGTCGAGGGATGATTTCTTGTCCTGTGATAAAAAACCTTCAGTTTCGACCGCCAAACCTTTCAGCGGAGCATTTGCAACACTTTGGCACCATTTTTGAGTGAATTGCCGAAAGTCAGATTTTTTGTGAAATTGTGACCCCGGGGCTTAGGGATTTTTTCAAAAAAATCTTTTTCTGCCGGTTAAGTTGTCGGGGGCTGGTTTCTTTTCCTGTGATAAAAAGCCTTCTGTTTCGACCGCCAAACCTCTCAGGGGAGCATTTGCAACCGTTTGGCACCATTTTTGAGGGAATTGCCGAAAGTCATATTTTTTATGAAATTGTGAACCCGGGGTTTAGGGATTTTTTCAAAAAAATCTCTTTCTAACGGTTAAGTTGTCGACGGCTGATTTCTTTTCCTGTGTTAAAAAGCCTTTTGTTTCGACCGCCAAACCTCTCAGTAGAGTATTTGCAACCATTTGGCACCATTTTTGAGTGAATTGCCGAAAGTCATATTTTTTATGAAATTGTGAACCCGGGGCTTAGGGATTTTTTCAAAAAAACCTTTTCGACCGGTTAAGTTGTTGAAGGCTGTTTTCTTGTCCTGTAATAAAAAGCCTTCTGTTTCGACCGCCAAACCTTTCAGCGGAGCATTTGCAACCGTTTGGCACCATTTTTGAGTGAGTTGCCGAAAGTCAGACTTTTGATGAAATTGTGACCTCGGGGGTTAGGAATTTTTTCAAAAACATGTTTTTCTCCTGGTTAAGTGGTTGAGGGCTGATTTCTTTTCCTGTGATAAAAAGTCCTTCTGTTTCGACCGCCAAACCTCTCAGGGGAACATTTGCAACCGTTTGGCACCATTTTTGAGTGAGTTGCCGAAAGTCATATTTTTAATGAAATTGTGACCCCGGGGCTTAGGGATTTTTTCAAAAAAATCTTTTTCTGCCGGTTAAATTGTCGAGGGCTGATTTCTTGTCCTGTGATAAAAACCCTTCTGTTTCGACCGCCAAACCTCTCAGGGGAGCATTTGCAACCGTTTGGCACCATTTTTGAGTGAGTAGCCGAAAGTCATATTTTTTGTGAAGTTGTGACCCCGGGGCTTAGGGATTTTTTCAAAAAAATCTTTTTCGGCTGGTTAAGTTGTCGAAGGCTGATTTCTTTTCCTGTGACAAAAAGCCTTCTGTTTGGACCGTCAAACCTCTCAGGGGAGTATTTGCAACCCTTTGGCACCATTTTTGAGTGAGTAGCCGAAAGTCAGACTTTTGATGAAATTGTGACCCCGGGGGTTAGGGATTTTTTCAAAAAAATGCTTTTCTGCTGGTTAAGTTGTCGAGGGCTTATTTCTTTTCCTGTGATAGAAAGCCGTCAGTTTCGACCGCCAAACCTCTCAGGGGAACATTTGCAACTATTTGGCACCATTTTTGAGTGAGTTGCCGAAAGTCAGACTTTTGATGAAATTGTGACCCCGGGGGTTAGGGATTTTTTCAAAAAAATGTTTTTCTGCTGGTTAAGTTGTCGAGGGCTTATTTCTTTTCCTGTGATAAAAAGCCTTCTATTTCGAACGCCAAACCTCTCAGGGGAACATTTGCAACTATTTCGCACCATTTTTGAGTGAGTTGCCGAAAGTCAGATTTTTGATGAAATTGTGACCCCGGGGCTTAGGGATTTTTTCAAAAAAATATTTTTCGGCCGGTTAAGTTGTCAAGGGCTGATTAGTTGACCTGTGATAAAAAGCCTTCTGTTTCGACCACCAAACCTTTCAGCGGAGCATTTGCAACCCTTTGGCACCATTTTTGAGTGAATTGCCGAAAGTCAGATTTTTTGTGAAATTGTGACCCCGGGGCTTAGGGATTTTTTCAAAAAAATCTTTTTCTGCCGGTTAAGTTGTCGGGGGCTGGTTTCTTTTCCTGTGATAAAAAGCCTTTTGTTTCGACCGCCAAACCTCTCCGGGGAGCATTTGCAACCGTTTTGCACCATTTTTGAGTGAGTTGCCGAAAGTCAGATTTTTGATGAAATTGTGACCCCGGGGCTTAGGGATTTTTTCGAAAAAATCTTTTTCTGCCGGTTAAATTGTCAAGGGCTGATTTCTTGTCCTGTGATAAAAAGCCTTCTGTTTCGACCGCCAAACCTCTCAGAGGAGCATTTGCAACCGTTTGGCACCATTTTTGAGTGAGTAGCCGAAAGTCAGATTTTTTGTGAAGTTGTGACCCCGGGGCTTAGGGATTTTTTCAAAAAAATCTTTTTCGGCTGGTTAAGTTGTCGAAGGCTGATTTCTTTTCCTGTGACAAAAAGCCTTCTGTTTGGACCGTCAAACCTCTCAGGGGAGTATTTGCAACCGTTTGGCACCATTTTTGAGTGAGTTGCCGAAAGTCAGACTTTTGATGAAATTGTGACCCCGGGGGTTAGGGATTTTTTCAAAAAAATGCTTTTCTGCTGGTTAAGTTGTCGAGGGCTTATTTCTTTTCCTGTGATAGAAAGCCATCAGTTTCGAACGCCAAACCTCTCAGGGGAACATTTGCAACTATTTGGCACCGTTTTTGAGTGAGTTGCCGAAAGTCAGATTTTTGATGAAATTGTGACCCCGGGGCTTAGGGATTTTTTCAAAAAAATATTTTTCGGCCGGTTAAGTTGTCAAGGGCTGATTTGTTGTCCTGTGATAAAAAGCCTTCTGTTTCGACCGCCAAACCTTTCAGCGGACCATTTGCAACCCTTTGGCACCATTTTTGAGTGAATTGCCGAAAGTCAGATTTTTTGTGAAATTGTGACCCCGGGGCTTAGGGATTTTTTCAAAAAAATCTTTTTCTGCCTGTTAAATTGTCAAGGGCTGATTTCTTGTCCTTTGATAAAAAGCCTTCTGTTTCGACCGCCAAACCTCTCAGGGGAGCATTTGCAACCGTTTGGCACCATTTTTGAGTGAGTAGCCGAAAGTCAGACTTTTGATGAAATTGTGACCCCGGGGGTTAGGAATTTTTGAAAAAAATGTTTTTCTGCTGGTTAAGTGGAAGAGGGCTGATTTCTTTTCCTGTGATTAAAAGTCCTTCTGTTTCGACCGCCAAACCTCTCAGGGGAACATTTGCAACCGTTTTGAACCATTTTTGAGTGAGTTGCCGAAAGTCAGATTTTTGATGAAATTGTGACCCCGGGGCTTAGGGATTTTTTCAAAAAAATCTTTTTCTGCCGGTTAAATTGTCGAGGGCTTATTTCTTTTCCTGTGATAGAAAGCCGTCAGTTTCGACCGCCAAACCTCTCAGGGGAGCATTTGCAAGCGTTTGGCACCATTTTTGAGTGAATTGCCAAAAGTCAGATTTTTTGTGAAGTTGTGACCCCGGGGCTTAGGGATTTTTTCAAAAAAATCTTTTTCGGCTGGTTAAGTTGTCGAAGGCTGATTTCTTTTCCTGTGACAAAAAGCCTTCTGTTTGGACCGTCAAACCTCTCAGGGGAGCATTTGCAACCGTTTGGCACAATTTTTGAGTGAATTGCCGAAAGTCAGATTTTTTGTGAAATTGTGACCCCGGGGCTTAGGGATTTTTTCAAAAAAATCTTTTTCTGCCGGATAAGTTGTCGAGGGCTGATTTCTTGTCCTCTGATAAAAACCCTTCTGTTTCGACCGCCAAACCTCTCAGGGGAGCATTTGCAACCGTTTGGCACCATTTTTGAGTGAGTAGCCAAAATCAGACTTTTGATGAAATTGTGACCCCGGGGGTTAGGAATTTTTTCAAAAAAATGTTTTTCTGCTGGTTAAGTGGTCGAGGGCTGATTTCTTTTCCTGTGATTAAAAGTCCTTCTGTTTCGACCGCCAAACCTCTCAGGGGAACATTTGCAACCGTTTTGCACCATTTTTGAGTGAGTTGCCGAAAGTCAGACTTTTGATGAAATTGTGACCCCGGGGCTTAGGGATTTTTTCAAAAAAATCTTTGTCGGCTGTTTAAGATGTCAAGGGCTGATTTCTTTTCCTGTGATAAAAAGTCCATCTGTTTTGACCGCCAAACCTTTCAGCGGAGCATTTGCAACCGTTTGGCACCATTTTTGAGTGAGTTGCCGAAAGTCAGACTTTTGATGAAATTGTGACCCCGGGGGTTAGGGATTTTTTCAAAAAAATCTTTTTCGGCTGGTTAAGTTGTCGAAGGCTGATTTCTTTTCCTGTGATGAAAAGCCTTCTGTTTGGACCGTCAAACCTCTCAGGGGAGCATTTGCAACCGTTTGGCACCATTTTTGAGTGAATTGCCGAAAGTCAGATTTTTTGTGAAATTGTGACCCCGGGGCTTAGGGATTTTTTCAAAAAAATCTTTTTCTGCCGGTTAAATTGTCGAGGGCTGATTTCTTGTTCTGTGATAAAAAGCCTTCTGTTTCGACCGCCAAACCTCTCAGGGGAGCATTTGCAACCGTTTGGCACCATTTTTGAGTGAGTAGCCGAAAGTCAGACTTTTGATGAAATTGTGACCCCGGGGGTTAGGGATTTTTTCAAAAAAATGTTTTTCTGCTGGTTAAGTTGTCGGGGGCTGGTTTCTTTTCCTGTGATAAAAAGCCTTTTGTTTCGACCGCCAAACCTCTCAGGGGAACATTTGCAACCCTTTGGCACCATTTTTGAGTGAGTTGCCGAAAGTCAGACTTTAGATGAAATTGTGACCCCGGGGGTTAGGGATTTTTTCAAAAAAATCTTTTTCTGCCGGTTAAGTTGTCGGGGGCTTATTTCTTTTCCTGTGATAAAAAGCCTTCTGTTTCGACCGCCAAACCTCTCAGGGGAGCATTTGCAACCGTTTGGCACCATTTTTGAGTGAGTAGCCGAAAGTCAGACTTTTGATGAAATTGTGACCCCGGGGGTTAGGAATTTTTGAAAAAAATGTTTTTCTGCTGGTTAAGTGGAAGAGGGCTGATTTCTTTTCCTGTGATTAAAAGTCCTTCTGTTTCGACGGCCAAACCTCTCAGGGGAACATTTGCAACCGTTTTGAACCATTTTTGAGTGAGTTGCCGAAAGTCAGATTTTTGATGAAATTGTGACCCCGGGGCTTAGGGATTTTTTCAAAAAAATCTTTTTCTGCCGGTTAAATTGTCGAGGGCTTATTTCTTTTCCTGTGATAGAAAGCCGTCAGTTTCGACCGCCAAACCTCTCAGGGGAGCATTTGCAAGCGTTTGGCACCATTTTTGAGTGAATTGCCAAAAGTCAGATTTTTTGTGAAGTTGTGACCCCGGGGCTTAGGGATTTTTTCAAAAAAATCTTTTTCGGCTGGTTAAGTTGTCGAAGGCTGATTTCTTTTCCTGTGACAAAAAGCCTTCTGTTTGGACCGTCAAACCTCTCAGGGGAGCATTTGCAACCGTTTGGCACAATTTTTGAGTGAATTGCCGAAAGTCAGATTTTTTGTGAAATTGTGACCCCGGGGCTTAGGGATTTTTTCAAAAAAATCTTTTTCTGCCGGATAAGTTGTCGAGGGCTGATTTCTTGTCCTCTGATAAAAACCCTTCTGTTTCGACCGCCAAACCTCTCAGGGGAGCATTTGCAACCGTTTGGCACCATTTTTGAGTGAGTAGCCAAAATCAGACTTTTGATGAAATTGTGACCCCGGGGGTTAGGAATTTTTTCAAAAAAATGTTTTTCTGCTGGTTAAGTGGTCGAGGGCTGATTTCTTTTCCTGTGATTAAAAGTCCTTCTGTTTCGACCGCCAAACCTCTCAGGGGAACATTTGCAACCGTTTTGCACCATTTTTGAGTGAGTTGCCGAAAGTCAGACTTTTGATGAAATTGTGACCCCGGGGCTTAGGGATTTTTTCAAAAAAATCTTTGTCGGCTGTTTAAGATGTCAAGGGCTGATTTCTTTTCCTGTGATAAAAAGTCCATCTGTTTTGACCGCCAAACCTTTCAGCGGAGCATTTGCAACCGTTTGGCACCATTTTTGAGTGAGTTGCCGAAAGTCAGACTTTTGATGAAATTGTGACCCCGGGGGTTAGGGATTTTTTCAAAAAAATCTTTTTCGGCTGGTTAAGTTGTCGAAGGCTGATTTCTTTTCCTGTGATGAAAAGCCTTCTGTTTCGACCGTCAAACCTCTCAGGGGAGCATTTGCAACCGTTTGGCACCATTTTTGAGTGAATTGCCGAAAGTCAGATTTTTTGTGAAATTGTGACCCCGGGGCTTAGGGATTTTTTCAAAAAAATCTTTTTCTGCCGGTTAAATTGTCGAGGGCTGATTTCTTGTTCTGTGATAAAAAGCCTTCTGTTTCGACCGCCAAACCTCTCAGGGGAGCATTTGCAACCGTTTGGCACCATTTTTGAGTGAGTAGCCGAAAGTCAGACTTTTGATGAAATTGTGACCCCGGGGGTTAGGGATTTTTTCAAAAAAATGTTTTTCTGCTGGTTAAGTTGTCGGGGGCTGGTTTCTTTTCCTGTGATAAAAAGCCTTTTGTTTCGACCGCCAAACCTCTCAGGGGAACATTTGCAACCCTTTGGCACCATTTTTGAGTGAGTTGCCGAAAGTCAGACTTTAGATGAAATTGTGACCCCGGGGGTTAGGGATTTTTTCAAAAAAATCTTTTTCTGCCGGTTAAGTTGTCGGGGGCTTATTTCTTTTCCTGTGATAAAAAGCCTTCTGTTTCGACCGCCAAACCTCTCAGGGGAGCATTTGCAACCGTTTGGCACCATTTTTCAGTGAGTTGCCGAAAGACTTTTGATGAAATTGTGACCCCGGGGGTTAGGAATTTTTTCAAAAAAATGTTTTTCTGCTGGTTAAGTGGTCGAGGGCTGATTTCTTTTCCTGTGATTAAAAGTCCTTCTGTTTCGACCGCCAAACCTCTCAGGGGAACATTTGCAACCGTTTTGCACCATTTTTGAATGAGTTGCCGAAAGTCAGATTTTTGATGAAATTGTGACCCCGAGGCTTAGGGATTTTTTCAAAAAAATCGTTGTCGGCTGTTTAAGATTTCAAGGGCTGATTTCTTTTCCTGTGATAAAATGTCCATCTGTTTTGACCGCCAAACCTTTCAGCGGAGCATTTGCAACCGTTTGGCACCATTTTTGAGTGAGTTGCCGAAAGTCAGACTTTTGATGAAATTGTGACCCCGGGGCTTAGGGATTTTTTCAAAAAAATCTTTTTCGGCTGGTTAAATTGTCGAGGGCTGATTTCTTGTCCTGTGATAGAAAGCCTTCTGTTTGGACCGTCAAACCTCTCAGGGGAGTATTTGCAACCGTTTGGCACCATTTTTGAGTGAGTTGCCGAAAGTCAGACTTTTGATGAAATTGTGACCCCGGGGGTTAGGGATTTTTTCAAAAAAATGCTTTTCTGCTGGTTAAGTTGTCGAGGGCTTATTTCTTTTCCTGTGATAGAAAGCCGTCAGTTTCGACCGCCAAACCTCTCAGGGGAACATTTGCAACTATTTGGCACCATTTTTGAGTGATTTGCCGAAAGTCAGACTTTTGATGAAATTTTGACCCCGGGGGTTAGGGATTTTTTCAAAAAAATGTTTTTCTTCTGGTTAAGTTGTCGAGGGCTTATTTCTTTTCCTGTGATAAAAAGCCTTCTGTTTCGAACGCCAAACCTCTCAGGGGAACATTTGCAACTATTCCGCACCATTTTTGAGTGAGTTGCCGAAAGTCAGATTTTTGATGAAATTGTGACCCCGGGGCTTAGGGATTTCTTCAAAAAAATATTTTTCGGCCGGTTAAGTTGTCAAGGGCTGATTTGTTGTCCTGTGATAAAAAGCCTTCTGTTTCGACCGCCAAACCTCTCAGGGGAGCATTTTCAACCGTTTTGCACCATTTTTGAGTGAGTTGCCAAAAGTCAGATTTTTTGTGGAGTTGTGACCCCGGGGGTTAGGGATTTTTTCAAAAAAATCTTTTTCGGCTTGTTAAGATGTCAAGGGCTGATTTCTTTTCCTGTGATAAAAAGTCCTTCTGTTTTGACCGCCAAACCTTTCAGCGGAGCATTTGCAACCGTTTGGCACCATTTTTGAGTGAGTTGCCGAAAGTCAGATTTTTGATGAAATTGTGACCCCGGGGGTTAGGGATTTTTTCAAAAAAATCTTTTTCGGCTGGTTAAGTTGTCGAAGGCAGATTTCTTTTCCTGTGACAAAAAGCCTTCTGTTTGGACCGTCAAACCTCTCAGGGGAGCATTTGCAACCGTTTGGCACCATTTTTGAGTGAATTGCCGAAAGTCAGATTTTTTGTGAAATTGTGACCCCGGGGCTTAGGGATTTTTTCAAAAAAAATCTTTTTCTGCCGGTTAAGTTGTCAGGGGCTGGTTTCTTTTCCTGTGATAAAAAGCCTTTTGTTTCGACCGCCAAACCTCTCAGGGGAGCATTTGCAACCGTTTTGCCCCATTTTTGAGTGAGTTGCCGAAAGTCAGATTGTTGATGAAATTGTGACCCCGGGGCTTAGGGATTTTTTCAAAAAAATCTTTTTCTGCCGGTTAAATTGTCAAGGGCTGATTTCTTGTCCTGTGATAAAAAGCCTTCTGTTTCGACCGCCAAACCTCTCAGGGGAGCATTTGCAACCGTTTGGCACCATTTTTGAGTGAGTAGCCGAAAGTCAGATTTTTTGTGAAATTGTGACCCCGGGGGTTAGGAATTTTTTCAAAAAAATGTTTTTCTGCTGGTTAAGTGGTTGAGGGCTGATTTCTTTTCCTATGATTAAAAGTCCTTCTGTTTCGACCGCCAAACCTCTCAGGGGAACATTTGCAACCGTTTGGCACCATTTTTGAGTGAGTAGCCGAAAGTCAGATTTTTGATGAAATTGTGACCCCGGGGCTTAGGGATTTTTTCAAAAAAAACTTTTTCTGCCGGTTAAATTGTCGAGGGCTGATTTCTTTTCCTGTGATAAAAAGTCCTTCTGTTTCGACCGCCAAACCTCTCAGGGGAACATTTGCAACCGTTTGGCACCATTTTTGAGTGAGTTGCCGAAAGTCATATTTTTGATGAAATTGTGACCCTGGGGCTTAGGGATTTTTTCAAAAAAATCTTTTTCTGCCGGTTAAATTGTCGAGGGCTGATTTCTTGTCCTGTGATAAAAACCCTTCTGTTTCGACCGCCAAACCTCTCAGGGGAGCATTTGCAACCGTTTGGCACCATTTTTGAGTGAGTAGCCGAAAGTCAGATTTTTTGTGAAGTTGTGACCCCGGGGCTTAGGGATTTTTTCAAAAAAATGTTTTTCTGCTGGTTAAGTTGTCGGGGGCTGGTTTCTTTTCCTGTGATAAAAAGCCTTTTGTTTCGACCGCCAAACCTTTCAGTGGAGCATTTGCAACCCTTTGGCACCATTTTTGAGTGAATTGCCGAAAGTCAGATTTTTTGTGAAATTGCTTAGGGATTTTTTCAAAAAAATCTTTTTCTGCCGGTTAAGTTGTCGGGGGCTGGTTTCTTTTCCTGTGATAAAAAGCCTTTTCTTTCGACCGCCAAACCTCTCAGGGGAGTATTTGCAACCGTTTGGCACCATTTTTGAGTGAGTTGCCGAAAGTCAGACTTTTGATGAAATTGTGACCCCGGGGGTTAGGGATTTTTTCAAAAACATGTTTTTCTGCTGGTTAAGTGGTCGAGGGCTGATTTCTTTTCCTGTGATAAAAAGTCCTTCTGTTTCGACCGCCAAACCTCTCAGGGGAACATTTGCAACCGTTTGGCACCATTTTTGAGTGAGTTGCCGAAAGTCATATTTTTGATGAAATTGTGACCCTGGGGCTTAGGGATTTTTTCAAAAAAATCTTTTTCTGCCGGTTAAATTGTCGAGGGCTGATTTCTTGTCCTGTGATAAAAACCCTTCTGTTTCGACCGCCAAACCTCTCAGGGGAGCATTTGCAACCGTTTGGCACCATTTTTGAGTGAGTAGCCGAAAGTCAGATTTTTTGTGAAGTTGTGACCCCGGGGCTTAGGGATTTTTTCAAAAAAATGTTTTTCTGCTGGTTAAGTTGTCGGGGGCTGGTTTCTTTTCCTGTGATAAAAAGCCTTTTGTTTCGACCGCCAAACCTCTCAGGGGAGTATTTGCAACCGTTTGGCACCATTTTTGAGTGAGTTGCCGAAAGTCAGACTTTTGATGAAATTGTGACCCCGGGGGTTAGGGATTTTTTCAAAAACATGTTTTTCTGCTGGTTAAGTGGTCGAGGGCTGATTTCTTTTCCTGTGATAAAAAGTCCTTCTGTTTCGACCGCCAAACCTCTCAGGGGAACATTTGCAACCGTTTGGCACCATTTTTGAGTGAGTTTCCGAAAGTCATATTTTTGATGAAATTGTGACCCCGGGGCTTAGGGATTTTTTCAAAAAAATCTTTTTCTGCCGGTTAAATTGTCGAGGGCTGATTTCTTGTCCTGTGATAAAAACCCTTCTGTTTCGACCGCCAAACCTCTCAGGGGAGCATTTGCAACCGTTTGGCACCATTTTGGAGTGAGTTGCCGAAAGACTTTTGATGAAATTGTGACCCCGGGGTTAGGAATTTTTTCAAAAAAATGTTTTTCTGCTGTTTAAGTGGTCGAGGGCTGATTTCTTTTCCTGTGATTAAAAGTCCTTCTGTTTCGACCGCCAAACCTCTCAGCGGAGCATTTGCAACCGTTTGGCACCATTTTTGAGTGAGTTGCCGAAAGTCAGACTTTTGATGAAATTGTGACCCCGGGGCTTAGGGATTTTTTCAAAAAAATCTTTTTTTGCCGGTTAAGATGTCGAGGGCTTATTTCTTTTCCTGTGATAGAAAGCCGTCTGTTTCGACCGCCAAACCTCTCAGGGGAACATTTGCAACTATTTGGCACCATTTTTGAGTGAGTTGCCGAAAGTCAGACTTTTGATGAAATTGTGACCCCGGGGGTTAGGGATTTTTTCAAAAAAAAAATGTTTTTCTGATGGTTAAGTTGTCGAGGGCTTATTTCTTTTCCTGTGATAGAAAGCCTTCTGTTTCGACCGCCAAACCTTTCAGCGGAGCATTTGCAACCATTTGGCACCATTTTTGAGTGAATTGCCGAAAGTCAGATTTTTTGTGAAATTGTGACCCCGGGGCTTAGGGATTTTTTCAAAAAAATCTTTTTCGGCTGGTTAAGTTGTCGAAGGCTGATTTCTTTTCCTGTGACAAAAAGCCTTCTGTTTGGACCGTCAAACCTCTCAGGGGAGTATTTGCAACTATTTGGCACCATTTTTGAGTGAGTTGCCGAAAGTCAGACTTTAGATGAAATTGTGACCCCGGGGGTTAGGGATTTTTTCAAAAAAATGCTTTTCTGCTGGTTAAGTTGTCGAGGGCTTATTTCTTTTCCTGTGATAGAAAGCCGTCAGTTTCGACCGCCAAACCTCTCAGGGGAACATTTGCAACTATTTGGCACCATTTTTGAGTGAGTTGCCGAAAGTCAGACTTTAGATGAAATTGTGACCCCGGGGGTTAGGGATTTTTTTCAAAAAAAATGTTTTTCTGCTGGTTAAGTTGTCGAGGGCTTATTTCTTTTCCTGTGATAAAAAGCCTTCTGTTTCGAACGCCAAACCTCTCAGGGGAACATTTGCAACTATTTCGCACCATTTTTGAGTGAGATGTCGAAAGTCAGATTTTTGATGAAATTGTGACCCCGGGGCTTAGGGATTTTTTCAAAAAAATATTTTTCGGCCGGTTAAGTTGTCAAGGGCTGATTTGTTGTCCTATGATAAAAAGCCTTCTGTTTCGACCGCCAAACCTTTCAGCGGAGCATTTGCAACCCTTTGGCACCATTTTTGAGTGAATTGCCGAAAGTCAGATTTTTTGTGAAATTGTGACCCCGGGGCTTAGGGATTTTTTCAAAAAATCTTTTTCTGCCGGTTAAATTGTCAAGGGCTGATTTCTTGTCCTGTGATAAAAAGCCTTCTGTTTCGACCGCCAAACCTCTCAGGGGAGCATTTGCAACCGTTTGGCACCATTTTTGAGTGAGTAGCCGAAAGTCAGACTTTTGATGAAATTTTGACCCCGGGGGTTAGGAATTTTTTCAAAAAAATGTTTTTCTGCTGGTTAAGTGGTCGAGGGCTGATTTCTTTTCCTGTGATTAAAAGTCCTTCTGTTTCGACCGCCAAACCTCTCAGGGGAACATTTGCAACCGTTTTGCACCATTTTTGAGTGAGTTGCCGAAAGTCAGATTTTTGATGAAATTGTGACCCCGGGGCTTAGGGATTTTTTCAAAAAAATCTTTTTCCGCCGGTTAAATTGTCAAGGGCTGATTTCTTGTCCTGTGATAAAAACCCTTCTGTTTCGACCGCCAAACCTCTCAGGGGAGCATTTGCAACCGTTTGGCACCATTTTTGAGTGAATTGCCAAAAGTCAGATTTTTTGTGAAGTTGTGACCCCGGGGCTTAGGGATTTTTTCAAAAAAATCTTTTTCGGCTGGTTAAGATGTCAAGGGCTGATTTCTTTTCCTGTGATAAAAAGTCCTTCTGTTTTGACCGCCAAACCTTTCAGCGGAGCATTTGCAACCGTTTGGCACCATTTTTGAGTGAGTTGCCGAAAGTCAGACTATTGATGAAATTGTGACCCCGGGGGTTAGGGATTTTTTCAAAAAAATCTTTTTCGGCTGGTTAAGTTGTCGAAGGCTGATTTCTTTTCCTGTGACAAAAAGCCTTCTGTTTGGACCGTCAAACCTCTCAGGGGAGCATTTGCAACCGTTTGGCACCATTTTTGAGTGAATTGCTGAAAGTCAGATTTTTTGTGAAATTGTGACCCCGGGGCTTAGGGATTTTTTCAAAAAATTCTTTTTCTGCTGGTTTTATTGTCAAGGGCTGATTTCTTGTCCTGTGATAAAAAGCCTTCTGTTTCGACCGCCAAACCTCTCAGGGGAGCATTTGCAACCGTTTGGCACCATTTTTGAGTGAGTAGCCGAAAGTCAGATTTTGATGAAATTGTGACCCAGAGGGTTAGGAATTTTTTCAAAAAAATGTTTTTCTGCTGGTTAAGTGGTCGAGGGCTGATTTCTTTTCCTGTGATTAAAAGTCCTTCTGTTTCGACCGCCAAACCTCTCAGGGGAACATTTGCAACCTTTTTGCACCATTTTTGAGTGAGTTGCCGAAAGTCAGATTTTTGATGAAATTGTGACCCCGGGGCTTAGGGATTTTTTCAAAAAAATCTTTTTCTGCCGGTTAAATTGTCAAGGGCTGATTTCTTGTCCTGTGATAAAAACCCTTCTGTTTCGACCGCCAAACCTCTCAGGGGAGCATTTGCAACCGTTTGGCACCATTTTTGAGTGAGTAGCCGAAAGTCAGATTTTTTGTGAAGTTGTGACCCCGGGGCTTAGGGATTTTTTCAAAAAAATGTTTTTCGGCTGGTTAAGTTGTCGAAGGGTGATTTCTTTTCCTGTGACAAAAAGCCTTCTGTTTGGACCGTCAAACCTCTCAGGGGAGTATTTGCAACCGTTTGGCACCATTTTTGAGTGAGTTGCCGAAAGTCAGACTTTTGATGAAATTGTGACCCCGGGGGTTAGGGATTTTTTCAAAAAAATGCTTTTCTGCTGGTTAAGTTGTCGAGGGCTTATTTCTTTTCCTGTGATAGAAAGCCGTCAGTTTCGACCGCCAAACCTCTCAGGGGAACATTTGCAACTATTTGGCACGATTTTTGAGTGAGTTGCCGAAAGTCAGACTTTTGATGAAATTGTGACCCCGGGGGTTAGGGATTTTTTCAAAAAAATATTTTTCGGCCGGTTAAGTTGTCAAGGGCTGATTTGTTGTCCTGTGATAAAAAGCCTTCTGTTTCGACCGCCAAACCTTTCAGCGGAGCATTTGCAACCCTTTGGCACCATTTTTGAGTGAATTGCCGAAAGTCAGATTTTTTGTGAAATTGTGACCCCGGGGCTTAGGGATTTTTTCAAAAAAATCTTTTTCGGCTTGTTAAGATGTCAAGGGCTGATTTCTTTTCCTGTGATAAAAAGTCCTTCTGTTTTGACCGCCAAACCTCTCAGCGGAGCATTTGCAACCGTTTGGCACCATTTTTGAGTGAGTTGCCGAAAGTCAGACTTTTGATGAAATTGTGACCCCGGGGGTTAGGGATTTTTTCAAAAAAATCTTTTTCGGCTGGTTAAGTTGTCGAAGGCTGATTTCTTTTCCTGTGACAAAAAGCCTTCTGTTTGGACCGTCAAACCTCTCAGGGGAGCATTTGCAACCGTTTGGCACCATTTTTGAGTGAGTTGCCGAAAGTCAGACTTTAGATGAAATTGTGACCCCGGGGGTTAGGGATTTTTTCAAAAAATTCTTTTTCCGCCGGTTAAATTGTCAAGGGCTGATTTCTTGTCCTGTGATAAAAAGCCTTCTGTTTCGACCGCCAAACCTCTCAGGGGAGCATTTGCAACCGTTTGGCACCATTTTTGAGTGAATTGCCAAAAGTCAGATTTTTTGTGAAGTTGTGACCCTGGGGCTTAGGGATTTTTTCAAAAAAATCTTTTTCGGCTGGTTAAGATGTCAAGGGCTGATTTCTTTTCCTGTGATAAAAAGTCCTTCTGTTTTGACCGCCAAACCTTTCAGCGGAGCATTTACAACCGTTTGGCACCATTTTTGAGTGAGTTGCCGAAAGTCAGACTATTGATGAAATTGTGACCCCGGGGGTTAGGGATTTTTTCAAAAAAATCTTTTTCGGCTGGTTAAGTTGTCGAAGGCTGATTTCTTTTCCTGTGACAAAAAGCCTTCTGTTTGGACCGTCAAACCTCTCAGGGGAGCATTTGCAACCGTTTGGCACCATTTTTGAGTGAATTGCCGAAAGTCAGATTTTTTGTGAAATTGTGACCCCGGGGCTTAGGGATTTTTTCAAAAAATTCTTTTTCTGCTGCTTTTATTGTCAAGGGCTGATTTCTTGTCCTGTGATAAAAAGCCTTCTGTTTCGACCGCCAAACCTCTCAGGGGAGCATTTGCAACCGTTTGGCACCATTTTTGAGTGAGTAGCCGAAAGTCAGATTTTGATGAAATTGTGACCCAGAGGGTTAGGGATTTTTTCAAAAAAATGTTTTTCTGCTGCTTAAGTGGTCGAGGGCTGATTTCTTTTCCTGTGATTAAAAGTCCTTCTGTTTCGACCGCCAAACCTCTCAGGGGAACATTTGCAACCTTTTTGCACCATTTTTGAGTGAGTTGCCGAAAGTCAGATTTTTGATGAAATTGTGACCCCGGGGCTTTAGGGATTTTTTCAAAAAAATCTTTTTCGGCTGGTTAAGTTGTCAAGGGCTGATTTCTTTTCCTGTGACAAAAAGCCTTCTGTTTGGACCGTCAAACCTCTCAGGGGAGTATTTGCAACCGTTTGGCACCATTTTTGAGTGAGTTGCCGAAAGTCAGACTTTTGATGAAATTGTGACCCCGGGGGTTAGGGATTTTTTCAAAAAAATGCTTTTCTGCTGGTTAATTTGTCGAGGGCTTATTTCTTTTCCTGTGATAGAAAGCCGTCAGTTTCGACCGCCAAACCTCTCAGGGGAACATTTGCAACTATTTGGCACCATTTTTGAGTGAGTTGCCGAAAGTCAGACTTTTGATGAAATTGTGACCCCGGGGGTTAGGGATTTTTTCAAAAAAATGTTTTTCTGCTGGTTAAGTTGTCGAGGGCTGATTTGTTGTCCTGTGATAAAAAGCCTTTTGTTTCGACCGCCAAACCTCTCAGGGGAGCATTTGCAACCCTTTGGCACCATTTTTGAGTGAGTTGCTGAAAGTCAGATTTTTTGTGAAATTGTGACCCCGGGGCTTAGGGATTTTTTCAAAAAAATCTTTTTCGGCCGGTTAAGTTGTCGAAGGCTGATTTGTTGTCCTGTGATAAAAAGCGTTCTGTTTCGACCGCCAAACCTTTCAGCGGAGCATTTGCAACCCTTTGGCACCATTTTTGAGTGAATTGCCGAAAGTCAGTTTTTTTGTGAAATTGTGACCCCGGGGCTTAGGGATTTTTTCAAAAAAATCTTTTTCTGCCGGTTAAATTGTCAAGGACTGATTTCTTGTCCTGTGATAAAAAGCCTTCTGTTTCGACCGCCAACCCTCTCAGGGGAGTATTTGCAACCGTTTGGCACCATTTTTGAGTGAGTAGCCGAAAGTCAGATTTTGATGAAATTGTGACCCAGAAGGTTAGGAATTTTTTCAAAAAAATGTTTTTCTGCTGGTTAAGTGGTCGAGGGCTGATTTCTTTTCCTGTGATTAAAAGTCCTTCTGTTTCGACCGCCAAACCTCTCAGGGGAACATTTGCAACCTTTTTGCACCATTTTTGAGTGAGTTGCCGAAAGTCAGATTTTTGATGAAATTGTGACCCCGGGGCTTAGGGATTTTTTCAAAAAAATCTTTTTCTGCCGGTTAAATTGTCAAGGGCTGATTTCTTGTCCTGTGATAAAAACCCTTCTGTTTCGACCGCCAAACCTCTCAGGGGAGCATTTGCAACCGTTTGGCACCATTTTTGAGTGAGTAGCCGAAAGTCAGATTTTTTGTGAAGTTGTGACCCCGGGGCTTAGGGATTTTTTCAAAAAAATCTTTTTCGGCTGGTTAAGTTGTCGAAGGCTGATTTCTTTTCCTGTGACAAAAAGCCTTCTGTTTGGACCGTCAAACCTCTCAGGGGAGTATTTGCAACCGTTTGGCACCATTTTTGAGTGAGTTGCCGAAAGTCAGACTTTTGATGAAATTGTGACCCCGGGGGTTAGGGATTTTTTCAAAAAAATCTTTTTCGGCCGGTTAAGTTGTCAAGGGCTGATTTGTTGTCCTGTGATAAAAAGCCTTCTGTTTCGACCGCCAAACCTTTCAGCGGAGCATTTGCAACCCTTTGGCACCATTTTTGAGTGAATTGCCGAAAGTCAGATTTTTTGTGAAATTGTGACCCCGGGGCTTAGGGATTTTTTCAAAAAAATCTTTTTCGGCTTGTTAAGATGTCAAGGGCTGATTTCTTTTCCTGTGATAAAAAGTCCTTCTGTTTTGACCGCCAAACCTTTCAGCGGAGCATTTGCAACCGTTGGCACCATTTTTGAGTGAGTTGCCGAAAGTCAGACTTTTGATGAAATTGTGACCCCGGGGGTTAGGGATTTTTTCAAAAAAATCTTTTTCGGCTGGTTAAGTTGTCGAAGGCTGATTTCTTTTCCTGTGACAAAAAGCCTTCTGTTTGGACCGTCAAACCTCTCAGGGGAGCATTTGCAACCGTTTGGCACCATTTTTGAGTGAGTTGCCGAAAGTCAGACTTTTGATGAAATTGTGACCCCGGGGGTTAGGGATTTTTTCAAAAAAATGTTTTTCTGCTGCTTAAGTTGTCGAGGGCTTATTTCTTTTCCTGTTATAAAAAGCCTTCTGTTTCGAACGCCAAACCTCTCAGGGGAACATTTGCAACTATTTCGCACCATTTTTGAGTGAGTTGCCGAAAGTCAGATTTTTTATGAAATTGTGACCCCGGGGCTTAGGGATTTTTTCAAAAAAATATTTTTCGGCCGGTTAAGTTGTCAAGGGCTGATTTGTTGTCCTGTGATAAAAAGCCTTCTGTTTTGACCGCCAAACCTTTCAGCGGAGTATTTGCAACCCTTTGGAACCATTTTTGAGTGAATTGCCGAAAGTCAGATTTTTTGTGAAATTGTGACCCCGGGGCTTAGGGATTTTTTCAAAAAAATCTTTTTCTGCCGGTTAAATTGTCAAGGGCTGATTTCTTGTCCTGTGATAAAAAGCCTTCTGTTTCGACCGCCAAACCTCTCAGGGGAGCATTTGCAACCGTTTGGCACCATTTTTGAGTGAGTAGCCGAAAGTCAGATTTTGATGAAATTGTGACCCAGAGGGTTAGGAATTTTTTCAAAAAAATGCTTTTCTGCTGGTTAATTTGTCGAGGGCTTATTTCTTTTCCTGTGATAGAAAGCCGTCAGTTTCGACCGCCAAACCTCTCAGGGGAACATTTGCAACCTTTTTGCACCATTTTTGAGTGAGTTGCCGAAAGTCAGATTTTTTATGAAATTGTGACCCCGGGGTTAGGGATTTTTTCAAAAAAATCTTTTTCTGCCGGTTAAATTGTCAAGGGCTGATTTCTTGTCCTGTGATAAAAACCCTTCTGTTTCGACCGCCAAACCTCTCAGGGGAGCATTTGCAACCGTTTGGCACCATTTTTGAGTGAGTAGCCGAAAGTCAGATTTTTTGTGAAGTTGTGACCCCGGGGCTTAGGGATTTTTTCAAAAAAATCTTTTTCGGCTGGTTAAGTTGTCGAGGGCTGATTTCTTTTCCTGTGATAAAAAGTCCTTCTGTTTCAACCGCCAAACCTTTCAGCGGAGCATTTGCAACCCTTTGGCACCATTTTTGATTGAATTGCCGAAAGTCAGATTTTTTGTGAAATTGTGACCCCGGGGCTTAGGGATTTTTTCAAAAAAATCTTTTTCTGCCGGTTAAATTGTCAAGGGCTGATTTCTTGTCCTGTGATAAAAAGCCTTCTGTTTCGACCGCCAACCCTCTCAGGGGAGCATTTGCAACCGTTTGGCACCATTTTTGAGAGAGCAGCCGAAAGTCAGACTTTTGATGAAATTGTGACCCCGGGGGTTAGGGATTTTTTCAAAAAAATGCTTTTCTGCTGGTTAATTTGTCGAGGGCTTATTTCTTTTCCTGTGATAGAAAGCAGTCAGTTTCGACCGCCAAACCTCTCAGGGGAACATTTGCAACTATTTGGCACGATTTTTGAGTGAGTTGCCGAAAGTCAGACTTTTGATGAAATTGTGACCCCGGGGGTTAGGGATTTTTTCAAAAAAATATTTTACGGCCGGTTAAGTTGTCAAGGGCTGATTTGTTGTCCTGTGATAAAAAGCCTTCTGTTTCGACCGCCAAACCTCTCAGGGGAGCATTTGCAACCCTTTGGCACCATTTTTGAGTGAATTGCCGAAAGTCAGATTTTTTGTGAAATTGTGACCCCGGGGCTTAGGGATTTTTTCAAAAAAATCTTTTTCGGCTTGTTAAGATGTCAAGGGCTGATTTCTTTTCCTGTGATAAAAAGTCCTTCTGTTTTGACCGCCAAACCTTTCAGCGGAGCATTTGCAACCGTTTGGCACCATTTTTGAGTGAGTTGCCGAAAGTCAGACTTTTGATGAAATTGTGACCCCGGGGCTTAGGGATA
Source organism: Podarcis raffonei (assembly GCF_027172205.1). NCBI lineage: Eukaryota > Metazoa > Chordata > Lepidosauria > Squamata > Lacertidae > Podarcis > Podarcis raffonei. The sequence goes on along the minus strand of NC_070611.1, from coordinate 12,103,199 downwards.
TTTTCAAAAAAATCTTTTTCGGCCGGTTAAGTTGTCAAGGGCTGATTTGTTGTCCTGTGATAAAAAGCCTTCTGTTTCGACCGCCAAACCTTTCAGCGGAGCATTTGCAACCCTTTGGCACCATTTTTGAGTGAATTGCCGAAAGTCAGATTTTTTGTGAAATTGTGACCCCGGGGCTTAGGGATTTTTTCAAAAAAATCTTTTTCGGCTTGTTAAGATGTCAAGGGCTGATTTCTTTTCCTGTGATAAAAAGTCCTTCTGTTTTGACCGCCAAACCTTTCAGCGGAGCATTTGCAACCGTTTGGCACCATTTTTGAGTGAGTTGCCGAAAGTCAGACTTTTGATGAAATTGTGACCCCGGGGGTTAGGGATTTTTTCAAAAAAATCTTTTTCGGCTGGTTAAGTTGTCGAAGGCTGATTTCTTTTCCTGTGACAAAAAGCCTTCTGTTTGGACCGTCAAACCTCTCAGGGGAGCATTTGCAACCGTTTGGCACCATTTTTGAGTGAGTTGCCGAAAGTCAGACTTTAGATGAAATTGTGACCCCGGGGGTTAGGGATTTTTTCAAAAAAATGTTTTTCTGCTGCTTAAGTTGTCGAGGGCTGATTTCTTTTCCTGTGATTAAAAGTCCTTCTGTTTCGACCGCCAAACCTCTCAGGGGAACATTTGCAACCTTTTTGCACCATTTTTGAGTGAGTTGCCGAAAGTCAGATTTTTGATGAAATTGTGACCCCGGGGCTTTAGGGATTTTTTCAAAAAAATCTTTTTCGGCTGGTTAAGTTGTCAAGGGCTGATTTCTTTTCCTGTGACAAAAAGCCTTCTGTTTGGACCGTCAAACCTCTCAGGGGAGTATTTGCAACCGTTTGGCACCATTTTTGAGTGAGTTGCCGAAAGTCAGACTTTTGATGAAATTGTGACCCCGGGGGTTAGGGATTTTTTCAAAAAAATGCTTTTCTGCTGGTTAATTTGTCGAGGGCTTATTTCTTTTCCTGTGATAGAAAGCCGTCAGTTTCGACCGCCAAACCTCTCAGGGGAACATTTGCAACTATTTGGCACCATTTTTGAGTGAGTTGCCGAAAGTCAGACTTTTGATGAAATTGTGACCCCGGGGGTTAGGGATTTTTTCAAAAAAATCTTTTTCTGCTGGTTAAGTTGTCGAGGGCTGATTTGTTGTCCTGTGATAAAAAGCCTTTTGTTTCGACCGCCAAACCTCTCAGGGGAGCATTTGCAACCCTTTGGCACCATTTTTGAGTGAGTTGCTGAAAGTCAGATTTTTTGTGAAATTGTGACCCCGGGGCTTAGGGATTTTTTCAAAAAAATCTTTTTCGGCCGGTTAAGTTGTCGAAGGCTGATTTGTTGTCCTGTGATAAAAAGCGTTCTGTTTCGACCGCCAAACCTTTCAGCGGAGCATTTGCAACCCTTTGGCACCATTTTTGAGTGAATTGCCGAAAGTCAGACTTTTGATGAAATTGTGACCCCGGGGCTTAGGGATTTTTTCAAAAAAATCTTTTTCTGCCGGTTAAATTGTCAAGGACTGATTTCTTGTCCTGTGATAAAAAGCCTTCTGTTTCGACCGCCAACCCTCTCAGGGGAGTATTTGCAACCGTTTGGCACCATTTTTGAGTGAGTAGCCGAAAGTCAGATTTTGATGAAATTGTGACCCAGAAGGTTAGGAATTTTTTCAAAAAAATGTTTTTCTGCTGGTTAAGTGGTCGAGGGCTGATTTCTTTTCCTGTGATTAAAAGTCCTTCTGTTTCGACCGCCAAACCTCTCAGGGGAACATTTGCAACCTTTTTGCACCATTTTTGAGTGAGTTGCCGAAAGTCAGATTTTTGATGAAATTGTGACCCCGGGGCTTAGGGATTTTTTCAAAAAAATCTTTTTCTGCCGGTTAAATTGTCAAGGGCTGATTTCTTGTCCTGTGATAAAAACCCTTCTGTTTCGACCGCCAAACCTCTCAGGGGAGCATTTGCAACCGTTTGGCACCATTTTTGAGTGAGTAGCCGAAAGTCAGATTTTTTGTGAAGTTGTGACCCCGGGGCTTAGGGATTTTTTCAAAAAAATCTTTTTCGGCTGGTTAAGTTGTCGAAGGCTGATTTCTTTTCCTGTGACAAAAAGCCTTCTGTTTGGACCGTCAAACCTCTCAGGGGAGTATTTGCAACCGTTTGGCACCATTTTTGAGTGAGTTGCCGAAAGTCAGACTTTTGATGAAATTGTGACCCCGGGGGTTAGGGATTTTTTCAAAAAAATCTTTTTCGGCCGGTTAAGTTGTCAAGGGCTGATTTGTTGTCCTGTGATAAAAAGCCTTCTGTTTCGACCGCCAAACCTTTCAGCGGAGCATTTGCAACCGTTGGCACCATTTTTGAGTGAGTTGCCGAAAGTCAGACTTTTGATGAAATTGTGACCCCGGGGGTTAGGGATTTTTTCAAAAAAATCTTTTTCGGCTGGTTAAGTTGTCAAGGGCTGATTTCTTTTCCTGTGACAAAAAGCCTTCTGTTTGGACCGTCAAACCTCTCAGGGGAGCATTTGCAACCGTTTGGCACCATTTTTGAGTGAGTTGCCGAAAGTCAGACTTTTGATGAAATTGTGACCCCGGGGGTTAGGGATTTTTTCAAAAAAATGTTTTTCTGCTGCTTAAGTTGTCGAGGGCTTATTTCTTTTCCTGTTATAAAAAGCCTTCTGTTTCGAACGCCAAACCTCTCAGGGGAACATTTGCAACTATTTCGCACCATTTTTGAGTGAGTTGCCGAAAGTCAGATTTTTTATGAAATTGTGACCCCGGGGCTTAGGGATTTTTTCAAAAAAATATTTTTCGGCCGGTTAAGTTGTCAAGGGCTGATTTGTTGTCCTGTGATAAAAAGCCTTCTGTTTTGACCGCCAAACCTTTCAGCGGAGTATTTGCAACCCTTTGGAACCATTTTTGAGTGAATTGCCGAAAGTCAGATTTTTTGTGAAATTGTGACCCCGGGGCTTAGGGATTTTTTCAAAAAAATCTTTTTCTGCCGGTTAAATTGTCAAGGGCTGATTTCTTGTCCTGTGATAAAAAGCCTTCTGTTTCGACCGCCAAACCTCTCAGGGGAGCATTTGCAACCGTTTGGCACCATTTTTGAGTGAGTAGCCGAAAGTCAGATTTTGATGAAATTGTGACCCAGAGGGTTAGGAATTTTTTCAAAAAAATGCTTTTCTGCTGGTTAATTTGTCGAGGGCTTATTTCTTTTCCTGTGATAGAAAGCCGTCAGTTTCGACCGCCAAACCTCTCAGGGGAACATTTGCAACCTTTTTGCACCATTTTTGAGTGAGTTGCCGAAAGTCAGATTTTTTATGAAATTGTGACCCCGGGGTTAGGGATTTTTTCAAAAAAATCTTTTTCTGCCGGTTAAATTGTCAAGGGCTGATTTCTTGTCCTGTGATAAAAACCCTTCTGTTTCGACCGCCAAACCTCTCAGGGGAGCATTTGCAACCGTTTGGCACCATTTTTGAGTGAGTAGCCGAAAGTCAGATTTTTTGTGAAGTTGTGACCCCGGGGCTTAGGGATTTTTTCAAAAAAATCTTTTTCGGCTGGTTAAGTTGTCGAGGGCTGATTTCTTTTCCTGTGATAAAAAGTCCTTCTGTTTCAACCGCCAAACCTTTCAGCGGAGCATTTGCAACCCTTTGGCACCATTTTTGATTGAATTGCCGAAAGTCAGATTTTTTGTGAAATTGTGACCCCGGGGCTTAGGGATTTTTTCAAAAAAATCTTTTTCTGCCGGTTAAATTGTCAAGGGCTGATTTCTTGTCCTGTGATAAAAAGCCTTCTGTTTCGACCGCCAACCCTCTCAGGGGAGCATTTGCAACCGTTTGGCACCATTTTTGAGAGAGCAGCCGAAAGTCAGACTTTTGATGAAATTGTGACCCCGGGGGTTAGGGATTTTTTCAAAAAAATGCTTTTCTGCTGGTTAATTTGTCGAGGGCTTATTTCTTTTCCTGTGATAGAAAGCAGTCAGTTTCGACCGCCAAACCTCTCAGGGGAACATTTGCAACTATTTGGCACGATTTTTGAGTGAGTTGCCGAAAGTCAGACTTTTGATGAAATTGTGACCCCGGGGGTTAGGGATTTTTTCAAAAAAATATTTTACGGCCGGTTAAGTTGTCAAGGGCTGATTTGTTGTCCTGTGATAAAAAGCCTTCTGTTTCGACCGCCAAACCTCTCAGGGGAGCATTTGCAACCCTTTGGCACCATTTTTGAGTGAATTGCCGAAAGTCAGATTTTTTGTGAAATTGTGACCCCGGGGCTTAGGGATTTTTTCAAAAAAATCTTTTTCGGCTTGTTAAGATGTCAAGGGCTGATTTCTTTTCCTGTGATAAAAAGTCCTTCTGTTTTGACCGCCAAACCTTTCAGCGGAGCATTTGCAACCGTTTGGCACCATTTTTGAGTGAGTTGCCGAAAGTCAGACTTTTGATGAAATTGTGACCCCGGGGGTTAGGGATTTTTTCAAAAAAATCTTTTTCGGCTGGTTAAGTTGTCGAAGGCTGATTTCTTTTCCTGTGACAAAAAGCCTTCTGTTTGGACCGTCAAACCTCTCAGGGGAGCATTTGCAACCGTTTGGCACCATTTTTGAGTGAGTTGCCGAAAGTCAGACTTTAGATGAAATTGTGACCCCGGGGGTTAGGGATTTTTTCAAAAAAATGTTTTTCTGCTGCTTAAGTTGTCGAGGGCTTATTTCTTTTCCTGCTATAAAAAACCTTCTGTTTCGAACGCCAAACCTCTCAGGGGAACATTTGCAACTATTTCAAACCATTTTTGAGTGAGTTGCCGAAAGTCAGATTTTTGATGAAATTGTGACCCCGGGGCTTAGGGATATTTTCAAAAAAATATTATTCGGCCGGTTAAATTGTCAAGGGCTGATTTCTTGTCCTGTGATAAAAAGCCTTCTGTTTCGACCGCCAACCCTCTCAGGGGAGCATTTGCAACCGTTTGGCACCATTTTTGAGTGAGTAGCCGAAAGTCAGACTTTTGATGAAATTGTGACCCCGGGGGTTAGGGATTTTTTCAAAAAAATGCTTTTCTGCTGGTTAATTTGTCGAGGGCTTATTTCTTTTCCTGTGATAGAAAGCCGTCAGTTTCGACCGCCAAACCTCTCAGGGGAACATTTGCAACTATTTGGCACGATTTTTGAGTGAGTTGCCGAAAGTCAGACTTTTGATGAAATTGTGACCCCGGGGGTTAGGGATTTTTTCAAAAAAATATTTTACGGCCGGTTAAGTTGTCAAGGGCTGATTTGTTGTCCTGTGATAAAAAGCCTTCTGTTTCGACCGCCAAACCTTTCAGCGGAGCATTTGCAACCCTTTGGCACCATTTTTGAGTGAATTGCCGAAAGTCAGATTTTTTGTGAAATTGTGACCCCGGGGCTTAGGGATTTTTTCAAAAAAATCTTTTTCGGCTTGTTAAGATGTCAAGGGCTGATTTCTTTTCCTGTGATAAAAAGTCCTTCTGTTTTGACCGCCAAACCTTTCAGCGGAGCATTTGCAACCGTTTGGCACCATTTTTGAGTGAGTTGCCGAAAGTCAGACTTTTGATGAAATTGTGACCCCGGGGGTTAGGGATTTTTTCAAAAAAATCTTTTTCGGCTGGTTAAGTTGTCGAAGGCTGATTTCTTTTCCTGTGACAAAAAGCCTTCTGTTTGGACCGTCAAACCTCTCAGGGGAGCATTTGCAACCGTTTGGCACCATTTTTGAGTGAGTTGCCGAAAGTCAGACTTTAGATGAAATTGTGACCCCGGGGGTTAGGGATTTTTTCAAAAAAATGTTTTTCTGCTGCTTAAGTTGTCGAGGGCTTATTTCTTTTCCTGTTATAAAAAGCCTTCTGTTTCGAACGCCAAACCTCTCAGGGGAACATTTGCAACTATTTCGCACCATTTTTGAGTGAGTTGCCGAAAGTCAGATTTTTGATGAAATTGTGACCCCGGGGCTTAGGGATTTTTTCAAAAAAATATTTTTCGGCCGGTTAAATTGTCAAGGGCTGATTTCTTGTCCTGTGATAAAAAGCCTTCTGTTTCGACCGCCAACCCTCTCAGGGGAGCATTTGCAACCGTTTGGCACCATTTTTGAGTGAGTAGCCGAAAGTCAGACTTTTGATGAAATTGTGACCCCGGGGGTTAGGGATTTTTTCAAAAAAATGCTTTTCTGCTGGTTAATTTGTCGAGGGCTTATTTCTTTTCCTGTGATAGAAAGCCGTCAGTTTCGACCGCCAAACCTCTCAGGGGAACATTTGCAACTATTTGGCACCATTTTTGAGTGAGTTGCCGAAAGTCAGACTTTTGATGAAATTGTGACCCCGGGGGTTAGGGATTTTTTCAAAAAAATATTTTTCGGCCGGTTAAGTTGTCAAGGGCTGATTTGTTGTCCTGTGATAAAAAGCCTTCTGTTTCGACCGCCAAACCTTTCAGCGGAGCATTTGCAACCCTTTGGCACCATTTTTGAGTGAATTGCCGAAAGTCAGATTTTTTGTGAAATTGTGACCCCGGGGCTTAGGGATTTTTTCAAAAAAATCTCTTTCTGCCGGTTAAGTTGTCGAGGGCTGATTTCTTTTCCTGTGATGAAAAGCCTTCTGTTTCGACCGCCAAACCTCTCAGTGGAGTATTTGCAACCATTTGGCACCATTTTTGAGTGAATTGCCGAAAGTCATATTTTTTATGAAATTGTGAACCCGGGGCTTAGGGATTTTTTCAAAAAAACCTTTTCGACCGGTTAAGTTGTCGAAGGCTGTTTTCTTGTCCTGTAATAAAAAGCCTTCTGTTTCGAACGCCAAACCTTTCAGCGGAGCATTTGCAACCGTTTGGCACCATTTTTGAGTGAGTTGCCGAAAGTCAGCCTTTTGATGAAATTGTGACCCCGGGGGTTAGGGATTTTTTCAAAAACATGTTTTTCTGCTGGTTAAGTGGTCGGGGGCTGATTTCTTTTCCTGTGATAAAAAGTCCTTCTTTTTCGACCGCCAAACCTCTCAGGGGAACATTTGCAACCGTTTGGCACCATTTTTGAGTGAGTTTCCGAAAGTCATATTTTTGATGAAATTGTGACCCCGGGGCTTAGGGATTTTTTCAAAAAAATCTTTTTCTGCCGTTTAAATTGTCAAGGGCTGATTTCTTGTCCTGTGATAAAAACCCTTCTGTTTCGACCGCCAAACCTCTCAGGGGAGCATTTGCAACCGTTTGGCACCATTTTTGAGTGAATTGCCAAAAGTCAGATTTTTTGTGAAGTTTGGACCCCGGGGCTTAGGGATTTTTTCAAAAAAATCTTTTTCGGCTGGTTAAGATGTCAAGGGCTGATTTCTTTTCCTGTGATAAAAAGTCCTTCTGTTTTGACCGCCAAACCTTTCAGCGGAGCATTTGCAACCGTTTGGCACCATTTTTGAGTGAGTTGCCGAAAGTCAGACTTTAGATGAAATTGTGACCCCGGGGGTTAGGAATTTTTTCAAAAAAATGTTTTTCTGCTGGTTAAGTGGTTGAGGGCTGATTTCTTTTCCTGTGATTAAAAGTCCTTCTGTTTCGACCGCCAAGCCTCTCAGGGGAATATTTTCAACCGTTTTGCACCATTTTTGAGTGAGTTGCCGAAAGTCACATTTTTGATGAAATTGTGACCCCGGGGCTTAGGGATTTTTTCAAAAAAATCTTTTTCGGCTGGTTAAGATGTCAAGGGCTGATTTCTTTTCCTGTGATAAAAAGTCCTTCTGTTTCGACCGCCAAACCTCTCAGGGGAGCATTTGCAACCGTTTGGCACCATTTTTGAGTGAATTGCCAAAAGTCAGATTTTTTGTGAAGTTGTGACCCCGGGGCTTAGGGATTTTTTCAAAAAAATCTTTTTCGGCTAGTTAAGATGTCAAGGGCTGAGTTCTTTTCCTGTGATAAAAAGTCCTTCTGTTTTGACCGCCAAACCTTTCAGCGGAGCATTTGCAACCGTTTGGCACCATTTTTGAGTGAATTGCCGAAAGTCATATTTTTTATGAAATTGTGAACCTGGGGTTTAGGGATTTTTTCAAAAAAATCTTTTTCTGCCGGTTAAGTTGTCGAAGGCTGATTTCTTTTCCTGTGACAAAAAGCCTTCTGTTTGGACCGTCAAACCTCTCAGGGGAGCATTTGCAACCGTTTGGCACCATTTTTGAGTGAGTTGCCGAAAGTCAGACTTTAGATGAAATTGTGACCCCGGGGGTTAGGGATTTTTTCAAAAAAATGTTTTTCTGCTGGTTAAGTTGTTGAGGGCTTATTTCTTTTCCTGTGATAAAAAGCCTTCTGTTTCGACCGCCAAACCTCTCAGGGGAACATTTGCAACTATTTCGCACCATTTTTGAGTGAGTTGCCGAAAGTGAGATTTTTGATGAAATTGTGACCCCGGGGCTTAGGGATTTTTTCAAAAAAATATTTTTCTGCCGGTTAAGATGTCGAGGGCTGATTTCTTGTCCTGTGATAAAAAGCCTTTTGTTTCGACCGCCAAACCTCTCAGGGGAGTATTTGCAACCGTTTGGCACCATTTTTGAGTGAGTTGCCGAAAGTCATATTTTTTATGAAATTGTGAACCTGGGGTTTAGGGATTTTTTCAAAAAAATCTTTTTCGGCCGGTTAAGTTGTCAAGGGCTGATTTGTTGTCCTGTGATAAAAAGCCTTCTGTTTCGACCGCCAAACCTTTCAGCGGAGCATTTGCAACCCTTTGGCACCATTTTTGAGTTAATTGCCGAAAGTCAGATTTTTTGTGAAATTGTGACCCCGGGGCTTAGAGATTTTTTCAAAAAAATCTTTTTCTGCCGGTTAAGTTGTCGGGGGCTGGTTTCTTTTCCTGTGATAAAAAGCCTTCTGTTTCGACCGCCAAACCTCTCAGGGGAACATTTGCAACTATTTCGCACCATTTTTGAGTGAGTTGCCGAAAGTGAGATTTTTGATGAAATTGTGACCCCGGGGCTTAGGGATTTTTTCAAAAAAATCTTTTTCTGCCGGTTAAGTTGTCGGGGGCTGGTTTCTTTTCCTGTGATAAAAAGCCTTTTGTTTCGACCGCCAAACCTCTCAGGGGAGTATTTGCAACCGTTTGGCACCATTTTTGAGTGAATTGCCAAAAGTCATATTTTTTATGAAATTGTGAACCCGGGGCTTAGGGATTTTTTCAAAAAAACCTTTTCGACCGGTTAAGTTGTCGAAGGCTGTTTTCTTGTCCTGTAATAAAAAGCCTTCTGTTTCGACCGCCAAACCTTTCAGCGGAGCATTTGCAACCGTTTGGCACCATTTTTGAGTGAGTTGCCGAAAGTCAGACTTTTGATGAAATTGTGACCCCGGGGGTTAGGGATTTTTTCAAAAACATGTTTTTCTGCTGGTTAAGTGGTCGGGGGCTGATTTCTTTTCCTGTGATAAAAAGTCCTTCTTTTTCGACCGCCAAACCTCTCAGGGGAACATTTGCAACCGTTTGGCACCATTTTTGAGTGAGTTGCCGAAAGTCAGACTTTTGATGAAATTGTGACCCCGGGGGTTAGGGATTTTTTCAAAAAAATGTTTTTCTGCTGGTTAAGTTGTCGAGGGCTGATTTGTTGTCCTGTGATAAAAAGCCTTTTGTTTCGACCGCCAAACCTCTCAGGGGAGCATTTGCAACCCTTTGGCACCATTTTTGAGTGAATTGCCGAAAGTCAGATTTTTTGTGAAATTGTGACCCCGGGGCTTAGGGATTTTTTCAAAAAAATGTTTTTCTGCTGGTTAAGTTGTCGAGGGCTGATTTGTTGTCCTGTGATAAAAAGCCTTTTGTTTCGACCGCCAAACCTCTCAGGGGAGCATTTGCAACCCTTTGGCACCATTTTTGAGTGAGTTTCCGAAAGTCATATTTTTGATGAAATTGTGACCCCGGGGCTTAGGGATTTTTTCAAAAAAAATCTTTTTCTGCCGTTTAAATTGTCAAGGGCTGATTTCTTGTCCTGTGATAAAAACCCTTCTGTTTCGACCGCCAAACCTCTCAGGGGAGCATTTGCAACCGTTTGGCACCATTTTTGAGTGAATTGCCAAAAGTCAGATTTTTTGTGAAGTTGTGACCCCGGGGCTTAGGGATTTTTTCAAAAAAATCTTTTTCGGCTGGTTAAGTTGTCGAAGGCTGATTTCTTTTCCTGTGATAAAAAGCCTTCTGTTTGGACCGCCAAACCTCTCAGGGGAGCATTTGCAACCGTTTGGCACCATTTTTGAGTGAGTTGCCGAAAGTCAGACTTTTGATGAACTTGTGACCCCAGGGTTAGGGATTTTTTCAAAAAAATGTTTTTCTGCTGGTTAAGTTGTCGAGGGCTTATCTCTTTTCCTGTGATAGAAAGCCGTCTGTTTCGACCGCCAAACCTCTCAGGGGAACATTTGCAACTATTTGGCACCATTTTTGAGTGAGTTGCCGAAAGTCAGACTTTTGATGAAATTGTGACCCCGGGGGTTAGGGATTTTTTCAAAAAAATGTTTTTCTGCTGGTTAAGTTGTCGAGGGCTTATTTCTTTTCCTGTGATAAAAAGCCTTCTGTTTCGACCGCCAAACCTCTCAGGGGAACATTTGCAACTATTTGGCACCATTTTTCAGTGAGTTGCCGAAAGTCAGACATTTGATGAAATTGTGACCCCGGGGCTTAGGGATTTTTTCAACAAAATCATTTCTGCCGGTTAAATTGTCAAGGGCTGATTTCTTCTCCTGTGATAAAAAGCCTTCTGTTTCGACCGCCAAACCTCTCAGGGGAGCATTTGCAACCGTTTGGCACCATTTTTTAGTGAGTTGCCGAAAGTCAGACTTTTGATGAAATTGTGACCCCGGGGCTTAGGGATTTTTTCAAAAAAATCTTTTTCGGCCGGTTAAGATATCAAGGGCTGATTTCTTGTCCTGGGATGAAAAGGCTTCTGTTTCGACCGCCAAACCTCTCAGGGGAGCATTTGCAACCGTTTGGCACCATTTTTGAGTGAGTTGCCGAAAGTCAGACTTTTGATGAAATTGTGACCCCGGGGCTTAGGGATTTTTTCAAAAAAATCTTTTTCGGCTGGTTAAGTTGTCGAATGCTGATTTGTTGTCCTGTGATAAAAAGCCTTCTGTTTCGACCGCCAAACCTTTCAGCGGAGCATTTGCAACCCTTTGGCACCATTTTTGAGTTAATTGCCGAAAGTCAGATTTTTTGTGAAATTGTGACCCCGGGGCTTAGAGATTTTTTCAAAAAAATCTTTTTCTGCCGGTTAAGTTGTCGGGGGCTGGTTTCTTTTCCTGTGATAAAAAGCCTTCTGTTTCGACCGCCAAACCTCTCAGGGGAACATTTGCAACTATTTCGCACCATTTTTGAGTGAGTTGCCGAAAGTGAGATTTTTGATGAAATTGTGACCCCGGGGCTTAGGGATTTTTTCAAAAAAATCTTTTTCTGCCGGTTAAGTTGTCGGGGGCTGGTTTCTTTTCCTGTGATAAAAAGCCTTTTGTTTCGACCGCCAAACCTCTCAGGGGAGTATTTGCAACCGTTTGGCACCATTTTTGAGTGAATTGCCAAAAGTCATATTTTTTATGAAATTGTGAACCCGGGGCTTAGGGATTTTTTCAAAAAAACCTTTTCGACCGGTTAAGTTGTCGAAGGCTGTTTTCTTGTCCTGTAATAAAAAGCCTTCTGTTTCGACCGCCAAACCTTTCAGCGGAGCATTTGCAACCGTTTGGCACCATTTTTGAGTGAGTTGCCGAAAGTCAGACTTTTGATGAAATTGTGACCCCGGGGGTTAGGGATTTTTTCAAAAACATGTTTTTCTGCTGGTTAAGTGGTCGGGGGCTGATTTCTTTTCCTGTGATAAAAAGTCCTTCTTTTTCGACCGCCAAACCTCTCAGGGGAACATTTGCAACCGTTTGGCACCATTTTTGAGTGAGTTGCCGAAAGTCAGACTTTTGATGAAATTGTGACCCCGGGGGTTAGGGATTTTTTCAAAAAAATGTTTTTCTGCTGGTTAAGTTGTCGAGGGCTGATTTGTTGTCCTGTGATAAAAAGCCTTTTGTTTCGACCGCCAAACCTCTCAGGGGAGCATTTGCAACCCTTTGGCACCATTTTTGAGTGAATTGCCGAAAGTCAGATTTTTTGTGAAATTGTGACCCCGGGGCTTAGGGATTTTTTCAAAAAAATGTTTTTCTGCTGGTTAAGTTGTCGAGGGCTGATTTGTTGTCCTGTGATAAAAAGCCTTTTGTTTCGACCGCCAAACCTCTCAGGGGAGCATTTGCAACCCTTTGGCACCATTTTTGAGTGAGTTTCCGAAAGTCATATTTTTGATGAAATTGTGACCCCGGGGCTTAGGGATTTTTTCAAAAAAAATCTTTTTCTGCCGTTTAAATTGTCAAGGGCTGATTTCTTGTCCTGTGATAAAAACCCTTCTGTTTCGACCGCCAAACCTCTCAGGGGAGCATTTGCAACCGTTTGGCACCATTTTTGAGTGAATTGCCAAAAGTCAGATTTTTTGTGAAGTTGTGACCCCGGGGCTTAGGGATTTTTTCAAAAAAATCTTTTTCGGCTGGTTAAGTTGTCGAAGGCTGATTTCTTTTCCTGTGATAAAAAGCCTTCTGTTTGGACCGCCAAACCTCTCAGGGGAGCATTTGCAACCGTTTGGCACCATTTTTGAGTGAGTTGCCGAAAGTCAGACTTTTGATGAACTTGTGACCCCAGGGTTAGGGATTTTTTCAAAAAAATGTTTTTCTGCTGGTTAAGTTGTCGAGGGCTTATCTCTTTTCCTCTGATAGAAAGCCGTCTGTTTCGACCGCCAAACCTCTCAGGGGAACATTTGCAACTATTTGGCACCATTTTTGAGTGAGTTGCCGAAAGTCAGACTTTTGATGAAATTGTGACCCCGGGGGTTAGGGATTTTTTCAAAAAAATGTTTTTCTGCTGGTTAAGTTGTCGAGGGCTTATTTCTTTTCCTGTGATAAAAAGCCTTCTGTTTCGACCGCCAAACCTCTCAGGGGAACATTTGCAACTATTTGGCACCATTTTTCAGTGAGTTGCCGAAAGTCAGACATTTGATGAAATTGTGACCCCGGGGCTTAGGGATTTTTTCAACAAAATCATTTCTGCCGGTTAAATTGTCAAGGGCTGATTTCTTCTCCTGTGATAAAAAGCCTTCTGTTTCGACCGCCAAACCTCTCAGGGGAGCATTTGCAACCGTTTGGCACCATTTTTTAGTGAGTTGCCGAAAGTCAGACTTTTGATGAAATTGTGACCCCGGGGCTTAGGGATTTTTTCAAAAAAATCTTTTTCGGCCGGTTAAGATATCAAGGGCTGATTTCTTGTCCTGGGATGAAAAGGCTTCTGTTTCGACCGCCAAACCTCTCAGGGGAGCATTTGCAACCGTTTGGCACCATTTTTGAGTGAGTTGCCGAAAGTCAGACTTTTGATGAAATTGTGACCCCGGGGCTTAGGGATTTTTTCAAAAAAATCTTTTTCGGCTGGTTAAGTTGTCGAAGGCTGATTTCTTTTCCTGTGATAAAAAGCCTTCTGTTTGGACCGCCAAACCTCTCAGGGGAGCATTTGCAACCGTTTGGCACCATTTTTGAGTGAGTTGCCGAAAGTCAGACTTTTGATGAACTTGTGACCCCAGGGTTAGGGATTTTTTCAAAAAAATGTTTTTCTGCTGGTTAAGTTGTCGAGGGCTTATTTCTTTTCTTGTGATAGAAAGCCGTCTGTTTCGACCGCCAAACCTCTCAGGGGAACATTTGCAACTATTTGGCACCATTTTTGAGTGAGTTGCCGAAAGTCAGACTTTTGATGAAATTGTGACCCCGGGGGTTAGGGATTTTTTCAAAAAAATGTTTTTCTGCTGGTTAAGTTGTCGAGGGATTATTTCTTTTCCTGTGATAAAAAGCCTTCTGTTTCGACCGCCAAACCTCTCAGGGGAACATTTGCAACTATTTGGCACCATTTTTGAGTGAGTTGCCGAAAGTTAGATTTTTGATGAAATTGTGACCCCGGGGGTTAGGGATTTTTTCAAAAAAATCTTTTTCTGCCGGTTAAGATGTCGAGGGCTGATTTCTTGTCCTGTGATAAAAAGCCTTCTGTTTCGACCGCCAAACCTTTCAGCGGAGCATTTGCAACCCTTTGGCACCATTTTTGAGTGAATTGCCGAAAGTCATATTTTTTATGAAATTGTGAACCTGGCGTTTAGGGATTTTTTCAAAAAAATCTTTTTCGGCCGGTTAAGTTGTCAAGGGCTGATTTTTTGTCCTGTGATAAAAAGCCTTCTGTTTCGACCGCCAAACCTTTCAGCGGAGCATTTGCAACCCTTTGGCACCATTTTTGAGTGAATTGCCGAAAGTCAGATTTTTTATGAAATTGTGACCCCGGGGCTTAGAGATTTTTTCAAAAAAATCTTTTTCTGCCGGTTAAGTTGTCGGGGGCTGGTTTCTTTTCCTGTGATAAAAAACCTTTTGTTTCGACCGCCAAACCTCTCAGGGGAGTATTTGCAACCCTTTGGCACCATTTTTGAGTGAATTGCCGAAAGTCATATTTTTTATGAAATTGTGAACCTGGGGCTTAGGGATTTTTTCAAAAAAATCTCTTTCTGCCGGTTAAGTTGTCGAGGGCTGATTTCTTTTCCTGTGATGAAAAGCCTTCTGTTTCGACCGCCAAACCTCTCAGTGGAGTATTTGCAACCATTTGGCACCATTTTTGAGTGAATTGCCGAAAGTCATATTTTTTATGAAATTGTGAACCCGGGGCTTAGGGATTTTTTCAAAAAAACCTTTTCGTCCGGTTAAGTTGTTGAAGGCTGATTTCTTGTCCTGTGATAAAAAACCTTCTGTTTCGACCGCCAAACCTCTCAGGGGAACATTTGCAACCGTTTGGCACCATTTTTGAGTGAGTTGAAGAAAGTCAGACTTTTGATGAAATTGTGACCCCGGGGGTTAGGAATTTTTTCAAAAAAATGTTTTTCTGCTGGTTAAGTGGTCGAGGGCTGATTTCTTTTCCTGTGATAAAAAGTCCTTCTGTTTCGACCGCCAAACCTCTCCGGGGAACATTTGCAACCGTTTGGCACCATTTTTGAGTGAGTTGCCGAAAGTCAGACTTTTGATGAAATTGTGACCCCGGGGGTTAGGGATTTTTTCAAAAAAATCATTTTCGGCTGGTTAAATTGTCGAGGGCTGATTTCTTTTCCTGTGATAAAAAGCCTT
Organism: Podarcis raffonei; assembly: GCF_027172205.1. NCBI lineage: Eukaryota > Metazoa > Chordata > Lepidosauria > Squamata > Lacertidae > Podarcis > Podarcis raffonei. Next base: position 12,088,058 of record NC_070611.1, on the reverse strand, counting down.
CTGTTTCGACCGCCAAACCTCTCAGGGGAACATTTGCAACCATTTGGCACCATTTTTGAGTGAGTTGCCGAAAGTCAGATTTTTGATGAAATTGTGACCCCGGGGCTTAGGGATTTTTTCAAAAAAATCTTTTTCTGCCGGTTAAATTGTCGAGGGCTGATTTCTTGTCCTGTGATAAAAAGCCTTCTGTTTCGACCGCCAAACCTTTCAGGGGAGCATTTGCAACCGTTTGGCACCATTTTTGAGTGAATTGCCAAAAGTCAGATTTTTTTTGAAATTCTGACCCCGGGGCTTAGGGTTTTTTTCAAAAAAATCTTTTTCTGCCGGTTAAGATGTCAAGGGCTGATTTCTTGTCCTGTGATAAAAAGCCTTCTGTTTCGACCGCCAAACCTCTCAGGGGAGCATTTGCAACCGTTTGGCACCATTTTTGAGTGAGTTGCCGAAAGTCAGACTTTTGATGAAATTGTGACCCCTGGGGTTAAGGATTTTTTCAGAAAAATCTTTTTCGGCTGGTTAAGTTGTCGAAGGCTGATTTCTTTTCCTGTGATAAAAACCCTTCTGTTTCGACCGCCAAACCTCTCACGGGAGCATTTGCAACCGTTTGGCACCATTTTTGAGTGAGTTGCCGAAAGTCAGATTTTTGATGAAATTGTGACCCCGGGGCTTAGGGATTTTTTCAAAAAAATCTTTTTCGGCCGGTTAAATTGTCGATGGCTGATTTCTTGTCCTGTGATAAAAACCCTTCTGTTTCGACCGCCAAACCTCTCAGGGGAGCATTTGCAACCGTTTGGCACCACTTTTGAGGGAATTGCCGAAAGTCATATTTTTTATGAAATTGTGACGCTGGGCCTTAGGGATTTTTTCAAAAAAATCTCTTTCTGCCGGTTAAGTTGTCAAGGGCTGATTTCTTTTTCTGTGATAAAAAGCCTTCTGTTTCGACCGCCAAACCTCTCAGGGGAGTATTTGCAACCGTTTGGCACCATTTTTGAGTGAATTGCCGAAAGTCATATTTTTTATGAAATTGTGAACCCAGGGCTTTGGGATTTTTTCAAAAAAATCTTTTTCGACCGGTTAAGTTGTCGAAGGCTGATTTCTTGTCCTGTGATAAAAAGCCTTCTGTTTCGACCGCCAAACCTCTCAGGGGAGCATTTGCAACCGTTTGGCACCATTTTTGAGTGAGTTGCCGAAAGTCATATTTTTTATGAAATTGTGAACCCAGGGCTTTGGGATTTTTTCAAAAAAATCTTTTTCGACCGGTTAAGTTGTCGAAGGCTGATTTCTTTTCCTGTGATAAAAACCCTTCTGTTTCGACCGCCAAACCTCTCACGGGAGCATTTGCAACCGTTTGGCACCATTTTTGAGTGAGTTGCCGAAAGTCAGATTTTTGATGAAATTGTGACCCCGGGGCTTAGGGATTTTTTCAAAAAAATCTTTTTCGGCCGGTTAAATTGTCGATGGCTGATTTCTTGTCCTGTGATAAAAACCCTTCTGTTTCGACCGCCAAACCTCTCAGGGGAGCATTTGCAACCGTTTGGCACCACTTTTGAGGGAATTGCCGAAAGTCATATTTTTTATGAAATTGTGACGCTGGGCCTTAGGGATTTTTTCAAAAAAATCTCTTTCTGCCGGTTAAGTTGTCAAGGGCTGATTTCTTTTTCTGTGATAAAAAGCCTTCTGTTTCGACCGCCAAACCTCTCAGGGGAGTATTTGCAACCGTTTGGCACCATTTTTGAGTGAATTGCCGAAAGTCATATTTTTTATGAAATTGTGAACCCAGGGCTTTGGGATTTTTTCAAAAAAATCTTTTTCGACCGGTTAAGTTGTCGAAGGCTGATTTCTTGTCCTGTAATAAAAAACCTTCTGTTTCGACCGCCATACCTTTCAGCGGAGCATTTGCAACCGATTGGCACCATTTTTGAGTGAGTTGCCGAAAGTCAGACTTTTGATGAAATTGTGACCCCTGGGGTTAGGGATTTTTTCAGAAAAATCTTTTTCGGCTGGTTAAGTTGTCGAAGGCTGATTTCTTTTCCTGTGATAAAAAGCCTTCTGTTTGGACCGCCAAACCTCTCAGGGGAGCATTTGCAACCGTTTGGCACCATTTTTGAGTGAGTTTCCGAAAGTCATATTTTTGATGAATTTGTGACCCCGGGGCTTAGGGATTTTTTCAAAAAAATCTTTTTCTGCCGGTTAAATTGTCGAGGGCTGATTTCTTGTCCTGTGATAAAAACCCTTCTGTTTCGACCTCCAAACCTCTCACGGGAGCATTTGCAACCGTTTGGCACCATTTTTGAGTGAGTTGCCGAAAGTCAGATTTTTGATGAAATTGTGACCCCGGGGCTTAGGGATTTTTTCAAAAAAATCTTTTTCGGCCGGTTAAATTGTCGATGGCTGATTTCTTGTCCTGTGATAAAAACCCTTCTGTTTCGACCTCCAAACCTCTCACGGGAGCATTTGCAACCGTTTGGCACCACTTTTGAGGGAATTGCCGAAAGTCATATTTTTTATGAAATTGTGACGCCGGGCCTTAGGGATTTTTTCAAAAAAATCTCTTTCTGCCGGTTAAGTTGTCAAGGGCTGATTTCTTTTTCTGTGATAAAAAGCCTTCTGTTTCGACCGCCAAACCTCTCAGGGGAGTATTTGCAACCGTTTGGCACCATTTTTGAGTGAATTGCCGAAAGTCATATTTTTTATGAAATTGTGAACCCGGGGTTTAGGGATTTTTTCAAAAAAAATCTTTTTCGACCGGTTAAGTTGTCGAAGGCTGATTTCTTGTCCTGTAATAAACAACCTTCTGTTTCGACCGCCATACCTTTCAGCGGAGCATTTGCAACCGATTGGCACCATTTTTGAGTGAATTGCCAAAAGTCAGATTTTTTGTGAAATTGTGACCCCGGGGCTTAGGGATTTTTTCAAAAAAATCTCTTTCTGCCGGTTAAGTTGTCGAGGGCTGATTTCTTTTCCTGTGATAAAAAGCCTTCTGTTTCGACCGCCAAACCTCTCAGGGGAACATTTGCAACCATTTGGCACCATTTTTGAGTGAGTTGCCGAAAGTCAGATTTTTGATGAAATTGTGACCCCGGGGCTTAGGGATTTTTTCAAAAAAATCTTTTTCTGCCGGTTAAATTGTCGAGGGCTGATTTCTTGTCCTGTGATAAAAAGCCTTCTGTTTCGACCGCCAAACCTCTCAGGGGAGCATTTGCAACCATTTGGCACCATTTTTGAGTGAATTGCCAAAAGTCAGATTTTTTGTGAAATTCTGACCCCGGGGCATAGGGATTTTTTCAAAAAAATCTTTTTTGCCGCTTAAATTGTCGAATTCTGATTTCTTGTCCTGTAATAAAAAGCCTTCTGTTTCGACCGCCAAACCTCTCAGGGGAGCATTTGCAACCGTTTGGCACCATTTTTGAGGGAATTGCCGAAAGTCATATTTTTTATGAAATTGTGAACCCGGGGTTTAGGGATTTTTTCAAAAAAATCTCTTTCTAACGGTTAAGTTGTCGACGGCTGATTTCTTTTCCTGTGTTAAAAAGCCTTTTGTTTCGACCGCCAAACCTCTCAGTAGAGTATTTGCAACCATTTGGCACCATTTTTGAGTGAGTTGCCGAAAGTCTGATTTTTGATGAAATTGAGACTCCAGGGCTTAGGGATATTATCAAAAAATTGTTTTTCTGCTGGTTAAGTGGTTGAGGGCTGATTTCTTTTCCTGTGATAAAAAGCCTTCTGTTTCAAACACCAAAATTTCAGGGAGCATTTGCAACCGTTTGGCACCATTTTTGAGTGAATTGCCGAAAGTCATATTTTTTATGAAATTGTGAACCCGGGGCTTTGGGATTTTTTCAAAAAAATCTTTTTCTGCCGGTTAAATTGTCTAGGGCTTATTTCTTGTCCTGTGATAAAAAGCCTTCTGTTTCGACCGCCAAACCTCTCAGGGGAACATTTGCAACCGTTTGGCACCATTTTTGAGTGAGTTGCAGAAAGTCAGATTTTTGATGAAATTGTGACGCCGGGGTTTAGGGATTTTTTCAAAAAAATCTTTTTCGGCCGGTTAAGTTGTCGAGGGTTGATTTCTTTTCCTGTGATAAAAAGCCTTTTGTTTCGACCGCCAAACCTCTCAGTGGAGTATTTGCAACCTTTTGGCACCATTTTTGAGTGAATTGCCGAAAGTCATATTTTTTATGAAATTGTGAACCCCGAGCTTAGGGATTTTTTCAAAAAAATCTTTCTCGACCGGTTAAGTTGTCGAAGGCTGATTTCTTTTCCTGTGATAAAAAACCGTCTGTATGGACCGCCAAACCTCTCAGGGGAGCATTTGCAACCGTTTGGCACCATTTTTGAGTGAGTTGCCGAAAGTCAGACTTTTGATGAAATTGTGACCCCGGGGCTTAGGGATTTTTTCAAAAAAATATTTTTTTGCCGCTTAAATTGTCGAATTCTGATTTCTTGTCCTGTGATAAAAAGCCTTCTGTTTCGACCGCCAAACCTCTCAGGGGAACATTTGCAACGATTTGGCACCATTTTTGAGTGAATTGCCGAAAGTCATATTTTTTATGAAATTGTGAACCCAGGGCTTTGGGATTTTTTCAAAAAAATCTTTTTCGACCGGTTAAGTTGTCGAAGGCTGATTTCTTGTCCTGTAATAAAAAACCTTCTGTTTCGACCGCCATACCTTTCAGCGGAGCATTTGCAACCGATTGGCACCATTTTTGAGTGAGTTGCCGAAAGTCAGACTTTTGATGAAATTGTGACCCCTGGGGTTAGGGATTTTTTCAGAAAAATCTTTTTCGGCTGGTTAAGTTGTCGAAGGCTGATTTCTTGTCCTGTGATAAAAAGCCTTCTGTTTGGACCGCCAAACCTCTCAGGGGAGCATTTGCAACCGTTTGGCACCATTTTTGAGTGAGTTTCCGAAAGTCATATTTTTGATGAATTTGTGACCCCGGGGCTTAGGGATTTTTTCAAAAAAATCTTTTTCTGCCGGTTAAATTGTCGAGGGCTGATTTCTTGTCCTGTGATAAAAACCCTTCTGTTTCGACCTCCAAACCTCTCACGGGAGCATTTGCAACCGTTTGGCACCATTTTTGAGTGAGTTGCCGAAAGTCAGATTTTTGATGAAATTGTGACCCCGGGGCTTAGGGATTTTTTCAAAAAAATCTTTTTCGGCCGGTTAAATTGTCGATGGCTGATTTCTTGTCCTGTGATAAAAACCCTTCTGTTTCGACCTCCAAACCTCTCACGGGAGCATTTGCAACCGTTTGGCACCACTTTTGAGGGAATTGCCGAAAGTCATATTTTTTATGAAATTGTGACGCCGGGCCTTAGGGATTTTTTCAAAAAAATCTCTTTCTGCCGGTTAAGTTGTCAAGGGCTGATTTCTTTTTCTGTGATAAAAAGCCTTCTGTTTCGACCGCCAAACCTCTCAGGGGAGTATTTGCAACCGTTTGGCACCATTTTTGAGTGAATTGCCGAAAGTCATATTTTTTATGAAATTGTGAACCCGGGGTTTAGGGATTTTTTCAAAAAAATCTTTTTCGACCGGTTAAGTTGTCGAAGGCTGATTTCTTGTCCTGTAATAAAAAACCTTCTGTTTCGACCGCCATACCTTTCAGCGGAGCATTTGCAACCGATTGGCACCATTTTTGAGTGAATTGCCAAAAGTCAGATTTTTTGTGAAATTGTGACCCCGGGGCTTAGGGATTTTTTCAAAAAAATCTCTTTCTGCCGGTTAAGTTGTCGAGGGCTGATTTCTTTTCCTGTGATAAAAAGCCTTCTGTTTCGACCGCCAAACCTCTCAGGGGAACATTTGCAACCATTTGGCACCATTTTTGAGTGAGTTGCCGAAAGTCAGATTTTTGATGAAATTGTGACCCCGGGGCTTAGGGATTTTTTCAAAAAAATCTTTTTCTACCGGTTAAATTGTCGAGGGCTGATTTCTTGTCCTGTGATAAAAAGCCTTCTGTTTCGACCGCCAAACCTCTCAGGGGAGCATTTGCAACCATTTGGCACCATTTTTGAGTGAATTGCCAAAAGTCAGATTTTTTGTGAAATTCTGACCCCGGGGCTTAGGGATTTTTTCAAAAAAATCTTTTTTGCCGCTTAAATTGTCGAATTCTGATTTCTTGTCCTGTAATAAAAAGCCTTCTGTTTCGACCGCCAAACCTCTCAGGGGAGCATTTGCAACCGTTTGGCACCATTTTTGAGGGAATTGCCGAAAGTCATATTTTTTATGAAATTGTGAACCCGGGGTTTAGGGATTTTTTCAAAAAAATCTCCTTCTAACGGTTAAGTTGTTGACGGCTGATTTCTTTTCCTGTGTTAAAAAGCCTTTTGTTTCGACCGCCAAACCTCTCAGTAGAGTATTTGCAACCATTTGGCACCATTTTTGAGTGAGTTGCCGAAAGTCTGATTTTTGATGAAATTGAGACCCCAGGGCTTAGGGATATTTTCAAAAAATTGTTTTTCTGCTGGTTAAGTGGTCGAGGGCTGATTTCTTTTCCTGTGATAAAAAGCCTTCTGTTTCAAACACCAAAATTTCAGGGAGCATTTGCAACCGTTTGGCACCATTTTTGAGTGAATTGCCGAAAGTCATATTTTTTATGAAATTGTGAACCCGGGGCTTTGGGATTTTTTCAAAAAAATCTTTTTCTGCCGGTTAAATTGTCTAGGGCTTATTTCTTGTCCTGTGATAAAAAGCCTTCTGTTTCGACCGCCAAACCTCTCAGGGGAACATTTGCAACCATTTGGCACCATTTTTGAGTGAGTTGCAGAAAGTCAGATTTTTGATGAAATTGTGACGCCGGGGTTTAGGGATTTTTTCAAAAAAATCTTTTTCGGCCGGTTAAGTTGTCGAGGGTTGATTTCTTTTCCTGTGATAAAAAGCCTTTTGTTTCGACCGCCAAACCTCTCAGTGGAGTATTTGCAACCTTTTGGCACCATTTTTGAGTGAATTGCCGAAAGTCATATTTTTTATGAAATTGTGAACCCCGAGCTTAGGGATTTTTTCAAAAAAATCTTTCTCGACCGGTTAAGTTGTCGAAGGCTGATTTCTTTTCCTGTGATAAAAAACCGTCTGTTTGGACCGCCAAACCTCTCAGGGGAGCATTTGCAACCGTTTGGCACCATTTTTGAGTGAGTTGCCGAAAGTCAGACTTTTGATGAAATTGTGACCCCGGGGCTTAGGGATTTTTTCAAAAAAATATTTTTTTGCCGCTTAAATTGTCGAATTCTGATTTCTTGTCCTGTGATAAAAAGCCTTCTGTTTCGACCGCCAAACCTCTCAGGGGAACATTTGCAACGATTTGGCACCATTTTTGAGTGAATTGCCGAAAGTCATATTTTTTATGAAATTGTGAACCCGGGGCTTAGGGATTTTTTCAAAAAAATCTCTTTCTAACGGTTAAGTTGTCGGCGGCTGATTTCTTTTCCTGTGTTAAAAAGCCTTTTGTTTCGACCGCCGAACCTCTCAGTGGAGTATTTGCAACCATTTGGCACCATTTTTGAGTGAGTTGCCGAAAGTCTGATTTTTGATGAAATTGAGACCCCAGGGCTTAGGGATTTTTTCAAAAAAATCTTTTTCTGCCGGTTAAATTGTCGAGGGCTGATTTCTTTTCCTGTGATAAAAAACCGTCTGTTTGGACCGCCAAATCTCTCAGGGGAGTATTTACAACCGTTTGGCACCATTTTTGAGAGATTTGCCGAAAGTCAGACTTTTGATGAAATTCTGAACCTGGGGCTTAGGGATGTTTTCAAAAAAATATTTTTCTGCCGGTTAAGTTGTCGGGGGCTGATTACTTTTCCTGTGATAAAAAGCCTTTTGTTTCGACCCCCAAACCTCTCAGTGGAGTATTTGCAACTGTTTGGCACCATTTTTGAGTGAATTGCCGAAAGTCATATTTTTAATTAAATTGTGAACCTGGGGCTTAGGGATTTTTTCAAAAAAATCTTTTTCGGCCGGTTAAGTTGTCGAAGGCTGATTTCTTTTCCTGTGATAAAAAGCCTTTTGTTTCGACCGCCAAACCTCTCAGGGGAGCATTTGCAACCGTTTGGCACCATTTTTGAGGGAATTGCCGAAAGTCATATTTTTTATGAAATTGTGAACCCGGGGTTTAGGGATTTTTTCAAAAAAATCTCCTTCTAACGGTTAAGTTGTTGACGGCTGATTTCTTTTCCTGTGTTAAAAAGCCTTTTGTTTCGACCGCCAAACCTCTCAGTAGAGTATTTGCAACCATTTGGCACCATTTTTGAGTGAGTTGCCGAAAGTCTGATTTTTGATGAAATTGAGACCCCAGGGCTTAGGGATATTTTCAAAAAATTGTTTTTCTGCTGGTTAAGTGGTCGAGGGCTGATTTCTTTTCCTGTGATAAAAAGCCTTCTGTTTCAAACACCAAAATTTCAGGGAGCATTTGCAACCGTTTGGCACCATTTTTGAGTGAATTGCCGAAAGTCATATTTTTTATGAAATTGTGAACCCGGGGCTTTGGGATTTTTTCAAAAAAATCTTTTTCTGCCGGTTAAATTGTCTAGGGCTTATTTCTTGTCCTGTGATAAAAAGCCTTCTGTTTCGACCGCCAAACCTCTCAGGGGAACATTTGCAACCATTTGGCACCATTTTTGAGTGAGTTGCAGAAAGTCAGATTTTTGATGAAATTGTGACGCCGGGGTTTAGGGATTTTTTCAAAAAAATCTTTTTCGGCCGGTTAAGTTGTCGAGGGTTGATTTCTTTTCCTGTGATAAAAAGCCTTTTGTTTCGACCGCCAAACCTCTCAGTGGAGTATTTGCAACCTTTTGGCACCATTTTTGAGTGAATTGCCGAAAGTCATATTTTTTATGAAATTGTGAACCCCGAGCTTAGGGATTTTTTCAAAAAAATCTTTCTCGACCGGTTAAGTTGTCGAAGGCTGATTTCTTTTCCTGTGATAAAAAACCGTCTGTTTGGACCGCCAAACCTCTCAGGGGAGCATTTGCAACCGTTTGGCACCATTTTTGAGTGAGTTGCCGAAAGTCAGACTTTTGATGAAATTGTGACCCCGGGGCTTAGGGATTTTTTCAAAAAAATATTTTTTTGCCGCTTAAATTGTCGAATTCTGATTTCTTGTCCTGTGATAAAAAGCCTTCTGTTTCGACCGCCAAACCTCTCAGGGGAACATTTGCAACGATTTGGCACCAATTTTGAGTGAATTGCCGAAAGTCATATTTTTTATGAAATTGTGAACCCGGGGCTTAGGGATTTTTTCAAAAAAATCTCTTTCTAACGGTTAAGTTGTCGGCGGCTGATTTCTTTTCCTGTGTTAAAAAGCCTTTTGTTTCTACCGCCGAACCTCTCAGTGGAGTATTTGCAACCATTTGGCACCATTTTTGAGTGAGTTGCCGAAAGTCTGATTTTTGATGAAATTGAGACCCCAGGGCTTAGGGATTTTTTCAAAAAAATCTTTTTCTGCCGGTTAAATTGTCGAGGGCTGATTTCTTTTCCTGTGATAAAAAACCGTCTGTTTGGACCGCCAAATCTCTCAGGGGAGTATTTACAACCGTTTGGCACCATTTTTGAGAGATTTGCCGAAAGTCAGACTTTTGATGAAATTCTGAACCTGGGGCTTAGGGATGTTTTCAAAAAAATATTTTTCTGCCGGTTAAGTTGTCGGGGGCTGATTACTTTTCCTGTGATAAAAAGCCTTTTGTTTCGACCCCCAAACCTCTCAGTGGAGTATTTGCAACTGTTTGGCACCATTTTTGAGTGAATTGCCGAAAGTCATATTTTTAATTAAATTGTGAACCTGGGGCTTAGGGATTTTTTCAAAAAAATCTTTTTCGGCCGGTTAAGTTGTCGAAGGCTGATTTCTTTTCCTGTGATAAAAAGCCTTTTGTTTCGACCGCCAAACCTCTCAGGGGAGTATTTGCAACCTTTTGGCACCATTTTTGAGTGAATTGCCGAAAGTCATATTTTTTATGAAATTGTGAACCCGGAGCTTAGGGATTTTTTCAAAAAAATCTTTCTCGACCGGTTAAGTTGTCGAAGGCTGATTTCTTTTCCTGTGATAAAAAACCGTCTGTTTGGACAGCCAAACCTCTCAGGGGAGCATTTGCAACCGTTTGGCACCATTTTTGAGTGAGTTGCCGAAAGTCAGACTTTTGATGAAATTGTGACCCCGGGGCTTAGGGATTTTTTCAAAAAAATATTTTTTTGCCGCTTAAATTGTCGAATTCTGATTTCTTGTCCTGTGATAAAAAGCCTTCTGTTTCGACCGCCAAACCTCTCAGGGGAACATTTGCAACGATTTGGCACCATTTTTGAGTGAATTGCAGAAAGTCATATTTTTTATGAAATTGTGAACCCGGGGCTTAGGGATTTTTTCAAAAAAATCTCTTTCTAACGGTTAAGTTGTCGGCGGCTGATTTCTTTTCCTGTGTTAAAAAGCCTTTTGTTTCGACCGCCAAACCTCTCAGTGGAGTATTTGCAACCATTTGGCACCATTTTTGAGTGAGTTGCCGAAAGTCTGATTTTTGATGAAATTGAGACCCCAGGGCTTACGGATTTTTTCAAAAAAATCTTTTTCTGCCGGTTAAATTGTCGAGGGCTGATTTCTTTTCCTGTGATAAAAAACCGTCTGTTTGGACCGCCAAACCTCTCAGGGGAGTATTTACAACCGTTTGGCACCATTTTTGAGAGATTTGCCGAAAGTCAGACTTTTGATGAAATTGTGAACCTGGGGCTTAGGGATTTTTTCAAAAAAATATTTTTCTGCCGGTTAAGTTGTCGGGGGCTGATTTCTTTTCCTGTGATAAAAAGCCTTTTGTTTCAACCCCCAAACCTCTCAGTGGAGTATTTGCAACTGTTTGGCACCATTTTTGAGTGAGTTGCCGAAAGTCTGATTTTTGATGAAATTGAGACCCCAGGGCTTAGGGATATTTTCAAAAAAAAAATTTTCTACTGGTTAAGTGGTTGAGGGCTGATTTCTTTTCCTGTGATAAAAAGCCTTCTGTTTCAAACACCAAAATTTCAGGGAGCATTTGCAACCGTTTGGCACCATTTTTGAGTGAATTGCCTAAAGTCATATTTTTTATGAAATTGTGAACCCGGGGCTTAGGGATTTTTTCAAAAAAATCTTTTTCGGCCGGTTAAGTTGTCGAAGGCTGATTTCTTGTCCTGTGATAAAAAGCCTTTTGTTTCGACCGCCAAACCTTTCAGCGGAGCATTTGCAACCGTTTGGCACCATTTTTGAGTGAATTGCCGATAGTCAGATTTTTTATGAAATTGTGACGCCGGGGTTTAGGGATTTTTTCAAAAAAATCTTTTTCGGCCGGTTAAGTTGTCGAGGGCTGATTTCTTTTCCTGTGATAAAAAGCCTTTTGTTTCGACCGCCAAACCTCTCAGTGGAGTATTTGCAACCTTTTGGCACCATTTTTGAGTGAATTGCCGAAAGTCATATTTTTTATGAAATTGTGAACCCGGAGCTTAGGGATTTTTTCAAAAAAATCTTTCTCGACCGGTTAAGTTGTCGAAGGCTGATTTCTTTTCCTGTGATAAAAAACCGTCTGTTTGGACAGCCAAACCTCTCAGGGGAGCATTTGCAACCGTTTGGCACCATTTTTGAGTGAGTTGCCGAAAGTCAGACTTTTGATGAATTTGTGACCCCGGGGCTTAGGGATTTTTTCAAAAAAATATTTTTTTGCCGCTTAAATTGTCGAATTCTGATTTCTTGTCCTGTGATAAAAAGCCTTCTGTTTCGACCGCCAAACCTCTCAGGGGAACATTTGCAACGATTTGGCACCATTTTTGAGTGAATTGCCGAAAGTCAGATTTTTTATGAAATTGTGAACCCGGGGCTTAGGGATTTTTTCAAAAAAATCTCTTTCTAACGGTTAAGTTGTCGGCGGCTGATTTCTTTTCCTGTGTTAAAAAGCCTTTTGTTTCGACCGCCAAACCTCTCAGTGGAGTATTTGCAACCATTTGGCACCATTTTTGAGTGAGTTGCCGAAAGTCTGATTTTTGATGAAATTGAGACCCCAGGGCTTAGGGATTTTTTCAAAAAAATCTTTTTCTGCCGGTTAAATTGTCGAGGGCTGATTTCTTTTCATGTGATAAAAAACCGTCTGTTTGGACCGCCAAACCTCTCAGGGGAGTATTTACAACCGTTTGGCACCATTTTTGAGAGATTTGCCGAAAGTCAGATTTTTTATGAAATTGTGAACCTGGGGCTTAGGGATTTTTTCAAAAAAATATTTTTCTGCCGGTTAAGTTGTCGGGGGCTGATTTCTTTTCCTGTGATAAAAAGCCTTTTGTTTCGACCCCCAAACCTCTCAGTGGAGTATTTGCAACTGTTTGGCACCATTTTTGAGTGAATTGCCGAAAGTCATATTTTTAATGAAATTGTGAACCTGGGGCTTAGGGATTTTTTCAAAAAAATCTTTTTCGGCCGGTTAAGTTGTCGAAGGCTGATTTCTTGTCCTGTGATAAAAAGCCTTTTGTTTCGACCGCCAAACCTTTCAGCGGAGCATTTGCAACCGTTTGGCACCATTTTTGAGTGAATTGCCGATAGTCAGATTTTTTATGAAATTGTGACGCCGGGGTTTAGGGATTTTTTCAAAAAAATCTTTTTCGGCCGGTTAAGTTGTCGAGGGCTGATTTCTTTTCCTGTGATAAAAAGCCTTTTGTTTCGACCGCCAAACCTCTCAGTGGAGTATTTGCAACCTTTTGGCACCATTTTTGAGTGAATTGCCGAAAGTCATATTTTTTATGAAATTGTGAACCCGGAGCTTAGGGATTTTTTCAAAAAAATCTTTCTCGACCGGTTAAGTTGTCGAAGGCTGATTTCTTTTCCTGTGATAAAAAACCGTCTGTTTGGACAGCCAAACCTCTCAGGGGAGCATTTGCAACCGTTTGGCACCATTTTTGAGTGAGTTGCCGAAAGTCAGACTTTTGATGAAATTGTGACCCCGGGGCTTAGGGATTTTTTCACAAAAATATTTTTTTGCCGCTTAAATTGTCGAATTCTGATTTCTTGTCCTGTGATAAAAAGCCTTCTGTTTCGACCGCCAAACCTCTCAGGGGAACATTTGCAACGATTTGGCACCATTTTTGAGTGAATTGCCGAAAGTCATATTTTTTATGAAATTGTGAACCCGGGGCTTAGGGATTTTTTCAAAAAAATCTCTTTCTAACGGTTAAGTTGTCGGCGGCTGATTTTTTTTCCTGTGTTAAAAAGCCTTTTGTTTCGACCGCCAAACCTCTCAGTGGAGTATTTGCAACCATTTGGCACCATTTTTGAGTGAGTTGCCGAAAGTCTGATTTTTGATGAAATTGAGACCCCAGGGCTTAGGGATTTTTTCAAAAAAATCTTTTTCTGCCGGTTAAATTGTCGAGGGCTGATTTCTTTTCCTGTGATAAAAAACCGTCTGTTTGGACCGCCAAACCTCTCAGGGGAGTATTTACAACCGTTTGGCACCATTTTTGAGAGATTTGCCGAAAGTCAGACTTTTGATGAAATTCTGAACCTGGGGCTTAGGGATTTTTTCAAAAAAATATTTTTCTGCCGGTTAAGTTGTCGTGGGCTGATTTCTTTTCCTGTGATAAAAAGCCTTTTGTTTCGACCCCCAAACCTCTCAGTGGAGTATTTGCAACCGTTTGGCACCATTTTTGAGTGAATTGCCGAAAGTCATATTTTTAATGAAATTGTGAACCTAGGGCTTAGGGATTTTTTCAAAAAAATCTTTCTCGACCGGTTAAGTTGTCGGGGGCTGATTTCTTTTCCTGTGATAAAAAACCGTCTGTTTGGACAACCAAACCTCTCAGGGGAGCATTTGCAACCGTTTGGCACCATTTTTGAGTGAGTTGCCGAAAGTCAGACTTTTGATGAAATTGTGACCCCGGGGCTTAGGGATTTTTTCACAAAAATATTTTTTTGCCGCTTAAATTGTCGAATTCTGATTTCTTGTCCTGTGATAAAAAGCCTTCTGTTTCGACCGCCAAACCTCTCAGGGGAACATTTGCAACGATTTGGCACCATTTTTGAGTGAATTGCCGATAGTCAGATTTTTTATGAAATTGTGAACCCGGGGCTTAGGGATTTTTTCAAAAAAATCTCTTTCTAACGGTTAAGTTGTCGGCGGCTGATTTCTTTTCCTGTGTTAAAAAGCCTTTTGTTTCGACCGCCAAACCTCTCAGTGGAGTATTTGCAACCATTTGGCACCATTTTTGAGTGAGTTGCCGAAAGTCTGATTTTTGATGAAATTGAGACCCCAGGGCTTAGGGATTTTTTCAAAAAAATCTTTTTCTGCCGGTTAAATTGTCGAGGGCTGATTTCTTGTCCTGTGATAAAAAACCGTCTGTTTGGACCGCCAAACCTCTCAGGGGAGTATTTACAACCGTTTGGCACCATTTTTGAGAGATTTGCCGAAAGTCAGACTTTTGATGAAATTCTGAACCTGGGGCTTAGGGATTTTTTCAAAAAAATATTTTTCGGCCGGTTAAGTTGTCGGGGGCTGCTTTCTTTTCCTGTGATAAAAAGCCTTTTGTTTCGACCCCCAAACCTCTCAGTGGAGTATTTGCAACTGTTTGGCACCATTTTTGAGTGAATTGCCGAAAGTCATATTTTTAATGAATTTGTGAACCCGGGGCTTAGGGATTTTTTCAAAAAAATCTCTTTCTAACGGTTAAGTTGTCGGCGGCTGATTTCTTTTCCTGTGTTAAAAAGCCTTTTGTTTCGACCGCCAAACCTCTCAGTGGAGTATTTGCAACCATTTGGCACCATTTTTGAGTGAGTTGCCGAAAGTCTGATTTTTGATGAAATTGAGACCCCAGGGCTTAGGGATTTTTTCAAAAAAATCTTTTTCTGCCGGTTAAATTGTCGAGGGCTGATTTCTTTTCCTGTGATAAAAAACCGTCTGTTTAGACCGCCAAACCTCTCAGGGGAGTATTTACAACCGTTTGGCACCATTTTTGAGAGATTTGCCGAAAGTCAGACTTTTGATGAAATTCTGAACCTGGGGCTTAGGGATTTTTTCAAAAAAATATTTTTCTGCCGGTTAAGTTGTCGGGGGCTGATTTCTTTTCCTGTGATAAAAAGCCTTTTGTTTCGACCCCCAAACCTCTCAGTGGAGTATTTGCAACTGTTTGGCACCATTTTTGAGTGAATTGCCGAAAGTCATATTTTTAATGAAATTGTGAACCTGGGGCTTAGGGATTTTTTCAAAAAAATCTTTTTCGGCCGGTTAAGTTGTCGAAGGCTGATTTCTTGTCCTGTGATAAAAAGCCTTTTGTTTCGACCGCCAAACCTTTCAGCGGAGCATTTGCAACCGTTTGGCACCATTTTTGAGTGAATTGCCGATAGTCAGATTTTTTATGAAATAGTGACGCCGGGGTTTAGGGATTTTTTCAAAAAAATCTTTTTCGGCCGGTTAAGTTGTCAAGGGCTGATTTGTTGTCCTGTGATAAAAAGCCTTCTGTTTCGACCGCCAAACCTCTCAGTGGAGTATTTGCAACCTTTTGGCACCATTTTTGAGTGAGTTGCCGAAAGTCAGACTTTTGATGAAATTGAGACCCCAGGGCTTAGGGATTTTTTCAAAAAAATCTTTTTCTGCCGGTTAAATTGTCGAGGGCTGATTTCTTTTCCTGTGATAAAAAACCGTCTCTTTGGACCGCCAAACCTCTCAGGGGAGTATTTACAACCGTTTGGCACCATTTTTGAGAGATTTGCCGAAAGTCAGACTTTTGATGAAATTCTGAACCTGGGGCTTAGGGATTTTTTCAAAAAAATATTTTTCTGCCGGTTAAGTTGTCGGGGGCTGATTTCTTTTCCTGTGATAAAAAGCCTTTTGTTTCGACCCCCAAACCTCTCAGTGGAGTATTTGCAACCGTTTGGCACCATTTTTGAGTGAATTGCCGAAAGTCATATTTTTAATGAAATTGTGAACCTGGGGCTTAGGGATTTTTTCAAAAAAATCTTTTTCGGCCGGTTAAGTTGTCGAAGGCTGATTTCTTGTCCTGTGATAAAAAGCCTTTTGTTTCGACCGCCAAACCTTTCAGCGGAGCATTTGCAACCGTTTGGCACCATTTTTGAGTGAATTGCCGATAGTCAGATTTTGTATGAAATTGTGACCGCGGGGCTTAGGGATTTTTTCAAAAAAATCTCTTTCTGCCGGTTAAGTTGTCGAGGGCTGATTTCTTTTCCTGTGATAAAAAGCCTTCTGTTTCGACCGCCAAACCTCTCAGGGGAACATTTGCAACCGTTTGGCACCATTTTTGAGTGAGTTGCCGAAAGTGAGATTTTTGATGAAATTGTGACGCCGGGGTTTAGGGATTTTTTCAAAAAAATCTTTTTCGGCCGGTTAAGTTGTCGAGGGCTGATTTCTTTTCCTGTGATAAAAAGCCTTTTGTTTCGACCGCCAAACCTCTCAGTGGAGTATTTGCAACCTTTTGGCACCATTTTTGAGTGAATTGCCGAAAGTCATATTTTTTATGAAATTGTGAACCCGGAGCTTAGGGTTTTTTTCAAAAAAATCTTTCTCGACCGGTTAAGTTGTTGAAGGCTGATTTCTTTTCCTGTGATAAAAAACCGTCTGTTTGGACCGCCAAACCTCTCAGGGGAGCATTTGCAACCATTTCGCACCATTTTTGAGTGAGTTGCCGAAAGTCAGATTTTTGTTGAAGTTGTGACCCCGGGGCTTAGGGATTTTTTCCAAAAAATCTTTTTCTGCCGGTTAAATTGTCGAGTTCTGATTTCTTGTCCTGTGATAAAAAGCCTTCTGTTTCGACTGCCAAACCTCTCAGAGGAGCATTTGCAACCGTTTGGCACCATTTTTGAGTGAATTGCTGAAAGTCAGATTTTTGATGAAACTGTGACCCGGGGCTTAGACTTTTTTTAAAAAACATGTTTTTCTGCTGATTAAATTGTCGAGGGCTGATTTCTCGTCCTGTGATAAAAAACCTTCTGTTTCGACCGCCAAACCTTTCAGGGGAGCATTTACAAGCGTTTGGCACCATTTTGGAGTGAATTGCCGAACGTCAGATTTTTTATGAAATTGTGACCCAGGGGCTAAGGGATTCTTTCAAAAAAATGTTTTTCGGCCGGTTAAGTTGTCGAGCTCTGATTTCCTGTCCTGTGATAAAAAGCCTTCTGTTTCGACCGTCAAACCTCTCAGTGGAGCATTTGCAACCATTTGGCACCATTTTTGAGTGAATTGCAGAACGTCAGATTTTTTATAAAATTGTCGCCCCGGGGTTTAGGGATTTTTCCAAAAAAAATATTTTTCTGCCGGTTAAGTTGTCGAGGGCTGATTACTTTTCCTGTGATAAAAAACCTTCTGTTTCGTCCGCCAAACCTCTCAGGGGAGCATTTGCAACCGTTTGGCACGAGTTTGGAGTGAATTGCCGAAAGTCAGATTTTTGATGAAATTGTGACCCCGGGGTTTAGGGATTTTTTCAAAAAAATCTTTTTCTGCCGATTAAGTTGTCCATGGCTGATTTCTCGTTCTGTGATAAAAAGCCTTCTCTTTCCACCGCCAAACCTTTCAGGGGAGCATTTGCAACCGTTTGGCACCATTTTTGAGTGAGTTTTGGAAAGTCAGATTTTTGATGAAATTGTGACCCCGGGGATTAGGGATTTTTCCAAAAAAAATCTTTTTCTGCCAGTTAAGTTGTCGAGGGCTGATTTCTTGTCCTGTAATAAAAAGGCTTCTGTTTCGACCGCCCAACCTTTCAGGGGAGCATGTACAACCGTTTGGCACCATTTTTTAGTGAATTGCCGAAAGTCAGATTTTTGATGAAATTGTGACCCAAGGGCTAAGGGATTTTTCCAAAAAAAATCTTTTTCTGCTGGTTAGGTTGTCGAGGGCTGATTTTTGTCCTGTAATAAAAAGGCTTCTGTTTCGACCGCTCAACCGTTCAGGGGAGCATTTGCAACCGTTTGGCACCATTTTTGAGTGAATTGCCGATAGTCAGATTTTTTATGAAATTGTGACCCAAGGGCTAAGGGATTTTTCCAAAAAAAATCTTTTTGCGTGGCGAGTTCCCGCCCCCCACCAGGATAAATAAAGACACAAGACACCATAATTTAAGGTTAATTGGGCGAATTAGGCCACAACTTTATTGAATTCACTAATGAGAGGCATTGGCTTAGGCATTGGTCCTATCGACTATCCGGCTCCAGCCCATTTGCTGGAGACACGGAGAAGGGTTAACACTAATCGGGGGAGTCTCCTGCCAAGGCACGTCGACTAGGAGCTCCCCCGGGTCACCGCTCTGGGGCGTGCCTTTGGCCCTCACCTCCATAGGCTTCGGACAGGGCCACGCCCCCCGGAGTCCTTTAACGGACCACCCTTCGGTCGCCCCGGGGTTTAGGGATTTTTCCAAAAAAAATATTTTTCTGCCGGTTAAGTTGTCGAGGGCTGATTTCTTTTCCTGTGATAAAAAACCTTCTGTTTCGTCCGCCAAACCTTTCAGGGGAGCATTTGCAACCGTTTGGCCCCAGTTTGGAGTGAATTGCCGAAAGTCAGATTTTTGATGAAATTGTGACCCCGGGGCTTAGAGTTTTTTTCCAAAAAATATTTTTCTGCCGGTTAAGTTGTCGAGGGCTGATTTCTTTTCCTGTGATAAAAAGCCTTCTGTTTTGACAACCAAACCTCTCAGTGGAGCATTTGCAACCGTTTGGCACCATTTTTGAGTGAATTGCTGAAAGTCAGATTTTTGATGAAACTATGACCCGGGGCTTAGACTTTTTTAAAAAAACATGTTTTTCTGCTGCTTAAATTGTCGAGGCCTGATTTCTCGTCCTCTGATAAAAAACCTTCTGTTTCGACCGCCAAACCTTTCAGGGGAGCATTTACAACCGTTTGGCACCATTTTGGAGTGAATTGCCGAACGTCAGATTTTTTATGAAATTGTGACCCAGGGGCTAAGGGATTCTTTCAAAAAAATGTTTTTCGGCCGGTTAAGTTGTCGAGGGCTGATTTCCTGTCCGGTGGTAAAAAGCCTTCTGTTTCGACCGTCAAACCTCTCCGTGGAGCATTTGCAACCGTTTGGCACCATTTTTGAGTGAATTGCAGAACGTCAGATTTTTTATGAAATTGCCGCCCCGGGGTTTAGGGATTTTTCCAAAAAAATTATTTTTCTGCTGGTTAAGTTGTCGAGGGCTGATTTCTTGTCCTGTGATAAAAAACCTTCTGTTTTGTCCGCCAAACCTTTCAGGGGAGCATTTGCAACCGTTTGGCACCATTTTTGAGTGAATTGCCGAAAGTCAGATTTTTTATGAAATTGTGACCCTGGGAGGTTGGGATTTTTTTCAAAAACATGTTTTTCTGCTGCTTAAGTTGTCGAGGGCTGATTTCTCGTCCTTTGATAAAAAACCTTCTGTTTCGACCGCCAAACCTTTCAGGGGAGCATTTGCAACCGTTTGGCACCATTTTTGAGGGAATTGCTGAAAGTCAGATTTTTGATGAAATTGTGACCCGGGGGGGTGGGATTTTTTCAAAAACATGTTTTTCTGCTGCTTAAGTTGTCGAGGGCTGATTTCTCATCCTTTGATAAAAAAACCTTCTGTTTCGACCGCCAAACCTTTCAGGGGAGCATTGGGAACCATTTGGCACCATTTTTGAGTGAATTGCCGAAAGTCAGATTTTTTATGAAATTGTGACCCAGGGGCTAAGGGATTTTTTCAAAAAAATATTTTTCTGCCGGTTAAGTTGTCCATTGCTGATTTCTTTTCCTGTGATGAAAAGCCTTCTGTTTCGACCGCCAAACCTTTCAGGGGAGCATTTGCAACCGTTTGGCACCATTTTTGAGTGACTTTCGGAAAGTCACATTTTTGATGAAATTGTGACCCCGGGGCTTACGGATTTTTTCAAAAAAAATCTTTTTCTGCCAGTTAAGTTGTCGAGGGCTGATTTCTTGTCCTGTGATGAAAAGCCTTCTGTTTCGACCGTCAAACGTTTCAGGGGAGCTTTTGCAACCGTTTGGCACCATTTTGGAGTGAATTGGAGAACGTCAGATTTTTGATGAAATTGTGACCCCGGGGCTTAGGGATTTTTACAAAAAAATCTTTTTCTGCCAGTTAAGTTGTTGAGGGCTGATTTCTTGTCCTGTGATAAAAAGCCCTCTGTTTCGACCGCCAAACCTCTCAGGGGAGTATTTGCAACCGTTTGGCACGAGTTTGGAGTGAATTGCAGAACGTCAGATTTTTGATGAAATTGTGACCCCGGGGTTTAGGGATTTTTTCAAAAAAATCTTTTTCTGCCGATTAAGTTGTCCATGGCTGATTTCTCGTTCTGTGATAAAAAGCCTTCTCTTTCCACCGCCAAACCTTTCAGGGGAGCATTTGCAACCGTTTGGCACCATTTTTGAGTGAGTTTTGGAAAGTCAGATTTTTGATGAAATTGTGACCCCGGGGATTAGGGATTTTTCCAAAAAAAATCTTTTTCTGCCAGTTAAGTTGTCGAGGGCTGATTTCTTGTCCTGTAATAAAAAGGCTTCTGTTTCGACCGCCCAACCTTTCAGGGGAGCATGTACAACCGTTTGGCACCATTTTTTAGTGAATTGCCGAAAGTCAGATTTTTGATGAAATTGTGACCCAAGGGCTAAGGGATTTTTCCAAAAAAAATCTTTTTCTGCTGGTTAGGTTGTCGAGGGCTGATTTTTGTCCTGTAATAAAAAGGCTTCTGTTTCGACCGCTCAACCGTTCAGGGGAGCATTTGCAACCGTTTGGCACCATTTTTGAGGGAATTGCCGATAGTCAGATTTTTTATGAAATTGTGACCCAAGGGCTAAGGGATTTTTCCAAAAAAAATCTTTTTGCGTGGCGAGTTCCCGCCCCCCACCAGGATAAATAAAGACACAAGACACCATAATTTAAGGTTAATTGGGCGAATTAGGCCACAACTTTATTGAATTCAGGAATGAGAGGCATTGGCTTAGGCATTGGTCCTATCGACTATCCGGCTCCAGCCCATTTGCTGGAGACACGGGGAAGGGTTAACACTAATCGGGGGAGTCTCCTGCCAAGGCACGTCGACTAGGAGCTCCCCCGGGTCACCGCTCTGGGGCGTGCCTTTGGCCCTCACCTCCATAGGCTTCGGACAGGGCCACGCCCCCCGGAGTCCTTTAACGGACCACCCTTCGGTCGCCCCGGGGTTTAGGGATTTTTCCAAAAAAAATATTTTTCTGCCGGTTAAGTTGTCGAGGGCTGATTTCTTTTCCTGTGATAAAAAACCTTCTGTTTCGTCCACCAAACCTTTCAGGGGAGCATTTGCAACCGTTTGGCCCCAGTTTGGAGTGAATTGCCGAAAGTCAGATTTTTGATGAAATTGTGACCCCGGGGCTTAGAGTTTTTTTCCAAAAAATATTTTTCTGCCGGTTAAGTTGTCAAGGGCTGATTTCTTTTCCTGTGATAAAAAACCTTCTGTTTCGTCCACCAAACCTTTCAGGGGAGCATTTGCAACTGTTTGGCCCCAGTTTGGAGTGAATTGCCGAAAGTCAGATTTTTGATGAAATTGTGACCCCGGGGCTTAGAGTTTTTTTCCAAAAAATATTTTTCTGCCGGTTAAGTTGTCGAGGGCTGATTTCTTTTCCTGTGATAAAAAGCCTTCTGTTTTGACAACCAAACCTCTCAGTGGAGCATTTGCAACCGTTTGGCACCATTTTTGAGTGAATTGCTGAAAGTCAGATTTTTGATGAAACTATGACCCGGGGCTTAGACTTTTTTAAAAAAACATGTTTTTCTGCTGCTTAAATTGTCGAGGCCTGATTTCTCGTCCTCTGATAAAAAACCTTCTGTTTCGACCGCCAAACCTTTCAGGGGAGCATTTACAACCGTTTGGCACCATTTTGGAGTGAATTGCCGAACGTCAGATTTTTTATGAAATTGTGACCCAGGGGCTAAGGGATTCTTTCAAAAAAATGTTTTTCGGCCGGTTAAGTTGTCGAGGGCTGATTTCCTGTCCGGTGGTAAAAAGCCTTCTGTTTCGACCGTCAAACCTCTCAGTGGAGCATTTGCAACCGTTTGGCACCATTTTTGAGTGAATTGCAGAACGTCAGATTTTTTATGAAATTGCCGCCCCGGGGTTTAGGGATTTTTCCAAAAAAAATATTTTTCTGCTGGTTAAGTTGTCGAGGGCTGATTTCTTGTCCTGTGATAAAAAACCTTCTGTTTTGTCCGCCAAACCTTTCAGGGGAGCATTTGCAACCGTTTGGCACCATTTTTGAGTGAATTGCCGAAAGTCAGATTTTTTATGAAATTGTGACCCTGGGGGTTAGAGATTTTTTCAAAAAAAATGTTTTTTCTGCCGGTTAAGTAATCGAGGGCTGATTTCTTGTCCTGTGATAAAAAAACCTCCTGTTTTGTCCGCCAAACCTTTCAGGGGAGCATTTGCAACCGTTTGGCACCATTTTTGAGGGAATTGCCGATAGTCAGATTTTTTATGAAATTGTGACCCAAGGGCTAAGGGATTTTTCCAAAAAAAATCTTTTTGCGTGGCGAGTTCCCGCCCCCCACCAGGATAAATAAAGACACAAGACACCATAATTTAAGGTTAATTGGGCGAATTAGGCCACAACTTTATTGAATTCAGGAATGAGAGGCATTGGCTTAGGCATTGGTCCTATCGACTATCCGGCTCCAGCCCATTTGCTGGAGACACGGGGAAGGGTTAACACTAATCGGGGGAGTCTCCTGCCAAGGCACGTCGACTAGGAGCTCCCCCGGGTCACCGCTCTGGGGCGTGCCTTTGGCCCTCACCTCCATAGGCTTCGGACAGGGCCACGCCCCCCGGAGTCCTTTAACGGACCACCCTTCGGTCGCCCCGGGGTTTAGGGATTTTTCCAAAAAAAATATTTTTCTGCCGGTTAAGTTGTCGAGGGCTGATTTCTTTTCCTGTGATAAAAAACCTTCTGTTTCGTCCACCAAACCTTTCAGGGGAGCATTTGCAACCGTTTGGCCCCAGTTTGGAGTGAATTGCCGAAAGTCAGATTTTTGATGAAATTGTGACCCCGGGGCTTAGAGTTTTTTTCCAAAAAATATTTTTCTGCCGGTTAAGTTGTCAAGGGCTGATTTCTTTTCCTGTGATAAAAAACCTTCTGTTTCGTCCACCAAACCTTTCAGGGGAGCATTTGCAACCGTTTGGCCCCAGTTTGGAGTGAATTGCCGAAAGTCAGATTTTTGATGAAATTGTGACCCCGGGGCTTAGAGTTTTTTTCCAAAAAATATTTTTCTGCCGGTTAAGTTGTCGAGGGCTGATTTCTTTTCCTGTGATAAAAAGCCTTCTGTTTTGACAACCAAACCTCTCAGTGGAGCATTTGCAACCGTTTGGCACCATTTTTGAGTGAATTGCTGAAAGTCAGATTTTTGATGAAACTATGACCCGGGGCTTAGACTTTTTTAAAAAAACATGTTTTTCTGCTGCTTAAATTGTCGAGGCCTGATTTCTCGTCCTCTGATAAAAAACCTTCTGTTTCGACCGCCAAACCTTTCAGGGGAGCATTTACAACCGTTTGGCACCATTTTGGAGTGAATTGCCGAACGTCAGATTTTTTATGAAATTGTGACCCAGGGGCTAAGGGATTCTTTCAAAAAAATGTTTTTCGGCCGGTTAAGTTGTCGAGGGCTGATTTCCTGTCCGGTGGTAAAAAGCCTTCTGTTTCGACCGTCAAACCTCTCAGTGGAGCATTTGCAACCGTTTGGCACCATTTTTGAGTGAATTGCAGAACGTCAGATTTTTTATGAAATTGCCGCCCCGGGGTTTAGGGATTTTTCCAAAAAAAATATTTTTCTGCTGGTTAAGTTGTCGAGGGCTGATTTCTTGTCCTGTGATAAAAAACCTTCTGTTTTGTCCGCCAAACCTTTCAGGGGAGCATTTGCAACCGTTTGGCACCATTTTTGAGTGAATTGCCGAAAGTCAGATTTTTTATGAAATTGTGACCCTGGGGGTTAGAGATTTTTTCAAAAAAAATGTTTTTTCTGCCGGTTAAGTAATCGAGGGCTGATTTCTTGTCCTGTGATAAAAAAACCTCCTGTTTTGTCCGCCAAACCTTTCAGGGGAGCATTTGCAACCGTTTGGCACCATTTTTGAGTGAATTGCTGAAAGTCAGATTTTTGATGAAATTGTGACTCGGGGAGGTTGGGATTTTTTTCAAAAACATGTTTTTCTGCTGCTTAAGTTGTCGAGGGCTGATTTCTCGTCCTGTGATAAAAAACCTTCTGTTTCGACCGCCAAACCTTTCAGGGGAGCATTTGCAACCGTTTGGCACCATTTTTGAGGGAATTGCCGATAGTCAGATTTTTTATGAAATTGTGACCCAAGGGCTAAGGGATTTTTCCAAAAAAAACTTTTTGCGTGGCGAGTTCCCGCCCCCCACCAGGATAAATAAAGACACAAGACACCATAATTTAAGGTTAATTGGGCGAATTAGGCCACAACTTTATTGAATTCAGGAATGAGAGGCATTGGCTTAGGCATTGGTCCTATCGACTATCCGGCTCCAGCCCATTTGCTGGAGACACGGGGAAGGGTTAACACTAATCGGGGGAGTCTCCTGCCAAGGCACGTCAACTAGGAGCTCCCCCGGGTCACCGCTCTGGGGCGTGCCTTTGGCCCTCACCTCCATAGGCTTCGGACAGGGCCACGCCCCCCGGAGTCCTTTAACGGACCACCCTTCGGTCGCCCCGGGGTTTAGGGATTTTTCCAAAAAAAATATTTTTCTGCCGGTTAAGTTGTCGAGGGCTGATTTCTTTTCCTGTGATAAAAAACCTTCTGTTTCGTCCACCAAACCTTTCAGGGGAGCATTTGCAACCGTTTGGCCCCAGTTTGGAGTGAATTGCCGAAAGTCAGATTTTTGATGAAATTGTGACCCCGGGGCTTAGAGTTTTTTTCCAAAAAATATTTTTCTGCCGGTTAAGTTGTTGAGGGCTGATTTCTTTTCCTGTGATAAAAAGCCTTCTGTTTTGACAACCAAACCTCTCAGTGGAGCATTTGCAACCGTTTGGCACCATTTTTGAGTGAATTGCTGAAAGTCAGATTTTTGATGAAACTATGACCCGGGGCTTAGACTTTTTTAAAAAAACATGTTTTTCTGCTGCTTAAATTGTCGAGGCCTGATTTCTCGTCCTCTGATAAAAAACCTTCTGTTTCGACCGCCAAACCTTTCAGGGGAGCATTTACAACCGTTTGGCACCATTTTGGAGTGAATTGCCGAACGTCAGATTTTTTATGAAATTGTGACCCAGGGGCTAAGGGATTCTTTCAAAAAAATGTTTTTCGGCCGGTTAAGTTGTCGAGGGCTGATTTCCTGTCCGGTGGTAAAAAGCCTTCTGTTTCGACCGTCAAACCTCTCAGTGGAGCATTTGCAACCGTTTGGCACCATTTTTGAGTGAATTGCAGAACGTCAGATTTTTTATGAAATTGCCGCCCCGGGGTTTAGGGATTTTTCCAAAAAAAATATTTTTCTGCTGGTTAAGTTGTCGAGGGCTGATTTCTTGTCCTGTGATAAAAAACCTTCTGTTTTGTCCGCCAAACCTTTCAGGGGAGCATTTGCAACCGTTTGGCACCATTTTTGAGTGAATTGCCGAAAGTCAGATTTTTTATGAAATTGTGACCCTGGGGGTTAGAGATTTTTTCAAAAAAAATGTTTTTTCTGCCGGTTAAGTAATCGAGGGCTGATTTCTTGTCCTGTGATAAAAAAACCTCCTGTTTTGTCCGCCAAACCTTTCAGGGGAGCATTTGCAACCGTTTGGCACCATTTTTGAGTGAATTGCTGAAAGTCAGATTTTTGATGAAATTGTGACTCGGGGAGGTTGGGATTTTTTTCAAAAACATGTTTTTCTGCTGCTTAAGTTGTCGAGGGCTGATTTCTCGTCCTGTGATAAAAAACCTTCTGTTTCGACCGCCAAACCTTTCAGGGGAGCATTTGCAACCGTTTGGCACCATTTTTGAGGGAATTGCCGATAGTCAGATTTTTTATGAAATTGTGACCCAAGGGCTAAGGGATTTTTCCAAAAAAAATCTTTTTGCGTGGCGAGTTCCCGCCCCCCACCAGGATAAATAAAGACACAAGACACCATAATTTAAGGTTAATTGGGCGAATTAGGCCACAACTTTATTGAATTCAGGAATGAGAGGCATTGGCTTAGGCATTGGTCCTATCGACTATCCGGCTCCAGCCCATTTGCTGGAGACACGGGGAAGGGTTAACACTAATCGGGGGAGTCTCCTGCCAAGGCACGTCGACTAGGAGCTCCCCCGGGTCACCGCTCTGGGGCGTGCCTTTGGCCCTCACCTCCATAGGCTTCGGACAGGGCCACGCCCCCCGGAGTCCTTTAACGGACCACCCTTCGGTCGCCCCGGGGTTTAGGGATTTTTCCAAAAAAAGTATTTTTCTGCCGGTTAAGTTGTCGAGGGCTGATTTCTTTTCCTGTGATAAAAAACCTTCTGTTTCGTCCACCAAACCTTTCAGGGGAGCATTTGCAACCGTTTGGCCCCAGTTTGGAGTGAATTGCCGAAAGTCAGATTTTTGATGAAATTGTGACCCCGGGGCTTAGAGTTTTTTTCCAAAAAATATTTTTCTGCCGGTTAAGTTGTCAAGGGCTGATTTCTTTTCCTGTGATAAAAAGCCTTCTGTTTTGACAACCAAACCTCTCATGGAGCATTTGCAACCGTTTGGCACCATTTTTGAGTGAATTGCTGAAAGTCAGATTTTTGATGAAATTGTGACTCGGGGAGGTTGGGATTTTTTTCAAAAACATGTTTTTCTGCTGCTTAAGTTGTCGAGGGCTGATTTCTCGTCCTGTGATAAAAAACCTTCTGTTTCGACCGCCAAACCTTTCAGGGGAGCATTTGCAACCGTTTGGCACCATTTTGGAGTGAATTGCTGAAAGTCAGATTTTTGATGAAATTGTGACCCGGGGGGGTGGGATTTTTTCAAAAACATGTTTTTCTGCTGCTTAAGTTGTCGAGGGCTGATTTCTCATCCTGTGATAAAAAACCTTCTGTTTCGACCGCCAAACCTTTCAGGGGAGCATTGGGAACCATTTGGCACCATTTTTGAGTGAATTGCCGAAAGTCAGATTTTTTATGAAATTGTGACCCAGGGGCTAAGGGATTTTTTCAAAAAAAATCTTTTTCTGCCAGTTAAGTTGTCGAGGGCTGATTTCTTGTCCTGTGATGAAAAGCCTTCTGTTTCGACCGTCAAACGTTTCAGGGGAGCTTTTGCAACCGTTTGGCACCATTTTGGAGTGAATTGGAGAACGTCAGATTTTTGATGAAATTGTGACCCCGGGGCTTAGGGATTTTTACAAAAAAATCTTTTTCTGCCAGTTAAGTTGTTGAGGGCTGATTTCTTGTCCTGTGATAAAAAGCCTTCTGTTTCGACCGCCAAACCTCTCAGGGGAGTATTTGCAACCGTTTGGCACCATTTTTGAGTGAATTGCCGAAAGTCAGATTTTTGATGAAATTGTGACCCCGGGGGTTAGAGATCTTTTCAAAAAAAATGTTTTTCTGCCGGCTAAGTAATCGAGGGCTGATTTCTTTTCCTGTGATAAAAAGCCTTTTCATTTCTCCCAGCTGAGCAGCATGTTGTGTTATTTTGCCAAGAGTTCCAAATTTCCCAGCCTTCTTTGAAATGAGTTCGGTGTACTCTCAAATACAACAAATGAAAACGGTTAACCCCACTCCAAAGAAGGATTGCATATGATTTCCAGTGCATTTATGGCTATCTACTCAGAGTAAACTGTAGGGTTTTTTTGTCCTGCAAAGAAACAGACTGGATTGAATTGTTTAGATGTTTTAGAACTGAATTTTCTTCTCACCCCACCCACATCCACCTTAATGAAGAAGAAAGAAAACCTGTTTCTTGCAGAGAAACATCTCATCATTTTAAAGCAATGGTTTAAAGGAAATAAACTAGAAAACAAGGCACTCTTTTGGAACAGTTGCTTTTGGAATTGGGATTTTATTTCATTTCACGTAAAACATTTCTAGAGCTGAACACCTTGTTTGGAATTGTGCCTATTTGTGTGTATGTGCGTTTTATTTATTTCATAGATTTTATAAACTGCAGTGTGCAATAATTGAAGAACAGGCCAAGATCAATTAAAATCAGTTCCATATACTGCAACATTATTACACTAAAACAGCATAGTAAAGGGACCCCTGACCATTAGGTCCAGACGTGGCCGACTCTGGGGTTGCGGCACTCATCTCGCTTTATTGGCCGAGGGAGCCGGCGTACAGCTTCCAGGTCATGTGGCCAGCATGACTAAGCCGCTTCTGGCGAACCAAAGCAGCGCACGGAAATGCCATTTACCTTTCTGCCGGAGGGGGACATGATTTCGAACTGCTAGGTTGGCAGGAGCAGGGACCGAGCAACGGGAGCTCACCCCGTCGCAGAGATTCGAACCGGCGACCTTCTGATTGGCAAGTCCTAGACTCTGTGGTCTAACCCACAGCACCACCCACGTCCTTAAAAACAGCATAGTACAAAACAGCAAACCCCTAAGGTGGAATTAAGTCAGTTCCTCCAAAGGCCTGGAAGAGCTAGACAAGAGCAATGTCGCCATCCGCACCTACAAAGAGAGGGAATTCCAGAGTGTGGGAATATTTAGGGATGCAGGAGAGGATATATTGTTTGTTTATATCCTTTCCAACTTGTGTTAACAAGTTCTACAATTTAGCAGAGTAACATTCCCCTTTTTAAACTTGCACAGCGGATGCGTTTACTCAGGCTCACTAAAGCCTCTAAAATAAGTTTCCTTGGTAATTTCCCCTTTAGTCCCTCAAAAAAAGATAGACATGACACAGTCTTCTATAAAAGTATAAAAAGAATTTACTCACTCACTCATTCTGTTCACAGATGGATCCCAGAAGGCAGACTTAAGTTACAAAAGTAATATACACCTGGAAACTATCCCATAAAGAGATAGCTCCTTTGTCTTCTCTTAGCTGGAAGCCAAGAGAGCATCTTAGGCTAAGCAGATGTTGCTTCTTCGACTAATGTAGTCAGAGAGAGAGAGAGAGATGGTGGCCTCCGCTGAGGTAATTTCTTACCTGCA
The DNA here is from genome assembly GCF_027172205.1 of Podarcis raffonei. NCBI lineage: Eukaryota > Metazoa > Chordata > Lepidosauria > Squamata > Lacertidae > Podarcis > Podarcis raffonei. Next base: position 12,059,043 of record NC_070611.1, on the reverse strand, counting down.
CAGGTGAAGCCACACCCACCTCTGGTCACATGTAGAGGAAGTCTGTCCCAGCCTGGGAGGAAACAGGAAGTTCGGACTGGCTGGTCCAGACATCCCCTTTTTATGTCCACTCTAGGGATGTTGTACTTGACTGCTCTGTGTTTCACATCCCACACAGAGTTGGGATGCACCATCTTGCATCCCAACATGACACACTCCAGCAAGACCCAGCAGTCTATCTCAGAGTCAAGGAAACTTCCCCTGCTCTGGAAGTTCTTAATGAAAAGCAACTACTTTCCATAAATCTGCTTTTCCATCCATGGAGGAAAACATTGATCTGTCATCCTCCAGGAAATAAACTTGGGCTATACCATAATTTTTAATCAATAAACTGTGTAGAGAGAGCAGTTTAAGCAGTTTCTCTCCACATGCAGCTTGTTTCCTGCTCAGGGAGGAAAACTTCCCAGGATGCTTTTTATTAAGCAAGAAGAAAAGCGCCACCAATATATGTGTTAAACCTAGTCTAAATCTAGCTCTACACATGACATTGTGAATTCTTCCTGAATGTGCAGCAATTCACAAAACAAAACATATTTGTAACATGTGATGGGCTCGTTTATATTCCCCATGCCTCAGCACAAAATGACTGTGGACATTCAGTGCTCGAAGACACATTAGTCCAGGCTGGGGTTCAAGCATGGATCCTGTGAGCCAGAGCCGTCTTTCCCATTGGTCTTAGCGGTTCGTTGCGCCAGGGCGCCGGCCTCTCAGGGGGGACCCTAGCGAGCGGGGGAGCTGAGCGGCTTTGCCGGCAGCCTCCCCTTTCCCTGCACACATGCCAGCTGCGCCCCGCCAACTATATGGCTGGCGGGCATGCAGCTTCCTTCTCAAGCCTCCACAGGAGGAGAGCGATCCCCACAGAGGCTTAGAATCCCTCCCAGGCCTCTGCATCTGCTAAAGATGGCCCTGCTCCTGGTCACTGTCCTCCTCCTGCTTCCTGGCAAAAGGTGGCGCACAGCCTTCCCAGACTGCCTTCTCGGGCGGCCCGACACTGGAGAGCATGTCCGCCAGCATGTTTTCCTGCTTGATCGCCACCACCATACCGGGGATCGGGCGGTGGGGGAGGCAGAGGACATTTTCCACTGCCCCCTCCCTTGTTTTGGAGTTGCTGGTGGGTCGCTGGAAGGATCTTTGCACCACGGCGCTGGATATGCTTAAGATGGCCCTGCTGTGAGCATTAAAGCAACATCAGATACCCTCCTCTTAGTTCTTGTCAAGACTCTCTCCCAATTTTTTTTAAACTGAGGGTATTGTCTTTCATCTTGTAGACATGTTGGCTGCTTTTTGCCTGTGTTTTATTTGTTTCGGGTATGTGTTTGGCATTGTGCCTGTTTGAGGGTATCACCAGCTTTTCTTCTGTGAAATGTTGTGGTGCCCACAAGTTTCTTAAGATTTCAGAATGTGCTCCAGAGTCCAAAATGGATCCCCAACCATGGTTGTCTTGGAGTTGGGCAGTGACTGGGGCCCAAACCCACTGAGGGAATCACCAGTTGAGAGTCCCCATTGTGGTTCTTCATGATCTAGCAAGGTACTGCACCAAGTAAGTTTTGGTAACAATGCAGGAGGAGTCTTCCATGACACTGCAAGAGAACTGTGGTCAACTCTCAGGTTGCGCAGGCTAGAAGCACGCGTTCATTTCTTAGGTGGGTGAAAAACCAAAATGTATGCAAAGACCCACCCCCATTCATTTGCAAGGGAAACAAAAATACAGAAGCAAATCGGATAAATGAATGAAAACCCTTTTATTACATTTGTCCCAGTTGTGTCTCAAAGGATGAATTCGTCACACTGTTATTGCATTGCTCGGCGAATTGGAATATTCTCACATCCAGGGAACATTCTGTAGGGAACAGGTGGGCTGCTCTGAAAATATTGTGGCATGAGAACTGTCCAATCTGAAGTGCCAAGCGCTGGCAAGATTAAAGGATGCCACCCCTTTTAGAATTGCTTATAAAACGGAAAGCCTTTGCCCACTCTGAAACTTGATAGTTCTGATGCCTTCGGGCAGTAGTGCAACACTGAAAATTATTTTTTATGACAGCAGCAGGCAGGGGAAGGATTGGCATGGCATTGGGTCCCAGGATCAGTTCATCATTCCACAAGCCCCATGTTGGCGGGATAGATCCACTGGGTTTGGATTGCTACAAACCTGGAGTCAGCCAGTGTTGAACCTTGCCGTGCTGCAAGCCAAGCAAGCAAGGTCTCCCTGGGGGACCAGGGTGCAGATTCCAACCAGGCAGATACCAAACCCACCCTTGGGTTTTGCCATGGTCAATCCTCCCCACAGGCCCCTTCTGGGGGAGCTATAATATGGTGATCCTGCCCAATGCCATTTCCGCCGTCATGCAAGCAATGTTGTTCCACCTAACAAAGGAAAGCCATAATTTCACTGAGGGAAAGGCAAAATCACCCCCAACCAACTAAGTACCAATCAGGTTGAGAGAGAGAAAAATCCTTTCCGGTAGTGTCAACCAGCACCCCAAAATTGCTCAGTAAAGGCTCTAACTAGAGGCTGGGCAGGCGGGAAGCTCTCAAAGCAAAATTGCCGTGAGCTCCAGGGGAAGCAGCCTTATATAGGCTTTCCCTTCCCCTCTACGGCAAGGGCAAATGGGACAGATTTTTCCCCACGAGCCCATCACACAGAGAAGATACTGGGCAAAACCTTGCACAGCATTTTGCTGCAATCTATGGGCCACAGCACCGCCCGGCAAAGGCGTCCCGTGCTTATTGGGCACGGAATGGGGCTGATCAGAAGATAGGTTGGGTTTGTGTCATGTAAACACATGTATGCATGTGTATCTGTATGTACTTTTGTACACTATACAGTGGTACCTCGGGTTACATATGCTTCAGGTTACATACGCTTCAGGTTACAGACTCCGCTAACCCAGAAATAGTACCTCGGGTTAAGAACTTTGCTTCAGGATGAGAACAGAAATCGTGCTCCTGCGGCGTGGCAGCAGTGGGAGGCCCCATTAGCTAAAGTGGTGCTTCAGGTTAAGAACAGTTTCAGGTTCAGAACGGACCTCCAGAACGAATTAAGTACTTAACCCGAGGTACCACTGTATAGAGGGACTAGGGGGAAAGAGAAAAGGACTATCATACAACTCAAAGCTAAAAACTTGGAGCCAGCCCTGCCCACAGTATAATCATATTTGAAGACAGCAGTGCTTTTCCCCTCAGGTCCTCCCGCCTCACCACTTTGATTTGGTTCCTGCTTCCACTTTCTCACTGTTGGATCTCATGCCCTGTCTCATAGCTAATCGAGGAATAAAGCCACCCAGCGATTCATCTCCAAAACCATCCTTTTTCAAAAAGTGCTGCATATATAGGATTTGGACCTGTAAAGTGCTGAGCCTTCGGTCTTCTGCAGAGGCACGCTGGCATTCGTCACCAATAATTAGTCACACTGACTTTGATGGGATTGTTGCTCGCATTTCAAGTGAGTGTGCGTTCCAACAGGTCAATAGATCAAGCTAGACTGCTGAACACAGTAACAACCAGTGTCGGGCTCCTACTACTTTCCGAGAGGTCGATATTTATCTCAGATTTCCCTTAGCGTTAGCTAGTTCGATTTTTATTACAGCGTCCATCTTCATAGAGTTTTCTGTTTGCGACATCTCCAGTGGCAAGTTTTGAGAGCAGACATGATAGACTTGGCACAAAGAGCATTGCAACAAATGAACCGACCAATGTTAATTGGTAAAACAAAAGTCAAAATACCAAAAAGTGGGAGCTTTCTAGTTACACAGAGTTCCTTTGGCTGCTTTTCTTACTGAAGCCTTTCCTGATGTATGTTTAAAGAACACCCAGTTTACTAGGCTATTATTATTATTATTATTATTATTATTATTATTATTATTATTACTACTACTACTACTACTACTATATTTATACCCTGACCATCTGACTGGGTTTCCCCAGCCATTCAAAACCAACCTAGGCACATTTTGTAAAGGCGTGTGTGCATGAACACACATGTTAATACTTACTTTCAGTGGTGTGAATTTTCAGGGCTGTAAAGTAAATTTTGGGAGAATTTTTCGTGTGCGGTCAGTGGACTAGGGGGACTAGGCTAGTCCCCTAAATGTTCCCGGTAAATTAGAGTATTATAGTAAAGGTAAAGGACCCCTGGATGGTTAAGTCCAGTCAAAGGCAACTTTGGGGTTGTGGAGCTCATCTCACTTTTCAGGCCAAGGGAGCCGGCGTTTGTCCACAGACAGCTTTCCAGGTCATGTGGCCAGCATGACTAAACCGCTTCTGGCACAATGGGACACCGTGACAGAAACCAGAGTGCACAGAAATGGCATTTACCTTCCTGCCGCAGCGGCACCTATTTATCTACTCACACTGGCATGCTTTCGAACTGCTAGGTTGGCAGGAGATGGGACAGAGCAATGGGAGCTCACTCTGTTGCGGGGATTCGAACTACCGACCTTCTGACTGGCAAGCCCAAGAGACTCAGTGGTTTAGACCACAGCGCCACCTACGTCCCTGTATTATAGTATTATACTACACCCCAGTGGACTAGAGGGACTAGGCCAGTTCCCTAAATGTTCCCAGTAAATTAGAGTATTATAGTAGTAGAGCCTGGTGCCTCCTTTCCAAAGCCTAGGAAGCTTTTGTCTACTTAGGGAGAGAGACACAATGGTCCAAGAGCCCTCCCAGCACCTTCCCAAAGCCCACCTGGCATTGGGAAGAAGGCAGAATGGCTCTAACATCCTGTCTTAGCCCTGGAGCCTCCTTCCCAATGCCCAAGGAAGCTTCTGCCTGGCTTAGGAAGGGAGGCGTAATGCTCACATGTTACTTCCATTCCCATTGACCCCACTGCTTATTTTGGCGTGAGCCCTTGGTTTGGATAGCAAAGTGGCACCCATGCCCTCAGCCTCAGCTGGTGTGTAGCTCCAGTCCCACTTGTACAGAAATAGTTGTGCTATGGGTATCCACTCGTGGTCGCACCCCGTCTTGATTACGCTAATGTGCTCTGTAGGAATCTGCCCCTGAAGACTATTCAGAACTTCAGTTGATTCAGAATCCAGCAGCCAAACTTTTTTTCTTTTTCAAAGCTTAATTCTGATATACATAGCTTATGTTATATATCATTAATCAAACACTAAATACATTAAATATTAAATATCACTACCAAGTGTTGAGGAAACTATTAGGAGGAAACATGATGTTAATTGTTCTTTTATTAGTTGAAAAGTTTGAGTTAGATCTTAAAATTTTCCCGCATGACCAGTAAGAGCACTAAACAACGGTATTAAAATTTCTCTACGTAATACCAGTAATGCCAAAAAGCAATTATAAATAACTAAATGCTAAAATATCCCAGCAATAAAATTGTTGACTGGCACTGAGCTTGTATTAAAACATCCTCATAAGTCATTTCCAACCCCCCTACAATTCATAGCTTAGAGCTAGTGGCCAGGGTATAACATAATTTTCAACCAGGGCACATAAGATGACTTACAAAACAATGAGTTGCAAAATGATAGCCTACAATTTAGTGGGTGTGGCGATCACACAGGGTCCCCGGACATTTAACGGTCTATTGATGCCTGTGCCACCACTGTGCTCGCTTCCCCGCTGCCACCAACCCGTTACTCTCGGGTAAAACACTGAGTCCAGACAGTTGTAAAAATTGAACCAAATGAACAAGTTTATTTTATAAGAATTAACAAGTTTATGGTTTCTCAGATAAAATTTCCTGTCAGTTTCTTAACTTTAGTTTCTATACTGCCCTATACCTTCCGAATACCTTCTGACTGATTATATCAACTGTTTGACTGACTCCTCTTAACAGATTCTCTCACTCTCCCACATCAGACTAGTCCAACCCACAGACTTATCCTATCTGTCTCTTCTCTAACTCCAGACTGACTTCTTAACAACTCTAGCTCTAACTCCTCCCCTTGGGTTCCTATGGGTTAGTCATTTTACAATTAGTTAACCCTTTCCTTATGAACCCAGTGTGATGTCACACACCTAGGAGGGCAAACGCCACAGTGGGCATGATACCAAAGGGGCATGATACCAGATGAGAGGACCACGGGCACGACATGGGACAGTTCTATTGGGGGGGATGCAGATGGAAGTTGTCCCTCCCCATGCCCGCTTCCTGAGTCAATGAAAGGGATTTGCTAGCTCCTCTCTCTTTCTAAAGCAGCTCGGTGCTGCTCTCCTACGAGCCTGCCCACTTTCTGTTTACTGAAGGCCATGGACTCTGTACTGCTACCCAAAGAAGGAGGCTGTGACAGAGACAGGGCCTTTTCAGTGTTGGCACCAGTGCTTTTTTCTATTAAAAAGTGTTTAGGGTTACTCTCATTTTGACTCAAGAAAATCACCATTTCCAAATCAGGGGAAATAAATACAGTAAATGGACAAAAGTACAAAGATTCACAACATGTTTAGGGGTATGTGTACCCCTGTGTACCCCCCCCCCAGAAAAAAGCACTGGTTGGCCCACAGCTATTGATACCAAATAAACTCATTTGTTGCCAGGGGCGCCAACTATAGGGGGTGGAAGGGGCTTCAGCACCCCAATATTTGTGGGCAGGGGGTCAAGACACCCCCCACACACATATATTGAGGGGGCCCCAAACAGATCAGCCTCCCACCTGCAAACATGCCCTTCCCATCCCCCACCACTGATGGGAGGGTGCTGGTGTGCCAGGCAGAGGCATAGAGGGTGGTCTTTATTCTCTGTGCCCTCCAACCCCTGCTGTCGCCAGGGTGCAATGTGGATCTTTGCATATGACATACATATGACATCACACAACGTAGGGTCCCCTAAATTGGAGGGCAAGTCGGCATCCCTGCTTGTTGCCCGCTCTGCTAACATTAGGTGCCACGTTAAGGCAGTTTTATCTCCCCAAGCTTTAAATGGATTGTATATTTTAGTCTTGCCTCTGCCGGTTTTCTGCAACTGCTTCTGCTTGTTGTTGTTTTTCAAATCGTAGAATTTAAAGGTTATCCTGGAAGGTGGGCCGTAATTTTATTAAACTCAACAATAAAAAGAGTTTCTATCATGCAGCCTGGATCTCCACCATCCCATGGCGTACGTTCTCCTCCAAACTTATTTTTAAACAAAGAAACCTAAGCATAATACTTCTGCAATTTCTGACTTTGTGCTATCATCCTTTGGAGAAAACAGATCATGGTTACTCACCTTTCGAAAAACCAATAATAATGTTTGTGTGTGCGGGGGTGTAATATATTTAATGTGAAGTCGCAAGCAAAACCAAATAGGTTGGAGACCTGAAGGGAATTTCAAAACAAAACAAAACACACAGAGAATGGATCCTTTTAAGTCTCTGAGAAGAAACAGCCTAGTGCTTCAGAGATAAAGACACATCAGAACTCTAAAGTGATCAAGAGTAAATTTTATTAAAATGTCAAAACTCTGAGCGTTTCTACTTTGAAACCAAACACACTGTTTTTCAGAAAATTAGCTGCATAAATAGTTCTATATCCCAAGTCCCTTACAATCCAATTGGTAATGGGAAATAGACATGGCTCAGTGGTAGAACCAATGTTTTGAATGCAGAATAGCCCAGCTTCAGTCTTCAGGTAGGGCTGAGAAACTTAAAAATGGAAAGCGTAATGCTGGTGGTCAACAAAAGAGGTTTAAAGACTGTCTGAAGGCAAATCTTTAAAAATGTAGTATAAACACTGACAATTGTGAAGCACTGGCCTGCGAGCGCTCCAGTTGGAGAACAGCCTTTACCAAAGGTGTCATGGGCTTTGAAGACACTCAAACTCAGGATGCAAGGGAGAAATGTGCCAAGAGGAAGGCATGCTTGGCAAATCCACACCGTGATCAACTCCCACCCGGAAACCAATGTCCCCACTGTGGAAGGACGTGCGGATTCAGAATTGGCCTCCGCAATCACTTACAGACTCATCGTTAAAGCCGTGTTTATGGAAGACTGTCCATTAAACTTTAATTAGTTTAATGTTAAGTAAACGTCCAGTGCGCTTCCAACGCCATAAATCTTATCTCAGCAGAGAATTTCGTGCAGCGGTTGAAGAAGGCAGGAGAGTCAGTAACTTTCAATGAAGAATCCTGGAGCAAGCACTTTGGAACTCAGGAAAGAACTTTATTTACAAAAGAAAAACCCTGGCGATAAAGCACACATGCTTTTATCTCCAGCATAAAGGAAACTTTACTCTAAACTTAACTCATATCAGCAAACACGCCCATGGCCACAAACTGAGTCTGCGAGTCAGGTCAAGGGCAAAAACACACGGGTGAACTGACTATTTATACAAACTAACTCACATTCCTGGATGCTTAATGACTTCCAGCTGCTCAGTGATTAGAGCGACTTGTTACCTCTTAACCCTTTAGTACGAACAAAGACAATCTTACTCAGCTGCTAGTGATTGCCAAAGAAGAAGAAGAAGAAGAAGAAGAAGAAGAAGAAGAAGAAGAAGAAGAAGAAGAAGAGAAATACTCTTGTCTGAATCCCTGGAAAGTCAGGACATCCTGAGTAATCTGACGACAGATGGTCTGATTTGGTATAAGGCAGCTTTTTATCTTCTGCATCCAATCTACCCTCCTGTATAATTGTGTTTCCAAGCACAATTCAAAATCTTGGTGCTGAACTTTAAAAGCCCTAAACAGCCTCACCCCAGTATACCTGAAGGAGTGTCTCCATCCCCATCACTTAGCCCAGACTCTGAGATCCAGCTCTGATGGGAACCAGGCAGAGGACTTTCTTGGTAGTGGCACCCACCCTGTGGAACGCCCTCCCATCAGATGTCAAGGAGATAAGTATAACTATATAACCTTTAGAAGACATCTGAAGGCAAAAAATGTTTGAAATAACCTTTTCTAAAATACCCGAAGGAATTCTAGGTGCCAAAATCCCAAGGGAGCAGAAAAGACTATTTATGTATGCAACCACGGCTGCGCGGATGTTATTGGCCCAGAGATGGAAAGAAGATAAAGTCCTTACCAGAGAAGAATGGCAGATCAAATTGATGGATTATGCCAAAATGGCTAAAATGACCAGAAGAATCAGAAATCAGGAAGACCATAATTTCCATAAAGAATGGGGGAAATTTATAACCTATCTTAAAAACCATTGTAAACAGTTAAAATGGTTAGTGGGGTTGGAATATCACTTGGAGTTTAATGGTGAATTTTGGACACAATTGAGATGTAAAAGATTTGGATTATCATAAAAGATGCAGGAGGAAGTGATTAACAATAGGACCCACAAAGGGGAGGAGGGAAATCCAGGAGATTCTTTGGAATCTTGTTTTTGTGTTCTACATTTGATATGTGAATATCAAGTTTTAATCTGAAAAACCAAATAAAAAATGTAAAAAAACAAAACAAAATAAAATAAAAAGAAGATACCTGAAGGCGTTCTAAAGGGACTTTTTTAACGTTTGCTGTTTTGTTATGCTTTTATATTTATCGGAAGCCACCCAGAGTGCCTAGGGCAACCCAGTCAGATGGTCGGGATACAAATAATAAAATAATTATTATTATTATTATTATTATTATTATTATTATTATTATTATTATTATTAAGGTTGCCAACAGCTGAAACATGAGCAAGTACAGCCCTGACTCTGTGACTATATACAGTGGTACCTCGGGTTACAGACGCTTCAGGTTACAGACTCCACTAACCCAGAAATAGTATCTCGGGTTAAGAACTTTGCTTCAGGATGAGAACAGAACGCGCGCTTGCGGCAGCGGGAGGCCCCATTAGTTAAAGTGGTACCTCAGGTTAAGAACAGTTTCAGGTTAAGAACGGACCTCCAGAACGAATTAAGTTCTTAATCCGAGGTACCACTGTAATCTGAGTTGCAATATTTTATGCCACTCCCTTGACGTCTATCAACTTTTCGCGAGGCTAAAGTTGAGCATTATGATCTATTCCTTTTGCTATCTAGTCTCAGAATTTGGCTGAGTGTTTTTTGGTTGTTGTTTTGTAAATATGTCACTCTGCAGTGTACATTTGTCACTTCCTGTTATCCCACCTCCTGTGCTAAGCTTCTAATCAAAATCTCTTTCAGGAGTTGATTGTCATGATAATCCCCTGGCAGTAAAACTGCTGGCATTGAATTGCTGTCACTGCCTTATTCACTGAGTTAACATTACTCTCCAGAGGCTTGGTTCACACACTACAAGAGAGCTGAGACCATTTCGTCAATGAGGGAAGCCACTGGGAGCCCTGTGAGGAACGGAATTGTTCTGCCTATAGGAGACCTTCTCTTTCAAGTGACAGAAAATCTCCATTTTACTCTCCTCCTACAATTCATTCTCCCTTGGGCAACTGAAATTTTAATTCCACCCTGTTATCCTAGACTAAACCAGCCCTCTGAATGGGCATCACAACAGAAGGGATTCGGGAATGTAGCTTATTTGGAAACCACGGTTGATGAATGGGGATCAATTGGCAAAAACAACTCTCAGAAGATAGCTAAAGTAGAGAAGCCGTTCTTTCGTCCTGGCAGAATAGGAACAGTCATTACATGTTTTTCACTTTTTGCTGCATGTGATATTCTCCAAAGGCGTTCAAAGGGATTAGGCAAGACCCTGATTTAATGGTTGATAGGGAAATTATTGGCTCCTAGGTATGCGGATGGCGCTGTGGGTTAAACCACAGAGCCTAGGACTTGCCAATCAGAAGGTCAGCGGTTTGAATCCCCGCGACGGGGTGAGCTCCCGTTACTCAGTCCCTGCTCCTGCCAACCTAGCAGTTCGAAAGCACATCAAAGTGCAAGTAGATAAATAGGTACCGCTCCGGCAGGAAGGTAAACGGTGTTTCCGTGCACTGCTCTGGTTCGCCAGAAGCGGCTTAGTCATGCTGGCCACGTGACAAGGAAGTTGTACGCCGGCTCCCTCGGCCAATAAAGCGAGATGAGCGCCGCAACCCCAGAGTCGGCCACAACTGGACCTAATGGTCAGGGGTCCCTTTACCTTTACCTATGCAGTGCTATTTTTCTAGAAAAAAAGGTGTTCACCATGAACTCCCTCATTCTCCTTGAATGGCAATGGCACCCATCTGAGAAATCGGGTCCTCCCTTAATGAGGGCATGTATTGTGATGAGACCTGGAAACCGACACCCTGTGTTGTGGGTGGGTACAATTGGTCAGCCACAACACCCGATTGGTAGGTCCCTCATAGCTGGTTGCAATCTGGCCAATGGGACGCAATCCATATGGTTCAAGGGACCTATTTATGCCTTTTGCGTGACCCAGAGCTTCCTCTTTCGGTGCGTGCATTTGGAACACCCACCCACCTCTCCCTACTTTTAAGGCTTTGTGCTTGACCTTGCTATGCCGTCGTGTGTCATCTGTTTTTGGGACAGGGCCACAGCAGGAATTTCCCCCACTTGGCTGATTGGCTGTTGCCATTTGGGTTTTGCCTGCTGTGTAGCAAATCGTCACAACTTGTGAGGTTGTGGATAGGCTCTGGTTCAGGTGATAGGGTTAGGAGAACGCTCTCGTCATCCCTATGTGAAGGGTATTCCGTTAAAGGAATCCAGGGACTCAACTGGTTTGGTCAACCCCTGAGAGGCGGTTGTGCCCGTACCTGAGTCCAGGGGGACATTTGGGTGGCGGAGATAGCCTGTTCCCAGCTTTCCGCTCATCCAGGTGTTCACCCTAGGCTGACCTAGGCTGGAACCCTGGGTCAGCGCTACCTGCATGGCAGGGGGCTAGTCGAACCAGAGCCTATGCAACCAGTCACTTTCTGTAATCAATAAAGTTGTGGCCTAAATTCTGCCAAAAACCAAAACCAAAATTTGAGTCAAGTGTGAATTTATTTGGGGGGAGGTTTCTGCGTCTGAACACACAAATGCCAAAGCTGAGCTCCCCTGAGCCCCGGCTGAAAAAAGGGGCCTCCTTTTTTTTCTACTCCACTTCCAATGACTAGATATCTAGATAGGATCAGAAGGCTGGGGGTGATTTTTCTTTTCTTTTCAGAACCATATAATTTCCAGATTTGTACCAGTGCTACACAGGCCGCTCCACTGCCCGTAGGATTCCATTTTATTATAGGCTGTTTGCACCTGTCAACTTGTTCCATTTCCCATCTGTAAGAATATAAGAAGAGGGTTGCTGGATCAGATCAGCCATCTATCTCCTCCAGTTGTCTGCTTCCAACAGTGGCCAGCCAGATGCCTTCAGGAAGCCTATAAAGAAGATATGAAGGCAATAAAATCTTCTTATGTTGCGTTGGCATTTTTATCCAATGCCAGGGCAGCTGTAGTACTGACAGCCACTGCACTCGTGGAGAAAAATGATGATGCCTTATACTGCGTCAAACCATCATCCAACTAGAGGAAGTAGCAACAACCTTCCATGGATCAGACAAGAGTTTTCTTTGAGATCCTACCTGGAGATTCCAGAGATGGCATTCAGACCATGTGCTGGGCCACTGAGTTATGAACCATCCCAGTTTTGTTAAGGAATACAAAGCAATGTGAAAAAGATGTGTTGAAGACCATCCAAGTGTCCCTATTTTCCAGGACAGTCCCGATTTCTAATTTGATCCCGGAATGTCCCGCTTTTCCTTAGGATGTCCCTTTTTTCATTGGAGGATATGGAGTTATGCGACACCCAAGCCAAGGAGATAAGTACAGTCATACCTTGGGATGAATACGCTTCAGCTTAAATATTTTCGGGTTGCGCTCCGCGGCGACCCGGAAGCAACCCAGCATGTTACTTCCTGGTTTCGCTGCTCGCGCATGCGCAGACACTCAAAATGACGTCACATGGATGCGCGGAAGCAGCAAAACACGACCCGTGCACGTGCAGATGCACAGTTGCATATTACGTTCACTTCAGGATGTGAACGGGGCTCCGGAACGGATCCTGTTCGCATCCAGAGGTACCACTGTAACTATACGACCTTTAGTAGACATCTGAAGGCAGCCCTGTATAGGGAAGTTTTTTTTAATGTTTCATTATGTTTTTATATATGTTGGAAGCCGCCCAGCGTGGCTGGGGCGACCCAGTCAGATGGCCAGGATATAAATAATTATATAAATTATTATTATTATTATTATTATTATTATTATTATTACAGTGGTACCTTGGGTTACAGATGCTTCAGGTTATAGACACAGACTATACAGACTCCATTAACCCAGAAATAATACCTCAGGTTAAGAACTTTGCTTCAGGATGAGAACAGAAATCATGCGTCGTTGGCACGGCAGCAGCGGGAGGCCCCATTAGCTAAAGTGGTACCTCAGGTTAAGAACAGTTTCAGGTTAAGAATGGACCTCCAGAACAAATTAAGTTCTTAACCCGAGGTACCACTGTATTAAGGTACCACTGTATTAAGGACATCCCTGTTTTCACTGGAGAAATGTTGGAGGCCATGTAAATATATGCTACCAGGGAATAGGAACTTGTCCTGTGGTCTCCTCATAAACCTATAAACTGACTTTATAGGATAATTCCTTACTGTATATAAAGATTGAGTTATTAGAAAGCTATGGCATTGTTAGGCAGTGAAGGAATGGAGCTTGCAGACATTTTGTGCTTGGGTTTTGACTTGAAAGCTTTGGTTTTTAAATGGTTGCTGTTGGTTTTAGAGGCTCTTATGTACACGGGGGCAAAGAGCCACTGGAAGATTAAAAGAACAGAGGCAGAAATTCTGCACCGGAGGGTTAAAAATGCACAGGAAGGTCAAAGGTTCAGCATAGGAACCTGGCAATTAAGGAGAAATAGAAACCTAACCAGAACTCTGCTGTCCCTGTGCTTGGTTAAAAGGTTTGGAGGGGTGGTGAAAATCTTGCATGTAAGTCCAGCTGGAACTTACAGAAGGGAGAGAAAAGACTGACAGAGTTTAAGAGAGCTGGAACACAGGAAACTATTTGAAAACATGGCTGTGGCGCCATGAGAAGGCTGCAAAGGGTTGCAATTTGATATGTACATATTACCTTGGTTAAGGAAACAGGCAAGAATAAGTACAGCAGGATGCATTTATGTCTGTCTGTCTTTATTTACAGTCATGGTTAACTATGGAAAGTGTAAAACTAGGGAGGGAGAGATGCTAAAAACTTTTTCTCAATTGTTCAACTTGCTGCCTTACTAAAACTTTGCCTGAAACCATGGTTTGTTTGGAGAGAAATTGGTCTGAGATGTGGGGTGAATTATGGGACCTACGAACCATAACACACTACTCAGTTGTTGTTGTTGTTTAGTCGTGTCAGACTCTTCATGACCCCATGGACCAGAGCACGCCAGGCACTCCTGTCTTCCACTGCTTCCCGCAGTTTGCTCAAACTCATGCTGGTAGCTTCGAGAACACTGTCCAACCATCTCGTCCTCTGTCGTCCCCTTCTCCTTGTGCCCTCCATCTTTCCCAACATCAGGGTCTTTTCCAGGGCATCTTCTCTTCTCATGAGGTAGCCAAAGTATTGGAGCCTCAGTTTCAGGATCTGACCTTCCAGTGAGTACTCAGGGCTGATTTCCTTAAGAATGGAGAGGTTTGATCTTCTTGCAGTCCATGGGACTCTCAAGAGTCTCCTCCAGCACCAGAATTCAAAAGCATCAATTCTTCGGCAATCAGCCTTCTTTATGCTCCAGCTCTCACTTCCATACATCACTACTGGGAAAACGATAGCTATAACTATACGGACCTTGGTTGACAAGGTGCTGTCTACTCAGTACACATGGTTAAAAAGCTGTTTAGCGGAGGCAGCCAGAGAAGAATAAATAAGTAAATAATCCACTCACTTGCAGCAGTCTAGTTAAAAAGAAGGAAGGGATGGACTTCGCAGGCCTCCTTTTAGTCTCCTGGTGCAAACTGTAGCCCTTGTTGTCACGCACACAGACAATGAGCTACAGATATTATGTGTAGGGGGAACATTTGTACTTCCAACTGACAGTAAAGCAAATATTTCTTAGTTCCTGATTGTGCAATACAATCATCGCAAGCAGCCAGCACAGACTTAAGTGTGCCTAACTCCATAGCAAGGAGTGGACTTAAGGATGCTTAATTTTGAGTTGAACTGTGGCCAGTAACTGTATAAATCTTTTGTCGAATCTTCTGGCCCAGCTGTGCTCCATTTTCTAAATGCAAATGGGAGGCTATCAAAACCCTTAGATCTGTTCAGTTTTGTTTAAAACACATGCCTATATGACAATTGCATTTTATTATGGAGTTGGAGCATGTCATGGCCCTTATGGGCCTACCTTGGATAATAATAATAATAATAATAATAATAATAATAATAATAATAATAATAATAATAATTTATTTATACCCTGCCCATTTGGCTGGGTTTCCCCAGCCACTCTGGATGCATGTATCTCCAGCAGACTCCCAGGTAAGCCAAGCTCACGTGCAGGAAACTATTTGTACACACTCTCCCAGTGCCCCTATTTTCCAGGAACAGTCGCAGAATTGTGGTGGGTTTTTTACTTTTTTTATTAGCAATATACATATACAAAAAGAAAAAAGAGAGCAATTGTTACAAAGAAAAAAGAACAAATAACCTTGACATAACCTACAATCAATTTAACCTATAGACAAAAAGAAAAGAAGAAGAAGAAGAAGAACAGTCTCGTATACAGTGGCGTAGCGTGGGTTGTCAGCACCCGGGGCAAGGCAAGTAATTTGCGTCCCCTAACCCGTGGATTTTAGCACTGATTTTAGCACTGCGAGTGCGATTAGCCCCCCCCCAGATGTTGCACCCGCTGCGGCCGGCCCCCCTGCACCCGCCACGCTACGCCACTGCTCGTATATACATCTTTTTAAGGAAAACAAGCTGTCCTTACTCCTATTAGAAGCCCACTCTGGAAGGTCTCGTATCCTTACCCTCTCTTCTATTTTGGGGGGGATCTCCTTTTAGGCCTTCAGACTTCATTCCCTGATTTGTATCTTGACTTCCCTCTAACCCTATATGGTTCCTGCTATCTCATAACTCAGTTGTCTGTATTCAGTTTGTAAATCTGTGGAGAAACATTCTAATATCCTGTGGAACTTTTAGTCTACACTAAGCCAAGCATAGTCCTGAGAACCACCTTTTTTCATATACATTCTCCCCTGGTTCTCTTATTTGAATGCTTTCTTCTTAACTCTGTAAGTTTAGCCAACTCAAGATATTCACATAGCTTTAAGAGCCATTCTTCTTTTGTTGGGCGTTGTATTGCTTTCCCAATATTTTGCAGTCATGATCCTAGCGGCTGTGATTGCGTGCAGAAAGACACTTTTATTGTCCTTTGGATAGTCCCAGAATTATGAAAGCCATCCTGGTTTCTGATTTGATCTTGGAAAGTCCCTGTTTCTCCTGTCAGTGCCACCGCCCTTAAGTCCGAGGATGAGCAGGAGCTGGTGCTTGCCCTGAGCAACGGTGGCAGCAGCAGCAGCAGCAGCAACAGAAGTGGTTGCTGCAGGAGAGCACCCCATTGCCTCTTCATGGCCGCTGCTGCTGGCCTTCTCCCTTGGGTAGCTCATAGCAGCTGCTGGAGAGAGGGCGAGGAGGAGAAAAGGCTGTCACTGGTGCCAAGGCCCAGCCTCACAGGACACACCAGCTCTGAGGTGGTGGGAACGCTCTGTGGGGGGACACAATAAAATGGGGATTCAAGGAGGGTCAGTTGGGAGGAGTGAGAAATGTCATACCCTCCAACATTTTTCCAATGAAGATAGGGACGCCCCGACCTGGCCACAGTGATCCATGCAACGGTCACCTCCAGGCTTGACTACTGTAATTTGTTCTATGCGGGGCTGCCCTTGAAGCTGACCCAGAAACTCCAGCGGGTGCAGAATGCTGCAGCGAGGCTCCTCACGGAGCATATTCACCCAGTGCTTTTCAAGCTGCACTGGCTCCCGGTGGAGTACAGGGTCAGATTTAAGGTGCTGCTTTTGACCTTTAAAGCCCATCATAGCCTAGGACCCTCGTACCTATGGGACCGCCTCTCCCAGTATGCCCCATGGAGGACCTTAAGGTCCATAAATAGCAACACCCTAGTGGTCCCGGGCCCTAAGGAAGTGATATTAACCTCAACCAGAGCCAGGGCCTTTTCAACACTGGTTCCGACCTGGTGGAACGTTCTGTCTCATGAGACCAGGGCCCTGCGGGATCTGATTTCTTTCTGCAGGGCCTGCAAGACAGAGTTGTTCTGCCTGGCCTTCGGCTTGGAGCCAAATTGATTACCTTCCGCTCTTCTTTTTTCCTTTCTCCTCCTGTGATGGAACTCCCATTTGGGGACTTCCCTGGCTTTTTTTCTGGCCCATGTAGGACCTGTTTGGAAAAGTTAGCCTTGGTGAAGACTTGACGTTTTCATCCCCAAAAAAGTTTTTGATTTGAGTTTCCATTGAAATGAGGTTGTATTTTAATGTTTTAATGTTGTATTTTAATCTTGTTTTTAAGTTGCATTTCAATCAATTTGTTTTTATATTGGGTGTTAGCCGCCCTGAGCCCGGTCTTGGCTGGGGAGGGTGGAGTATAAATAAAATTTATTATTATTATTATTATTATTATTATTATTATTATTCCATAGTGATAATTTTATTTACACCCGACACCTATTACTGAGTTGCCACAGCCAATCTGGGCAGCTTCCAGCTTTTATAAAAACATGATACAACATTAAACATTTTTTGTAAAAAGCCTTCCCTATATAGGATTGACTTCAGACAGCTCGGGGGTCGAATAACTCCATACCCTCCAACATTTCTCCAGTGAAAATAGGGACATTCTAAGGAAAAGTGGGACATTCTGGCATCCAGTGCTTTTTTTCCCCTAAAAAAATGTTTAGGGGTACTCTCATTTTCCTACTCATATATACTGCCCCTCAATGAGGCCAAACTTAGATTCACAAAATGTTTAGGGGTACGCATACCCCTGCGTCCCCCCCCCAGAGAAAAAAAAAGCACTGCCAGGGTCAAATCAGAAACCAGGACGGCTTCTCTAAATCAGGGACGTCCCTGGAAAATAGGGAAACTTGGAGGGTCTGAAATGTCCCTATTTTCACTGGACAATCTAGATGTAAATACCCCAGTTTCCATTATGACACAAATGCAAAACAAGTGCTGCAATTGGATTTGGAGCATTCTATTTGCTTATAGACAAACCATGTGGTAGCTTGCATGAAGCAAGGTTCTCACATAAGGGCCACTATATTATCACTCATTCTGCTGTTTACCTTAGCCTTACTATGTGAAGTTTATTCATATTCAAATGATAAATAGATCTTATTGGGCTTCGGAACAGCTATTATTTATCAGGTTTTAAAACAAAACAAAATACCCAGGGTGTGTGGGTGGGTGTTTTAATGAAAATCTTTCCAATGTGCTGAGGTTTTGAAAATTAATCATGCCTTTGGGGTCAAATCTTCAGTTCCGATACGCACACATTTTATGTTTTTTTCTCAACCCCTTGTGGGTTTTCTTTAGAGAGTAATAACTGGGATATTATACACAATGTGAGGGTCTTCCTAGGGGGCATAAAACTATCTGTAGGGCTTCCTTGGTAGAAAGGTTGATTGTGTTAAAATCTTGGGCTGCAATCTCACACCCAGATAGGCAGCCTAAATCCCATTGACTTCTTGGATATTGGATTGCAGCCTTGGAAAACAACATAGACTCTTGTGCAATGCTGGTTATCACAACTTGCAGAGCTGTTCACAGATAAGGAAGGAGCATATTATTATTTTTTATTAAAAAAAAAATCAGATTGAAATCTTTGAGTATGTTTGGTCTCCTTCTTAAAACTATTTCACTTTGAATCCTTCAAAGCCATGGGGAGAGGGAGAGGGAACCTTGACATTAAAATCTAATGTGGAACTATGTGTGCTGCTATTTACTTTAGTGGATATAGCCTAAGAAAACCAACCTGAGAGTAAATCCCATTGAATTCAGTGGAACCAACCTCAGAGTGAGCATACATATCATCAGGCTGAACGTCTGTGCTGCCTTGTATTTTATTTTATTTTTATTGCTGCATGTATATTTCCTACTTGTATGTTAAATTGAACTCTAGGTCTCAGCTTCTTAAAGGCTTGGGAGTTTATCCAACCCTCTTTCAAGAAATCTAAAAATCCAAAACAGACAGTTTTATGGGGTAGTTTCCCCAAGTGACTTTCAACGTAGTATAAAACTGACATGGGGAAGTATAAAACTGATAAATACAGTTGAAGGGGGTATTTTTCTACCCCAAGCCAATTCAAATGTGTCTCGGGGTACTAAAAAACTATGTGTATTATATCACAAGAGGGGAACTTATCTGTTCCTTGAAGAACAGTATAAGACTTTTTTAAAAACCACAGAAAACTACCAACATTGGTTCAGGTGGGGGTCTAGTTCTTTGCGAGACATGGGTGGCGCTGTGGGTTAAACCACAATGCCTAGGATTTGCTGATCAGAAGGTTGGCGGTTCGAATCCTCGCAACGGGGTGAGCTCCCGTTGCTCAGTCCCTGTTCCTGCCAACCTAGCAGTTCGAAAGCACGAAGTGCAAGTAGATAAATAGGTACCGACCGCTCCAGCGGGAAGGTAAACGGTGTTTCCATGCACTCCTCTGGTTCGCCAGAAGTGGCTTAGTCATGCTGGCCACATGACCCGGAAGCTGTATGCCGGCTCCCTCGGCCAGTAAAGCGAGATGAGCGCCGCAACCCCAGAGTCAGTCACGACTGGACCTAATGGTCAGGGGTCACTTTACCTTTACTAGTTCTTTGCAAATTCTGCAGCAGACAGTGATCCTGTGGTGGTTTTCTTGTTGACAGCCACTGAAGAAGTACCTGACTGAGACCAAATCCGCCCTATAAATTGAAAGCACTGTTATGTCACTTTAGCAGTTCGAAAGCACGTCAAAGTGCAAGTAGATAAATAGGTACCACTCCAGAAGCGGCTTAGTCATGCTGGCCACATGACCTGGAAAAACTGTCTGCAGACAGACGTCGGCTCCCTCGGCCAGTAAAGCGAGATGAACGCCGCAACCCCAGAGTCGTTCGCGACTGGACTTAACTGTCAGGGGTCCTTTACCTTTTTTATGTCACTTCAACAGTCATTGTTGTTGTTGTTGTTTAGTCATTTAGTCGTGTCCGACTCTTCGTGACCCCATGGACCAGAGCACGCCAGGCACTTCTGTCTTCCACTGCCTCCCGCAGTTTGGTCAAACTCATGCTGGTAGCTTCGAGAACACTATCCAACCATCTCATCCTCTGTCGTCCCCTTCTCCTTGTGCCCTCCATCTTTCCCAACATCAGGGTCTTTTCCAGGGAGTCTTCTCGTCTCATGAGGTGGCCAAAGTATTTGAGCCTCAGCTTCAGGATCTGTCCTTCCAGTGAGCACTCAGGGCTGATTTCCTTAAGAATGGAGAGGTTTGATCTTCTTGCAGTCCATGGGACTCTCAAGAGTCTCCTCCAGCACCATAATTCAAAAGCATCGATTCTTTGGTGATCAGCCTTCTTGATGGTCCAGCTCTCACTTCCATACATCACTACTGGGAAAACCATAGCTTTTACTATACGGACCTTTGTTGGCAAGGTGATGTCTCTGCTTTTTAACAGTCATGGATTCCCCCAAAGAACCATGGGAACTGTAATTTGTTAAGGGTGCTGTTTAGGAGATACCCATTCCCCTCGCAAAGCTACCATTTTCAGAATGGTTTAACACACAATCCCTCTTCCCATGGAACTCTGGGAACTGTAGTTCAGTCAGATGAATAGGGGCATCCTAACAACTCGCAGCCTATTTAACAAGCTACGAGTGTTAACAATGGTACAACGGTACTTTATATTTATGGTGTGCATTTGGCCTGAGGAAAGATTTGAACTGAAAACACCTTCTTTCATGGCTGATATTCAGCCACTACATCAGCTGTCCTCTGAATACTATGCCAAATAATATTTTAACCCTATCTAATTGTGAGCTCTTCAAGGGGTTCCAGGTGGGGAAAGTGAGGTTACGTAATTCTAATCTATGCAATTAACTCTCTTCCAACTTGCTTTTTTTCTCTCTCTCTCAGACACAGCTGATTAATTACTTTACTGCTCTCCTCTCTAAATACTAAGGCAACATTTTTGCACAGCAGAGGTCCATTAACTACATCTTATAATCACCCCCTTCCAAAATACCCATTAGCATAATTAATAGCCGGTTAACCAAAGCATTGTACCTTCAGATGTCAAACAACACACTACAAGGTCAGGGCTGGAAAGGAATGGTATTGAAACACACTTTAGACACGGAAATAACAACCAGAGCAGAATTATTTGATCTATCATTGAATGTACATAGCACTCACTAATGAATGATCAATAGGACAGTTGCCTACAGAAACTGGCAGCCTTTGTATAAATCAGATATAGCTACGTTAGATTGGTGGTAAGCCCACTAGTCTGCTGGAAACATAGTATCCCGTGCAACTACGATCTGCTTCACTTCAGCACTGGTGATAGGGTTGCCATATTTCAAAAAGCAAAAACCAGAACACCCCGAAGATCCAATACAAATTGCCGCCTTCCAGAAATTCCCCATGAACATCACATCCACCTTTGAAATCACAGTAATGTCTGGATGTAAAAGGTAAAGGACCCCTGGATGGTTAAGTTCAGTCAAAAGCATTGGAAGACACAAGAACTACCCACCTTGGAAGAATGGCAGATGCAAGTAATCGACTATATGGAAATGGCTGAGATGACTGGCAGAATCCGAGACCAGGGAGAAGAGTTGGTGGAAGAAGATTGGAGGAAATTTAAAATTTATTTACAGAAGCAGTGTAAAATGTATGAATGCTGATGACATTGAAATGAAATGAAATGAAGGGGTTTTAGTGACGAGAGTAAAAGTTTGAAACTATAAATTTGGGAGGTAGGATACTTAAGGACAAAGTGGTAGGATATGAATTTGCTGAACCAACTGTCAAAAAGGGATACAAAAAAGGGAGACGTGAGGAAGTCAGGAAAATAAGTTAATCAAAGTTGAATAATTAGAAAAGAGTGATTTGTGTTTTTTCTTATTTTACTTTTGTGTGTTGACTGGTGTTTTTTTTCCCCTTCTTTTCTTTTTTTTCTTTTTTAGGTTAAATGTTTGTATTTTATGTAATTTATGTATTGTGAAATCTTGGTTTTGTGCTTTTATTGTCCTTTGTTTGGTGATGTCTTTCCTTATTGTTAAACTTAATAAAATATTATTATAAAAAAAAAAAGCGACTATGTGGGGTGGAGTTGTGGCACACATCTTGCTATCAGGCCGAGAGAGCCAGCAGTTGTCCACAGACAGCTTTCCGCATCATGTGGCCAGCATGACTAAACCGCTTCTGATGCAGTGGGACACCGTGATGGAAGCCAGTGCACACGGAAACGCCGTTTGGGATGCGGGTGGTGCTGTGGTCTAAACCACAGAACCTCTTGGGCTTGCTGATCAGAAGGTCGGCGGTTCGAATCCCCGTAACAGAGTGAGCTCCTGTTGTTCTGTCCCAGCTCCTGCCAACCTAGCAGTTCAAAAGCATGCCAGTGCAAGTAGATCATTAGGTACCGCTGTGGCGGGAATCAAGTAGATCAATAGGTACCGCTGTGGTACCGCTGTGGCGGGAAGGTGAATGGCATTGCACCTGAAGCGGTTTAGTCCTGCTGACCTGGAAAGCTGTCTGTGGACAAACGCCGGCTCCCTCAGCCTGAAAAGTGAGATGAGTGCCACAACTCCATAGTCACCTTTGACTGGACTTAACCGTCCAGGGGTCCTTTACCTTAGCCCTCCTGGTGAGGAAACCTTTTCTAGAAAAAGAGGTGCCAGAACTCACCACAAACACCTCCCTTCGTCTCTTATAAGGGCAATGGTGCCCACCTGAGAGATGCCAGAACTGAATTCAGGTAAGTTCTGGCTGGGGAAAAATCCCTGCAGCTATCCATAACAACTATTGAAAGAAAATCAGCCCCCCCCAAAAAAAAATCCATCTTCATTTACAATAACAGTCATCTGTTAAAGCCTGCAGTTCAAAACAACAACGAAAACCAAACACCTCAGGATCAATACTCACACCTCAAATATATCTATGTAGCTAGCTCTCAAACATAAGGCTTTCCTATACGGTCTGAGCTTTCCCAAAGTTAAATACTTCAATTTTGTATTCATTAAATAGCATAAACAATGGGTTAAATTACATTTTATTAAATACATCTTTGCCACTTCCCACCGACTGTAAGTCTGCCTAGGACAGTCATTTTACCTTACTGCCAGAAAACAGGGTTTCAAACCCACCTGTGAACTGAAATATGTCATTTCTGGGGCCTCCCGGCTGTAGATAAAATATATTCGGGCTGATTCACTTAATACAAAGAGGCTCTATACAATACACTCACCATCCCTGGGGATACATTCCCTGAGGTAAACTGTCGCATGTGAATGGATTCCGTCCCACTAGAGATGAAACCCCCAGTTTTTGGCAGCAATATCCATAACCTCAGAAGCTAAAATATGTATCATTATGCTTGTCAAAATTGTTGGAGAGAACTCTGGTTTTATTCATGGGTACGTACATCATTCAGTTTTCCAAGAACGGTCAGTGACTCTGTTCAGACACAACAACAAAGCAGGATTTGTCATTATGAGAAAGAGCCTTGGGCTCTTTCCCCCGCATGCTAGCTAGAAGAAGAAAGGAAAAGTCTTCTGCTTCTAGTCTGCAGGAAATCATGCTTTGCCATTTTGTCTGAATGCAACAAATGACAATTTGTGGAAACAATAGTCTGCTCTCAAACCAGATTCCCAAACCAGAATGAAAGCATGGCTTGAGAACTAGTGTTTTGCTGAACATCTCCCCTGAATTTTTTCAACCATTCTCCATCATTTATTTATTTTTTATAATATATTTTATTAATTTTAACATATAAATTATAAAATGTACCACAAAACTTATCACTTAACAATCTTTTTAGACTTCCATCAGCACCTCTGATGATCCACCGTTTTAACCACTTCTTATGCATTTCTTAACTTTATATTGCCTTTACATCTCTTAACATCCTCCCCCTTGTCCATTTTTACAATACTTCTAATACTCCTCAAAAAACTTCTTGCAACCCTACAAACGCCGTCTGTTCTTCACAATTACTTTTCAAATAGTCCGTAAATTTACTCCAGTCTTCCGTGAATTTCTGGTCTCGCCGGTTTCGAATCCTTCCTTACCATCATTTAATGAGAAAAGAAAGTTCGTGCAAACATTATGGAAGGGGAGGGAAATTTTTGGTGAAAGGCTCATGAGGGAGATATAGCGTTTATATCATGCTTATCTTATTTTTGAGGTGACAGGGGGCATTGGTGAGCCTTTTTCTTCTTCAGTTCAACAAATCATCTCTCCAGTAGCCTGTTTTCTGAAGCTCCAGTTTACCACACCTCAATTAAAGCCCAGGGGAAGACATCACGAGGACAATTTTCCATAGGGCTTTTTCCAGTTGGGAACTGCAGGCAGCCAGGGAGGCTAACGAATGCTGGATAAATATTGAAAAGAAAAACTCACACACCACACTTGGCTACCTCACTATCACCAGGCAGGTTCAATATCCCACACCCGCAAAATTCTAAAGACATGCCAAAATCCCCCAAGACTAAGGCAGAAAAATACTCTTTTTTTCCCAAAAGAAGAAATTGGCAGATTTTGGCACAGTGCTGTGGCAAGCCATGGGCTGCAGAAACTGTATTTTGCCACATTCAGAAGAACATCTGAATGTGGACATTGTGTAGCACCTAGAACTCCTTGGTATTATGTGAAATGTGACAGGAAAATCCTACAGACCGAATTCCATCTTCTCCACAACGTCTCCATACGTGGACCGATCCTGTCCACATATCTATTACCAAGCCAAAGAAGCCCCTGTCCCCTTGATGATTCATAATCCCCAGATCCCCAGCTTTCCTTTTTTTAAAAAAATCTCAGGTTGTAGAACCTGAAATATGAGGCATATTATGCAGGCACTGATTTTTCATGGGAAACTAGCCTTCTTCGCCTTCTTCTCCCTTTGTTTTACTTTACCTATCTCCTCCGAAATTGGCATGTGTGTCCAGCCTTAGTTTTTATATCAGAGTTCTTCCCTCACTGCACCAGAAATTAGCAGAGATCAAGCATTCAGGTGTGAGGCAAGCAAGCCCAGACCATTTGAATAGCCATTGCAACTCTAAAGAGAGCCAAGGGAGAGGGTGGCTCCATTGACAAGAAGAGGGATACAACTTGGTTTGGCCGTAAGAGAAGGATTTGGATTAGAAGGAAAATAGCTGCGGTGAATTGATTGCTGCACTACAGCAAAAGCTCAGCACAGAAGTTCCTGAAACAGAAGTTGCCTGCTATACAGTGGGTGCGTTTCAGCTAACCTGGAAAATTCACCATTGCAAACTTCATAGAAGGATGCAACAGGAGGTCGAAGCGGCGAACAAGCTTTGAACTTACAGCTGCTGGTCTCAAAATAGCTGCTGCCTTAGCATTCCATTTTCTCCTTGTGTTCCTCAGAATTGCTGCCCTCCATGCATAAACTCATAGAATATGTCAGTTCCTAACCCTCAGACATCAGTAGTTTGCTTCCCAACACATTTGCAACACAGACAGTTCTGAAGTTAACTACTGCTTTTTGCGTGGAGAGGTGCAAAACTCTCCAAATGACCAAATTCCACTCCAGAAGATTCTAGTGGAAGCCAACATGGATGAGGAGTCTGGAATAATTCTGTTCTTTCTTTCCACTGTGGCTAAAACAATGTCTTCTGGTTCCCATTGTGGTAGTCCTAAATAACTCTCACAGGGTTCTAGAGGGATCAATCTGGCCTTCAATATTCTTAAATTCACCCAGCACAGTGGCTCACAAGTCTTGATTATCTACTGCTTGCCTACATAACTATTTCCATCCATAAACTGCAATTAATTTGGATCATTTGTTCAAGTCATTGGTGTTTAAATGACACACTGCTTATTTACAACGAATGGGCACCTAAATCAAAGTTTAAGAGCTATAAAAACAGAAACCAACAGCTCTACATATCAAACGGCACCAGTTTACTATTAGTGTTAAATAATGCCTGCCAACAAAAGGAAATTCAATGCAAGTAGGCCTTGCAGTTGCTGAAAAGATTATGAGGAATGGGGACAAGAATGGGTTGGTGAGCATTGAGGTGGGAGTAGAATAGAAAACATGGCGAAAATTAGCTCACAGCTTTGTTCTTGCCATTAAAGCAAGTGTGTGGTTGCCCCCATCCCTCCTTCAAGAAAGAAGATACAGGAACTTGTTGCTCCTAAAGAGATGGGGTGTGGGGAACAGGTGAGGCCATTTGGGCCAATAAGGAGCAAGGCAAGCCGGGCTTTACTTATAAATGCCATCTCCAACTCCTTGAAAGATTTCATCAACGGTGTCTCCAAAGAAATTTACACATCACTTGGGAAGACAGGCAAACTAATTCCAGTGTACTGGAAGAAGCAAAGATCACCAGTGTTGAAGTAATGATTCTTCAACATCAACTTCGTTGGACTGGTCATGTTGTGTGGATGCCTGATGATCGTCTTCCAAAGCAACTACAGTGGTACCTCGGGTTAAGTACTTAATT
This sequence comes from Podarcis raffonei, assembly GCF_027172205.1. Taxonomy (NCBI): domain Eukaryota; kingdom Metazoa; phylum Chordata; class Lepidosauria; order Squamata; family Lacertidae; genus Podarcis; species Podarcis raffonei. The sequence continues at coordinate 12,032,496 of NC_070611.1, read as the reverse complement.
CGTTCTGGAGGTCCGTTCTTAACCTGAAACTGTTCTTAACCTGAAGCACCACTTTAGCTAATGGGGCCTTCTGCTGCTGCCGCGCCGCTGGAGCACGATTTCTGTTCTCATCCTGCAGCAAAGTCCTTAACCTGAAGCAATATTTCTGGGAAGCAGAGTCTGTAACCTGAAGCGAACGTAACCTGAAGTCCATGTAACCCGAGGTACCACTGTACTCTATTCCGAACTTAAAAATGAAAAGCGTAATGCTGGTGGTCAACAAAAGAGGTTTAAAGACTCTCTCAAGGCAAATCTAAAAAAAAAGTGGTACAAAATACCGACAATTGGGAAACACTTGCCTGCAAAGCGCTCCAATTGGAGAACAGCCTTTACCAAAGGTGTTATGGGCTTTGAAGACACTCAAACTCAGGATGCAAGGAAGAAACACGCTAAGAGGAAGGCACGTTTGGCAAATCCACACCGTTATCAACTCCCGCCCAGAAACCAATGTCCCCACTGTGGAAGGACGTGTGGATCCAGACTTGGCCTCCACAGTCACTTATGGACTCATTGTTAAAACCGTGTTTATGGAAGACAATCTTACTCGGCTACAAGTGATGCCAAAGAAGAAGACTCCTCCTCTTTGCCAGCTTGTGAGCATTCTCCCTCCTTCCTTATGTCCCTTCTTCCCTTCATCTGTTGAAGGGACCGGGCAAATTTTTTGAAGGGCGGTTCCTGGTTGCCCCTTGAAAGCCCCTTTGCCTCCTGCACACTGTTGGGATTAGTTCAGTTGGTGTTCCTAGAGTGGCATGATTGGTGCCCCTCGTGGCATGAAATATGAGCAGGTGAAGGAGTGGTTGAGAACATAGTTGGGAAACTGAGGCATTGCTGGGTAGAGGACACCCTTCAGAACTTTGCCAGGGCCTGAGTAGACATGGGAATTCTCCTTGAGATTTGTCATGCACACGTTAGACAAACACACAAGAGCAGGGCCTAGGTGCATGTCTAGGATTTATAACCAAGGTCCTACTGGCAAGAAGGTAGCTGATTGCTCCTCAGCCTTCAGTGGTGAGTCCTCACCTGAGGCTGGAATACATGCTTAGAGCAGGCTGGAACAATGCTTCCCTAACATAATTATTTGAATCCTCACCAGCCCGTACTTCTTGATTTTGGTCAATTGGGTTAAATTCAGCTTGCATTTCCTTCAACTTGTTATATTTGTAATAAATGAAACCTTAATTTCAATATGGTCTCTGAGTCTTCTTACCAGGTGAAGGGGGGCGATGTGTAGGCAAACCAAGGCTGGATGGTGGGAAGTAGGTTGAGGTGAATTAATTCAAAGCCACCATGATCCTATCTGGACCAAATCTAAATAGGTTTTGGACTGGTCCAAATTCACCGCAAAATTAAGGATTCTGCTGAGTCACACCACCTGTGCTGGACCCGGGGGGGGTTACCGAGAGGTGTGGTCAGAGTCCGGTCTTGGGTAGAGGGTCTGGAGACTGTCCACCAAGGATGAAGCGGGGTCCAAAGCAAGAAGCCAGACGTGGTCAGGAACTCTGGAAGAACAGGTCTGGGTGCTGGCAGAAACAGGTTTCCAACGACGTTGCTCCTGCAACCTGGAACTGGGCTGACTGGCCTTTATCTGCTCTGAGGCCAGGGGCGGTCCTGGCCCACAGGTGACCCGCTTCTCCTGGCCTTAAGGCGAGCACTCCTGAGAGAACTTAGTTCCCTCCGCCTCTCTGCCCTGAGCCTCTGCAGCTCAGGAGAGGCTGGAGGGTTACTGGACCCAGAGGCAGCTTCACCTTCCCCTGACAGGGCTGGGAGAGGTGCACCTGCAGGCAATGGGTCCTCCATCACCTCAGGAGCCAGAGTGGATACATCTGGTGTCTGCTCCTGAGGGTCTGGCACAGGTGCAGGCCCTTCAGATTCAAGCCCCTGCCCCGGCTCAGCCGGCCCTGGAGGCGTGGACTCCTGTGCAGGCTGGGACACTCTGATTCAGCTTCTGAATCAGATTCCCAGGCCATCACACCACCACACTAACGAGTCTTATCAGCAACCTGTGGCTTACAGACATTTTTGGACTTCAGTTCTTATCAACCTTGACCATTGACCATGGCAGCCGATGGTGTTGAGAACTAGAAGCCAAGGTCCAAAGGCAGGCCATAGCTTGCTCACCCATGTTGACTGGATTTGCCCATTCAAATTGTGTGCATAAACAGAACCCTGGTGTTTAATTCAAAACCATGCCTCCTTGTATCTCTGCTTTCTCAGATAGGCTGACAGCTTTAGAGAAAAACACCTTGCAGTATGGATTACCGAAGTTTCCTCGTCTCTCTCCGTTTAACATATTTCTCTTGTAATAATCCCTGAACCTTTTGATGAACTCTCAGCAAATGGCATTCAAATAACACACACACACACACACACACACACACATTCTATGAGGCCTAAATTAACTTTGCTCCATACGTTTCCCCGCCTAACGCTGAGGGGGTTATCATGCCCACAGTTGCTAAGCACAGTAAAATATACAGTTTCTCAACCGAAGCGATGTCTTTTCAAGCACCCGAATAGCACTTCCACTTCAAAGAATCTCATCAGCCATATTATTCTGTCTCTTGAATTCGCCCATCTCCCTTCATAGAAGAAACAATTTGGAAGACTCACAACATAAATCAGGGGCCATGCACACAAGGGAGATCGCTGGGAAGTCAGATTTATGATTGCAGTGTGGCAAAGAAATATCTCTCGGCTGCAAAGGAAAATCAAGTATATTTGGGTATTTGCTCAGGTAAGCTGTAAGTCTAGGGATGGCATGTATGTGTGAAGGGACCGGTCTTCTGGGAAATGTATTCACTTGTCAGTCATTGCAGAACACCCTCCCTCATTAAGGAGGGATAGCTCCATAATAACTCTCACACAACACATGCAAAAGGTTCTAGGTTCAATTTGGGCATCCCCATTAAAGGATCTAAATTGGAATAGTTAGAGTAGCAATGGATCAATGGCCTTCATACATACACAACTAAGTGCTGTTAAATTGTTAGCTGTGCCCAACAAATCTTGACCCATGTGATTAACATGGGGTCAGGATTACTATTTGATATTAACCAGGCAGAGGGCCTTCTCGGTAGTGGCACCCACCCTGTGGAACGCCCTCCCGTCAGATGTCAAGGAAATGAACAAATATCCGACTTTTAGAAGACATCTGAAGGCAGCCCTGTTTAGGAAAGTTTATAATGTTTGATGTTTCTTTTTGTTTTTAATATTCTGATGGGAACTGCCCAGAGTGGGCGGGTATAAATTATTATTATTATTATTATTATTATTATTATTATTATTATTATTTCTCTTTATAAACCCTAATAAAATTTATTATAAAAAAATAATTTGGACTCTCTGCTGCTGCTTTGGATCTGCACTTTAATGTTTGTTTTACTTTATTTCTGATTGCTGTCTTGTGCTTTTCTTATGATGAATACAGTTGCATCTTACACGTATATGTTATGATGAACATGAAATAAATGTGGATAAAATGACCCGGTCGTCATGTCATTTTGGGGTAGCGTGAAACTTTGGGGGACTTGGAATCGCTTCTTTTCATCCTCCCTTTCACACAGAAGCTCTTACTAGACTCCAAGCTAGAGCTCCTCAGCAAAAAAGAAACAAAGGTCATATATAAAAGCAGTAGATGCAGTAGCAATAAAGTAAATGTAGCAGCAATAAAATGTTGCAGGGCCAGTTCTCCCATTAGGCAGGTGCCCCAGGCAATTGATTTTAGATGTCATGAAAGGGGAGCAAATTGTTAGTCATTTAATTTATTTTTATTGCGTTTTTATGGTAAAGAGGGGCTACAAAAGAAACCTGCTTTGGGGGTTTTCTGCCCCAGGTGCCATAATAACTTGGCTGGCCTTGGGCACGACGCTCTTTGACTTTGTGAGGTGGACTTGTCTCACATGCATAAATCATTTCTACTTGTTTGCACTCTGAGCATTTCTTGGTCAATGTAGGAGGGCAGTGTGGGTCAGACATCCCTTTTTACAGAGGTGCCTGTTCAGTTCTGATCCAACTCTATGATCCAACTCCAGCTCTGTATCCACAGTATTTATTTGAAATATTAGGCTTCCTGAAGAGCTTTGAAATTTGGCTTTGGCAAGAATGCAGACCTCTGGCAGGCATTGTGTCACTGGGACGAATGCAAGGAAGTGGGAACTGCTGGATCAGTGAAATTGCATATTTGGGAGGGGGCAGGAAGCTCAGCGTGACAATGCTCAAAGAGCAGCTAATTGAGAAAGACTGGACTGCTGACATTCAGGAAGTCTGAAAGAGAGTCTTAGCCAAAAAAAACATGACATAGAACAGGTTCCTGGTGTGTTTCTTGTGAGTATGTATATGCAGCAGCACATTCAATTAAAAAATAAGTAATGGGCAAGGAATCTCAGCTATGGGCAAGGAATCTCATCATCATCATCATCAAACCTTTATTGGCATCACATACAAACATTCAGAATACAGTGGTACCTCGGGTTAAGAACTTAATTCGTTCCGGTGGTCCGTTCTTAACCTGAAACTGTTCTTAACCTGAGGTACCACTTTAGCTAATGGGGCCTCCAGCTGCTGCCATGCCGCCGCCGCGCGATTTCTGTTCTCATCCTGAAGCAAAGTTCTTAACCTGAGGTACTATCGCTGGGTTAGCGGCATCTGTAATCTGAAGCATCTGTAACCTGAAGCATCTGTAACCCGAGGGACCACTATAAATAGGCCAGTGCGATCTCAACAGTACAGTCATTTGCCAAGGGGAAGAAGAGGCGAGCAATCTATTTCATCTCTGTGGGTCTCCAGCAAGGGCAGGATCCTGTAGCATACTACGGAGGCCAAAAAAATTAAATAGAGGAACTTAGCTACTGTATTGGTGAGCTCCTGGTCTCTCCCCTATAATAAGAAGCTTATAACCTCTGTCTCTGGTTTCCATGTTGGAATACATAGATGGTCTAAAAATTGTTGGCAGAGATCATCATACATTTTACATTTAAGGGCCATGTGAGCTAGAGTTTCCACCAGATGGGCATCACATGGCAGATCCTGTCTCTTTCTGCCATACCCGTGAACCTACCCCAAAGGAGGTTAGAAGGATTACAATTGAACCTAGCCAGCAAAAAAGCCCTTCTTTCTTGCAGGTTAAACAGAAATTGTAAATGTTGTTGTTTAGTCGTTTAGTTGTGTCCGACTCTTCATGACCCCATGGACCAGAGCACACCAGGCACTCCTGTCTTCCATTGCTTCCCGCAGTTTGGTCAAACTCATGCTGGTAGCTTCGAGAACACTGTCCAACCATCTCGTCCTCTGTCGTCCCCTTCTCCTTGTGCCCTCCATCTTTCCCAACATCAGGGTCTTTTCCAGGGAGTCTTCTCTTCTCATGAGGTGGCCAAAGTATTGGGGTCTCAGCTTCACGATCTGTCCTTCCAGTGAGCATTCAGGGCTGATTTCCTTAAGAATGGAGAGGTTTGATCTTCTTGCAGTCCATGGGACTCTCAAGAGTCTCCTCCAACACCATAATTCAATAATTTATTGTGCTAGTGTACTTCAAAATGGCTCACATCAGGCAACGTAATCGTAACTGTATTGGTCTCTCCAAATAAAGAGAAAATTGTTTATTGGCTAGATGAATTGTAATCTATGTGAATATGTTCTGTGCAAACTGGGGTTTACTCATCATTTTTAACAACATTTTTCAGCCCTGTCGCAAATGTCTCTTTTTTTCAATTCTTTCAGCTTGAGAAAATATTCACTTCCCAGTTACCTTGCCCTCAGTGATGTCATTACCATGCTAGATCCGACTGGCTACATTCTATATGACTTCATTCTATATGGCCACTTGTTAGGTAAAATAACTTGCAACTAATCCCAAAAGAAAGCAAAAGAGAAATAGCTACAGAAGAAATGGTATCGAACAGTAGAACAGTAGACTTCTTCTTCTTTTTTAAGGAGGTATAGTCATACAATGTATAGTCTTACTCAGTTACAATAAATATTTTGTACCCAAAAGGGAGAAATGGAAAAAATTCAGCTCAACCAAATAAGGCTACAGCTTATTTTTTCACACACAGTGCCTTAAAAAGAGACAAATGAACTTTGGGAGGGGGGGACTATAAATATAACTATTTTAATATAAAAACGAACTATATAAATATATTTTAAAAAAATAGTGTTGTTGCTGCAGCTCTCTAGAATCAATTGCTAGTCCAAATCAGACATGCATCTAGTATGATGTTTAGAAACTTACTGAAGACATAACCCAGTCATTTGTGGAAGATCAATTTTATATCTGATGGAATTGTTTTGTTCTTTTTAGAGTTTGTATGAATGGTTTTATTGTTTTTAGAACTCGTATCTGTGTTTTATTCTGCTTTTATCATGCACACTGATTCAGTGGCTTTCTGCTGTGAAGTGGTCTATAAATCGGCATAATAATAATTTTTAAAATCTAGAAATAACCTTTGTTTAAGTGTAACTCCGCACAGAAGCAAAGGTAAGTTATAGGAGAAGGAAATGCTCCATCTACATTTACAGTGCTCTGTTTTTCTACATTTTCTTCCATACCCAAATAAAACTCCACACAGACACCAGAGAAGGGTTTGAGTGCAAAAATTGGACCAGCATGATCTAGTGCACACAATATTGGGTATGCCTCTAGATCAGAACTTTCCAAACTGTGTATCACAACATGTTAGTGTGTCGCTGGACAGGGTTAGGTTAACCTCCGATCTGCTAGTAAAACTGAATTGCCGTGTCACAAAATGATGCAAAATTGAGCTACTGTGTCGCGAAATGATGCATGTCCAAAAAGTGTGTCACCATCCTGAAAAGTTTGGAAAGCTCTGCTCTAGGTGATCTCAGTCCAGTTTTGTCCTTCGTCACGAACCCTTAAACACATCACTGGGTATATCCATACTACAGAATTAAGCTGCTTTAATCAGTGGTTTTTGGTTGATTATATTCACCAGTACTGTCACCTCTTTTTGCTGTACATGGCAGCCATTTTGTGCTGGCACCCACAGCACTTTTGTGAAGACATGAGTATCAGCAACTCAGGGGTTTTTTTAACCTAAAAAAGGTACTGGCTTTAATAGTAACATATACGTTTCTGAGCACAATTCAAAGTGTTGGTGCTGATCTGTAAAGCCCTAAATGGCCTTGGCCCAGTAAACTTGAAGGAGCATCTCCACCCCCATCGTTCAGCCTGGACACTGAGGTCCAGCTCCAAGGGCCTTCTGGCAGTTCCCTCACTGCGAGAAGTGAGGTTATAGGGAACCAGGCAGAGGGCCTTCTTGGTAGTGGCACCCACCCTGTGGAATGCCCTCCCATCAGAAGTCAAGGAGATAAACAACTATATGAGTTTTAGAAGACATCTGAAGCAACCATGTTTAGGGAAGTTTATAATGTTTGATGTTTTATTGTGTTTTTAATATTCTGTTGGGAGCCACCCAGAATGGCTGGGGAAACCCAGCCAGATGGGCGGGGTAGAAATAATAAATTATTATTATATTATATTTCCCAGAGAACATTGGGAAGGGTAGTTCTCCAAGTAGTATGGCTCACCAAACTACAGTTACCTGAAGTCTTGTAGGAAGGAAGTTGATACACAATGTAGCATGTTTAAGATAACTACATCTCTGGCCTGCCTTGCAGGGGGTATTGAAAGGGTAAATATTATACCATGAATGGATTTTGCAAATTAAGGATGCTATCTGATTAAGGCATACAGCCTTTGAAATCAATGAACTTAAGTTAGTTCAGTGGTACCTCAGGTTAAGAACTTAATTCATTCTGGAGGTCCGTTCTTAACCTGAAACTGTTCTTAACCTGAAGCACCACTTTAGCTAATGGGGCTTCCTGCTGCTGCCGTGCCATCAGAGCACGATTTCTGTTCTCATCCTGAAGCAAAGTTCTTAACCTGAGGTAATATTTCTGGGTTAGCGGAGTCTGTAACCTGAAGCGTCTGTAACCTGAGGCGTATGTAACCCGAGGTACCACTGTAGGGGCTAATTTAAGTCCATTAATTTCAACGGTTCTACTTTGAATATGACTTGACCACTCACCAAGTGTAAACCCAACAGAAAAATTCTATCCAAATGCTGTTTGCCAAAAGGAAGGTTGTGTGCACACTAGACATTTAGAGTGTGCGTGCAGACACACACACGATCCTGGGAACTGTTAGTATACCCCTCACATAGCTACAATGTACAGCACCCTTAAAAGAACTGTGGGAATAAAAGAAGCATTAAAACAGGCGTCAGCAAACTTTTTCAGCAGGGGGCCAGTCCACTGTCCCTCAGACCTTGTGGGGGGCCAGACTATATTTTGAAGAAAAAAATGAATGAATTCCTATGCCCCACAAATAACCCAGAGATGCATTTTAAATAAAAGCACACATTCTACTCATGTAAAAAAACCAGGCAGGCCCCACAAATACCCCAAAGATGCATTTTTATTTAGGGACACATTCTACTCATGTAAAAACACACTGATTCCCGGACTGTCTGCGGGCCGGATTTAGAAGGCGATTGGGCCGGATCCGGCCCCCGGGCCTTAGTTTGCCTACCCATGCATTAAAGGAATCATAAAGTGGGAAAAACCCATGACTGAGAGAGAAGGCACTATGGCTTTAAAAAAAAAAAAAAAGAGCCACAAGCATTCAAAAAACCTTGTTTATACTTTTCCTCAGGGAGCCAGCATCTCCTGTAGATCCATCTCCCCAAGCCCCATGCTGGGTAATTGACTGGAATGCAGACTTTGAGGGAAGAACGCCATCTACTGAGAAAAGCCCCCAAATTCTGAGGCATTGCTTTGATGCCTGCCCTATCGCACTAAGCAAGACCTGACAGGAGGAATGAGACAATGGAACTGCCGTTTTTAACACTATAGGAATAGAGAAAGCCCAAAAAAGGGAATGGGGAAAAATCATTTCAACGCAATAGCACTTCTAAATACCCATTGCACGTTAGATAGACAAAGTCAGTTTCTCCCTTATATCCTGCTCTGTGGATTTATTTTCCTTTCTGGAAAAAGAGAGAGAGAAGGAATAGGCGTGATAGATACCAGAATCTAAATGTCTGGGCTCCAAGAAGCACTCTGAGAGAACTATCCTTTGTATCAGAGGAGAGATAAAAATTGATCTACCCTTTTCTCAAGGATTGGGGGGAAAAACAACATATGCAGAGCAATATTTGCATTCATCAAATGAGGAACCGGCTGCATTGTTGAATGTACAAGAGTGGTGCCCTTTGTTTCATTTTCATTTTTTCTCTTTCATTACACTAAATCAGCCAAGTTTGAGGAAAGCTACTCACCGTCGCCCGAAAACACACAAAAAGAATAATCTACAGCTTGCTCCGTCAAGTGTCTCAGGCTTCCTTTAATTACTGGAGTGCCAAAGTGTTTAAATGAAGCTTCCTTCCTCTCGGATGCACACCATCAAGGCACAGTAAAAAAAAAATCAATAAGCTTCATTTGATGTTTCTCACCCAGCATCTATCTGCTATATTTCCAGGCACTATTTGCCTTCAAATGGGCAGTGCCTGTACACACATAAAAATACAACTTAGCAAGTGTTAACGGAAAAATCCGAGGGCTCCCTTGGACAAAAACAAAGACACCAACCAGGACAACTTGGAGCAAAACAGCAGCCTGTAGGCTTGGCCTTTATTGATCTGTTGCAACAGGGTGCTCCCCTCACCCGCAGGAGAGAGGAGGGACCCAGAAAAAGGGTGTGCAAGGCCTTATAAAGACTTTTGAAATTGTCACCCTGTAGATCAAGACCATAGGGACGCGGGTGGCGCTGTGGGTTAAACCACAGAGCCTAGGACTTGCTGATCAGAAGGTCAGCAGTTCGAATCCCCGTGACGGGGTGAGCTCCCGTTGCTCAGTCCCTGCTCCTGCCAACCTAGCAGTTCGAAAGCACGTCAAAGTGCAAGTAGATAAATAGGTACCGCTCCGGCGGGAAGGTAAACGGCGTTTCCATGCGCTGCTCTGGTTTGCCAGAAGTGGCTTAGTCATGCTGGCCACATGACCCGGAAGCTGTATGCTGGCTCCCTCGGCCAATAAAGCGAGATGAGCGCCGCAACCCCAGAGTCGGCCACGACTGGACCTAATGGTCAGGGGTCCCTTTACCTTTACTAGATCAAGACCACCCCCCAGAAACATCATACATACATCACAGAAGGGGTGTAACCTAAGACCACCCCTCAGATATATCACACCTACATCACAGAAAAGGCGGTCTAAAACAGAAATTTTAATATTGTTTTTCTCCTGTTGTTGTTTATCTCCTGTCTGGCAGGTAACTTGATTGGATTTCCTGGGTAGCCTGGCCAGTCTTTTGTAATGATAAATAGCTCCTGGGCCATGTCACAGGCTCACACCCTATTCAAACACAGACATACCCTTAAGACAGGATTTGTGAAGGAAAAGACAATGGGGAGGCTTTTCCATTTTGACCTTGCAGAGAAAAGATTTGGTCAGTTTAGGAATCAAAATGGTTCCAGGTTGGCCTTCCTGTGTTGATCTATGTATGTGCTTGGTTGGTACACTTATGAACATTACCATATATCTAAGACCATAAAATTCCTATCACACAAGGAGAGGTGTTTGCCATTACAAATCCTTTTTCCTGCACATCAGAAGCTGGCTCTTCAGGTATGTTTCGGCCAGGGTTGGGGAACCTGAGACCCTCCAGGTGTTTTTTGATGACATCACCCCTGACCATTGGTCATCATGGATCAGGCTGGTGGGAACAGATGTCAAACAATATCTGGTGGGCTACAGATCCCCCTGATTTATAGTGTTGGGCCAGGCTGAATGTTCTCAAAATAATAACAATTAAAAAAAACAACTTTCCAAACAAATGGGGAGGAAGGGGGTTAGATTTTCAGGGAGCAGTGGCAAATTTCAAGAATGGGGTGGAAAACTCACCAGAGCTTCTCTCCTGCTGACCTCCCAGCTCCTCAATGCTACTTGTCATCATTTCATCAGAAAATGCCCCTCTCAGTGACAAGGGGTGGGTGGGAAGGGCAGACAGAGAAATAAGGAGGGAATGTGAATTAGTTTTGTCCGCTCACCTTCAAAGTTCGCTCCGCAATCTCACACACACACAAATCCACAATGGATTGGGGACATTAGCACTCAGCCCCAGTTGAGAGAAAACTCCCTTACACCTCTGTTTTGTTATCGCGCATGCAGACTCTCCATGTGTCCCTATTTTCCAGGGATGTCCCTGATTTAGGAAAGCCTGATTTGATCCAGGAATGTCCCACTTTTCCTTAGGGTGTCCCTATTTCATCGGAGAAATGTTGGAGGGTATGGAGTTATCCGAGCCCCGAGCTGTCTGCAGGTAATCCTCTATAGGGAAGGGTGTTTTTTTAATAATAAAAAAAAAGTTTAATGCTTTGCGTGTTCAGACCCAGAGACCTCCCCCCTAAATAAATTCACACATGACTCAAATTTTAGTTTTGGTTTTTGGCAGAATTTAGGCCACAACTTTATTGATTACAGAAGGTGAGTGGTTGCATAGGCTCTGGTTCGACTAGATCCCTGCACTCTTGCAGGCAGCGCTGACCCAGGGTTCTAGCATAGGTCAGCCAAGGGTGAACACCTGGGAAGGTGAAAAGCCGGGTACAGACTCTGTTCACCACCCAAATGGACTCAGGTACGGGCACAACCGCCTCTCAGGGGTTGACCAAACCAGTTGAGTCCCTGGATTCCTTTAACGGAATACCCTTCACATAGGGATGGCGAGAACATTCTCCCATCCCTATCACCTGAACCAGAGCCTATCTGCAACCTTACAAGTTGTGATGATTTGCTACGCGGCAGGCGAAACCCAAATGGCAGAAGCCAATCAGCCAACTGGGGGAAATTCCTGCCGTGCCCCTGTCCCAACGACTGACGACACACGGCAGCATAGCAAGGTCAATAACAAAGCCCTAAAAATAGGGAGAAGTGGGCGGGTGTTCCAAATGCACGAGCAGAACAAGGAAGCTCTGGGTCATGTGCATGGGTATATATAGGTCCCTCAATCTGTTTGGACTGCACCCCATTGGTCAAATTGAACCCAACATCGAGGGACCTACTGAAATAAATAAATTAAGGCCCTAATGTATATAATAAAGGTTCATAAATGTACCAAGCAAACATGTACATATAGGCCACATGTCTCAAGCTGCACAGGAGAGCAGCCATGGAGCCATTTTGACTCCCAGGCTGACCAGGTGTTTTCTCTGCAAGGTCAAATGGAGGCGTCTCCCCATTGTCTTTTCCTTCACAAATCTTGTCTTAAGGGTATGTCTGTGTATGAATAGGGTGAGCCTGTGACTTGGCTCAGGAACTAAGTACTTATCATTACAAAAGACTGGCCAGGCTCCCCAGGGTATCAATCCAGTAAACATTAACAGGTAACTTGCCAGACAGGAGGTAAACAACCCACTCAGATTATGAGGTAAACAACCCACTCAGATTTTTGCCTTAGTCCGCCCTTTCTTTGATGTAGGAATGATGTAACTGGGGTGGTGGTCTTGAGCTACACCCCTTCTGTGATGTAGGTATTATGTTTCTGGGGGTGGGCTGGGACTCCAAGGTGGGCAATTTAAAATATCTATATAAGGGCGGAGACAGCATCTTAAAAAGTAGGGACATCACCTTGCCAACAAAGGTCTGTATAGTAAAAGCTATGGTTTTCCCAGTAGTGATGTATGGAAGTGAAAGCTGAACCATAAAGAAGGCTGATCGCCAAAGAATTGATGCTTTTGAATTATTGTGCTGGAGGAGACTCTTGAGACTCCCATGGACTGCAAAAAGATCAGACCTATCCATTCTGAAGGAAATCAGCCCTGAGTGCTCACTTGAAGGACAGATCTTGAAGCTGAGGCTCCAATACTTTGGCCACCTCATGAGAAGAGAAGACTCCCTGGAAAAGACCCTGATGGTGGGAAAGATGGAGGGCATAAGGAGAAGGGGACAACAGAGGACGAGATGGTTGGATAGTGTTCTCGAAGCTACCAGCATGAGTTTGGCCAGACTGCGGGAGGCAGTGGAAGACAGGAGTGCCTGGCGTGCTCTGGTCCATGGGGTCACGAAGAGTCGGACACGACTAAACGACTAAACAACAACAACAATATAAGGGCGGACACACCTTGGTTCTGGATCCTCTTCCTTCTCCTGTGTGTGAAGGGGGCACCCTGTTGCAACAGTTCAATAAAGATCAGGCTTACAAGCTGCTTTGCTTCTCAATATTCTCTGGTTGGCCTCTGTTTTTTCCTCCGACCGATGGAGAACCTACAAAGGTCTCTATAAGGGCTCTTGTGCCCCCCATAAGGGAATAAGGGCAGATTTTTCATTTATTACACTACCAATCGGGTGTTGTGGCTAACCAGACAAACCCACCCACAACACAGGGTGTCAGTCTCCAGGTCTCACCGCAACATGTGCCCTCTTTTAGGGAGGACACGATTTATTATGTTGGAAGCTGCCCAGAGGGCTGGAGCAACCCAGTCAGATGTGTGGGGTATAAACAGTAAAAAATAATAATTATGGAATGGGACGTTCCTATTTCCATCGGAGAAATGTTGAAGAGTAGCTGTGTGACTCACATCGCTTTCTGCTGGAATGCGTTCCAAAGGCCTCACTTTCCAAAGACCTCACTCTAGTGATAGCTCCTCTGAGACAAGTCAGTTCCAAGCGCCTTTATCTACAGCTGCGATTCAAACTCTGCCTAGCTGGAAGTAAGCCAGGATTCTCACATACCTGGAGAGCTTCAGTCTGATGCCTTGCCTGATCTGAGGGCAGCACAGCGTCGAGTTTCCCCTCTCCATAATGTGCACTGCAGCACCCCATGGCTTGGCATACTTCTCTACCTCTAGCCAGTGATGTGGAGTCAGAGTTGCACATCGGCAAAGCGTATTCGTATCTGTGCACAAGGCTGATTTCTCCTACATTGTTGCAGATGAGAAGGGGAAAGCTCAGCTGGTGCTTTCCCTGGGAACTGAAGTTAGGAGTCAAAAATTCAGGGGCTTACAGTTTTATAAGAATTTTAAGGTCTCAAATATAGAATAAATATTCATAAATGCACACATATCTAAATATATGAACCATGTGTCTGAAATAGTATGGGAGAGCAATCCTGAAGCCATTTTGACTCTCCCAATGTCCTCAAATATTCCTCTGCAGTTAGGGAAGCAAACCTCCCCATTGTCTTTTCGCTTACAAATCCTGTCTTTTTTTATTTAATTTTTAAATATAATTTTTATTAAATTTTCATATTTTTCCTTTGTCACATTCATATCAAATCATATCATCGCATACAACTTTGCTCATACTGAGCATTGACTCCCCCTTGTCCCACTTCCTGGCTTTCTTAAACAATACAAATCCTGTCTTAAGGGTGTATTTGTGTATGAATAGGGTGGGCCTGTGACCTGGATTCAGGAACTGAAATATTAACTATCGCAAAAGAATGGCCAGGCTGCCCAGCTAATGCAATCAGTGACCATTATCAGGTATCCGGGCAAACGGGATTTCTGCTGTAGACCACCTTTTGTTGTAGACCACCTCCTTCTGTGATGTATGTATAATGTTTAAAGGGGTGGTGGTCTTGGGCTACAGGGTGGGCAATTTCAAAAGTCTAGATAAGGGCTTGAGCACCATTGTTCAGGGTTCTCCTCCCTCCTGCGTGTGGTGAGTGGGGACCCTGTTGCAACAGTTTCTTGAACAAAAATCAGGCTTACTAGACGCTTTGCTTTTCAGTTAACCCTGGCTGGCCTCTGTTATTTCTCCTACCAATAGGTAACCCACTTAAGGACTCTATATGGGTTATGGAATACCCCATAAGGGAAAAGGAGCAGGGGGTTTTTTATATAACAATAGCTTGAAGGTTCTGGTCCATGGATAGGCAAACTAAGGCCCGGGGGCTGGATCCAGCCCAATCACCTTCTAAATCCGGCCCGCGGATGGTCCGGGAATCAGTGTGTTTTTACATGAGTAGAATGTGTCCTTTTTAAAAAAATCCATCTCTGAGTTATTTGTGGGGCATAGGAATTTGTTCATTCCCCCCCCCCCAATATATATATATATATATATATATATATATATATATATATATATATATATATATATAGTCTGGCCCCCACAAGGTCTGAGGGACAGTGGACCGGCCCCCTGCTGAAAAAGTTTGCTGACCCCTGCTCTAGTCTATCTCCTTGCACTAAGGAAATATGATACCACGGCAAACAATGGATATGTTTCCCAACTGCAACAGTTTCATTAGATCTAACTTATGTTTTAATATTATCACACAAATTAAAGCTAGCTGCATCTACATCCTTCTGGGTTTCTAGCAGTAATTTCCCACAACTCTGTTAATTAACTTCCCAAGCGCAAGGCATTCATATTCAGAGGCTTGTCGTGAATCCAGTAGTTCCAGCCCTTATTTATTCCCGGCGCCTTTCTACCAATGCACTTCACGGTTTAAAAGAATGACTAAAATTACATAGCCATTTAATTGGGCAATATGAAAAGGGCAGAAATGACAGGAAGGGAAAAGGGAAATAGTCAAAATAAGGTATGCTGGCCACTCCATGAGACAGGGGCAGTAGGTCCTAGAGAGGCTGCTGTTAAGTATAATGGTTTAATTGAAGTGAAATGAGAAAGCCATTTCCGAGCTTGGGAGGAGAGGGGGTTGCGGGCTACCCCCTCCCACACACGCGGGGGCTGGCCTTTTGCCCCCGCGAGATCCAGGGAATCCCCGGGCGTGCCTTCGACCCGGCCTGCCAATCAGCGGGCTGGGGAGGCGTGGCCTAGCCTACTTAAGGTCAGGCACGCCTGGGGACCGCCCACTTTCCCCTTTCCAGCTGAGCAGTTTTCCCATCCCTCCCACCCTTAGGCTTAGCTAGCTATGACCTTGCTATGGACTCCGGTTGGTCGCCGCAAGGGGCCTGGTAGGAATTTTTCCAATTTGGTGCACTCTCAGCCTTTTGGTTTTTTCGCCTACCTCGTAGCAAATGTCACAACTTCCGCGGTATTGGCGGTTAGGCATTGGCAGGGGTTAATTGTTATGCAAATGAATGGGGGGGAAGGAAGCGCCATCACCTTCCCCCAAGGAAAAGGGTAGTCCGGTAGAGGACTCCGGGGGGCGTTGCCTTGTCTGAAACCTAGGGAGGTAAGGGCCTCCGGCACGCCCCCGAGCGGTGACACCCGTGGGATCCTGGTTGGTGTACTTCAACAGGACTCCCACGGCTTGTGGATAACCCTTCCATGCCGGGTAGTCGATAGGAGCCAATGCCTAAGGCCAATACCTTCCAATTCCTGTAATCAATAAAGTTGTGGCCTTTTTATGCCCATTAACCTTAAATAATGTGTCCAGTGTCTTCATTTCACATGGGGGAAGGGACTTGCCACGCAATGCCTAAATGTGTATTGGTGAAAAGGTTTAACATGGAGATTTTCCATGAGGCTATGAGGCATCTGATCAAGATTTGTATTTTAAAATGAGCTTAAAAAAATATATATTTGTAAATGTTTGTATCTTTCATGCCAGGCAGAAACCATACTCTGGCAGCTGTTTATCTTCTTGATCAAGGGCCCCCCTGATCTATAGCAGTGCCTCAGGGTTGTAAAAGGAAATCACAGGCTAGGAGCAAAAGGTCACACTGACCATACAAATTATAGAATAATCAAGTTGCAAAACACAATTAAGAGTTGGTAAATAGTAAGAATTATTGTGCCTCCCATTAGAGACGAGCCACATTTTCATAAGGTTAAAAGGGCAAAGAAACAGCAACTAGACTAGGCAAAGCAGATCTCTGAAACTGCTTTGAATCTTTAGAATTTAGAATTTAGCTTAGCTTTTACTAAGTTCCCTTTCTTCTAAAAAAACTATATATGTTATGAAATATATTGGCTTAAATGTAATTATGCAAAGGATTTAGAAAGTAAGAAATGTTAAGATTCTTATTTCATAGAATCATAGAATCATAAAGTTGGAAGAAACCACAAGGGCCATCGAGTCCAAACCCCTGCCGAGCAGGAAACACCATCAGAGCACTCCTGACATATGGTTGTCGAGCCTTTGCTTAAAGACCTCCAAAGAAGGAGATCTTTCATAGATGGTGTGTGAGGAGGTGAACCCAAAATATCTGTTTAAGATAAAAATTAGAACCATTAGCCATCTGTTTTGCAGGGAATAGGGCAAGAGGGGCCAAAGGTTATCTGGTAATTAAGGTGCCTGGTCGAGGTAAATGTAAGATATATGACTACTTATTTGCCAATTATAAATAGAAGAAAATATAGCTCTCTGTCTCCCATAAAAGGTAATAGGAAATAGGTGTATCTTTTATGATTGGTTCTAGCAAACAGCCAATAGGAATTTCAACCAGGCTGATTGGACAGAGGCAGCCAAAGGGAGGAGAAAGGGGGCTGGATTGAGGAAATTTAAGTGCTGGCCATAATGGCAGGAGGGCAGGCCAGAGCTTGGTAACCATATACCACTGTGCCTCTTATTTATTTGTCCGACAAATAAATTATTATTTTAATTTCTCTATTGCTGCGTTGAATATTTCATTCCAGCTAAGCGTTAACCACAAGCAGGGTGCTACAGCTATACTGAAAGCAAGAAGTGCTCTCTCTAAACTGTAACTAGTGTTTATGGAAGACAATCTTACTCAGCTATGAGTGATCGCCAAAGAAGAAAATATTTCCTTAAGTAGTCTGACAGCCATTCTTCCCTAAAGTAATAAAACTTGTATAGCACTTGCGAGTGTCCAAAGTTGAACTAGTTGAAGGAAGGTAGAAAATTTGAAAATAATCCTCCCATCAGATGTCAAGGAAATAAACAACTATCTGAATTTTAGAAGACACCTGAAGTTTTATTGTATTTTTAATATTTTGTTGGAAGCCGCCCAGAGTGGCTGGGGAAACCCAGCCAGATGGGCGGGAAAGAAAGAAAGAAAGAAAGAAAGAAAGAAAGAAAGAAAGAAAGAAAGAAAGAAAGAAAGATTACCTGTTGGTTAGTTTTTCTTCTCTGTGCTGAGAGCAAACCTTTGATCATGTGATGAAGGTAAAAAGGTCACAGTAAAGGACCCCTGACAGTTAAGTCCAGTCGCGAACGACTCTGGGGTTGCAGCGCTCATCTCGCTTTACAGGTCAAGTGTTATGTATTGGGTTTAACACATTTTATGTTACAAGGCATGTTCTAACCAATCACAGAAGCGTTGGAAGACGAACGTTCTAATGGAAGTAAACACATGCTCTTTTAACTGTCAACTGTCAACGGTCAGTTTATGCCTGGGATTATTATTGTGTTGTCCAGTCAGTTTGGTTCTTGTGTTCCTATGAGGGAGCTGTTATCACTGACAGATGTTGAATAAACTTAGCTGAGGAACTTATACTGCCTTGGGCTTCTGACTTTTTCTGAACATTTAACGTTGGCGACGAGGATGGGATAGATGAGTTCCCGCTGGCTGCCAGAGACCCAAGACCGCACTGCAGCACCACCGCCTGCCCCCTCGCAGTAAGCGTGACCTCACCGCCATGCTGGTCTCAGCAAATAGTCCCGGAAACAAGACCGCACCTACCGCGTCTTCACAACCACCCACAATAGAACAGATCCGAGAAGGCCACCAATCATGGTCACCACCGGACTTTGATATGAGCCATCCTGAAGAATGGCCACAGTGGCAAACATTTAACATCGAAGGAGCCGGCGTTTGTCCACAGACAGTTTTTCCAGGCCATATGGCCAGCATGACTAAGCTGCTTCTGGCGAAACAAGAGCAGTGCACGGAAATGCCGTTTACCTTCCCGCCGGAGTGGTACCTATTTATCTACTTGCACTTTGACGTGCTTTCGAACTGCTAGGTTGGCAGGAGCTGGGACCGAGCAACGGGAGCTCACCCCGTCACGGGGATTCGAACCGCTGACCTTCCGATCTGCAAGCCCTAGCCTCAGTGGTTTAGACCACAGCACCATCCGCATCCCCGGTGATGAAGGTATTGAGTTGCAAATTCACCATCTTGAAAGGGTGGCAGCTGTTAGCCTCTCTGAAAGCTAGAGAGGCAACAATGAGCTGCGTAGCCTAAGGCCAATGGTGGCTGGAATGGGGTAGTAGTGACACAGTTGAGATTTTTGGAATCTTGTTTCTAAGATGATGCTGAGCCTGTGCTGGGCAGCACAAGACATTGTATGGATATTTTGGTTGCGTCTGTGATGCCTATGTTTTGTTTCAAAGAGTTCTGCCAGTAAAAGTTTGAATAACGCTTTTATGGGCCTGGACAATTATTCATTTCCAAAAGGAGTAAGTTCTTATGCTTCCAGTTGCTTCAAACTGCACAATATTGATATCTGCAACAACCTTTCTCTGCACAATATTGATATCTGCAACAGCCAGGTGGAACAGTTGTTGGTGGATATAATCCCTGGAGCAAAACAGTCAGTCAGTCCTTCAGCTGATATGGCTACTAGTTCTTTCACATGATTAGTCATATGGCAACTTGATTCAGACAAAATTCTGCTTGGGGATTTAAAATAATAATACTGCTCGACTAAAGCTGTTACAACTGAAAGTAGACAGAGAATGAATCCTTACTTTCATTTTAGAAAAACAGCACCAAGTATGTTTCCTTCCAACTACTACTGGTGATTAGGGAAGAAAAAGAAGTTTAAGCTAAATCTTCTTTGATACATCAAATAACCTCACTCCCCAAATTCTCTATTCTCTTCTGATTATAAAGGAGCTCTTTAGCTGGCAACATCTCTGCTGGTTCTCTTGTTGCGGTTTCTAAAACAGCTGTAAAAACTTTGTGGGGTTTATCATAGAGTTGTGAGAATCAAGCCTGTGTTATTCTACAGATGGTTTAACAAAAACACTAATTGCCATCCCCAGTTGAAGGATTCAGTGTCGATGCTTCATTTGTCAACATTTGGACAGAAGTTTCTCCATCTTCTGGTACCTTAATGGGTGCAGCGATGGATACTCACTAGAGATTGTGCATTACTGTACAGTGGTAACTCAGGTTACATACGCTTCAGGTTACAGACTCCGCTAACCCAGAAATAGTGCTTCAGGTTAAGAACTTTGCTTCAGGATGAGAACAGAAATCGTGCTCTGGTGGTGCGGCGGCAGCAGGAGGCCCCATTAACTAAAGTGGTGCTTCAGGCTAAGAACAGTTTCAGGTTAAGAACGGACCTCCGGAACGAATTAAGTACTTAACCCGAGATACCACTGTACTTCGTAGACTTCAAAATGTGGTAACCCAGCCCTGTTCATGCTGGGTTCTGCTTAGCAGTACCCCAGATGGAAACCTCAAACTCCTACTCTGGAATTACCACTTCCCTCATGTTTCGTGGCAAATTGTTTTCAAAACTAGAACAAAGAAAATCTCAAAAGCAGCTTTGATTGAACAGCAGACTCCCATACCCCGAGTGGGTGTGAATTAAAGATTCTATTGGGCATGCCAAAAAACCTTGGACATGCCTAAAACAGCTCTTAGGGTTTTAGCCTGTAGTAATAGCTAGTCTATTAGCCTGAACCCCAGTCTATAATGAGTAGCCATCAGCGTTGCTCTGCCTATCTTTTAGGCTTCATTTATCATAGCACTCTGCAAGGCCAAATTACTCACTTGAAAGGCAGAAATGACCGTTTCTTCACTAATGGGTATCTCTGGGTCACGATTATAGCTAAAATCGTCTATACTTTAAATGATGCTCACCAATGCAATTTTTATGAATGTGCACACCCTAATTCTGTGACCACCTTTCTTCTGAATAGAAGTTAGAGGACAGAACATCTCAATGGACAGAAAATCTGGGTTCAAGACACAGCTCACCATGGCATAAATGTGCATAAATGTATAGCAGGGCTCTGGGTAAATGAAGATGGCTGAGTTTTCGGTGGCACTGCACTTTGCAGTATGCCCAGCAGCTGCCCTCTAAGCAAAGGTTTTTTTAAACGGGAGAAAGGGGCAGCTGATCAGGTTCCCAGCACAGAATAGCAGAAGCTTGGGCCTCCTGGGTACCACTGTTAATAACATCCCTGCCTGGAACTTGTCTGACTAAGGTGGGCATAAGGATGCTGTGACTCTCAAGATGTTGCTGGAGTGAAACTCTCATCATCTCCACCCATTGGCCATGCTGACAGTGGATGATGGGAGTAGAAAGTCCACAATATCTAGAGTGCCACAGCTTCCCGATCTTTGCTGTGAGTTCTGGCTCTCTGCTTCTCTGTCTAGTCCAGTTTACCTGGCTTTGAAGGTAGTTCAAAGCCTTGCTTAGGAGATCTCGCTGAGACCACCATTTAGTTGGGGGTAAGGTCTACTGTTTTTCCTATTATTTTGGTTCTTGAAATATCTCTACTGTTGATATGCATTATCTGCAGATTGCTTAATCTTAGCATAAATTTATTAGTATGACATCATTTGATTAACCTATCCATTCTTGTACAACTATTCATTTATTTAAAAATATCTCAGCACGTCTCGCAATTGTTAGTGAATTATCTTGAAACTTAATTTTATTGGTTCTTTTTATTGGATTTGTATGGTGCTTTGAGCATACTTAACCACGAGAAAGTGGCTTACAAATAAACTGGTGGCGATGATGATTTTTTAACAAAACAAAATCCAGAAAGATGTGTAGAAACCCCAAGTTCCTTAAGTAATGTATTTCAATAGCCACTTCACACAACCAATCTATCATGTGGCAGTGACAGTTATCTGCCTTAAAAATATAGTTGTAAACCTTTTTATAGGGCTAGAGTTAAATTGATATGCTTTCAGCTTGTCCCATCGACAGATATTTCATATGTATGATAACAAATCTCTTTTTATGATAGTGGATCTTTGGTCATTTTCTTTTGTTATCTGGAATGGCTACTAAACATGAGCTCTCAGAGTTCACATTGAAATTAATTGTTACCGGAAAAGAAGAAATTTGTTCCATGGGAGCCTGACCAAAGTTGCGGCATTTATTCCTGAAGGTGATAAGAATGAATAAAGACTTTCTTCACTGAGACTGCATGCAAAACAGATTCTTTCCCCTTCATTAATGTCCTATTTCAAACTATACATTAAGAGCTGAAACACACTTATCAGCAGCTGCACTTGATTTATCTTACTGAGTTCTATCGCAGGCGATCAAAATTTTGAATAATTCTCCATTTTAACCTTTGCTCATACAAAATTAACACATTACGGAATTACCTAATTCTAGCCTCAGCTTTTCAGTGACATGTAAGTTTTGTGTGTGGATAAAGAGGTGTTTTTTTAAAAACGTCAGAAAATATTCATAGAGTCAGTCCTCACTTGTAGCCTGAAGTGGTATAGATTTGTTACATAGAGCAGCTGAACATGGAGCTTGTCGGAAGAGGAACATATTTTCAGCAAAAGCGTGGGTTGCACTTTTTGCTGTAGCACTGTAGTATCCATGCCCATTTCTAAAAAGGCAGGCCATTGCTCAGTTTAAAACGTGGCTTGTCTCTTCCATAGTGTGGACCAGGCATAGGCACCCTCGGCCCTCCAGATGTTTTCGGACTACAACTCCCATGATCCCTAGCTAACAGGACCAGTGGTCAGGGATGATGGGAACTGTAGTCCCAAAACATCTGGAGGGCCGAGGTTGCCTATGCCTGCTGTGGACTGCTGAAGCAAAAATGGAAGCAATTCCATTCCCAACCTTTAGTTGGGGGTAGAGTTCGCTTGACACCAATGAGGGAGCTCTCTCGCTCCTTCGTAATCTTTCCAGCATCCCACCAATTGAGCAATGTTGGCTTTGCCAGCTGCCACTGGGAGCTGAGTAGGATTTTGGGGGGTACATTCTGACTGGTTTTCTGATGCATTTTTTTCACCGATTTCACACCACTTTGACGTTTATTAGCATAGTCAACACCCTGAGACATGGAGAGCACTCACTAACAACCATCTATTGTCAACTAGCTGAGGGGCTGCTTGGTTTGGTGTTTCCAGGGTCTGGCAGGTGCCACCTGGCAAACACTGAACAGCAGGGGTGGCTGGCACTGGTCAGGTCCTGCACAAACTCAGAGCTTCCCTTTATGGGTGTTAAGTAAAATGGTTTAATTGACACTGAAATGAGAATGCCTGAATGTGTTTTGATCACAAGGTTTAATTTTCCATGGGGTTGTATTAAAGCCAAGGAGAGCACTGTGAGCTCGTGCTGAGTTGATAATTAACTAACTGGTTGTTGTTCTCTGGTAGCCAGCATGTGAGTGTTGTAACCTTAGATCATGTGATGAAGGTATTGGGTTGCAAATCTCCATTTTGAAGAGAGAGAGAGAGAGAGAGAGAGAGAGAGAGAGAGATTTGCTTCTAGGTCTTTCTGGATTATTTCATTTTTTTCTAAGATGCTGAGCCTGTGCTGGATAGCACAAGATATTGTATGGATATTTTTTTGATGTATCCTTGATGCTTATGTTCTGTTTTTAAAAGAGTCCTGCCAGTAAAAGTTTGAATAATATTTTTTTATGGGCCTGGACAATGCTTCATTTCCAAAAGGATTCAGTTTCTATGCTTCCAGTTGCTTCAAACTGCACAATATTAATATCTGCAAAAAATGGGAAGATGTTTTTTTCTTGCCATCAAGCTAGCTTGGGAAAGGGAGTTTCTCTGTTGTGGTTTGGCCCTTAACAGCAAGCAGAAGGTTTTCTACAAGTTATTCCTGCTCACATTCGTAATTTTAGTGCAGGTTCTTCATTTGTTGACATCTGTCTGTCTCAGGAACTCCATGTAAGCTTGGGCAAAATGATTGATGAGACTCTGTAGAGCTCCCTCTGAGTGATCTGTCATGGCTGTGCCATCTGCAAATATCATCTCTTGGCTAAGGATCCACCACACTTTGGCTTGGCCTGGAAACATCCCAGGTCGGACAGGCCTTAGGAACTTCAGCTGTGTTTGGTTCTTGATGTCATGGACCCATGCATCCTATGTTTCCAGTGACCTATGTAATTCTACCGCCAGTGACCTTATATATTGCAAATATATGTAGAATATATTAGTATTTCCTTGAAAACTTTTCCAAATGAGTCCAATATTATGCACTCATATTTGCATGAGTAAATGACCCCCCATTTATTTTTCTTTTCAGCTGCTGGTAGAATATTTATTGCTTTTAAATGTTATTGCAAAAATTATCTTCAAAGAGGCAAGCTTAGCTTGTGCAAATTAATGACCCTGAGTAGAATTCAGTTGGAAGCAATAATTCTTGTAGAAACAAAAATTTTGCACTTCAGCAAGTCTTTTGTTATCTGTACCAACATGTGAAATAATTTACACCCCATATTGACGACCCAGTGTAGCATTTTATGTATCATTGCAATCATGTTGTTATTTGAGGATGCTGTTAAGACTGAAACAAACATCTAACCCACAACATTCTAGAAGATATAAGTCCTAGTAGTATATTTTTCCTAAAGCATGCTTTATAAGCATTAAAATATTCATTAGGCATGGGTCTGCAACTGATCTCCCCAGGGCTCTGCCATCCGATAACATTACCAGCATCTCCTTGACCGCAACTCCCCCCAGCTGCTGAGGTCCTCTCACAAACTCCGCAAAAACAAATTAGAGATGAGCTTGCAATATCTCCAAATCTGGGAGAGTTGTGTACAGCTATTAACCAAATGAAAAACAATAAAGCCAGCGGACCTGATGGGATACCTGCAGAAGTCTTCAAAGTGGGCAGAATTGAACTTACACAACAACTTCACAAGCTCATTGGAAAAACCTGGGAGAGAGAGGAGATTCTGCCACCGTTCTCCTCCACCCCCGTCCACTCTTTAGGCCAAGTTACTTTCGATTTCTTTGTCTGCCGCCACATTAATCCATTCAAATCCCTTCTAAGGGAAAGTCAGAAAGGGAAATACAAAGATATTTGTTTTTTGGGGGGGTTGGGTTTTTAAAAAAATATATATATTAAAATAATTCAACATTAATACATACATGTTACGAATATACAAACATACATTTCATACAATCCCTAAAAATATTCATACATACCCACACTCAGTCCCACAAATACTTCATTTTCCCACCACCATCCCTCACCCCTCACCCCACCCTTGTGATGAACTCCTGTGCTGGTCCCGAGGGCTAATCATGCACCAAGGTCCGAGTCCAGTCCGAGGTCAAGGGTGCAGTATGAAGGCTGTCCGTCAAAGCTGGAGCTGGATCCAAGGCAGGGAGTCGGGTGAGGTCAGGAACTCTGGCAGAAGAGCAGGGCAGGGTGCAGGGAGGAACAGGCTACCAACAATGTTGCTCCCACAACCTGGGACTGGGGCTGGCTGGCTTTTATCTGCCCCGAGGCATAGGGCAGCCCCGGTCCACAGGTGGCTCGCCTCTCCTGGCCTGGAGGCGAGCACTCCTCCTGCAGGAACTTAGTTCCCTCCGCCTCTCTGCCCTGAGCCTCTGCAGCTCAGGAGAGGCTGGACCCAGAGGCAACCTCATCTTCCCCTGACAGGGCTGAGAGTGGAGCACCTGCAGGCAATGGGTCCTCCACCCCTTCAGGAGCCAGAGCAGACTCAGCTGGTGCCTGCACCTGAGGATCCTTCAGGCTCAAGCCCCAGCCCCGGCTCAGCAGGTTCTGGAGGCGGGGACTCCTGTGCAGGCTGGGATTCCTCAGGTTCAGCCTCCGAATCCGAATCCCAGGCCATCACACTTCCAATCTACTCAATTGCAATTTCTTTCCACTTCTATTACTTTCTTTCACACACTTTTAAACCAATTTTCTGCTTCTTTTTCTGTTACACATTGTTATCCATCTTATTTAGTATTTCAGTATTTATAACGGAACTTGTTTATTCTAATAGGAGTTCTGATTTTTCAATGTAATTTTGCAAGTATCCTTTAAACGCCTTCCAGTCCTTGTCTATCTTCTCTTTTGAGATCCTTCCAATTTCTCCCATTGTTTTGGCTATATTGTAATACTCCAATAATTTGGCAAGCCACTCTGTTTTTGTCGGTATAATACCACTTTTCCAATTTTTCGCAATCAATAGCCTTGCGGCTACTGTTGCGTATGAATATAATGTCTTGTCTTTTTCCTTTAGACTTCCTGGTACTATTACCAATAGAAAACCTTCTGATGTTTTCCTAAATGAATATCTGAACATTTTTTTCATTTCATTGTATATTGTTTCCCAATTTTTTTTGATGTTTAAACAATTCCACCATATATGCATCATAGTACCTTTTTCAGTGTTGCATCGCCAGCAGACATCACTACAATTTTTATTCATTTTTGCTATTCTTTCAGATGTTAAATACCATCTATGTTGTATTTTAAGGTAATTTTCTTTCAATATATAACACATAGTGAATTTCATATCTTCTTTCCACAATTTTTCCCATTGTTCGAGCATATTTTTCCCAATATCTTGCGCCCATTTAATCATGGATGCTTTAACCAGTTCATCCTTTGCTTCCCACTCTAAGATCAGATTATATAATTTAGATTTTTTTTATTTTTCTTGTATTAAGTATTTATCGAATTTTGATATTTCTTTTTCAAATCCTATCTTTTGGTCTTTCGCTAATCAATATTGGAACAAATCACTAATATATTGGAACAAATCACTAATATATTGGAACAAATCACTAATATGAGCTTTAATTTCTGTATAATCCTTTAATTCCAATTCTGCATTTTCTTCCTTTAATACAGTTTTATAAGTAGCCCAATTTTCTTTGAGCAGCATGCCACGCCCCTGCCGAGCTTCCCTATTGGGTGCCCAACCAGGGAGGGGCGTGGCACCAGCCCTGGAGTAGAAGCAGGGGGCGGAGCGCCCCCTGCATGACGCAGGAATCATCTCCCACTCACAACCCCTTCCCTCCTGGGAGTAGGAAAGGCTTTCTTTCATATTTAATTTTTTCCCTGTGACAATTTCTGCTGGCAATGCCCACCAAGGAGTTTTCGGTTCTAGGAGTCTTTTATATTTCTCCCATATTTTATATCTAGACTTTCTGACTATATGCCCTAGGAACCTTTTATGTACTTTGACTTTCTGATCTATTAGATAGGCATGCCATCCAAATCTCGGGTCTACTCCCTCTAAATCCAGCACATCTGAATCTTCTAATTTAATCCATTCTTTTAGCCAGGTCAGACCCACCGCATCATGGTATAACTCCATGTCAGGGAGGCCAAATCCTCCTCTTTCCTTCTTATCTATCATTATTTTATAGTTTATTCTTCATTTTTTCCCCTGACCACATGAATTTGGCCAAATCTCTTTTCCTATTATTGAAACATTTCTCTCCTCTTAGTATTGGGATACTTTGAAATAAAAGCATCATCCTTGGTAATATGTTCAACTTTATTACCAATATTTTACCTAATAAGGAAAGATTTAATGGAAAATATAAAGATATTTGTAATCCAACTGGGGTTCTTCTTTGTCTTCCGCCGCTTGTCGGCTTAATCCAAGGTATTAGAAGAAGTAAAAAGCCACATATAACACACAGTGAAATAAAAAGTTTCCAACCCTTTCCCTCCAGGAGAAGAAGAAAGGGGAAGGAGCGGGGGTTTAAAAGTCCCGATTTCAAAGCCTCCTTCCCTTAAACTGTAATAATCTGGTAGCAAAATCCAACAGTATATCAGTATATCAAACGAAAAGCCTCAGTTTATTAGCTAAAATTAGCAGGGCTTTCCCAGCCCCAAAAATGGTGGGGTGTGACGAATTTAAGTTTAAGCCGCTGGCAGGATAGAATCTGGCCAGAGAAGAAAAGTAGATTCTTCTTACTTCACTCGCCACCTGTTGGTCCTTCATAAAATCTTAGCCTCGTCACTTTAAACAAAGTAACTGAGGCCTTTTTGGCAACACTCACTCAGCAGATACTTTCTCTCCTCGCTCCTTCCTGCAACTTTCCACCATACGCCATCTTCTCCCAGCTGCCGGGACGGACTCCCTTTTTACGCCCCTCAGCGCTCCGAATCGTTGTAAACTCAATTTTAGTCAGTCGGTCCGTAGATGTTTCCAATTATAATTCCAATTCGTTTTTTAATTCTTGGAAGCTCGCTGCTTTCATTAGAAGCCTGAGACTGTGCAGCGCGGGGTTAGAGCTGCTCCCCTTTGTGCCCGCAGCTCTATCCCGTCTCCGGATTTATTGACAAAACCCGGGGAGCAGGAGAGCACAACTGGGCACTGCCGGGTGCTACGTCCACCAAGATATTCCTCTTGGGGTTCTGAGGTCCGCGTAGCCTTCACAGAGCTTCTAAAACCCCCGCGTTGCTCGAGATTTTCCAGAGGGCTAACTTGCGCTTCTATTGGCTGCGGCTCCACCGGAAGTCCACCTTAAGCCTATTCGATGTCCTCAATAAGCAGTTCTTCTGGAAGGGAATGAAAAAGAGAGACTGAATTAACAGCCTCTCTCAAGAAAGCCCTCTAAACTATACCCAAACGCAAGGGTAAAACCACCTCAGCTTTTGTACCTGGAGTCAGTCAGGGCCCTGCCTACAGAGGCAAAGTGAAAAAGGCCTGCAAATACAGCAAGAAGGCCTAAGTGAGAAGTCCCCAAGGTGTGCAGATTCATTTACTGTACCTTCTTTGGGTTCTGGCAGCTGATCTTCGGCTGTTGCCTTCTGCAGAGGAAAGAGAAAGCTGGATCAGACGCCTTTTGTGACATTACAAAACCCACCATTAACGGGTGCAAGGGAGCCCACAAGCAGGCCCAAGCCAGGAAAGACTGACCTCCCTCGGGCTTGGGCCCAATCCCTTGCCCCAGAGGACCTCCATGGGCCCTGCAGCCTCCTGGGCAGAGGTGGAAGGGCAGCACCAGGGAAGAGGGCAGGACATGCCTCTGGCATCATCCTGACACCCCAGGGACACACGCCACATTAGCTGCATTAGTTGCCTTTTGGAGGGTGGGCGTGGAAGGATTCAGAGACTGCAGAATTGGGGGCAAAGACCACAGTCAGCGGGCAGAGGGTCTGGGGGATCCACTCCCTCCTCTTTGTTCCCCCCAGTACTAACCTCAGGCTTCGGAAGAGTTTCGAAGAGTTTGGGCACAACTGCAACAAGAGAAGGACATGGGGACAGGTTAGTTCGTCCCTTTGCAGCTTCAAACATTATTCTAATAATCTTCTGCTTGGTTCCCCTGCTTCTACACTCCTACTACAGGGGTGGCAAACCCCAGGCCTTGGGGGCCAATCTTGGCCTGCAGCCCCCCGAATGCGGCTCACAAGAGAATGTGGCCCTCTAGCTGACCACTGTCCCCCTGCCCAGTCCTACCAGCTGCCTCGGCCTCCTGCTTCCACCAGAAATGCTTCCTCTCCTCTCTCTTTTTTTAAAAATAATTTTCATTGAATGGTTTTATGTTACAAAAAAACAATACAGACATGCAACCACAAAATATAATTAAGAAATAAAAATTACATACATTGATATTTAGTTTGTTATTTGTTATTTACCATCTTATTTCCTCCCAAACATTGCATACAACAACACACATATGTGCAGACACCCCCACAGAAAATGATAATAATGAAAGTAAATAATTTCCCCCCTTTTATCTTCCAAAATCTTTTCTTCAGCTTTGACTTCCTGTCAAGTCCCTTTGCATATATTTAATCTTACATTTGAATGTACACAAAACAATAAACCTTTCTATATAATTTTTCTAATACATTCTGAAAACATAATCCTTAATTGTAGTCCACCTCCTTTTAGTTCCTTTATCACTCGAATGCTAGCATGGAGTCAAAACTATTATTGTATTTTTGAACATATTTTTTATAAACATCCCATTTTTCCGCTAATTTTTGCTTTGAGTTTCCTCTGAGTTTACTAGTCAGTTGAGCCGTCTCCACCAATTCCTGTAATTTCCTGCCAATCTGTTATTTTTGGAGCCTCGTGATCTTGCCATCCCTTGGCCACAAGTATACGTGCCGCTGTGGTTGCATACAAAAATACCTCTCTTAGATTTTTTGGGATCTCTTTATCTAAAATACTTAATAGAAATGCCTCCGGTTTTTTAGTAAAAGTTATCCCCGTCATCTTTTTTAATTCATCGTATATTTCCCCCCAAAAAATCTTAATCTTTCCACACATCCACCACATGTGGATCATGTCACCGTTATTTCCTCCACATCTCCAACAAGCATTCGCCAAATTTTTATACATTTTTGATAATCTGGTAGGAGTGAGGTACCACCTATGACCCATTTTCATCATGTTCTCTCTTATAATATAGCTGGCTGTAAATTTCAAATTTACCGTCCATAAGTTTTCCCAATCTTTTAGCATAATTGGACAGCACACATCTTGGGCCCACTTTATCATTGAAGCCTTAACCTCCTCATCCATTACTTTGTAGCCTAAAAGTATACATTTTTGCGATTATTTTAGTTTTACTATTCAGTAATTCTCTTTCAAATCTTGAAGGCTCCTTTTCAAAACCTATCTGCTTATCCTGTCTGAACATTTCATTCACCTGGATGAACTAGAAAAGTGATCTTTTATTTTCTCATAACTTATCAATATTAGTTGCCCCTCCTCGTCCCTTAATATTGTGTTATATGTTATCCAGTTCTCTTTGATGTTGTTGTTTTTTTTAACAGCAATTGCTTCTAATGGAGAGTTCCATCTTGGGGTTTTCTGTTCCAAATATCTTTTGTATTTTTCCCACACCTTATATATAGCATTTCTTATTATATGATTTAAAAAACTCTGGTGCGCCTTTATTTTCCCATAATTAAGATAGCCATGCCATCCAAAATGTGTGTCATGACCTTTTAGATCTAAAATATCCCAATTTTTTAATAAACACCAATCTTTCAACCAGAGAAGACATGAGGCTTCGTAATATAGCTTCAAATCCGGTAACCCGAAGCCACCTCTTTCTACAGTATCTATTAATATCTTATGCTTTAATCTTGGTCTTTTACCCTTCCACAAAAATTTAGAAATTTCTTTTTGCCACTTGTCAATACTGCTGGTCTTTCCTATAATTGGAATCGTTTGGAATAAAAAGAGTAGCTTCGGTAAGACTATCATTTTAATTACCGAAATATGGCCCAGGAATGATAAGTTTAGGCTTGTCCATGTCTCCAACTGTCTTTTGATATCTTTCCAACAATTAATATAATTATCTTCATACAAGTTAATATTCTTTGGTGTTATCCATAATCCTAAATACTTGATTTTGGGGTAGATTTTAATTTGTATTATTTTTTTCTAATTCTGCTTTTTCATCTGGCTACAAATTTTTAACTAATAGTTTTGTCTTGTTTAAATTCAGTTTGAACCCCGCAACTTTACTGTAGGCATATATTATTTCCAATGCCTTTGTTAAACTCTGTTTTGGTTGCTCTGTAGTTATAATTAGATCGTCAGCAAATGCCCTCATTTTGTAACTTCTGTTTCCCAGCATAATCCCTTTTATTTCTTTTTCCTCCCTAATTCGTTTACATAAAACTTCCAATGTTAGTATGAAAATTAAGGGGGATAGTGGGCAGCCTTGTCTGTCCCCTTTACTGATTTCACACTCCTGTGATAAATTTCCATTTATTATGAATTTAGCTTTTTGTTTTGAATATATTGCTTCAATCCCTTTTATATACTGTATACCAAAATCCATATGGTGTAATAGACCTTTCATAAATTTCCAAGAGACCCTATCGAAAGCTTTTTCAGCATCTATGGCCATTAAGACTGCCTTCTTTTCTATTCTTAAGTCTAAATACTCTAATAAGTTTATAATGTTTCCAGTGTTGCTATAAATGTGCCTCCCGGGCAAAAAGCCAGCTTGGTCATTGTGTATAATCATCTGGAAGACTTTTTTTGATCTTTCGGCTAAAATATTTGCATATAATTTATAATCGCTATTTAGGAGTGTGATAGGCCTATAGTTGTTAATAAGTAGATTGTCCATTACCTGTTTTGGAATTAATGCAATAAGGCTGTCTTTCCATGAGTCCGGCATGGTTCCATCTTTTAAGATGTTGTTCATGATACTTCTTAATGGGTCAGACAGTATGTCCTCAAAATTTTTATAATATATTGCCAGTAGGCCATCTGGCCCTGGTGACTTTCCTATCTTTGCTTTCTTAATTGCTCTTTGAATTTCGTACAATGTAATAGGGGCATTCAACAGTTCTTTTTGTTCTTTAGTAAGTTTCGGAAGACCGTTCTGTTCTAAATATTCTTTAACTTCTTCTGATGTTTCATTTCCTTCCTTATAGAGTTCTCTAAAGAATTCGACAAATCGTTTCTCTATTTCTTTAGGGTTGTTTATTATTTTGCCTTCGCACTTAACTCTATTTATAAGCCTTTCTGCCTCTCTCTTGTTTAATTGCCATGCTAATAACCTTCCTGGTTTATTAGCATGTTCAAAGGTTTTTTGTTTCAATAATCTTAGTTTCCATTCCATTTCTGCATTTATTAGCATTAAATATTGAGATTGTAGGATTTTAATTCTACACTATTTGTTTTTTTGTATAATTCCAGCTCGCTTTTTCTAATCTCCTCTATGATTTCTTGTTGTTGTTTTTTCCTTTTGTTTTCTTTGAATTACATTTTGTTAAATAAAGAAACCTCTTAAGACAGCTTTTCTAGCATCCCAGACTATCTTTAAATCGGTGCCCTTATTTAAATTCAGTTCAAAAAATTCCTTTAAGGTCTTTTTTGCTTTTTCTATTATTATTATTTCATCTCTCCCTGAGCTATCACCCTCGCCTATTCCTGCCCTTCCAAAAATGGCGCGGGGGGAACTTCCTCACCTGGAGGCATAAGCTTCTTCTGCAGCGGGGCCACCTTTCTGGTCTTTCTGAGGCGTCTTTTTGTTCTTTCTGACCCGCCACGGTGGGCAGATCGCCCCTCCTCCAGGTGCCCTTCGTCTTTGATGCTTCCTCTGCCACTGGCCACAGGCTGTTCATTGTCCGGCAGCGGGGCCACCTCATTGTTCTTTTCTGGTTGAATGAAATTTTTTAGTCTCTTAAACCTAGAAGAGATGATGCAGAACAGAAATACCTTTAGCCTAATAGAGAATTGCCAGCACATCCCTCCCAGTTCCTTCCCTCTTTCTGCAGTTGAATGAACTGTAGGACTTCATAACAGCTGCAGAGAGGCAGCCAAGAGCATTCAGGGCTTGGAGAGAAAGGAGGTACCAGCTCCTGCCATTCCAGGACCGAGAGAGCCTGGCTACCATAGTTCATATATATATGTTGTATATAAATTTTATGAAACAAAGAAACAAAATAAATAAACAGGGAGACGGGAGAGGTTTTTGCCCCATCGAATAGCAGAGCTTTGGGTCATTCATTAACATCGATGGGCACTTCTTCACATAACACTTAATTGGTTTATGATATTGGCAGCCAAAAGATGTGCAAAGGACAACTGCCTTGCAAGGTTGGAAAGAGGGGGTCACACCTCTTCATTGAGGAAGAGGGGAGTATTTATGGTTACGGTCTGAAATAGTTACAGTATGTAGAACTTCTGGGTTTGGAGGCAATCTACCACTGAAGCCACCTGTTAGGGGACAATCCTCGTGGGCTTCCTGGAGACATCTGGTTGGCCACTGAACCAAACAGGCCTTTGGTCTCCTTTTCCTGCTATGCTATATCCCATGAGGAATTGCAACACTCCACCCCAAAGGAAAGAGAAGCATTGCCAGCATTTAAAGGGTGCCTCTGCCTAGTCTTTGAAGGACAGCCCTACCCAGGAGGAGGAGACCGCTAGGTGGGTCCTCCAAGCATCAAGGGGTCCAAGAAGATGAGCAGAACAACATTGGGTGGCTGAGAGAGAAAGGTGGTGGAGTCTTGTTTACAGACATGAGAGACCCACAGAAAGGGCTTGACAGTTGGAGAGATGGAAGATGGAGGGGGGGAAACATGTAGTAGTTAGAGTGCTGGACTAGGGGGACCTGGAAGACCAGGGTTCGAATCTTCATGAAGCTCACTGATTGGCCTTCGGCCAGTCTTTTCCCCCTCAGCCTATCCTACTTTGCAGGGTTGATGTGAGGGTAAAAACTGGTGGCAGAGAGAACCACGCATGCCATCTTGAGCTCCTGGGAGGATGGCTGGCCTATGAATGTAAACAATGAATGCAATTGATGAGATGGGAGAGGAGAGGAAATAGGAAGGCAGGGAAAGAGTGTGGAGGAGCTGAGCTCTTTGGGAGGGGAGTGGCTGGTCAAGACAATTTCAGGGGGCTGAGGCTGTGCAGGGGATTCCAGGATCCCACCCCAGGAGACATAGAGAAGGGGAAGAAATACTACTTACAGTCTGAAGTTGAACATGGTGTCCAGAAAAAGTCCCTCCTTCCTGTCTATACTACCTACGCCTAACCGTACCTCTCCAACCACCTTTCCTTCTACCCACCACACACACACACCTCTCTATCCTGGTCTCCTCACTAACCCACAATGGACACCTGTAGTTGGTGGCTTTTAAGGGAGAAGCAAGAGATGTCACAAAGGAGGGCAAGTCATTGTTACCGTGGCAACCCACCCACCTTGACCCTGGGCCTAACTTGCCCCTCCTGATGTTTCTTCAGAACTTTGAAGCACCTGCTGTTCCGTCTGCAGGTGAATCTTCTCTTTTGGAGTTCATGTTTTTATGTTGGATCATTCTTCATTCAGCCCCATTTGCAAAGGGAGACAATCCCAATGTCCCTTGAAATGCAGTAGAAGACTCCCAAGTCTAGGCGTGTCCATAGCACAGGATTAGACAATCTGCTTTGCATTATCCCCATCCTCACAGATAATGCTGGATGTTCCCTGTCTGAAACCCGGGAGAGATGCTGCCAGTCAGTGTAGACGATGCTGAGGTGGATGGGTCAATGCCTGACACTGTCCAAGGCAGTTTCCTATGAATATTCCTCTTAAGTCATTTACCCTGAAGACAAGCAAGCTAACTTCTCCACAAGACCAACAATCAATTTCTCTATTTAGAAGACGATATGGAAAAGTCCCTGATTTATATACAACAATGCAAGTGCAAAAATCTTGAATATGAGAGGAAGCAAAATTCTGGCCTCTGTAATGAAGCAATAGGCAAAGGGTCCTGAAGCAGAGCAATGGGGGAGGCATCTGTCAGGGACTCTTCCGCTGTGATTCCTGTATTGCAGGGTGTTGGGCTAGAGGGCCTTTGGTGTGGCCCCCAGTTCCACGATTCTGTAATCCTAGGTTTGTACTCTGTACTGGGTCCTGTATATGCGTATATGTCCTAAATGCCTGGTATATATAACACACCATACTGCTATGTATGTCTATACATACAAACAACAGAAGCTTTAAAATATCTACTTTGCAAGTTTCCTACAGACGTGCTTGAGAATCTCCCATATGGGAATTCTGGAAAAAGAATGCAGGATTTGCAACTGAAAAAAACCTTTGGAATACTCTTTTAGAGAAGTGTGTGAACTGCACCCACTTGTCTTACTGAAGGAGATTTACTAAAAGCAGCTCAAAGCTAATTTTCAATTAAGTGTGCCTGGCCTCACAGACTTTTTGCCTCACAGATTTTTTGCAGTGACAGTGGCAGAAACTGCTATAACCCTTCATCCTAGTATATGAACATTTATCAAGCTAGCCCTCATAAAAAATATAATGGCAGGGGTGAGAATGCTTAAATCACCAAGGTAATTTGTTTATCAAGTGAGGAACTTGGAAGAAAAAGTGACACTGTGGAGAGAACTCAAAATTTTGCAAGGAAATAGGCCAGAAAAATAAAAGCTTTGAGGTGAATTGGCCTACTTTTAAGATGTTTGCAGGCAAATTGGTCACAGTTAGAAGAGACTAAAAAAAGAAAATGAAAACCATTAACAGGATACCACTATTATTCATTACTTGGTATTTATTATATATTATTTTCCGTAAGGATGGGGGATTCCATCCAGTTCACATTTAAACTTAACTAAACTACACTTCCCAAAACAATATGTAAAGCAAAGCACATCTATCCTCTTCCAAAATCCACACTTCTCCGAATTTTGCAATTCTGCTCTCTAGCCAGGAGTGTAAAAATGCCTAAGGGCTGAATATAAATCATATAGCATTGAAAATAGCATACAAAATGCATTGTCCTCTCCCCATTCCTCACTAAATTAAATTAAATTCCTTTCTGAATTATTACCCAACCTCTTGCACCTTGTCTATTTGACCTTTATATTGCTGCTTTCAGTATATCTTACTGTTTTATTTTTTAAAAAAACAACCTTCTCAAACAAACTAAAAATACAAAATCTTATCCATTAATATTCCCAGCCAAACGTTTATTTCCCATTTTCTTGGGAAATTCTTTTATCTTACCAGCTTTTTCGTCACTAAAATCCAGGCTGGTTGATACAAGCATATTAGCAATCTTCTCCCTCAACACACAAACCTTTTTTAAACATTTCATTGAGATTAAACTCTTCAGCTCTCTCAGTTTCAGAACCACAGAATTCCTTGGCCATTTATACCCAGGAATATCCACAACAGTCTTAATTCTTTGCATACCTACCCAATATGTCTAAAGTCTTCAAAATCTTGGCCCTAACTGTAGCACAGTACATTTAGTAGCTTATACATTTTTTGCAATCCTAAATACAAGACTTCTACAATTCTCTTGTGCTGCCAACATCAAGAAAATATTTTCTATGGGTTGGGTGAAATGTTAAAATAAAAACAGACCCTATTGTAGACCATGGTGTCTTTCAGATGTGTGTAACATGCAATTTTGGTATTAAAATAGAAAGCTTTTTTGTGACTACCATTGGTAGCTGAACTGGGTTCCACGCGGTCAAAAAAACAAATGAACCGAAAATGCCTCAAAAACAAAAACGCAAAATAAATAGCAAAAACAAAAGCGCCAAACTTAATCCATTCCGGAAGTCTGTTTGACTTCTGAAATGTTCGAAAACCAAGGCGCAGCTTCTCATTGGTGCAGAAACAACAGCCGACAGCCGCATCGGACGTTTGGCTTCCAAAAAACGTTCAAAAACCAGAACACTTACTTCCAGGTTTTTGGCGTTTGGGAACCAAGGTGTTTGAGAACCAAGGTACCACTGTATATCCCTTCAGTGCCACATCCACCCTCGTACGTCTAGATTCAGAGCAGTTTGAGCATTTCCTCTTTGAGGTGCTCTTTGATAATTTCCTAAACGTGTGGAAACTTGCCCATATTCTGAATCATTATGCATCTCCCATTATTAAGTTATTTTGCACTCTGGTATGCATTAGGACGCGGGTGGCGCTGTGGTCTAAACCACAGAGCCTATGGCTTGCCGATCAGAAGGTTGGCGGTTCGAATCCCCGCGGCGGGGTGAGCTCCTGTTCTTCGGTCCCAGCTCCTGCCAACCTAGCAGTTCGAAAGTACGTCAAAGTGCAAGTAGATAAATAGGTACCGCTCCGGTGGGAAGGTAAACGGCATTTCCGTGCGCTGCTCTGGTTCGCCAGAAGCAGCTTAGTCATGCTGGCCAAATGACTCGGAAGCTGTCTATGGACAAATGCCGGCTCCCTCAGCCTATAGAGTGAGATGAGCGCACAACCCCAGAGACGTCCGTGACTGGACTTAACGGTCAGGGGGCCCTTTACCTTTATGCATTAGGACAGTGCACTGAGCATCCTTTACACGACCTGTGGATATTATTTTTCAACATATGCCTACTTCTAGGGCAAAAGTGGCTTATTTGTAGTCCCAAAAATCTCACCAGCCCCAGTCTGCATAGCCAGGAGTCAAGGATGGTAAAGTTGTAGTCTATTTGCATCAGGTTAGCAACTCATTTTCTAAAGGATCACAAGCAAAATGTGTATATAACGTGAAGCAAAAGCTAGAAGCAAGTGTGTTTTTTGTGTTAAATAACATGTTAGGAGATTTTCTAGTGACAGACAGGTTGAGTAAGATTCCACAATGTATCCATGAAGATAAACAGAAACAGATGTCAGTTTGCATTTCTTAGTGCAGAAAGTATTAATCTGATATGTAGAGATCTTTCATATTCTAATTAATTCAAGAGGGTTCTGGAAGCTTCTGTGTGTGAAAGAAACAAGCAGAAGGTTTGTGATGTTTGGGTTATTCCTTCAGAGATGCTGAGTACAGCTGGCTTAAACTGGTTCTGTTATCCCTTCTTCAAGGTCATGCTGACTATAATAAGAGGCCAGAAGGACCCTGGGTTTCACTCATTTTCTCTTCTGTCCCTGTTCCTTCTTGTGTGGTGTTCTGTACATAGTATGTTTAGTGTTAAGGTTTAGACTTATTGTAAGTTATTGTAAATTTAAGTTAAGTCTGCTGCAACTGGATTTCTTATGGACAGTGCCAATCCTGAATGTATTGGATTTGTGACCATTATACTCATTTGCCCTCGGTAGCAGTAAAGCTCTGCTGGATGAAATACAATTGCCTCTGGTCTATATTTTGGGAATCCTGCAACGTGTTTAAGTTTTTACTCTGCTAACTATACGACGGAGTTCTACTCTTGAGAAGAATTTCAATGACAGTTCAATTTGGAGCAGGCTGCAGGATCCAACCCAGGTTAAGTCCTGTTAAGTCATTTCAAGGGAAGAATTGAACAAGGCCTCAGAATCAATGGGAACTAAAAGTGCTTAATTTTGGCCGGATTGTGCCCGTCGGATTTACACACGCATGCGAGAGACAGCCAAGAGAACAAATCGGAGCATTTTGAAAAGCGCTCCACACAGGCTAGCCATTGTTGTCATCAACGCAAGCAAGTACAAGGCAATTGCGAGGGATTTAAGACTGCAAAATGGTGGGGAGTAGTACCAGTTGCTAATTCATGCGAGCATCAAACAGGGTGAGCACATGGTGAAGAACGAGAGCGACAGGGAAAACATTGTATAACATTCTATTTGCCTGCTTAAAATTCAGCAACACTAAGAGATGTTGTATAGAGTTCCACGCCATCTGGCAGCTGCAAGGAACAAACAAAATACAATTTACAGGTACTCCGCCGCGCAGCCTAAATAATACACCATAGTGCACCAATTGTGCATGAGAGACAGCACAGCATTAAAGATAATTAATGCGCAGCCCCTGCACTTCCTGCTCTAATTTATGTCGCAGGAGTGTCACGAGGGGGAATTATGGGTGATATGCTGCATAGCCACCTGCCACGTCATAATCTGGCTCCAGGTACCACAACAGATAGCTACTTATTTTGATTTAGACCGAACTCGCAGCTCCGGTCCTCCTAGCACAACAATCCTCTGCCAAATCAGGTTAAAAAAAATAAAATGGACAGAGACATTCATCTTCTGCCATGCAAACCTCCGGCAACAGACATTTCTAGTGCATTTCACATAATTCTTTGTAGTTTGTACAAAGGAGGAGATTCTTCCCCCCTCTCTAAAAAAGCAAATCATGTTTATTGAAAATATCGTGTTGGGGGCTTGCCAATTCCTTTACGGTTATGAGCCTGACATTTAAGTTTCCTCTAGACACACACACACACACACACACACACAAACTTCTTAATGCTGTGTCTTTCCTGAATGAAAACATCCAGCCAACTTTTTAACCTACAGAGGGAGCAAACAGTAGCACAGAACCCTCTTCCCCAATCTGCAAAACAAAGCCACCTCCTCCATCTTAAAATCAAAGGATCAGCTGCAAAATAGAAGTTAAACCTTGTGCACCAAGACCTGGAAACCTATTATATTTGTGGAGCAGTGTGGCAACATGAAGTATCACCTAGGAAATTGCTGCACACCAAGGCCTAGTATTGCCTGCCCTGACTATAGAAGTTTTGGAGTGTCTCCCAGCTGCTGCGGCTGCAGCAACCTGATCCAATCCCACCATCAGTGCTCAGCACACTAGGGCAATTCCCAGGGTCCAGATACCCTGGCAGGCGCCATTATCATTACCGAGCTCCTGCCTGCTATTAGCACTGATGCCACCAGTCATCGCCACCAGTCAGTGTCCCTGGTTGCTACAATGGTGGGAGGAGGTTTTAAATGGAAGCCGAATGCCCATTCGGTTAGCTCAGTGGGTGGAGCATGAGACTCTTAACCTCAGGGTCATGGGTTGGATCCCCGCATTGGGCAAAAGATTCCTGGACTAGATGGCCCTCGTGGTCCCTTCCAATTTTACAGTTCTATAATTCTATGAATGGTTGCTCAGTTGCAATATATGGCAGACCATCATATAGTTGACATTTCCATTCCACCTTAAGGAACAGACATGGGATTGTTACGTGTCACATGTCTGTTTACATTCCCACACAGTATGCTGGGAACTTCCATTGTGCATAGCTTTTGCTTTTATCTGTTCTCTCTGAGACGATGAGAAAGAGAGAGACGACATGTTTCTTTGTCCTGATTTATGATTAATAAATCTGTAGTTGTAGTATGCTTCCACAAGCCTCACGCCTATTCTGTGTGCGCAGTTCGATCTGCTGATAGTGTGCCCTGGCTCAGAAGCCTGGGTTGCTGATTTACATCAGAGCAGAGGTGATGGTCTTCACAGTGGGACGCCTGGAAGGGAGCGGCTGCATATCCTCCAAATATCCTCACATATCCATGGTGCGGCATCAGGAATGTGAGATGGCAGCTTATTGTGTTAAAAGGGAGTCATATACTCTTAAAAGAGGCATAATAATAATAATAATAATAATAATAATAATAATAATAATAATAATTAATCTATACCACGCCCATCTGGCTGGGTTTCCCCAGTCACTCTGGGCAGCTCCCAACAGAATGATAATAATAATGCAATCAAACATCAAACATCAAAAACGTCCCTAAACAGGGCTGCCTTCGGATGTCTTAAAGGTTGTGTAGTTCTTTATCTCCTTGACATCTGATGGGAGAGCTTTCCACAGGGAAGGAGCCACTACCGAGAAGGCCCTCTGCCTGGTTTCCTGTAGCTTCACTTCTCACAGCGAGGGAACTGCCAGGAGGTCCTCGGAGCTTGACCTCAATGTTTGGGCAGAACAATGGGGGTGGAGACGCTCCTTCAGGTATACTGGGCCGAGGCCGTTTAGGGCTTTCAAGGTCAGCACCAACACTTTGAATTGTGCTCGGAAACGTACTGTGAGCCAATGTAGGTCTTTCAGGACCGGTGTTACATGGTCTCGGCAGCTGCTCCCAGTCACCAGTCTAGCTGCCGCATTTTGGATTAGTTGCAGTTTCCGGGTCACCTTCAAAGGTAGCCCCACATAGAGCGCATTGCAGTAGTCCAAGTGGGAGACAACCAGAGCATGCACCACTCTGACGAGACAGTCTGCAGGCAGGGAGGGTCTCAGCCTGCGTACCAGATGGAACTAGTAGACACCTGCCCTGTCTACAAAAGGCAATGAGAATCAAGGCAGGGGAGAATGAACAAATCAGATGGTAAAGGTCCAAAAAAAGGGGGGAAATGGTCTTCAGAGATCATTTGTTGAGAAGCAACCAATGATGTTGCATTTCTACTGCACTGGCCTGCTCAACTTACCCGTCCTTCTTTTCTCCACACCAACTTCAACTTTTTTCTGCAAGTTTGTTTTTAATTTTTCACCAGCTTTCACAGATGAGCTTCTCTCCAACAGAGTGAATCTGACATCTCAGAGGGCCTTGCTTCCTCATTCTGTACATCTCAATTATATTCAGAAATAAATTATCTTGTTAGCTACATTATTACATTAAGATGACAAGTAAATTTTATTATAAAAATGTAATGATAAAATAAAAGATATTTTATTCATGCATTTAGTCCTCTCCCTCTCTCTCTCTGACATTTAATTATGTCTACTGCTGCATGGTGATCTAAAACATTAATTTGCCAAATCAACTAGAATCATTGGTAACGGTCTGCTTTCCTATTTGCTTTTTAAAAATTGCAGTTTACCCCCAACTAAAATTTGTTCGAAGCCCAATATCAGAGGAGAGACGGGGGCTGGAAGAAGATTTCGTATATGTGTCAGGCCTACCATGATAGGAAGTGAAACACGCCACTGTGGTTCACAGATTTTGAGGTGGTATTATTCCCTTGCCACTAGCAGCCGTCTCCATTTATCCCATTGTGTTTGAAATATTCATGCAAAGCAGTCTTCCCCAAGCTGAAGCCCTCCAGATGTTGTGGACTACCACTTCCATCAGTCTCAGCCACCATAGCTGCGCTGTCTGAGGTCGATGGGATTTGTAGCTGTTATGTACTGAAGTTCTCACCCTGAGCCAGCAGGGGGATACTGTAGATAGTTTTCACTCAGGTCCACATATGCAAATAAGGAAAGTGACATTCAGTGATTGGATAGTTACAGAAAGTTGTTACTGTTGCGTTGTAGTTCAACTCTATATAAGCAGGCTGGCTGAAGCCTTCAGTTCAGTTCTGTTCTGGCCTGTGAATAAACAAGAGCTGTTTGAAAAATCGCTGTGTCGTCTGATATGTTCACCCACAACTTAACAGTAGCCCCAAACATCTGGAGGCCCCAGAATGAGGAAGGTTGGTACAAAAGAAGCATCATGGAAGATATGTGCTGTCTGATCAGGCGGCCACGTGCATTGGAAAAACCAAAGGATAGAGATTCCAATTGTAAAGGAAGAAATACAATGAAATCACTATATGAGATCTCACTGGACTCATAATTACTGCAAATTGGTTATAAGCAGTGGGGTTTTTTCTTTAAAAATGTTTAGGGGTACTCTCATTTTGACTCAAGAAAATCACCATTTTATAGATCAAATTGGGGAAAACAAATACAGTAAATGGACAAAAGTACAAAGAACATGCATTACCTCATATTGTGGATCGAGGGCCCGACCCCCGCTATGTGAAATAAACACACAAGGACACGTGATATAAGGTTAATGGGCAAGAAAAGGCCACAACTTTATTGATTACAGCAGTGAAAAGGTATTGGCTTAGGCATTGGATGACTATAGGAGGTGGGTTTATTCAACAGTAGGTGGAGCCTGTTGATGCTAATCCAACTATAGGCTCACCCCTGATGTCACCGAGGGTCGTGCCATGGCCTCCCGCCAAGCAGGCATCGGACAGAATACATGACCGCCAGATTCCTTTAACGGAATACCCCACGGTAGATAGCATAGGCGATGGCCACACCTAGCCCTTGACACACATGAATCCAATGCCTAAGCGCCACCCGAGCCGCAATAGTTTCTTCTCCCGTTAAATTCACAAAATGTTTACGGGTATGCGTACCCCCAGAAAAAAAGCACTGTTTATAAGAGACATGAGAGACTGAAGAAGGTTGCAGATCAACTGCTGATTGCAAACAGGTAACAGGAAGAACAGTTTTCTTGAAAACTGTGGCCTACAAGGTGTTTGGTAGTTCTAGTATGTATCGCTTAAAATGAAACCGATCAACTAAAAAGAACATACATTGTAAATCCC
Source organism: Podarcis raffonei (assembly GCF_027172205.1). Lineage (NCBI taxonomy): Eukaryota > Metazoa > Chordata > Lepidosauria > Squamata > Lacertidae > Podarcis > Podarcis raffonei. The sequence goes on along the minus strand of NC_070611.1, from coordinate 11,989,194 downwards.
GTTTGCTGTTGCTTCCTTTAAAGTTCCATGTCTATGCAAACTGTACTCTAATCATGATTGCTTATATGGATAAATCTGCTTATAACTTCTATACAGGGCTGGATTTAGGTTTGATGAGGCACTAAGCTACTGAAGGCAATGGGGCCCTTTATATGCCCAGCTGTCCTTTGTCAACAACAAATTGTCGCTGTTTTTTGTGTTGAATATATGCTATATTTATGGACCTAATAGGTAGCTAAAGCCATTTGCACATGCAGAATGTAGGCACCCTATATATCGAAATGAGCAAACCAGTGATATTTTAGGGAGCAGGCTAGCAGGTGGGGCCCATTACTTACATCATAGGAGCCTACATAATACAAAACGCTGTTCCTGTATGTAGGTTTTATTTTATTTGTTTTTTATCTTATATTTTGGAAATGAACATCCAGGTTTTTTTTCCCTTTAATTTTTTGGGGGGCCCGCAAGAGAGTGGGGTCCTAAGCTATAGCTTGTTTAGCTTATACGTAAATCTGGCACTGCTTCTAGTCAGACAAAGAGTGATATGGATAGATTGTTACTGAAAGGACTTCCCACAAGTGCAAGAGGTTGGGGAAAACCCCAGAACAGATTTACAAGTGCGGGGTGGGGGGGATGTAGTAAGAAGAGAAGGAGAGAGAGGGCCCTGTTGTGTGCAAGCGGAAGTCCTTGTGCAAATGGTATGGCTTCATTGCATATAACCTAATAATCCCTTCAATAATATCAACAGCATAGCTTTTATAGATGTTGCAAGATTGAGGAGTATACAACTCTTTTGCCCTATATATTTAAAAAGGCATGTCTTCTCGTGAAGAGAAGAACAGACGACAATTTTAAAATTCTAATGAAAGGTACCTGCAGTCCTTTAAAAGCGCCAGAGAGTTTGTGAATAATTTCAGCATAAAAATATATTCCCCCAATAATGCTGACAAGGTCACTTATCCAACTGTGTGAACGGTAATATCCGTCACTGAAGTGGCAAGGAAGTAAATTTGATCTGACTGGCAGCAATGGATAAACAGCCTCTAAAACTTCCCTCAAATCTGGTTTGTCATATATGAATTGCCACTCTTTGTCCACTTCAGAATCTGCATCCCACCTCGTCGGGCTCCTCTTCCTTCGGCAATGTTGAAGAAAAGCGGTACATTAAACAGATCGGAAAGGCACTCCCAATACGTATTTCAATTTGAATTAAAATCCAGCTTGCTCGGATAGGATGGCTACAGCCTGTCACACAAAAGACGTTAACAATGTTTTGTTGCTCAGGAGATAATACTGGCTCTCAAGTTTCTGATTTGTATCCCTGGGCATTTAATATTTTCACCCTTTCTAACGTTGCCTTCCCTCAGCGCATAGTGTAAACAGGAAAGTCTATCTATAAACTTTGCTGGTACCAAGATTGTGATTGCTGGCAGACACAGTCCTAGGCATAGATGGTGCTTGGATCAGCTGGCTATAGAATGAACTCGCTCATTTAGGTATCTGGGTGTATTCCTGAATAAAAACCTCTCTTGGAAGTGTCATATGGAGACACTGAAGGGCATTGAGGTATTGAGGTATTGATGAAGTTTTATTACAATAAGGGAGTTCAGTTGATTGAAGCTGCCCTTAAGATACTTGAAGAAATGTCAGACGGTATGCAATCTTTCCTTGCAGCTCCTTGCTTTGACCAGAGCTGGGTGCTCATGCAGAGCCAAAATCCACACCTAAGATGCCCCAAGATCTGTGGAATGTTAAGGATAGTAGGAAAGGATATATTGAATAAGCATTATCCTTCCTTCACTCAAGCAAGTAAAGTGAATGTAGCAGAACAGATTCCCGTCAATATAGCTGGAAGCGAGTTTGCATATTCATTTGAATCTCTTAGTTAAATTTATTTCTGGTTGTCCCCCTTTTGATCCCTCTTAAAAGAATAAAGACACAAGAGTCTTTCTGAGTAAAGTAACAAAACGTTGACTTCACGATTTGATCCCTGAAAGGCAGACTTTACTTGATAATTACACAACAAACTGCGAGTTAATCTCCTATGGAGACTGAACTCATGTGCTGCTGGCTGAGAGCCAGCAGACAGCAAAAATTACATTAAGACAACAAAATGGCTGCAGGAGAGCAGCATGGCGGCAAGAGAGGAGCAAGCAAGAGAAAGATAAGACAACTGAGCTAGACTGAGAAAATGGCTGCATTTTGTGGAGTCAGCCAGGGCCACGCCCATCTCCCAGGTCACATGCAGGGGGAGGGTGCTCCAGACCAGTGGGACAGGAAGTTACCCTGACTGGATGTCCCCCTGCATGTGGGCGCTCTAGGGAAATAAGGAATGTTGCATTTGACTGTACCAATGGATTACATCCCACAAGATCCAACATCAGTTGCAGACTCAGGTCCCCCTATTGCTGGTGCAACAATTATGTTGTGCTCTTGGCTATTTCCAATGACCTCATGTGCAAAAGGGAGACAAATTAGAGATCTCCCAGTGATTAAAACCCCCCCCCAAAAAAGGTAAAGGACCCCTGGACGGTCAATTCCAGGCAATAAGCCTGAGCTGTACTCACATATGAGCTTCACGGATCTCAACCTGGGTCTGAAGAGGTCCAAACCAACAACAGCCACCCAGGGTGAACATAGGACATATGTTGTCATCATTGTAACATAAGGATGTTCATGTTAAATTTAAGGACTGCTGGAGCTTCATGTCCTTCATGTATGCAGACCCTCCAACATTTCTCCGATGAGAATAGGGACGTCCCATTCCATAATGTGAATGTTACTGTTTATACGCCACACATCTTACCGGTTTGCCCCAGCCACTCTGGGCAGCTTCCAACACATATAAAAACATAATAAATCATTTCTTAAAAACTTCCCTATACAAGATTGCCTTCGGACAGCTCGGGAGTCAAATAACTCCATACCCTCAAACATTTCTCCAATGAAAATAGGGACATCCGAAGGAAAAGTGGGACATTCCGGGATCAAATCAGAAACCGGGATGGCTTCTCTAAATCAGGGACATCCCTGGAAAATAAGGACACTGGGTCTGGTGTATGAAATATAAGCCATCTGGAGCATGTATGCCTATAAAATGGTGGTCCCATGGGGGAAAGAAAGAAGAACTGTTAGCAACAAAGTACTCTCAAAGGGCTTCCCTGCACACTGATGTTTAATCACCCTCCTCGTGGGTTTACAGCAGGCATAGGCAAATAGCCCTCCAGATGTTTTGGGACTACAACTCCCATCATCCCTAGCTAACAGGACCAGTGGTCAGGGATGATGGGAATTGTAGTCCCAAAACATCTGGAGGGCCGAGTTTGCCTATGCCTGGTTTACAGCTTTTGTTTTGCTGGGCTTTTTATGTACCTGTTTATCAGGAAGCAAATAAAAGACCAAACCTTAAAGCACTGAGTGATTTTGAGTGGGCCAGACCCCTTCCGGCCATCAAGTAACAGGGCTTAGTTAGAAGCTAAGAACTATTCAAGCAAATAGAAAGCAAACACTTCGGTTTTGCCTTGTTTTGTTTATCCATGCAATTTATATATCACTTAATATGGTAGAAGCACTAAGTGGCGCACATGCAGTATACTAAATAACAGTCGCATCAGAGTGCAACATTAATACAGTGGTACCTGGGGTTACAGATGCTTCAGGTTACAGACTCTGCTAACCCAGAAATAGTTCCTCAGGTTAAGAACTTTGCTTCAGGATGAGAACAGAAATTGTGCTCTGGCAGTGCGGCAGCAGCGGGAGGCCCCATTAGCTAAAGTGGTACTTCAGGTTAAGAACAGTTTCAGGTTAAGAACGGACCTCAGGGACGAATTAATGTTCTTAACCTGAGGTACCACTGTATTCAGTAAAGTTTTGCACAGACCTCACTCAGAAAACTTATGAGCAGAATTCTCATATACACTATGCATTCATACACACGTGTGTGTGCAGACAAACACATATTTCTGGTATATTTTGGAAAGTCGCTTGTTCACTGTGCATTTCAGCACCACTTTAGATACCATCACCAAATTTTGCATGGTGATTTTTAAGATCAAAGAGCAGGCTTTTGTCCACATTTAGATACCATCAGATGCCATTTTGAATGAAGACGGTGGACTGAGCTTTTCGACACTGCACTGATGGTTTTGGTTTCTTGGAATTCCCAAACATCATTGAGTATAATTTTTTTTTAGTGTGTGTGTGTGTGTGTGTGTGTGTGTGTATGGGGGCTTCTATTCATAAGCCAAAAGCTTGGAGCCAAACAAAATGTTTGTCCTGCCTCAGAAACCTCAATTTTAATTTGTACACAGGGCATGAGCCGCCCAAAAGCTCTTTGACATAAAGGCAGTTGTTCTTTCTGGAAAATACCGTTATTATGAGATGTAATTCCGTGATGTGGATTGGTGTTATAACTTAAACCACTCATTTATTCATGCCACCTCACCTCGTTCTGAGAGAGTGCAAGTGAAGCACTTAAAAAAATGAAATGCCCCCATGATTACTTAGCAACTTATTTGTGGGTTTTCCTGCCCTCCCCATTACTATGGAAACAAAGTGGATATAATGTGCAGTGCAAGCAACGTCTGCTTCAGACCATTAAAAGATGTGCAATTATTTTAATAGTGGGCTTCATGGCAAACTTTCCATTTTCAACGAATTCTTTTTCATATTGAGCCCGCTGCTGATGGAGAGGAGAAAGACTAACAGCAATCAGGAACTTGTCAGGAACCAACACGTAGTGGCAATCAACGTTGTATTTCCCTCGTATTTTAAAGCCTTATCAAAGCTGTCCAAAGGAACTCTCCATCCCAGAAAATGCTCACTACTGAACACATAGTTGAACTGTCTTCTGTAGTAGTTCCCACCTAGGACTCTCCAGTTCCTTTATTTTTGTTAAAATATTGCTATACAGTGGTACCTCGGGTTACATACGCTTCAGGTTACAGACTCCGCTAACCCAGAAATAGTGCTTCAGGTTAAGAACTTTGCTTCAGGATGAGAACAGAAATTGTGCTCCGGTGGCGCAGTGGCAGGGGGAGGCCCCATTAGCTAAACTGGTGCTTCAGGTTAAGAACAGTTTCAGGTTAAGAATGGCCCTCCGGAATGAATTAAGTACTTAACCTGAGGTACCACTGTACTGCTTTCGCAGCAAAGCCCATCCAAAGCAGAATCAGAATTAGAAGAATCTTAATTTGCATCAGCCAGTAACCATAGCAATAAAATAAAATGTACTGAAGATAGAGCTAGAAACTTAACTACAGTGGTACCTCGGGTTACATACGCTTCAGGTTACATACGCTTCAGGTTACATACGCTTCAGGTTACAGACTCTGCTAACCCATAAATAGTGCTTCAGGTTAAGAACTTTGCTTCAGGATGAGAACCGAAATTGTGCTCTGGCGGCTTGGCGGCAGGGGGAGGCCCCATTAGCTAAAGTGGTACCTCAGTTTAAGAACAGTTTCAGGTTTAAGAAGGGACCTCCGGAACGAATTAAATACGTAACCCGAGGTACCACTGTACTTTGGGGATTTACATCAATAATCAAATAATAGATCTTATTCTAATTGCCCATGCTAAAAACCTTGCAGTTTTTGCTGAGACCTGGTCATCTTGATCAGCTAAAAGAAAGGACACAGCAGCAATGGTTGAGCGACAATAATAGAAGGGTCATAACCTAACGCCTCAAATCTTTATAAAGAGTGCAAGCCAGAAGCCCATGAGCCACAGACTCAATACTGCCATCTCCACACAACCCATTCAAAGCAACTTACAACAATAATAAGGGATGCAGGTGGCGCTGTGGTCTAAAACACTGAGCCTCTTGGGCTTGCTAATCGGAAGGTTGGCGGTTCAAATCCATGCGACAGGGTGAGCTCCTGTTGCTCTTTCTCAGCTCCTGCCAACCTAGCGGTTCAAAAGCACGCCAGTAGATAAATAGGTACCACTACGATGGGAAGGTAAACTGTGTTTCTGTGTGCTCTGGTTTCTGTCACGGTGTCCTGTTGCTCCAGAAGCAGTTTAGTCATGCTGGCCACATGACTTTTGTCTGTGGACAAACACCGGCTCCCTCGGCCTGAAAGCGAGATGAGCACTGCAACCCCATAGTTGCCTTTGACTGGACTTAACCATTGAGGGGTCCTTTACCCTTTTTTTTTACCTTTACAACAATAATAATTGCCTGTATAAAAAGCCAATGTTACTAAAAACCAATAATAAAATAAAGATTGATTAAAAAAATAAACAAAACAGAACTTCAATAGCATAAGAGTATCCCAGCCTCCATTCAGTGAGGACCAAGAATGTCTCAGGGAAGGGCAGTCAAAATATGTTGTTGTTGTTTAGTCGTTTACTCGTGTCCGACTCTTCGTGACCCCATGGACCAGAGCACACCAGGCACTCGTGTCTTCCACTGCCTCCCGCAGTTTGGTCAAACTCATGCTGGTAGCTTCGAGAACACTGTCCAGCCACCTCGTCCTCTGTCGTCCCCTTCTCCTTGTGCCCTCCATCTTTCCTAACATCAGGGTCTTTTCCAGGGAGTCTTCTCTTCTCATGAGGTGGCCAAAGTATTAGAGTCTCAGCTTCAGGATCTGTCCTTCCAGTGAGCACTCAGGGCTGATTTCCTTCAGAATGGAGAGGTTTGATCTTCTTGCAGTCCATGGGACTCTCAAGAGTCTCCTCCAGCACCATAATTCAAAAGCATCAATTCGTCGGCGATCAGCCTTCTTTATGGTCCAGCTCTCACTTCCATACATCACTACTGGGAAAACCATAGCTTTAACTATACGGACCTTTGTTGGCAAGGTGATGTCTCTGCTGTCAAAATATGAATGGACTCCAAACTCCCATTCAACTCCAACCAACATGGTTGGTGGGATATGTCTAACATTTGAAGGCCCACAGGTTCCCCATTCCTGCAGCCCAAGGGGAGGGTCTCTTCTGTCAAAGGCTCCCCTTTGTTGAATCACCTCCCTCCTGAAAAACAACATCAATGAGTTTTGAGTGCTTGCAAAAATCACACTTGCTCCCTCAGGTATTTGCTGCTCATTGCTACCAAGCTTACTGGACTGTTGTTATATTTTTATATGCTATGGACTTTTAATGAGTGGTGGTATGCAAATGTTTTATATATGGCAATAAAGTCAGGAGAGAGGGATGGTTCTGCCAAAAGAACTTCCCCGCCCAAAGGAATGCACACTGCAGAAAAAGAAGGGGAAATCTTTTGAGAAAGAAGCGAAATCTTTTTTTCTTCTCCAGGGCTTGGGGAGAAAGGAAATGAGGGCTAAGCTGGCTCCACAGTTCTTTCTACTCTATATTGTATTTTTATTTATGTTATTGGTTTTTTATTGGTTTTTATGGTTGTCAATGTTCTTTGGTTGCGCTGTGAGCTACCTGGGGTCCCATTCGGGCCAGAAATGGCGAGATAGATCATTTTAAATAAATAAATAAAAATGAAGGTTAACGCTACAATTGGGCTTTATGACCTGAGGGAGACTTTGCTTTTCCTTGTTTCCAAAGAGAGAGAGAGAGATTGCACACACACACACACACACACACACACAAACTTACTTTTGTTCTATATTAGTGCTACAGTGGTAAAATATAAACAGTTCTTTAAAAGTGAGAAAATGGGGAGGGAATCTGTATACTGTACAGTGGTATCTCTGGTTACGTACTTAATTCGTTCCAGAGGTCCGTTCTTAACCTGAAACTGTTCTTAACCCGACGCACCACTTTAGCTAATGGGGTCTCCCACTGCCGCGGCACCGCCACTGCCACGCAATTTCTGTTCTCATCCTGAAGCAAAGTTCTTAACCCAAGGAACTATTTCTGGGTTAGCGGAGTCTGCAACCTGAAGCGTATATAACCTGAAGCATATGTAACCTGAGGTACCACTGTATATCCAAGAGTTGGCTGATGGACTGGCCTTTATGACAACTACCTGCAATGGGGCCTGCAGGTCTACAGCAATATTGCAAAATGTTCTTTCTACTCAATAAGATATGGAGAATTTCTTTACAAGCGGCAACCAGGGGTGAACAAATCAAGTCTCCTTCAAGCCCATGTCATTTTCAGATGAGTTCATACCTAAGTCCATGCAGTCCTGACTCCATGTTAATTTGTGGTTAAAAAACAACTACTAATTGAAATGCTGGAGGAGGCTCTTGAGAGTCCCATGGCAAGAAGATCAAACGTATCCATTCTGAAGGAAATCAGCCCTGACAGATCCTGAAGCTGAGGCTCCAGTACTTTGGCCACCTCATGAGAAGAGAAGACTCCCTGGAAAAGAACCTGATGTTGGGAAAGATGGAGGGCACAAGGAGAAGGGGATGACAGAGGACGAGATGGTTGGATAGTGTTCTCAAAGCTACCAGCATGAGTTTGACCAAACTGCGGGAGGAAGTGGAAGACAGGAGTGCCTGGCGTGCTCTGGTCCATGGGGTCATGAAGAGTCGGGCACGACTAAACGACTAAACAACAACAAATTGAAATATGTATTTTAACATCCCCCCAAAAAGTATGCATTTCTAAACATACTTTGTTTCAAAACTCACACTGTTAAAAAGGGGGTATTCTGGAATGTGTGTTTGGGTTAATGTTTATAAAGTAGAGAACTGCAGTGGAATGTTTAGGAAGTACAAAAGCCAGTGGCTTCTCAATTCTGCTTCATACTGGAATTTGCAAAGATCAAATTTCCCAACAACGAGACTGACTGAAAACACCACACACAGTGCAAAGAAAAAGAAGGGACCTTTTATCATATGTGGTGGGACTACAATGGAATCAAAAAGTTTTGGGAAATGATATATAACAAACTGAAGAAAATGTTCCAATTAACATTTGTTTAAAAACCTGAAGCATTTTTGTTAGGGATTGTAGGAAAAGGCCAGCCAAGGAAATTGAAAAATATCTTTATGTATACGACAACGGCAGCAAGAGTCTTAATAGCACAAGGATGGAAGAACGAGGAAATCCCGACTAAAGAACTATGGCAAGAGAAATTGATGGACGACGCAGAATTGGCAAAATTGACACATAAACTACATGACAAGGATAACTGTGATTTTAAAGATGAATGGGAACCCTTTACAAAGTATTTAAAGAAACAACAAAATGAACTGGACTCCTTGGCAGGCTTTGAATAAACATTCACAAACTTTTGATTGATAACATTCAGATAGATTAATTAAGGATCTGTACAGTTTTGTAACATGCAGAAAATAACATATAAACCACAGAGAGGAGCTGAGGGAAGTCTGGGGGGGTAGGGGAGGGTGGGTTATGTTTTTGGGGAGGGGGAGGGAAAAACAGGTGGGGATTTAATGATGATACTTTTTTTGATGAAATGTGATGTTGAAATTACTAATAAAAAAAATTAAAAAAAGAAAACACCACACACAGATTTCCCCCCAGTTCCCGTTAGCCAACAAAAAAAATCAGACCTCTCCTTCTCATTTTGCCCTGAGAAAAGTGGGGAAGAAAGAAAAAGACCTGACAAGCTACCACTATCCAATGGAGACCTCTCCCTCATCCAATGGTTATCACAGGGGCAGCTGAAGAACCATCTTGCCCTGAGACAGGCCAGCAGGAAGCAAGCACACCCCCAAATGAGCTCATCCCCCATGAGCATCCCAACTGTTGGTTTCTGTCAGTAATATATACCATTTTTCTTTCAGAGATCTTAACATATGGGGTACAGCTCACCCATCCAGAAATAAAGTCGTACCTTGGTTCTCAAACAGCTTAGTTCCCAAATGTTTTGGCTCCCAAACAGGGCTGGATTTAGGTTTGATGAGGCCCTAAACTACTGAAGGTAATGGGTAATGGTAAATTATATATATAATTTTATTAGTTTTTTAACATACCATTTCCAACAGTAATTAAACATACTTTTACATCTTATTCAATTTTTTTTGACTTCCCTCAGTCCTGTCTGAAAATTTTCCAATCTAATCTCTTAGTATGCATTTCTTATTTTCCCTATTACATTTGAACCTTATAACCAATATCTCTATCTTTTTCTACTTTGTAACACTTCGTATATTTCTCCTTACAAAACCTCTTCTAGTCCTACTAGTGTAATTTGTTGATTACAGTTGCTCTTCAAATAGTTCGTATATTTCTTCCAATCTTCTGTAAATCTCTGGTCCCGCAGGTTTCGAATCCTTCCTGTCATTTTGTCCAATTCTGCATAGTCCATTAATGGGGCCCTTTATATGTCCAGCTATCCTTTGTCAACAACAAATTGTCGCTGTTTTTTTTGTGTTGAATATATGTTATATGGTAATTTATGGACCTAATAGGCATCTAAAGCCATTTGCACATAACAAAATATGTATTTTATCAAACTAATTGTTGAACTGAAATACAATTAAGAAGAACTATCTTATATTTTGGAAATGTACATCCAGTTTTTTTCCTTTAGCTTATGCGTAAATCCAACACTGCTCCCAAACGCCACAAACCTGGAAGTGACTATTCTGGGTTTTTTAGAAGCCAAATGTCCAACCGGGTTTCTGCGGCTTCTGATTGGCTGCAGGAGCTTCCTGCAGCCAATCAGAAGCCACTCTTTGGTTTTCAAACATTTTGGAAGTCAAACAGACTTCCAGAACAGATTCTGTTCGACTTCCAAGGTACGGTTGTATACTGTCCCCTTCTGTGTGTCACCCAATTCTTTTTTCTGGTGCTGTCACTACCGTGAGAGGAGCAGAGAAGAAGCAGTACAGCTTTGTCTAAACGAATAGCCATCTTTTCCATTCTGTTGTAACTTCCAATTTTAAAAAATCTTATCGTAATCATCTTATGAAAACTATTTTCTGAGGCCTATCTGAAAAGCAGTGTGTATACCAGAAGCATTTTTACTTGGTATTATAAGTGAGGATATTAATAGACAGGATGTTAAATTGTTTTTATATAAAACAACAGTGGCAAGAGTATTGTTGGCCCAGAAATGGAAGCAAGAAGAAATACCAACTAAAGAAGAATGGCAAATAAAATTAATGGATTACGCAGAATTGGATAAAATGACAAGAAGGATTCAAAACCTGCGGCACCAGAGATTTACAGAAGATTGGAAGAAATATACGAACTATTTGAAGAGCAACTGTAATCAACAAATTACGCTAGTAGGACTACAATAAGTTTTGTAAGGAGAAATATATGAAATATTGCAAAGAAGAGAGACGTTAGGAGATTTAATTGTAATAGTGAAAGTAAGAAATGTAAATTAAGTGAAAAGATTGGAAAATTTTCAGATGTGTCAAAAAACATGTATAAAAGTATGTTTAATAATTGTTGAAAATAATATGTTAAAAAACTAATAAAAAAATTAAGAAAAGAAAAGCAGTGTGTATAAGAGTCATAAATATTATCCACCACCCTAAAAGTTGAGTGACTTTCTTTTCAGAATCAAAGCAGCACTTCCAGAGGGGGAAGTACTTGCAGAAACTGACCGACTGGTTGGAATAAACCAATTTGGCTTATAAGGTTAGTTGTCTGCAGCTGGTCTCCCTGGATGTCTCCGCAATAAACAAGGTTTTGATATAAGGCAACATATGGTGCCTGAAGTTTGCAATGCCTTTGCTGCCAGTCAATGGAATGGAATTACGGAAACTTACTCCAGAGGTCCGGATGGTATGAGAGGAGCAGCACAGGTAATGTTTAAAACACCATCTACTTGTGTAAATGAAAGCTGTCAAGACTCATAGAAATAAATTGGAGGGGAAAGTAGCTCTCTTGTGTATTGCTGAGAGAGCCTGAGGGTATCAGTGCATAAAAAAAGCCTCACAGTGAGAATGAAGAGCAGAAAAATTCTATTATGCCTGCAAAGAGATAACAGCCAGGGCTGTGTATTGCTGAAACGCTTGGATATTGTGTTTAGGGGTTGAATGCGACGGCTTCAGAATTCACCTAAGTCCGCAGTCCTAAAAAGTTACTGGGAAGTAAGCACCATTGATATCAACAGGACTTTTTGAGAAAACATGCATAGCATTCTGCTGTAACTAACTCCAGGAAGTAGAGAGAGCCCATTCACATGAGGGCAGGCCTATACTAGGAAGGTTTTAATGCTGGATATTATATTACTTACTTATTCAAACCTTTATTAGGCATTATACAAATAAAACGATAAAAGAGAAAGAAACATATAAAAGCCTTGAGATATAAACAGAAAGGCAGCAGTTGGCTACATACATATATATATATATACATATAAAATCAGTGGTTTTCCTTGTTAACCTGCTCCTTGGAGGACTGCTACCAAAAACTCGGCTACCCCCGCCGTTACCCTTTGGTCAACGTCGGATAGGCAGAATCCCACACATTCACCTTGTTGGGGGTCCAGACCACCCAGAAGAGGGGACAGCACGCGTTGACGGAGCGTACTGTACAATGGGCACTGAAAGAGAATGTGCTCTACCGTGTCCGGGACATTCATAGAACATCTGCAGAATCTCTTATTTCTAGGGATGTTTTGATATCTTCCCCTGACAAATGCTGAGGGAAAAACATTCAAACGGGCCAGCATAAAAGCCCTACGTTGGGCTGGAATTATTAATTTGGTGACGTAATTGGCTCTGCTATCTAAGATATTTAAATCATAGAATATGGGCGAACAAATTTTGTTTACAGCTGCCATAATATTTTGCCTCTCGACATCCTTTAGTCTAGTTAGGATATTATGGAAAATGTATTGCTCATTAGAATTGTACAGGGGCTCCAGCTCGATGCCTAAAGATTCAATCTTTTTTTCGAGGTACTGATACCATCTTGATTTGTAGGAGTCTTTGAGCAAATCAGCGAGCAGACTTGATGGAGGGCAGCGAAAATGGCAGCGTAACCAGTACTTTATTGAGGTGGACCAGGCCCAATATTCCATTGTGTGTATGCCTATTTCTGCACACATTGTTTCATATTTGATCACAGCTGGGAGTCCAAGAATACGTCTCAGAAAGCTGGAGTGAATCTTTTTTAAATCACTATTATATGCTTGGACCCATAGCGGGATTCCATAGAGTATCTGGGATTGCACTTTTGTTTGGAATATCTGATTGGCCGCAGGAATAAATTGATTGCCTTTCTGATAATAAAAACGGGCAACAGCTGATGAGGTGCACTTTGCCTGTTTTATGGCATTTGTGCAATGATTTGCCCACCCTAAATTGCTCTGGAATAAGATTCCCAGATACCTATAGATTTTCACTTGTTGAATTTCCTGCCCTCCTATTTTCCATTTCTCTAATTTCCAACCATTCGAGAAGACCAAAATTTTTGTCTTCTCGTAATTTATAGAGAGCTTGTTACATTCGCAGTAAAGGATCAGAGAAGATATAAGGCGTTTCAGACCCAAGCTCGTTAATGATAGTAGAACAGCATCGTCTGCGTATAATAATAGAGAAACTGGTTTCTGATTAAGTTTAGGGGCATGTGATTCTATTTTTTGAAGGTGATCTGGCAAATCTGATAAAAATAAATTAAACAGGAAGGGGGCAAGAATACACCCTTGTTTTACCCCTTTCGAGTTTGGGATGTCTGATGAAAGGTGACCTTTGGTGTTAAGTTTGACTTGACAGATATTGGAAGAGTATAAATTTTTTATTAGGATCAATAAGCGCTGATCAATTTTTAATTCTGCGAGTTTCCTCCACAGCTTTGGGCGGTCAATTGAGTCAAATGCACCACGAAAATCTACAAAAGCAGCATATATCTTAGATTGCCTTTGAGATCTGTATTTTTCAACCAAATGCATAAGTATAAGGCAATGGTCTAATGTAGAGCAACCTTTGGAGAAACCTATTTGTTCTTTCCCTGGTAAATTTAGATTTTTCATCCAGGTAAGGAGTTTAGATAAAAGGTGCTTAGCGTAGATTTTCCCTATCACTGATAATAGGCTTATCGGTCTATAATTCCTTGGTTCTTTTGGGTCGCCATTTTTAAAGATTGGGATAATTATTGATCTTAACCATATCTCAGGTATGATCCCATATTTATCTATGAGAGTAAACAATTGAGCTAAGGGTTCTGCCCACCAATCTATATAGGTCTTAAATAATTCTATTGGTAGACCGTCTGGCCCAGGAGATTTCCCCGATTTGAAATTTTTAACTATCTCTCTAATTTCCTCTTCTTCTACCCTTGGCCACTCCTGGAGTTTATTGATTTTATTTTTAGTGGTTTCATTTCCTTTAAGTTCACTGTGTAGATTGTTAAATACCGATGTAAAATATTGGGACCATTTGGATTCTGCAATTGGTGGTAGAGTTAGTTGATTTTCGGGTTTCAATCCTCCGTACACTAGGTTCCAGAACGCTTTGTTATTTTTACTCTGAATTGAGTCGAGTAATTGTAGCCATTTTTGGGTTGCATATTTCTGTTTCTTTTCGGCCAGAATGTAATGATATTTTCTTTTTTCATCAAGATAAGAGGGCTCTAGTTTAGTGCGATTATTTTTAAATGTTTGGCGCAGTTTTCTTTTTAGCTGGAAACATTCATCGTCAAACCAAGGGCTAGCGCTATGTTTAAGTACCCAAACTTTAGGTGGAGTACTAAGTTCTACGAACATTTGGAAGATCTCATTATAAATTTTCGGAATATCGCTGTAGGAATTAGTGGTCTTTAAGTTGGATAATACTTGTTTTCTCAGGTTGGCTGTAAGTTTTTGCCCCACTACTGCACTCATTTCCTGGGACCATTTTAATTGGGTCATTTGTTTGTATTGAGAGGGTTCTATAATATTGTGCTTGGTTATCTTGGTTTCATCCTTTAAGTTAATAGACAACAATAATGGCTGATGGTCGCTTTCAGTACGCGTTCCAATTTTGAGGTCCATGATCGAATTTATAATATTATAAGGGACAAGAATATAGTCGATGACACTGCATCCTCGGGGGGAGAAGTATGTAAACTCCCCGCTTCTATCGCCTTTTGTTGAACCGTTCACAATCTGCAAATTAAAGTTGTTACATAATTCAAGTAGGCGTAAGCCTTCGTTGTTTACAACCCTATCTCTGGAGAATCGTCCTATTTTCAAGGCATGTGCGATATCATTATCAGTATTCCAATTTAGTTTGCTACATAGTTGTTCATTGTTGGTTCCCACTCTGGCATTAAAATCACCTGCTATTATCAATGAGGCATTTGGGTATTTATCGGTCAAATTTTCTATATAAAAGGTTAGTTGTGACCAATTTTCACTGTTGCTGTTGTTTTTGGATGGGGGGATATAGACATTTACAAGTAGCAAAGTATCGTCTTTTTGGGTTAAAAGTAGGGCTTGTGCAAGTGGCAAGCATTTTTCTAACTGCTTGATTTCAAACCCTAAGTTGTCTTTGATCATACAACAGAACCCTGCTTTCGGCCGGCCCTTCGTGTTTATTTTCAATGCGGGTTTCGTATAGGAGGAGAATCCATTGATTTTAATATCTCTAGTTGACCATGTTTCTTGTAGAAGTATTAATTCAAAATCTTTAAAGAAGTTCATTAGGTCTGGGTCTCCGTCTTTGTTTCCCCACCCTGCAATATTCCAGGACAGCAAGCGTAGGATCCGTTTTTGAGTTGGTGGCTGGTTGACAGCATTTAGTCATTCTAATTCTGTTATTGAGTCCAGCGAGGGATTTTGTCTTGTGCCGATACAGCCATTTGTCGCTACTTTCGGTGGGGAACATAATGGTGGATCTTTTAGATTCTTTTTTAAAGTGCGGGAAATTAGAATTTCCTCCCTTTCTTGATTTTCTTCCTTAGCTGTTCCTTGTTCCTGAGAGATTTCTGTGGTTGGTGGGCTATTATGGACAGTAGGATTGTTTTCGGTCTCTACTTCCATTTCTTTGGTTTCATTTGGTGTTGAGCTCAGTGTGTCAGGTCTGTTGGAGGTCATCTTTTGTTCGGCAATGTTAGAATCCTTTGTAGTACTTAAATAAGGGGTACCTATTTCGTTTTTATATGTGTTGAAAGCTGCCAGAGTGGCTGGGGCAACGCAGCCGGATGGGTGAGGTATAAATAATAAAATGATGATGATGACAAGGTGAACAGTCGTACCTTGGATCCCAAACGCCTTGCGAGTCGAACGTTTTGGCTCCCGAATGCCGCAAACCCGGAAGTGAGTGTTCCAGTTTGCGAACGTTCTTTGGAACCCGAACGTCCGACGGGGCTTCCGCGGTTTCCAATTGGCTGCAGGAGCTTCCTACAGCCAATCAGAAGCCGCGCTTTGGTTTCTGAACATTTTGGAAGTCAAACGGACTTCCGGAATGGATTCCATCCGACTTCCAAAGTACAATTGTAGTATGAAACTGTTAGGTCACATCCACTCCTTGCTTTTTGTTAAGGGTGCTGAAAGCTGTTAGGAGACCCTCACAGAGCTACAAATCCCATTACCCTTACCAAACGAGTTTCCAGGACTCTAGGTTCTTTCGGGGAAGTCAAAGTCGTATGAATGGCTTTTAAAATTAAAACAGAAGGGGGGAAAGAAGCCTGGCAATGCAGATCTCCAAACAAAATGCACAATACGTCATGGGGTGTCTAGTTCATCCAAATATACGAAGCATATTTACATGACTGAAAACTGTATTTGCATCCACCAGTTCTGTTGCTTTATTATTCCTCAGGAGCAGAGGGTAAGGAAAACGCGGGACATTATTGCCTAATAATAACTTCTTTTTTTCT
Organism: Podarcis raffonei; assembly: GCF_027172205.1. Taxonomy (NCBI): domain Eukaryota; kingdom Metazoa; phylum Chordata; class Lepidosauria; order Squamata; family Lacertidae; genus Podarcis; species Podarcis raffonei. The sequence continues at coordinate 11,972,541 of NC_070611.1, read as the reverse complement.
TTTTTTCCCTTTGAGAGGAAAGGCATTATCCGTTTGGGGAAAGCTGTTGTCAGAATTCTCAAGTAAAAAGAGCCTCTTCTGAATCACACTGAAGAAGAAACTAACTTTGAATAAGGGGGAAAGAAGGACCAGCCCTTAAGCTACTGTCTTTTACTAGCCAGCTTGGAACTTGCCTCCTTCCCTTCAATTCCTCACTACCACATTCAGGAAACACTGTTTAAAAAAGGAGACAACTATCCACCTCGAGGTTTAGTACCTGGAGATGTATCTGATGAAGCAGGTTTGTATACAGGGCCTTTCTGAAAACAGCACAGCAACAATCAAACAGGTTTTACTTCCTCGACTAGGGCTTGTGTACATGCCATTTCTTTAAAACACATTCTTTCCTTCAAATAATTTTGGTCACTCCAGCTTGCCAGGGGTTTCTAGGAACTGCAACTCTGCGAAGGGCAAACAACGGTGCCTAGAACTCTTTGAGGGAAAGGATGGGCTTCAATCTGAGAAGATCCATAACTGAGAAGATCCATTTGGGGGTGCCAAATGTTGGCCTCGCACAGGGCGCTGTGGTGTTCGTACGGAGTCCCTGGTCGTCTCACGGACTATTGACCCGTACACCGCTAATCCGCTGCCACCAACCAGGTCCTCCCTGGTAAAATTACTTCAGTCTTAGTCAGCTTCTCAACTAATAAAGAAGAGGGTATTTTATTTCAGACACAAACAAAACTTTTACAGTATTCCAAACATTGTTGCTCTTTACTTTCTTAGTCTTATTTTCCTCTATCTCTTCTACCTCCCCACACTCAAGAACCCACTGCCCTAACTGTCTCTCTATTACCAACTGCCTTTCCCAACCAGCCAACCCACTAAATCCAGCCAACTACCCACCAACAACTCCCAACGAACTCCTCCCGAACACCTCCCAGAACTGGTTTTATAGTCCCCCTGACTCCACCCTCCTGGGTCCTGACTAGGCAACCTGGTTAACTATTTCCCCTCCAGCACTCTGTCATATATGTTAACATCACAGGCGCCATATTGGAAAAGGTTACCAAAGTCTGCCTCTGTCCACATCCAGGTCTTCAGGTCTTTCATGGCGCAACTACCCTCCAATGGGGCCATTTCATATCAGGAAGCCCAGGAAGCCAGTGGCACTTAAAACTACTGGGGAAATATTTGATGGAAAGAAAATATCACATGCCACTGGCTGCCACCTCACAGCAACAATGTAAGCTCCACACCACACCTACCAAAATTATGAAGCTCAGGTTCCTAATACAGTAATTGCTGGAAGTGTAAACAGGTATATGGATATTTTTCCCCATGTGTGGTGGACTTGTAAGAAAGTAAGGTTATTTGGGGAAACGATACATGACAATATAAAAAATATGTTTAAAATGAGTACAGTCGTACCTTGGTTTTCAAACAGCTTAGTTCTCGAACGTTTTGGCTCCCGAACGCTGCAAACCCAGAAGTGACTGTTCTGGTTTGCGAACTATTTTTGGAAGCTGAACGTCCGATGGGGCTTTCACAGCTTCTGATTGGCTGCCGGAGCTTCCTGTAGCCAATCAGAAGCCACGTTTGAGTTTCTGAATGTTTTGGAAGTTGAACGGTATTCCGGAATGGATTCCGTTCGACTTCCAAGGTACAACTTTATATCAAAAAGGCCCCAAGCGTTTCGGATTGGGATTGTTGGGGCAAAAATTCCACAAAAAAAGTTTTCAGTTTATATATGTAATAACAGCAGCCAGGATTTTATAAGAGTAGAAATGGAAGAAAGAAAAAGTTCCAACCAAAGAAGAATGGATAAGTAAGACAAATTAATAGCAAAATTAAGAGAGTCTAATGATGAGTGTTTTATGGAAGAATGGATGCCTTTTTTGGACTATTTGAAGAAATATTACAGTATGGTGAACTCGAAAGCAGGACTTGAGCTATGAGCAACTGAAGTGATTAGATTATGCAGCAGAAAGGAAGAAAAAACAACTACATGGGGAAAGGAGTGGGAAGTCAACAAAAAGAAGAGAAAGACAAAACTGTGTTATGACTGTATATGTTGAGAATGTTGAAACTTAATAAAATATGTTGTTTAGTCATTTAGTCGTGTCCGACTCTTCGTGACCCCATGGACCAGAGCACACCAGGCACTCCTGTCTTTCACTGCCTCCCGCAGTTTGGTCAAACTCATGCTGGTAGCTTCGAGTACAGTGTCCAACCATCTCATCCTCTGCCGTCCTCTTCTCCTTGTGCCCTCCATCTTTCCCAGCATCAGGGTCTTTTCCGGAGAGTCTTCTCTTCTCATGAGGTGGCCAAAGTATTGGAGCCTCAGCTTCAGGATCTGTCCTTCCAGTGAGCACTCAGGGCTGATTTCCTTCAGAATGGAGAGGTTTGATCTTCTTGCAGTCCATGGGACTCTCCAGAGTCTCCTCCTGCACCATAATTCAAAAGCATCAATTATTCAGCGATCAGCCTTCCTTATGGTCCAGCTCTCACTTCCATATATCGCTACTGGGAAAACCATGATTGGGGAAAAAATACGAAATGAGGAAAAGCTTAAGCTCATTGGCAGAGCACCTGCCTTGAATGCATAAGATCTCGGGTTTGGTTTTCAGGTAGGGTTGAGAAGCACTCTTGCAAAAACCCCTGGACAGCTGCTGCCAGTCTGTGTAGGCTCAGCAGTGGAGCATATGCCTATGCTGCCCAGTGTGGGTGCTCTCCTCAGGGGGCATGGCTCAGAGGGTGCCTTCCCAGGCGTGGGATAGCTGCTCGGATGCCCGGAGCTGTGCATGTGCCCTGCAGCCAGGGGTGGGGCGAGCCACTCACAGAGGCGGAGCGAGCCACCCATGTTGAACATTCAGTGCGCCACCTGCCCATGGCTCCCAAGCCTCCCCCAAGCTGTCAAAATGAAGGGCGAAGGGGGGAATGCCACCAGCAAAGTGGCGCAGCTCCCCCCTCTTACCCCGATGGCTCAGGGTAGGCCCACTGAATGTCACCCCCCTCAGCGAGGGCACCCAGGGCGGCCCGCCCCCATTGCGCCCCCTTTCCTACGACACTGCGTAGGCCATCTTGAGCTAGCAATGGGCTGATTCCGTGAAAGAAACAGCTTTCCGTGTTCCAAAAGAGGCAGAAAAAAGTGAAGAAGCATCGGGTATTTCTGCAGAGCACTGCTTTTTATTGGGGGAAAAGAGGGGATATGTTGACACATGCCATTCCTCTCCAGTAGCCACACAGAAATGAGCAGCATTTGTATACTATGTTCAGCAATGTTTACAGCGGGCTAAGGGCAATGATTTAGCGTCTGCCTGTACAGTACGTTATGCTAAGATACCACCACCTGAATTCAGTTCAATCTTTGATGTGTTTACCCATTCAGATAGCAGTTCAGAAGGCAGGCACGTGCCCAATGAGTCAACAAACTCTTGGAACAGACAGGGTTCTGTGAATCTTTTTCTTCTTTTTTTCTAGGCAATCGTGTAAATAAAGATTTAAAATTGTTCTCTCCAGGAGGTGGGCTCACACAGGTTTCACAGAGAAACAGGGCTCCTTTGGGTGTTAAAACAGATGAAGGCATGCCTTATTTTTCACACTTCTCTCTCTTACACGCTCCTCCCCTAGGAATGGGGGAAATGGTCAATTTTTGTTTGTTTCTCATTGTTCTAGCCAGAAGTTCAGTTTTCCACATTTCCACGTACCCTAATATACATGCCAGTGTGCAATTTTGCTTAATAACACATATTTTTCAAAGCAAATTTTCCTGCTTTAATGCATTTTTGTATGTTACTTTACATATTCTGTGTAAACTCCTCCCAAATATCATCATCTTTATCCAAAGAAAGTCTGTGTCTATAAGCTGCTCATTCCCCCACTTCTGTACTAAGATAATTTTCTTTGGATGTTAGTTTCTATAAATAAGGTTTCAGAGTGGGATAAAAACCTTTCCTCCCGGCTCCCTTTCAAAATTCTGTTCCGCTCGCTCCATTTTGATAAGAGCTATTAACCGACAACTTTCCTCTGAATTTTCTCCTCATAAACATTGAACTCAAAAGGCCCATCAATATTAGCAATCCCACAGAAAGGTATTCTCTCCTGCTGGGCTTCAAAAATCATTACTGAACCATAATTTCCGAAAAGGAAGAGATCAGTCATTGTTTGGAAATGAGCCTGCTAAAGAGTAAACAAAATCATTAAGCTGGTACGTGGAATGAGAGTACCTTCTTCATCATCATCATATTGCTCACCCAAGGCAAAATGATAGAGTTTCAGTCCCAATTGCTACTGACAAGACCCAACCCCAAAGGTCCTGCCAAGGCGATGCAATTATTCTTCTACAAGGATTGGTTGGGGAGAGAAGATTATTATGCTCATGATTGTTGATTTTCTTCTCTAGAGGTGGTTGTAAGAGGTACGACTTGCCGTGGCAGAAATTCAACTTACAGAACCATACTGGAAAAATGAACATCGCTATCACAACCTTTAAAAAGTGGTGAGGGATGAAAATAAGAATTATGGACCAATTCACACTTTGGGTAGAAAGTGTTCTACTTATGGAAGGTGAGGTGATTTTTTTGCTCATTTGCCCTGGGAAGTAACCATCACCTCAGCCTTCCCCTTTGTTCTGAAATGTTCCCTAACTTTCTGACACTGATATTTGCCAGGAGGAGACTAGGAGCTGCAAAGAATATTTGAGTCCCTTTATGAATCTCTTCCCATAAGGTATCTCAGAGTGGTTTTGCTGTGAGGAAAAACATCGACAGTAAAAAGCATGACAAACAATTCCATCTGCACACAATTGCTCATCCAATTCAGAGGCAGACTGGGAGAAAGGGAAACCTTCCGCAGACATTCAGACACCAGGTGAAACCTTTCTGAAAAGATGTGTGATTTTATTTATTTATTATTTCTTAGAAAACCCAAACCGCTGCTTGCGTATTATGAATGTTTTACTCGACTGGTTTTATCCTTCTCCCTCCTGGAAAAGTTCAGACTGTGTGTTGTTTTCCGGTATTGTTTTATTGTATTATACGTTACCATTTTATGCAGGTGAGACACCCAGAGAACAAGGCAGTCCTTATACAAATAACAAGCAACTACCAATGAAAATAAACATCGTGCTTCATGAGAATGCAGGTGGATGGGTACTGAAAGTTGAAATCCTGTGCAAATATATATTGCTTCTTCATTTAAGCAAAATATATGGGTCGTCTCTTTAAGCCTTCGCTTTGTTCCCACAACGAGGGAGCATGTCAGCTTGCGGCCAAGCCTCACCCCCTCTACTGCAGGAGTGGGGGAGCTTTTTAGTTCAAGGGGCCACATCCCAATCCTTTTGGTTCCAGGGGCCACATAGTGTGCTTTCAAACTGACGTCCAGAGATGGACTGCGTTGTCCTGACTGTCGGGACTTCAAAATGCAGTTGCATAAGGGCCCATGATGTTCTTTGAACCTCCAGTTTTTTAAGTTTCACAAAGCACTGTGGGACTGTTTGAAAGCCCTTTAGCAAACAGCCCACACTGTGCTTTGGCTACGCATGCCTGTTTCCAGCATCAAGCTCATCCCCTATCAGCTGACATCACCATCCACTGAAATGATGGCAGCTGATTGGCAGATGGATGTGGGTTTTTTAAATGGTACCATAGTTTGAATGCCTCTGCCCTTGTGAAGCAGAGATAATAGAAACTGTGGGCCATCTCTTATTGTACTGTTCCTTCTATTGTGATATCCGCCGCCATTTTATTAATCCAGTTTTACAAAGAATACCAGGAAAAATTGAAGTGTTTTATAGTGACTATCTTTTATCTCACCAGTTTCTGGAGATTACTGCCAAGATAGCTAGTTTTTGTGTGACAGCAATAGCTTGTCAGCGCAGGATCCTGTCTTGATTTTTAAAATTATTAACACTTTATGTTGTTTTTTATCATTTTAATTGTTTTATATTTCTGATTTAAAAAAGATTTTACATTGTTTTTAATTCTTCATTTCATAGTATACTTAATTTGCGGGAAAATAAAACCCCTGCGTCCAGTCACGCTTCCCTTGCGTGGCTCTGCTTGGGAGCTGACCTGGCAGGAGAGCAGAGTAGCAGCGGTCCTGTGTCCGTGTGAGATGAGGGATAAATCAAGTCCAGAGACAGTTCGGTTCTTATCTCTAGAAGCGTTTATTTACAAGCCATAAATCAGTCTCATCCATCGGAACTTGGAGGCATTCTCAGCCGTGCTCCAAAAGCACACACGCAGCCTCTGAGCTGAGCTGCGTCTCAGTCAGAATCGAAAGCAAGTCTGAAAGCAGACACGCGCTGTGACTCACTTCTCTGCGACAAGCTCCTCCTCCTCCCAGATACAGGACACCACGGAGTTTTGACCCTGTCAGTTCCAAACTCCACACCCCCTCTTGTCCTGCATCTGGGGACAGTAGCCATCAATGCTTTCCCCATACACAGACCCTCACAGAACTCCTCGTGCTTCTGGAAGGTTAATGGTTTTGTGAAACCATCAGCGAGGTTCTTGGTTGAGGGACAGTATTTCAGAGCAACTAGCCCCTCATGAACGCTCTGACATACATTCCGGAACCGTATGTCCAAATGTTTGGTCCTCGCCTTGAATTGCCCTGTCTCAGCCAATTTGAGGCATGGTTGATTGTCTTCATGCACCACAACGGGCAGACAATTCTCTCCACAGATTTCCTCGACCAAACACACATAGAACTCCAGTTCTCTGCAAACCTCTGATAGCGCACTGAACTCAGCTTCAGTGGATGAAAGCGCTATGAGACTTTGCTTTCGGGACCTCCACCCAATCACTGAGTCCCCAAACTTCACCACTAGGCCTGACACTGATTTGCGGTCCTCAAGGTTAGCCCAATCCGAATCCACCCAGGCGGTCAGCTTGACATCGCCCTCAGCTGACATCTTGAGGCAAAAGTCTTTGGTATCTTGCAGGTAACGTAGCACCCGCTTTACACCATTCCAGGCCTGCACACTAGGACTTGAAGCCTCTCTACTGAGCAGATTGACAGCAAACGCTATGTCTGGTCTGCTCCACTGTGACAGGTACAACAGACTACCCAGAGCTGACTGAAAGAGCTCAGTATTTTCGAACACCACGCGTTCTACTTGCTGACACTCCTTCACGTACCCAGTCTCCATGGGTGATCTGACACCTGCACATTCAGACATCCTGAACTTCTCAAGCAACTGCTCAATCTTACCTTTCTGGCGAAGCAAAAAGCTTCCATCACTTGCTCTTGTGATCTCTACGCCTAGATAGGACTTGACATCTCCAAGTTGCTTCAGCTTGAACCGCTTTCCAAGCTCCTTAGCAAACTTCTCCACCTGTTCACCTGTCCGTGCCATGAGCAAGATATCATCAACAAACACCTGAGCCACTTGCTGTTGCAAGCCTGAATCTCTAATGTAAAGACAACTGTCTGCAAGAGATCTCTTAAAACCTAGCTCTTCTAAGGCTTCATGTAGGCACATATTCCAATTCCTGGCAGATTGGCGTAATCCATAGATGGATTTGTGCAATCGCCACACGACGCCTGGCTCACTGACTTCAAACCCTGGAGGAGGAAGCATGTACAACTCCTCCTGGAGATCTGAGTTCAGGTAGGCGACATCTACATCAAAATGGTTCACCTTCCAACCTCTCTGTGCTGCTATCGCCAAAAGCGTTCTCAAAGTCTCCGCCCTTGAGGTCGGCGAATATACCTCTGTGAAGTGAACACCCCTTCTCTGTGTGAATCCACGGGCCACTAACCTCGCTTTGTACTGTGGTTCTCCTGCTTCTGTGGGTTTAAGTCGGTAAACCCATCTGCAGCCTACAGCTTGCTGGTTAGCCGGCAGCTGTGTGAGTGAGAACACTCCAAGAGACTCCATTGAGTTCATCTCCTTCTGCATCGCCTCATGCCATTTGCTGGCTTCTTCCCGAGGCAACTTCTGAACATCCTCAAAGGATTCAGGTTCACATCTAGCCACACCAACCCAGACACTCGTGGCTTCATACCTTTCAGGTGGCTTCCCTTTGGTTGATCTTGCTGACCTCCTCAGCGTGAATTCTGGAACTGCGCCTGATTCACCTGGATCAACCCTACTATCCTCTGTGTCAGAAACATCCCCCTCTGACCTGCTGCGCCGTTTAGGGCGAACAGCTGGTTCTGCTGGCGAGGATGGTTCACTCCTTAGCTCAGACTTGACAGAGACCTGTGGAGGGGTCCTGGGACTCCCTTTTGGAGAGATACGGAGCCTCTCCCTTGGAGATCCCGGCTCTGGACTCTGTGGCTGTGGACTGTGCACCTCAGCAACAGGTTCAGCCTCGTCCTCCCCCTCTTCCTCATCTGAGTCTAACAGAACATCCGGGTTCCCGTGAAGACGCTTCCACCCACTCTGCTCGCAAAACTCAGCACTGCCGCTAATAAGCAGCTTGGACTGGTTGCCAGTAGGGTATGCGAAGCGCCACGCCTTTGAACCCGGCTCATAGCCTACAAAGATCATCTTCCTAGACCTTGTCTCACCCTTTCTGCGTATGGCCTTTGGAATGAGAACCCAAGCCGTAGACCCAAAGGTGCGCAGAAAACCCACTTTAGGCTGCTTCCGGTGAAGCAGAAAGTACGGTGTGTCTCCTACACTGGAATTGAACACCCTGTTCTGCAGGAAACATGCTGTTTTATAACTCTCAGCCCAAAAGCGCTGTGGCAAACCCGAGTCTGCCAACATAGCATTCGCTGATTCCTGTAGCGTGCGAAATTTTCTCTCTGCAACCCCATTTTGTTGCGGAGAGTGGGGGGCCATCAGTCGATGACTGATACCCTTCTGCCTGAAGAACGATTGCAGCGCAGAACCTGTGAACTCCCCCCCCCGATCAGATTGAAAGGAAATCACCTTGGTAGAGAACCGTAGCTCTACCGCTGTGATCCAATCCCTGATCAGTGCAGCTGCCTCTGACTTCTGTTGCAGCGCAAAAACCCAAGAATGTCTAGAAAAATCGTCAACCAGAAGCAAAACCCATTTAGATCCAGCTAAAGAAGGTGTCGGCATGGGGCCCGACAAATCTGCATGGACAAGTTCAAAGGGTTTACTGGTTCTCCTTTCTGACCTGGGGTATGTGCATGTTGTGACCTTAGATTGCTTACAGGCTTGACAATCTAGGTATTTGTCACATGCTTTGAACCTACACCCAATGGTGTTGCCTGTGGCCTTCCTCACATATGACCACCCAACGTGCCCAAATCTCCTGTGCCATAAGTGTATACAATCATGGTGTGGTGGGACATTAGCACACTGCCCTTGGGCGTCTTCAATGGACTCTCCACTAGCCCCATTTTCCACCAGCCCCATTTTCCCACCAGCCCCATCTTCAATGGGCATCTCCACCAGAAAGAGCGTGTCTTTTCTCTCGACACTGTAGATCTTCTTCCCATCCCTGTAGAAGGAACACAAATTGTTAGAGAACAGAACATCGAACCCAGCAGCCATAAGAGCTGGCACACTTAAAAGAGAGTGGGCAAGCTCTGGAACCACATAAGCTTGCACCCAATGATCTATAAAAGAACAGTAAAGAAACCCAGATTCAGTCAGTGGTCTTTGAGACCCATCTGCTAAGGTGACATAACGTCCAGTTTTAACTGTCTTGCAGTTCCTCAGGAGCCCTCGAGAAGTCACGAGGCAATGCGAAGCTCCCGAATCGACCACGAGAGATAAAGAGTGTCTCTGGCTGTTTTCCAAAGATGCCGTGGCGTTGCTCGCACTCCCATCGGTTGCCATGGCCACAGCCTCCCCCCGACTGAGGCTTTTGCCTTTTCTCAGAGACACCATCGCAGCTGTGAGGTGATAAGACGCCTTGTCTTTGTTTTCCTCCTGGCCTGCTGCTTTCCCACGTCTTTGCTGGGAACTGGCCTTGGGAACCTGCTTTGTTGACATTCCATGCCGGCCGGTCTCCTTGCCGCCACCCTGCGCCTCTAGCGGACAATTGCGGACCAGATGTGTGTTGCTACCACACCGATAGCAGCTCTTGGAAACAAAGGCTCTTACACAGTCCTCGCCACTCCTGGCTGCTGCCCCCCCACTCCTTCTTGGGGTGCAGCCTGTGCCCTCTTTCACAGCTCTCAGCCGCTCTCCTGCACACAGACGTGTTGAAGCATTGCAAAAGCTTGCCAACACAGTCCCAGCCCCCACTGGGCATTCTGGGCGTCCTCTAGCCCCCTCTGGTCTGGCTCCCACTTCGGCCTGAGGCTTGTTCCCATGGCCCTCGGCTTCCTCCCGGCCCTTGGCTCCTGCTGAGCTTCCGCACAGACTCCTCAGCACCTGCCAGGCGGCCTGAGCCGATTTAACGCCCTCCAGGTGGGGCAACAGCAAAGCGTCCACACTTGCTTTCAACAGGCAGAGCTCTCTCTGCTCTCTCTCACTCAGCAGAGCAGTAGCATGCATGGGTGGGGCCGGCTCCTTCTGGACTGGACTCCAGAGCCCTGTGGCCACAAACCACCCCCTTGCTGTTCTTGACCAGGCCTCCCAGTTGGCCCCATTCAGCCTCTCACCGGGGTAGCTCTCATGGCCCTGCTGTGCAGCAGCCATCTTCCTCCCCCCGGGGCTTCAGCGTACTCACAGTGCCAGCAAGCTGGACTCTCGAAGCAGCCGTCCCTCTTGGCTCTTGGCTCCGCTGGGGCTTCAGCGTCTTCCACTGCCGTTCCTGGCAGGAGATCACAGCAACTCACCGCTGGCAGCCTTCTCCCTTCTCACACTTGTCAGGAAACACGTACCTCCATAACCTTTGCGTAAAAATAAAACCCCTGCGTCCAGTCACGCTTCCCTTGCGTGGCTCTGCTTGGGAGCTGACCTGGCAGGAGAGCAGAGTAGCAGCGGTCCTGTGTCCGTGTGAGATGAGGGATAAATCAAGTCCAGAGACAGTTCGGTTCTTATCTCTAGAAGCGTTTATTTACAAGCCATAAATCAGTCTCATCCATCGGAACTTGGAGGCATTCTCAGCCGTGCTCCAAAAGCACACACGCAGCCTCTGAGCTGAGCTGCGTCTCAGTCAGAATCGAAAGCAAGTCTGAAAGCAGACACGCGCTGTGACTCACTTCTCTGCGACAAGCTCCTCCTCCTCCCAGATACAGGACACCACGGAGTTTTGACCCTGTCAGTTCCAAACTCCACACTTAATGTATTATATTGTGTTTTATGTGCTCTGTTTTCTTCCTACCTTCTCTACTGGTTATTGACATCTCTCTCTCTCTGTCTCTCTCTCTCTCTCTGTCTCTCTCTCTCTCCATTTGTCTTGCCAAATGCAAGGTGGTTCTTTTAAAATGAGATTCAGAAGCAATACCAAACACAAGTGAGCGAGAAGGTTAAAGATTTTATTCTAATCAGCAAGCGATATATACATACCAAGCAAGCACTTCAATCTGCCACTTGGAAGCCCTCAAGAAGTGGCGAAGTGACTCCCCAGGCAGCTTCAGTTTGCGTGGCCCTGCAGCTGATCAGTCCATGCATGGAATTCAAAGAAAACTATGCTCAAAACCATCTGATTTATCACTAGCTAGTCTGAGTGGCTTGCCCAACTGGCTACGTGCATTCATAAGCCACCCCCTTCCAATGCCTCACTTTCTCCAAACAATGTCCAGCATCAAAAAGGTGCCCAGCACTATCAGTTCCTTCCAACAGATTAGGACATTAAAGGCTGCTCTCAGCCATCAAAGAACTTAAGAAGACATAGGGAGGGGGAAGGAAAAGGAGGCACGAAGGGTAACCATGTCAAATCACTAACTCCTCAATATACAATTATCTTCTGGATAGATTGTCCATACCCCATTGGGCAAAGTTGACCTCCTGGCAGGCCAAGATTTCAGTTTACACAAAATAGCAGAAACTCAACCAGGGTTTCAGCCTGGTGTCATTTTTAGTCCTAGCTGAAGATACTGGTGATTGAGCCTTCTACATGCCAAACAGATGCACTTACCATTGCATCATGTCACTTCTTCATTTTGCATCCTATCTATTAGACTGTCAGGTTTTCCAGTAAGGATCTATCTATTTTGCTTTAAGCTCATTGCTCAGTTTCATTTTAAATACTTAACAATAGTCTTTTCCCTCGGGTGTCGCTTTAGTTTGTGCAGATAAACTTATGGGACCTTCAAAGATGGCTCCTTTTGATTCCAGATCTTACCAAGATCTGGGAAGCTGAAATGTATGATAATAGTTTCCAAGGCGTTCTAACGCTGGGGGAAGAACTCTCGCGAAAATGTATCTCAGCAGTGGTTTTGCAAATCAAAGGAGGTACGCACTTCGCAAAAGGATTTTAAAACACGTTTGTACAGGGATAATGGTGGGAGCAAATAGAATGAAAGTTGGAGGTGGATCAAGAGAGAAATTGCTTTTATTCACCAACAGAACAACTTCAGTCAGATCTTGAACAAAATGGGAGAAAAGAAAAGGTGACGAGGGGAGGTGAGGGGAATTGAGGACAAAGCGGAGGAAAGCTGTGCGATGAATCTTGAGCAGATCTCAAGAAGTTGCAGTTTTAGAAATGGTAATGTGGGAAGCTTAAAAATCTTCCTTTCTTTTTTTAATTCGTTGATGGTGGTAATAACATTGTGTTCCTGGTTTTGATCATTGAAATAAAATCCTAGGGGAGGAAGCAGCCTCTGTTTAGCCTCTGCAACCGCAGAAACTGTATAGACACCAAAAACAATAAAACAAGAAGCAGAACATCTGTTAAAGTTTGGAGGAAGAATTGAATGGGCTGGATATTGTGGTTTGTCCTTTCTAAATCCTGATCCAAAGATCTCTGATGGGAGTGCGAAATCAACCAGAGCCCTCTTCAGCCATGCCACTGTGTTTGACTCCTCCCCCGGTTCCTCCCCACATCCTGACGCCACATATGTGATGTTGGCCCCCCATAATCGCCCTCACAAGCTGGTGCCTCAGATGCAAGCCCCTCCACTTCCACTTCCCCTTCTTTGTAGTCCCCCATGATAGTCGAATGATAAACTTCTGCAGCAGGAAACCTTCACTGTTTAGGAGAGTTCCTGTGTGTTTTAGGACCCTGATTGTAGGAAGGGTAAGGGGACGTGGGTGGCGCTGTGGTCTAAACCACTGAGCCTCTCGGGCTTGCCGATCAGAAGGTCGGCGGTTTGAATCCCCATGATGGAGTGAGCTCCCGTTGCTCTGTCCCAGCTCCTGCCAACCTAGCAGTTTGAAAGCACAACATGGCTTTGAAAGCACACTATGGGCTTTAAAGGTCAGCACCAACACTTTGGATTGTGCTCAGAAACGTACAGTGGTACCTCAGGTTAAGAAGTTAATTCATTCTGGAGGTCCGTTCTTAACCTGAAACTGTTCTTAACCTTTGGATGGGTTGTGTGGAGATGGCAGTATTGAGTCTGTGGCTCATGGGCTTCTGGCTTGCACTCTTTATAAAGATTTGAGGAGTTAGGTTATGACCCTTCTATTATTGTCGCTCAACCATTGCTGCTGTGTCCTTTCTTTTAGCAGATCAAGATGACCAGGTCTCAGCAAAAACTGCAAGGTTTTTAGCATGGGCAATTAGAATAAGATCTATTATTTGATTATTGATGTAAATCCCCAAAGTACAGTGGTACCTCGGGTTACGTACTTAATTCGTTCCGGAGGTCCGTTCTTAACCTGAAACTGTTCTTAACCTGAGGTACCACTTTAGCTAATGGGGCCTCCCACTGCCGCCACGCAATTTCTGTTCTCATCCTGAAGCAAAGTTCTTAACCCGAGGTACTATTTCTGGGTTAGTGGAGTCTGTAACCTGAAGCGTCTGTAACCTGAAGCGTCTGTAACCCGAGGTACCACTGTACTGGGAGCCAATGTAGGTCTTTGAAGACCAGTGTTATGATAGAAATCACAAACCTGATATGGGTTGTATATCCAAACCAAAGTTGCAAAGAACTAAACAGATCATCTGTTCCAATCCTCTTGTAACCTAAACTGGTATATCCAATGTCTTAAGTACGCTGATGGGATGTCCAACCAATTTTGTCATTAAAAGCACCCAGCATGTGAAACAACATGATGATGGCAACTTATTCTATCTTCAATTTGAAAGGAAAGTATAAAGCAGACTGAAGGCGATATCTTCCTGAGTCTTGTCAAGAAATATTTCATTGTGTATAAACGGGCATGTTGCCCACCAGTGCATTTATCCATTCATACATCCTTTGGTGACCTGCTGTGTTCTCTCTCTCTCTCCTGGGGAGGAGAAGAAGCAAGGGAAAATATATATTTGTGAACTGAAGGGTGAGTTAACTATTCCAGCCTCATAGGTTCCATGAGGGAAAAGAGTAGCGTCAGTGTAACCCAAATTGACAGTTGCTATTTGAAGATTATGGCCACTGGGCCCATCACCTCCTGGCAAATAGAAGGGGAAGAAATGGAGGCAGTGAGAGATTTTACTTTCTTGGGCTCCATGATCACTGCAGATGATGACAGCAGTCACAAAATTAAAAGACGACTGCTCCTTGGGAGAAAGGCGATGGCAAACCTAGACAGCATTCAGACATCACCTTGCCAACAAAGGTCCGTATAGTTAAAGCCATGGTTTTCCCTGTAGTGATGTATGGAAGTGAGAGCTGGACCATAAAGAAGGCTAATCGCCAAAGAATTGATGCTTTTGAATTATGGTGCTGGAAGAGACACTTGAGAGTCCCATGGACTGCAAGAAGATCAAACCTATCCATTCTTAAGGAAATCAAACCTGACTGCTCACTGGAAGGACAGATCGTGAAGCTGAGGCTCCAATACTTTGGCCACCTCATGAGAAGAGAAGACTCCCTGGAAAAGACCCTGATGTTGGGAAGGATGGAGGACACAAGGAAGAAGGGGACGACAGAGGACGAGATGGTTGGCCGGTGTTCTCGAAGCTACCAGCATAAGTTTGACCAAACTGCGGGAGGCAGTGGAAGACAGAAGTGCCTGGCGTGCTCTGGTCCATGGGGTCACGAAGAGTTGGACATGACTAAATGACTAAACAACAACAACAATTTGTAGCCAGTGTCAATGGTCATAATTTACTCCAAAGATTAAAATGGCAGCAGCCTTTTCTCTTCCAAACCATAAAAGTCAGCCATTATCTTGTAAAGAAGGGAGCACCAGGAACATAGAGAAGCATTTATATTAGCTGAACTGGAAATTAATTTTAGATGCCACTCTAGTTATAGAATCAGGACCCAGGCCATTCAAGAGCCCCAAAGATAGCCAAATTCTTCAGTATGGAAATCAAGATGGAAAATCTTCAGTCCAGGAAAAACGGAATAGCCGCATTTTGCTGCTTCAGCAGCTTCTGTCTAGGAAGCCCCCAGTGCCTTCATTAGAGGTCATCTCTCTCATATTGCCACTAAAAAAGGAGCGAGACAGAAAGAGAGAGAGAAGATGACACAGAGGAGCGATATCCTTGATAGCAAAAACCAAGGCCGTAGGCTTCTCCCCTCTAAAGAGTCTCAAAATCCTCACCCCATCAGGCTCCGTTAACAAGCTCTGTTCTCTGCTCACAAAGCTGAATCTGCTTTGTTCTGTGGAAATAAAGCAAGCGGGAAACGGAGGAGTTGGCAAACAGAAAAGCTGACGGAAATAAAGACAGCTGTTCGCCAAAGTGGGAACAAGTTGAGCGCAGCAAAACCCAAAATTAGCAAAACCGTTTTGAGCATTATTTAAAATGGCACTAACACGACAGGGTGCCATCTTTAAAATGGGCTGTCCCTGCCACAAACAGCTCTCTCGACTGAAGTGTCAGTCCCCTCCAGGGCAAACGGTATAAATTCACTCCAACCATTAGAACAGTGATGGCTAGCAAAGTTGCTGGTACCAGTGGGGGGCTCATGCTGAATTTTATTAAAAGCAACACCACGAGGGTGTGATACATCTTTCAGAATGCTGCCTCCTTTTAAGACACCACCTACTTCACAAATGTAAAGCGCATTTGTCATGGTTTCCTCCCAGAATTGTAGCTTAGCTTTGTGAGAGCATCTTCTTGGCATTTCAATACAGGCCTGTAGTTGTTCATTAGAAGAAACTGCAAGGATATTAAACACAGCATCAAAGGAGGTTCAGATCCTGAGTTCATATTCTGGTTAGTACAACAAGATTAAACCCAACTTTCCCAAATTAGATGCTAAAGGATAAAGGTAAAGGGACCCCTGACCATTAGGCCCAGTCGTGGCCGACTCTGGGGTTGCGGTGCTCATCTCACTTTATTGGCCGAGGCAGCCGGCGTACAGCTTCCGGGTCATGTGGCCAGCATGACTAAGCCGCT
This sequence comes from Podarcis raffonei, assembly GCF_027172205.1. Classification (NCBI taxonomy): domain Eukaryota; kingdom Metazoa; phylum Chordata; class Lepidosauria; order Squamata; family Lacertidae; genus Podarcis; species Podarcis raffonei. The sequence continues at coordinate 11,956,282 of NC_070611.1, read as the reverse complement.
TCTGGCGAACCAGAGCAGCTCACGGAAACGCCGTTTACCTTCCCGCCAGAGTGGTACCTATTTATCTACTTGCACTTTGACGTGCTTTCGAACTGCTAGGTTGGCAGGAGCAGGGACCGAGCAACGGGAGCTCACCCCATCGTGGGGATTCGAACCGCCGACCTTCTGATCGGCAAGGCCAAGAGGCTCAGTGGTTTAACCCACGGCACCATCCGCATCCCCGCAAAATGATACTGTGGTTTAAACAAAACACACAGGAAGTTCCAAATCCAGAATCCGGAACAGGATGGGAGGGATGAGGGACAGGTCACAGGCACTTGGCGAATCCTGGGAACTGTAGTTCATTAAGTGTGTTCGGAATTGTGAGGAACAAACTACAGTTCCCAGGTTTTTTGGCGGGAAGCTTTGTGGTTTAAATGTATGGAGTGTACATAGCTTGAGATATTGGTACAGGCTGACTGAGTGGGGGCGACAGCAGTGGTCACTGGTTCAAAAGCTCTAGATGGTTTTCCAGCTATACAATAGGAGTTTGTGCAGAGAGTTATATGGATATTCAAACAGCATTTGAAGAAAAGCTTTTCAGATTAATTCTGAAGTTAACAACTTGTTATGAACAGATTGTTGGATAGACAGATTTAAAACACCCCGAGGCTAACACGAAAAGCAAAGAAAAAACACCATTTCAAGATAATATGGTGGTTTAAATTAAAAATTAATATTCCAATACAGTATAACCCAAGGAGCCATTTATTTAAATACATTTTAAACTATTCATTTCCCAATGGAAAGGAAAATCGTTTGAGGCAGAACATCAAAAACAAGGCTCTGAACACAATTAGAGTGAGAAGCACAAAAGTTGAAATCTTTGTGGAAGTGAAGCCTGAGATGCTTTGATGGATCATTGTGAATAAGCAACTCGTGTGTAATACTGAATTCAGATTTGTTTTAACTATTCTTTCCCCTTTTTAGCTACTCCTCATTGAAATGCCAACACAACAGGTGAACTTTCGATTTTGTCCCAGCGCCTAAATTGGATAGAGAGGCTAAATTGGATTCCCTATAGTAGGAATGGCAAACCTGTGGTCATAAGAACATAAGAGTCTTGCAGGATTAGGCCCATCGGCACAGTGTCCAACCAGATACTTGTAGGAAACCCGCAAGTGGGGTTTGAACCCAAGAGCACTCTCCCCTCTTAACTATGGAAGATTGATGGAATTTGTTGATTCTCACCTAAATTACAGTATTTTTAATTTACTTTTGCCATTACAGTGGTGCCTCTGGATGCAAACGGGATCCATTCCGTAGCCCCGTTCGCATCCTGAAGCAAATGCAACGTCTGTACCTGCGTGGGTCGCAATTTGCCGCTTTCGCACATGCGTGTGATGTCATTTCTAGCGTCTGCGCATGCGCGAGTGGTGAAACACGGAAGTAACGCATTCCGTTATTTCCGGGTCACCGTGGAGCGTAACCTGAAAACGCTCAACCTGAAGCATATTTAACCTGAGGTATGACTAGTAGTTGGCGATGGTACTCAAAAAAGAGATGCCATTGTTTTGGTTAGATTTTTTTCATTCAAGGAATAGAAGAATTGGATTTGATATCCCGCTTTATCACTACCCGAAAGAGTCTCAAAGCGGCTAACATTCTCCTTTCCCTTCCTCCCCACAACAAACACTCTGTGGGGTGAGTGGGGCTGAGAGACTTCAGAGAAGTGTGACTAGCCCAAGGTCACCCAGCAGCTGCATGTGGAGGAGCGGAGACGCGAACCCGGTTCCCCAGATTACAAGTCCACTGCTCTTAACCACTACACCACACTGGCTCTACAAAATGATGCTTTGGCAAGCAAACTACCCATGGCTGATCAGAAATCAAATCTCTGGCAGATTTACCACTGGAAGGCGTGGGGGGATGCAGAAACCTGAAATTCTTAACAAGTTGGAATTAAATTGCCCAGAATATAGAAGGAGCATGCCATTTAAAATGACCTTCAGATATATTTATAAAATGATTTACTATCGTGAATACTGAACAAGGGCTGGGATTTTGAGAAAGAGACCTGAAAGGAGAAAAGGAACAGCAAGATGGAAAGAAGCCGTGAATCAGAAATCGATTTGGAAGAACTGGGGAGGGGGGGCACAAGAGAGGTAATAATTACATGTGGATGGGATATATGTGCTTATTTTGACATGGACTGGATCCAGATGTAGATATGCTTAGAGTAGGCCCACTGGATTCCAGTTAAGGTTGCTTTCAACCAAGTCCTCCCACAATTTCCGTCCTCCCTTCCCAACGGGTGGGCGGGGCTTGCGACACCGAGAAGGCTTACCTGGTCTGGTACCTCCCACCTGGGTCAGGGTGGCTATCGTCCGGCCCCGGCCTGGGAGGACAATGGACAGCCGGCGGGGGGCGGGGTGAGGGCCAGGGGAAAGAGGCCAACCCCTTCGGCCAAACCTCACTTTGTTTCCTCCTCTTCCAGCTTCACCCACCCTGTCCATTAAACTTTAATTAGTTTAATGTTAAGTGAACGTCCAGTGCGCTTCCAATGCCATAAATCATATCTCAGCAGAGAATTTCGTGCAGCGGTGAAGAAGGCAGGGGAGACAGTACCTTTCAATGAAGAATCCTGGAGCAAGCACTTTGGAACTCAGGAAAAAACTTTATTTACAAAAGAAAACCCTGGCGATAAAGCACACATGCTCTTATCTCCGGCATAAAGAAAACTTTACTCTAAACCTAACTCATATCAGCCCACACGCCCAGGGGGGAAGACACACGGGTGAACTGACTATTTATACAAACTAACTCACATTCTTGGATGCTTAATGACTTCCAGCTGCTCAGTGATTAGAGCGACTTGTTACCTCTTAACCCTTTAGTACCAACACCCCCTCTCGCTCGTAACACTGAGCTGTACCAACCTTAATTCAAATTTAAACCTGAACAGAAATATTGATGAGATTGCGGACTCAAAGCTTTTGTAAAACCGTCTGCGAGATTTTCTTTGCTTGGACAATACTTTAGTTCAATTAAACCTTGTTTTACACTTTGGCATACATTTTGATAACGGATATCCAAGTGTTTTGTGAGTGCCTTGAATTGACCTGATTTAGCTAGTTTAATACAAGGTTGATTGTCTTCCCACACTCTGATAGGTAGGGAACATTCTCCAAACAATTCTTGTACCAGTTGCTTATAAAATTCCAGTTCTCTACATACATCTGATAATGCATTGAACTCAGATTCAGTTGAACTTAAAGCTATAAGTGATTGCTTTCTTGATCTCCAACCAATTAGTGCATTTCCAAATTTTATCGCCATTCCTGACACTGATTTTCTATCTGGTCCAGCATCTGCCCAACTGCTGTCGGCCCAACATTCAAGTTGTGTGCTGCCCTCTGCTGATAGTTTTAAGCGAAACCTTTTGGTAGTTTGGAGATACCTTAAAACTCTTTTTACTCCTTGCCAAGCATGCATTGATGGTTTTTCAGCTTGTCTACACAGCATGTTGACAGCATATGTTATATCGGGCCGAGTCCACTGTGCAATGTGGAGTAGACTGCCTATCGCTGACTGGTAAACCCCGGGATTACTGAACTCTGCCTGTTGCTCGGCTTGAGCATCCTTTGTGTAACTTAACTCCATTGGGGTTTTAACACCAGCACAGTTGTCCATTTTAAACCTTTCCAGCAACTGCTGGATCTTAGATTCTTGGCTGAGCCAATAGTTCCCATTTTCATCTTGCTGAATTTTAACTCCTAGATAAACAGATACAGTGCCTAGTGATTTTATCTGAAACTTTTCTCCAAGCTTTGTGGCAAATTGTTGTGCAAGTTTATCGTCCTTTCCACTGTATAATAAATCGTCAACAAATATCAAAACTGCTTCTTGTTCACATCCAGAGCCTTTTAGATAAAGACACGCATCTGCTGCGCTCTTTCTGAACCCCATGCTCTCTAGAGCATCGTTTAAGCAGGAATTCCAATTACGGGCAGACTGTTTCAACCCATAAATGGATTTGTGTAGGCGCCAGACCTGGTTTGGCTTGTCTCCTTCAAAACCTGGTGGTGGTGTCATATAGACTTCCTCCTGTAAGTCTGCATTTAAATAAGCCACATTGACATCAAAATGAAACAGCTTATTTCCCTTCTTAGCTGAAGAGGCTAAAAGCATTCTTAATGACTCCGATCTTGAAGTAGGGGCATAGATTTGAGAATAGTGAACCCCTTTGCGCTGCGAAAAACCTTTTGCAACTAGTCGGGCTTTATATTGCAACTCCTCAGTAGTTGTGGGCTTTAAACGATATACCCATCGACAACCTACAGCTTGTTGCCCTTTCGGAAGCTCTGTACTTGTAAACACACCGAGAGACTTCATGGAAGCCATCTCCTTTTCCATTGCTTCCTGCCACTTTACGGCTTCTGAGCTTGGAAGCTGTTGTACCTCTATATAGCTATCTGGCTCACACTGTGCCATATTTACGTATACACTTGTCACCTTAAACCGCTCTGGTGGTTTGCCCTTTGTGGCACGTTTTGATCTGCGCAATTGTTCCTCTTGTGCCCCCTCTGACCGTTGGCTGTCAGAATCTGTCTCAGACTTTATATCTGGATGTGCCCCTAGGGATAAAGACCTCCGTTTAGATACCTCCCTTGGGCTTGGTGTTGCAGGCGATCTGCTTCGCTTTTGCTGTCTGCTAGGCCTACTGACTGGCGATGTTGGAACACTCCTAGATTCTGGCTTTTCTACCTTAGGAGAAGAACCTTGTGCCTGGTCAGAATCTGCATCTGAACCATGTGCACCATCCCCTTCTGGCTCACCACCCTCTGGACTTTCATTCTCAGCATAAATGCCTAAATCATCTCTCAAAATGTCAGGGTTAGCATGTAAGTGAGTCCATCCGGATTGCTCACAAAATTCAGCGCTCCTACTGATGACCACTCTTGTAGTATCCCCATTTGGGTTCATGAACCTCCAAGATTTGGCGTGTGGTTCATACCCACAAAAGATGAGTTTCCTAGCCCTTGGACTTCCCTTTTTCCTTAACGCTTTTGGGATAAGTACATAGGCTTGAGATCCAAACACCCGAAAGTAATTAACTTTGGGCTTCTTCCCATATAAAGCAAAATATGGCGTAGTATCAATTACTGAATTATATACTCGGTTCAGAATATGAGTAGCCGTCTGCCAGGCTTCCGCCCAGTAACTTTGAGGGAGTTTAGAATCAAACAACATAGAGTTTGCCAACTCTTGCAGAACCCTGTTTTTACGTTCGGCCACGCCTCCTTCTTGGGGGGAATAAGGTATAGACAGACGATGCTTAATTCCCTTTTTCTTAAAGAAATTCTGCAACACAGACCCGGTAAATTCTGACCCTCTGTCTGTCTGAAAAGCAAGTACTCTAGTACCGAATTCAAGTTCTACTGCATGAACCCAATTTTTAACTGTTTCTGCAGTATCTGCTTTTGTTTTGAGAGGAAAAAACCATGTGACTTTTGTTTTGTCATCCGAGAGACACAGTGCATACCTCGAACCCCCCATGCTAGCAACAGGCATTGGGCCACATAGGTCCATATGCACAAGTTGGAATACTTTGTCAGATTTCCTATCTGAACTGGGATAGCTGCATCTATGAACCTTCGCCCTTTTGCATGCAGTACAATCCAAATACTTAGTACATTTGTTCATTTTGCACCCTTCTGATAATTCAGGTTGCCTTTTAACATACTGAAAATTAATATGTCCCAAACGGCGGTGCCATAAATGAACACAAGAATTATGGGTAGGCGAGTTCACACAACCAGCATGAACCTGTTCAACTTCATCTGGACTTGTCTCAAAATAATATAACCCATTTCTGCATTCCACCTGCAAAAGAGATACGTTATTCTTTGAAATAGTGCAAACCCCATTTTCAAACACAGTTTTAAACCCATCTCTATCAAGTTCTGACACAGACAAAATACACCCCTTCATTCCCTTTAGCACATAGGCATCAATTTCTGTATGCAAACAATTCAAGAACACTGTGCCTACGGTCTCTAAGGAACGTTTAGTTGAATCTGCCATTGTCACAACTTTAGGGGTTTGCAAATGTCTGCAATTCTGCAAACGGACACTAGATGGCGCCACCAGGTGGTGAGATGCACCACTGTCGATCAACCAGCGTAGATTGCTGCCTTGGCCACGCCCTTGCATCAACGCCATTGCTGAAGCCATGTGTTGTGTGCTGTGGGAGTAGCCACAACCACCTCCTCTTCTTCGACGTTCCCTGGAACTCCTTGTCTGGTAACTAGGGGTAATGGCCTTGGTGCTGTCTTGACCAGGTTCACGTGTGCAGTTCCTGATTAAATGGGAAGAGGAACCACAGCGAAAACAGTGTCTAGCTGCAAAAGCATTTACTGTGTTCTCAAACTCAGCATCCCCACTCTTAGGCACAGCACAACTCCCCTCTGAAGACAAACCTCTTTCTCTTTGCCTTTTATCCTGTTCATCTGCATGGATCTTGGCCCCTGCAGTGTTTCTGGAATTTAGCCGCTGCAGAACCGTCCAGACCTCATGCGTGCTCTTTAACTCAGAAACATAAGGCATTTGCTCTGGTCCCACTGCCAAAACTAATAAACCTTGGGCTTTCCTGTCGCGTTTCTGTGAAGCTGCTGCTGCTGCTTTGTCTTCTGCAGACGCGTCTGCAGCTGCCTGCAAAGGCGGTGCTTCAGTACAACTCCACAACTCTTTTGCTTGCAACCAAACCCTTACTCTAGCCTTCCAATCTTGCCAATTTTTCCCATTGAGTCGCGTAAACGGGACAGCAAAACTTTCCTGGGACTCTGCCATCCTCCCTGGGGCTTAGGAACGATACTCACACACCTGTAGACCGTCTCTCAGCTGCTGAGGTGGCTCCTTGAGGAATAAGACGTCTTCCAGCGAGTACAAACTGCGCAGTGCCTGTTTAAAACTTTTTCTAGGCACGTTGCAGGACTCAAGCTGCTTTGAAGGCTTTCGTTGTCGGCAACCGCTTCTGTCTTCGCTCCAGTCCTTTCATAAATCACTCTGAACTGCACTCCTTATCTCCTTCTTGACGTACAAACATCCATAACCTGTCCATTAAACTTTAATTAGTTTAATGTTAAGTGAACGTCCAGTGCGCTTCCAATGCCATAAATCATATCTCAGCAGAGAATTTCGTGCAGCGGTGAAGAAGGCAGGAGAGACAGTACTTTCAATGAAGAATCCTGGAGCAAGCACTTTGGAACTCAGGAAAAAACTTTATTTACAAAAGAAAACCCTGGCGATAAAGCACACATGCTCTTATCTCCGGCATAAAGAAAACTTTACTCTAAACCTAACTCATATCAGCCCACACGCCCAGGGGGGAAGACACACGGGTGAACTGACTATTTATACAAACTAACTCACATTCTTGGATGCTTAATGACTTCCAGCTGCTCAGTGATTAGAGCGACTTGTTACCTCTTAACCCTTTAGTATCCCTCCCAAATTAGTGATATTTTTTTGCAGCCTAATATTTTGCGTTCCAGATCAGTGGGTGCTGCTATGGTCGTAAGATGGTTGCTATATTCAGAACCAGAAATGAATTTTCCCTGCTTTGGCAGGTTTTGCCTTCCCCGTAGCATTTCGTCACAACTTTGGCGGTTTTTAGGCCTTGGCAAGGTATCCTTTAGGTGACATAGTCACGCACCCCCCCCAGCGGCGTTTGCAGGGCCCATTAAAGGGTTTGTTAAGTTGTGGGTGAACATATCAGACAACACAGCGATTCTTCAAACAGCTCTTGTTTATTCACAGGCCAGGACAGAACTGAACTGAAGGGTTTAGCCAACCTGCTTATATAGAGCTCCACTAGAACACAACAGTAACCACTTTCTGTAACTATCCAATCACTGAACGTCACTTTCAATTCCTTATTTGCATATGTGCACCTGAGTGAAAACTATCTACAGTATCCCCCTGCTGGCCCAGGGTGAGAACTTCAGTACATAACAGGGTTGATTGCGGGAGTCCCTGGCCCTGGAGCGGCGGCATGTAGGTCAAACTCCCGGCTGACATAAGGTGGGAGGGCACACTGTGTAAGTTTGTGCTTTATAGTCCCCTCTGAGTACACCTCATTGCCCTGCACATCCTCAGTCCCGGACGGGCTGAGAGGGTTACATGCCAAGGCCTATGCCAAGTTTCCCACATCCTGAAGTTAAATAAAGTTGTGGCCAATTTGAACCCATACTTCGGTCTCTAGTCTCATTCTTTGGGGGGGTAGGCTGCACAGATGGATTTCAGTGCATGAGCTCGCAACAGGAGTTCCTCTCTCTCTCCATGACCCTACCCATTGTTCTGGGTTTCCTCTCAACTCTTCAGAGACTGGGGTGTGGGGAGGGATGGGGGCACACAGAGAGAGGAGATGGGGAGGAAGTCCTGCTGTATGTTTCCGAGCACAATCTAAAGTCTTGGTGCTGACCTTGAAAGCCCTAAACGGCATCGGCCCAGTATACCTGAAGGAGCATCTCCACCCCCATCATCCAGCCCAGACACTGAGGTCCAGCTCCAAGGGCCTTATGGTAGTTCCCTCACTGCAAGATGTGAGGTTACAGGGAACCAGGCAGAGGGCCTTCTCGGTAGTGGCCCCAGCCCTGTGGAACGCCCTCCCATCAGATGTCAAAGAAATACACAACTATTGGACTTTTAGAAGACACCTGAAGGCAACTATGTTTAGGGAAGTTTATAATGTTTGATGTTTTATTTTGTTATTAATATTCTGTTGTGAGCTGCCCAGAGGAGCTGGGGAAACCCATCCAGATGGACGGAGTACAAATAAATTATTATTATTATTATTATTATTATTATTATTATTATTATTAGCTAAGGGGATGCAACCTTCTGTCATGACTAGCTTAATTCCCACTGATTTCCATGAGTTATTCAAAGTACGACTAACACATACAGTAGAAAATATGGAATAAGTATGTTGTTCGATAGAAAAGAAGTGTTGAGGAAATTGTGATTTATGTTGCTGCATTAAAGAAACCCAAGGAGCGTAAGGAAACTGCAATAAATATGGAGAGAAAGTTGCAACAGCCTTTCTGACATTAGCACACATTAACTGTTTTGGGGAACAATGCCCAAGAATTCAATATATGCAGTCTCTACTAACAAGGTGTGTTAACTGGCAGAGATTATAACTGAAAGAAGTGTGCTTTGCCAAAACCAAATAAAAGCTTTAATGCCATATATAATTTATTTTGCATGTATGTTTTTAGAATAGCAGCTGTGGTGCATGTATGATCAGGTATGTGGGCCGATCTTCATTCCTTCCCCATCTATGGTCCCATTGAGAAGCCTTCCTATTATCGTTAATTGTTTAATGAAGTGTTTGATACCTTGCTGCTGATGTTACTGTCTTTAAGAACAAATTGTTTAGCACTCTATTTTGATTTGTAGTGAGCCACCATGGTCAAACCTCTGTGGAAAACGACAGTCAGATTGATGGATTGATGTCGTCTTTGGTTGCTCATTAAATGAGTGCCAAGCAGACTTCCTTAAAACTGTTATTTTAAACAGGAAGACACTATGAGTGAGAATGCTAATGTAATAGGAATGAAATATTCAGCCGGGTCTGAGGAAAAGAACCTGGAGTTTAAAGTTACAGCCAGAGGTTTTTTTTCTTTAAAAATGTTTAGGGGTACTCTCATTTTCCTACTCATATTGTCTTCTTCTTTGGTGATAACTCGTAGCAGAGTAAGATTGTCATCCATAAACACGGTTTTAACAATGAGTCTGTAAGTGACTGTGGAGGCCAGTTCTGGATCCACACATCCTTCCACAGTGAGGACATTGGTTCCCAGGCGGGAGTTGATCACGGTGTGGATTTGCCAAGCGTGCCTTCCTCTTAGCACGTTTCTTCCTTGCGTTCTGAGTTCGAGTGTCTTCAAAGCCCATGACACCTTTGGTAAAGCCTGTTCTCCAACTGGAGCGCTCCCAGGCCAGTGTTTCCCAGTTGTCAGTGTTTATACAGTGGTACCTCAGGTTAAGTACTTAATCATTCCGGAGGTCCGTTCTTAACCTGAAACTGTTCTTAACTTGAAGCACCACTTGAGTTAATGGGGCCTCCCAGTGCCGCCGCGCCACTGGAGCACGATTTCTGTTCTCATCCTGAAGCAAAGTTCTTAACCCGAGGTACTGTTTCTGGGTTAGCGGAGTCTTTAACCTGAAGCGTATGTAACCTGAAGTGTATGTAACCCGAGGTACCACTGTACTACATTTTTTAAGATTTGCCTTGAGACAGTCTTTAAGCCTCTTTTGTTGACCACCAGCATTATGCTTTCCATTTTTAAGTTCAGAATAGAGTAGTTGCTTTGGAAGACGATCATCAGGCATCCGTACAACATGACCAGTCCAACAAAGCTGATGTTGAAGCTTTGACACTGGTGATCTTTGCTTCTTCCAGTACACTGATATTAGTTCGCCTGTCTTTCCAAGTGATGTGTAAAAATTGAAATACTGCCCCGCAATGAGGCCAAACTTAGATTCACAAAATGTTTAGGTGTATGCGTCCCCCTGCGTACCCCCAGGAAAAAAAGCACTGGTTACATCTGAACCAGGCTTACAGTGTTATTGCATGCTGAAACACTATCAGGATTAATTGACCATTTCTGCTGAAATTTAAAGGAAAAAACCCACAGCAATGCTTCTCATTTTATTTATGGCTCCTTGCTCCTGCTTTCACTAAGGTGGAGCTCAGTTATGCTTCCAATGATGCTGAGCACCATCACAAACCAGAATGGCCTCAAGGTTATAATATTGTGGGAGTTACAAAAGGCTTTGGGCGCTTTGAAAAAAATAATATGCCTCCTCTTTCAGTTTCCAAGCGTTAACCAAGCTCATTTCAGAAGGTCCCTGGAAAGGCTTTCCTTTAAATATGCTAACATACACAGACTGTGTGGGACTTTTTATTCTTCCTTGGGTGGTTTAAATTGCTGCTGCCACCATTCAGCTGCAAGATCTAGTTTGATCTCCCAACAAGACCTTTTGGGTGTCACAGCTGGTGTGAGCTTCACCCAATATCTTCTGCTTTATTAAGGACAAATTCCCAGCTGCTGCCTATGTAACCCATGATCTAATGCACAAAAAATTTGGAGGGGTGGGGAGGCAGAAGAGAAGTCTGCAATGTTCCCCAAAAATATCAGAGCACTTTCATTGTGTAATGCAAATTCCACTTTCACTTGTTACCAAAGAACATTAGCAATGCCTTCCTCTTGATTTTCTTCATCAAATACAGCAATCTTTGCACTGAACCAAAAACAAAAGAATATCTTAAAAAGAAGCATCTCAAATTAGACACACCATGCCATCTTCCCAGGAGAATACATAATGTAGTTATCTACAACTGCTACTCAGATCAATCTTTGAGGAACCCTACAGATTTATTTTGATTGAGAGCCAATGCATTAACCATCATTTGGCTTTTAAAAAGTTCTTTAAATGTCTCCGTGAACACAAATGGATTCGAAGATGAGCGGAGACCACTTTCCTGCCTAGTGAAACCTCCTAACGTGAAATCTCAAAGCTAGAAAAAAAAGAAGCAGAAGTTGCAGGGTTTTCTAGTTCAAATGAAGCTATTGTAATTATTCCGTGTAGCAGGCACACATGATGCTTTGGCACATTTTCCTGAGCTTGACAATTAGGAACTCAGGATTGCTGTCTAGGGAGCTGAACTTTGCCAAGTAGCAAAAGACTGTTCTATTGTAAGCGGAGCTCATTACCAGAATCCTAAGGGTGACCCTATGGACCACGGAAGGGATAATTTCCCTCTTGCCTTGGCAACCCCTCTCACGTTTTGATCACACCACGACAAGTGGCACTAAATGTGTGCCTGGCTCCAGTACAGCTGCCTAGGAAATAATAATGCAATGACCAAAGCTTAAGAAAAATGGAGAGTTGCCAGCTGGGATTATTACGAAGTCCAGCGAAGCCACTTGCTAATACGGTCTTGCGCTCTGCCTTTCTGAACTAGAAAGCTTTGCAAATAAACGAGCAGAGGGCAAAAGAGATGCTTTAACTGAGAGCCAAGGAGAAACATTGCCTACAGAAAAAAACCGGGGTGGGATTAACATTGATTAAAATTTCAACATTGCAGCAGAAAAGTTAAACTGATGCCTGAAACACAATCAATTTTATCCAGCTAAGTTCTATGCAGTGAAATGAATGGCTATTCATTTTGTCATGCCTATTCAATTCACTGAATCTGCCCTGAGTATGACTAGTGTTAGATCCAACCCAATGTGCAGTTTGGGATATGTGTTGACAAATGGGAGCATAGAAACAACATCAAGCTCCTCTAGGAGACAATGAAGCTATAATTGAGCTGGTCCATTTTCATTCAGCATCACTGATGGACTCAATTTGATGGACTACAAATGGACGCGAGCATTGTTGAGATATTTTGTGGGCACAATGTGGCCCAAAAAATACAGGGCAAGGGGCAGTTTCCATGACTTCCGCTTATTGAGAATGAAAACTGGACTGCCTGAAAGCACCATTAGGGTTGATGATTTGAAGGACAGCGTCAAGGGAAGCTCTGATGACTTGAATGTGCTCTCAAAGATTTAAGACCCTAAGTAGAAATTTTAGGTGGTGCATCAATTTCTATGTTTTTTTCATACAGTCTGTTCCCATACCCAGCTGACATCAAGTATTGAAAAATGAACCCAGCGATGGAAACGACGTTGCGAGTGAATTGGCTCTACGTATGGTGAAAGTATGACAATATTAGATACCAAATTCATTGCAGTGGTTCCCAACCTTTTTTTGGCCATGCCCCACCTAAGCATCTCTAAAATCCTTTTTGCACCCACCCATGACATATAATTCTTATTGTTCAAAAAGTGAACTCCTATTCACGTGGAGGAAACCTAAAACCTACATTAACTTGGTCTGACTCATTCTCAAATTCCCCCCTTAAAAATCAAATTGCCCGGCTGTTGGGGGGGGGTGCCCCACGTTGGGAATCACGGATTTAGAGGGAAAGACAGGTGAGCTGCAGTTCAAATTTACTAATCCAGGATTAGTGAATTTGCTAATCACACTAGGTGTTTATGTGGTTAGTTTTGGATAGTTCCTCAAAAAAACCTACCCGCTGTATTTTGCACATAGAAAACCGTCAGCTCCGCTTCTTCAGCATTCCTCTACTACAGGGCTGTCCAACTTCCAAGTGACTTCATCAAAGTTGGGAGAGGATGAGCCGAAGTTGTTGAGCTGTTTTGTTTTGTTTTGGGGGAGGTATCAGGATCCCGCGATCATCAAGGATCGACCAGGGACATCCCATGATCAACCGGTAAATCGAGAGGCCTGCTCTGCTATAACTAAGGAAAGATGGAGGGGCATTGTGGCTAATTTTCCCAGCTACTCCCATTCCCAACTGTTGTGGAAGATTTAGGCACGAGGCAACAATAGAAACAGAGTCACCCAACTTTTTACTCCTGTGGACACATTCTGATGAAACCGTCATGGGTGTTGGAAACTGGCCCCCTCGGGAAAGGCTGGCTCCTCTTCCCAGGCACTCGGGGCCTGTTGCCGGTGACCTACCCTGGCTGGCATCCGGACAGACCAGGGAGGTCTTGGATAAGCGGCACCTCCCTCCGGAGAGGTGCACACTCCCTTCCCCCTTGCATAGCAGCAGGAGAAAGAAAACAGTCTGAAAAATAGGCTATTTCATTCTACTTTTATTCCTTGACTGTACACTGTACAAAAGCATGACTTCTCTCTCAGAAACCTCTGAGCAACTGACTAACTCCTCCCGTACAGGAACAACAGGAAGGTTTCATGTTACACTGAGAACACAACTCTGAGAATAGCTTGGAACTTCCTGGTCCCACGCTTAGACCCACCAGACACATCGTGTGATGTAAACATCGTACTGCTTGATCGCAGCTGCTGAGGTCTCATATTACAACAATGGGCAACACACACACCGAAACCAAGCAGATACCTCAACACTATATTGGCAACAACAGATTGCTTCTCTTCAGCTTATTTTGGGGGGTGGGGGTCGGACTCTGTGGGAACCTTGTGGATGCTTGTGCATGCAAGGTGTGAGGCTGGTGACCCCTGCAACAGAAAGACCACACTCAATTGATAGTAGTACCCTCTTTTTTTACACAAAATTAAGTTGATTGCTAGATTGCCCAAAGACTACTTTATTATTTATGTTGCGTTGCGTTGTCTTGCTTTAAATCTAACCCCCTCCCTTTGTTGTGTCCCAAGAGAATGATCCCCACTTCCAGCAAATATAAATTGCAAATACAAATAAACACCTAGATGAAACAAATATAATAGATTCTTCAGAGATTTCTTTAATCGTCGTTGAAAATGAAAAAGTCGTCCCCCCCCCAATAATCCCCCTCAATAAATCTGTGTTTCCTTTGGATCTCCTTGATGTGACCCTGCTGGTTAATGGGTACGAGATAATTTGAAATTGAAAGACTACTGTCATTATCTTAGACACCGAGACTTTTGCTATCTATACACCAATTGCTAACAAACAAGGTTTATAGAGTGAAATAATAAATCAACATATGCATGAGGAGACACAAATAAATGATTAATGTTATTATTTTCTCCTTAGCGTTTGATAAACCTATATATCTCTTTTGATTCCTCTCAGTAGGGCTCCAACCAAAGCTGGATTAACTTATTATGCTTTCCATAAAATAGACTTTTAGAGAGGAGGCACAAAATCCAGCTCTGGATTCTCTGTGATGAAAACCTTTCCTTACTCTAGGCATACACCAGGAATTTCAAATTTGTGAACAAAATTAGGTAGTGAGGCTTACACGTTCAGCTCATGATCCAGAAGAGAGCAGCTAATTTTCCATGGACACATTTTGCTGGAACACCTATTTCTCTTCCAGTTTCTTGCGTGTGCATTTTAACATAGGCTTTGAAATACAGACAACACAATCTATTCCCATGTCCATAGCTGAACATACATCCTCAAATGTATTTTATTGAGCCTTTGCCTCTTGGCTGTCAGCTTAGCACAGGTTTTTGAACCTAGAAACTTCCAAGAGGTACAGAGTGTGTCCTCAAAGGATGCTGAGCCATGGCTAACGGCCATGAAGGGCAAGATGGTCAGGCACAGGGTCAGACCAGTTGAAAATGGTCCCCGAGATGGGACAGGTACTATAGGAGTCTGTTATGCGTATGACAACTGTATGTTTAATAGTGTAACGGCTGCGTTAGCATATCCAGCAATGGTTACCTGAAAAAGGGGGAGGATGTTAGCATTCCACTCCTCCGTTGCTGGATATGTGATTGTTATATCACACGTCTGTGTTTACTTCCCAGGTTTGGAAAGTGTGAGAACCGAAACCTGTCTTATCTCTCTTCCGTTTGTGATTGTTCTGTTGTACTTTGTCTCTCTGTCTCTTGGAGAAGGGGGAGAGACACCATGATTGCTTTGTGCTGTATATAAGGTAAAGGTAAAGGGACCCCTGACCATTAGGTCCAGTCGTGGCCGACTCTGGGGTTGCGGTGCTCATCTCGCTTTACTGGCCGAGTGAGCCGGCGTACAGCTTCCAGGTCATGTGGCCAGCATGACTAAGCCGCTTCTGGCGAACCCGAGCAGCACACGGAAACGCCGTTTACCTTCCCGCCAGAGCGGTACCTATTCATCTACTTGCACTTTAAAGTGCTTTTGAACTGCTAGGTTGGCAGGAGCAGGGACCGAGCAATGAGAGCACACCCCATCGCAGGGATTCGAACTGCTGACCTTCCGATAGGCGAGTCCTAGGCTATGTGGTTTAACCCACAGCGCCACCTATTGCTTAATAAATACTTAGAATGCACACACACCAACGCTCCACTTTGTTGCTGCTATACAGTGGTATCTCGGGTTACATACGCTTCAGGTTACATATGCTTCAGGTTACAGACTCCGCTAACCCAGAAATAGTACCTCAGGTTAAGAACTTTGCTTCAGGATGAGGACAGAAATCGTGCTCCGGTGGCGCGGAAGCAGCAGGAGGCCCCATTAGCTAAAGTGGTGCTTCAGGTTAAGAACAGTTTCAGGTTAAGAACGGACCTCCGGAACGAATTAAGTACTTAACCCGAGGTACCACTGTACTTTGCTGAACAGCTGATAAGAGTGTGCACATAGTCTTCTGATGTGTGTCGCTGGGAGCATGTCGGGGCTAAGCATTTATGGATGCTCCGGGCTGCACTTCATCAGGAAGACACCAGAGAGGTTTGTCTCACCCTGGGGGCTGTGTGTGACCCCAGGCATTATTCCGACACCATGATATAGTTTACCAATAAAGAGAAGCCCTTGTACAATCCACACATGTGGCATCTTA
This sequence comes from Podarcis raffonei, assembly GCF_027172205.1. NCBI lineage: Eukaryota > Metazoa > Chordata > Lepidosauria > Squamata > Lacertidae > Podarcis > Podarcis raffonei. Next base: position 11,939,927 of record NC_070611.1, on the reverse strand, counting down.
GTGCCACACTCCTCTCATTCCCTGCCACAGCAAGTAGCAAGGGTATTATCGCTAGGGATTTCGGTTTTTCTCTTTGGGGGAGGAAGAATTTGAGGCTGCAATCCTGTGGGATAGCTCAGTCAGTAGAGCATGAGACCCTTAATCTCAGGGTCATGGTTCAAAGCCCCACATTAGGCAAAATATTCCTGCATTGCAGAGGGTCAGACTAGATGGCCCTCGTGGTCCCTTCCAATTCTATAATTCTATGAATGGGGCTTACTTCTGAGCTGAAATGTGTATTTTATTTTATTTATTAGAATTAGATACCACCCTTCATCAAGATGGTTCACAGAATAAAATAAAGGAGAAAAAACAAGTAAATAATAAAAAAGCAGCAAAACAATAACACTCCCCCTTCCCACAGATACAACGAAAAGGCTGTAGAATATTGATCAGCCAAAGGCATGAAGAGGAATGTTGCTCAAGAGATTTCTGCAATCTAGAGGAAACTTAAGAGATAGCTTAGTTTACAAACTAAAACCAGAGGAAGTGGTCATGTTCACCCACAGAGAGCGCAAAGTAATTCTTGAAGGCTGTCCTCAGTGATATTAGTACCAAGCAACTTAGTCTGACTAACCCAAACATTGTTTCTCCTGCTTCCTGCATTCAACTCCATACCATTTCTCCCTAGAGCTATAGCAGAATAGTTCTTAAAGTTTCATTGTGCAGGCAGAAGTCTTTCTGTCAGCACGATGACTTGGTTGGGTTCCACCCCCTGTGTGCTTCTAGCTATACTTAAATATTTGTCAGCGTGCAAATTCTTCTTTGGTCTTTATTACATGGCTTCTTTAACACCAATAACTTCATAGAATCATAGAAATTTAGAGTTAAAAGGGACCCCAAGGATCATCTAGTCCAACCTTCTGCGATGCAGGAATCTCAACTGAAGTATCCATGGGAGATGGTCATCCAACCTCTGCTTAAAAACCTCCAGGGTGTCAGGAGTGCATGCAGGAGCCAGGCCCTGTGACCAGTAGGGCTTTGCAGGACTGGGGCCTTCCTAAGTTTGTTCTGGAGAGGCAAGGCGCGGCCCACAGGTGAGGCCGCTTGGTAACTCACTGCACCTGGTGGCAAGAGCCGGGAAGGGATATAAGGTCAGCATTTCCCTTCAGCTCTTTGCCACAGCAACACGTTTCCTGCCTTGCTGCGTTTGGCTTCTTGCTTCCTGATCCTCGGACCTCGGCTTCTTGACTGCTTGCTTCTCAACCCTCGGACACTTGACCTCGTGACTTCCTGCTTCCTGACCCTCAGACCCCTGGCTTCTGGACTCTCGTTCCTGCTCCCACCCTGCCATCTTGCCCCCGGTCCCGACGTCCTCAGCCGGGACTTCGATCGCCCGTAGACCAGACCGTAACACAGGGAAGGAGAGTCCACAACCTCTTGGGAAAGACTGTTCCACTGTCGAACAACTCTTGCTGTCAGAAAGATTTTCCGTCTGTTTAGTCGGAATCTCCTTTCTTGTATCTTGAAGCCATTGGTTTGAGTCCTACCCTCCAGAGCAGGAGAAAACAAGCTTGTTCCTTCTTCCATGTGATAATCCTTTAGATATATGAAGATGGCTATCATATATTCTCTCAGCCTCCTCTTTCTCAGGCTAAACATAACCAGCCCCTTCAACTGTTCCTCATAAGGCATGGTTTCCAACCCTTGATCATCTTGGTTGTTCTCCTCTGCACACGTTCCAGCTTGTCAACATCCTTCTTAAATTGTGGTACCCAGAACTGGACATAGTATTGCAGATGTCATCTGACACCTTTTGAGTCTTACCCATTCTTCAGTTACACCTTGTTATTGTGATACCAAGAGTTGGAGTATTCATTTTAAACCGGATACTATATTCATTCAGAAATATATATTACAGAAAGAGAGTGAGTGAGTCTTGGGTACTTACATTTTATTGTAGAGTTCTCAAGTTAAATACAAATCTATGAGTTTTTCCATAAGAAATTAAAGACTAGTGCAACTAGTTTGTTATATTTAAGATGTACAGATGAATGCAAGATAGTTATATTCTTTCTTGTATTGTATTTACATAGTTCAATATATTGCTTACTATTTACATTTCTAAGCATATACTATAGAAATAAATTGGTTATCTGTGCTGCACGGTTCTTTCGTTACAGCTGTTAGCTAATATTGCGTTTATGACAGAGTGCCTCCTGTATGAACTCTATTAAATTACAAATCAGGCTAAATTAATGAGGTGTCCTGATTTCTTTCTATGCTGAAAAATATCAACATAAAAATATCTATTAGATACCTATTTGTGTTTTGTTTTGTTTTTTACTTTTATACTTGTAATAAAGGAGTATAAAAATGAGGGAAGCCTTTCTTCCACATAACATTTGGTTGGGATGGCACTTACCTGAGATACAAAATTATCAAAAGCCAAGCATAATTCCACTTTAAGAAAAAGGTATATAGGGAATATATAGAATAGTATATAGGGGAAAGTATGCATGAAATTAGTTGTCTGTATAATACCCCCTTTTTATATAAAATAAGAATGAAAAGTTATGCATTTAGAGAAGTCTCTACCCTCATCTACCAATGTGCTCAAGATTTGTCTCCTACAAATGTAAATCCTTTTTGCAGCATGATAGCATTCAATTCTTAAATGAGAAACACTTAAGAGATCTGAAGGGAGCTTGGTAGTTGAGATGGTAACTCAATGGATCTTTACAGAGGAAATGTGTGTGTTTTTAAGATATACACATTTTATTGTATACTTGCATCTAACACAGTAAACTTGTCTGCACCCCTGCCTCACCATTCAAATTCCTATATAAATAATGACATATTTAAAAAGCCCCATCATTAATGCATGTTGCAGCTGATTTCTTCTTCCTTTTGCTATTAAATAAAACGTTCACTGTTATCAAGAGACTTTTCTGTATTCTACCTTTTACTTTGCGTGTTCTGTTCTTGGCAGATACTTTGTTAGGCACAATGACACTGTAAACTTAAAAGAGAGAAACTTAAGAGAGAAATCTTATACTGAACACAGGATGAGAAGTTATCCTGATGCTTGGGAAAGACACATCTTAAGACCTGTAGACATGCCAAACCATGTCACAGAATTTTATCTCTAGTTGCAATATTAGTATGTAATAAGCTAAAGCAATGCCCAGTAAGGCTGCAATAGTTCTGGATTCTCATACATAGCAAATCCCTGCATGGAAGAGAAGGGGAGCATATCTACTGCTGCTACTCCTAAGTAATGGTGCAGTAAGTTCTCCCAGGTAATGCAACTCCACCAAATTATTCTTCTTGTTGTCCTGGAACATCACAACTATTTTATCGCTGTGAAAAAGGCCACACCTCTCTACTGCGGAAGTAATAGAACAACCTTGCTTATTAAACTGATGTGTTTCACAGTCAAATGTCCCCAAGCAATCTAAATGCACAGCTCAATATTAAGACACTTGAACTTAATCTGCAAATGATACCTTAAGGAAACTAATCCTCAAGAAATCTTCATAGCCTCTTAGAATAAGCATCTTCCACATTTTTAGGCCAACCTTGCCTGTGGTTCTTATCGGTTCAGGCATCTATACATATGGCAAGCAGTAAGGTAACATATGCAAAAGGCAAAAAAAAATCCCCAAACCAAAAATGACTTAAAGGCACACTTGGAAAACTGAAAAGAAGTTGTTCCATTTACAGTATAAATTAATTTGGGATTGATAGTATGCAAACTTACTTGATCGACAAGAATCAATCACACTTCAGACAGCAGGTACATTCTAGAATGCTCCTCCAACAAACCTACTTGCACACAGAAATCTAGCATATCAGGGAGGAAAAAATCATACTAGCCTTCCAGATTTCCACATTCAATGAATTTTTATGTGTATATGCAATCCCATACCTTTATTCTAAAGTGATACAGCACAGGAAAAAACTTTACTACCTACCCCTGCTATTCTGCTATTTGGGTAAACTGGCCCTTACAAAAAGTGAATGGAGTGTCAACTTTTGACGGAGCCTTCTATAATGTACTGCCACTTAGTCACAACTTAAGAGCTTAAGTCACAAAAATAACGGAAGAATTTTGTTAGTTGCTTTTCAAGTGAGATAAGCTTCCTGATCGGTTTGTGCAAAATCCTTAAGTGCATGTCAATTGTATGCAGGTGACTTCCTCCAGATAAGTTGACTTGATGCTTTCCTTTTTTATATATATCTACACACACACACACACACACACACACTGGCTGGCATGTTAACCAGTCAGTCAACGTGATTGGTAAGAAAGAGAGCCGACTGGAATCAAGTCTTCACCAGTCACCTTCCCTTACACAGTGCAAAATCCATGGTTTATTCTGGAGGTGGCACAGCATCTTGTTGGTTATCAGGTGACTGTATCCATCTGTGCTTCTTTTCCATGCTCAAGCCAGTCTGTGTCAAGGATGGAAGGCCTAAAAATGCATACATGACTTTTCCGTCAAGTATTCCTACCATGCTAGAAATTCCAGGTAAGGCAATAATGTATTAAAATATATTCACTGTGAACTAAAAATCTTACTAGTGGGAAAAAAAGCATTGAAGCTAAAAGTCTATGTGCTGAAAAAATATTTGATAGTTTTAAAGCATTAAATTATGTATACATTATTATAGCAGAATAAATCTATTTTCTTTTCTTTTTTAGTTAGTACAGTTCAGACACTTCAAAGTGAAATAATTTATACAAAACTATCTGCATACCAGAGGGTATAGCACCCAAGCAGGTGGCATTCTTTTCAAATTCTAGATGTTGTTTTCCATTAAAATCTGTGTTCCTAGATTTCACGCTGTAAACAAAGATTAAAAGGAATTTTTTAAAAATTGTGTTACAAACCAAAATCAAAAGCAAGTCCACATGGCCCTTAGATGACCTTACTGCCTGATACACATCTGCCCTCGTTTTCCGTTCAAGGCAGATTATTCCTATTAGCTCACAAGTACCCCAGAGACTAGTAATACTTCCATCAAAATAATGAACACAATCAACTAGGAACAAGGCTCATGGAGACAAGACAATAAGTCATTAGATACCAATGAACATAAAACACTTTCTTCATTCGTATAGCAACTATAAAAAGAAAAAGGGAGAATAAAAACAAAAGCAGACTCGATTTTTTTTGTAGCCACGTTCACTTAAGTCAATCACAGTCTTCTTAACGACCTGTTTGCCGATTTCTTTGGTAATCCACCAACCACATTTTTCTTTTGCTGAACTATTTTGGGACTCTCCGTATGAAATCAGGAGCGAGTAATTGCGTGTCTGCACAACCAGAATAATGAAAATGATCCTATGCCACAGCAGACAGATTGGCTGTATACGGTTTCTGGTGCTTTCATCTCTTGTAATGATTGGGGGCGTCTGCAAATGCAAATTTCAGTCTGTAGGCTTCTGCGAGGAGGACACTGACATCTTCGTCTTCCCAGTGCACCGTGGGCAAGTTCTGCAGAAAGATGAGCAGTTCCTTGGGAAAAGAAGAAAAAGACAGCAGAATAGGTCATTACGCAACTATTTCAGTAAATGTCAGGCTGATTTGGGGTGGGGGTGTTTTTGAGCGACTGAACTCCAATGCTACTTGCGACAGTTTCTAAAATGGCTTGATCTTGAACATCTGCATGCACACAGGTAAAATAAAACTTGCTCTTCGGAAGCATACATGCGATGCTTTTCAGCACAAAAATCCAAATACATTAGCTAACCATAATTGGTAAGGATGGAAACTCATCCAGCTGTTAACAGATGTGGGAATGATAAAAGAGAGGCGGAAACAACTCTAAATTTGTTACATCTTTCTTATCTGGAATTTTCTTATCTAGATCTGTGCATACACCTTTCTTGTTATTTGTTCATTTCATGAATACCTAGGTTTAATCTAAGTATCTTCACTGCAGATCCCATCTCTCATTTTCTCCAGTACAGGTGAATGATATTTACTGGAAAGTTGTTTTCTAAGGCAGCTACGGAGTAGAACAAAGTGAATATACGCCTTTAATCTTGCATCAGTCATGGCTTCAACCATCTACGACAGGGAACTCTGGCCCCTTCAGTCTGTTTTTAAAAATGCTTGTATACATTGCAATCCACATTGCAGCAAGGAAGAAGCAATGCTATAACTTTGACAAACACATAGCCATCATATTAGCCCTTCAGTGTGCATAGCTGCTACAAAATAGGAATATTCAAGTAATAAGTTCAAGTAACAATTACAGTTCCCAGGATTCTTTGGGGTTGTTTAAAGTAAATGATACTGCTTTAAATGTATAGTGTAGATGGGGCAAAGGTCGAGATACTTATTAAGAGGTATAAGATACTTTATCTCAATTTTAATTGGGTTTGTATTTCCCAGAGCTTATTTCTGCAACCATTTCCCATCCGAAAGGCTTGAAAATAACAGATGAATGGGTCCTTTTAGTTGGTTAGAGCATGGTGCTGACGATGCCAAGTCTGCAAGTTCGATCCCGGGATGGGACAGCTGCAGTGCAGGGGGGTTGGACTAGATGATCCTCAGGGTCCCTTCTAACTTTAGAATTCTATGATTCTATGACTGCTACACAGAGGGACGCAGGTGGCGCTGTGGGTTAAACCACAGAGCCTAGGACTTGCTGATCAGAAAGTCGGCGATTCGAATCCCTGCGACGGGGTGAGCTCCCGTTGCTCGGTCCCAGCTCCTGCCAACCTAGCAGTTCGAAAGCACGTCATAGTGCAAGTAGATAAATAGGTACCGCTCCGGCGGGAAGGTAAACGGCGTTTCCGTGTGCTGCTCTGGTTCGCCAGAAGCGGCTTAGTCATGCTGGCCACATGACCCGGAAGATGTACGCCGGCTCCCTCGGCCAATAAAGCGAGATGAGCACTGGACCTAATGGTCAGGGGTCCCTTTACCTTTATGACTGCTACAACTGAAGAGCCAGAAAAACTGCAGGCATGTTTGAGCTTTGGAAATTCCAATATGAACTGAGCTGATCCAGAGATCCTGCACTAATATTTGGATTGGAAAGACAACCATTGGATTTCACACTTGTCTGAATTTTCCAACACCTTTCTTGCTTCAAAAATGCATCAAAATGTGTTTTAAAATGCTGTCAAACTAAACAAATTCAAATACACGTATTTAAATACAATGTCCATGTCTCATTAAAGAATGCACAACGTGAAAGCAGACATTAATGGATTTATAAGTGAACACCTATGAAAAGAAGGCAGGTCGGAAAAACTAGTTCATCCATCCCTAATTTCAACCATGTAATCTGCATTTCATGATGCAGCCAGTGTCTGGTTTCCGGGAATCCGGTCCTCCCTCCCCACAGCGGGCTGCCAGTAACCGATAGACAAGAAGCTCTTACCAAGTCTTTTATGCAATATTCACAGAGAGAGGCTTAGAAATGCTGCCTCTCTGATTGTTGATCTGAGTAAGCTCCACCCCCCCTTCCTTCTCAGTCCTCAACAGCACCAGCCCCCTTATGGTGGCTGCTTAAGGCCATTTGCCTCTTAGCTCTCTGCTCTCCTACTTTCACTGGTTCTGGGAGATTGCTTTCTAGTGATAACGTGTCAGCCAGCCGCTCTGGCTCTGCTTCTTTTCTCCCATTAGCTCCCAGCTTTGCCCCTCTTCTGCCAGAGTAATGACCTTCTGCAAACCACTGTTGTAAATCGATACTGTCTTCCTGGAAGGTTGAAGAGGAGGAGGTGACGGTCTCCACCATTCCTCCTCAGCCCAGTCCCTGACAGCCATAGACCACATTCCTATTATCCTTTCAGCTCAATAGAACAGCATGAAACATGCACAAATGTTCCTATTACATGTGGTGGAAGTGAGAGTATGGGCTCCATTTACCTTTGTCTTCCCGTGCCTTTAGATAAACAAATCTATCGTTCTATTGTTAAAATTGTTACCGTTTGGCATTTCTTCACAGCTTTGATTTTGTGTTAGTTGCTCAAAACACACCACTTATGCTCTATTGGAGTTCGACGGCAGCTAGAATAGGAACCAGCTAGTAATCTCATAAACTATGGAAAGCTAATTCTGGCCCTTCACATCTTATGGAAATTACATGAATGTACACATTATTTAGGACATCAGATACATCAGCCCTATGGTAAATATTATACACGTTGCACCTATAATTTACTATTAAAATGTTGTTGCTGGGCTCTTTAACACTATAGGATACTAGCAGTAACAATGAGTATAGATCTATAAATGTGTGTGTAAAAAGCTTTCAGCTGAAATCCAATGTATATTCATGAAATACTTCAAAATGCCAGTGATAAGTTGAATTGGGCGAATCTGGAGCCACACATTCTAGATATGCCATAAATCAGTGTCACTTACGAACTCCACCTGGTCGTTTAACAGGTCTAATTCCTCTCTCCATTTACTGCTTACAAGAAAACAATCAATATATGCTGAATGACTCAAGATCCAGCTTATTAAATCTTGGTAGTCTGATTTAATGCTGAACTTTCTTACATTTCTTGGTGACAACTAGAAAGACCAAAAATTCAGGGACTATTTTTCCTCCCTATATTTTTAGATCCTTCAATGGAGTCTGCGAGTTTCTTTCAAGCCAATTGCCTATAAAAGGAACATTCTTATCTTATTTTTAACCTTTCTTTCACATTCCCTGACCTTTCAACCAATAGATCAAACAGAACACAAGCATGATTCATAGAAAAGATTAAACTGTGTTTAGACAAAAAAGGTCAGTCCACACACCAATGAGAATAGCTAGATCTTAAAGCAGATATGTGACACACACACACATGCAGAACACATCGTAAAAACCAAATTTTCTATGCCATTGCATCAGATTGAATGGCAATACTTCGCTTTCACACAAAAACTATTTTTTCCTGTTTTTATGTAGCACACCTGCAATGCCTTTTAAAATGTCACCACCCTGAGAACATTTCAATATTCAAAGCTGGAACAGTGTGGTATGACTTCTTTTATTCATCTCCCTCGAAATTATCTCTGATCTCACAGATGTGGATCCAGAAACATACCATGCTTCAACCCTGAACGAATCAGCAAATGTCGTCTTTTATAGCTGATTTCTTTGACAATTCTGTTATTAGTCTGGGGGGGGGGGGAGAGAAACCTTGTCAAGTTCTGGAAGAACCAGCCTCTAAAAATAGAAAATAAGTGATAGTTATATTGGGCTCCACTGCCAGCATTTAAAATTGGTCAACTAGGGATGACAGTTTTCAACAAGATGAAACTGAAAAGGTGACACTTTGACAGAACAATCTTCCATTAATCTTTTGATAACATAGGGAGATATATTTTCCATGTGATTAATTTCATATTTTCCAGGGGAAGCAGTTTCATGAAAGGATGCAGAAAATAAGCTAACAATTGGACGGGTGGTGTTTTTTTTCTTCTTCTCCCTTTTTATACGTCAAATCACATACAAAGCCGCATATTTTCAGGGCACCGTGCAATGTATTTTGAAAAATAATCTTAGATGGATCTCCATTTTATCTAATAGGAATCCATCTGCAGGTTATTTTTTTATCTTCACTTCCTGTTCTTAGCAAAAGACTTGCAAGAGCATTGCCAGAAAAGCCTAGTCAAGTCACATGGGGGAAATGTACATTCTCAAAGACAAGACAAATGACATTACCCTGGCCATGACAAAATTTCTTCCGGAGGTAGTAAGAATTAGAAATCAACATGCTCTGGATAAAACATAGTGACTGCCTTGGAATGTTTTCTCGGTATTGCTGCTGTATTTTGCTTTCAAAACTGTTTTTGTGGGTCTTTGGACTGAAATAAATAATGTTTGTTTCTACATCTTTGAAAGCATAAGGTAGTATTGGGTTCATGAAATTACACAGAAGAGGAGGAGGAGTTTGGATTTGATATCCCTCTTTATCACTACCCGAAGGAGTCTCAAAGTGGCTAACAATCTCCTTTCCCTTCCTCGCCCACAAGAAACACTCTGTGAGATGAGTGAGGCTGAGAGACTTCAGAGAAGTGTGACTAGCCCAAGGTCACCCAGCAGCTACATGTGGAGGAGCGGAGACGTGAACCCGATTCCCCAGATTATGAGTCCTAATTACAGAGGTCTAATAGGTTTCTTAGGGACATGGGTGGCGCTGTGGGTTAAACCACAGAGCCTAGGTCTTGCCAATCAGAAGATTGGCGGTTCGAATCCCCGTGACGGGGTGAGCTCTTGTTGCTCGGTCCCAGCTCCTGTCAACCTAGCAGTTTGAAAGCACGTCAAAGTGCGAGTAGATAAATAGGTACCACTCCGGCGGGAAGGTAAACCGCATTTCCGTGCGCTGCTCTGGTTCGCCAGAAGCAGCTTAGTCATGCTGGCCACAGGACCCGGAAGCTGTACGCCGGCTCCCTTGACCAGTAAAGCGAGATGAGCACCGTAACCCCAGAGTCAGCCACGACTGGACCTGATCGTCAGGGGTCCCTTTACCTTTACCAGGTTTCTTGTTACCTGACAGGGTAGGAAACCAACAAGATTCTCTACCATTATAGGAAGCCAGTGTGGAGTAGTGGCCAGAGTGCTGGGAGCTCAGAGTTCAAATCTCCACTCGGCCATGAACCTCACTGGGTGGCCTTGGGGCAACACACTGTGTCTCAGCCGCATCTGCCTGACAAGGTTGTGGTAAGAATAAAATAGGGAGGAGAAATATGTATGCCACCTTGAGCTCTTTAGATGGAAAGGAGGAATACGGAGCATGAGACTCTTAATCATTGGGTCATGGGTTGAAGCTCCTTATTGGGCAAAAGATTCCTGCTCGTGGTTCCTTTTTATATTGTGATTTTATGTTGTAAATGCCCTGACACCTGCAGGTATAGGAAGGTTTCCAGGTCCTGACCATGAAACTTCACAGCCCCAAATGAAGATTCATAACCATTTCAAGGACCCCACATTTATGCTAGGCCATTCTGGAATTTCTGTCTTTGTCCCTCTCTCTAACACAATGGCTGGCCTGCCAACAGCTCTCTTTTCAACTGCTTTCGTTTTGAACAGATCAGGACTAGTAACATTTTAAAAGGAGTGGAGATATAGCTGAACTTAAAAAGGTAAAGGTAAAGGGACCCCTGACCATTAGGTCCAGTCGTGACCGACTCTGGGGTTGCAGCGCTCATCTCGCTTTATTGGCCGAGGGAGTCAGTGTATAGCTTCCAGGTCATGTGGCCAGCATGACTAAGCCGCTTCTGGAGAACCAGAGCAGCGCACGGAAATGCTGTTTACCTTCCCGCCAGAGCGGTACCTATTTAGCTACTTGCAGTTTGATATGCTTTCGAACTGCTAGGTTGGCAGGAGCTGGGGCAGAGCCTTCTGATCAGCAAGTGCTAGGCTCTGTGGTTTAACCCACAGCGCCACCCGCGTCCCAAGCTGAACTTAGCTTTCAGCTAAACATGGTGCCGAGTCAGGGGCAAATATATATTTCGGTTACTGAGAAATTAAGAATCCAATATACCCATACAGGTCATTCAATGTAACAGCGATAGTATAGCACCCACAAACAGCATGGAAACATGATTAGGCCTCCTTTGGGACACACAATCTTAGTTTAGGCTTCAGTAAAACTGCACAGAGGGATATAGGAGATTATGTATTGTAACTTGGGGTGAAGCTGGGGTGTAATGGTTTGACCACATTAAAGGATTGATTTCTTACAACTGTGGAATGAGTGCTGGACAGAGTAACGGAAAGGAATCCAGAATATTTCGAAGAGGTCAATGGAACCCAAAGGAGGTTGCCACAGCAAGCCACAAAAATCCCAAAATTAAAAAGGCCCCCGTGCTGATCAAAGGCTCATTAAATGCGGAATGCAGTCTCACTGATCTGGAAAGAAAATGGAGTGCAGGCATCACATTGAACAGCTGATCAGTACACCAACCATCCCGATGACATCTCTAAGGCTTCAACAGTTCTAGTGGTGACAAGCAGAATATATGACATGATTGTGTTGACCATGGCAGAAGGCAGAAAAAGAAAGTTTATGCAGCCAAGAACATATTCCCTATGCCTAACGAAGTCCTCCAATGCAGCAGCTGGACTGGTGACTGGGAGTGGCTGCCGAGACCACATAACACTGGTCCTGAAAGACCTACTGGCTCCCAGTACGTTTCCGAGCACAATTCAAAGTGTTGGTGCTGACCTTTAAAGCCCTAAACGGCCTCAGCCCAGTATACCTGAAGGAGCGTCTCCACCCCCATCGTTCTGCCCGGACACTGAGGTCCAGTGCTGAGGGCCTCCTGGCGGTTCCCTCACTGTAAGAAGTGAAAGTACAGGGAACCAGGCAGAAGGCTTCTTGGTGGTGGAGCCCACCCTGTGGAACACCGTCCCATCAGATGTCAAAGAAATAAACAACTATCAGACTTTTAAAAGACATCTGAAGGCAGCCTTGTTTAGGGAAGCTTTTAATACTGGATGAATCATTGTATTTTAATATTCTGCCGTAAGCCACCCTGAGTGGTTAGGGTTATTTATTTATTTATTTATAAATATATTATTATTATTATTATTATTATTATTATTATTATTATTATATTGGGGGTAGTAAGGAGTGGATTTCTGCGAAAATGCATGGGGCTCTTTTACCCATGTGCCCAGAGACATGAAGTAATTAGCTATTCTGTGGAAAGATCATTCCATTTTGTTACGCCTGCAAGAGTCAACCAGAGCTTACAACAATAGACAATCTGTTAAAAACTCCATTTCTGGAAGGAATTCGAAATCTAATTTGTTTACAACCTAATGACAAAGCAACACACATTTATAATTCTGCTTATTTTCAATCCAGCTGTAGCAGTCTGACAGTTTTGTTGTAAGATAGCAAAATCTACATGCACCAGCATTTAGCCAGCCATAAGGGGCTAGATGCAAAAAAGAAAGAAAAGAAAATAGTTCCTCTTCCATCAGCTTGTCTGCAAAGAAAGGCATCCATCACCTCATTGCATATTATCCATTTCATACTCCAAAAGCTTTTTTCTTTGTTTTGTTTCTATTTGTCCTCTTATCAGCAGCTTTGATTGAATTGTGTAGCTAAGTATACAGGGCTCCTGTGATTTTCATTTTCTCTGGGGGCTACATACTGATAAAGACAATAATTGACATTGTTATTCAGTTTCTACCCAAGAAAGAAACAAGAAAAGAAAACAATTTTATTTCAAGTGAGGCATCTCCAGTGACAGCCTTGAATTACCAACTAAACAAAACGATTGCTTGGCTATTTAAGTCGGGCAGGTCAACTAAATTGTTCACACAGCACTATTTAGATTATCCCCTGCCTTTCCTAAAGGGGCTTTTTATATTGAAATTGGGGGAAATGCACCAGGTAGTTCTTCTGCGGCACTTACAAAAATGAATGCACTCGCCACAATGTTAGGGGGGAAGATGTTCTGAAACTAACTAAGCTGCCCTGATAGAAAGTTATAGATCAGCAATTTCATCTGATCGTCTTGTAAAACAGAAATGATTTGGGTTTATAAAAGCATTTTGAATTTTCAGAGATGAATGAAGAGAAGATTGCAATCCTATACCTCAGTGTGCAGTGGAAATCTCCATACTGTATCCCAACTATGAGTTATAGAAGTATACTGTGGAAGCGAAATAGCACATGCTAGAGAGGAGCAGAGCATTATAGTGGCTTGGAGATGACTTGAATCACTTATGGGTCTTTGGAAAATGGTCTGGCTTATTTCCAAGGCCATCTGAATCTCAACCCATCCCTGCTGGTTTGACAGGAATTACTTGGAAACTTTCAAATTCCTGAGCTGCCAAAATAATCTCTCTCCTGCCTACGTAAGCTTCAAATGTGTAGTAATAGTATCACAGCATCATAGAATGGTACGAGTGGGAAGGGACCACAAGAGTAATCTCATTCAATTCTCTGCAATGCAGGAATAAAGGTAAAGGTAAAGGGACCCCTGACCATTAGGTCCAGTTGTGACCGACTCTGGGGTTGCGGCGCTCATCTCACTTTATTGGCCGAGGGAGCCGGCGTACAGCTTCCGGGTCATGTGGCCAGCATGTCTAAGCAGCTTCTGGCGAACCAGAGCAGCGCACGGAAATGCCGTTTACCTTCCCGCCGGAGCGGTACCTATTTATCTACTTGCACTTTGACGTGCTTTCGAACTGCTAGGTTGGCAGGAGCAGGGACCGAGCAACAGGAGCTCACCCCGTCGCAGAGATTCGAACCGCCGACCTTCTGATCAGCAAGTCCTAGGCTCTGTGGTTTAACCCACAGCGCCACCTGCATCCCATATAATGCAGGAATATTTTTGCCCAAATAGGGCTTGAACCCAGGACCCTGAGATTAAGAGTTTCATACTTTACCAACTGAGCTATCCTGCAGTGATGTAACATGCCACACACACACAAACACAGCTGCGGCTTGCAGGAGGCTTGTACCGCCTCTTTTCCAGGTTTTTGTGAGTGCAGCTGTCAACCCTAGCCAAGGTTTACGGGAGACTTTGCTCCTGGCCATGCAAAGCAGTAATTTAGCATGCCTAGGACCCATGAACAAATCACATTATCTTTAACCTAAACCAGCCCTCATAGAATTTCCTCTGTACAAGCGGTGCAGAAGTGGATCCAGCCCATTAGCTTATCTCCCCCCTCCCTCTGTGGACCAAGCTTGACGGGGGTGTGGGGTCGCCCATCTGACAATCATCCATTGTCACAAGTTGTCCATATGGACCATGTTTCCCTGCACAATCAGCCAAATGCCAGGACTTGCAAAGCATGGCAAACAGATCTAGCAAAACCCTGGGAATCAGCTGATCAAGGCTTAGACTTTATAAATCTTACAAGAGGAACAGAAGAGAGATGGGGTTTTGCTCCCCGAATATGTTCTTTGTGTTTTTAAACTTCTGCTTTGAATTTAGTTTGTATTCTGGGATGTGTGTATGGTTGTTCATTCGTTCGTTCATTCATTCATTCAATTCAATTTGTATTCTGTCCGTCCTCCCAAAGGGGCCCAGGACAGCAAGCATATCAGGATAAAATTGTTAAAATACGTAAAGACATCTAAAAATGATTCCAATATAATTAGCTCTCCAGACAGGACTGCTGTGTCTTGGGAAGCAGAATAAAATTTCAAAAAAATAAAAGCGTGTGTCTTGTCTCCCAGAAGCATTTAGGAACTGTGTCACACTGTATGAAATGGTAACATGGTACAAACACTGATTGGCCATACCTTTGAAAACCCATTTTTCAGCATGCTGTTTTTAGAGAGGTTATTCTTTATGCTGCTTTTTGGTCAAAAGACTCCATGGTGACAACCATACCCTTAAAATGCAAACAATGAAATCACAATAATAAAATTCAATATAAACCGCAATGTAACAACAGTGAGAGTGTAATCTGGGGCATAGAACTCTCTCAGTTATCATAAAAAGCCAGATGGAAGAGTAGAGAAAAGGAGGGAGCTAAACACAGGTTCATTACATATTAAAGGTCACAACCTTCAAGTTAGAGAGAGGTGCTCAAATAGGATTAAAAGTGTACTTACAAAGGGTTTTGAAAAGAGTGAATCTCAGAAAGATTCTAGTGAGCAGAGTGAAGGCTGTCAAGCTCTTTCCCCATCAATTCCAAGCAAAACTCATTTGTTCCTACCTGCTATCAATAGGGCTGGGCGATATATCAATACATCATCCAAAACTGGTTTGAAGCGCATATCATGATAGCAATTTCATCATTTTTGACCTGGCAATATTTCACAGATCCTGTGTGTGTGTGTGTGCGCGCTATGCAAAAATCATGATTTGGGGGAAACCATGAAGCCAGCCAATGCCTCTACATAGATCCACAATTATTTCAGACTTTGCAATATATCACTATACTGTGATGTTTAGCTGGTGATATATCACAATGTTGAAAACCAGGTATCGCCCAGCCCTAGCAATAGTCCTTTGCTCAGAGCCCTGATTTACAGAAGCCATCCCAGTTTTGGATCTGATCCTGGAAACTCCCACTTTTCTTTAAGACAACCCTTATTGGAGAAATATTGGAGGATATGGAGTTATGTGACTGACAAACACAAACAAACACACACACACCGAGCCAAGGAGATAAGTAACTATACAAACTTTAAAAGACATCTGAAGGCAGCCCTGTATAGGGAAGTTTTTTTTAAATGTTTAATGTTTTATTATGTTCTTATATATGTTGGAAGCCACCCAGAGTGGCTGGGGCAGCCCAATCAGACGGGTGGGGTATAAATAACATTATTATTATTATTATTATTATTATTATTATTATTATTATTATCATCATCATCAAACAGACAGTCCCTATTTTCATCAGAAAAATGATGGACGGTATGTCTTTGTAAGCTTGCACAATTTGTCACTGAGTTCTGCAGCATTGGTTTTAGTGTCCTGCCACTGTGCCTGGCAAGAGAGCAATATATATATATATATATATATATATATATATATATATATATATATATATATATATATATACACACCGTATTTTTTGCACCATAACACTCACTTTTTTCCTCCTAAAAAGTAAGGGGAAATGTCTGTGCGTGTTATAGAGGGAATGCCTACGGGTGGCATGCCTACAGATTTTCCTCCTCTAAAAACTATGTGCGTGTTATGGTCGGGTGCGTGTTATAGAGCGAAAAATACGGTGTATATATATATATATATATATATATATATATATATATATATGGATGACAGGCGAACTACTTCCATCATGCCCAGCTGCGAAGAAGTACAAACCATATTGCATATAACTGTCTCATGCACTTAGCCTAGATTGGTTTAACACTAGTGAAAATGAACCTACTGTTGCCTTCCTGTGAGGTATGCAGCTGCTAGACCGAACAATGCAGAGAAGTATGATCTAAAGAGTGTCTTGTGTATACAGATATCCAAGTCTGAACACTAAACCAATTATTCTTGCCATTAGAATCCAACACAGGCTGATTTCCAAGTAACTGGGAACAGAACTGTTCAATTTAGTTTTGAATAGCCAGTAATTTTCTGCTTAAAAAATCTGGAAAGTCATTATTTTAAAAACTAACTACCAGGAGGAATTTTACATACAGCATTTTCTAGTTTGCTCCCCCCCTAAAATGCTTTCTCCTTTTTTTGCCAAAGGGACGCCTCTGTGCATTTAAAAATGTGCTTGTGTGCACACTTGCTAAGGCTCAAGCAAGGGGGAGCGCTCAAAATCATTGGCAAAGTACACCATATCTGAAGGGAATCTCTGGAAACAAAATGAAATAACGAAGAAGAAAAGTGCTAGATTATTTTAACCGCGCAGTTCCTTTAGCGATCAGCGGTGATGCATCACTTACTGGCGAAGAAATATCCATGCTCGGGGGAAACGGTGGCACATATTGAGCAAGACATGAGAGAGACAAGGTAACATGCCTGAATCATCAGTGGAGCATGAATTCGGCCCATTTTGAATAGCTGGAGCCACTCCAATCATACCACCACCTCATTTATTTCTGTACGTGCTGCGGAGGTAGGCTGGTTGCAGTAGAGAGTTGGCAAGCCCAATTGTACGCCTGCTGTGTCGTGCTGGTTACTCATGCTGCTATTCTGCCACACTGATGCTGTTACTGCATTACTTTATGATGAGGCTTTCATCACGGTCAAATCAAGTGCAGAAATGTAGAAGATAAACTACGTGTCCGGACAAACAACACTTGCCTCTCGGTATTCTTATTTGAGATTTCAGCTAGAGCCAATTCAAGTTTAACAAATCTCTCAAGGATTATACAAGAGTTTCATAGGCCTTAGTGAGAATAATAGGTACAGGAATGGGGCATTAATGTTAAGACAGACTTTATAGAAATCGTTTCCTAGCCAAAAAGCAGCTTCATAAAGTTGTGTTTCCAGGCCTTATGGGAAAACTGGTTTTTCTAATTTTTTTCCGGCTTTGCAGCGGCTTTTCATCTATTTTACACAGCAAGAACGCAAGTGAGTTTTTGAAATAATTCCTGGAAATCTGGAATGCTTACTAATTTTTATTATTGCAACTAAAAGTAGATCCTGGAAGAAACTGGGCCTTGAGCTCAATGGTAGAACATAGGCATTGATATCCTGTGAGCTCCAGTGAAGAGGCTTCAAACAAACACTGCAGGAAACTTTGGAGAGCTAGATTCAAAACACATGGTAAATAAGAGCTAACTATCATAGGCAAGTAAAATTATATTTAGTAATACTACTATGGTTTGTTCCTTCTGTTCTACATATTTATATATTGCCTAAATGAGAAAATGGCTGCTAAGTGGTTTACAACTATAAAATCAATAATTAAAATACAAAATAAACCAGTTGAATCACAGCATAAAAAACATCCACACTTAAAATATATAATAAAACAAGACAGTTAAAAACTATTGAAACAAATAAATTAGAAAGTTGGAGTTCAGGGGGATGCATGCCTAAGCAGGTGTGTCTTCAAGAGCTGGTGGAATGCCAATACTGATGGAACCTCTTTTATTTCACCAGGAAGAGCACCACACATTGTTGGTGCCACTGATGAAAACTTAGGGCTAAATTATTTACGGCATGGTCAAATATATGAACTTGGCTAAGGTGTTTATGTAGCTAAAAGGCTACCAACGACAAGAAGGGATGCTAACACAATGCTTAGGAGAATGTCACAGTTGTTTTGTTAAAAAGGGGGGGGGGGAATCCTAAGGAGAATTTTTGGATTGCTTCTTTCTTTGGGCACGGTGGGGAATAAGGAAATGACCTGGGAAAGAGAATTATTAGCTGGCTGTGTTAACTCCATATTGCCCATTTTGTTGCCCAGCTCACTTGTGAACACAAAGTATTCTCTCCTCACAGAAGGGGCTGTATACTGTACCCCAGCATGTGTGTCATTTCTGGTTTTAAAGGTAAAGGTAAAGGACCCCTGACAGCTAAGTCGAGTCACGGACGACTCTGGGGTTGCGGCGCTCATCTCACTTTACTGGCCAAGGGAGCCGGCATTTGTCCGCAGTCAGTTTTTCTGGGTCATGTGGCCAGCATGACTCAGCCGCTTCTGGCAAAACCAGAGCAGCAAATGGAAATGCTGTTTACCTTCCTGCTGGAGCGGTACCTATTTATCTACTTGCACTTTGACGTGCTTTCGAACTGCTAGGTTGGCAGGAGCTGGGACCGAGCGACAGGAGCTCACCCCGTCGCAGGGATTCGAACCGCCAACCTTCTGATCGGCAAGCCCATGGCTCAGTGGTTTACACCACAGTGCCACCCGCGTCCCTGGTTTTATCTCCTTCAAATACAATGGATACTTCTTGTTGTTTCTCTGCGTTGAGTGTAACAGAATCAGTTAAGCGTTCCCAACACAGACAAAATTCCTGCCTTCAGAGAGAACTCCCCACTGCATCACTATATAAGTCATGCTCTTGCCACTTTCAGGAGTCCTGAGGCGCTCCCAAACCTGAGACTTATGGAGAAATGCAGGAGGCAAATGCCTATGTCAATGCTCTTCAAGCAGTGGTACAAATATCAGCAGTTGAAAAGTGCTGCTGTAAACTCAGGCAGCTCATAGGGCTATGTTAGATGTGATGGTATTTGTACTGGTGCAATTGCAATTCTCCGTTAATGATATATGGCTTAAAAACAACAACTGAATAGCAGTTGTAGGGGAAGGAGCAGGAAGGAGACTGTGATGGATGAGGAGGGGTGTTAACCCTATTGTGCCCTCACTGGTAAAAAAGGATTAAACCCCTCTCCCTAAAAAAAGGTTCCCTATGAGCTTCCTGAGAATGGAAACTTGCCTTCCATGGCTAGCAATCACTGACTCCCTCCCCATGCACTATATTCTAACATAGACCTTACATATTCTACAGGTAAACCTGGGGGGGGGGTGCCTCCAAATTATTGTTGTTGTTTTTTATTAAATGTGTTTGTTGCCTTATCTTGCCCAAGGCAACCCAAAGCGACTTACAACCAAACACCAAACAACCAAAAAGTCCCACATAGATACATTAAAGCCAGCGGGGGGTGGATATACATTAAGAACATCCCATCCACTTCTAAAAGGCTATAGAATAGTTAAAGCCAAAGGCATGGGCGTAGAGGAAAGTTTTTGACTGGCACCTAGGAATTATATATTTTTATGTTTAGCTATTCAAAGTTTGTAGAGGGTGGCCAACAGATTCCCACACTCCAAATTCTCACTCTGCCATATGAGTTCAGGATTTCTCCCAGAGAGAGCAACATTTTAACTCTCAGAAGACCCTAATCTGATTCACCCGAAAACTCAAAACTTGTAGATTTCACAGCATGTGGTGGCCCCTATTGTGTGAATGAGCGGATGCCGCAGAGATAATATGTGCTAACCCTTTCCTACACCACCTCTCCCCGCAAGCCACCCAACACACACCTTAACTTTAATGTTAACTTTAAACTTAACGTTTGCAGAGATCAAACATGTTGAAACAAGAGCCCATTGCTCAGGGCCATGCCCAAATTTCATATATTTGTCACAAAATGCCAAGAACTCAGCTACATGGCAACTTGCCTTATGTGGTTACTGAACAATAAATGCACACAAAAGTGGTTTTCACAGATTATCGGACAGTTAGAGCACAAACAGAAGCTGACCTTTACTGCTTGAAAGGATGAGCCAGTTAAATGTGATCAAATGCCCTGAAATGGCTGAACTTTAATTTAACCTAGCTCCAGCCTTAGATGTCCGTGTAAAAAACAAGGGAACCGGTGCAGCCATCTTCTTCTTCTTCTTCTTCATTTTTATATTATGCCACAACTGAGAACTGTGAAACCTTGCTGGGGGGGGACACACAACCACCCCAAAAAACCACAATTTCCTCTAAAGGTAAACCCAGGTGGTGTGAGATGACAGGAATGGGGGTAAATTTTTGCTCGGTATGCTTGGAGAAACTCCAAGGTTAGCAGAAGAGAAAATAAATAAATAACAGAATCTGGGGAGTGGGGAATCACCCTGCCAAAAGGCCAATGAGATTTGTGCATGCTCAGAATGTTAAATTTCGGTTTGAAAAGAAAATTTTGTTTGTTTCTATTAATTATATTTTCATACTGCCCTTCATCTGACAGTTACAGGGCGATTGATTGACAATATAAAAACACAAAAACACTTGACATGTAAGAAGCAAATTTTGGATATGCTGTACATAGCTTTAGCTTTCATGAAGGTATAAGCCTTGTTTTTGTAGAACCTTTAGTTTCACTGAGTGTAGTCATATCTTAAAGGGTAAAGGTAAAGGGACACCTGACTGTTAAGTCCAGTCACAGACGACTCTGGGGTTGCAGCGCTCATCTTGCTTTACTGGCCGAGGGAGCCAACGTTTGCCCGCAGACAGCTTCCGGGTCATGTGGCCAGCATGACTAAGCTGCTTCTGGCGAACCAGAGCAGTGCACGAAACACCGTTTACCTTCCCGCCGGAGAGTTACCTATTTATCTACTTGCACTTTGACGTGCTTTCGAACTGCTAGGTTGGCAGGAGCAGGGACCGAGCAACGGGAGCTCACCCCATCGCAGGGATTCAAACCACCAACCTACAGATGGGCAAGCCCTAGGGCCAGGGGTCAGCAACCTTTTTCAGCCATGGGCCGGTCCACCATCCCTCAGACCATGTGGTGGGCCGCACTATATTTTGAAAAAATATATGAACAAATTCCTATGCCCCACAAATAAGCCAGAGATGCATTTTAAATAAAAGGACACATTCTACTCATGTAAAAACATGCTGATTCCCGGACTGTCCACGGGCCGGATTGAGAAGGCGATTGGGCCTTAGGTTGCTTATCCCTGCCCTAGGCTCTGTGGTTTAGACCACAGCGCCACCCGTGTCCCAGTCATATCTTAGCTTCTGTTATTGTTCTGGTAGTACAGCATGCAGAAATCATCTCTCAAGTGAATGGTAACAAGTATACTAATACAAGTCTAGATCCCTTCCCTTCTGCCTGACATATGAGAAAGTGACTCCCTCCTTTTTCTTTATACCTCCTTTTTACCTCCTCGATACAATCAGCTGCACACCCATTTCTTTATGGCACCCTTTCTGGGTGCAATAAACTCCTCCTTCCACCCTTAGTTTCCTAACTTCCTCCCTGCCTTATCTGTGAATCATTCATTTTATTTGTGACGACTGCAGGGATTCAACTGCGCTTTTCTCCTGAAGGAGCAGACTGCAATTTATTTATTTTTATTTCTGTCCTAGAGGAGGTGTTGCGGCTGTGAAACAAATGAGAGAAGAGAGAAGGCAAGACAGAGCTAGAGTGGCAGCTTTGAGAAGAATCTGCAGCGACGACTCAGCCGCATTTCCACAGCCAAAGCAGAGACTGAAAGAAGCCTTGATCAATTTCAGGGAAGACTGCATAGCAGATGAGACATAGAACATCCAAAGACTAAGGTATAATCTGACCTACTTACTGCAAATGCAGAACAACAATGCATTAGGGCCCTACAATACCTATCTGCATGTATTTTTGAAAGAGAGAAAAAATACAGCACTAAACCATGTTCAGCCAGAACTATAGAAATGCAAAGACTGATATAAGCTAAAGACTAAAGATGTTTATCTATAGATTTAGCATTGAGATAGCAGAAGCACATTGATGCTAAATGTATTGGTAACTGGAACCTACATGTAACTGAAGTCACACGCTTAACTATTTTGCAGTTACTGGATGTGCTCAGTGCGCCAGCTATGTACTTGCAGGTGATGCAGCTGTTCCATTCAATCCATGACTGGCTTCGTAATCAATCCATATCAAACAGTCTTCACTCCATTCACCGGATTGACAGATTCTGGACAGAACTCGTCACAGAACAAAGGTTGATGAGAACATTAAAAACAGAGGCCATCTGACACAGTGGAAGAGGCTGATGGAAGACTGTACAACAATAGTCTGGTAGGTGCACAGTATGCCAATACGTTCCAGCATCCCCATTACATGCCACCTCTGGTGTCTTTTCAGCACCGTCCTTTTTCAACAAGGGTGCACATTTTATCCCAGCCTATATCTGTCTTGGATTTGAAATGGCCTTTATTTTAAAAGCCGCTTTTCTGTTTTTTCAAAAAAATGAAATGGTTTTTACCGTATTTACTCGAGTCTAATGCACATTTCTTTTTTTGCCAAATTATGTTGTGAACATTAAGGTGTGCATTAGATTCGATGGAGCATTTCATTCGTGTAAATACGGTACCCCTGGGTGCAAATCGGCTGCGTGGGGCCAGATGCGCCCTCCCAGCCGGCTGTCACTGGGCCGGGGGCACGCTGCTCTATTCCGATCCTCTGGCCAGGCCGCAGCACCACTGCGCTGCTCAGTTCATGTGCCTCACCACCTAACTCACAGCTGCCGCTTGGCCAGACTAGTCAGAGCTGAGGGGTACGCAACTGGTGAATCCGGGCGAGAGGAGGCCAGGAGGCTGCTGGGCTGCATTTGGGGTGGGCACCTGAGCCTGGGCAGCCCAAGCATGCCAGCCACGTGGCCAGTCCTCAGTGTGCCCAGGTGGCGAAGGAGCCTGTGGGTCAGAGGGGTGGCAGGGCAGGGACTGTAAAAAAGGAGGCAGCCCCTCCCGTAAGACAAGATAGTTTGAGGTGGTCAGTAGGGCTGGGGGATCTCTAATGTGCACCCTTTTTTTGCCAAATTACATTGCAAAAATTAGGATGCACATTAGATTCAATGGCGCATTCAACTCGAGTAAATACGGTAGTTGTTTTTATTTTTGAGGTTTCTACTGTGAAAGCACTTCAAGATACTGAATTAAATAAGTTAAATAAATAGCAGCCACACAACAGTGACTCCACTTACTGAAATTTATCACATATGCAGCAAACAGCATGCTGGCATGGGAACTTCTAAAAAGAAACATGATAACATGAACCTGAATGAATGCTTTGATAACCGCAACACGTTCAACATCGCTGATAGCAGCCTCAGAAGGCTGATAAGCCGTTTCCATGCTGCTTTTGGATATGGTTTTCTTTCTTGCAGAAGATGCAGGTGTTATGCAGAAAAGCAGACATCAAATTGGCACCAGTGGAAGGTTCCCTCTCTAACCTAGTCATAACTGAGGTCTGTGTTGGGTGCTTAGGGAAGCACACGAGACGCACTCCTGCATTTTAACTTGTTGTCCAGCTCTTGTCACAATATGCAGCAACAGTGACTTTTACTCACCAAACTTAAAACCATGGAGAGACCTGGTCTGAACAAAGACATTGGATTCTTATCTCATTATACATGACAAAGCCATTTTTCACCTTCCCACCCCTTGCTTTTTCCTGTAAGACCTATTGCAGTCATTAAGAGTCGTCAACAGGCTCATCACAGCTATCTGCCAATCACCCATTCCCACCACCCTTCTGAGTAATACCCCTCCCCACCTTCTCACTATATAGAAGGATCTGGCAACTTCTGTTTCAGTGTATCTGAAGAAGTGTGCATGCACACGAAAGCTCATACCAAGAACTAACTTAGTTGGTCTTTAAGGTGCTACTGGAAGGGAAATTTTTTTTTTTTGTTTTGACTATGGCAGACCAACACGGCTACCTATCTGTAACTGGAACTATGGAAGGCACCACATTGAGCCGCATGAAATGGAAGTCCATCAACCTCACCAAGAAACTTGCACAGGTACAGACTGATATCTTCTGGTATCTGAAGAAGTGTGCATGCACACGAAAGTTCATACCAAGAACTAACTTAGTTGGTCTTTAAGGTGCTACTGGAAGGAAAAAAATTTTTTTTGTTTTGACTATGGCAGACCAACACGGCTACCTATCTGTAACTTTTACTCGCAAGTAAGGAAGAGATCTTTATTTGGGCTAACAGTGGTACCGGCTCAACAGCAAGCCCAAGGCCCAGAAGTCATGCTTTCAAGGTGCATGAGAAAGACAAGAGGTTCATAACTGTGGTAAGAATTCACCTTTGCACCACCTTGTTCGTTACCCAGGTGGAGGAACAACCACCTTTTCAAAAACCAAAGAAGTCCAGCACCCAGATTTAGGGGCCCAGCTTTTATTATAGCTATTGCAATAGGACAAAGCTCACTCAACTCTCTGTGCCAGCTGAGAAGGTCAATGGAAGATACAGTGAGGTCCCAGCAGTTGAGGTGCCCCTTCTGCCAATCTTTTAAGGGCGGGCCAGGGTGGGCTCACACCCAGGACCCTAACTCTGTCATCCTACTGTGGATGCGTACACCCACTCTCTCATGGAAAGTGCATCTGATCCCACCTACAAATGTGACATCTGGTCCTCAGCAACAAGACTGTTTCCTACCCACCCGAGTCCAGTTCTGACACCTCTTCTTCCTCTGGCTGGTCAAAGTCCTTCCTCCCTCCCTGACCGGGCTGTGCACTCTGCAGGAGGGATGATGGAGAGAACTGGCAGATCTGCTTCCTCCTCTCTGACATTTAAGGTCACAAGGGGAGGATCGCCATCCCTGAGCTCCCCACTCCATCATCTGCTCCTCCTCCTCCTCCTCTTGTGCCTGGGGCTGCCAAATTCAGCTTCTGGTGGAGCCAAGCAGGCAATGACACCTGTGTAGTTTGACCTATAGACACCCAGAAGAGTTTGCTATTGCTGCGGAGAATGACCATATACAGTTACGGCTACAACATGGGGTCATGGCTGTGGGGGAAGTGATAATACAGATTTTATATAATTATCACACGCACACACATAAACCTTGATGTAAAAAGCAAGTTTCCATTTTGTAGCTGAAATACTGCAATAATTCAGCGTGGGCAAAAATATATCCCACTGTACAATAATATGGAATTCCTTGCTGAATTCATGCTTTTTAATCACTGCAATTGCTCCCAATTTATTAAATGAACTACTTTAAATTCATGAAGTTGGCCAAATTAAATATTTTCAGGTCACTGGGGCCATTCTCTAAATTAGACCCATGTTTATAGTAGTACTAATTTCCCCTCAGTATACTGGCACAAATGACTATTACCACAGCAAATAGGGAGGTACAGTAAATACCTTCCTATTTTAGTTTTACAAACTCCTTCTGAAATTTGCACATTTTAGAACATCTTGGCTTTCTCTGTAATAGGATGGTTGTTTTATTAGTTGCTGTGAGGCTCAATTTGTTTTTATGCTCTGGCGTCTATAAACACATTAAATGATCAGACTTTCTTCTCTTTTTACATTTGTAAAGAAAATCTATATGGAATGCTGATCAAAATTGCAATTTACATATGAATTTACACACACACACACACACACACACACACACACACACTCACTATCCAATTCCCATGCATATGGAGCAAGAAGAAGGCACAAGATGAGGTGGGGAACTAAGGTGCTAATGGACTCCAACTCCCATCAGCCCAAGTCACCAAAGCCAATAGTCATAGATTATAAGAGATACAGTCATGCAACATCTGGCAAGGGCACAGGCTCCCTATCCCTGGTCTAAGATGAGCATAACCTAACATATTTCAGTGAAGGCTATGCAACGTCCTTTGTAAGTAGCATGTACCAGTGCTCAACTATGAATGTAAACATGTTCAGGATACAGTCTATCCCAATGCAAGCAAAGCATACAGATTTAATAAGGAATGATCCGATTATTTTATTGGAGATTAGGCAAGCGGCGCAGGGAATACCAACAGGCCAAATGAGGAAAGCAGGACCTTAAAAAAAATACGGTACCGAGAAAATAGTTTTAGGAAGAAGCTATATTCCTTTTGAAAAAGCTTAGATCTAACAACATACGAATGTGGAAAAATCACACCGTTTCTGGGGTAACGTTGTGCATTCATAAATGTTTGAAGTATTTTACACACAGTGAAGGATCAACTGCCTCAACTAAATCTGGCTGGGAGCTGTGGAGATACTTTGTAAAAGCATATGGCCAGGAAGGTTGCAGTAGGACGTGGGAGATCAGGGCTGAAAACCTCAGCCAGACATGAAGCTCACTCGGTGATCTCAGGCCAGTCAGTACAGGCCAGTCAGGAGGAAGGAGAAGTGAGTACAATGTTATTCCAAAGGTCCCCAAACACTCTTGAGCAGATTTTTTTGGGGGCGGGGGCGGGGGAGGATGCACAAGTGACTGAGGAAGGGGGAAGTAGTGAAAACCGTTTCTCATGCTTTCTGCTAACAGCATCCTCTGCCAGCTCACAGACGTCTATCAGTGGATATATACCAATATCAGGAAAAACCCAGTTCTTAAAATGACTAATAAATATTCCACCTTTGTTGAACAATTCAGATCTTACATGTTTCAAAATACGCTGAACATAATAGTTCAACGTAATGTTTTATTTCGCTTCCCTGAGCTTTGTAGCATCGTGTTTAGACAAGTTTTATCATCTTCATTTGTCTGAAGCAGCATCAATGTCTTCAAATGAAATAATGTTTTCTAATCATCATACGTTTTAAACAGACACAGAGTCGAGATTTCAATGAGTGTGCGCTTGCGTTTTTTGAACCAACACTGCTTACTGGATACTTCTGAACTGCTTTGCTTCATTTCAATTTTTACCATCAACCAAGAGCAACCTTCTGGTTCATGTATCAAACCCAAGTGTCATGGGGCTCTACAGAGGCACTTAGTTCCCACCCCAGAAGTCCAAACTCAATCTTTACCATCAACCAAGAGCAACCTTCTGGTTCATGACTCAAACCCAAGTGTCATGGGGCTCTACAGAGGCACTTAGTTCCCATCCCAAAAGTCCAAACTCATTACATTCAGTCAACAGCACAGAACTCTTAAGATACAACAGGATTTTGTAGCCAGAAATTGGTCATTTTGGTTGAGTTTATTTAACCGCTTCCTAGCTTGAGTTTTTGCAGACAGGATTTTCTAGGCATTCATATGACATTCTTGAACTTTGAGACTTCTGTTTAAAGTATTGATTTCAAAAGGTGGAGATGCCCCTGAAACAGATATTCAGGCTGTTGGGCAGATGAGCAGCCTTTCAGCAAGAGGAGGCAGAAACCCTTGCTCTGTATCTACTGAATGGAAGAGGCACATGGTCATCACACAGCATGGGAAACGCGAGAAGGAGGCTATCACCATTCTTCCCCAGAAGTAGGTGACTGTGCTAGACTACAACCCCCTTGAAAAAGCCTGTATAAATAGGGATTTCAAGAATGCTCCTTATTTGTCCTTAACTGTTGCTGTTAAAACGTAATCTGACCCACAAGTTATCCAACAAGAGGTAGTAATTTGCCTGAAAACTACGAATCACATATTTGTATTTAACAGGGCAACTGATCAAGACTGGTAACAGTTGGAACTGTCAAGTTATTAGGACTCTCATCTGCTAGGATCCATACCCTGACAGGGTTTATTGCTACAAAACTGTTTAGCATTTCACAACACAGCAGAACCAATCAACATGGAATTGTGCATGTGCTTTCTAGTGACAGATTCAAAATACAAGTGCATGGGATTTTCTTTCCCTGAGAGAAGAGTTATCAGTGTTCAATTGAGCAAAATGTTTAACAGCTGAGCACTAAATGGCCTGAATGCTGCCATCTCTTGGAAACATCCTAATGAAAGTAACTGAGAAATTGGGTTTGTTTTGTTTTTTTAAAAACAGCTCTAGAGCTAAGACCAAAACAAACCATAGTCTTTGTCTCCTCACACTTTCTTCCAAGACTTTGATTTGGTATTCACTTTTTATTGTCAGTGCCTAGACTTTTTATCCTGCATCAGTTCTTTCAAATGCCACAAGGAAATCCTTGGGCAAATACAATCACATAAGGGACATTAGCCCATATTAAACACGCTGCCTCAATTAAAATAAAATCATTAATGGAGACAAAACCCTTTGGTTAGTATGCACTTCATTATGCGTTTTGCTATTTCAAGAATTCAAAAAGCATTCCTGGGGCAGATACCAAGAGCTGACCAATGACATTACAAGGTTAATAGCCCCGACCTAATCATATTAGAAATATTCAAGTTTCAAAGAGAGTCTATTGGAATCTGCATTTTATTAAACTGCTGAACAGTGCAGAAAGATGGCATTACACACTAAACTTATGCTTTATGGGATTAAAATGTTAGGATCAGAGACTCCGTAGAACAGAGTAGGCTCGAAAATGAAATGTTGCATAAGCTAGTGTTAGTGGAATGATCCTCAAAGCCCTTAGGTGCAGATTAGCCTATACAACTTTGTCCTTTTCAATCCTTTGTTTTCTTTCAGGCCACCTTTCAACCCTGAAACTGCTATAATTGCAGCTCTTCAGAGACAAAGTGAAGTGATATGTTGCTGATATGCTTCTTAGGTTGCTATGTTACAGTGATTATCTAATTAGGTACCTGCCTGAAGTGAATAATAATGGCAGCATTTAAACAAATCGATAAAATACATCCAATCAGTTCTTGGCAGGCCTTTATACCAGTTTTTATATATACTGGCTTAGAGAATAACCATTCAACTTTATGCTTGGGCAGCTCCATATAGGACTTGTATACCGTAAATGCTGACATATAAGACAATCTTTTAAGTGAGCCCATTTAATTGGTCTGGAAAGCAAGTTCCACTCTCTGAAAGTGTTGATAAAATAGAAGCTAATATAATAAAACATTAATGCTGTTTTTGCATCTTCTCTGAAAGCAAACATAGAGGTACAAAAGGAGAAGAAAGAGGGCAATTCTGCTAGCGCAACAGTAAAAACATTTTCTAGGTGTTGCAGGTTAAACTTACTTCAAATAAAGTGATTGTAAGGTTAACGCATGAGGAAAGTTTGCCTAGAACATTCTGCCGAGTTTTTAAACAAATTCAGTTGTATATCCTAGTAAACATTGATCCAGAGTTTCACGATGACTTACAAAATAAAATGAATAGGATCAACAGAAATGTAACGTCACATACGTGTAATATATAAAAAGCTGTTTGAATGCACAACAAATCACAAGCCAGATTGTCATTTCCTAGAGGTCGGAGAGCATAAAAGTTGGTAAAAGGCACATTCTTGAAAAAAGACACCATAAGTGAACTACATTCCCGATTCTTCTAGGACCACAACCACATCCAGATCAGAAAAAAACTAGGATATCTCCTTATCACTATCATTTCTTTCTTGAGGTAGATTGATAAGAACACCTCTCTCTCTCTCTCTCTCTCTCTCTCACTCACTCACTCACACACACACACACACACACACACCTTTACAGTATGAAATCTGAGGTCAGCAGAGATAGTGAAGCTCAGTTTCACCAAAATACAATGACAGTACATAACACACGTACATACAACCCGGGTAGCTAAAATCTAAGCAGTTGTTTCATATCTAATGCCAGTTCAACTGATGCCTTACAGTACCTGCCATGCCATCTTCTAAAGTGATCATGCCAGTAAATTTGCAAAGGACTTGCTATATTAGAGCCTAAACTAAAGTTTGGCATCATAGTAGGCTGTAAGAAAAGTGGTTCTGCTAATTGTAGCCACTGTCCTGGGGTCAGAATGTCTTAGGCAATCCCATCCCATGATCTCATCTTAGCTGGAGATTGTCATGGGAATGGCATGTTATAGCTATACTGGGTTAAATAGACTGGATGTTTAAACCAGAATATTCCGCTCCTTCACTACTGAACATTTGTGTCAATTCTATTTAAGTTTCTGAAAAGGTAGATTTAATGTAGATAAATGTAGAACATTTCTAAGTGCAGTACAACCTGTCTCATGATTTGTGTGCAAGATGTAAAATTCATTAATTTACATTGTCTATGCTTAATTGATCACAGTGCTAAATGATGACTCCCTTCATATTCACCCCCATGACTTTGACGTTGACTTATTGTTCATTTCTTTAGCTAAAGCTGGGACATTTGAGATTTTCACAGGACTGAAGAAAAATAGATGCAAACGCTTGACAGTGCCAGGAGATAAAATAATTGTGCATGAAATTTAACTTATTCAACATTAAAATACAATGAGAACAAACGACTCGACATATTAATTCTATGTAGAACGGTATAATGGCTGAAATTGAAGGAAGTGTGGTTTCTGAACCACACTAACATATGCCTAGACTTACCTTTATTAATGTGTGATATACGGCTCTTTCTGGACTCAGCTTAAGTTATAATAGCAGCTTTATGTTGGCCACTGCTTCACTAAGTGGTAAGTTCACAAGAGCGTATTTTATTGCAGCCGAAAACTCGGGACATTTTGATTGATCAGCTTAGATCTAAAGATGAACCCCCTAAAGTTCAGGTGTCTATGTCCCAGAAATAATTTTCAAAAGCGGGGGGAGAGAAATTAAAGTGACCATATGACCGGCTGGCTGAAACATAGCATGTGTCGGAAGTTCCATGCGAACAGGAGCTACTCCAAATTACCTCTGTAAGTACAATGCATGCAGGCAAGATTTATGACAGTGAAGGTAACCCGACAGCCCTTGCTCACATATATGAGAGAGGGCACATCCCTCTTATCTTTCTGCAAAACTCCAGTGGGCCAGATGAGCCAGCTTTGTATCAGATAGCAAAGTGGCCATTGCTTCTTCCTTCCGTTGCCTTTTCACCTGGAATAAGCCGAGTCGGTTCTCCGACAACGAAACAAGCCTGCCAGCAACACAGTCACACAAACCATATAAAATGCATAGTCCCTCGGTTACTGTCCCTCATCGCAGTGGTGAATGTCTCTTTGCTGGAAGAAATAGTCCCAGCTGCCTTGAAAGAGGCAGTGGTTCTTAAGAAGTCCTCACTGGAACCTGAGCTACCATCAAATTGCCAATATCCCATTCCTGGGCAAGCTGTTTGAGAGGGTGTTGACGGCACAGCTTCAAGTGTACTTGGATGGAGCCAATGACGTGGATCCATTACAATCTGGTTTCACTACTGCATTTCAGCTGTGCAATTCTCTCTCCTTGGAAGCACAGATGGCCACACTGCCTACTAAGAACTTATCTCTTCCCCAAGATTTTGGAGGAGCTGGCCGAGTCTGCTCTGCATAGTACACTGTGTATTATTCAGGTAGTTTTACCACCTGAATTGTTTCCGTGTGGTTTTTTTGTTTGTTATGTTTTTTATTCCTGCTGTAAACCACGTTTGCGGTGAAAAGCAATCTATAAATTCAATAAATAAAATAGTTTCATCTGAAACAGTTTCAAGGAAGACGTCTGCTTATTTCTTTTCCTGAAAACAAAGGCTACTTCACTTACTTGAAAGTCTCTTTCCTCTAAGATCTCCTTCTTCCATCTGACAAGGAAGGCAGCACACACATATAAATGGAAGTGAGAAAATCCCTCTGGTTCAGACTGAGAAAGAGAGAAAGAGAATTTATGTATAACCAGACAATAACTGCAGTTTATTCATTGTGATATTCTGTCATTTTTCTAGTTACTCCAAAGTTAATTAGCTCCAGGAGGTAAAGTTGTTCCTGATTTTTATGATTGAATTATTAAATCAAACTCCAAAATCAGATCCCAAATAATTTTATCTTTATTGCAGGTGGGGAATTGCTCACCAGGAACCAACACTATTTCAGAGTACTCTATCCAATAATATATAAGAGACGCTATATCAATTAAGCTTTGCAGTAAGCATCAAGTAAAGATTTCTGGTGTCAGTCTTTGTTTTGAAAACCGCTTTAATTGTGCCAGTGAACCATCTTTTGTTGAGAGGAATAGACAGTGGGGTTTTAATCCTGTTTATTCTCCTTGACTTCTTGATTGTCTTTGTCACCATTTAGCATGAAACATTATACACTGCCTGCCAAAACTGAGAATATGAGCATCACACTGTGATGCTTCCATTCCTACCTGTCAGAAAGGAAGAAAGTGCTTGCCCCTTGAGACCCAGCTTGTGGGATACCACAGAGATAAATCTTATTTCCCAAACTATTTAACATCAACATGAAGCTGAGATCATTAGAGCTTCTGAAGTTGAATGTCCTCAATATAATACCGTTATATCATGAGAAATCCAGGTAATTACGAGCCAGTTGGCCTAGATTTTTTTCCAGGTAAATTGGTGGAAACTATTATTACAGGTAACACATTATTAAGCATATAGAAGAAAAAGTTTTGCTGAGGAAGAATCAGCATTGCTTCTGCAAAGTTACCGTATTTTTCGCCCCATAGGCCGCACCTAGGTGGTTTTTTTTGGGGGGGGGGAATAAAGAAAAAAAATTATTTCCCCCCCAGGCATGGGGCTTGGCGCCGGGCTCCCGAGGGTTGCACAGAGCTTCCTGAAGCCTGGAGAGCACCAACCCCTCTCGTTCTCCAGGCTTCAGCGAAAGCCTGTATTCGCCCCATAGGACGCACACACATTTCCCCTTCATTTTTGGAGGGGGGAAAAGTGCATCCTATAGGGCGAAAAATACGGTAAATCCTCTGTCACAAGTATTTGACATCTTTGAGTATGTCATGAAGTACGTGAACTTTCACAATGCTTTCAACAAAGTCCCTCCATCAAAGCTTTGAATAAAATTAGCAGACAGAGAAAAAGAGGTTGGCTGCTCCTATGGATTATTTCTAGATAAACAGGAAATAGGGGGTAGAAGCAAACAGACAGTACTCACAATGGAAGTAAGCAGTGAGACTCCCAATGCTATTTAAAGTGTTCATAAATAATGAGGAGATTGGGAATAACGAGGAAATTCTGGCATTTAAACCTGAGAAACATGGAATACCCTGACTTCACATTCACTGGTGAGGTCTGAACTGATGGTGACTAAGCAAGAAAATCTGGAGGTCATGGTGGATAGTTCAATTAAAACTGCTCTGAAAAGGGTGAATTGCAATTGGGGACTATTATTAGTACGCCACTGAATGCCAATTGCTGGAGAATAATAGCAGGAGAGTGCTAGTACTCTTCAAGCCCCATTTGTGGACTTCACTGTAGACATTGTGGACTTCTGACCCAAGTGAGCTCTAATGTTCTCAAATGGAGGAGGGGGGATATAAGCAGTTTTCAGTCTAGGTCCAAGACGAACTAAACAAAGCCATGAGCACGAAGTTCATCAGAACCTTCAAATAATCTTTACCAAAAGTGAACACTGCTGTTATACAAGCTACATCCAACAGCTCTTTCAAAATAATTGTAAAACATGCCATTACCGCTTGATATTTTCCCTTTCCTAGGCTCTTTTAAATCAAATCAAATGGGCTTAAGTATTCAATTCATTAAAGGAAAAATGCATATTCCCTTTAGATTTAAGAATTCATCATGGTTCAGAGATAAAACTAGGCTACAAAGTATTTCAAACGGATAGTCTTGGACAGTTTTGGAAATTGAGCAAAACACCTAATGCATAATTGCCTTTCCCAACACCTGCTACCTATTATAACTTTCCATTTGCAGCCCTTGAAGTTATGACCGGTTTCATCTTTAAATGTATAAAACGGCGGGCCAATAGCTAAAAGCTTTTTTTTAAAAAAAATAAAAAATATCAAACATAAACAATGACCTTGATTTAAATATTTTAGCAAAAGATCTTAAGACAGATGTACAGCCTTCCAGAAGACTTATTCTGAACATATTAGGCATGACTCGGAGCGCATCACCACAGAGGCATCTGTCATCATCAATAAAAATCATTTAGAAGGTTAGCATCACAAATATTACATTGCCTTGCAAAAAGTTTATCGCTTCTGTGGATGAAATCGAAGCCATTATTTCAGACTTGGCCCACAAAAATCTCATGAATTAATCAGGGGATGGACGTAGACCGGTGGGAAAGTTAAAGAAGTAAAGCAGAACATGTTCTTGGTAACAATGCACCCCAACAGTTGAAAAAGAAATTGCTTTTATCTATAGAATACTGCTTAATTGGTGTTGTTGCTATTGTTTAGTCGTTTAGTCGTGTCCGACTCTTCGTGACCCCATGGACCAGAGCACGCCAGGCACTCCTGTCTTCTACTGCCTCCCGCAGTTTGGTCAAACTCATGCTGGTAGCTTCGAGAACACCGGCCAACCATCTCGTCCTCTGTCATCCCCTTCTCCTTGTGCCCCCCATCTTTCCCAACATCAGAGTCTTTTCCAGGGAGCCTTTTCTTCTCATGAGGTGGCCAAAGTATTGGAGCCTCAGCTTCACAATCTGTCCTTCCAATGAGCACTCAGGGCTGATTTCCTTAAGAATGGATAGGTTTGATCTTCTTGCAGTCCATGGGACTCTCAAGAGTCTCCTCCAACACCATAACTCAAAAGCATCAATTATTTGGCAATCAGCCTTCTTTATGGTCCAGCTCTCACTTCCATACATCACTACTGGGAAAACCATAGCTTTAACTATACGGATCTTTGTTGGCAAGGTGATGTCTCTGCTTTGGAAGATGCTGTCTAGGTTAGTCATTGCTTTTCTCCCAAGAAGCAGGCGTCTTTTAATTTCGTACTGCTGTCACCATCTGCAGTGATCATGGAGCCCAAGCAAGTAAAATCTCTCACTGCCTCCATTTCTTCCCCTTCTATTTGCCAGGAGGTGTTGGGCCCAGTGGCCATGATCTTCAGTTTTTTGATGTTGAGCTTCAGACCATATTTTGCGCTCACCTCTGCAAATGTATTTCGAAACAGAAATTGTGGGCTGCACATTGCCATGCCATGCAGCGGGTGGGGGAAGGTAGCAAAGTTAAAATTTGACGCCCCAGCCCTCGTGCTGCCTTCCCAAAGCTGGAAGCTAAGTACTGAGCTTTGGGAAGAAGGTGTGAGGCTCTGGCAGGGTCCTAACTGGGAAAGTGCTAACTAGGCTTTGAGAGGGAGGCAGGAAGACTCTAGGACCATATCAGAGCCTCCTTCCCAAAGCCCAGAGCCTTGCTTTCGCAGCCTTGGGAAAGCAGTGCAAGGGCTGGGAGGGTGTCAAATGTTGCCGAGGGCCGCCAAAAAGGCAACGAGGGCCACACGCTGGACCACACTGGTTTAAAGGGTCAATTCTTAGCCTTGGAGGGGGTTACAAACTTAACACCATTTTTATATCATTTCTAATAACTTTTAAAGTTGTAACATTTTAGACCTGCAATATGAATCTTGAAGGTATCAAATATTAACAGTATTCTTTCAAGTGGTTTTGTTTTTTTTTAAAAAGTACCACACCATAGAAGTTAAATATTTAAGACAATACGAACTCTGAATAACTTTTTGTCATCAAAAATTCCTACCCTCTGAAAGGTAGAAAACTTTCAGGGGAAA
This sequence comes from Podarcis raffonei, assembly GCF_027172205.1. Classification (NCBI taxonomy): domain Eukaryota; kingdom Metazoa; phylum Chordata; class Lepidosauria; order Squamata; family Lacertidae; genus Podarcis; species Podarcis raffonei. The sequence goes on along the minus strand of NC_070611.1, from coordinate 11,903,842 downwards.
TAATTTTATGAGTCTGGTCTAGGTAGAGGAAATTAAAATGGCTAATTTCAGGCTCAAATAAATCTAACAGCAACTGCCTCTGATAGCCCTTCAACAAAGCTCATTCACCAACCAAGATTGTTTCAACTGGAAAAGAACATTTCTAGACTCACAAAAGGTCTGATGTTCCTGGAATGAAGTCCAAAGGCATCTTCTACTTTGGAATATAGCAATATAGTCATACCTCAGGTTGAATATGCTTCAGGTAGAGCGTTTTCAAGTTACGCTCCGCGGCGACCCGGAAGTAACGGAACGCATTACTTCCAGGTTTCGCCACTCATGCATGCGCAGATGCTCAAAATGACGTCACGCGCATGCGCAGAAGCGGCGAAATGCAACCCGCGCACACACAGACGTGCAGTCACGTGTTACGTTCTACTGAGAATGAGGTACGTTCTACTGAGAATGAGGTACATCCAGAGGTACCACTGTATCCTAAACTTGAGATTGTCGGATAATACGGTTGGCTAAGAATGCAAGCATCCACAATTCTATTCTTTTCTGCCCCCCCCCCCTTTTAGAATAAACAGAGGTTGACAACTTGACATTTCATTTAGCGTTAGGGGAGAAATGACAAGTTTATATAATATTTCCTCCCTTCTTAAAACACATTAAATTGTTATTTGCAGATTCCTCTGCAACAAACATCCTGCAATTTATAAACCATTTAAGAATATCAGAAAGACACATCTGCAGTAACTGATCATCCCTCCAGGGAAAAATATAGGTATTCCCAATTGTTAAACCTGCTACTGGCGGTAATGGCATTCATCAGTGATTTTCTTGTGAGCTTTTACAATGGCCTTGCTACTTGACTGCAACCAGCTGTAAAGCTTCTTTATTCTGTTATCACAGCCGCATGAGGGAATGAATGCCAAGGATTCAATAGTCCTGCTAAGGAAACAGTCACACAGTTGGAATAGCAATAAGTAGACTCAATTGAAGGCATCCTTTCACACTCTCTCGCTTTTGCAGAATGAATGCACGAATGACAAAAAATTAAAAAATTAAAATTCTCAGGTGCAGATGCTGAGGAAGATATACAAAATATAAATAAAATATAAAGTAGAGCATGTCACTGTTTAAAGAGAAGGGTCTGGAGAGGATATAAACTGATGTAGCATCATAACAGAGATAAAACTGACAGGCTTTATTTTGCAATTGAGAAACTACAGAGGAAAAATCCTAGAACCCATTCGATTAACAATAAGATGCTCTGAATTTCAACCAGAGATCATACTTCCTAAAGTATCAAACACTTTTTATGCTTTTTAAGGAGATGGGAGCCTTCATGGTTTCTACGTTGAAGATAACTGAGATAAGCAAACTGGGGTAGTGTTGCACGTGTCTGAAATCTCATTTACTTCCAGCGCTTATAGCTATGCAATCACTCAATCTGTTTATTATGGCCATAGACCGGCAGTTTAAAAATAGCTAAAATGCAAAATTATAAAAGCAAGATAGAATAATTATAAAAAAAACAAGCCAGAATAAGAGCAGGGAAACAAGAGTCGCTGACCAGCAGGTTAAAAAAACTAGAATTCTAACTGTTTCTAAAGCAATCCAGTTGAAGAGTCATGTGTCTGAAACACAAGATTGCATAAAATGTAGCATTATTCTGTGCATCTCCTATTACCCATAGAAAAATCATGATAAATCAAGGACAGCAAGCCTTATAGAGGTAACATTACTATTACATTTATAGCTATGCACAAAAAAGTGACTTGTTCTGCTGGGTTAAAATGTTTAAAGCTGGTCCTAATTAGAAACAGCTAAAACTGATGTGGTCAAGATCGATCTTGCACATTTAAGACAAGCCATGAACTTCCTTGCTTACCCAACAGCCACAGTTCATCCATATATCTGACCAGAAACCAAACATCAATGACAAGAGGGAGAGCTAGGGAGGTGATCTTGAAGCACTGGGCAGGCTGCCAAGGAAACCACTTGCCAGACTGAGCGACTTTCATTCATGCCTTTGGACTAGTGGAACGTTCTCAATTTGAAAGATTTAGATTTCATACAAAGCAGAAGCTTGATTCCTGATCATTAAACATTACTCCACTACTGCAGCTTCTGCATAGACTCTGTACTGGAGTCTTCTCACTACAATTCCCATCAGCCTCAGCCAGCACAGCCAATAGTCATGGATGATAGGAACTGTAGTTCAAAACATCTGGTCAGCCCAAAGAGAAAGCTCCTAAGCTATGTTTCAGATTCAGTTCAAGGTGCTGGATCAAATTTTAACATCCTTAAATAGCTCAGTTCTGATATATCTGGAGGAGTCCCTGCTTATTTCACATCTCCAATATCTGGCACTGTCTTCTGGTCTGAACAGTGCCTGGGTGTAACCCCTGAGTTCCATGAGGGATGAAAGGCAGCATAAAAATGGAAGAAATCAATAAATAATATCAATCAGAAGAAGCTCTTAAGTGTACCATCTGTGAAACAATTTAAGACCACAATAGCCTGTGGGCAAACCTTCTTAGCAATTGCTCTTCAATGGAGGAAGCCTAGAGCTGATTAGGCAATGTGGAACATGTTTTAATATTTGACTTATTTTAGTTAATGTTATTATACTTTTTCAAAAAACTATGTTTCTATAAATCAGATCAAAAATTGCCACACATTTTTTCCCCTTTTGTACCAGTGAATCACTTCTGAAGAGCTCACTAAGGTCAAATGAATAATCATTACATTTTTACACTGCTACATAGACATTAAATAACAGGGGTTTTCTTCCTGGTCCTTTCCAAAAACTTGTCATCCGCTTGCTAGTTAAACCTTTGTAACGATTACTTCTTCTGAAACCCATTTCACTGTGACGAGAGTCACATCCTTGCTTTTTGCATTGGGAAAAAATACTCTTATACCGACTCCGATCCCTGATGAATATTTGGATGTGGGGGCTTTGCAAGAGAGATTCCTATACCAGCACGATTAAATTAACGCAAATCAGTTTTGGCACCATTTGTTGCCATGGGAAAGACTGACAGCAGCATCCACAGATGAATGAAAATTAATAGTGGCATCATCATGCCTTTTCATCTTAACTTCCTGAAATGAAGGTCATACAACTCCAAATGGACCTGATGGGACCAAGGTGCAGTCAATATCCCATTTAAGTGGATATTCCCACTTAGTGGAGCTGGATTGTAGCTTTATTTTCTTTTTCTTTTGAATTAGCACATATATGTGTATCTGACAGAAGTTGCATTTTTAATGTTTCTGTAGAAGCAGGCTTCAAAACTAAATTTTCTACTTCTTAAAGATCTCTGAATTGCCTAAGAAGAAAAATAGTACCAACAATGTACCCTGCCAATTTAGAAATAACAGTGCAGTAATTCCGCCCCCCCCCCAAATCAGCATGTTGCTAGACATATGCTAGGTGGAGTTCCTTTAATATTATATTACTGCAGTACAGAGCTTTGAGCAACCCAGATTCAATGTACATGGGTATGGAATGCAAGCATGTTTTTAATCTAATTTTGTGGTCTCCTGAATCCTGAAAATGCCATGGGTTAGAATAAAGGAGATCTTGCACATCTATTCTGCAACCCTGTAACATAGGGGTGGTGAAATGGATTTCACTGATAGGCAGAAACAGAACTCCCCCAGTGTCACAGGCTACTTTAAAAGATGGATGGTCCTGACCACAATCTGGGACATGTTTGCAAAAAATGGGACCTTATTAGGTGCTATCCTAATTTTAGTCCCTCGGATGTATCTTATAGGCAATTGCACTCACATCCTTCTCTCTTTCTTGAGGGGGGAAAAAGCCTGCTTGTACTATAGAAATCATAACATTTCAGAAACTGTACCCTGAATCGCTAAGGTGTTTTTCACACACAATGTGGAAGTACCTGCTGATTCAGAGTCAGGAATGTCATTTGCTGCTTTGAAGTGGAATTGCCCTGCTACATATCAACATTATGGAAAGTGCCTTGTGACACCATAAAGCCTAACAAATTTATTACGGCATAAGCTTTTGTAGACTACTGTGCATTTCAGCAGGTACGGGTAGTGCTCCCCCGAGCCGTAGTTGTGTCTCTGTACACACACCCAAACACTCAGAAACGACAGTGATATATATTACTCCCACACAAAATATTTGTTGATATCACAACAATCCTGGGCACTGTCTTGCCTAATAACAAACACAGGATGATAAAAAAAAAAATCAGTTGTCCCGTTCAACCCACAAGTGGCTACTCTTAATGAATTTCCAAACACTATGACTCTGTACTAACCCAGCTCTGGGAATAAAATGAATGTTCAGTGTCTGGTGGGGCTGTCAGAAAGTCAAGAGTTTTGGGGGTGTATACACAAAGAATTGGGACGCAAGTGGCACTGTGGGTTAAACCACAGAGCCTAGGACTTGCCGATCAGAAGGTCAGCGGTTTGAATCCCCGCGACAGGGTGAGCTCCCGTTGCTCGGTCCCAGCTCCTGCGAACCTAGCAGTTCGAAAGCACGTCAAAGTGCAAGTAGATAAATAGGTACTGCTCCGGTGGGAAGGTAAACAGCGTTTCGTGCGCTGCTCTGGTTCACCAGAAGCGGCTTAGTCATGCTGGCCACGTGACAAGGAAGTTGTACACCAGCTCCCTCGGCCAGTAAAGCGAGATGAGCACCGCAACCCCAGAGTCGGCCACGACTGGACCTAATGATCAGGGGTCCCTTTACCTTTACACGAAGAATTAAAAAAGATGTTCAGAACCTCAATTGAAAAGAAACCATAGGAATTCTTATTGAGCATTGTAGGGGAAGACATCCCACAAGATAAAAAAGATTATTTCTATACGTCACAGCCACAGCCAGACTCTTGTTGGCAAGAAATTGTAAAGGAGATACCATCCCCACGAAGGAGGCTTGGATAAACAAATTATGCAAATTTATAGGATTGGCCAAACTAACGGCAGCCATAAGGAATCAATCTAACCAGAATTTGAGGAAGGAATGGCAATGTTTTGAGGGTTATATGAAAAAAGACTGTTCCAAAGACAATATGTTGTTATGCCTAGATTAAATATGTAAAGATGATTCAATATAAAGTAAAATCAACAGTGACCAGATAGGGTTTAGTAGAAAGACACAATGTATAATAGATATTAAAGATTAAAGGATGCCGAACTGAGGTGGGAGGAAGCCACATGGGTATATGGTATAGTTTCAAGTAATTTGATAAACACAGAGTTTGAATTTGTTTATATGTAACTGTACAATTTTACAACTGTAACATTTCGTTCTTGAACAAAAAAAATGAATATAAATAAATAAATAAATAAATAAAGCATGTTCAGATCAGTGGCACAGGCATGAGCACTGACATGGTTCCACAGTAGGCCAATATCTTCAAGGCTGACTTAGAACACCACTTTCTCAGCTTCTTCCAGAGCAGCTCCTCCATCGGAGATAAAAAAAAATGACATTGAATCATCCGGAATCATGGACATCATGGACAGAAAGCATCTGTGCTATTCTAGCAGGACTTCACCAAGTTCAACCTTACCATAGAAGAATCCAACCAAGAGTTCACTTTCTGTACACCACTCTGCAGGTATGTAGCTATATGAGCACCGCCTTATACAGGAAGCCCACCGACTGCTCAGCATACTTACAGGCTTTGTACTTCTGCCCAAAACACACCACAAAATCCACAGGACCACAGCAAAGATATAAGATGAAGCCACATTAGGCTTGGACAGAGACTGACAACCAAAAATATTGACATCTGGCATTCCTTAGACTACAATTACTCACCCGAAAGAGTGAAAACACAGATCAACAAGGCCAGATTGGTAACCAGGAATTATCTACCATAGGAAAGACATGGAAGCAGCTGTTGACACCTACAGCTCCCAGGTAAAAGCTTTTGTGTATCATCAATTACCTACATCCCATATGGGGAAAATGACACAAACTGAATTAGGCTGAACATGCTTAGAAGCTACTGTGCCACTGGAAGTACTGCCTGATTAGTGTGTAACAAAACTAAGGCTTCCCTATTAACAAAAAGAAATATATTCATATGAAGCTATGCTATATCAAGGAAACATCCCCCCCTCCAAAGTCTACACAACAGTGTAATGTGACAGAGAAAAAACTTGGATGTGATAGCATATGTGATGCAACAGTCAAGATGATCCTCCGGATTATGAACTTCAGCCACAGAAAGGGCTGTTCTGCTTTTATAAATTATAGAAGGGGGAGAGGGAAGAGACAGTGGTAGGAAGAATCTCGAGTACTTTCACTCCTTTAAATTGAAGCTGCCAAGAGTCATCTAGGGAGAAAATGTCAGACAGACAAGATGGAATGAAGCTTTGAACAATACAATCAAAATCACAAGAATACTTGAGAAGGGAGAGGATAACTCTAAACCCCAGACTTGTTATTCCACTGATGAAATGCAAGCCCAAAATCAAATTAGCTTCACATTCTTCCTGCTGTGCCAAGAGGCTTATGCCAAGCAAAATTGTAAGTTGCTATAAAACAGAACTAGGCTATGGAATAAAAGGATGGGATTCATCAGAATTTAGGATCACTGCCTCAAAAAAACAATAATGTACATGGAATCTTTTTGTTGCAAGATTGTGTTTAGAAGCTTTCTATGCCACACTTAATTTTGGCAACAAACCCCCATCACAATATCCTTTCTTTCAGCAAAAAAATTCTCCCAATTTTTGCTTTTACAATAATGGCCGTTTGGGAACATTACTGCCAACATTTTGGCCCCTCTTCTAAACTTACTCGATCTTATGCTATCTCCACCGAAATCCAGCACCACCTATCTGTTCAGGAGGTGATCACAGAGATCCTTGCATACAGCAGAGCAATGGTACTTTGCTGCTGAGGAAGCAAATCTGGGTAAATAGATATGTATTAGTTTCTTTTTCATGTTATTTGCCTTCTGCCCAACCTGCCACCTACAACTCTCTTGCCTTCCTTCAGCCTCAGTGACACCATATAAGGACCATGCTTGATTGCATAAAAAAACCCTCAATACCCCATAGTTCAAAGAGGAGGGAGGAGGAAGTAACATTGCATGTCTGGTTATTCCAGCCACCAACCCAGAAGACATGAAATTAGTTGATTAGTCACTTGGGATTTCCTGTTTCACTCCCACTCTTGCTCTGGACAAGGGCTCAGGGTTAGCAAGACCAAGGAGATAAGGCAGAAAACAAGAAACCACTTCTCTTGGGAACAGTAGCAAGACATTGCTTATTGGACAATGAGGCTCGGATCATTTTCAGACCTTAACAAGGACTTAGTTTGTGTATATATGCTCATACTTTGCCTTTTATTAAAAGTTTAAATGTGGAGACATACAAAGACAGCTCTGTTGGGAGAGGGGGGTTGTTTGGGATATTTCCCCCCGGATTAATGTGGTTATTTAGGAGCACAACCAAGCAGGCTTGTGCACCTGTATATAGTTATACTCAGATTTATATACTACATTTTCCATGTCATTAGCTGCTGAATGTTTTAACTTTCCGTTTACGAGTGAGATTTTTATTCCAGTGCTCACCTTTACAGCTACTTACAGACTTAAACCATTAAACAATGTTCAGCTCCCTTAATTGGGAAAACGCATGTAACCCAATATTAGACTAATCAACACTTACTATGCCTCTAACAAATTATATGAAATAAAATTTAGACACATTAAAATAATAAGCTAGTTGAGAATGCCTGAGTCTATTTGGCTAATTGGGCAAGACAGTTGGATATTTAATAACCACAGATTAGGTTGCAACAACCAAGACTAACAGTTCAGATTTGTCCTACATGCCATCTTTCAGAAATCTTCAAATGCTTGGAAATGCAATACATCTCCCCACTGCCTTGTTTCGTTTTCTAGTGAACCACTGACCACTACCATTAAAGCAAAATACTTGCTGCAAGTATGAAGATTTAATCTGTACAGAATCTGAATAGTTTACTTCCTGGAGAATGCATTATTTTAATTAATATTGTATTTGAAATAATAATCGCCAGTCTTCTCTTTGGAAATAATCAGGAGCTCCCACTTTCAATAGAAAGCCTCAAGAGGAGGCTAATATAACTCGTCTCATGAACAGACCAGTCTTGCCAATTAGTAGGCATCTTCAGTCTAATGCTGGGGTATGCAAGAAAGTATGGGAAATGGCAGAAATGGAATTGTTTGGTGAAAGATTAATTCAGAGTTAATCAACAGAAAACTACAGAGTAATAATAATAATAATAATAATTTATTATTTATACCCCGCCCATCTGGCTGGGTTTCCCTAGCCACTCTGGGCGGCTTCCAAAAGAATATTAAAATACTGTGATACATCAAACATTAAAAGCTTCCCTAAACAGGGATGCCTTCAGATGTCTTCTAAAAGACTGGTAGTTGTTGTTCTCTTTGACATCTGGTGGGAGGGCGTTCCACAGGGCGGGTGCCACTACTGAGAAGGCCCTCTGCCTGGTTCCCTGTAACTTGGCTTCCCGCAGTGAGGGAACCGCCAGAAGGCCCTCGGTGCTGGACCTCAGTGTCCGGGTAGAACGATGGGGGTGGAGACGCTCCTTCAGGTATACCATATAAAATACCCCTCCTATCCCTTGAGCCCACCTTCTCCCATATTAATCTGCCTATGCACTTGGGCTATTTCTGGAGGTCCTATTTTGTATCCTACTTCCCCACTCCCAGACATGAGCTGAATGGATGCAGAGGATGGAGCCTTGACTGTAATGGTGCCTAGATTGTGAGATTCTTTTCTGAAAGGGGGAGGGGGTTTGCTAGGTTTCACAGGGAAACACACAGAAATGGAAGCATCCAAAAATGTGAACAAAAAAGGGGAATTGTTTCTCAGAGATGCTGGAAAGAATGGTAGCTTATTGTTATATTAGCCCAAAGCGTTTTAGCTCCAACGAGCTGTCTTCATGGGTTTATCTCCCTTGTTTCTTGTGTTTTAATGACCTTCCAGGGCAAAGCTCCTATGGAATCTCCCTGCCTTTAAAACTGATCACTTCTGAGCCACTGCTAAATAAACAAACGAGATAGACCCCCGAAGAGGGCTCGTTTGAGCCAAAACGCTTTAGGTTTCAGATGACAAGCTTAAGACATTTATTTGAGGACAAAACCAATAATTAACATTTCCGTAACATTCTTTTTTATTGCCGATACAGATTTATTGTTTAGGCATATAGTTTACTGCCTTTTTGTATACAGTGGTACATTGGTTTGCAAACAGTCTGGTTTGCCTATGTTTTGGATTACAAACATGTCAAACCCGGAAGTACGTGTCCCAGTTTGCAAACTTTTTTTGGATTACAACCTATTTTTCCCCGATTACGAACAAATTTTTTTTGGAGGCCCCAATGGTGAAAGCGTGCCTTGGGTTACAACCTGTTTTGGTTTACAAATGGACCTCTGGAACAGATTATGGTTGTAAACCAAGGTACCATTGTATTTTGATTGTTTTATATGTGTTGTTTAGCATATTGCTTAGCTGCATTGAAATGTATGTGCGGGTGGTGGTTCAGACATTTCAAATAAAATGAAATGTCAATGACAAAAGATTTTTTGTGAGCCTTCTTTGGAATATATAGCTCTCCTATATGCAGCCACGGAAGAGAGCTCATTTTTAATAATGTACTCATAATATATGTGGGGCATATATAGGGTTGCCATATTTTGAAGAGAGAAAAAGAGGACGCTATGTCGACTCTCATTTTAAATACCCCTACTATATGTAGACTACAGAAGCTGTGATATATTGCTGAGGGGGGCAGGAGAAGAGTAGAGGAAAGCAAGTCTTCAACCACCAGTTATGTCTATGTCTCATGCAGAAAGACATTTTGGCAAATTAAAAATCCACCCAGAAAGAAATTTTATCCCAGAAAGAGGATGTGTCCTGGAAAAAGAGGATACATGGCAACCCTAAGTCCAGGCTATCTGTTGCTGAGATATATTTGTGTCATCAACTGGCTAGTGCCAAGCAATTAATATATACATCGATTTTGAGAATTGAGGCTGTTTTTGTTTTTTTTTAAAATGTAGTGCTATCAACATACATGGCACTTTACAGAGTAATATAAACCAGTCCAGTTTGCAATCCAAATTTTGAAAGTAGGGGAAGGGAAGGCCAGAGTAAACGAGGGAGATACAAGGAAGCGTACTTAAGAAATTTAGGCTTCATTTAAGTTTAGGATTGGGGTTAAGGCCAAAAGCTGCAGACCTCAAAAGGGGCTTGTTGTTAAAGAACGAATCACTGTATTTTGTTAGAGGCATTTTCTGTGCTGTTCTAAACCCTCTTCTCATAATCTGTTTGCCGTCTTGGTAGCTGCAGCACACGGAGGTGACATCTCCAAGGACTTGCTCAACCATGATGAGGGCAAAATCATATGGGTGTGCAGTGATCTTGAAAGAGACTCTTATTCCCTCCGCTAAATGCAGATAACCATAGGCAAACTTGCTCATCAACTTTAGTTTCAAATATCTAAGGCTCCTGCACATCAAGAATGTCAAATACTCGGAAGCTCAACAGAAATCGGCCAGCTCCGTTTCTTAAATCAAGTCTACACGGGAGAGGCATGCGGCTTCAAACAGCACTGTGCTCCATAATGAGGACTCGAAGCAGCAGTTCACCTGGTATGTGTCCCAAAGCCTTATGGTGCACCGCAGGGGAACTTCTCTCATCAACAAGTTATTCATCCAGCGGAAAGCAAACTGAAGGTATTTCACCTCGTGTTGCTCTAAGTGTCTGTGCACTTGCTCTGAAAGAGAAAAATTGAAATAAGTTTACCAAGAGGGCTCTATGCAGCATTAATCACAAGCAGTTTTTTTTAAAAAAAACAACAACCCCCCAAATTCAACATTATATAAGCAAACAATTTCCTCCAAAAGAGGCCCAAATAGAAACAGCAAGTAAATTTTACACCAGCATTGTAGATGACGCTCAAAAGGATCTATTGACAGGTTCTGTGATGAATATTTTCCATATATTTAAATAACTGAATGAAAATCATACTGCAAGTGCAGAGTTTCAATATAGTTACTTGTTTCTGGCACACTGATTTAGTCCCAAGTTTGTCCTAGTGCTTTTCTTTTCTTTTTAAGTATTAAATGTTAAGATGTGATTGTGTGACATTGTCAACTTGTCATTTTAGAATGTGTCAGCTGCATGAACACAGGATGGAATTGTAGCTTAAAAACCAAGCCGTGAATACATCATCTTTTAAAAAAAAAATCTCATTAAAAGGGAGAATTTCTTTTTCTTTTCACTGCATGCACACCACTAAAAACAAGCTATGGGGAGTTAAGAGTTACTTATGATTCATGTGAGCATGTGTGTGTTTTAAAATTAAAGTAGCATCGAGTATCCTCCTTAAAATAAATATTGCAAGTAAATAAATTAATAAATACATTTAACACGCAATCCGACAACCAAAATTTCTGGTAGATCTGTGACCAAATGGTGGTGAGGCCCAAGGCGATTTGGCCTCTGATGAATCGGTACTACAATTTATCCCTACATTGCTTCTCAATGGGTTTTCCCATCCTCTCTTAAGTATTTAAGACAGCAGTGGGTAACCTCCAAACTACATGCCCATTTAGGTTTGGCAGGGTTTCTAATTTGGCCTGTGAGGCTGTTTCCCCCAAGCTACCCCCACCTGCCTCAAACCTGATGTCAGATATGAGGTTAGTCGAGACCCAGCTGCACAGAAAGCATTGGGAACCTTGCAGAGCATTCTTGATTGTTTCTTGGCAAGCAGGGCTTGCATTTGACACCTCTTAAACATGGCGCCAGATGCAAGTCTCATGAGGATCAATTCCCTATCAGAGATTCTGAGTGGAGCTGGTCCCTAATGGAACTGAGTTTTGCAGATACGGTGCCAATGAGATGATCAGCAATGGCTGCAAAGTCCACTTTGCCAGAGATCTTCCTTTGTAGACCCTCCCATCAAAGTGGACCACTAGGGTTAGCAGAGAAAGAGACCCCCTTACCCTTGGTGTGCCAACACTTCTAAGAAGAAAGGCAAGACAAAAATAACACACACACTAAGAAGGGGTTCCCCACATTCTATATGAAGCACAGAAGCCGGGGATTTTATCTTAAATTTCTAACATGCACAGCACCTTCTCTACAAAGAAACTGTATAGTGTCGAGAGAGAAGAACCACTACCTTTTCTCCCCACATGCAACCCTTACATGTTATCATAGGTGCCAACTCCCTGGGTGCCTGAGCACTCACAAAATTCCCCATGAAGGGGCCAGGAACCCACAAATTTTGGTGCCATGGCTATGCACACTGCATGGCACCCACGGCTATGGGCACCCATGGTTGCGAGGCCATGTTGACACTCCTGGATGCTATAGGGCATAAAACTATATGCAGTGAGTCTTGAATGTGTACCTGCCAATACTGATAGAACTGCACTTGTCTCAGAGGACTCAGAAAGGCCATTGTCCAATCAACAACTGCTGCTCAAAGCGAAGAATGAGAAAAGCCTACATTTGCCCTTAGCAAATATAGTAGGAAATGCAAAACATTTAACTTGCTTAAGAATGTGTCATAGGCAGGCGCAAATACTGTAGGTTGACAAATTTGCTGCATCACTTTAGATTTAGAAGTTATTTCAAGCTAATTGAAGCATTTACTCAGAGGTAAATGCAGCAGCTACTCATAAATAGTAGATTCCACAGCCGCTACATATTTACTTCCGATTATTGGAAAGCCTTTGAAAATAATGAAAAGCTACAAACTGGGGCAACATATTTCAACTCACTTAAAAAATATATACAAATTTAAACATACTGAATTTCCTGTGGGCTTGCCTCTATTTCTCCCTAACATGTTGAAAAATGGACCACTAAGTGCAAAGCTTTATTTGCAATTTATTTTATAATATATTCAGAGACAAAACGAAAATGCACAGGCTGAAAAGATTCATTCCTCCTTTTTTATAAGTAATTGTGAACAGATGTTATTTCACCGATAAAGGTAATTTGGCTGGCAATAATTCCAAATTTAAATTTTCCATTTCACTGATAGTAAGCATGCAGATGTAATGAATGACTCGGCAGATGTAATTATTGCCATCTTTCAGACTTAAAAGTATTTTTTCATAAAATACTTATACAGCAGTTTGCGATAATAAAATTATGCTAAATCTTCAAGAAATAATAGTTCTTGTATCAAAAGAAATAAGGGGTGAATTTGTTTAACAGTCTTCTCAGCACTTTTAAAAAAACTTATACTAACCTATTGAAAATGTGCTGATACAGGTCCTCCCATTAAAAAACAAAGTTACATATGCATATTTTATACCATGGATTTATGTGTGTTCAAGCTTATTAAATAACATGTTTATGCAAAATGCACTGTGTGTTGGTACCAAGAAGCATAATCATTTCATACTCCATTCTTAAGTAGAATATAAAGAAATAGTGTTTGCTAAAAATGACACCCTGCTTCCAGATGCTAAGAAAGTTTCTTTCATTACATCAGATGCTTCTCTAAATTCCCATCTTTGCCAAGTTCCTAACTGCCTCAGATTTTGTAACTAAGCAATTTTGGTACAGGCTGAAGTCTAGCTGAATACCTGCTGTTTGCCTTCCTATTGCTACACCTAGACTTCATGCAATCCTACTATCAGGGGTTATCTAGGAGAAGAGATAAGCTGCCCATTAAGAAAGCCAGCCTTAACAACTAGCAGGATGATCCGAACAGTGAGGCTACTCAGGGAAGAGAGCCCACATTGCAAGGGTGGGTCATTTGTATAGTCATTAGACACATCTGTAACTGGCCAGTTGACATGCATCCAATACTGTAAGACTCATTTGCAGTAGTGGATGTTGTGCTGGGGTAGCAGGACTCATCTGACCTTCAGCTGGTTGTGTTGCTGCTGCCTACTGGGAGCTAGAAGGGGAGGGGCAAAGCGGCAGCAAGTTTGGCAAGAGTTTGGCACTGGCAAGATAACCAGATTGGTTACGCCAGTGTGTTTGCAACACATAGACCTTGCTGTCCCCTTGCCTTTCTCCCTCTACCCCCCAGTAAGTACCAGCATCACAGCTGACCAGAGTTCAGGTGAGCACTGCCACCCCACCCCATCATCAACTACTGAATGTAATAATAATAATAATAATAATAATAATAATAATAATACCCCTTTCATCTGGCTGGGTTTCCCAAGCCACTCTGGGTGGCTTCCAGCAAAATATAAAAACATAATAAAACATCAAACATTTAAAGCTCGGGTTGTGAACGTGATCCGTGTGGGATGCACATTCGCAATCTGCAGCAGCGCATGTGCGGATTGCAATTTGGCGCTTCTGCACATGCGCGACCCCCGAAACCCAGAAATAACCCGTTCTGGTACTTCCGGGTTTCGGCGGGTCCGTAACCCCAAAAAACGCAACCTGAAGCGTCTGTAACCCAAGGTATGACTGTACAGGGCTGCCTTCAGATGTCTTCTAAAAGTTGTGCAGTTCTTCATCTCCTTGACATCTGATGGGAGGGCATTCCACAGGGAGAGCACCACTGCCAAGAAGATCTTCTGCCAGGTTCCCTGTAACTTCGCTTCTCGCAGTGAGGGAACCAACAGAAGACCCTTGGAGGTGGACCTCAGTGTGCGGGCAGAACGATGGGAGTGGAGACACTCCTTCAAGCATATTGGGCCAAGGCAGTTTAGGGCTTTTAAGGTCAGCATCAACACTTTGAATTGTGCTAGGGAACCCTCCTATTGATAGTCTTTGTCTTCTTCTCCTTACAAAGATCTACAATCATGAGACAGTCCTACTGAAACTCCAGAAGGCCCTTCTTGGTCATCACCACTGAAAATCAAGGTTTCCTAGCTTAACCTTTCTCCAAAAGTCCATTATGACTTAAAATATGGTGCTACCAGACAAAAAGAAAAGAAAAAAGTCATTCCAGTTCAACCTCAAATAAGTTTCGTTCGTGCTGAACTTCCCCAAAAGACAAAGTTATTTTCAGTCGATACAATTGTTTAATGAGGCAGTAAAATCTACTGGTAAGACACTGAACCGCTGAGTTCCATAAAACATGCAGAAATATCACACAGCATAAGGTTGGGAAAAGGGCTTGCTATTTCATACAAGATGCTGAATTTAGTTTTAGCGCTGTAAAACTGAGCCTCTAAATCATCCAACTTTAAAACACCTTAGAAAAGTAATTAAAATTGTTTTTCCTGTAATGCTTGGCATGCGATTTAAAACAGCTTTACTGAATTACTGTAATCACATTTCTTATAAATATTGTAAAATAACAAATCCTTTGAAATTGAAAGCTTAATCCACAGAGCTGGAAAACAATTCCCTTAGAAGATGAGAAGAGCAGGTTATTCTGAAGATCCTACATTTATTATAATACATATGTGGTCCTCACAATATATGAATGAAAAAACAAATGCCCAGAGCGAGGATTTATTCCAGCAAGGTTATGGATAAAATTCTGTCCTCACTTGAAAATCAAGAATGCAGAAACTCTGAGACATCCAACAATGTTAAGTGACCCTTTCAGAACTTCCCAGATCATGGTCCTTAAAACAGAGGTATTTTAATAGAAAACGCCAGAGGCAAAAGGGGGTTAGGAAAGAAAAGGTGCTTAAACTTAAACTTGTATGTGAAACTGTTTATACAATTTTTTTAAAAAACTGCATGTATTAACATTAATAGAAATAAAGGGCTCAATCCAAAGAATGCCCTTCCATTCATCATCTGCAGGGCAAAATGGAAAAGGCAATTTCTCCTTCCCCCTGCACTACCTCTGATGTTATTCTGGAGGGGCCCCAACCCTCTAAAGCAGATTCAGCAGGTGAAAGATGCAGGAGGATTGGTGAAAAATCATTCCCCCTTTCAGTCTTCAGGAGGGTTATATAATCCAGTAGCCCTGAGACCATTGGAGCTGATACAAAGTAACATATGCATATTTAGAATAATGTTTTTATTTTATTTTTGAGAAAGAGAGAGAGTTGGGTGGCTGAATACCTAAAATCTCAGCTACATGAAAATCTTGGGAGTGCTCCATTTTTGCCTAGGGGCACCTCTTACTTCCATTCTTTGGGAAAGCAGCTTCCCAGTATGAACCAGGAACCTATGAAAATGACTGAACAAACAATGAGACCGTTCTTTCTAACATATATGTGCATGCGTCCTGTTCCAGCCATTCCATTCTATTCCACTTCCCCTCAACCTTCCACCCAGTTGCCAATGGTTTCCCCCCTTTTCGGATACTCAATGCCATTGAGTTATTATGGGTCTGCTCAGAGGGTTTTTCCCATTTTTTTTAATATACTCTGCAAACGTCTTGAGTGATTCCAAGTCTACTCATACCTCTTCTTTTGTGTATGGATGCTGTACTTTTGCTTATCGAGGCATGGATATACAAGTAGGATACTGCAACCAAATGTTGCGCACCGGAGTGCTTCTGGATAGGGTTCCAGCCAGTTCCCATCCACCCTATGTTTCCTCCCCGATGCCTCCCTCCCCCCCCAAAAAAAAAAAACCTAGTCAGCTGCCATTTCATGCCCACTAAGCATGTTCAGTCCTCACTGTAAAACAACCTAAGCCCCCAGCCCTGCTTTTCTGACAACAGAGAGAACTGGGGAATAATGGATCAAGCTCTGATTCTACTGCATTTTGCTTTGCCTTCTCTTCCCATTAGGCACTGCTTGAGATTTTAACTTTAACTGATTGCAGCATCTGAGAACTGGAAGGGAGGCATCTATATTCCCCCATCACACCCTGAGCCTGCCACTAGGGCTGGGTTTCTGAGAGACAGCATCACCAGCCACAGAGAAAGTCCTGGCCTTGTAGATCTCACATCTAACTGTGTCAACAGAGACTCTGCCACAAAATGGCATTCGTCGGACCATCAGATAACTGGGGTGGGTGATTTGTACACACCTGTGCCATGCTGCAGTGACGGTTGCTTCACTGTCTGTTTTATCACGCTGCAAATACATTGCAAACCGCTTTGAGAATTTCAGTCACTAGGTGGGATGTAAAGACTGCTAAATAAATAAACTTATTAAAACCACAGATCAGTCACCTTTCCGTTCCGCCAACGGGCTTTTCTGGCTGCTGGTTATCATCAGCTTAACTTTGTGACAGGTGCAGAAGTTGCAGGGAAGCTAAGTAGCTTGTGGAGGAAAGATCTTATCCTTTGAGAATAAAGCCATATTTTCCGGTTGACTGGCTACATCTAATAACCAAGCCATAAATATTTCCAACCTCACATATTTTAAGCAAACATCAGGGATGATTAACATAAATATTATTTATCACTCCACTTTTC
This sequence comes from Podarcis raffonei, assembly GCF_027172205.1. Classification (NCBI taxonomy): domain Eukaryota; kingdom Metazoa; phylum Chordata; class Lepidosauria; order Squamata; family Lacertidae; genus Podarcis; species Podarcis raffonei. The sequence goes on along the minus strand of NC_070611.1, from coordinate 11,886,522 downwards.
CATTAAAGCACTTTTCCATTTAACATTCCCGCACCCCACTCACACCCTCTTTCCATCTTAGATTGTTCTAGCAGAGCATATTTGTCACCACGTATCAACCTCCTGTTCTTCTTAATTCAAGCCTTGCTATCTTCATTAACCAGTTATGTTAAGACGTGCAGTGATTGTTCCTTATGTACAAAAAAAGCTTGCCAATGGTTTGGGCAAGTACATAATGCAAGATTCCTACCAACACGCACATACACACAGAGAAAGCTAAATAAAAATAAATCTCTGTCTTCCAGAGTTTGTCCTATGGCTGCAAGAGCAGGAAACCAGGAGGCTTCTGAATATTCCACCCGTTCTTTTAACTCAGGGCTAGAGCCATATTTAATTTCAAGCCTGGGTAAACTTCCAACCAGATCTCTGGGTTGGAGTGCAAGGGCTAAATGAAGAGCCAGGAAGCATACTGCCTCCCTGTTGCAACTTAGAGATAGTAGTATACCTTGCCACATAATTGGACTATCCGGCTCAGTATTGTCATCTCTGATTGGAAGAGGCACTCCAAGGAAACAAGACAAGAGTCCTATCTGGAGATGCCACAGAGAGACTGAGTCTGGGACCTTTTGCAAGAAAAGCGTATGATCTACTGCTGGAAAATGACGCTTCTCATGCAATACATTTACACCAAGGGTGTCATTCGCGTGAGGAAGGATCGCACCAATGCTTTTCGCAGACAACAGCTGCCAAGTAGTAAGTTATTTGCAACTAGGCATATTAAATAGCTTTCTTTGATGGCAACTCATGCATTTCATCACCATCAGTTATGTGAATGTTCACCTCTAAGCACAGCCAATGTCACCATCGACAATCTAGATTGTTCAAATACAAGCAAGCAAATATATAAATTGTTGCAGTAAATGCTGCTGCAACAAAGCTTACACTGTGCATAATTAAACAATAGAAATCATCTTCCTAATAAGTTTAGCCATTGTTGAGTTACTTGCGTAACAGCATTTTTTGACACACACACACACACACACACACACACTCATAACTGACAGGCAGTGTCACAAATATATGCTTAGTTCTGCTCGGCATCGCTGTGCTCGTTAATTTAACGAACTATCAAGAGAATATGCTTAGAATGGGCAAGCACTATCTCTCAAATTTCATTTAATTAAACTCTGCTCCAGCAATATGACAGTCAGCATTTCATGATGGGAATTGTTTTAAGGATGAAGGTAGAAAATGTTTCAAAGTAGTCCTGCGAAAAACATGAAAGCATAATCTAAAATTACCCTCGCACCCGCTGTAATTTATCTCCAATATTAAAGATGTTATTTCCAAAGTTGGTAATTAATTGGATTCCACAGAGAAATTATTCAGACATTCCTGATAGCAAAACGATACACAAAGGCACAAAACATAGTGCCAAAGGACAACTATAAACAACCACTGCGACTCTCCCGAATTACTACAATCATTGAGCTTAATGTAAAATGAATGCTGGCTGGCTTTTGTATGTAGCCATTAGTCTGCAGCAAAAAAGATTGGCATTGGATTTTGATTACATTGCCTTAATAAAAAGTAATGAGAGTGGTGCATGCTCTAGTGGCTTTCCTTTAAGTGATACAGTGCAGTAAGTTTGCAAAAGGCCACTGTGCCACAAGTTGATTAAGGGTGACACCTCGCCTGAGAAAGGCCACATTATGGTAGAGACGGATCACTGCGCTGGTATTGCCCAGGCAGCTAGCAAAGTCTTCTAACTAAACACTTTCAACCAAGCCACGTCCAGTCTCGCTTAGTTTTCAAGACGTACCGTCAATTCGGCTAACCAGTTCTTCCAGCATTTTCACTTTCTTCTGAATACCAGGCTGAGCAAAGGTGTAGTTATCCTAAGGAGATAAGATCATAAAGAAAGCATGTTGACAAAGAGATATGAACACAGTTGCTTCAAAAAAGAAACAGCTGAATCAATGTCTTGCTGGCAGCTGACTTCAACCTTGCAGAATGACCAGCTGAGAGTGGGTAAAATTACCATTCAAAACACAGTAGGTATCTCAACAGAGGCTCTGTCTGACTTGCTTAAGGAAAACATGTTCTCTAACGTGCGTATCAATAACAAACAGAAACATGTCTATTAGGAATTATCATGCAAAGATGGCCACGGTTCGTTGCTAGATTATTTCTTTTCCTTTCAGTGGCTGTGGGGAGAGAAATGATAAACTCCCCAAGAACATCAGACATTCCCAAGAATGCACACCTTACAAAGGAATAAAGAACCTGTAGCACCCCAAGTATTGTTGGACTACAACTCCCATCACCCCAAACTTTGGTGATCCTGGTTAAGGTTATATGAGGAATCCAACATCTGGAGGGCCACAGGTAACCCACCCCTGTGTATTTTTAAAATCTGAAAACTTCCCAGTTGATAAATTCCATAGCATAACTTTCCACCATGGGTAGCAAACCTGCAGGCCATATTAGGCTGACCACACCAGCCTCCCGGTCCCCTAATCTAATCTACTAGATTGCCCTTTGATTCCCTGCTTTTGAAGCTCCCTGGAATTGGAGGGGGCAAATTCAAAAGCTCTCACTGGCTCACATCTGGGTGGGCTTGGGATACAGATTGCTTCTTCTCCCAGCTCACCAGATCTCTCATCTCCACTGAGGAGCTGAGACAGGCAGCAGACCGCCAAGATCTCCATACCAGTCCCACATCAGGATACAGGTCACTTGCCAGGTCATCAGAGGAAGGATCAATTTACATCCCATAACAGCACACATCCTCGTGTGAGCATGTTGTGTGTGCATGTATGTGTGTGCAACATGTCTGAAGCATTTTGCTCCATTGAGTTATTGGGGGTAATCAGAAAGGGATCAGACCAGACCAAAAATAAAATAAATTGGAGAAATTTATTTCCATCAGTAAACAAAAATGAAGAAAATATACAAACTTGGCAAAAACTGAAATATAATAAAATGTATGAATAAAATATAAGAAAGCAATTCATAAATGGAAAACAGTATTAAATAGGCAAACAGCATGTATATTAATAAGCCATAAAACTTCTACCAGTCCAAACTTGTTAAAAGCTTACTAAATTCCTAGCCTTATAGCAGTTTAACCTACAGATTAAGGAAGGGGAGGGGTTATAGCTACAATTTCCAAGCAGGGATCCACGAAACTAGCTTCTGTGGTCTCAGGAGGAAGTTGAGAAAGCTGAGTCCAGGATCTAGTGTATAGGATCAAGCATAGTACAAATGGAAACTAAACACATGCAAAAAATAAATAAAAGGAAAATATTTTTAATCTGAACAGTGAGGTGTGTGCCACACAAGGGAATAAACAGAAAATGAACTCAAAGTCAAAACCTATGAAAATTGCATCTATTCAAAATTGTTCTTCAGCCAAATAGTCAAGGCCCTAATGGTGAATTCAGAGAAAATGGTGAAAAGCAGCTTCCAAAACTGAAGCAAGGGACTTGCTACAAGAAAAACAAAACAAAACCTCTGTCAAAGAGAGAGCAAAAAAAAGGAAACTGGTCTCCAAAGGCTTCAGAATACGCAAAAATCTATAAGAAAAACTTGAAACTAGGCAAAAATAAAATTAAGAAAAGAAAGAGGAGTGAGCTCTAGCACTGAGTACAGTCTCTTTTTGGTCCCTGCTGAAACCCAAACTTGTCAGCATTGCGATTTGTCCTTTTCTCTCTCCTCATTTTTTCTCACTCGAATGCAGTTCAGTTGGTCAATGGCAGGAAATGGGACAAACACCTGCAGAAACATTTTCCCACTGTTTCTGGGCTTGATGCAATCCCAAGCCTTATCAAAGCACAGGGAAACTCACAACAGTCACCCAGCGTGGCTACTTGCAGGGACGGGAATCAACCCCTAAGGCCTGCTTCAGTCATGAGTCAGTTGACCAAAGTTTTTCTTCCATTCCACTGCACAGTTTCTAGAGTGTTCATCTTCACCATAGACATATTCACCCCCAAAATTGAGCTCAGTAGCAGTTGCCACACGTACCACTAGTATGATGTGCCTAAAGGAGCTGGCAAATTGGAACACTGTCCTCAGGCCAAAAAGGGCTAGATTTTCCCATTTCCCTAAAATTATTTTCCCAAGAGTTTGAAGCTTCATATGCCCACGTGGCATAATGTAGAAGCAGTCCTTAAATAAGAAATGTGCAAGAAACTGCCTTTTCTTCAAAGTATCACATATTCTTGACAACACATCTGTTTTCTTGATAACTTGTTATGTATAACAAGCTTAAACATTCTGCACAACACTATTTACAATTGGAGCGGAGCAAAATAGTTTTTGTGCTCTGAAAAGGAATAATGGCCACAAAGAAATTGGAAGCTCTGATCTTAAGTGGTGAAAATAATTGTACCCTGCTCCCAGGTAAGTCTGTAAGATCCAGGTTCTTTTTTCAGTGCTTCAGAACAGAATAATATTTGAGCCACATTAAAGCTTCCACTCCGCTAACCACTTATCAAGCCTAATTCCCCCATCTTAAATCCTCACTGGTTGCTGCAAGACATGTTTTACAAACCAACCTTTCGACAGGAAGGCACATTCTATACAAGATGAGGAAACTTCGGAAAGGAATGGCAACAAAAACAAAGGGAGTGTTTTAATGCGGTCAGCAACCACTTGCAGTTAGCAAAGGCAGTAAGGTACACCTGTCAATAGCTTAATAAAACTGGCAGTGAAGCGTAAAGCAGCCACAATCTCCCTCTGCCCTCACAGGGTCTCAAAATGTATTCGCAAATGAATCCCTGATTCATTACGAAGTAGGTGATGCACTGTGCTGAAACTGAAACTTACCTCTTTAAGGCAGCTTTTTGGAGCACTTCTAAGTTATTGGCCATTCATCTTTGGACCAGTGCATATTCATGAGCTACAATTTTTGTTTAACCCGCAAGAAAGAAAGGCTTTTTTGCTGGCTAGGTTCACTTCTAATCCTTCCAACGTCCTTTGGGGTAGGTTCGCGGGTATGACAGAAGGGGATAGGATCTTCCCATGCGATGCCCACCTGCTGGAAACTCTAGCTCACATGGTCCTCAAATGTAAAATGTATGATGATCTCTGCTAACAATTCTTAGACCAGCTATGTATCCCAATATGGAAACCAGAGACAGAGGTTATATGCTTCTTATTACAGGGGAGAGACCAGGAGCTCACCAAGACAGTAGCTAAGTTCCTGTATTCCCTTGCTGGAGACCCACAGAGGTGAAATAGATTGCTCACCTCTTCTTCCCTTTGGCAAATGACTGTACTGTTGAAATGGCGACGAGATCGCATTGGCCTACTTATTCTGAATGTTTGTAAGTGATGCCAATAAAGGTTTGGTGATGATATTTGTGAGCATCAGTGAAGGCAATGGAAGAATCCTTTCTACAAGGTAAGCCAACCATGTGTAGTGGACTGCCATACAGATCAGGATTTCTTCTTCTTTCCAGCATGCTTCCTGGACAAAACTGTATAACTGCCCTGCTGAATGTGACCAAAGACTTATCTATAGTCCAACATCCTTTTCCCTCCACTGGCCAATCAAATGACTCTGGGGAAGTCTACAAGCAGGATATGAGGAAAATAGCCCTCTGTGTTATTCCCCAACAGTTGGCATTCAGAGCTGCTTTGCGTCTGATCCTGGAGATAGTGCATAGGCATCATGACTAGTTGCCATCAATAGCCTTATCCCAGATCACACTGATTTGCTACTTACAACTGCTCCTGGACTTGGAAAGCTTGACTGCAGTGCCCATGCACTGTTGACTTCAAGGATAGATTACTGCAATATGCTCTATGTGGGGCTGCCCTTGAAGATGTTTCAGAAGCTGCAGTTCGTGCAAAATGCAGTGGCTAAGCTGTTATATGACAACTTACCAGAAGCGTGTAACACCAATCTTGAAATAACTGTATGGTGTGCTTGTGTTGACATATAAAGCATAGGCAACCTGCCCAGGAGGGAATAAAACTCTCCAGCTGAAAATGTTCCCTCCACTCCTAGGCAACAGAAGGAGTAGCTGCAGGGAGTTTATTCCTGCCAGAAAGAAACCTGCCAGACTGCACAGATGAGAAGCAAGTTACAAAGACTGTTTGGCCTTATCCCTGACCAGAAACACTCACAATAAAATAGCAATCATATCAGAATAATCTACTTTTTAAAAAAGAAAACTGTCGACCAACATGTGGAAAAACAGTATGTTTTCAATCAAGCTCAAGAAAGGTTGTACTGGTGCACACCAGGAAGGAGAACCAATTTCAAAATGTACCTCATAAATACCAATGTCCTGTTTACATTTCACATTTTTTAAATATGGTGGCATCTACTGCCCTATTCTACTCATCAGGTATATTCTTTTTCAACACTCTTAATGCTGTTATTGGCCACAATGCTAATCAGTTATCCCAATGGTTAGAGAAGGGGAAATCAATTTACCTGAATGCCATCAAGCAGTTTACTCATGCACCAGAAACTGTCAGCTTCAATGTTCTGCAGCACTTCGGCGGGCAGACTGGAAACATCAAAATTTTCCACTTCTTCTTCTGTTTGGTAAAAGAGAGAGGGAAAAAAGATACACCAATGAAGTGCACAGAATAAACAAAAGGTTTACACACATATACAAGATATAGCAATCACTAACCTTATCTATGAACATTAAACAGTACGACCTTTACTAAGGACTAAAAGCACTATTCAGCTAAACCTGGTGTTTTCGAACAATCATTCACCCCTGATATTAGAAATGCACAGGAGCTTTAAAAAAATCAAATCAAATCCACTGTGGAAACTTAAAGGACTATGGCACACCACCATAAAAATCTGAAAATGCATGAAATCTATCCACAACTAATTTCAGCCCATTTCACATCACAACTTCCAAGGCCAACCAAGATCACCCTCTTAAGATTACGTGTGTTGAGTTAGGAATGCAAGGGCACAGAGAGATACAGAAGTGTCCTCAAGAGAAATATCATACCTCTAGCACTTGGGGACGCATATTTGCTGCAGTATACACAGAGACCCTACACTGAAGGACAAGTTCCTGTTATGTTTTCTGCTCCAAGCCCTAATAGATCAGCAAACAAGTGTGAATAGATATCAGCAATGAATAAGTTTATCAGAATTGTAATTGCTTCAAAATTAATTGATATAAATTTACATTCCACCCTCAACTGCAATCTACTGATATCCAACGCCATCCTTAGAAAAATAATTAAATGTTTGTTAAGCGGCAGTTGTTGCTTAGCTTAGATTTGCTTTTACTAGTGATGGCGAAGAAAACATATCAAAACCAATCTTGATAGCCATTTTTGACCAATGCTGTACTTGAGACTCTAGACTAAATTTACAATTCAATCCAGGCTAAGCAAAACCAAGTGTGCCTGACTCTGCAGGAGTCTGTGGCCCTAAGATCTGTTTTCCTTCCAAATAGCAACATACCTCAATTTCCATATGCGAAACCATGGTAATAATAAAGTAATTTTTCTTATGTCACAGAGTAATGGTGCATTTTAGAACAGCTGCTGCACAGTCAGTGAGGTGAGCCCCAAGTCAGGACAAAACCAGACCTATAGTTCTGTTTTATGTTCAGCAGGCCTGGCAGGAGGAAGATCTGTATTGGCTAGTGCATGGGTATGCAAACTAAGGCCCGGGGGCCGGATGCGGCCCAATCGCCTTCTCAATCCGGCCCCCGAACGGTCCGGGAATCAGCGTGTTTTTACATGAATAGAATGTGTGCTTTTATTTAAAATGCATCTCTGGGTTATTTGTGGGGCACAGGAATTCATTCATTTATTTTTTTCCAAAATATAGTCCGCCCCCCCCACAAGGTTTGAGGGACAGTGGACCGGCACCCTGCTGAAAAAGTTTGCTGACCCCTGGGCTAGCCAATGCCAAAAACTGAATGCTGTACAAGAAAGAGGAGGGCAACCAAGATGATCAAAGGTTGGAAACCGTGCCTATAAAGGAACAGTTGAAGGAGCTGAGTGTTTTTAGCTTGAGAAAGAGGAGACTGAGAGACTATATGATAGCCATCTTCATATATTTAAAGGATTGTCACATTGAAGAGGGAACACGCTTGTTTTCTCCTGCTCTGGAGGGTAGGACTCAAACCAATGGCTTCAGGTTACAATAAAGGAGATTCCGACAAAACTTCAGAAAAAACTTTCTGACAGTGGAACGGTCTCCCTCAGGAGGTTGTAGACTCTCCTCCTTCCTTGGAGGTTTTTAAGTAAAGGTTGGATAGCCATCTGTCATGGATGCTTTAGCTGAGATTCCTGCATTGCAGGGGGTTGGACTAGATGATCCTTGGGGTCCCTTCCAACTCTGCAATTCTATGATTCTATTCTATGACCTGATTCATACCAGACATTTTTGCCTGGCTGGAACGCTCCCAATAATGCATTTTGTTTGTCCAGTTGGCGGACAGAAAGGACTGCGGGTATGTACAGAAACTAACCTACTATGCAAAGGGGAAATCTACATTAATCGCTCTGCTCACTTTTGCCTCTGGTCCTCACCGCCACTATTGGTACGTAGCCCTGAGAATGCTGCCCAGTAGGGAATGAACCACTCAAGCTGAAAAGGGTTCCCCATCCCTGCGGAAAGCGGGAGAGAGAAACAATTCTGAGAGGCTGCGTTTGCAGATACCTCTTAGCCTGATGATCCTGTTAGGATCGTCCTACACTTGTGTAAGACCCTGGTAGAGTCACATGCCTGACGGGCATGTTCTCTCCCTCCTGGTCAATCATTCGGGAGCTTCAAAAGCATTCTTCAGCCCAAACATCACAGCGACTTGCATCAAAAAGCATCAGCACACTTACGATCCTACAGAGTATTTGCAGTTTGTGTAACAGAACTCAGTAGCACAGCATTTTGGCTAATCTACTTTATTCACATATAATACACTCGGAGTATTCTGACTTAGCTCCTTCCTCTTTCTCATCAGACAGCAAAGAGAGAAAGAGCAAATGACAATAGTCCCACTTCACGGAACACAGTAATACCAAAAAATTCCTGTCTCCGTCACTTCCCACTCTGTGGAATAAAAACATACACCGTCACGTGATAGACAACAATCCCACGACTGCAAACACGGATCAAGAATCCTAACAGATCCATCTAGCATTCAAACAAAAAGAATGTCCAAAGTGTGTAAATGTTACTCCTCTGGCCTTAAAAAAACTGGTTTCAAAATCTTAAGAACTACCAGTCTCCACAGTGCAATCAGAAAGTAAACTCTGGGGTGTGCTCAATCAGAGTGGTTAGTTATTTGCCCCATTTTGTCTTCTAGCTCCAATTTCAGGTAAGACTGCCAATGTTCTGCTGGCTGCGCCTGTGTATTTAACTGGTTCTTATCAGGCAAGAATGAGCAGGTGGAACTCTTTCATCTTCAGCCGCAAAGACTCAATGAGGAGGAAAGGCTTCATCTGCTGGTTTCTGGGTATTATATCCTACTAGATGGTACAAGAATGCTACCAGAGAAAAAGCTGTCAACTGTAAATTCACTAGCAGATCTGCAGAGCACAGAGGGAGAGAGAGTGTGTAGAATATGATGAGCAATCCATACAGACTCATTAAGAATACAGAATAAGGGACCATTTGAATAAAGCAGAGCGAATGCTGAGAATGGAACTGCATGAATAATGTAATCCTTTTAGAAGCAGTGTTAAGATGTCTTTTAGGGCTATCAACAAGTTTAATCCACAAACGTTGCAGCATAAGAATTAAACAGTATGTAGATTTTCTTTTCTTTTCCAAGTAGCAGGACAACATGCATCTTTGTCAATATATAGGTGGATAGGAAGATATCACTGTACAAAAAATCCCAATTATAATGTCTCACAGCAATGTCTCTCATTTTCTTCAGCTTCCTGCGGCGATTCTCATCACGCTGTCTGTGTAAGTGTGGAAGATAGCAAAATAGCTGCCTAAAGAAAAACTGCTGTGACATGCTGATCCAAGTGCTACGGTTGCTGCAAGCACTGCTGTTAGCTGCTGTTTACTCCTTCACAGAATATTATCCTATTCTTGTGAAAATCTCCTCTGAGCAAAAAAAAAGAGTAATTCATTTAGAAGGGCTTTAACAAGACGCCTTCTCCACAGGAAGCAGCAAAGCAACACAATGAAAAGTGAATTAATTACACTTTGCAAGATGCATTACTGAATGGTGAAATTGAGAGCAAGACCAGTGATGGTCTTTTGGTGGTTCAAAAGCACCAGAAAGTACAATCAAATTGTTTGGTTGCTGCCTGGATTGAAAAGACTACCACCTATACTCTTCGTGACCCCATGGACCAGAGCACGCCAGGCACTCCTGTCTTCCACGGCCTCCCGCAGTTTGGTCAAACTCATGCTGGTAGCTTCGAGAACACTGTCCAACCATCTCGTCCCCTTCTCCTTGTGTCCTCCATCTTTCCCAACATCAGGGTCTTTTCCAGGGAGTCTTCTCTTCTCATGAGGTGGCCAAAGTATTGGAGCCTCAGCTTTTTTGTCTTTCCAGTGAACACTCAGGGCTGATTTCCTTAAGAATGGATAGGTTTGATCTTCCTGCAGTCCATGGGACTCTCAAGAGTCTCCTCCAACACCATAATTCAAAAGCATCCATTCTTCGGCGATCAGCCTTCTTTATGGTCCAGCTCTCACTTCCATACATCACAACTGGGAAAACCATAGTTTTAACTATACAGACCTTTGTCAGCAAGGTGATGTCTCTGCTTTTTAAGATGCTGTCTAGGTTTGTCATTGCTTTTCTCCCAAGAAGCAGGTGTCTTAATTTCACGACTGCTGTCACCATCTGCAGTGATCATGGAACCCAACAAAGTAAAATCTCCCACTGCTTTCATAGCAAGCTTCAAATCTGAGAAAGAGACATGCTGCTGTTCTGGTGGCTGGGCCGTACTAGTTTATTGATGCCATTAAATAAGCACTTCCTTCAAGGAGAACTGCCTACTGCTACCTCACAATGCAAGATGCAACACTGTTTTGAGTTTCTCTGATCCTACACACAACCCCCAGTTAAGACTGAGCAGCTTACAACACAACACCATGTCAACTTTTCCCATAGTAGCTGCGTGTTCTCCATTAATGACTATTTTGAGCCTGAAAAGGAATGACATTTCAAAAATAATTTATATCTGCACTTCTCAAAGGTTTTGAAGTAGGACCCACTTGTAAACGAAACTCGGTAGCTTTTGAGCTCTACTCCCCCCAATAAATAAAAATGAAAGAATATGTATCTTATTTTTCTTTCTTTCTTAATGTTAATAGATGTGTACTTAGAATTCAAGCATGACATATATAGAGGGAGGGGGAGCCGCTCTCTTAAAAGGGCTACAGAGCAGTAATGGCATGTTGCTGCCTGGGCGGTGGGGAACCCTGGAAATAAGGAAAGTCCCACTAGTGGGGCCCACTAGTGTCATGACTCACAGTAAGAACATCTGATTTATGTGCTGCTTTGAATCAGTTCACCAACTCATGTTATAAACAAGCTATAAAACATTTTAGGATTCACAATGAATACTGAATAAAATGCCACTTCTGTTTCAGTGATACTAAATCACAAAAAAGGCTTCAAGATATGGAAGAGCAAGTAAACAATGGACTAGGAAAGGAATTTTATTTTTAGATGCCATTTACTAAATGCCCTTGACCACTGATATATTCAGATATATTAAATTGCCAATACTTAGCTAATTAAAAGCACCTTTGGATAAGTGAAAGTGAATTCAGAAAGCTCCTTTAGTATGAACAATGAATCAAAGACTCATAATTTGTATTTTAATTTTTCATAAGGAAATACACAGCATGCAACAGACTGTTTCATTAGCATAACCTAATTACAGAGCAACTCATTATTCCACAAGTCACTGTTAATACTGTTACTAGGATTATAAATATGTTTACAAAATTTGGAGGGGGGGGAATCAGTCAAGAATTACATTTTGCCACAACCCTCAACTATTAAACTTTTGTAATCAATCTGTGCTAATTACTACTGAACACAGAAAGTTACTGTGGGTTCAATTAAACACTACAAAGCTAACCCTTCCATGGTTGCAATTAATTCATATTTGTTGTTTCTCAAAATGGCCTGGTTTCATTCAAATGAAAGAACTGTTTACAATTTTATGGTTACATATACCAGGGAGTTCTATGGCTGCACAAATATGGTTTGCTATGCTGATACATCAAAACTGTACACTTTAAGTGGAGCAGATCGTTAGGCCTACGACGTTTGCTTCACTATTTGCTAACAATTATTAGTCAATGATGCTAGGAACGTTGCCAGATAATCTGCTAAAATGATTTGTGCATGATTAACTACTTGCCTGCAAAAGGGACATGAACTGGACTTTCTGCTTTGCAATACACGACATAATGTGAATACAATGTTCCACAATGAAGGAAGAGACAGTTATATGCAATAGCTGGAAACGTACAAAATATTCTCATGAGGGGATAATTCAACCAACAAGTTGCATGGATAGATGCTTGACCTCTACACCATCTACAAATGTGCAGGAGCACATTCTGACAGGTCACGACTGGCCCTAATGGTCAGGGGTCCCTTTACCTCTAATGTTCATCTGCAGCAGATGCACGCAACAAAATAGCTGAAACAAGATGTTGAGTAGTACAGATTCAACTGTGCTTATAGAACAGCTGGAATCGAAATATGACTAAGCGGGTCTACAGTTCTCTCTTGAACCATTATGGCTGTCAATCCAAGGATCAAGATCTGGGAGGTTCTCCATTCTACAATGCATAACAAACATTTATGACTTGGTCTCTGACTTTTTCAAATAATGTCACTATCCAGACTATTGGTTTGTAAACAAGACCTTGCAAGTGTAGAACATCTCGTTCTCATTGCAAGTCTTCAGGCACATTGCTCCAGCAACTTTATTTGAAAATGAGACAGGGAAATCACATCAGTCTCAATTTAAAAAATAAAAATAAATATGAGATTTATACCAAAAGGTTTGCTAAAAACTTTCCAACGCACCTAAATATCAAGAGCTATCATATGCAGAAGGGAAGTGTTGCATAAACAGATATGCAGAAGAAGCTGCTGGGGTTGACAAGATATCGAACGACAGCTAGAGAGTGCAACAGAGCACTGAGACTTCCACAGTCAATATGGCTTTTAGAATGAATAAACCTCACTCAAATAATTATATCCCATGAAGCTGCTCTGTTTAAGTAAGTAGGTCAAACAGCACAAAAATTACTATTTTTACTGCATGTGTGAAATGAAGTGGTACCAATTGGAGAGAACTACTCCCAACCAAATGGCCTCTTTAGTTTCAAATGCACAGCAGTTAAACATGAAGTGTTTCAAAAAGCCACAATTTCATCCAATTTTAATGCTTTATTTTTTTAAAAAACGAATATTATTTCAGTAAAAAAAATGAAAATAAAAACTTGTCTTCCAACAGGAGTTAGAGGAGAGAGATGGGTTAGAGTAGAGAGAATAATAAGTTATATCAGGCTAGAACAGGCCTTCCCAACCTGGTGCCCTCTAGCTGTTTTGGATTACAACTTCCACCATTAGCATTCCTTCTAATGGAAAGAATGGCAGCAAATTGATATTGTCTACAGCTGAAGTCGATGTGTCATTTGAACCGGATCTTTCCCAGTCATCCTGAAATGACCTTGCTTATGTTGAAAGCCATTTAAAGCAGAATATACCCTAATACCAAAAGAGATAAAGTACTACCAAAGACTGTCATTTCTCCAGCCTGTCAGTGTTAAAATAGTAATTTTGCATTACAGCTTCTTCTTTTCCTTTCAAGATCTCGCAAAAATGTCTTAACTGAGGTTTTGTAATACATACCGTATATACTCGAGTATAAGCTGACCCGAATATAAGCCGAGGCACCTAATTTTAGCACAAAAAACTGGGAAAACGTATTGACTTGAGTAGAAGCCGGTTCACCACACCACAAACTTGGTGGGGGCAGCCCCTCCGCCGCCACCTCTGACGCTCGTAAGAGCAGGCATAGGAGCCACAGTTGGGAGAGGCATAGCACAGCACAGCGCCTCTCCCAACCGCGACTCCTGTGCCTGCCCTTGTGAGAGGCGGGCGGCAGCAGGACCAGCGGTGAGAAAGGGCTCCTTTCAGGTCACTCGTCCCTCCGCCAATGCCTCCCGCCTCACTCGAGTTTAAGCCGAGGGGGGCTTTTTCAGCATAAAAAATGTGCTGAAAAAGTCGGCTTATACTCGAGTATATACGGTATATTTATTTCACTTTAATCGATGTAAATCTAGTTTACTTATTGAAGTAAAATGACTGACAGCCTTCAAAATTAAGCAACTGCAGAAAGAAATGAAATATCCATTTCTACTGAAATTGGGAATAACCTACTTGGGAATAAGTCCCATTCAACTGAATAGGACATCTGAGAAAACCTGCAAAGGATTGCACCATTGGTAAACTAGCAGCACAATACTTTCAACCATAACGAATCAATGCTATGGTGTGTCTACACTGTCTACAAATCAATTACGCAAAACATCCAACTTTGAAGCATCAATAGCATATGTACAAATTCCCAATGCTGCAAAATTTGGTTTTTAGGCTACTGGCTCTACCGCAATTAAATATGAATTTAAAACTATATAAGCTTGCTGATAATTTGCAGTAGAAGGCAATGATCTAAGCTAGTGAATCCACAGAGGAACTAATACAAAGTATTTACTTTATTGAAGGATTTACATGTCGTCTTTCAAAACAACCCCCCCCCCAGGCAGCTTACAGTCAGTATTCATGCTAAGCAGAATTCAGTGTTTGTTTGTGGCGATCAGTGAGACAACAATCTTCTGGCCTTCAGTTGCCACTAGTGATACAGTACATTGAAATTTAACACAAATAATAAATAATAATAATAATAATAATAATAATAATAATAATAATAATAATATTTATACTCCGCCCATCTGGCTGGGTTTCCCCAGCCACTCTGGGCGGCTTCCGACAAAAAATTGAAAATACATTAAAACACCAGTCATTAAAAACTTCCCTAAACAGGGCTGCCTTCAGATGTCTTCTAAAAGTCAGGTAGTTGTTTATTTCTTTGACATCTGATGGGAGGGCGTTCCACAGGGTGGGTGCCACTACCAAGAAAGCCCTCTGCCTGGTTCTCTGTAACTTCGCTTCTCGCAGTGAGGGAACTGCCAGAAGGCTCTCGGAGCTGGACCTCAGGGTCTAGGCTGAACAATAGGGGTGGAGACACTCCTTCAGCTATACTGGGTTGAGGTCGTTTAGTTTGTTTCAGCCATGGTTTGTGAAAGCTTGGAGAAGGCTGGGAAATAGTTTTTTAAGAAGAGGAGCGAGCATCTTTGGACTGGGTAAATGGACTGAGATAGACAGTGTATAATGAATAGTATCCAAGCACACAGTGCAATGCCATCACTGTACATAATGTGCAAAAGCAGTAAACAAACCCACAGACATGAGTAGCAACGACCCAATTTATCATAATTTTGTTAATTGGATTTCCTGAAGAGGAGGAGATTTTGGCAGTAATAAGGAAAATGATATTGCTGGAATAAAGACACGTCTGATTTTTCATCAATGAGATGTTTCTAGCACTGATTAAGATGCTGCAGACATACAATATAAACCATCTCTAGTAGCACTGGAATGTACAATCAGCAGAATATAGGCAAATAGGTAATTTGCTAATATGATTTTGGACAATTCAGAGTTCTTCAAGACCAACTTAATTAGCAATCCCATATTACACTGACATAGCAGTCAGCCATTGCCCCTGAATGGAAAGAAGACACATATATATGTGCTGCTCAAAAATGTACTCCTGGATAGGCTTTGAAAATAAAAGGAACAATGGATGGTTGTGAATTGAAGAAAAGGTACTGAAAACAAAATAGCAAATAAACCTCTGATAGGTACATCCAACATGTAGAATACTGTGTACAACTGTGGTTATGCTACCGAGTTGGAAATAGAATAGCCAGGAAATATAGGAAAAATAGCAGCTTAAGCTGACAGTTGGTTCGTATTTTTTACAAAATAGTATTTAAGCAAAGGTAAAGGGATCCCTGACCATTAGCTCCAGTCGCGGACGACTCTGGGGTTGCGGTGCTCATCTCGCTTTACTGGCCGAGGGAGCCGGCGTACAGCTTCTGGGTCATGTGGCCAGCACACATGGCAAACCAGAGCAGTGCACAGAAACGCCATTTACCTTCCCGCCGGAGAGGTACCTATTTATCTACTTGCACTTTGACGTGCTTTTGAACTGCTAGGTTGGCAGGAGCTGGGACCGAGCAACGGGAGCTCACCCCGTCGTGGGGATTCGAACCGCCGACCTTCTGATCAGCAAGCCCTAGGCTCTGTGGTTTAGACCACAGCGCCAACCCCCGTCCCTATAATATTTAAGTACCTGGGGCTTTTAGGGTCATTTCTGATGTTATGTCAGGATAGGGAGCCTGTGGTCCTCTGGATGTTGTTGACTCCCATCAAGGCCACCAGCATGGCTAACAGTAGGGAGAAGATGATAGGAAGATTCCCTATAGCTAGCATAAGGAAACCTGTATATCTGTGTGATGCATGTTTCTGGCAAGGGTTGGAGAATCTGTCACCCTCCAGATGTTGCTGAACTTCAGCTCCCATTTTCCTTGAGCATTGGCTATACTGGCTGGAGCTGATGGGAGTTGTAAACCATCAACTTCAGGCGCACAGATTCTGCAGTCGTTCCTGAAGCAATGATAATATGTCTATATTGTGGTGGTGCTAACTACCTTAAAGTTGTGGTTACTATCTGTTCCGCCCGCATCTTGTGGAGAGGAAGTCTTGCTTCATCTTTGGCGTTGCACTTTAGACAAGTGCCGCCCTCTAAATTCCAGGCTCCAAAGAAAACAGCCTCATCTCTACCACCACACAACTTCAGAGATACTGTCAAGATGCAAAGTGTCCTATTGCTTTCAAGTACTTCTGAAGCCCAGCTGGCACTGACTAGAAAATATGGCAACCTAGGGAGCACATTTGTGGACTCTGGCCATTTCAAGAACAGCAGCAGTGAGAAATTGCGCACAGGTATGGTTCTCCTATCACCACACAAGATTTTTAGTTGTGGTCTCAAATGTGCTATATAGTACAAGAGTTCGAGGTAAAAAAAGAGATGCCATACTATAATCATGGAAAAAAATGCTTCCTAATATAAAACTATCCATAACTTAAATCCTCTGTGCTTTACTGAGAATTACGGAGAGTAAACCTACAGGAAACTTCAAAACTAAGCCTTATTTTAACTTATGATTAGCACGGAGCACTAATTACACATATTAGGTAATAACTATGACATTTGATAGACTGCAAGAATGGAAAACAAATGTATAGAGTTGTAGACAACCACTACAATAACCACACCAAAAAGACCTATCTAATTATCTTCCCAAACCTTGACTTCATTAAAGAAAGAAGTAGGCAACGTCAGAATCCTACAATGTGTAAAAATTATATTTTTAGAAACTAAAGCTTTCATCAGCTCTGCCTGTATGTAGAGGTTTCCACTGCACTTTGCTTTTCAAGCCAATATGCATGGACAAGTTGTAATGGGGCTCCTCTTTGCATACAGCTGCCATGGAGCTTCACCCATGGCGCTAACAAACTAGGCACTAAAATGAAGTGAGAGCACTTGAAGAACTTCTGTTATTCACATCCACAATTCCCTTGCAGATGCTTACTAAGGCTACCACGCTCATGAAATCTATTTTAAAGATGACAAAGGAGTTACTCCAAGTGCTCTCTCACTTCTCCATTTTGACACCGGTGCAGTAAACCATCCTTTAAAGACGGCAGCTATGCTAGATCCCTTTTGTCAGCATCTTTTTTATTAGCAACAATGCACTGTCCTTCCATAACCTCTCATGCATCATGCTCACAATAGGCCTATCAAACACCATTTCAATGAAAGCATGAGAAGAATACATCAAACATAAGGAGGCTGACTGATAAAGAGTGGCATTTGGAAGCAACTGCATTTGCAAAAGCCACATTGTGATATTTCAGCAAAGGTAATTATAAAGCCAGAGTTCAGATGGAACAGTTGAGTATAGTTGTGTATTCAGATCATTTAAACACAATGCATCTGCTAAGTTCGGTAAACTCTGGGTCCAGGTTTCTCTTCTGGATAACAATGGACGTGCTCCCAGTTCAAATTATCCCTCAACATTTTCATGCGGCTGATTGAACTGCCACAGAAAAAAACCTGCCTCCCCAAAAGAGCTATGTACTGCAGCAAGCCTCCTGCATGCTATAGATCAGAGGCATTGGAAAGCAAAACATGTTGCTGCAGCTTTGGAAATGACTCCCGCTGGCAGCAGAAACCCAATTTGGACACTGCACCTTGGAGTGCATTGTTTCAGAACATAAACCAGCTATTTTAGCTCCTTGGATTTCTGCCACCAACTCTTTGGGCCGGTTCAGATGTTTTAGAAACTTTCCTCACGTGATGCAGCTCTGCCATCACCAAGGATGCGTTTGCGCTGAGAATGCAATGTGTTCATGAAAGGACAGCGTCAAACAAGCTACAGCCATGGGGAAAGCATGTCACCACGACCGTGGAAAACGAAAGGAAATTCTTACTGCAAACTTCTATTCCCAGAGACTCCTGAAGGTGTAGAAAATTACACCTGCATCCACAGAACAGGTCAAGTCACATAGTAGCTGCATGAATATATCCCTACAGATAAGGCTGAGAAGCTTAAATAAACTGAAACTATGGTCACTACACATCTGGAAAGACCGAAAGGACAAGCACACCAGCAAGGCTAAGCAAACAGAGCGACGCAGAAGGACACAATACTGAATAGCAACAACTTACCAAGCTATAAATATAACCTGCACTCAGCCAAGTGCAGCCTTTTGAAGTAGCTATTACAGTGGTAGGCTGAAGTCTCATCAGTCCTCTATTGGCTTCGGCGTCTAATGGAACATTAGCAAATAGGTTAAGCCCTTTGCTAGCAGATAGGGTTGTAACAGAGAATGAGATACGAGTCTACTTTTTCTATTACTGCCCTGGGAAAATGAACATGGTTTTAAAGCATCCCATTAAGAAGCCATCCTGGTTGTTACTTGATCACTGAGACTATTAGCATAAGGACACCTACAGTAAAAGCTACTATCAGTAACAAGAGTTAATTATACCAATAGAAAAAGTACCAGCAAATATTGGAAGGTATGTAGATTTTAGACTCTGAGACTCAAAGAGGTCCATGATTTCATAAGAATGTTAACAATAACTAAAACAACACAAAATGAATAAGTAACAGCAACACAAAATGAAGTGCCGGCGACTGGTTGCATGCGGCGGGGAGTTGGGTTATTTGATGTTGCGAGTTTTATGTTATATATTTCAAAATACAAAATTTAAGGGGAAATCTAAAGTTTAGTCTTACAACAGAAGACCAAACAAGCTGATTAAAACTCATTGAGTTGACTGGGAAAGGATTGGCTCTAAAGGACTAGATGGGAGCAACAACTGCCAAGGCTCAATTCCCTGTACCCTCAGGAAGAAGGGTCTTGCCAGAAGATGTGTTGGATTTTTAAAAATGTGGACGCATTGCCTGCTCTATGTATGAGACTTATACACTCATTGAAGTTTAGATGCCCTGAAAGATCATCCAGTGGAACAGTGGATTTCTGGATGCTTCAAGCTAAATAATATAAAGACACAGCAAACCTAGACAGACGTTAACTGCTTTTCTCAGCAGAAAAACAATATGCTCCTTTTTCTCCTCCCTCATTGCACCCATGATCATGTACCATGTATCATCATAGACTTACAGACCAAAGTTGTTAAATTTAAGGAATCCTTAAATTTAATACAGTACAACCCCTAGATAAAGTAGCAAGACACAGCATAACACATAACATGCTACAATTAAGGATTCTCAACACTGAAAGCTAATTTATCACATCAATGAGTTTTCAAGTTGTGCTGCATCAATCTTGCTCTCAAAAATGTTAAAACCCTTTCGCATCCAATGTCCAAATCACATGTAATAGAGTTTCCAAACCTATGAAATCTAAGTTTAGGATGGTTTATGTTGTTTAACTAGACAAAAACCTTAAACACTTGGTTTCAGAAATTATGAAGTCAAACAATTATGGAAAATTCTATAAGGGTTTAGCAGACCAGTCAACTTGACACATGAAATGGAAAGCAATCAAATGCAAATTAAATGCAAATAGTTACAAGGTCAGCTTCATAATAATCTAATGTATCAACATCGTAACTATGATAGCTTTTCTTCCCGTGAATGTCATCCAATTTCAATTCATAATTGGAATATGTGAAAAAATGCCTATATCACTGAAACGCATCTTATGGCAAATTCTGTGCATTAGTGCCTTGCTACATCCCAATGGGCCAATGTAAATCTACTTATCTTGTCACAAAGATACTCTAATTATTATTAACAGAGTAATTGTTAACAAGTGAGCCTTCATGGGCTCTGTTCTGAAACATACACTGGAGTTGCCATTTAAATGAGAAGGAATCTGAAAGTTCATTAGAACAAGACTATGGCCTCATTTGCACGATGAGCTAAGTTTAATACGTTATACTTCATGAAACTATATGGTTTATGAAGAACTGTGGCTGCACACACCTCCCTTGTCCTTCCCCAGGTCCTAGACTTCTGTGTGAATATCCTGGCTTGTTTTAAACTCCGTTCCTCATTGGTTTTGTTTGCACATCACAGTAAACCAAACTTTGGCTTACCCAGGCTACACAAACAGAGGAACTCACACCTACTTTCCTCCTCCCCAGTTCTCATAGCACAATGCAGCAGCAAAGCCTTTGCGTGTTCTCCCAACCTGGGATCCTGATTCAGGTTTCTCCTCCTTAATCGCAGTAAGGTGTGTCCTATGGTTACAGTTTGTGATTATAGGAGAAGAAGCCTTAACCACGATCCTAGGTTCAGACAGTAAAGCGAGATGAGCGCCGCAACCTCCGAGTCATCCGCGACTGGACCCAACAGTCAGGGTCCCTTTACCTTTAGGTTCAGACAATATGCTAAGTCAAACCTCAGCTTAGCTGGCTTAGCTGTCATGTTGTGCTAAAAGGACCAGGGAGGACCACAAGCAAGTATGAGTTCCTCTCTGGGAGCCAGTACATTGGGGTGGTCCCACTAAGCCATAGTTTGGCTTGCCGTGAAAATGCAAGCCAGGCCACTGTATACAAATTGTGAAACTCTAGTTTAATGTCAGTGGCCAAAGCAGGATGAGATTGTGTTTTATTTCCCAGATTTGGTAACCACCATCAAGCCAAAATTCCCCTGTATGCACAATGGGGAGCTGTGGATCAGTGCAAGCTAGGATCTTTGTGATGAAGCTGGTACATGATAGGAAGGGTGAGGGACAAGCACACACCACAGTGTCTGTCGACAGTTCAGTCCATGAAGGTTTGAATTATTGTTTGAATGCAGTCAATGTGACAACAGACTGTTTGGTTCTTAGCTGAGCTTTCTCTCTCTATTTTGCTGTTCTTCTGAATGGGCTGAATGTATCTCCTTACTGCAATGTTTCAGTCATTCAAACGTTAATCTCTTTTATCCCAAAGAGGCTCTTGCAGATCCTCATAAGCTGCTATTACAATTTTTATATAAATATTTTTTAAATCAAGCTAAAGATTGGCTTTTCACAACAGTCCACCGTTTGCATACTGTTTTCTCATGACTACAGGAGAAGGCATTGCTAAAACTGTCATTATTCTGGGGATTCCCTTAACAGCACCACCTGGACATTGAAGATTTATGACGGCAACAGAATACAGATACTCCTGAGCAGATTGAGCTTGCCAACTAGGACTGCATTTTAACAGAGATCTGTAGCCCAGCAACCTCCCTCTCAAAAGCAGACTTCATGTATATCCACCCAATACTAGAGAACCAATCAAATTTCCACTCTTTTTATTTAAAGGTGCCCAGAACTGGCTCAGGTGTTGCTGGTCAGAGTTAATGTCTCCTCCCTTTACATGTACACTTGAGCTGCCAAAAAAGTGCTCAGAGCACTCAAAGCACCAGTGGTCCACAGCTGGGCAGATGTTCTAGGAGCAGGGATTATAGTTACAGTATATACACTTGTGCCCTGATATACACTTTTCTACCAGTCAAACACAGCAATAAGTTTAATGTCGATGGTAGTTCAGCAACCACTTTTCAGTGGCATTGTCCCCAATTACGGCAAATGGCCATTAGACAGACCCTGGTCTGTTGATAGCAAATTTCAGAAAAAAAACGCAGTCAATATACTTGAAATGTAAACTGATTGTAAAGTACTTAAGACAAACGTATTTACTATATTAATTAAATGGTCTATTTAACATGGAATATCAATCCTCTAATCACATCTCATTTAAACTTATTTCAATTAACAACTCTAAAGTATACCAGCACAGATCCTACTGTTCTAGGCTCATTAGGAACATTTTCATTATCTGTCAAATGAGGGTGTAAGAGGCAGAAACTGTAAACACTCTCTAGAGTAGCCCCCTACGCTACTTAATAGATTATTAGGGGAGCAAGCAACAGCAATTCTCATTAGCTGCTCAGTATGGGGGGGAAAGGACTTCCTATGAACTGAAGCACAGCAAAAGAGAATCCTTCCTGTCAAATAAGTGGACAGCCGTTCAACTCTTCAAGGGTAATCTGCCCTCTATTAAAAACAAAATCAATCTAGTTTATTATATTGATGAGGCGTGTGGAGCACAACCAACTGGGAAGGGATGGAGGGAGAGAAGGGGGATGGAACATTGACCATCTTGGCAGAGTCCTGGAAGACCTGCTCCCTGCCTTGCAGGCCTTTTTCCACCTGGCATGGGAGGGCAAGGTCCTGACTGACTCCAACTACAAAAGCTGAGGCTGCTGAACAGCCTCTTGGACTGTTGTATCTGGGGGAGGGGGAGGGGGAGGTTGTTGCTGTTATTGAGACTAATTTTAGTATCTTTATTTTATAATGTATTATGATTTATTTGCCTCCTGCTGGCAACTCCTGCAACAGCGGTGGTGCCAAACATATTGCTCTGCTTTCCTTTGGACCACATCAGCGAGGCCGAGAGGAGGGTCTTGTCATCTAGACAGCCCAGGACCTCCATACACACTGCCCAGGCTTGCACCCAGTGCTGCTAACACAGCCATTTGATTTCACCCCTGGCACTCCACTGTCTCTTGAGAAAGATGGATGCCAACAACTTTTGTTAGGTTTGGAATTATGCATTTTTCTTCGTGTTTTAAGCCACCTTGAGCATGGTTTTAACTATCGAAGGGTGGCATACAAATAAAATTATGTCTGTATGACCATGGCTGTAAGAATCCACAAAAACTATTCTTGAAATGCATGGCTTTCAAATATTACCTCCCCCCGCCAATATATACATACATATATGTGTGTGTGTGTGTGTGTGTGTGTGTGTGTGTGTGTACACACACAGAGAGAGAGAGAGAGAGAAACAACTTCAAATAAAAATTTAACTGACAGGCAATTCTGCATACACAAGCACATTTTTAATAACTTAACCCCTAAATCTCTACAAAAATACTATACCCTGACATTCTTAAAATTTCAGATTACAATAATATACATGTTAATGTAACTTTTCTTACCAGTATATTCACATGTGAAGACAACAAAAAATGGAGTAACCAGATCATTTATGCCCTGAACATATCCACTGGCTGGATGACGTATTGCCCAGATAAACAAAATTCTTTCAAAGATCTGGGGAAGAAATATAAAGAGCTGTAAAGCAATGAACGCAGGCATACTGAAATGCAAGTGAGTATCAGCATACATAATCAGCAAATGTTAATATAGTTTCTTGATTATTCAAGGAAAACATTAAAAGATTACTAGCACTATGTAAAAATTAAGCGTTTATACAAAATTTTAATTGTTGAAAATGTACCATTTTAAACAAGTAAGGTTTATTCTCCTTCCTACATTTCATACACAAAATTCAAAGAGCCTTTTAAGATGCATTCAGGGTCCTGCACACACGCAGAAGCCTTTCAGACTATTTCTCTTTTAAAGCAGCCTCTCACACCATAACAAACCTATTTTGAAACCCCAACAGCTTCAAAAGCAGTTTGCCATTGGAAGTGGGCCAAGAATGCTACTCAAGTCCTTTAGGACTTTGGATACTCTTTCACCTCCTCCCATGTTGTAGAAAGCTGCTTTTCTACAATGGAGAGTTATGCATAGTTCCAAAAAATACCTCTGCTCTACATATATGTCCTTAACAACACAGACATTACACTGGAGGGGGGGTGCATCTAGGAAGCTATATTGTCATGATGATACAGGAGATCACAGAATAAGACCACCAATCATCAGAAGCATCACTTCTATTTATGGTTGACATTCGTAACTCTTGCTGCTGTAAAGTCAAAGAGGTGAGATCAAGTAGACCAGGGGTGTCAAACTCAAATTCATCGGGGGCCGCAACAGCAGTTTGGTCACCCTCAAAGGGCCGGTTGTATCTGTAGGACTATGTGTCCACTCTTTATTATCATAAATTATTGTCACTGCATTCAATTATTACTGTTTTTTGTAATAATGTAAGTAATAACTAGCTCTGAAAGCAGAAACATAAAATATAAAAACAAGTGGAGGTTTCCTGAATGCATGTAAAGTGGAGGTTTCCTGTGTAGAACGGCCGGTGCCGCTAGAGGGCAGACGTTCTCTGGCTTGTAGGCTGCCGCGCATGCGCTGAAGAGGCAGCTTTCTTGTGTAAAAAAAAAGGCGAGAATAAAAGGTGAAGGCTGGCGGGCCACATGACGAGGTCTGGCGGGCCGGATTCGGCCCGCGGGCCTTGTGTTTGACACCCATGAAGTAGACTGTGACTTGCAAAAAATGAGAGCCAGTAAAAAAGGCAACTGGGAAACTTATCTCCCCAGTAGTGCCAAGATCTGGATCTGGAAGATTAGCTTCTTGCTCAACTAACCCTGAGCCTCAGCACTATAATACAATTGCTTTATAGCACAGTCCATGGCTAGGTGAGTGGGAACTGTTCATCTAACCCCAAATCTGAGTGGCACTGTGCAGAATTGGTGGTGCTGTATGGGCGAGTTCAACTAAACTGATGGATGCCTCATGGAAAGTATGCCTCCCCAACTTAATTTCATTGCCCTTCCAAGACAGATAAGAGAGTTCATGGGTTGAGTGATTAATTATAATTTTAAGGGCATATTTACTCTTATCCTAATAAATGCCCCCCCCAAAAATTATTTCCACACCAAAAGGGTCAAAACCCCTAAAGGTTTGCAGCATCACAAATTGAGGGAAAAATTAGATGTGGGTATTGCAAGCCTTAGGAGAGTGTATCCCTCTTTCTAGTAGGCTATGAACTGTGGCTTGAGTCCAGCAGTTTTCATCTTCTGCCTCATTTGCCTTCCCCTGCTTGCCCCAACTGAACTTCAGTTGTCAACATTAGGGCTCCTGAAGGACAATAAGCATGCTCACCCCTTGTTGAGGGCATAAAAAAAATATATATCCCAGGGAATTTCCCCAAGAATGCAGAAATGGCTGTCTTGTATGGGTGTAAGATGGCTTGCCAAGAAGAACAAGAACTTTTCAGTATGGCATCTCCAGAGAAAGTGAAATGTGTACTCCGACAATACACAAACAAGCAAATCACACAGTTGGGACAATTGGATTTATTATCTCGCAGTATTACTTGCCTCTGTTGCTTTGGGTTGAAGAATTAAAGCTTCCGGACTCATGCGAGGAATATCTATATGAATCTGAAAAAGAAATCTTTTAATTTTCAGAAACCTTCAAATGATGACTAAGTTTATAATGTTACTTTTGAACTTGCTTATTAAAAAAAAAGAGCTAGTGAAGTAACACAGGTTTTCAATTTTCCTTATTCTTTACAGGCCTTCCCTATAAGCCTTTAAAAAGTATTTAAAGTGCATATGCATTACACAGGACTCAGTAATTTAAGCATTTGATAGACAGTGAATTAACACATAAAGCAGAGAAAAAATCAATGGTAATTCTGAATATGGGGAGTACGTAGGTTAACATTTCCCTTTTGTACTGCACAAACTCCTTCAAAATGCAGACAAAGCACAACACAAATATTAAAGACATACCCACAAAGTAAATGGTAGATCAAGTCTACAGGGCAACATCTGGCTAACAGGATTGATTTTGTAATATTTTACAAGATGCATTAGCTCTCCAGTGCCCCTTCTATTAGCCCCTCAAGAAAGGCTTCCTGAAGGTCTGGATTATCCCTTCCCTTCCATTGTTTTCATGGTTTTTAAACTATGTTCCTAGGAATCTTAGAATATCTTGGACGCCTATCAGGGATTTCACAGGGAGAGGACCAATAATGGCCAACAGACTGAAAGACAGTTTGCTCACTACACTTTCTAAACAAGGTTCAGATGCAGGAGAATGTCAGGTGCATTTCAAGATGCAGACTCTGTTCAGGTGTGGCAATGGAGAAGCCCAGCTGCCTTTAGCCAGTGAGCGCTCTGTGCAAATTGACCTCTATGAAAGGCTGCACCAGTATTTTAAATGCACAAGATTCACACTGGCAACTGCCCAGGGGTTCCCAAAGTCAATGTGCAAAGTATTCCATGAAGACAGAAGATTTGGAAACCAGTGCGCTAAACAAGCAAAGGCCATATCTGTATCCAAGGTTAACTATAAATTGAGAAAGAAAATGAATGAAAAAGGAAGTTAGCCACAGAAAGGAAAAGCTGGACAGCCTGGTCCCATTGCTCTTTGTGTGCCTGGAAGGGTGAATGAGAAGCTCAATAAAAGCCAGGGGCACTCTCAGAAATAATGTGATGTAATATTGAAAAAGGCATTGGAATGCATGTGAAATTTCCTTTAATTGGAGACATTTTTCAGTTCCTTCACCTGTCTGTATGTCTCCTGGTGAGTTTCTTCATTTCTTGAATCATAATATTGTTCCACAAAAGCAAAATACTCTTTCCGTTTCCTTTGTAAAGTGCCTTCTCTCCGTTCTATATTTGCAGGGAGGTAACCCTAGAAAGTGACACACATTTTAAATTGTAGAAAAATTGTTTACCAATTGTTCATTAAAAACTCTCCCTCCCTTGAAAATTGTTCTATGGCCCATTTCTGATGCAAATTAACAGTTTCACAAACCATGGCTACTACTCTCATCTTGCACAGGCTTTGGTGCAGGTATCCTGATTTTAAGCCAGAGTTCCTCATTACATCCAAACTGGGTACCTCTGACTTAAAACAAACCAGAACCTCTTCCACTTGCACAGATTACTTGACCCCCAACTCTTTTTGGGGTTCATAATCCATATTTTATGAACCAGGAATGTACATTCAAAGTGGGCCTGCGCATTCAATGCAAAACACAGGTTCTCCAGTGCAACTGTAAATGGAATTTAATTCACTTTCCCCCATCCATTTTGTTCCTCTTGTAAAGAAAGCATTCACTTCAATATAGCATTGCATTTCTCTTCCATTTATGTGGTGTATTATTCCAAGTCTTTCCACTGGTTTATCGAGACCAGGGTTTCCTAAACTTGGGTCCCCAGCTGTTGTTGGACTACAACTCCCATCATCCCTAGCCAGCTGGGCCAGTGGTCAGGGATGGGAATTGTAGTCCAAAAACAGTTGGAGACCCAAGTTTAAGAAACCCTGATCTAACCCAATACAGTGGTAGCTCGAGTTACATACGCTTCAGGTTACAGACTCTGCTAACCCAGAAATAGTACCTCAGGTTAAGAATTTTGTTTCAGGATGAGAACAGAAATTGTGCTCTGGCGGTGCGGCGACAGCAAGAGGCCCCATAAGCTAAAGTGGTGCTTCAGGTTAAGAACAGTTTCAGGTTAAGAACAGACCTCCGGAACGAATTAAGTACTTAACCCAAGGTACCACTGTATTGCCTACTCTAAGAGGTGATAGCTCCAAAAAGTTCCCAGTCTAAGATGCCTGTAAATAGTTTCTCCACTTCATATAACAAGCTACAACAGAGACCATATATAGCCTAACAAAAAGAATGTGTAACCCAAACCATAAGTAGGGAAGCTTGAGCAAACTAGCTATGGCGACATATTCTTAGTCGCACTGAGGAATTATACTAGGTCATTGTGTGCATATTTGCTTCACAGCCCAAAGTGAAGTGGGCCACTTCAGACTTGGTCAGAATCAAGAAGTGGTGCTTCTCCAAAGCAAATTTAGCCTGTCCCTGTCCCCAACACTTTGGAGGCACACAAAGAGCAGTCTTAAAAATGTGTGCATCTCTTCCCATGAAAGGAAAATGCCAGCTAGCAGGATGGGAGAGTTGGTGGAGAGGAGCTAAAAAATTGTGACCGACAGTTCTGGCTTGCAACCAGAAAATGCTTTCTCCAATCACATCCCAATGGGAATCAACAGTATTTTTTAAAGGGAATGTATTTGTCTTTGTAGAACAGGATATTTTCCCCCTGCAGTCCTATTACTCAGTAGATTAAACATTTTGGATTTCGGACTGAGTGCTTAAAACATTTTGAAAACAAAATGAAAGTGAGAAATAGCTGTTGATGAAAAATGAAAAGCTTCAGAGCAATCAAACCATATGTTGCACACCAGAGCATTTCTGACAAAGTTTGGACAAGATTGATATATCACACCCCAGGAGACAAGATAAAAGAAACTTAATGTAAATTAAGCAAGTATTTGTGTATGCATGGCAAAGTACCAATACTATTAAGTGAAATGATTCAGGAATCTATTGAAGAACTTTTACAACCTTCAAAAGAACAAGGCTACAGTCTATGAAGTAGGGGAAGTGTAGTGTACAAAACAATTCAACAAGTAATAAAAAGCTTTGATGCAAATCAATAAACTCATCTGGATTTAAGTAATCAAGCCTATGTGCTTGGTGTATACAATGCAGGAAGTGTTTCTGCAAAGCTATTTGTATAAAGTGTTACAGACTATGATAGCATGAGAACTCAACTAGTTTATAAACATTGCACACAAGTTATAAAAAGTCTGGGAACAGGAAGCTATCAATGTTAAAAACTGCTTATCTTAAAAGCTAAATCAAAGGATAGCCATTTCTTCAATTTACTGGATTCCTGTGTTTCCTGTTCTATTAAATCTTTCACATAAATACAGCCAAGGAATGGACTCATAGGAAAGTCCTGCATATGAACGTGAAGCAGTTAGCTATCACTTTCTGAAATCTTTCATCTGAAGTCAAAGTCAAAGAAAAAAGGACTTATTATCCAGGTAAGCACCTAATGGCCCCATTTTATCTTTCATAAGCCACACTTATAATGTCAGTCTGAGAAAAGGAAGATGTCACACCCCAGACCTAAAAAGGAAGAATCCACAGGTGTAGCAGGCCTGGCGACAATGTCGAATTTCAAATGTAACCAACTTGGTCTAATAAACCAAGGCTTATTCGAACAAGGATTTTAAGGGGAATCTCATCTGTTGTAAGGGGAATCTTTCAGGGTTTGTTAAACTTCCAATTACAACCGAATCAGGGAACTGATTTCATATCAATTTCATATTCTGGTTTGTAAGTAGAGATTATATCAGTGTTGTTATCCAAATGCAATGGGTGGCTGTGGTTTAACAAAACCTGGAAGATTTGCATTATGGCACACAACCAAAGGGAAGAGCAAGTGTGCGGGGGGGGGGAGGAGTCATAATTAAAAAGATCACTATGTCTGAACTTGGTCAGTCACTCATCCAAAGGCGGCCAGGAAGCTTCATGGTTCATCTGGGCTCTAGACTCATGTCTCTCTCACAGATATCCAACATTTTATCCATTACACTGGTGCCAAGGACATGAATAAAAGCTCCCATTATTGGAACATGTCATTTTCAGCACCAATCAGGGCCAACCATTAGGCAGCAGCCTCGAGAGACAGATGTTGGGGGCAGGAAGAGATTTCGGAAAATAGTTGTGTGAAACACACCCTTGCTCTCTGCTCCCTAGCTAGCCTGCTACCCTCAAGCGTAGCACAGAACACTATTTCCATGGCATTATTGACAACAGATCCAACAGCTAGTCCAAACAACTTTTGCATTTTGAATAGGTGGCGCCATCCTTTTGTTTACTTCAGGCTACAAAATGTCTTGGACCAGCCCTGACACCAGCTAAACATTTCTGTTGAAACAATAAGCTGGAGAAAGACAAAGTTTCCCAGATATTGTATCAGCTCCAGATGCAATCTCTAGAATTCAATATTTAACTTTATGCAAAGTAGTGCATAAAGTAGTAGTCGGATATTAAGTAGTAGTCGGATATTAAGATGTCAAGACTGCATTTCTTTTTCAGGAGTCTGTACTCTTCAGAAGACATTATTTTTCCCATTAGAAAGCAATTTAATTTATGACTAAATATACCAATATTTTCCTTAGAACAGAGACATTTGCTGCTAATCAGTTTCAAAGATTAATCAACACACCCTCTCTTTTAGACAAGTTCAATATCCTGTTCCCGCGCAAGCCATGTTTTATTTTTTCAGGTAAGAAAGCACACATTAGCCACTAGTTCAAATCATTTACCTCTCCTTCTGGCTTTAGGAGATCTTACAGCCTTATTTAAAATTAAACTTCAAGGACTCATCTGTGCATGTGGACAAGTTAGAAGACATTCAGATAAAATTGGGATGTTTGTGTCAAACTAATGGCTATTCAGAGAACCTTTGTTCTTTTTTCTAATTCTAATACGTTTTCTTGTTACTGCTGATTCTTTAAAAAACATTTACTGACTTATATTTAAAGCTCACCCTTCACCATGCAGTCCCAGGGCAGGTTACAAACATCTCAGTACAACATTAAATAAAGCATTACTTCTACTACATAAGATCACTACCATGTCAAATATTCAGAGACTAGGGGACAAAACACCATCGTTTCAAATGGTAGAGAAGTGCTCAATAAGAAATCCATCGTAGGGACATTGACTTTGGGTGGGAAACATGGATTCAAGGAAGCAGGGACAAGGAAGGAGTGTGGAACATTATACAATTTCTGCCTTGCTTCTTTAAAAAAATCCCAATCTAATCAAAGTAATAACCTTGCAGCCAACATGGCTTATAGCTTTTCCCATTCTTCTATCAAGCCAGCATCATAGGGTAAATAGATGGCCTAACTCGGCTTGAACTTCAGGATGAAGAGTCAGCATTTTAAATGTATACTTTACCAGGGGAAGGGGAAAAAACAGCTACTGCATTCTGTGTACTTAATTTTAATTGCAAGAGACTACTTATTAAATATTCACTGTTAAGAGCTGCATCTGAAATTTGGATTAGAAAGCACTAAGCCTAGAAATTTATCGAGACTCATTAGCAAGAAAGAATCTTTTTAAACACTGGAAATCAGACCTCTTCTGAAGTGAACACTTCACATTCCCCACAGATTGATCTTCCTCAAAAAAGGGGGGTAAAAAAGAACGCTGTTTTAAGTCTTCTCTAAAAAATTCAACAGTGCTAAACTGCGGGATGTGTAACTTGGAATGTTAAAAAGCCAACATGAATATTCGCTGATGAAGCAGAATTCATGTTCACTTGGGTGCAAGATACCATAGATATATACACCTTCCTCAAAACATTTTGCCACTAAGCAAGGAAACAATTCTACTTAACACCAGTATCAATAAACACCATTTTCTAATTTACACCAATACTGTAAGAAACACACATGCACATAGTTGGAATATACTTAACTTTATTGTTTGAAACTAATTTTTTATTTAACACTACAAGGCATTTAGGAGCTGGGGGGAAGGGCAACAAAGAAAAATACAGCACTTGTCATGATTTACTACTCTATTCTCTTATGACAAACCAAGCTTGAAATTGAGAACAGAACAACGTCCTTTTTGTCACACTGTTTTGGAGCGCTACTGATTAGCTATGACTCAAGCAAAATTATATGTGGTGAGAGAAATAACACTATCATCACAAAATACTGAAGTACTTACTGAAAGGAGCTTCCATGTAATTGGCCGAACTGCTTTCGGGATTCCTGACCAGCTCAACTTCCGTAATTCTTCTACTCTCCCAACAAAAAGGAAAGAGCAAACTTCAGTTAGAAACAGGCACCAAAAAGCATTCAAATTAAGGTCACTTGAATAGAAAAATACCAAGTTATATATCAAGCTATACAACATTAACAAGGTACCGTATTTTTCTGTCTATAAGACGCCCCCATGTATAAGATGCCCCCTTTTGGGGGGGACTCAGATTTAAGAAAATCGAGAGAGAATTACCGTATTTTTCGCTCTATAGGACGCACTTTTCCGCCTTCAAAAATGAGGGGGAAATGTGTGTACGTCCTATGGAGCGAAGAAGCCATAGCCGCGCGTCACCTCTCCAGCCGGGAGAGCGTGCGCGGGGCTAAGGAAGCCCCCCGCGACCCTCTCCCAGTTGGAGAGGTGACGCGCGGCTATAGAGGCTCCTGCCATAGCCGCGCGTCACCTCTCCAGCTGGGAGAGGGTCGCGGGGCTACGGCTTCTTTAGCCCCGCGCGCGCTCTCCCAGTTGGAGAGGTGACGCGCGGCTATGGCAGGAGCCTCTATAGCTGCGCGTCACCTCTCCAGCCGGAGAGCGCGCGCGGGGCTAAAGAAGCCGTAGCCCCGCGACCCTCTCCCAGCTGGAGAGGTGACGCGCGACTATGGCAGCAGCCTCTCCGCTGCGCGCCTTTCCGCTTCTCCCCAACCTGCTCTTTGGGGCTGGTGGTGGGCTTCCCCCCGCCAGCCCCAAGGAGCAGGTCGAAAGGAACCTGAAGCCTGGAGAGGAGAGGGGTCGCTGCACACCCACCCCTCTCCAGGCTTCTGAGGTAGCCACCTGAAGGCGACTGAACACACCTTAAACGGCACCTTGTTTTAGAGGGGGGAAAGAAAAGGGGGAAATTCTCCCCCTCTCTGCGCAACGCCTCCTGCCGCTTCGCGGAAGGGGCGCTGGGCAGAGAGGGGGAGATTTTTTCCCCCCTTGTTTCCCCCCCTCTAAAACAAGGTGCATCCTATTGTCCGGTGCATCCAATGGTGCAAAAATACGGTACCTACGATGGAAGCATGGAGGATGAAATTAATGGACTATGCGGAACTTGACAAACTAACGGGAAGGATCCGAAACCGGCGGGACTAGAAGTTTACCGAGGACTGGAGTAAATTTACGGATTATTTGAAAAGTATTTGTGACGACCAGATGACGTTTGTAGGTTTGCAAGAAGTTCTGTGAGGAATAATATTAGAAATATTGCAAAAATGGAGAAGGAGATGTGATATGTTAAGAATGTAAAGGCAATATTAAGTTAGGAAATGTGTAAGAAGTGATTAAGATGGAGGATTATCAGAGGTGCTGATGGAAGTCCAATAAGAATGTATTTGTGATAAATTGTGTGGTATGTTTTATAATTTTGTATGTTAAAAACCAATAAAAATATTTTAAAAAAGAAAGAAAGATAATGGGGAGAGTTGGCCCAGTGTATAAGATGCCCCCTAATTTTTGACATTATTTTTAAGGGGGAAAACCTAGTCTTATAGACGGGAAAATATGGTATATGTCATACAATGCACTGTGCATGAAGCATAAGAACAGCTGACCAACACTTTGGGCTCTAAATATCATCACTGAAGAGGAAAAAGAAAACATGGGTCTTGTGTCACATAATCCTAAAGAACAAAAATAAGGATCTTCAGTAGGTCTGTAACAAAATTAACAGTTTGATCTTACAGCACCCCAGCAGAGGGAGAAAAACCTTTATCACAATACAGTTGCACTGCACTTTGGAAACTTCACAGCAATAAGGAAGGATGTGGCCATCCTACAAACACTGTGGAACTACAACTCCCATCAACCCTAGGCAGCATAGCCAATGGTCAGGGAGCCGTAGTAGTAGTTAAAAAACATTTCAAGATTGGCAGGTTCTCCCAGACCTACTTCAGGACTACTTTCAAAGCCACAGGGCTGGTCACATCCCTTTATCTTTGGAAATAAATACACACATACTGCAATTTACTGGCACATATGCAATCTGGACTGGAATTATATGGCACATTGCATCCACTAAAGTCACCTACAAGATAAAGCTGCCTTCATAAAGCATAGATCATACAGGTGTTGCAACTCAGACAGAAATATATGGAATTTCACAGTTGTTACTGAAACCATGCTGTCTCCTTCTGTTTGCTAACAACTGACCAGTGAAGACTATACAATCTGGAATGGAACTGATAATTTCTTAGCTTGTGGCACTTATAAAAGGCACCCTATCATGAAGCAAGGTGAAGTGGATTATCTTGAAGAGCCAGTTGTGGTGTCGTTTGAGCTTTCTTACATCTTATTTTTATATATATTTTAAAATGTTATAAAACACCACCTATATAATCTAGTACATGGAACAGGCAGAATAAAGAGGCAGAATAAAATGGCCAACCATGGCAGATTCAGATGAAAGGCATCTCTCCAGTATCGGGGTAGTGCAATCATCTTTATTTATTTTATAATTTTATTTATTGAATTTATATACCGCCCTATACCCGGAGGTCTCAGGGTGGTTCACAGGAAATATCAACATAAAAACCACAACAGATATAATCAAAATAAAAACAACAACCCAATAACACACACCCAAAAAAGAGCCACATTTTTAAAAGGGCATAGGATGTCAATCAGATCAACCAAAGGTCTGATTAAAAAGGAACGTTTTTGCCTCACACCTAAAGGTGTGTAATGAAGGCACCAGGTGAACTTCCCTGGGGAGTGCATTCCACAGACGGGGAGCCACTGCAGAGAAGGCCCGTTCTCGTGTTGCCATCCTCCAGACCTCTAGAGGAGGAGGCACATGAAGAAGGGCCTCAGAAGATGATCTCAGGGTCCAAGTAGGTTCATATGGAAAGTGGCAGTCCTTTAGGTATTGCAGTCCTGAGCCGTTTAAGACTTTATAAGTCAAAACTCGCACTTTGAATTGGGCCCAAAAACTAATTGGTATCCAGTGCAGTCGGACCAGGATCAGTGTAATATGCCAGAAAGCCATGGTGTCATATGTACTTATTGTGCTGCCACTGCTAAAACACTGCCCCCCTTCTCCATTTTACCCTCACGACCACCCTGTGAAGTAAGCTAGGCTGAGAGACAGTGACTGGCCCAAGCTCACCCATTGGACCTTCATGGCTGAGTGGTGATTTGAACCCTGGTCTCCCAACTCCCAGTCCAACACAAAATGCTGGCTCTCTTTGATCACACTCTGTTGTAACACCTGGCAACTTGGAGAGAAACATATTTTTAATACAGTTTAGTATAATGCCATTTCATATAAAAGAGGGAGTTATCTTCAATGTCACATTCTATATTCTCCCTCAAAGCCCAATTCGAAAATCAAGTTGTCTAGTCCTACTACAGCACAAGATATATTAATAGAAATATTTCAGCACATTAGGTTGATTACACCTTATTCCATCTATTTCAAGAAGCATTTAAGCATTACTTGCAATTTTAAACATCATTTTAGCAAGCAGCAGATTAATTCAATTATATCTTCTTAGGCACAACACATTCCTGAGACTATCCCAAACACCAGTAGTCTTGGTAGGTAGATAATATTGAAGTTTATGACACAGCAGAAGCTATACCATAAATGCTGTCTACAAATGCTGGATGTTTCTGGTAATTCAAACGTTCTTAAAAAGAGGCTGGCTGGCCAGCATTGCTGAGAAACCTGAATAAGGTTAACATATTCACACTGTCATTGGGACATGGGTGGCGCTGTGGGTAAAAGCCTCAGCGCCTAGGGCTTGCTGATCAAAAGGTCGGCGGTTCGAATCCCCGCGGCGGGGTGTGCTCCCGCTGCTCGGTCCCAGCGCCTGCCAACCTAGCAGTTCGAAAGCACCCCTGGGTGCAAGTAGATAAATAGGGACCGCTTACCAGCAGGAAGGTAAACGGCGTTTCCGTGTGCGGCTCTGGCTCACCAGAGCAGCGATGTCACGCTGGCCACGTGACCCGGAAGTGTCTGCGGACAGCGCTGGCCCCCAGCCTCTTGAGTGAGATGGGCGCACAACCCCAGAGTCTGTCAAGACCCCAGAGTCTTGGCCCCCGGCCTCTTGAGTGAGATGGGCGCACAACCCCAGTGTCTGTCAAGACTGGCCCGTACGGGCAGGGGTACCTTTACCTTTACTATTCACACCTTTACCTTTACTATGTAGAGCTGAGAGAGCGATAGCTACAAGCCAAGAAAATAAAGCTATAGAAACAAGTCTCAAAACATACTTGAACAATAAGGCAGCAAGCCAATTCCTCAGCAGGCCATCTTGTATTTGAATTAGAAAAAGGTTCACCTTTCAGAAGTGTCATGGAGCCATCTGTTAGAGAGACCAGGAACCTCTGCCCTCATCCCTGCGAGGCTAGTCATAGTCTGCCCACTTGTGACTTCTTGATACACATGGCCGTAATCCAAAAGATGCATTAAAAAAAGGTTGCATTAGCATTCAGGATTTTTCTTCCTTCTTTAGTTCACCGGTCCCACTCATTTTTTAAAAAAAAGTTGGGCAAGATTGGTAAATAGCCAGAGACAGGGACAGTGGGCAATGAGCACACAGAACTGGTATGCTGCATTTTGCCAATGAAAAGGGTACTGGATTTGCAAGAAATTCATTTGTATCTAGGGACAAGGAGCTCAAGATTAAGCTTCTCCTTGCACCCTGCAGTTCCCCTCGTGTGGCCCGCTAACCCAAATATGCTCCAGATGACTGAAGAACCCTCTAGGGCAGAATCTGGAGGCAGATGGGGGAAGAGAAATCATAAGTCCCACTGTGCAAGTGGATCTTCATTGCACGTACAGGCAGACACATCACTGGATATCACCCATTTTCTCCTGAGGTTTGGCTACTTGACAGCCTTGTCTCTACTGAGCCAAGAGATAATTAATGCAAGCTGTATCATTACCAGATGCTGCAAGTGCATTTAAGAGACCTGTTTGCCTAGCAGTTGATCCCTTCATAAATGCAGAGAAGGGTGTTGAGTTCCTCCCCCTTGAAAAAGACTACATCAATGAGCTTAGGAGTGGACAACCTTTTCCCATAAAAAAGCTGAATTCTCTTGGAAGGAATCTGTCAGCAATGTGCAGGGTCAGAAATGGTAGCAGATGGGACCAGGAATACTTTATACTCCCTCTCTTGTCAGTCTTTGATTTTCCTGCTAGGCAATCCTACCTCAGCTGGTACACTCTTCCCTCCCTAGCAATCCCAATTATGACTGAACATGTTACTACTAAGTTTTTTCATAAGTTTAATAACAGCAGAGGGTGACAATTTTCATCAAGATGGTGAGAGGTTTTTGAGGAGGGAGAGGGAGAAAGGTTTAAAATTCTCTTCTCTCCACAATCCATGTGATAAGGACCAGTTGAAAACAAGATGGACTGCATAAAAGATTAATCCTTCTTCTCCCTGATTAAGTGGTATGTTTTGACCCACAAAAGATTAGGAGTGGGTCAAAAGCAGCCCACTGGGTACAGATTGCATACTGTTGACAACCCAGCCAGATGGGCGGGGTATTACCGTATTTTTTGCTCTATAAGACTCACTTTTTCCCTCCTAAAAAGTACGGGGAAATGTGTGTGCGTCTTATGGAGCGAATGCAGGCTGCGCAGCTATCCCAGAAGCCAGAACAGCAAGAGGGATCGCTGCTTTCGCTGCTTCTGAGATTCAGAATATGTTTTTTCTTGTTTTCCTCCTCCAAAAACTAGGTGCGTCTTATGGTCTGGTGCGTCTTATAAAGCAAAAAATACGATGTGTGTGTGTGTGTGTGTCTGTCTGTCTGTCTGTCTGTGTGTGTGTGTGTGTAAACAGACTTTTTTATTGGAAACTGTGCATAATGCCCAGAGAATGTACAAAATACAAATGTGATATGTGCATTCTCCAAGCCTGCTGGAAGACTACACATGACCAGGAAATGTGCACAGTCCCTCTTTATGGACAGATTATTATAACATTCTCCATGAGGCCTGGTAAATGTGCAGTGGCCACTTACACACATTACCTGCTCAACTTACAGTTACTCTTACATCTACAACAGATCTAAGGGCATTTCCAGTGCACATTTTAGCATATCCGAGGTATCAGTGAAATCATAAAGGTCTTAACCAGTCAGTGACCTCACTTCAAGCATTTTTCATCTCATCTTCCTATCTCTCTGCATTGCACACTCACAATGCAGACATACAAAGAGATCTGCTTCCATGCTATCAAAGAATCAGAAGATTTAAATAATGGGGAAAAACAAGTATTTGTTCAAATACTTTTGCTCAAAACACAATTGCTGTGTTTTCCAACTGCTCGTCTAGTCATTACAGAATACTTATGCATAAGTTTGTTTACCTGATCTAATCTGTTTATATACATGCATTCTGTTTGAATGGGGAAGGGGGAATAAAGCCTTTGTTGAGGATTTTTCCTGCAAATACTTAATTCTCCTTTTACGTTTCATTTCAAACATTTCCACACAAGCTGTGCTCTGCAGAAGGATACATGACATTGAGTAGACGCCCAGACATTAGAAGCATCTTCTCTGAGATATTACTAAGCTTTTCTGTTGTAAAATTTATCTCAAAAGAAGCTAGGATAACTAAGTTTTAGACCCTAGTTAGTAGAGCACGAAGTTAGGGCCACAACAGCCTGGCTTTATGTAACGCTAAGCCAAACCACGATGAATTGTGACTTCAGATAGCTCAGTTGGTAAAGCATGAGATTTTCTACACCGACTGACTGTATTTATTCAGGAGCCATTCCCAGCCCTATGTGGATATTCAGGAATTAATCATAAATGTTTTTATCCCATCTTTCCTTTAGTATGTAAAACACATGGGCCACCACAGATATACAACCCTCCCTTTAGGGGTTTTAACATATTGGAGAGTTGAACACTGCTCCAATTCCAGAAATTTTGCGCTTTACTCTCCCTCGTCTTAAATGAAAAAGAAAGACTGCATTTCACAGTAAGTGTTTAAAAAGTTTAAATCGAGGCTTTAGCATATTCCAATAAGGATATAGTGTCAAATATTACCATCTGCTTTGTGCATATAAAAACAGTTTTGTCTGAAATCAACTGTAAACAAACACTTCCAAAAAGTCTAATTACATACACTACTCTCTCAGTACTGCTGATTTCACAGCCAATGTTCTGCAGGATTTAATTAGGAAAAGGTTAATATTGTATGGCATCATATGGACCCCCTTTTTCTAGCTTCCCGTGACTAAAATAGCAAAAGTCTATACAGGTTTACGATGATCACAGGCAAGACATTTTAAAAAGAGAAAGCTGGTTGCTTCTTAGTAAACAACTGCAAACCACTACTTTGATCATGCAACAGCAAGATTACTTTCACAATACTACAGAAGACTATAAGCAGGTGCAAATCCAACACATCATTTATCCCTGCAACAGGTTGGCTGCAAGTATTTCAAATGCTGGGTTTTTAAAATGAGGTAAAAAAATAGAAAGAGCCTATAAAATGAAAATGAAATGAGAAAAGATATTGCTCAAAGCAAATAATCTGACACCTGTTACCTCAGGAATCCATTTTGTCACACATCCTAATCGTTAAGAGGACATGGGTCCTGCCTATGACTGCTGGTTGTGGTCACTGCCAGACACGCAACCCATTCCCTCAGATGTGCTAATCCGACAGGGAACAGTGCTTGCATTACAAATGGGGAGGATCCAAAATGGCAGCCAAATGGCACAGATAACATAAGAGGCTCAGCAACCTCCCCTCCAAAAACTGCCTGCTAGTGGAATATTGATTTTGGATGCAGTGCAAATTATTTGAAGTTAAATTGGGGTGACCTGGGTGGGTAAGGTTTATTGCATTGTACTCCAAAGTAACCTGCCCAAGAAACGGAGTAAAACCCCATCCTCTCCAGTTTGCCTTCTTTGAAATGTATCAAGCATCACAAAAGGCTGGGGAAATGTGTTTCAACCACTGGTTGAGTGAGTTTGCTCTCATATTTAGAATAAATAGCCTGGCAACACCCCACAGCAGCTACTTTTGGACAGGCCACACACCGCACTGCCCATTTTGTGATGGTACCCACAGCACTCTCAAAATTCCCAATGTGTCCATAAAACCCAAATGGTTGAGAACCCTTGGTCTAGAATCTGATCCATTTAATATGATATGCTCAAGTTTCCTAAGGCACACAGGAAAATGTTCAACAGTTTAGCTGCTGGAACATATGAGTATTTAATTTCCTTTGCTGAGCAGCATGCGTCAAACCTTACCCACCCCCATCCTGTTAAGTGCTGTTAAGTCAATTCTGAACATTCTGTGAGTACTTTAAGTAGGATTTCCCCATTCTTACTATCATGTCCTGTAAGAAGTGGCATGCCCCCAATTTTAAGATTCCAATAACAGTGGTACCTCGGTTTAAGAACAGTCCAGTTTAAGAACGATTTAGATTACAAACTCAGCAAAACTGGAAATAGTGTCTTGGTTTGAGAACTTTATCTCTGTCTAAGAACGGAATCTGAACAG
The DNA here is from genome assembly GCF_027172205.1 of Podarcis raffonei. NCBI lineage: Eukaryota > Metazoa > Chordata > Lepidosauria > Squamata > Lacertidae > Podarcis > Podarcis raffonei. The sequence goes on along the minus strand of NC_070611.1, from coordinate 11,846,030 downwards.
TGCAAGGGCACCGGCGGCAGGAGGCCTCATTAGGGAAAGCGCGCCTCAGTTTAAGAATGGTTTGGTTTAAGAACGGACTTCCAGAACGGATTAAGTTCGTAAACCGAGGTACCACTGTAATTGTTCAGCATATGTTTCAAGCTCCCCTCTTTTGAATGAGCAATGAAAACCCCCATAACATGTCATCTTCTCCAATTGGCCTTACATTGCATAGTCAGATCCAATACAGGCTTCACCCATTCCAAAGGTGGCATTCATTCTCCCTGCCAGACAATGTCTATTAAAAAGGACAGAAATTCAAGAGACTTTCCAGTTGGAAATGCCTGGCCACTCAATAAGTGCCCTGGTCCTTTGTTCTGGGACTAATATGCACATGGATACAATGGCAGCCTGCCATCTCTCCTACAACAACAAACCTTTTCAAAAAAGCTTGAAAATCAGAGGGCTCTTTGAGCCATGTCATCACAACCTTGAAATGGAAGAGCCCTGGCTCTTTTATGTGATGGGGATTTAATTGGTCTTTGCAGAAGTGGGCTGTCCTACAGGTCCATTTTCCATGGGGAGTTTCTGGAACCAAGCAGATTTATTTTAACATACAGAAGCAAACTGGAAAAGCTAGAAAACCAAGTGATAGCCATTAAAGTAACAGGACAGGTAGGATGTTAGTCTGAGAGGCACCAATTTTCTTGTTAAAAAAACAACTAATGGAGAAAAATATATAATAATGAAAGTGATGATGGAAAATGTCAAGAAATCTTACAGGGATGTTCTCTGACAATAAGGGCACTTGTGAGGTATATAGCAGCTCATTTTCTTTTGCGAGAAAAATTCCATTGGTAGGAGTAACTCTTCCTCCAGCTGCCAGGGAGAGAAGTACTCCAGTTGTTTTAACTAAAAACCCAGACTTCATCCATACTCTGTTTTTCCTCTTAAAAGGAAGCCAACAGCAATCACCAGTGCTTTTTCTCCTCTCCCTTTTTTTGCTTTGGACCCAAAAAAATTAATGAGCCCAGGGTCTCTAAGCAACATCAAGGGGGTGGAAGAGAAATTACTTTTGAGTGTAGGGATAGGGAACATTAAGGTATCACAAAGAATATCTATCCTGATGTAGCCATTAGATTGAAATGTCTTTAACCAAGTGTTTTAACAAAAGCAATGCACAGTGCTTCTAAAGCAGATTGAGAGAAACATTTTACTCTGCCCCATAATACTAAGGGTCGTTCTATAACACTGATGATAGAAAAGATTTGTGGCAGACAAATGAAGCAAATTCACACAGGAAAATAGCTTCACACAATCAATGTAGCGATGGCCACTACCTTGAATAGCTACTAAGAGGCATTTAGACATGTCTTCTTTGAATTTGTGTAACAATGGCTATTAGTCATCAAGTTGGACCCATAAATGTTGCTGTGCAACTGTTCCATTCAGGGTGCCACCCACCCACAGATGCCTTCTTCCAGGAATACTCCACTCAATTTCCCTTGCCCCAACTTCCATCAGCCAAGCATTCAGTGCCCACTGAGCCAAGCATTCAGGCAAGCATTCAGTGCCCACTGAGCATTTTTCTGTCCACACTAGGCTATTTTAGGTTGCCCTGCTAAAATCGGTAATTAGAAATGGCAGTCAATTTTGCCCTAGCACTCAAGCCTCAACGCAAGCCATAACAGCCCTGCTGGATCAACCCAAAGTCCCATCTAGTCCAGCATCCTGTTCTCACTGTTACCAACCAAATGCCTATGAGAAACACAATAGCAGGATCTGACCACAACAGCGTTCTCCACACCTGAAACTCCAAACAAAGGGTGTTCAGAAGCATACTTGCTTCAATAGTGGTACAGCATAGCCATTAGGGTACGGCATAGCCATTAGGGTGGTCCTCCATGAATTTGTCTAATCATCTTTTAAAGAAATCCAAGCAGGTGGCCATCACTACCTCTTGTGGAAGCAAATAGTTTTAATTCCTTCTCCCAGACAAGAACCTATTCCTGCTCCTCTTACACAGGAATCCCTATTTTTTTCCTAGAACGGCACGGAAAGATGACAAGTAAGCCAATACTTTAAGCTTCTCCAACCTCTCCTTATTGGGGGAGCTGTAGGAAACAGACCATAGGAATTTTCAACAGCTGGAGCTAATAGATTAACTAGGCAGGCTCCAACAGGTTTTCAAGGAAGGGGGCAAAACCTACACATTCCTGAAATCCAACTGAATTCATTGGGGCTTGCATATCTAGCTAAAAATGGCTGAACCAGATATGTCAATTATGTGTTTCTACAACACAATCCTCATTTAGTCTGTGGCAGATTTATGTTGAAACAAATACCATATTACCTAACAGCAATTTGATTCATAGAACTATACCACACAGTTGCATGGCAGAACATCTCTCTCTATTATAAATTATAGGGCCACCCAGCTTCAAACTAATGGGTACTGCCAGATTGTGGGTCTCCTTGAAATCACACACATAACTCAGTGCAGTATTGTGTTCAAAACCAATATCCATTCTTCTATCACTTCCCTTTAAGTATCATATTTCTAGAATCATAATTTTAAGGGTACCCACAATTCCTGCACATGCATTATCCATCCTGCGACATCAAACAGTTAATTCAGCAAGATGAATGCAAATCGCTACATGAAGTAACGGTTTGCATGAACAATTAAATGATAGACATGATAAACTAGATTTATAAGCTTCACATCCTTATTAAAAAGAATCCTAGCATAATTTAACTATAAAGAACTAGAATATTCTTCCAAGACAATAGATTCATGGAACTCCAGCTCCCCCAACAGCATCTGGGAAGTCAAACAGCACATACAGAAAATGGCTTTTATAAAAAGGCTTGATATCACTATGGAAACGACTGCAAGCATTTTTTTAAGAGTAATAGCTCTGTTAGGTGCTTCATTAAAAAAAAAAAAATCCTAGCAAATAAAGCCCTTAATCTTCAATGAAGCAAAAGTGTCAGTTGAATGCATACAGAAACTGATAAGTCAAATACAAGCGTGCTGAAGGAGTTAACCTGTTCAGAAAGAAATCTAGACAAAAAAGCAAGCTAGATTAGCTAACTAGGGCAGAAAGTTGGAAAATTTAATAGTGAAATAGATGAGGTGGAGATGTGAAAGAAACAGAAAATAACTGCATAAGAGCTTAAGTGAAAGGAAGCACAGAATGTTTAGAAGATCATTAAGAGAGAATTTTAATGTGGGTGGTCAAAAGGGCAAATGAGAGCTGTAGAAATAAGTGTTGATCTGCATAGCAATTGTACTTCATAAAACTTCCCTCCTATACAAGGTTTTTTTTCCTCTGAAACATTTACAGCTTGTAGAGTATTTTAAAAATGCAATGCTTTCACTAACGTTTTTACTCATCCCCCTTGCCAAAGAGGAAGGATGGTGCTAGCTGTTCTGGCAGCAGGCAACCAACCAAGATGCTCCTCAGCTACCCACTGCCAAAATGATACCCCACTTCCCTCCCCCAGCTCCAAACATCTGAAGCTGAAAGATTACATCAGATGACTGCCCTTTACAGTGGTACCTCTGGTTATGAACTTAATTTGTTCCGGAGGTCCGTTCTTAAGCTGAAACCGTTCTTATCCTGAGGCGTGCTTTCACTAATGGGAAACGCGCCTTTGGCACATAATTTCCATTCGCATCCTGGGGCAAAGTTCGCAACCAGGAGCAGCTACTTCCAGGTTAGCGGAGCTCATAACCTGAAGCATTCGTAACCAGAGGTACCACTGTACTTCCTGCACTGGTGTTGGTTGGTTGGCATCCATCTGCCTCGAGAGACAATGGATGCACCTCTAGGGGTGAAGTCAAACCACTATATAGCACATCAGGAACCAAGACATTAATCCTACGTATACCATCCTGGGAGTAACCCAACTGAACATAGCAGGACTTGAACTTCCACACAGTTGCACAGAACAGGAAAGGTAAGCTCATAGTAACCAAAAGGTTCTATTTGGTGACCAGAGCTAGCCAAGATTTAAAGACTCTTGCTTTCTCTCAATTGATGAGACAAGTCCCCGGCAATTAAAGAATGCCCAGAAAGCCTAATGCCACATCCTTGAAAAAATAAATTTAATTTAATTCTAAAAATTAAGCAAGCTCCAAATTTGTCTGTAACCTGGCCAAATCTCTCAACAATCAAGTCCCATTATTGAGAGGTATAAAGGCATTTCACTGTTGCAATTCCCGTGATCACACTTCTTGTACATAAGGTGCCTAATGGTTTTACAAAGTATCTGTCATTCAGGAGTAAGGTAGGAAAGCTGACGGCATATTAGAGCTGGCTTAACGGTATTTGCTGCATTTTAGAGACAGCCCACCAAGCCTGACACTTGCCATCTAAGCACACGCTACTGAAACTTATGGTTCTCTGACCAACAAGGCACAGAAAAAGCAAGAAAGAGCAGAAATCTCAGGCACTAAAAAGATCTAGTCTAAACACTGGATGGAGAAAGGCAGTGAGCAGCTCTTCCTTTTTTGCAGTGCAATTTCCATCTTTTCCTCCTCTTAGAAGGGAAGCTTTCAGAATTCAGAATAAAGTACAAGGAATTGCATCCACCTCTTGCCTTCTTAGAAGCATCTGGAAAGTGAAACGAGTTTCTGCCCCTCCCCCAAGCCTGTGTGTCCTGGGGGGTGAAATTCCAGTCCAATTTCCACAGGAGAGATACTGATTATCTGGATTCGTGCCAGAAAACAGCCTTAGTCACTCTGGTGGATGAATTTGCACTAGGGAATTGATGGGAGACTGCAATCTTACTGGTTTTCCTGCACCCCTCTGCAGCTTTTGATGCCATCCATCATGTTATCACAAATCAGAGCAGGAGCTCATCTAAGCCTTCACCATTTGCTCTATTATGGCAGGGCTTTTTAAATATCTTCTGTCAGATAACTAGAGTTTCCGTTCCTAGAGCTTGGGCAGCACTGTGTATCCCAGTTCCTCCAAGGCAGCGGTTCTCAACCTGTGGGTCCCCAGATGTTGTTGGACTACAACACCCATCATCCCTGAGCTCTGGCCTTGCTGGCTAGGTGTGATGGGAGTTGTAGTTCAACAACATCTGGGGACCCACAGGTTGAGAAAGGCTGCTCCAAGGTCCTTGTGCTGCCAAATACTGGCCTTCTTTTCCTTCAGCTAGCTCTGAATTTTCATTAACGTTTAGGAGTGGTGATCAGCTCTACATTTGATCTAGAAAGAGCTGGGGAAGGAAATCAGGAGGGAAGACTAGGCATCACTTGAGGAATTTGAGAGGGGCTGCTACAAAATGTGGGTAACCGAATCAAACGCTGAAATGAAACTGATGTCATGGGCTTAACATGGTTGTAAAGTGAACATGGATTTCAAATTGTTGCCAACAGATAAGCTGCCAGGCTTTCAAAAGGATCGAAGGTGACAGAACAAAGTAATGACTGGGGGGTGGGGGTGAAAAAGAACAACTCAGAAACTAAACATTTTCACTTTCCAGAATAAATATAAAATGAATAGGAAGGAATTCAATTTCAATTCAATTCAAGTTCCCTGCTGCTCCCCTTGCCTAACAGAAGCGTATGTTATACAAAACAGTCAATGCATACAAGTTTATGTAGTTTATACAATTTATATACAGATGGTGCAATATAAACCTTTATTTACGTGAACAAAGTCCTTATCAGGTTATGAAATCAAGCCCTACTTTATAAAACTAGAATATCTGATTTCAAATCAAGCACAATTCAAGGTGGCTGAAAGGGTGAGGGGCACGTCCACACCACAAACTTAAACATGTTTAACAACAATCCCTCTTTCCCAGAGTACTCTGTGAACTGTAATTCTGCGAGCAGGAAAGGAGTATCCTAACAATTCCCAGCACCCTTAAAAACTACAGTTCCCAGGATTCTTTGGGGAAAACCATGTATGTTGAAGTGGTGTAAAAATGGACACTCATGAATAGTGCAGTTGAAACCAGAGAATAAATCAATGTTCAGTACCAAACACGTAAAAAGGGAATTTCACTGTAACATCAATTAAGACCTGCCATAAAACAGAATCACAATTTAAAATCCTTGAAAGGCTGAAATAGATAAGCTCAAAACTTTTGTTCCTTACGAAATAACTAAATCCCTAAAGAAGTACATCTCACACTTTAGCAGGGCTCACACTGCTACACAAGACCCAACTTCAACTTAAAACATGCATTGAAGAACCCACTACTTTTTGCCTTATATTTGTAAGGTGGCAGCACTGCTGTTGTGACCCACCTCAGATCAGGCCGCAACCCAGACCTCTGTCCTAACCCACCAGCTGAAGACCAATGGTTAAGCAGTACTCACCAAGGTTTGTGTTGGGGCCAGCCAGTAGTTGCTTGAATTTATCTAAACGTGATGCCTCTCTTTCCGATAGCATAGGGATACCTGAGCTACTGTGATCTGTCACTCCACCCACCAGAGTGACAGTGGAGGCTTGTGGAAGGGACTGAGATCTTGGCACAGAAATAACTTCATCAGCACCATCTGTAGAGTATATAAAGGAGCAAACAGACAGACATCAATTGATCTTTTTTAATGCAAAGGTAAAACTTTAATTTAAAACAGAAAAATACTGGGACACAAGTATTTGTAACAGTTGTTTGGTTAGAGACAGAAAATGTTATATCCATTGTGGCTTCAAAACAGCTATAAAAATAGAACTCCCTGTCATCATGTCAATAATAAGAATCTCACGTTTCTGAAGAAGCAGCCGAGAACAACTGATGGGTTATTCATATAGAATGGCATTAAACACACACACTTCAAGTAGTAATGTTTTAAATGGTTCCGACAATATTTTCTTCAATTAAACACTTTCACAGTGATGTAGCAGGGTTTCCCATTTTTTCCTTCCAAGACAAAGAGGAAACAGTGCTTTGTGTGTCTTAAAAACAACTTGGGACTCATTTCTTCAGGATTACATGAAAATACTAAAAAAGCCTCCATAAATATAGTCATGCATGACATTTTTTGTATGACATGCAGCCTGCTACCAAGTATTCATGTCAAGAGTGCCTTGTTCGCAGTTCAGAGAAGAAAAGCTTACTTTGTCCACTTTCTTATCTATGGTTCTATAACCTCAAAACTAGGACTGTCCCAATGTGTTGTTCGTGGGGCTGCCTTTGAAGACAGCCTTGAGAAAGAAGATTACAGTTATGAGGTTATGAAAGAGAACTGGGTGTGTCATCAGTGCTTCAAAGCTCCACTGATTTCTAGTCGCTTTGTGAACTCCAAACCAAGTGCTGGTGCTTAGTTTAAATAGTATATGCAGGAAGCTGCGTTATACCAAGTCAAGACATTTGTCCAAGACATTGTAGCAGCGTTGACTTGTAGCAGCGTTGAGCTTTGGCCCTACATGGCTTGGTGTTTGAACTCCTACTCCCTCATCAACTTGCCCACACATATAGGTAATCATGGAGAACCCCCTATGAATGAACATCACATGCGAAGCAAGTGGTGACTGGAAAGGGGACTTCTCAATTAAATGGCCTTTCTGAGTTATGGTACTTAAATGCCACTATTTGGATTAGTCCCATAGACATTAGTGGGGTAGATTTAGAGTCTAAAGTACAAGAACTACTAGCACATTTTCCCAACTTCTCGTTATTTTTATTTTTGAATGGATAACATGACCCTTTCAATTACTGTCTGGCTTAAGAGGGAAGTGAAAGCTTCCAAGCCCTCAAGAAATCCTGGAACAAAGCATACACTACAGCTTTCAACCTAGAGAAACAATGAATGACAATGGAGTTTGAGGTTTAATATACCTGCAGAACTTGATGTGTTGCTTTCACTGACAGATTTAACCAGTCTGCTGTCACCACACGCAGCTGAGGGCAGTTCTGAAAGCTGCTGTGGTTGCTCCTTTTCCACCTGTTCCTCCTGCAATTTGTGCTGTTCTTGTAATTTGCTGTGATTCTGAATTACTCTGTTAGCTGTTTCCATGACTACATCTGTGTTAAGGCTTTCTGCAGCCATCGCCAGGAGTTCGTCGTCGTCATCCCCAACATCCCAAGCGTCGCTCGTGTTGCTTTCGAATTCTTGAAACGTGCTGATTTTCTTCAGTTTCACTGGAGTTGTTGGAGGCTTGGCTCCAGGTTTTAAGCTGTTTAGAAGAAAAACCAGCACTTTACACAAGCACATGCACTTTTGTGCTTATTATACTACCTGACTAAGTAACTAGTTCATTCCAACTAAAGCAAAAAGTTACACTAAGGCTGGCCCAAATTCAACGGGACATATTTCTGAGAAGGCTTGGTAAGAAGTGAGCTGCTAATCAGCAAACAATGTGCAGCTAACCAAAAATTATGTGCAGCTTTTTCAGTTTTCCATAGCATTTGGCATACCTAGTTGCTGTGGTTTGTATCTTACTGCAAGGCCCTCCATCAGCACAACATGACTTCCTCTCCCTCCCTCTCCCTCATGTGACCTGCACCCACTCAAATCTGTTCTGGGGGTTCCCCCAACCCGCCAAAGCAGATTGGGCGACCACCAGGAACATGCAGGCAGATGAAGTCCTTGCACTAAGAGGATGATTTTGCTGGATACAACCCCATTTTAGCTCCAACTATAAGGATATTTCTGCATTTTAAATTAGAAGAGCAATGGACAAGGCTGGTCTCAAGCTGGTGCTCAGAAGCAGTGATGCTGTGAAGAATGCCTGTCATATTTTGGACAAGAGTCTTGGACAAGGGATCTCTGTGTGTATTTTTCCAGTTCAGAAATAATAGCTTGTTCAAGAAGATACTTTGCACAAAATACTTTCCATCTTTCACATATTAAGTGCTACTTTCAAGTGCTACAGCCTGCCTCTCCCTTCACTTATCCATTTCTTTTACATTGTGGTACTGCCCTCTCCAGTGTTAGAAAGTGGAATAGAAAAGTTAGCAGCCGAAAGGCTAATAATAATAATAATAATTTATTATTTATACCCTGCCCATCTGGCTGAGTCTCCCCAGCCACTCTGGGCGGCTCCCAATCAAGTTAAAAACAATACAGCATTAAATATTAAAAACTTCCCTAAACAGGGCTGTCTTCAGATGTCTTTTAAAGATAGGATAGCTGCTTATTTCCTTCTGGAACCTGGGTTGTGGGTGCCTAAAAGGGGGGAGGGGGTTGGCAACTCTTTTTATTATTTTGATAAGCATGAACTAATATGCAATTTACCTAAGTAACACATTGTTATATCACATTTTTAGCAGAAATTGTTAGTGCGTGTTTAATTTGGTGTTTACAATAAAAATATTGGTACTCCACTTCAGTTTTCAAAACATTCTCCTCTTTATTGTTAAACTCCTTAACATATTGTCTGTCCTTAACATATACTTTGAGGCTTTAAAGCACATGCATTTCAGTAATCCTTGAGTATCAGCCAGGCGCAAAAAATGGCACCCAGACATTTTGAGGTGCTCACAAACGGAGAATCTTTAGGCGCAAAATGTGCCTGGCACCGTGCTAATTTCGAACCCAGGACCTTTCCCTGCTCCCCATTCTTTCATGCCTAAAAATTACTCAAAATAAATTTCCCTTCACTTCCCAAAGTAGTCATTTAACTTGAACAATTTTTATGAGAAAATTTTCACCCAAAAAAAACCAAACCCAAACTTGAGGGGCTTCTGAACATTTTCCTGCAAAACAAACATTTAATGAAACCTCCAAAATTCTCTATTACACTAATCACAGACAGTAAATGTGGGCAGAATAGCCTACCACTACAGCTCAACAAATCCAAGAGGGATTGAGCAGAATGCTGCTCAGTACTGCTAGCCACACAAGAGTGGGACTGAAAACCATTTTGATCCATTTCCTAGATCATCTACATAAACTCAGAGTTGCTCCAGTCCCTCTTTTCCATCCAGTTCTCCTCCCTCTCCCCATTATGCTACTTCCTGCTTATTTCAAGCACAATCCTCTGGTAAATTCTGTGCAAGCCCCATTAATTTTAATTGAGCTGAGCAAGTCCATTTCAAAGGGACTTGCACAGGAAAGCTTCCCAGAGTTATTTGTAATTTTATGTTTTAAGGCTTATAAATGAGAAAGCTTTGCTAGTCAAATAAAAAAGGGGAGGGGACAGATTCTATGAAGTAAACCAAGGAAGGTATGTAGGTCAAAAGGTGTTTGTTACTCCTTTATTTCCTTCTGCGTTCACAAACCTATTGTTTCATACAGCCTGTCAAAGATATTGTTTCATTGTCTTAAACATTAAATGACATATTTGCATTGTGTGTGCTTACTTTGATAGGTAAAGGACCTCGTGAGCAATTCCCTTTAAATATCATAGAAACTGTCTGAACCTCAGAGATTGCAGGAGAGAATTAGCTTGCTTATCTTGAAACACCTTTAGCTCAGTACAAAGAACCAAGTGCAATCCTGTTAAAGTTTAGCTACTGGTTGAATTTTATTTCAGACTATTCAACATCCCATTTCCATACATATTCTCTCAAAAGTAAACCTCACCATATCCCAAATGTGCACATGACAGTAGCAGAAGGCTAAAAAAAAAAAAAAGATTTCGTACAAAGAGGGGTTATTTTTCTCCAGAAATGTAAACCTATTCCTTCTTCCCTTTTGAATTCAAAGTGCGTTTGAGCCATGTCATCTACTGCATAGGAGCAATACTTTTTGTTAAAAAATAATAATGCCTAGCACGTAATGTTTTAAAGGCAACTATTTCAGATTTCAGTTTGCATCTCATAGGAATTACTAGGCAAAGCTGCTGTTTTACACAAAGGGAAGGAATCATAAGTGAGGACTGCTTCATCAATTTTGGCATACACATACCCAATACAGTCGTACCTTCGTTTTCAAACAGCTTAGTTCTCAAACGTTTTGGCTCCCAAACACCACAAACCTGGAAGTGACTGTTCCGGTTTGCGAACTATTTTTGAAAGCCAAATGTCCGACGGGGTTTCCATGGCTTCCAATTGGTTGCAGGAGCTTCCTGCAGCCAATCAGAAGCCGCACTTTGGTTTCCAAACGTTTTGGAAGTTGAACAGACTTCCGGAACGGATGCCATTCGACTTCCAAGGTACGACTGCACTGTAAAGTGGGAATGGCAGACATCATAAAGACACACTTGCGAGGAAGCTGTGATTAGCTTCAATTCCATGCAGGGTTGTATGCAGAATATAGTGTGCACAATGGTCCTGGATTATTTTAGCCTCCAAGTTCTTCCTAGTTTCTATCAAGCTGAAGAAAACTTCACTGTCAAGTCTAAGGAACCTGCCTAATTTAATTGCCTTAAAATACAAATCTTAAGCAGCACTGAAACAAGTAGGTTTAAAGAATAATTTCTCTTTTACACTGTGTTGTCATGCTTGATAGACATATAAATTATTATTGCTGCTTGTCAGGAAACATTTTCTTCTTCAAGTAGTAGAAGGCACACTCACTTTTGGGTATGGGAAGGCAGAACCACAGTTTATCTGTTTAAGAAAATATCCCAGTGAAGTAAAGACTTTCCATGAGGTGCAAACTATTGTTATACAGAAGGTTACCATGCACCTTTTATATGCCTATACTACAGACACTGAATCAGAGAGACAATGTAAAATCGTAGCATCATGATGGCAGGGAGAGAGCAAGATTATACAACAATATACAATTGCTAGCTTGTTCAGATTCTTCATTGTCCTTTGTGACAACTTATTAATTACAGAGTACTAAAATAAAGAGGTAGGAACCACATTACACATTTCACAAATGGTTAAAAAAACTGATGGTGTGTTTCAGCTCCACAAACAAGTCTGTAAATTTTTTAAGCTAACCTGCCAGAGATACCTTTGTCAGAAAGGTACCATATTTTTTGCTCTATAAGACGCACCAGACCATAAGACGCACGTAGTTTTTGGAGGAGGAAAACAAGAAAAAAATATATTCTGAATCCCAGAAGCCAGAACAGCAAGAGGGATCGAACAGCCGCGCAAAGCCTCTTCAGGGCAGGGGGAGCGCTCCGTTCTTCCTGCTGCCCTGAAGAGGCTTTGTGTTGCTATCCCAGAAGCCAGAACAGCCAGAAGGATCGCTGCACAGCGAAAGCAGCAATCCCTCTTGCTGTTCTGGCTTATGGGATAGCTACGCAGCCTGCATTCGCTCCATAAGACGCACACACATTTCCCCTTACTTTTTAGGATGGAAAAAGTGTGTCTTATAGAGCAAAAAATACAGTACCTAATTCAAAAGAATTTTTATAAAGCTTGTTTTCCTCATCACTAGACAAGTGGTCATTTACAAACCCAATATAATACTTGCAATTTTTTTATCATTCACAGACCTACTGCAACATGTAAAAATCTTGACCATCCAGGTTGATAAACGGTATTATATTCGCAGAGTAGTCTCAAGAGATTGCCTGGCATTGTGTCAGAATAATACTGCCACTCTCTTAGCTCCTCGGGAGATTTCACCAACCTTCTCAGTCTCAACTATGGCTTACCATCAGTATGTGAACAAGTATGATTAATCTAACTAGGGTGTACAAACTGGTTTCAAAGCTTGGTAACCATCAACCATAGCAAGTGTAGGTATATGTGACAGTGACTCCTGTTAAACTGGGCAGAAGAAAGAGGGAGAATTCACACCACGGGGCGGGGGAGGAAAGGAACTAATCCTAATGTATTAAAAATGGTTAAGAGATCAGCACATTACAGCTGCACTGCCAAACTACTCCAATTCCAGAAATAATAGTAGTATGAACAGGGAGCGATAAAATCCATACTCTAGTTCAGTTCCTCCAGACTTGACATTTACAGTTTGCATCTTTTTGCCAGCTCATAAATTGGTTCTCCTCAAGCCGACAGAAAGAAAGCCTCTCAAATAATTCACCTCCTGCTATTTCTCAGTTCATATCTGCTTAAGCTAGTTTGCCTGTGCAAGAAGGAAAGCCATAGTGATACGAAAGATCGGAGAAGCAAAAGGCACCAATTTAAAAATCTGGTAGGCGATCCAGGGCTGAGTAGCATTATCAATGAAACAAAATTATTTTCTTGTATTAGCTCTACAGGAGGAAAAACTTGTCTCCTGCCACTGTTGAGACCATACATGGTATTTCTTACAAGTAAGACTGGGGGGAAACTACCGTATTTTTCGCTCTATAATATGCACCAGACCTCCTCCATAGTTTTTGGAGGAGGAAAACAAGAAAAAAATATTCTGAATCTCAGAAGCCAGAACAGCAAGAGGGATCGCTGCGCAGTGAAAGCAGCAATCCCTCTTGCTGTGCTGGCTTCTGTGATAGCTGCGCAGCCTGCATTCGCTCCATAAGACGCACACACATTTCCCTTTACTTTTTAGGAGGGAAAAAGTGAGTCTTATAGAGCAAAAAATACGGTATTTCCTATTACCATCACCAATCAAAATGTCACAGTGAAACTTCTGTGTAGGAATTAAGACTGCAATGTAAATACAGATGGATGCGTATCTATATTGCTTCATGTATATCCAGTGAACTTGTAGTACAAGAGACCCTCACGCAAAGGAAACTGAGAAGGCAGCTAGCATACTCCCAAATGGCCAGAGCTTCTTTAAGAGGTCCGTACAACAACGGGAAACATTATGCTTGCTCATTGTTAATGAATGCACAATATAGAAGACATTTCTTGGTTTAAGTGAGGAATGGGGAACCTTTTTCAGCTTGAGGGCTCCATAAGCCATTTTGACAGGTGTGTGGGGCAACTCACCTGTCTGTCCCCCGACATCATTAAGCTGTCAAATAACAACTTCAAAAGTGCTGACACGACCCACTTTGTCAACTTGCAGGCACAGTTTGGATTCAAACCAGGCCTGCAAAAGGACAGCAGACGAGCAAAGCAAGTCCACAAAGAAAAGATGTATGTTTGCAACAACAGCTTGAATCCAAACCACACCTGTAAACCAGCACCTTCAAAAGGGCTCACTGTCAGCAGTGATCAGAGCTGACAGCACAGCCCACTTGCCAACAATAGGAGCACACTTTAAACTCTTATTCATTTCCTTGCATCCACATATTTTCCTGCCTCAAACCTGACATCATGTATGATGGCAGCTGGATGGGGCCTTGGGGGGGGGGACAACCTCCCAGGCTAAATTGGGATATAAAAGCTCTATTAAGAATATTCTTAAATTAAACAAATAAATAATAAGCAGCCCTTGATAAAACATCGACAAAGCACAAAACTTAAAATATTAGTTTGACATAAGGAAAAATAATTACCACTCCCAAATATAATATAGCATTGGTCCAAGAAATGTTAAAACATTGTTTGCAAATCTGTAATATGAGCACAATTAATAAAGCCAGCTGAAACAGAGTCAAATGCTTTGAAAAATGAAAGTAAGTTACCCTAATTTTGGCAACAGTTGTCAATAGTAAAGAAACACAGTTGCTTAAATTAAAATTACTTAACAGAATACAGCATTACAAACTGATTAGCTTATTCCATAAAGTGAAGGGACTTTCAAGCTAAGCCAAAGTAATTAAATGTTTAGCAATAAAATTCAAAAAGCTAGTGGAAAGCAGGAACGAAGAGAGCAATATGGTCAGAAGCAGAAAGAGAAGATGACTAAAGCATTGACTTCAACAAAAGATTAGATACTGAGAAGATTTAAGTCCTTTATCTGCTTTGAAAAAGAAAAAAACTTACGTTCCGTGCAACAGTGGATCAAAAGGAGGATGCTGAGCTCCGTATACATGTTGAATACTAAAAAGGAAGAAAGTTAGTTTAGTATAATTACAGCATAATCCAACACCTATTTACATGGAATTTTAATGAAGCTGACTCCCTAATAAGTGTGTTTAGCCGGCTTCAAAAATAACTCAAGACTTCTCTTATACAATAAGAAGTCTTATACTATAAATTTATACTATTTATAAACAGTACTCGAGTTAAACTAAACCATACATTGGTAGGAAGTGATATGCTGCACTCTCTAACAGAAATGTATTTTATATAAACAGATGAGGCCATCCAGCTTAAGACAATAAACATACAGGGGCAACCATTTCATGCAGTTTCCATTCCTGGCCCTTATGCGCATATAAGTTTGCCTCACCCCCGTTTGCCAAAACGGGAACAGTGTCAATTGGACATGCGTAAAATGGTCACCTTCTGTACATCCTTTTAAGATTTGGATCATAGCTATACTGAAAGCACCTGCAAGCAGTCATCAGAGACAGGGAAACCAAGACCCTTTGGAGTCTTAACAGGGAAACCAATCAGCCTCAGTCAGCATGGCCAGTAGAAGTGGTGTAGTAGGTGTCGGATCAAAGGCAAAACCCTAATATTATCAGATAAGCAAGACAACAATGTCAGCCCTCTCCACATTAAAATGCTTTCAGCAACAACAAGCTTGTTAAACTATTCTGTACTGAAAAGTACTAGATAGACCTTTGAGCTGATGATCACACAATAGGTTCACCTACTGCTGCTTGAACGCTGTTTAAAATACTGTGTAAGTAACAAGAAGGGGGACGCGGGTGGTGCTGTGGGTTAAACCACAGACCCTAGGGCTTGCCGATCAGAAGGTCGGCGGTTCGAATCCCCGCAATGGGGTAAGCTCCCGTTGTTCGGTCCCAGCTCCGGCCAACCTAGCAGTTCGAATGCACGTCAAAGTGCAAGTAGATAAATAGGTACCGCTCCGGCGGGAAGGTAACCGGCATTTCCGTGCGTTTCTCTGGTTCGCCAGAAGCGGCTTAGTCATGCTGGCCACATGACCCGGAAGCTGTACGCCGGCTCCCTCGGCCAATAAAGCGAGATGAGCACCACAACCCCAGAGTCGGTCATGACTGGACCTAATGGTCAGGGGTCCCTTTACCTTTACCTAAGTAAAAAGGATGAGGACCTACCAAACTGAAATTTGCTACTGCTCCAGCCCAAATCATCATTTCACCTGGACTTATTTCTTTTAACTATAAGGAATATTTCACAATGTACCACACTAATGCTTTACTTGTGAAATTTAATGGATTGGTTTTTATCAAATAACTAGCTGGACCAGGACCAAACCCAACTAGCCTAATAATAGTCAAAAGCCACATTTGGTCACTGCTCATCTTGCACATCTGTGATGTTTCCAGGAGAACTCTCCTGAAAAATCATGCACGGCCATTATATATATAAAAAAACACAAGAGTCAACTTCAATATGCCTTAATTTCATTTTTGTGATGTTTTAAGTGCCTTGCTTAAAGTAGTATTGAAATAGAAAACATCCAACTCAAAATACTTGAATGCAACTTACTAGTGTAGACTAGAATTAATACTTCAAGGACTTATCTCCATCACACCCCTTTTCATCAAAGTTTTAAATGCTTGAATTATATACCATCTTAGAAGTCATAAGCACTCACTAATCTTGAATACTGCATTACTAAGAAATTGCATCCTAGTAGGCTAATTGTGAAACAAATAAATCTAGTTTGTTTTTACAAGTATTGCATATATTGTAGTGTAGAACTTCCTACATGTGGTACTGTCCACATTTCCTTCTCTAGTATTACACACCATACCACATTCTTCAAGATTAGATGTAGAAATACTATGTAAGTATCTATAGTGAATTTTAATATATCACTTGCATATTCATATACCATAACCTGATTCAGTGGGTGCTGCCAGGGAGAGGTTGTGCAAGGAAGTCAATGACTGGGAGATGTGGGTGGAGATGCCAAGTCAGAGGTGTAACAACTGTAGACTATTAAGTGCTGTTACAAGTGACTCTTTATCTGCTGAGGAAAACGGGCATCTTCCTATACTATGGACACAGCCTGCTGATGAAAAACATTCTAGTGCATCCCATGTGTCAGGAATCCACAATGCTCCTAGCCCAACACTAGCATCCTTCAAACATTACTTACATAAACAGGACCCCATGTGATTACTGAGGAACAGGATCACACTACCTGGCAGCACTTATTAGTAAATAATCGTGTCTCAGATGAACCTCATTGGTTATTCATCTGAAGGCGAGGCCAAGAACTGGCCCCAGGAAATGACCTGAAGAACAGTCCCCCTGATTTAGGGGGGTATTCTTCCATGCATGCTTTAACATCTTCCTTGACCCTATTATGAATTATGGGGATATGCAACATTCCCACCAGCACTACCCACTGCGACAGTCTCTCTCACACATACAGTGGTACCTTGGGCTAAGTACTTAATTTGTTCCAGAGGTCCGTACTTAACCTGAAACTGTTCTTAACCTGAAGCACCACTTTAGCTAATGGGGCCTCCTGCTGCTGCCGCGCCACCGCAGCATGATTTCTGTTCTCATCCTGAAGCAAAGTTCTTAACCTGAAGCACTATTTCTGGGTTAGCGGAGTCTGTAACCTGAAGCGTATGTAACCCGAGGTACCACTGTACAAGAAATCTGTCCAGTTCCAAAGTATATTTTCAGTATATATCCCCAATATAATTTAAGATTAGTCGTGTAAAATAGCATGTTCAAAAGATTTCCTTTTCAATATATTCCTATGAATGAAATGAAGATTCTATTTCAGGTTAGTAAAATCTATAGGGAACCAGAGAATGGTAATCTATTCCACAGTCATGTCTGATAATCAACATGTGTCGTTATCATTGAATTGGAATCCATCTGTCTCAAGAGACAATGGAGTATGCCTCAGGGGTAAAGTAAAACCACTGTGTTAGCAGCACTAAAGAGTTCTCCCCAAGGTGCAAACCTAGCCACTAAGTATGGAGATCCTGGGTTGCCTAGACGTCAAGACTGCCCTCTTGGTCTCGCTGATGTGGTCCAATAGAAAGCAGAGCAATATGTTTGGCACTAGTTTAGCTGCAGTAGTTGCCAGAGTTGCCTTGTGCTTGTACAGTACAAGGTGCTATCCAACTGTCTTAGGGACTCCACTCCAGATTTGTGTAGGGTTTAAGCCTTAGCCTTTTCTTCTCCCAAAGATATCCCACAAGGCAGCGGAGGTTTAGGATCAGAGTTTTCCTTCTCCTACGTTGACCACCTACCCAGATTGATGAGCCCCATCTGCTCCTCACTTCCCTTGACAGCACGTGCCGAAACCGCCTTCTTGACCATTGGACCCACTATTGGTCTTGTCTGCTCAATCCACCAAACTCTGACTTCGCATGCAGAGGAAGTCCCTAACTCACCAATGGTATGAGACCCATCGGCTACCTTCACCTGGTTTAGCCTAGCTGACCAGTCAAAGCTGTTCCTGCTGCTGTCACATGCTGACAGCTTCTAGGAGTCACAGGTGAGAGCTGAGCAGGGTGGGGACCAAAGGTGGACAAACTACCTCAGAAGAGCATGATATGTCCCCACCAGAGGTACTATCCCTCTCCTAACACCCCATAAACCCTTCAAAAATCCCCACCATTTTAACCTAGACTAGTGTTCGAAACCACCTCAGCCAAATATTCTCACCCTGCTCTAGCTAAGTACAGAGGGCTTTACAACAAGAACAAAAATTCCAGTAGCTATGGGTTCTTTTCTCGATATTCAAATTATTAATGAAATCCACAAGCTCTGTCTTCTCAATTTTAGCCAAATAATGCCTATTACCTTCTAAAGACAGTTGTCAACAGGCCATCACAAAAGGTAATGAGATGTGCTCCCCCACCCCAGCAATCTGAACATTCTTTTCTGTTGTAGTCATCAACATCTGCTGTTTGCAACACTATAATGCATGTGTTTATTTGAAATGTTTCTAGCCAACCCTTCATCTAACAATCCCAAGGCAGGTTGCAACAAAGATTAAACAAGTTAAAACGAAACAGTTCATAAAACCACAAAGAAACAGTCTACAATATGTACAATCATAAAATATCCATAAGGCTGCAGAGCATCCCTTAGGCTGGAAAAAAATAGCACCCCACAAATGCCTGGGCAAATAAACATGTGTTAAAGTTGAGCTGAACTAAGATAATGGCCAGCGCCAAGACCTGGGAGGAAAGGGATTCCTTAAATGGTAGACATTCTACTAACTATGCTACTTTTAAGAGGTAGAGAAACCCACTCAACAGCCTTGAACAACTGTACATGATTCATACTGTTCAAAGCAAACTCACCGCCTCAATTTCTCCAATGGGTATTTGTTGTCCTATTCTGGCATCACATTCTTTACTGTCAATGAAATGCACATAGGCACCTTAACAGATTTTCTTGTTATCAACATACTCCCATTGTTGAACTCTCACGTTTGTTTATGGCAGAGTCCACATACTTTTAACAGCTACATGACACACACAAACTCAGCAGGTACGGTTTCCTTCTCACAAGCAAAAAGGTGAACCATTGTAAATAGTTTCACATCTTCTAGCTAGGAACCATATCAGAAGAGAGACCCAAGCACTGAATGATATAAGTAACTCTAAGCAAAAAAAAAAAAAGGTCAGAAATTACGTGACCCGGAAGTGTCTCCGGACAGCGCTGGCCCCCGGCCTCTTAAGTGAGATGAGCCCACAACCCTAGAGTCGGACACGACTGGCCCGTACGGGCAGGGGTACCTTTACCTTTACCAAAATTATTTCACTATTAATATACTTCTTAATTGTACAGTCATACCTCGGGTTACAGACGCTTCGGGGGGGGCAAGAGAGTGGGGCCATAAGCTATAGCTTGTTTAAAGGTAAAGGGACCCCTGACCATTAGGTCCAGTTGTGGCTGACTCTGGGGTTGCAGCGCTCATCTCGCTTTATTGGCCGAGGGAGCCGGTGTACAGCTTCCGGGTCATGTGGCCAGCATGACTAAGCCGCTTCTGGCGAACCAGAGCTGCTCAAGGAAACGGTGTTTACCTTCTCGCCAGAGCGGTACCTATTTATCTACTTGCACTTTGACGTGCTTTCAAACTGCTAGGTTGGCAGGAGCAGGGACCGAGCAACGGGAGCTCACCCCATCACAGGGATTCGAACCGCCAACCTTCTGATCGGCAAGTCCTAGGCTCTGTGGTTTAACCAATGTGTTAAGCTCGTTTAGCTTACACATAAAGCAATGACAAACCTAGACAGCATCCTAAAAAGCAGAGACATCACCTTGCCAACAAAGGTCCGTATAATAAAAGCTATGGTTTTCCCAGTAGTGATGTATGGAAGTGAGAGCTGGACCATAAAGAAGGCTGATCGCCAAAGAATTGATGCTTTTGAATTATGGTGCTGGAGGAGACTCTTGAGAGTCCCATGGACTGCAAGAAGATCAAACTTATCCATTCTGAAGGAAATCAGCCCTGAGTGCTCACTGGAAGGACAGATCATGAAGCTGAGGCTCCAATTCTTTGGCCACCTCATGAGAACAGAAGACTGCCTGGAAAAGACCCTGATGTTGGGAAAGATGGAGGGCACAAGGAGAAGGGGACGACAGAGGACGAGATGGTTGGACAGTGTTCTTGAAGCTACTAATATGAGTTTGACCGAACTGCGGGAGGCAGTGGAAGACAGGAGTGCCGGGTGTGCTCTGGTCCATGGGCTCACAAAGAGTCGGACACGACTAAACAACAACAAGCAGAGCTTATCCATTCAAACCTCTCCAATCTTAAGGAAATCAGCCCTGAGTGCTCACTGGAAGGACAGGTCCTGAAGCTGAAGCTCCAATACTTTGGCCACCTCATGAGAAGAGAAGACTCCCTGGAAAAGACCCTGATGTTGGGAAAGATGGAGGGCACAAGGAGAAGGGGACGGCAGAGGACGAGATGGTTGGACAGTGTTCTCGAAGCTACCAGCATGAGTTTGACCAAACTGTGGGAGGCAGTGGAAGACAGGAGTGCCTGGCGTTCTCTGGTCCATGGGGTCACGAAGAGTCGGACACGACTAAACAACAACAACAAATCCGGCACTGGTCCACCTCCCCGACCTAAATTCTGGCTACCTGCCCCCACCCCTAACACAAATCCTGCCCGTGCTCTGTACCACAATAGAGGCAGCAACCCCCAGCCGTTTCCCCTCCTTCGCCAATTTCTGCCGTCCCACAGCCAGCGCCACACCGGCGGGCATGTTTACTTCGCGCAAAGCCCCACCGAGAACCAAGAAAACAGGGGCAAGCTGGTCACATTCCGAGATTTCCGCCTCAGCGGAAGCCTCCCGCCACCCGGGAGAAACTTTTCCACCCGCGCCCTCGCTCACCTGCCCGGCACCCGGGACGCGTTCCGCTTCCAGAACTGCTTCCTACCCGCGTCGCTCGCCATCTTCCCGTCACCTCATAGCCTTTTTCACCCGGAAAGCGAGAGCCCCCGCCGCCGCCGCGGCCTCGAGCGCAAGGACGCCCAGAGCCAGACCGGGGGCCCCGACCGTTATTCCCCACCCCCGCCCCAAAGCCGAGCGCCGCGGCCCTCACTCCATCCCTGCCCCTCTTCTCCCTGACAGAAAGCAGCGCGCCGCCATCTTGGCACCCCGCAACAACCCCTCTCCCCATTGGCTGCCGGGGAACAGCTGTCGACTACGCCCAGTCGCGAGTGAGCGTACTGCCCGGCGTGTGGGTTTTTTTGGTTTTCGCCCAATCAAATTCCTCGAATCAGATCTGAGGAGGAGCTGGAATTTCGGCCAATGGAAGCCCAGGTGTTATAGCATTCGCTGTTTCTCCGCTGTTCATTGGCTCCCGCCGCTTGACCCCGCCTACTCTGAAGTGGCTATAATTTGCCTGGAGGCGCTTGGCGTCTTTACAGCTGAGCGCTGATAAATTAGACGCTAGGACTCAAAAACATCCCTTCTAAAATAGTCAAGTTTCAAAGGCTTGCGCCACCCGCAAGCATCTGATATGCACTTCCTTCATGCCTTGATTCTTTTCTCTGGTTTCCAAGAGCTACTTCAATATTTTAATGTTGTATTTTAATTTTGTTTTTAAGTTGTATTCATTCAACTTATTTTTATTATTGCTTGTTAGCCGCCCTGAGCCCAGCCTTGGCTGGGGAGGGTGGGGTATAAATAAATATTATTATTATTATTATTATTATTATTATTATTATTATTATTACTTAAACGTGCATTTTAAAAAATTGTTATTGTTTTGTTATTTATTGTATTTCTATTCCACCCTTCCTCTGGAGATCTCAGGGTAGTTCACAGCATAAAAAGGCAAGATAAAAGCACAAAATTCATAATAAAAACAACAGAACAGTAACTCCTACCAACACAATAAAATGGTACAGGGTTGGCTCATTTATTATTATTATTATTATTTATATTATATTATTATATTATATTATATTATATTATATTATATTATATTATATTATATTATTAGTTGTAGTTTATTGAATTTATATACCGCCCTATACCCGGGGGTCTCAGGGCGGTTTACAGAATAAAATCAATATATAAAATCATAAAATACATAATAAAAATAAAAGCAACAATCCAATCCCCCCCCCCACAAAAACCCACATTTTAAAAGGGCATAGGATGTAAATCAGATCAATCAAAGTATTATTATTATTAAAGCCCTTTCTTGTTTTGGGGGTGATTGATTGTATAGGGAAGCTTTTTAAGATTTGATGTTTTACTATGTTTTTATATAGGATGGAAGATGCCCAGAGTGGCTGGGGCAATCCAGTCAGATCGGTGGGGTACAAATAATAAATTATTATTATCTTATTCCCATGCCCTCCAACAGTTCTCTGATGAAATGAGGGACGTCCTAAGGAAAAGCAGGAAATTCTGGGATAAAATCAGAAACCACGACGACATCTGTAAATCCAGGACTGACCCTGGAAAACAGGAATACTTGGAGAGTCTGGTATATTGTTATGAATTTGGAGCAGTGATTGGAGCAGACTCCCCATAATTCCTGGATTTAGTAAAAGTCAGACTTCATGAAGGTTTGATCAAACTTTGTCAAATACGGAAACCCACATGGGTCTAGCCATGATTTATGTTAAAGGCAAAGGTAAAGGGACCCCTGACCATTAGGTCCAGTTGTGACCGACTCTGGGGTTGCAGCGCTCATCTCACTTTATTGGCCGAGGGAGCCGGCATACAGCTTCCGGGTCATGTGGCCAGCATGACTAAGACGCTTCTGGCGAACCAGAGCAGCGCACGGAAACGTCGTTTACCTTCCCACTGTAGCGGTACCTATTTATCTACATGCACTTTGATGTGCTTTTGAACTGCTAGATTGGCAGGAGCAGGGACTGAGCAACGGGAGCTCACCCCATCGCGGGGATTCAAACAGCCAACCTTCTGATCGGCAAGCCCTAGGCTCTGTGGTTTAACCCACAGTGCCACCCGCGTCCCTCGTGATTTATGTTAGGGGCATGCTTAATGTTGGGGGGGGGTGCAGAACCGAATTATCTGTGACGCGATTGGTCAGTTAGTTAAGTATTTTTATTTATTTACTTGAATTGGGGGGCAGCTGCTCATAGGATGTGAATGCTCTGCAATCACTCCATCTAGGGGCAGGTTGTATGTCAGTGTAAATAAAACCATATATCATAAAGGCACCACTGTCTCTGCTGTGCCTCATTGCCCCCAAAGGGAAGAGCGGTCCTGGTAAGTACACCTGCAACCCCTGAAATCTCGCACTGCTTCTGGAGATTGGGGTGGCATGTAAGAATATGAAAGCTGCAAACGTTGGAAGATTTTGGGGGGAAAGAGCAGGAACTTCTCATCGCTGGCTTAAAAGGCTTTCTGAAAGGAGAAAGTGCAGGCTGATCTCCATACCGATTATTGGGTAATGAAACCTAAGGCACAACGGGTTCTGCTTAAATTTTGGCCAGCACTGGGCAGTCACAGCCTTGCAGTTAATTTCTTGGCAACGCAGCTCTTGCTTGGTCGGTCTATTCCCTTTTATTGTTAAGGCTGCAATTCTAAGCGTGGTTGAATATAAAACAGATTGCTCCTACTTGGATATGGCATTGTTAGGACAGGGGGAAGTTGTTCGAAAGTGAAATGGCTGGGTAAATAAAGATGCTTCCAGCTCCAGCTGCTTTCAGGCAGCCCGGTCCTCTGTAGAGTCGGTGACCCTTGGCACATTGCTTCGAAAGTTTCATTATTACAACACAATATTACATCTTTGCAAACAAGGCCACAAAAGTTGCTAGTCTGCAGAAAGTGATACAGTGGTACCTCGGGTTAAGTACTTAATTCATTCCGGAGGTCTGTTCTTAACCTGAAACTGTGCTTAACCTGAAGCACCACTTTAGCTAATGGGGCCTCCCGCTGCTGCCGTGCCGCTGGAGCACGATTTCTGTTCTCATCCTGAAGCAAAGTTCTTAACCTGAAGCACTATTTCTGGGTTAGCGGAGTGTGTAACCTGAAGCGTATGTAACCTGAAGCGTATGTAACCCAAGGTACCACTGTACTAGATTTCTAGGGTCTGGCAGAGGAAGAACAGAGAACTCTCCTTTTCCTATTACAGTGGTACCTCGGGTTAAGTATTTAATTCGTTCCGGAGGTCCGTTCTTAACCTGAAACTGTTCTTCACCTGAAGCACCACTTTAGCTAATAGGGCCTCCTGCTGCCGCCGTGCTGCCGGAGCACGATTTCTGTTCTCATCCTGAAGCAAAGTTCTTAACCTAAAGCACTATTTCTGGGTTAGCGGAGTCTGTAACCTGAAGCGTATGTAACCTGAAGTGTATGTAACCCGAGGTTCCACTGTACATTTCTGCAGCATGTGGTTGAAAGGGCTTCCCTCCTTTGGAAGCCAACTTGGTTTCCATGCTTGGCACCAAGGAAGGATGATAAACTCCACCTCTCCTCTGCCACCCTGATCACTCACCTCTCTGGAATTCCTTGCTAGCTTTCGCCACAAGCTTTCAGGCTGACCTGAATACATGCCTGACCTGAATATGGCCAGGTGGTATCACTTGTAGCAAATAGATTCAGGGTGCTTTGCTGTAATATATTTTGCTGCCAGAGTTGGCATAAAGTCAGTGTAATTAAATTTAAAAGACAGGCACATGCATTTGCCCATTGTTAACGGAATATCCTGAGTCACATCCTGTTTCCCCCAAGAGCTAGCTGTGGGACATGTTCTTATCATTTAATTCAACAAATAGGGGAGGGCTGTTTTGCTTTTTAAAAAGCCTGGGGAAGAGAATAATGCAAGGAAATCCTTTTCTACTCTGTAACTACTCTTTGAGATTTTGGAATTTGGGTCTGGAAAAGGAAGCTAGGTCATCAACTATCTGAGAAAAGTTCAGGCCTGAGCAAAATTTAACTAGCATTCATAACAATTTCTTTAAAAACACTTCAGAAATCAGGAAATGCACAACCATATATGACAGCTGTATCTATTTTGATATAATATCTTAAGGATGTTCCTGTTTCACAGCTGTGTTGGAATTTACTACGTGTGTGCAAGTAAGTGTACACTGTAATTAGCTATGTTGCAAATTCATATTCTATTTTGTTTTTACACATAATTATTACTTGCACACACTGTTCCTTATTTCTCCATCTCCCAACATTCATTTGTATATAAAATGCTATTGGTTTCCCTTTGATTCCATTACGCTTTTATCTTTCATGAGCTGGAATGTATTAATTGGGTTTCTACTGGTGCATTTAAAACAAATCTTTCCAAACAGATAGTAGCCTCTCAGGTTCTGTTTGGCTATCACACTCACAAGCCACCAGGGCAAACTGAGAGCCTCTTTTCCATTGGTGGCAAAACCCAAGAGAGGGTAGTGTGATAACACTGGAACCAGTCAGAGAGGCTTATAATTTGCATTTTCCCTTTCTCCTTCCCTAAATCCCACACTGAATGGAGTAACATGAGTTTGAACATGGAAGCCTCCACGGTGTTCTGTAGAGAAAGGAAGGTGGCTATGCCTACATTGCAAGCTAGAAATCTAGAAATTGTTTGTTTCAAGAGGACTTATAAACTTAATTTTTTGTCCTGCCTCTGATCACCACCCTTGAAAATAGGGGGGATGAGTGAGGAACAGTTATGTTCCTTTGATTTGTTCTGCTGCAGTCAAGAGAGTTCTTTTGTTATAGAGAAAAGCAGGACAGATAGACTGACACACAGAGATATTTTGACTCTGTTTGGAAAAGAACAGGAGCAAGTTTTCCTAATAGTGAGACGGTGAGGAGAGTGAACACACTGCTCTTGGTTCTTACCTGTATTTTTTGCAGGTTTTGCTCATCTCTTCTCTGTCCCTGAATAACCGTTGTACGTACTGAATTCCTGCTCCGATGATAACATTCAGGTTCGCTTTGAAACATTGATTGGGGCTGATTTGCTGGTTTTAAGTGTTTGCAACGTTTCGAGAGATGGAAGAGTTGTGGTCTGAGGAGTTGAGTTATCAGTCCGCTCTGCCATTTCCTGAGACATTTACAAATACCACATGGCTGCTATTGTTAGAACTGCTCCTGTTCTTGGGAATAGATTGCACAAAACCTCTGTCAAAAGGTTTGCAGCATACAGCAGTGACTTGTTGGGGGGCAAAAAATTCCACTGAATTTTCATTAACAAAAACGTACTGGGAAGACTCCATTCTATCAAGCCTGGCATCCGGACTTGCATCCTCAGGCAGCTGCTGCAGCAGTGCCAATGTCTGCAAACTGAGTCACCACTGCCCTCCAATTGTGAGCCACTTGCTGTTTTTAAACTTCCTGTTACTAATGCCATATCCGGACATTTGCAGAAAACATAGGCTGATGAATGGCTCACAACCACCCACTGACCACTGCTGATCATCATACCCAGACCCTCCAAGTGTCCCTATTTTCCAGGGATAGTCCCAGAGTTACAGAAGCTGTCCCGATATCTGATTTGATCTTGGAATGTTCTGTTTTTCCTTAAAGGTAAAGGGAGGGACGCGGGTGGCACTGTGGGTAAAACCTCAGCGCCTAGGGCTTGCCGATCGCATGGTCGGTGGTTTGAATCCCCGCGGCGGGGTGAGCTCCCGTCTTCGGTCCCAGCTCCTGCCCACCTAGCAGTTCGAAAGCACCCCTAAGTGCAAGTAGATAAATAGGTACCACTTTATAGCGGGAAGGTAAACGGCGTTTGCGGGTGCTGGCTCGCCAGAGCAGTTTCGTCACGCTGGCCACGTGACCTGGAAGTGTTTCCGGACAGCGCTGGCCCCCGGCCTCTTAAGTGAGATGGGCGCACAACCCTAGAGTCGGACACAACTGGCCCGTACGGGCAGGGGTACCTTTACCTAAAGGTAAAGGGGCCCCTGACCATTAGGTCCAGTCGCGGACAACTCTGGGGTTGCGGCGCTCATCTCACTTTACTGGCTGAGGGAGCCAGCATTTGTCCACAGACAGCTTCCAGGTTATGTGGCCAGCATGACAAAGCCACTTCTGGTGAACCAGAGCAGCGCACGGAAATGCCATTTACCTTCCCACCAGAGCGGTACCTATTTATCTGCTTGCACTGTGTGCTTTCAAACTGCAGGTTGGCAGGAGCAGGGACCGAGCAACGGGAGCTCACCCCGTTGCGGGGATTTGAACCACCGACCTTCTGATCAGCAAGCCCTAGGCTCTGTGGTTTAACCCACAGCGCCACCTGCATCACTGTTTTTCCTTAGGACATCCCTATTTTCATCAGAGAAATTTTAGAGGGCAACGAGTTATGTGACTCACCCACCCCCAAGCCAAGGAGATAAGTAACTATACAACCTGTAGAAGACATCTGAAGGCAGCCCTTTATAGGGAAGGTTTTTTAATGTTAAATGTTTTATTGTGTTGGAGCAACCCAGTCAGATGGGTAGGGTATAAATAGTAAAATTATTATTATTATTATTATTATTATTATTATGAAATAGGGCATCCCTATTGAAGTGTAGGTGGGTTCCCACGAGGCAAGACACAGTGATAACAGCAAGAATATTTATTGAACAAACAGAACTGAACAACAGGAGCAAAGCTTATACAGTGGTACTTTGGGTTACAGACGCTTCAGGTTACAGACTCCGCTAACCCAGAAGTAGTACCTCGGGTTAAGAACTTTGCTTCAGGATAAGAACAGAAATCGCCTGGCGGTGGCAGCGAGAGGCCCCATTAGCTAAAGTGGTACCTCAGGTTAAGAACAGTTTCAGGTTAAGAACAGACCTCCAGAACAAATTAAGTTCTTAACCCCAGGTACCACTGTATACATATCTAAAGGCCTGGGCCACGCCCACTCCCAACATGATTGGCTGTCCAAACTTCCAAGCTGCAAATCGTAAGTCAGAGTTTAAGGACCAATGGCAGAATCCCAAACCCTGAAATGTTCTGTGATTGGATATCATTTATCAAATCAGAACACAGGGGCTCAGAATCCTTTGTCCAGACTCAAGCCCAGGCAAACACAGACCACTGAACACATAACACCTATCACCGGTTGTGGGTATGTTGTACCACCCACAATAAACTTATCCAAGTGTGAGTGCTCATGTTGGGATACCACAACATGCCAGTTTTGCCAGGGATTCCCCCAGCTCTCCCAAAATGAAACCCTGTAGCTGAGATTCGTGAACAGACAAGTAAAATTCAAATACATTTCTCCAGACTCAGCTTACATTTAATGGCTTATTTCTTTTGTGCTTCAAGCAGACTGTTCGGTTCTCGTTCTGGCTCTGCAAGCTCACTAAAATATTTACTGACCTTTAATATTAGATTTTCAGAGGTTATACAAGAGGCTTAATGAAATATGAACTGCCTCCAGTAACAGAAGCTAGGACTTGACTGGGAGTGAGTGACAAGGTCATGAGCAAATCGTTACTGAGTCTTAACCGGATAAATTGAAATTAGATCCAGGGGTGTCACTTTCCACAAAAACCTGAACTACATTTGACAGTAAACAGTGTAAAAAGTAAAAGAATAATACATGAAATATTCATTTAGTACACCGTACTTTGATGAAACACAACGTGCTTGGATTTATGGTGCCCTTTATGTATGAAGGCTGCCACTTTAGACATAATATTAACTTATGTAGACTCTGGCAGGGGTGTGTTGTGGGGGTCTACCATTCAGATTTCTGACACACTGCAGTTTATATGGGCTAATATATTAGGACTGACTGACAGGCGTGTAACTGGGGAGAGCAGCACAGGGGTAATCCCCACACCTTGTACAAACATATGCTTCAGTTTCCCCCTTGCTTAGCCAAAATGGGTCTGAGTGGAGATTTAAATCTTCTGATGTTTTATCTTTCTTTTTCTAAAGAAGAGTGGAGTTCACTTTACCCAAGAACATAAGCATTCATTAGAAGCCAGCAAGCAGCAATAAGGGACGTTCCAATCAGTCTCTGAAACTGAATATGCAATCCTACTCAGAAGCAAGTCCTATTCACTTCAAAAGTCCCTGGCAAGGGAACACAGAGTTACATACCTAGTGGTCCTCCATGCTTCGCAAATGTCTCTTGCCTTGTGGTGGGACTCAGTCACCACAAGTTCACAGACCAGCCACTTGTTTGTAATAGTAGTAGTTGATGATGGTGGTGGTGATGATTTATTATTTATATCCTGCTCATCTGGCTGGGTTTCCCCAGCCACTCTGGGCGGCTCCCAACAGAATATTGGAAAAATGATAAAACATCAAACATTAAAAACTTTCCTAAATAGGGCTGCCTTCAGATGTCTTCTAAAAGCCAGATAGTTATTTATCTCCTCGACATCTGATGGGAGGGCGTTCCACAGGGCAGGCGCCACAACTGAGGAGGCCCTCTGCCTGGTTCCTGTAACTTCACTTTTCATGGTGAGGGAACAGCCAGGAGGCCCACAAAGCTGGACCTCAGTGTCCAAGTTGAACAATGGGGGTGGAGACGCTCCTTCAGGTATACTGGGCTAAGGCCGTTAAGGCTTTAAAGGTCAGCACCAACAGTTTGAATTGTGCTCGGAAACATACTGGGAGCCAATGTAGGTCTTTCAGGACCAGTGTTATATGGTCTTGGCAGCCACTCCCAGACACCAGTCTAGCTGCCGCATTCTGGATTAGTTGTAGTTTCTGGGTCACCTTCAAAGGTAGCCCCACGTAGAGCGCATTGCAGTAGTCCAAGCGGGAGATCAGCAGAGCATGCACTCTGGCAAGACAGTCCGCGGGCAGGTAGGGTCTCAGCCAGCTTACCAGATGGAGCTGCCCTGGACACAGAACTGACCTGCGCCTCCATGGACAGCTGTGAGTCCAAAATGACTCCCAGGCTGCACCCCTGGTCCTTCAGGAGCACAGTTACCCCATTCAGGACCAGAGAGTCCTCCACACCTGCCTGCCCCGTCCCCCCAAAAACAGTACTTCTGTCTTGTCAGGATTCAACCTCAATCTGTTAGCCGCCATCCATCCTCCAACCGCCTCCAGACACTCACACAGGACCTTCACTGCCTTCATTGATTCTGATTTAAAGAGAGCTAGAGCTGGGTATCATCCGCATATTGAAGAACACCCTGCCCCAACCCCCTGAAGATCTCTCCATCTGATGATCATATCTGCCCCTGATGATCTTGCCATCTCTCCAGTTAAGCCATTGTGTTATTCTTTAAAGGTGCCCGATAACCCGCTCATTTTTTTCAATTATATTTTATTAAGTTTCAAGATTTTTAACATATACAATCATAACACAATTTCATCTTTTCTCTTATTTTTGTCGACTTCCCACCCCTTTTCCCATGGAGCTGTTTCTCTCCTTCTGCTGCACCCTATTTTTTATCTATTAAATCTTAACCACAATATTATAAACTAATTACTTCTACTGCTCAAAGCTCAAATTCTGCTCATGAGCTCATCATGCCATAACATTTCTTTAAGTAGTCTGAAAAAGGCATTCATTCTTACACAAAACACTCATCATCAGATTCTCTTAATTTTGCTGTTAATTTTGTCACTTCTGCGTAGTCCTTTATCTTACTTATCCATTCTTAGGGTTGCCATATTTTAAAAAGCGAAAGTCTGGACACAAAAGTCTGTTGTTACATACATAAATAACTTTTAACATTTTTGCGGGGATTTCTATAATCCCTAAGAGAAATGCTTCGGCTTTTTTTTTTTTTTTATATGCTCATTTTAAACATCGTTTTTATCTCGTCATGTTTCATTTCCCAAAATACCCTCACTTTCTTGCAAGTCCACCACATATGAAAACAGATCCATCTACCTGTTTGCACTTCCAGCAATCGTTAGGAACCTTCTTATACATTTTAGATAATTTGCTAGGTGTTAACAAATTATTAGGTTCTCATTGCTCGGTCCCAGCTCCTGCCAACCTAGCAGTTCAAAAGCACGCCCAAAAGTGAAAGTAGATAAATAGATACCTCTCTGGCAGGAAGGTAAACAGCATTTCCGTGTGCTGCTCTGGTTTTGGTGTTCCGTTGTGCCAGAAGCGGCTTAGTCATGCTGGCCACATGACCCGGAAAAACTGTCTGTGGACAAACGTCGGCTCCCTCGGCCTGTAAAGTGAGATGATCACCACAACCCCAGAGACGTTCGCGACTGGACTTAACTGTCAGGGATCCTTTACCTTTACCTTTTTTACCATATTTCTAGAAGTAGAATTCAGGACACAAAAGTTGACCTTTTGGGGGGAAACTCAAAGTTGTTGACCTTTTCTTAGAAAACAATATAGTGGTACCTCTGGTTACGTACTTAATTCATTCTGGAGGTCCGTTCTTAACCTGAAACTGTTCTTAACTTGAAGCACCACTTTAGCTAACGGAGCCTCCTGCTGCTGCCACGCCGCCAGAGCACAATTTCTGTTCTCACCCTGAAGCAAAGTTCTTAACCCGAGGTACTATTTCTGGGTTAGTGGAGTCTGTAACCTGAAGCGTATGTAACCCGAGGGACCACTGTACTCAAAATCCCAGTCATTTTGCCAATTCTGATAACTCACTCCTCTGCCTGCCTGCTGACTAAGCCCCACTGAGTTAAATGGACCTTGCTCCCCAAAAAGTGTGTATAGGATTGCAGCTTTGAAAAGGGTGGGGATTTTTGTATGCCTGCGCATGGAACATTGTTTTGAGGTGCGGTGGAGGTGGCTGCGTAATATCCCGGCAGCACAGGGTTCTAATCCTGCCGCTGCTTCTGAGTAGGGGCAGAGAAGTTCAAACCATGCTGCTTCTGCCTTGGCCTCATCGACCTGAACAACATCTTACTCTGTCTCCATCAGAAGTGGAGGTGGGGAGGCACATGCTGCGGATGCAGAGTCTGTAAACAAGCATTGCCCTGCGGACAAATGTCTGTTAATGCTCAATGTTGTTTTCCCAAGATGAGTAATCAATGCAGGTAGTTTTTAAAATAAAAGCTGTCACTCAACCACACGGCGCAGCTCATGTCTACGCTTAATGCACTGTTGTTTTTAAGAGAAGGAGCTCGTTTCTCACCCGCCCGCCCCCTTAATGTTGCAATGGTTCAACCGATGCGGTGACATGTCATTTGGAGTCGTAACCTATAGCAAACCATTGTGCACCAGGGAACGTTAGCATTTTGACGTTCCATTAAACAATTCAATAAACACACAAGACGTAACCGGCTGTACTTTTGAATAAATAAGGTATACTATTCATTGTATCAGGGACGTGGGGGGCACTGTGGGTTAAACCACAGAGCCTAGGACTTGCCGATCAGAAGGTCGGTGGTTCGAATCCCTGCGACAGGGTGAGCTCCCATTGCTAGGTCCCTGCTCCTGCCAACCTAGCAGTTCGAAAGCACGTCAACGTGCAAGAAGATAAATAGGTACCGCTCCAGTGGGAAGGTAAATGGCGTTTCCGTGCGCTGCTCTGGTTTTCCAGAAATGGCTTAGTCATGCTGGCCACATGACCCAGAAGCTGTACGCCAGCTCCCTTGGCCAATAAAGCGAAATGAGCACCGCAACCCCACAGTCGGTCACGACTGGACCTAATGGTCAGGGATCCCTTTTATTCATTGTATCAAATTGTAGGTTTCAACAAAAGTGTCATAAAGTTCAACGAGAAAAGCAGAAGACCCAGTAGATCAGTTCATTCTCTAGTCAGTTCATGCATAAGGTCCATACATGTATAAGTATCTATTCCACCTGTCTGTTCAAAGAGTCCAATAATCCACATGAAGGGTTGTTACAGTTCCCTTAAACTCTGCAACAATTGGCAGGGAAACGGCCAAAGACAGGAGAGGAAAGAGTCTCCAACGGAGGTTTTGCTGGCATCAAAAGGAATGACCATATCTTCCTTCCCACATCTGTCTCATTACACACCCCTCGTCATTATCAGCCTCAAGCACACGCATCAAAAGTTCAAGTGCCGTATTATAGAGCGGCACAACTTCAGTAGATTGTCGAATTAAACCAACACGTTCTCAACCCAGGAGAGGAAGGGGGAGCGGGCTCTCTTGCTGCTGCTAGAAAATGAAAGAAGGCTTTCGAAATGTATTTTTTTTAAATGCAGACGAGTGGGTTTCAGGGGCTCCTCATTTACAATGGTCTTCAAATGCTCATCTCATGGGCTTTCCAAGTACCATCAACAATCCATTGACGACATGATTAGTAATGATGGGCAAGCTTCTGCAAGAGACAGAATGACAAATATCCACCCAATGAGAGAAGCAGTGTTAAAAACTTGGATATATAATCCAGTGCTTTTTTCCTTAAAAAAAAAATTTAGGGGTCCTCTCATTTTGACTCAAGAAAATCACCATTTTATAGTTCAAATTGGGAAAAATAAATACAGTAAATGGACAAAAGTACTAAGAACAAGCATTACCTCATATTACACAGCTGACAGCTGACAGTAACTTCCACATTGGCATGAGGTTGTGTGCACTAACACCTTCCCGACTTTCATCAGTAAAACACCACACATCCACATTTCACACTGCTTCACACATTAAACGCTTGCTTTCTTCTGAGACTCAGGAAACACCGGGAAAGGAAAGGAAGCCGCCATTGGAAGTGGTAACAACGAAACTGACCAATCACCATGCTATTCAACGGAACTGACGATTCACTGTGCTAGAGAAGAAACTATTTTTTTTAATAAAAAAAATAGTTTCTTCTCCCGTTATATTCACAAAATGTTTAGGGGTATGCGTCCCCCCAGAAAAAAAGCACTAATATAATCTAATCGCCAAATGGCACCTTAAACCTAGGTTACGGTTACCACAATGGAATGTCTAGGTGCCTTTTCTTTTCTGCAATGAAGTTTGTTGTTGTTGTTCATTCCATTTCTATACTGCTTTATATTTTAAAGAACAAACCTCAAAGTGGCTGACAACACATTTAAACATCAAATAAAACAATCCAGAATGAAACAAGTTCAAGCTTCAAGGAAAGTATTACAGATCCTTCTCTAAGGGACATTTTGCTTCCCCCAGTCACCAGCCGGGCATCCAGAGATCTCCACGTGATCACAATTGGACTAATTGGGATGGCTAATTTCTAACAGCAAATTCTTGCAGACAAACCTAGACAGCATCTTAAAAAGCAGAGACATCACTTTGCCAACAAAGGTCCGTATAGTTAAAGCTCTGGTTTTCCCAGTAGTGATGTATGGAAGTGAGAGCTGTACCAAAAAGAAGGCTGATCGCCGAAGAATTGATGCTTTTGAATTATGGTGCTGGAGGAGACTCTGGAGAGTCCCATGGACTGCAAGAAGATCAAACCTCTCCATTCTGAAGGAAATCAGCCCTGAGTGCTCACTGGAAGGACAGATTGTGAAGCTGAGGCTCCAGTACTTTGGCCACCTCATGAGAAGAGAAGACTCCCTGGAAAAGACCCTGATGTTGGGAAAGATGGAGGGCATAAAGAGAAGGGGACGACAGAGGATGAGATGGTTGGACAGTGTTCTCGAAGCTACAAACATGAGTCTGACCAAACTGCGGGAGGCAGTGGAAGACAGAAGTGCCTGGCGTGCTCTGGTCCATGGGTCAAGAAGAGTCGGACACGACTAAACGACTAAACAACAACAACAATTTGTAACACTGGAGTAAAGGGCATGTTTGGCTGTCCGCATAGTTCACAGGGGCAGCAATGAGGCCCAATAAGTCTCCAGAAGGACCCACATGAGTGGAGGGCATGTGCTTGAACATGAACATTAGAAATCTTCTGCAATGATGAGCTGCAGTTCGGTGGCACCTGTGTGCCTCAGCAAGTAGATTGATATGGAAAGGATTCTGTGAAGTTGGAACGGCAGCAGCAGACCAGCTGACATGGGTATTTCATCTTGCGCCATCATGTTGTTTCTCTGCACTCATTTCACACAACAGAGAGAAGTTCCAGGAGGCACTTCAACAGGCCAGTTTGCTTTGAAGGAAAGCACATCACAAGAACTGTACTTATATCAGTTGTGCTACGTTGGAGCACATTGGAATTCCAGGCAGACAACATTGGAATTCCAGGCACATTGGAATTCCAGGCAGACAACATTGGAATTCCAGGGACATTGGAATTCCAGGCAGACAACAGAAAACAAGGGCAATGTGTTTCCATTATTATTTGCAGGATTCTGTTACATTTGCTAGCGTTGTTGTGACAAGAGCATGGGACTTTGTATACCCCATTTCAATCATTTTTCTGTTGACAAAGTTGCCTGGTTTGCATGTCACGCTAAGACAAACCATGGCTTAGCAGAAGCATGTGGGCACCCAGAAAGGATGCGGCTGCGTCTCTCCTCCCTGATTCAAGCACATACGGGAATGTAGGTTTGCGCTGTTAGGATATTTCCGTTCCACCTTAAAAGGGAGCAGGATGTTTGTATAACAGCCTGCGTAGTTTCCTGTCTCACAGGATGTTTTCTGTTGTAAGTTCCTTTCGTTTTCGGCTGTTTTTGCCTGAGCAGTCGGAGCAGACGGTCATGCCTTCTTTGTTCTGACCAACGCCAAATAAACTGTAAATATGCATGTTCTGCTCTCATGCTGTGCAACTTTTTGCTGTGTGAATTCTGCTGTTATAGTGTGCACTAAGCCTGAGGCTTAGTGTCGCTGAATTGCTGATATTGCCTGACTACGGGAGGTCGATGGATCGTCCGGCACCGAGCTTGGGGGCTCAGATGGACTTTATCTCCCTGGCAGTATCCCAACAACAGGTTATGGGCCCAGATTCACGGCACTTGCAGGAGAGTAAGACAGCGACAGACTGCTGAGAGGTATGTGCTGGGAAAGTGAAAGCAGGGGCTTTTCTGTTTGCCGCGGAAGAAGTCTTTGATGTCCGGCAAAGACTAATTGGCCTGGGAGCCGAGCCAGAGGCATCGTGATTTATGAGCTGCCGAGATAAGACGTCTTTAAAGGCTCACGGCTGAAGCAAATAGCTGAGATGGATCCTTTACAATCCTCTGAAGCTGCTCCATGTCCACTAAAGCTAAATGGCCACAACTATCAGACCTGGGCAAGGTACTGTGAGGGCCAGATGAGAAGGCTTGGTGTGTGGAATACTATTTCTGAGGACCCCCCAGCCCCTGTGACAGATGAATGGAAGGCACAGGACTCGAGAGCCATGGGGATAATTTTGCTCTCAGTAGCTCCTGAAGAGTTAATCACCCTGGCTGGCAAGGCCAGTGCCCCTGCGATGTGGGACGGGCTTAGAGCCTGTCATCTCCGACAAGAGGCTGGGTCTGTGTTGCTTTATTTCAGAAAGCTGCACAGGAAGCGTTTGGAGCCAGGGGAAGACCTTAGAGCCCACGTTTTACATTTGCAGCATCTCCGACAGGAATTGACTCAGAGAGGTTTCAATATGCCTGAGTCACTGTTTGCAATTCTCATCCTGGACTCCCTGGATGAAAGCTATCATGCCGTGTCAAGTCAGCTGGCGACCCTCCCTGCGCAAGACCTCACTGCTACAAAGGTCTTGGCGACTTTGCAAAACGAATACGACAGGAGAAATGCAGCTGAATCGGCTTGTGCGCTTCAGGGGGAGCAATGTGGGACAGCATTCCAGCCTCCAGGGGGAGCCAAAGCGTTGGCAGCTGTGAAGTGCTGGAACTGTGGGAACCAAGGTCATACTCAGAAGTTTTGTCGAAAAACTGGAAATAAACAAAGGAAAAAGCCTGCAGATGGCCCGAAGCAGAAGGGGAGTGGAAGGCCAGGGAAAAACAAAGCTTTGTTCGCTGGCACAGCTTCACCAAAGGCTAAAGGCACGTCTGATGGCCAGGAGCAGGGGGGCAAGTTGCAAAAGCCCTCGCCAGTGGAAAACAAGGCTATGTTTGCTGGCACAGCTTCACCAAGGGCTAAAGGCAAGCTGCAAAAGCCCACGCTGGTGGAAAACAAGGTTTTGTTTGCCAGCAAATCTGCTTCGAAGGGGAAGGCCAGGTTTATAGTCGACTCAGCTTGCACGCGCCATCTCACCAAAGACCGCCATCTGTTCATATCCTTCACACCTCAAGATGGAGAGGTCCAGCTGGCTGATGGAAGGACTTTGCAAGCTGCAGGAGTTGGGACTGTGAAACTTGCAAGTCTGAATACTACCATCAAAGATGTACTTTTTGTTCCAGGAGCTGCGGACAATTTGCTTAGTGTACCACAGCTGAATGGGCGTGGTTTTGAGGTTTCCTTCAAGAGGACTGTCTGTGTCATCAGAAAAGGCAAAGAGGACATTTTGCATGCAAAGTTGATGGATGGTTTGTTCAGTCTAACTTATGATGACAATGCTGTTATATCTAATGCTGATACTTGTTGTGTTGCACAAACTAACAAGGTTCTTCATGCAGGATGCATTCATGATGCACATCGCAGATTTTGTCACCTCTCTTGGCAAGCGCTAGCCAAGATGCCTGAGTTGGTTGAAGGTTTGAACATCAAACCTTGTAAATTTCACATGAAATGTGTATCTTGTGCAGAGAACAAGGTGAAGGTTGCTCCAAAAGGCAAGGAGTCTAGCAGGCAGGCTTCCAAACCCTACCAGCTAGTTCATGCAGACCTGGTAGGTCCTCTAGCGCCCTCTTTGGGAGGAGCAAGGTACTTCATGGTTCTAATTGATTCTTTTTCCAGGTACATTCATGTGTTTATGCTCGAGCAGAAATCGCAAGCATTTCCTAGGTTCAAGGCGTTCTGTGCTTGGTTGGAGAATGCTCACGGTAAACGTATTGGTTGTCTGTTTACTGATCGAGGCGGGGAATTCACTTCTCAGCAGTTTGAAGCTTTCCTGACTGAGAAGGGAATCCAGCATGATTTGTCAACGCCTAGATCGCCATGGATGAATGGGCTTGCGGAGAGAGCTAATCAAACGTTGCTGCAAGGGATAAAAACCTTGTTGCATGATGCCAATCTCCCTGAGAAGTTTTGGGGGGAGGCTCTCTCGAATTTTGTTTACACTTTTAATCGCAGACTGTCATCACCTATTGGTTGCACTCCCTATGAGAAGATGTTTGGTAAGAAACCTAACACCAAGCACTTGAGAATCTTTGGTTCTGACATGTGGGTGCACACCCCACAAAGCAACAAGCTTGGGAAGCGTGGGGCACATGGTTTGTTCATGGGGTACGAAAAAGGTGCATACAGGGTATGGATGACTAACTCTAAATCCATAAAGTTCACAAGGAGTGTTGAGTACAATCCTAAGTGGGGGGAAAATGTGGGAATTTTCCAGAGTTACCCAGAGGAAGAAGAAGGTGATGTGAAGAAAGCAGATCATGCTGAGAAAGCTGAGGAAACTGAGGATGATGATGATGATGATGATCAGAGTTCGGATTCCAGTTCAGTGGGCGGCGCTGCTGCTGCTGTCAGTGACAGTGATGACACAGCAGACTACAAGAGCGCAAAGGCCTCAGTCAGACCATCTGATGAGTCTGACAATGAACTGGAGGAACCACTGTTCACCATTGGTCACTTTTCTCCTAAGAAAGAGGAGATGAGTCAAGAAGACTTGCGTCTGGTTCGCAGGTCTGAAAGGGCGACCAAAGGCAAACCTCCAAAGAGATTTGCTGATGAGTTTGCTAAGACGGCAACTGCTGTTCTTAGTAGCTCAGAGAAGGTGTGGGAACCTTCAAGCTTCAAAGAGGTCCAGGAGTTAACCTCTAAAGATGCTGAGCCTTGGCTTAATGCCATGAAGGCTGAAGTTGATTCCTTGAACAGGAATCAAACTTGGGAACTGGTACCGGTAGTCCCAGGGATGAGACTGGTTGGCAGCAAATGGGTCTTCAAGGCCAAGACAGACCAGAATGGCAAGGTTGTCAGACACAAAGCCAGATTGGTTGCCAGAGGTTTTTTCACAGGTACCAGGGCAGGATTACCACGAGACCTACTCACCCACGGTCAAATATGAGAGCATTCGGCTGATGCTCAAGATCGCTGCGGAGGAGAAACTGCATGTTTCCCATCATGACATAAATACAGCTTTTTTGTACGGAATTTTGGGGGAGGAGCTGTACATGCTTCCACCTGACGGGATGCAGATACAGAAGGGAATGGTCTGTAAACTGCGGAAATCCTTGTATGGTCTCAAGCAGAGTGCCAGGTGTTGGAACACAAAACTCACTGAAACGTTGCTTTCTCTAGGTTTTCACCAGGGCAAAGCTGATCCGTGTGTGTTTGTCAAGGAGGAGGGGCAAAACAAACTGTATTGTTTATGTTTTGTTGATGATCTTCTGATGTTTTGGAAGAATCAGGCTTTTTACCAAAGCACCCTAGCTCAGCTGAAGGAGCACTTTGACATGAAGGATCTTGGTGAGGTATCCAACTATCTTTCTCTGCAGGTGGAGAGAGACCAAGCAGGTAATTTTCTGGTACACCAAACACAGAAAATTGCTGATGTATTAACCAGGTTGAATTTGGTTGATGCAAACCCAGCAGACACACCGATGGTGACAGGTTACCAGGTAGACAGTACTGCTGAAGCGTTTTCAGACACAACACTGTACAGATGCATTCTAGGCAAGTTGAATTTCATTGCTAGATGTTCAAGACCTGACATTGCTGTAAGCACTAACCTGCTTAGCAGACATGCTAACAATCCTACTGTTCAGGATTGGAAAGCTCTGAAGCGCATAGCCCGGTATTTGAAAGGGACTATGCACTATAGGCTGAGGTTCACCAGTCAGAAGACTGGAGGTCTTGAAATCTTTGCAGATGCAAGTTTTGGAAGTGACACCACGGATGGTACAAGCACTTCTGGAGTATGCTACATGTACAACCACTGCCTGTTTGACTGGTTGTGCAAAAAGCAGACAACAGTTAGCCTAAGTTCCTGTGAAGCAGAACTCAATGCTCTGTCATTTTCACTCATGGATTGTGAATGGTTGATGCAACTGTTTAAGGACATTGGGGTTTCTGTGAAATGTCCTATACAAGTGTATCAAGACAATAGATCTTGTTTGGCTTTGCTGAACTCAGAGAGTTGCAAGCAAAGAACCAAGTACTTGCAGATTAAGCTACATCGTGCAAGAGAGTGTATTCAGAAAGGACTCATTCAGGTGTCCTACATGCCAGGAAATGAAATTCCTGCTGATCTGTTGTCTAAGGTTGTTAACAGAGAACAACTGAAGGTTTACGCACAAAGGTTGCAATTGGGTTGAACCACAGGTACTACAGGTTACACGGAAAGGGGGAGGATGTTAGGATATTTCCGTTCCACCTTAAAAGGGAGCAGGATGTTTGTATAACAGCCTGCGTAGTTTCCTGTCTCACAGGATGTTTTCTGTTGTAAGTTCCTTTCGTTTTCGGCTGTTTTTGCCTGAGCAGTCGGAGCAGACGGTCATGCCTTCTTTGTTCTGACCAACGCCAAATAAACTGTAAATATGCATGTTCTGCTCTCATGCTGTGCAACTTTTTGCTGTGTGAATTCTGCTGTTATAGTGTGCACTAAGCCTGAGGCTTAGTGTCGCTGAATTGCTGATATTGCCTGACTACGGGAGGTCGATGGATCGTCCAGCACCGAGCTTGGGGGCTCAGATGGACTTTATCTCCCTGGCAGTATCCCAACATGCGCAGTTAAATTTAGCAGGGCCACTATAACAAATTTTAAAGTGATACACATTACCTGCAAAAGAGCCTTCCTCCCAGTGGCATAGCATAAGTTGCCAGCACCCAGGGTCATGCGGGGGGGGGGGGAGGAAGGGAAAAGAAGAGACTACGCATGCGCATTGAACTGCCTAATGATGTCCACATCATGTAGGAGACTGCAGCTACAGAGATAAGAAAAGAAGAGTTGTTCCGTTGTCTGGATGGGTCACTTCCTGGTTCACATGGAGAACCCGTTTTCAACAGAGCCCAGCAAAGGAAGTGCGCAGCTGTATCGAGGCAGCGTCGGGTTTTGGAATTTTGTGCCGGGGGCAACTGCCCCTGTGCCCCCCACACTATGCCACTGTCCCCTCCCCAGAGGCGTAGCAAGGTCAAGTCGTACCCACTGCAAATTTTTTTTAATATAATTTTTATTAGTTTTTTCAACATATCATTTTCAACAGTAATTAAACATACTTTTACATCTTATTCAATTTTTTGACTTCCATCAATCCTGACTGAAAATTTTCCAATTTAATCTCTCAGTATGCATTTCTTATCTTCCCTATTACATTTCAAACTCATAACCAATATCTCTATCTTTTTCTACTTTGTAACACTTTGTATATTTCTCCTCACAAAACTTCTTGTAGTCCTTCTAGCGTAATTTGTTGATTACAGTTGCTCTTCAAATAATTCATATATTTTTTCCAATCTTCTGTAAATCTCTGGTCCCCAGGTTTCGAATCCTTCCTGTCATTTTGTCCAATTCTGCATAGTCCATTAATTTCGTCTGCCATTCTTCTTTTGTCGGAATTTCTTCTTGTTTCCATTTCTGGGCTAACAATATTCTTGCCGCAGTTGTTGCATATAAAAACAGTTTAACATCTTGCCTATTAATGTCCTGACCTATAATACCAAGTAAAAATGCTTCTGGTTTTTTAAAAAAATGTATATTTCAACATCTTTTTCATCTCATTATATATCATTTCCCAGAAGTTCTTTACTTTTTTACATTCTCACCACATATGATAAGATGTTCCTTTTTTTTTCTTTACATTTCCATGTAAAAAATTTTTTGTCACCCCCTCCCCCACATAGCAATTTGTGGGAACGTTGCCCAGAGAGTTGTTGAGCTTTTTTTAAGGAGGGTACCCCAAAGTTGTTGACCGATTTTTAGGGAGGGTTGTCCGCGAAACAGATACACCCGCAGATCACGCAAATCCAACCAACGATCACATAAAACCGTGTCAGCCAGGGACGCGAGTGTCACCCGCCGGGGGGTGCAAACGCCACCCACCAGGGGGTGCCAGGCTGATCGCCGGTCAGATTTGCGCAATCAGCGTGTGGTTTTTCACGGCAACAATCACGCCAATCGTGAATATATGTCCATCAGGGATGCGAGTGCTGCCATGCCGATCCACCCGGGGGGATTTTGTCACACACACCCCAGGCATGACACCCAGGGCAGACTGCACCCCCCTTGCATCACCCCTGCCCCTCCCACCATATAGTCATTAAGTTTGGAGTCTAAAGTTCCCGACTTTGACTGCTGGAGGCCAGTGTGCTATAAATCCTAAAAGAAAGGCCCTGGTTTTCGGTCGTTGTCGTCCCCCCCCCCACTCCTAATGCATCAACAAAGTCCTTTTGATTTACGTGTTGCTAATCAATTTCATATCCATTGTGATAGGGGCTTGTGCAAGAAAGCCTGCCAGCAGGCGAGCAATTGCACGAAAGAGTGCAACACTCATATCACTTCCCTTAGATGCTTCTCTGAATGAGGCTGAAAATCATGCAAAAGCGAGATCAGGTTAGTTTCTAAATCTTCAGTAATTCAATTTCAAGTTCACTCGAAAGATCTTGACAATTGCTTCAGGGTCTTTCTATCTTATTACGAGAAGTGTCCTTAGAATACAGACAGAGGACCACCAGAGAATCCGTGCTTCCTGGGAAATAGATGAGAGGGCAGCCCGACTATCTCAGAAGTCAGAAGCATTCTAAATGGAAAAG
Organism: Podarcis raffonei; assembly: GCF_027172205.1. Taxonomy (NCBI): domain Eukaryota; kingdom Metazoa; phylum Chordata; class Lepidosauria; order Squamata; family Lacertidae; genus Podarcis; species Podarcis raffonei. The sequence continues at coordinate 11,803,317 of NC_070611.1, read as the reverse complement.
GCTCAGAGGATTAATCTTTTCTAGTGAGACACTGAAGTACTGTAGAAATATTCCTGGCGTGTATGATCATTAAAATGAGATTTCACAAGTAGCCGGAGGAAATGAGTATGTCATTCACCATCATCTTTGAGAAACTTCGCCAAAGTGCAGTGGAAAAGTGAGATATGTTTGAAATACAAATAAAAATCCCCTACTGTTCTTTCGCTCCATATGATCCAGACCTGCTGCCCGCTTTATGAATTGCTTGGGAGAAGTTATATATATATATTTACTAGTCATGATATATTATTAATTATTATTATTATTATTATTATTATTATTATTTTCTTTATTTATACCCCGTCCATCTGGCTGGGTTTCCCCAGCCACTCTGGGCGGCTCCCAACAGAATATTAAAAATACAATATCATTCTTACATTGCAAGCATGGGGAACCTCTGGCCTTCTAGACGCTGCTGAACTACAACTCCCATATTCCCTGGCATTGGTCATGCTTGCTGGTGCTGATGGGAGCTGTAGTTCAGCAACACCACATCTGTTACATCGCATACATTGGTTTGTAGCTCCAAATGTCATGACCAGGGTAGGAGCGGCGAATCAGCAACATCTGGCAGGCCAAAGGCTACTTGCTCTTGCTTCAGTTTAAGGGGATGACTCTTATCCCAAAATGTGAAACTAGAATATAACCAACATTTCTTATTAAAGGCCCAGTTGTGATATGCTTGTGTGGCGATCACACACAGGGCCCCCGGACGTTGGACGGTCTATTGACCCTGTGCCGCCACTGCGATTGCTTTTTCTGCTGCCACCACCCCCGTATCTCACAGGGACACACAGAGTCCAGTCAGTTGTTAACATAAACAAATAATCAAGTTTATTTTTAAATGCAGGAACAAGCTTATGGTTTCAGTTCATTTTTCTCTTGTCAGTTTCTTATTCTTAGTTCCTAACAACTCCAAACTGATTATTCCAACTATCTATCTGACTCCACCTAACAATTCCTCTCACTCTCTCACAATACAACTCTACCAACCCACACCTAAACCTCCCTCTTCCTTCTTCAACTCCCAAACCTCCACTGACTTTCAAAACCTCCCACTCTAACTTTTATTCCCCCCTTGCATTCTCACTGGCCAATCACATCACACCTATTTTAACCCTTTCCTTATGACCCATCCTAGGAGGCAAACGCCACACCTTAGGGTCCCAAACAAGGTCCCGGCTCATAGACATCAATGAGTAGCAGTGGCGTTATGTGGGTTTTCAGCGCCCGGGGCAAGTCAAGTATTGCGCCCCCTAACCCATGGACCATTAGCACTCCCTGAGTCCTTTCCACCAGT